>NC_142466.1:34862342-36112342 GCF_049115385.1 Moschus berezovskii | reverse complement strand
GTCAGCATTTAACCACTTAAACTCACAGTGACTGAAATATTCTCATAGAGAAATAAAACTGCTAAATTTTTACACTAAGTGTAATAATGTTCAGAAATAATTAGCTATATAGAATTTAAGGAGGAAATACATTTAGGAGACCTGGTACTGCAAGGCAAAGTCAAGATTTAGTATAAGGTTTCTTTGTTCCACCTGTCAGTAAAAGCACAAGGATATATAACATATAGAATTGACAACTGTTACAACAGTAGGGTATTCTTATATAGTTTTATTTTTTTACACATACTAACTAATTATACATCTGACAACATACCTCCTAAGCAAAAAAAAAAAAAGGAGGGAAAAATTTACCAAGAGATGCTACTTCTACTAGTATTTCAGGAGACAAAAAAAAAAAAAAAAACTATCTCTATACTTGTTAATGAAATAATTTTCATTTCATATTTATCTCAATTTCACACTATTCTTGGCTATTCTTGCCAAAAATAAACTAAATACATGAAACTTTATTCATTCTAAAATGTCCACACTAAATGACTCTATATAAATATAGAGTAAAGCCTAAATCATTTTTTAAAATAGCAACTGAAGTACTCAGTATACTTTAAGATTGATTATATAAAAAGATTAAACTAAATTATAAAGAGATTTATTAATACTCAAAGCTACCTGCAACCAAGTCCTCTAGCTACTTCTATTCTTTGTTAGCCAAAAATCTATGCAAATAACTCCATGGCAAGGTTCTATCTGACATCAATCCCTAGCAACACTATTAGATAAGAGCTAATTGGAATAATAATAATGCATCTTCCTAGCAGAAGAGTTGGCTGGACTGCTAAACATTATTTATTTTCCTCTCCTGAATACTGGCAACATGTCCTTTATTGAAATTCTCTCCCATCCTTTCCCTACCCCATAGCCTTAAATGCAGTTAATATATTAGTTTTTGCCCTTCATTTAAAAATAGATACAAAAGAATCAACTAGAAATTATCTTAATTTACTTCATCTAAAAGCAATTTAAAAGATGTAACTTCAGAACTGTGCCACAAATGATTAGTTGCATAAACTCTATGCTAATAGTTACAAATTATTTAACAAAGAAAATAATCTCATTTTCTCACATAGAAAGAATGTAGAGATAGTATTGCCTACAATGTGTGATTATCAGCATGTACATATTTTTTAAAATATTTTTAACTTTCTATAATGCTTTTATAACATGTATTTTGACAATCTTTACATTAGATTAACTACTAAAAATGTGTTGATTCAGTTAAAAATGAAAACAGCCAAGTATGAATTTACCAATCAGGAGATTCAATAAGATTTCTCTGGAGATTTTGTGGATGTTTGAATATTTTTTAAACTGCTGAAAAATCTTCCTCAGGGTAAAGTGCAAACAGTGAAATAGCAACTTGATAAGTACAGAAAGAATACTGACTCAGGGACAGACAGAAAGGGACCCAAACACACCTCTGCCAGGTGGGATAATTCTCTGCTTGGACAAGTTACTGGACCTCTCTAAATCTCAGTACCTTTTCTGTACAATGGGAACCACACTACTTATCCTCTCATGGTATTTTAAAAGAGTTGACATTTTCCACTAATTGTTACAAATCGAGAAAAATATAAAGTAAAATTCCTGAAATAAATGAATGAAATATTCATGGATCAATAAATAATGAACTATAGAAAGCATACTCCCTAATTATAATGATACTTTTCCTCATATTTAATTAAAATGTTATAATTTTCTAAAAATGGTTTTGGTAAACAATTAGCATACAATAAGATCAACTACATTTTTGTAATTTATTCTGTAAATTATTAAACTAAATTTTTATAATTTAACAAGATGCCAAATGACCAGATATTTGCTTATAAACATTTAAAATTTATTTAAAATGTAAAAAATAGCCAAATAGAGACTCTGACCAAAGAAAATTTCCTTAATATGTATCCATTTCATTAATTTAAAATGCCAAATTGCTCCCCAATCTACAAGTTTTGAAATCTTTAAGATGATTTTCATCCCAATCATACCTAAAGGAAGACATTATTTTCAAGAGGATTTAAAATAAAAAATAACATTATACTGGCATGATAAATACAAATGATTGTTGAATTAATCTGACATCTAACATTTGCAAAACTCCTACAAATATCTCCAAGTTTATAATTTTTATTAATTTTGAATTCTGTGATTCTAACTGAAAATATTTTATTTATTCCCATTTATTTAGAAAGACACCTATTACTTATGTTTCTGCAATTTTCTAAATATGAATTTTTGTCTCAATATTACCTGAGAATTTATAGAGATTTTTTTAGTTACTATTCACAAAGAAGATGGTAATACTAATTCTTTTTGGGTTTGCAGGCCTTCTTTAGTATAAGACTTAGGCTATAAATCAATATTTACAACACAAAAATAAATCCTGATTTGGGGCACTGATTCATGGTGAATAAACTCCTTGTCTTCCTTTTTTCTTATTACCCCTTTCTCTAACTAAGGGATATATTAAAGTATTTCCTTAAAACTTCACATAGTAAAAACACATAAATCCTTGGAAGCCCATGATAGGTGGATATTTTAAAAGTAAAGATTAAGAAGAAATCTAAAAAGCATTAAGTCACTCTCAAAAACAAAGGGGTTACTGCAAAGCTATTAAAACAATCCATCAGAGAATGTACTTTCCTGAAAAGACAAAGCCAAGAGAAGAGAGAAATGGAAGAAAATCATGTTCCAAACCCTTTACTTCCCAGAGTTTGTGAACCAGCCTGCTTTCTCTCAATTCTTTCTTTCCTATGCATTTAACCAATAATCTACCAGTTTTCGCCTAAATACAGGATAAGTAACATCACTACAAGTTTAAAAGTCAGTCTTTTTCTCTTGTTTAATGAACACTTTCACATTTAAGAAAAAGAAAAAAAGAAACAAAAACCTAAGCAAGAGTTGTTAACACTTTCTTTTCCTACCTAGAGAATAAGCACTCAGCTTTAGAACTGAAGATGGTCTAGAAAAGATATATGCTGCCATCTATCTACCTGAAGGGGCATAAAGAAAATACAGACTAAAACTCTCACTTCCTCTGGCTGACAGAATACGGGGTCAAAGACCATGGCATACTTTAATTGTACTTTTCCTCCACAAGAAAGAAGCACAGTAACCAGTAACGCGACCTCCAAAGATAATTAGGGATACCTGGGGATCTTTATACCATAGCCCAAATAACAGAAAGAACAGCAAGTCTTACGAACAAGGTTTCTGATACTATCAAAACCACTTTACACACAAAACAAAGAGCTGGATATACCTTTTTTGTTTGTTTTAGAGAAAATGAGAGACAGGCAAGGGCTTAGGAAAAAATGGATGGGGCAGGATTGTCTGAAGAATATTCCACTACAAAACACTACTTTATAAAAAAACACCAATAGTGATTTTTGTACTGAAATTACTGGCAATTTTCTACCTTTATAGAAAATATGATAAATTTCATTACAAAAAAAAAACTGCTATAGTAAGGAGAGTTTTCTATTATTTAGACTTGAGAAATTTTTCTAGAGTTTGTTAGTATCTTAGAACAAATGTGACCTTAAAACCAATTTCCAATTAATTGCCTCAAGCCTTTTAGCCTTTTGTTATTCTCTTGTCCAGCAACAATTTCCTTCGTTTCTCCATCTGGTTTAACTCTATTGATACTATAAAGTCCACCACCAGGCTAATTCTCTGCAGCACAGTACCAGCTCTCAAACCTTACAGTTACAGGAGCATTTTTCTGTACAACTCCAAAGGATACTGTTTACACAGTTTACGATATGAATGCTGTCTCCTGGAGTTGTGCAGTTGGGAAGAAATTTTTAAACAAAACTGTATTCCAGTGATACTTATGAAAGAGGCTTGTATGAGAATAACCCTACCAATAAGAACACTACTAAAAATCAGATAAAACCCAATTAATTGGTAAATAAGCAGCTGACTAAAGACACTGAGAAGCAGCCAAACTAGCCAGGACGTAAATGACCAACATCCCAGAAAAGGTAGAAATGAATTAAGGTGAGTCCTACATCCCACACTGTTTTTTACCTAAAGGTAATTGTCAACTCATAAACAGTACTGTATGAAAGGTCAAGTAGAAGTGGAGGCTCAGAGCCTTCTATAATCCCCCAGAGCTGGGGAAACAACACGTCAGAAGTCACTTACACACTAAAGTTTCCAACTGAAAAACCCCTGAAGGGCTACAACATAAGAGAAAGGAGAAACGGAATCTAGTTCTTCATGAAGACAAAACCCAAATCGTAAGCCCTTACAAAGTCTCAACAAACATAGTAAATTTCATCTTTAAAAGAACTGCTGTATTTGTTCCATTATTTAGCCTTAGAAATATTTATTACACAAATTTTTGGTTGGATCAAGATGAGTCCTCTCTTACTGACTGTCCACAAAGACAAGTAAATCGTACCTTGAAAAAGAAAACATCAACCAGGTCTTCTACAATTTGTCATATAAAATGCCTAGTATCTAACAAAACATATCAGATATATCAGAAGAAAGGACAAATATCTGAAACTAAAAGAGAGAAGAAAAAATTCAACAGAAACAGACTCACAAGTGGATCTTAACACTGAAGATACCAGACATAAACACTAAAAGAACTTGCATTAAAATGTTCAAAATTTAATGACAAATGAAGAATTTCACCAGAGAAGTGATCTGTGAAAAAATGGAAATTCTAACAGTGAGAAATATTGTGCAAAGCCAGTATTAACCAGATATAAAAACCAAATAACACTGAAAGTATAGAACCATATACCTGATGAACAAAGATGCAAAATTTCTCAACAAATATTAGCAAGCCAAATTCAACAGTACGTTAATAGGATCACACACCATGATCAAGTGGGATTTAATTCCAGAGATGCAAAGATGCTTCAACATCTGCAAATCAATCAGTGATTGACTGTATCAATACATTACATTAATAAACTGAAAGATAAATATATGATCTTCTCCAAGGACACAGAAAAGCACCTGACAAAATTCAATATCCATTCATGATAAAAACTCAACAAACCAGGTATGGGGGGAACATATTTCAATATAATAAAGGCCATATATGACAAGCCCACAGAAACATCACACTCGATAAAAAGCTGAAAGATTTTCCTCTAAGATCAAGAATGAGACAAGAACAACCATTCTCATCATGAATATTCAATACTGGATACCAAAACAATTAGGGAAGCAAAAGAAATAAGATATTCAATTAGAAAGGAAGAAGTAAAACTGACATGATTGGCAGATTACATAGTATTACATATAGAAAACCTAGAGACCACCAAAAAAGTGTTAGAACTAATAAATAAATCCATAAAGCTGCAGAATACAAAATTAATATACAAATATCATTCACATTTCCACAAACTAAAAACAAACTATCAGAAAGTTAAGAAAATAATCCTATTGATAACTGTATCAAAAATAACAAAATACCTAGGAATAAATTTAAACAACAAGGTGAAAGATCTGTTCAGGGAAGAAACTGATGAAAGACATTGAAGACAACTAATAAATGGAAAGCTCTTCAAGGCTCACAGATTGGAAAAATTAACTATTCTTAAAATGGCCATACCACTCAAGCAGTCTACAGATTCAGCGCAATCCCTATCACAATTCTGACTTCATTTTTTTCACAGAAATAGAACAAGTAATTCTAAAATGGGTATAGAACCACAAAATATCTCAAATGACCAAACTGATCTTAAGAAAAACCAAGCTGGAGGCATCTCATTTCCTGATTTGAAAATACATTACAAAGCTATGGCAATCAAAATGGTATGATACTGACATAAAAAGACACTGAGAACTGAACAGACTGCTCTGAAAAAGAAAACAAAAAACACTCTTACCTGGTCAGTTAATTTATGACGAAGAAGCCAGGAAGAATCAATGGAGAAAGAACAGTCCCTTCAATAAACAGTCCTCGGGAAACTGGACAGTAACATGCAAAAGAATGAAACTAGATCCCTACTTTACACTATACACAAAAATCAGCTCAAAATGAATCAAAGACTTGAATGTAAAACCTGAAACCATAAAACTCATGGAAGAAAAGGTTTTGGGTAAGCTCCATGACACTGGTCTTGGCAATGATTTTTTGGATTTGACACCAAAAACAAAGTTACCAAAGCAAAATAAACTAGTGTGGCTACATCAAACTAAAAACCTTTTGCACAGCATAGGAAACCACCAACAAAATGAAAAGGCAATCTATGTGATGTATAAAAATATTTGCAAATCATCTAATATGGGGTTAATATTCAAAATACATAAAGAATTCATATAACTCAACAGAAAAAAAAATGATTTAAAAAATGGCAGAGTACCTGAATAGACACTTTTCCAAAGATATACTGAGAGCCAACAGGGAAATGAAAAGGTACTCAATATCACTAATCATCAGGGAAATCCAAATCAAAACCATGAGATATCACCTCATACCTGTTAGATCAGAATGACTATCATCAAAAAGTAAAAGGTAAGTGTTAACAAGGATGTGGAGAAAGGGAAACCCTTCTGCACTGTTGATAGGAATGTAAACTGCTATAGCCACTATGGAAAGCAGTATGCAGACCTCTCAAAAAATTAAAAATAGAACCACTATATGACCCAGCAACTTTATGCAAAGGAAATAAAAACAGAATATCAAAGAGATATATGCATTCCCATGTTCACTGCAGCATTATTCGTAACAGCCAAGATATGGAAGCAACTGAAGTATCCATTAATGGATGAATGAATAAAAAAGATGTTTTATACACACACACACACACACACACACACACACACAATGGAATACTATTCAGCCATGAGAAAGAAGGAGATCCTGCTATTTCTGATAACATGGATATACCTTGGTGGCATTACACTAAGTGAAATAAGCCAAACGGTATCACTTACCCATGGAATTTTCTTTTTAAGTTAACTTTAGAAACTGAAAGTAGAAAAGTTCCCAGGGGCTGGAGTTGGGGTAAAAGGGAGAGATAGGTAAAAGGGTACAAATTTTAGGTGTAAGATGAATAAGGTCTGAGGACCTAATATAAAACATGGTAACTACTGTTGTATCACCATATTGCACAACTGAAATTCACTGAGAGAGAAGACTTAAATGTTCTCATAAAAAAGATTAATATGTAAGGTGACAGATGTGTTAACTAGATGTGGGAATCCTTTTAAAGTATATGTGCTGTGCTAAGCTGCTTCAGTCGTGTCCAACTCTTGGCGACCCCATGGACTGTAGCCTGCCAGGCTCCTCTGTCCATGGGATTCTCCAGGCAAGAGTACTGGAGTGGGTTGCCACTCCCTCCTCCAGGGGATCTTCCTGACCCAGGGATCAAACCCAGGTTTCCTGCATTGCAGGCATATTCTTTACCAGCTAAGCCACCAGGGAAGCCCTTCAAAGTGTATACGTACATCAAATTATCATAATGCACAATTTAAGTATCTTATAAATTTATACGTTAATTATGCCTCAACAAAGCCAAAATAATATAAATAATTAAATCATAAAAGCAGAGAGAAAGATACATTACTTCAATGAATGAACTATAAAACTAACAACTGACTTTACAGCAGAAATGATGGAAACCAGGAGACAAGGAAATAATATCTTTTAAAATCTGAAAATAACTCTAAACCTATAATTCTATGCCAAGCAAATAAATCATTCAAAAACAAAAGAGAAATAAAGACATTTTCAGGTGAACCAAAAACTTGCAAAATTTGTTTCAGCACACTTCCACCAAAAGGCGGGAAAAAATATTCTCAGAAAGAAGCTTAGAAACTTATGAAATCATGAAGGATCAAAAAAGCATCACTATGTGGGTAACTCTAAACAAATACTGACTTTATATAACATATGAATTATAACACATAATTTATAAACAAAAATTAAATATTATCATCATGAGTTTTATTTCTACATCTATTTTATGCTACCCCAATACAAAAAATGATGATAGGAGGGGTTCTAAGGCTACTCCATTTATTATCTTGGTAATGTTTAAAGTACCAATTTATATTAAATTTCAGAAAACCAAGGAAGAATGTTTTGATCTCTGGGAAAACCATTTTTAAAAGAGAAAAAGCCTCAGAATGGATATGTTGGAAATTTCTTTTAATTGAAAATTTCAAAGCAGATAAGGAGAAAAATGGAAACAATGAACAGAAGGGTGAAGTAAAAAATAAATAGTAGGATGATAGGATTAATATCGGTCAAAATAAATGAAATAGACCATTTCAATTAGAAGACAAAGATTATCAAACTAGACTTTATAAATAAGAGAAATATTTGGTGTCTACAAGACACAAAGACAACTGATAAAGGTTGTAAGTAAAAAGTTGAAAATACTAACCGAAAGAATAATATAGCTAATAACAGAAAACATTACAAGGCAAGAATAATTACTGTAGATAAAAAGGTATAATTTATAATGATACAAGAGTAAACTCATTAAAACAATATTAGAATTTTAAGATTGTATGTACCTGGTGTGTCACTTCAGTCATGTCTCTTTGCGACCCAAAGGACCCAAAGGACCCAGCAGTTTCCTCTGTCCATGGGATTCTCCAGGCAAGAATTCTGGAGTGGGTTGCCACACCCTCCTCCAGGGGATCTTCCCGACCCAGGGATCGAACCTGAGTCTTTTAGGTCTCCTGCATTGGCAGGTGGGTTCTTTACCACTAGTGCCACCTGGGAAGCCCTATGTACCTGGAAACATAACTTTAAATTATCCACATCTTAATCAATGAAATGATTAGAATTCATTTCAATGAATGCTAAGTACTATTGAACATTCATTTTCCTTCAGATCCTTGGAATATTTAGGGCTATATATGAAGGAAAAGTTCAATCCCTGAATCAGGAAGATACCCTGGAGAAAGAAATGGCAACTCACTCCAGTATCCTTGCCTAGGAAATCCCATGGACAGAGGAGCATGGCAGGCTACAGTCCTTGGGGTCGCAAAGAGTCGGAGACGATTGAGCAACTAACACACTAGTAACTTTAAGGAGGTTAAAGACACCAATAATAAACATACTATACAAAAACAGTATTAGTCAAAGTCTTTTCTTATATTGGATAACATTATGGTAAAATTCTCCTCTCCCTATACCTAACTTAAAAATATATGAATAACTTCACTCAGAAAATACACCATGCTGCTGCTGCTGCTAAGTCGTTTCAGTCGTGTCGGACTCTGTGCGACCCCATAGACAGCAGCGCACCAGGCTCCATCGTCCCTGGGATTCTCCAGGCAAGAACACTATTCAGTTCAGTTCAGTTCAGTCGTTCAGTTCAGTGTCCGACTCTCCGCGACCCCATGAATCACAGCACGCCAGGCCTCCCTGTCCATCACCAACTCCCGGGAGTTCACTCAAACTCATGTCCACAGAGTTGGTGACGTCATCCAGCCATCTCATTCTCCATTGTCCCCTTCTCCTCCCGCCCCCAACCTTTCCCAGCATCAGAGTCTTTTCCAGTGAGTCAACTCATCGCATGAGGTGGCAGGGTTAAAACACAAAGGATTCTTCAATAGGATGCCAAATGCTCTCAGAAATATCATAACATAAACCCTTTGGGTTTCAATTTCATTATCTCTAACATGAAGGTAATTATAAAAACATCCTACTTAATTCAACAAGGATACTATAAACCTTGAACAATTCCTGCTCAGCACTACCAACTAAAACTCTGTTAGGTCCCTAGAACTATCTGTAACTTACTGCTATTACCAAAGTAGCTTTATTACAACTAATATGATAGAGCTGATTATTTGATTTTCATCTAGTAATCCTACTAACAATAATTATGATTTTTAAGAATTTTAAAATTACCTGTATTGTTTCTACAAGTGATTGCTCTAAAGAAACTCAGGTTTGAATTTTTAAAACCCAACTTGTACTGCCTTTTTATATTTTTATCCTGGACTTTACATTTCTTAATAAACCTTTACTATGCTGCTAGTCTTTTGTCAGTATGCATGTAAATACATGTCTATGTATATGTTTCTAAGTATATTAGTATCATCTGTAATCAGACTTTCCATTAAAAAAAGTGCTCTTTCCTCTAAGTGACAGTAATTTTTCCAGAGTTTCTACCTTTCGTTTGGAGAGACAAATCAGTTTGCAATTTGTAATGTCTTAATCCTTCACTTAAATATTACCATTATATTCTCATTGGAGTGCTAGAACTTTTTTATTCTGTCATTGATCTCCTAGTAATATTGTTAAACAGTCTGTTAAATGTTCATTAAAAGTAAAGGGACAAAGAAAAACTGTTCCCTTCTTCTGAGAGCTTTCACCAAAATCAAATGTAACATAAGTTGAAAATCTCTTATCTACCAAGAACTTTTACATGTGTTATCTCATTAAATCTCATTACTATTCACATTTTTCAAGTGGATATCACAATTCAGAAAGATTAAAGGATGTGTCAAAGCTTATACTCACAATGAGGAAAGCCAGGCTTAATTCTAGGTGTGTCTATTTATAAAATCAAGATCTTTCCACTACCAGAATCTGGTAAATGCAAGATAAAGAGCCCGATATCTAGTATTTTAGGCTTTTCAGGACATATGCCTCTGTCACAACTACCTAACTCCGCTGTGGTATTACAAAGGCAACTGCAAACAAAACATAAACAAATGAGAGCAGCTATGCTTCAAACAAAACTTTATTAATAAAAACAGGTAGCGGGTCAAATTTATCCCAACACCCATAGTGTGCCAATCCCTCCTCAGTGCCACAGTGCATTCCCTCCTAGAGAAACTCTACAAGCTTTTCAATAATACCACTAGATTCTACCTCTCTCTCCATTTTTAAAAACATTCTGATCTTAATCTTACAGGTACATTTTTATTTTAAAGTTATTCTTATTAGGCTCAATCTATTGAATATTTGAAATAGGTTACTTGGAGAATACATATAACCTTTTACATATTCTAACTACAATACCAAATACATCAGAAATTAATCTATTATTGAGATTCAAACCCAAGGAGTCTGACTTTAAAGTCACATTCATATATAGGCCACCTCACATGGTGTGGGAATTAAAAGAAATGACACGTGCAGAGTACTTTGCTGACCCTAAATGACTCTTTAAATATTAACTGCTGTTGTTTTAGGGCTTCTGATCAGGATGCTTTGGGTGACCATTCTTTTGTACCTGGTTTTATCAGAAAGTAAAATCAAAATATAAGAAAGCATAAAAAAGAAATTCATCTGTAAGATAAAACATTTCTAAGACTATAGTATTCAGTTCAGTTCAGTTCAGTCGCTCAGTCGTGTCCGACTCTCTGCGACCCCATGAATCACAGCACGCCAGGCCTCCCTGTCCATCACCAACTCCCAGAGTACACTCAAACTCATGTCCACAGAGTCGGTGATGCCATCCAGCCATCTCATTCTCCATCGTCCCCTTCTCCTCCCGCCCTCAACCTTTCCCAGCATCAGAGTCTTTTCCAGTGAGTCAACTCGTCGCATGAGGTGGCCAAAGTATTGCAGTTTCAGCTTTAGCATCAGTCCCTCCAATGAACATCCATTAGTATGCACTAAATTCTCACTGTGATAAATGTCAAACACCTACATTTACAGTTCTCCCCCTTGAACTTTTTTGAGTTATTTGCATCTAATTTTAATTGCTCATTCTGCATTTAATACGTAGAATTACCTTGACAAGGCCCACTAATATATGCAACCAAGCAACAACAGTAAATATCCTCTTTTAATTATACAAAATGATCATGTGTACAAAAAAGATCTAAATACACAGAACTCAAAGACCTTCTCTCAACTGTTCCATTATTACAAAATTTACTTGTATGTGCCATCACTAAGCATGTTATTTTTAATAGAAAAGATTTCAAGAGTATAAAATGACTTAAATAGGAAATAAAAAAACACCCTTCTTCATCAGAAATTCTATTCCTCTTCCCTGTCTCCTTCCCCATCGTGCTTCCTGTAAATACATATACTCTGTCTCTCTCTCTCTCTCTCACACACACACACACAGAGCAATCTAAAAACACACAAAATGGCACACAGGATCAGGCTGAAATACAAGTTCTACAAACAAAGCACAAAAGGTACAATTCAGAAAACACAAACCCAGATTCAAATCCCAGTCTACAACTAAAACCAGTTGAATAATCACTTCCTAGCTTTGTGCCTTCAGTAACTACTTATTTAACCTCTATTAGTCAATTTCCTCATCTATAAAAAACGGAGGAAAAATCATACCCACATCATGTGATTGTGGTGGGCATTTTAAGTGAGAATTAAAATCACATGTCCATAGCACAGTGGTGATAGATAGTCAAGACTTAAAACTCCTGGTTGATGCTATTACTACTACCACCCTTAACACCACCGTTCTGGGCAAATCTTATTAACATATTGTGTAGTTCCTCTACAAAGTGGGAAATGCATTGCCTCAAATGGATTTACAACAACTTTCTAGGGCATCTGCAAATTCATTTTATCACCAATGTTAAAAGTTGGAGGTGGGATGTGGGGGAACGAATACTTTTCTCAAGAACTTAATGTTCCTTTGAGAACTTTAAAGAATTAAACAAGTCTATTTTTACTCCTGAAAAGAAATAAGAAGCTAACCTTTTTCACTTTTTCTTTTTCTTAAAAAAATCATTAACAGTTAAAATTTCACCAAATGAAAAAAATACTATAGAATACGCAGTTGCAAAAAGCTACATTATTTTACAACTGCCTCAAAATGCAAAAAGAAAAAAACCCAATGACATACCTAAGTTATCCCTCTCTCAAAATAATGCCATTTATATTATAAGCCACGAGTTCCCATCAAAAGACAGGAACTGCTTTTGTTAATTCATATATATATATATGAGGCTATATCACTTTGCTATACACCTGAAACAAACACAACACTGTAAATAAGATATAGTACAATATAAAATAAATATAAGTAACAGATCCTTGGGGCTTTACACCGAGTTAGAGTTCCTATCAGAGGGATAACAGCACCACAGCCGCACTGGATCCTCATGAAGGAGGCACACGAATGACTGGGTTACAAGAGTTACAGGAATGAGAGCTGCTCACTTCCCAGAAACTACAGCTCACAGAAAACCAACAAAGCCATGAGATACAGACCATTCACTTATGAATGTGTAAAAGTCAAGGAAGTCCACATCGCTCCTACAACATGTCGAAAGTGCCTCAGAATTCACACAATGCCAACTTTCTCATGGTTCTGGTTAAATTACATATACCAGTTTATAACAAATGGCAAAATCTGTAACTCTGTTCAAAGTTTTAAAAGATTACTTAAGAATAGTTTCTTGTATTTCTATGCCACCTTTATAGTTCTGGTTTCTCATTTCTTAATTAGTAAACGCAGCGTGCAGGTTCTATCCCAGGCTAATTTATACACTTCTGGAAGGAACAGCCTCTTAAATCCACAGAGTGTTGAGGTGGGGAGCCCCCAACCACGTCAGATTCGTTTCACATATGATAATATACATGTTTCAATCCATTCTTCCAAATTATCCCACCCTCGCCCTCTCCCACAGAGTCCAAAAGACTGCTCCACACATCCAAGTCTCTGCTGTTGTCTCGTATACAGGGTTATCGTTATCCACTTTGTTTTTCATTACTGTAGATTTAAAATGAAAATATGTATACATTGAGATTTAATATGTCACTTTTTAAGGAACTCGACACTAACAAGTAATCATAAATAGATTTGGTTAAAAGGCAATATCAGAATAGGTCCATTTTCTCAATTCCATTTTAAAACGCACCAATTTGAGGGTTTATGTTCATTACTTTTGTTTTCAATTTTCTACACTTTTAAAAGCACCACATGTTAATAACCATATACTACAGCTGTTCTAACATTAGTGGATATAAACATTTCTTACCAAATTACGCTTTTTTAGCGGAAGAAAGTAATAATAGTGGCAGAAAGAAAACATCAGTGCGTAGCAAGTAAGAAGTTCAGTGTAGAAACACAACTGCAGAAAAAGCCAATGGTTATCTTCACCAACACAATTGTTAATCCTGAAGAAAAAAAAAAGAAAAAATATTTCAAACTTTAATAAGATGTTAATTTTAGGATGGTAAAACTAGAAATAAGCACAAACAACTTTTTATGTGCTTAAGTTCATAGAGATAAGCCCAACCCACTCAAACCTAAAAGCAAAGAGTACTTAAGAAAAGATAGGACATAAACATGCCACCTCACATTTGTAAACCACATTCTACTTGTCAAAGAAGTCCTGTATGATTCCCCATTCAACTCAACAACAAGCCAGAGAGGCAGGAAGAACAGATGGCGATCTCCTTGCTTCACCGATACAAAAGAGGAACAGAGGAGTTAGGACAATTGCCAGAGGATGTGCAGTTGGAGAGACCGTGGTCAGGAGAACAAGAGCCCTCTCTGTACACTGCTCTTTCACGGCAGCATTCAAGCTGTGGAGATCAAGTAGAATGATATGAAGTAAAGTAACTTAAACCTGCCTCTGACATACTGATAAGCATTCACAATTTTTCTTACTTTTACAGTCTAACCCTTGGTGGCTGAAAATAAACATATATTCAAGAGCATGTACAAATTCTTAGGGCTACATTTCCACCAACACAACAATGAACCAAAACTAGGAAAAAGGATTAATGTTAGAATTCCAAAAATTCAAGATTAATGCAAGCTGAGTATTTTATTGTTCCAAAGTTACTGTATCTACATTTTCTAAATACTTTACAATTCCAGCAGAAAATCCTAGTTCAAAACTACAAATTATCTTTCACAATGTTTTAATTTCAACATATTATAGCATTATACTGCCACTGTTTGAAAAAATAATAAATAGGGCCAAATTCCTAACTCAAATTGTATTAAAGATGTGCTATTTTTTAAAAGCAGACATATAACTGAACAGAAAACCTGAAAGAGGCATTTCTTAGACTGAAGAACTCATGCTGAATAAACAAGAAAACTTCCTGTGTTTTGTCATCCGTAAGCGGGGCTACCAGAGAAGAGTACTTCTGTGTGCACTCAAAAATACTCTCCAAGAGCTACTGCTTAAAAGATGCTTTATCCTTGCCCCACCCTTTCTGTTCCCCCAAAATCTGAGATATAACTGCTATGAACACTGCATTCTTCTTAAGAATAGAACTGTAGGAAACACTACTATCATCTACATGTAAAAACTGTTTTGGTAAAACTCCTTAGAAAGAGTGATCAGAGTCAAAACTAGAGTAAATCTTGAGGTCATTAAGAGAACTGACCTCTAAATCTAAAGCTGTTAAGCAGTTAAGATAATGCAGTTTCTGAAAATATCAAAAATTCTCCTTGCTACTGCTTCACACTGTACATTTCCCTCACTCTCTGAATAGCTCAGCAATGCTTTACTAGGGAATTCAAGCACTTAAGTCCCTGTATCTATTCACGCCCCTGATCGACCCTTTTCCTATCTACAGCTCTTTGTGCTTCCACTCTTCTTCTCACCAGGGCTCTGAGAAGGTGACTAAAAACTGGGGAAACAGAAGGCCTAGGAACAGAGAGCTCACCCCAATCCTAGAATTTTGGTTAAAAAGAACTTTATTTGGTCACCAAGTCAGTCTTAACTCCTTGAAAATAAATAAATAATATCACCAATCTATATAATACTAATCTAAATATACTAATCTATATATAATCTATATAAAAGTTATAAAATAGTTGATTTAAGCTTAAATTACTGCATTCACTTAAAAGGAAATATCAATATCCAACCATAATGAGCATTTATTATATTTTTAATCATAAATGTTACTCAAAAAATTAAATTTTTCAGTGTGATTATCACTTACCTGAATACACGCTTTACACAGCTTTAAAAAGCAAACCCTATCATATTGTAATTGTAAACAGATCATTGAGGTTTATAAAATCATTTGAGAATTAATCTGAATAAATTCCAGGCACATTTTTAAAACACCAACTGTATGTTATATACTAAACTATCCTGTGATGGAATTTTAAACCTTTTACATAGTAACACAGTCCTCTTATTTTTTCTGAATCTCAGGAAATTATCTTCTAGTCAAATAGCCATTTTATAGTTAAAATCAAATTCCCACTAAAAGCTTGCTGATAACTTGTGCTATCAAAAATAAAGGAAGCTCTAAATGATTAGCATTACTAGACAAAACTAAAATCTACCCTTGAGACAACCTCAGATAAATGCAGTTATAAATTTAAGAAGATTATTATGTAGCTAACTTTGTATACATATGTGTATAAACATAAATATACATGTATACAGATATATTTATAAAGTGATACACCATACCAGTTTAAATATTTATGCAGAGATCCCATGCTAGAAAAACAGAATTAAATACAATATCTTTTCACAGATTTTTGTGACAGCTTTGAAATGAGATACAATGCAGAACTCCCACAGCATTTGTTTTCAAAAACTCTGTTTCTCAACTGAACATTTTCTTTAACTATTACAAGAGAGCCCCCTGCTGACCAAAAATGTTGGCAGTTCAACAAAATCAACTATCACTTTTTTTTTTTTGCTTCTAGCTAGCATGTAATATTAATCCCTATATCCAACACATAACACTGGAAAAAAAGGCTGAAAGGAAGTGAAATGAGGTATAAGGTATATGAAATGTTACTCTTTAATTAAATTGGAAGAGAAATACAAACAATGAGATGCATATGGTTTACATTACAGTTAGAAATAGTAACAGCTACTATATTTAAATTTAAGTACTCTCTATATGTCATACTATACTGAATGCTTTACCTACACTGCCTCATTTAATAAAATCACTTTAGTTCTTTTGTATATTTGGGTGCATGTTAATTTTTAGTTTTCTGCTCAAATATCTCCTTGTTAGAAAAATCTACGATCTCTGAAAAAATGACCCTGGGAGTTGATTAGAACCATATGATCAATTAAAGCTTTGTCTCCTTATAAAAAGGCTTTCTAAAACTGTATAACTTTGATATAACCTTTGTTTAAATCTGCTAAGTACTAAGATCTATTTTTTACTACTTTTTTTTTTTTTCCAAAAAGTGAATTATTCATTTCTTACCATGGACAGTGATGATCCATTCTCCTAACACAGTGGCCACAGCGGCTGCAGTGATGGGAACGCTTCGGTCTCATCAAATTACACTTGTTACACAATTCCCAGAACTCCCTTTCTAGAGAAGGAAATTAAAATTCATTTAGTAAAGGAACATGAGCAATGTTGAAACTTAGCAACAAGCGTTTAGAAGAGTTTATAGGAATTCTTCAAGATATGTGCCTAAGTCTCTATTGTAAATGTTTGCCATAAATGTTGCTTCTCTATTCTCTGCATGTTTTATTTTGTACACTTCTAATCTTAAACACTGTAAAATAACACTGTTAATAGTCAAACTAAGGGATAAAAAAAACAACGTATTTGGGCTTAAGTATATTGCTGTAAGTAAAATTTAATGACAAAACCCTTATTTACAATCAAATTGTTACATTAAAACAGAATTTTATTGAAACAAGTTAATTTCTAAAAATGTATTATCTAATGGTGCTAAAGAAGAGATAATGCTGAGTACTGGTTTCACAGATTAGTAAGTCAAAATCAACTGCATAAACAGACGGCATCCCCCCAAACTTCCCACACAGAAGCATTTTTTGAATGGATTTATTTGGGAATATTTATGACAGAGAGATGGAAAAACAGTTCAGATGCGTTTAAGAGGTACTAAAATAGTTTCAGAAGTGAAGAAGATTACAAGAAAATTACTATTTAACGGAAATAAAGGAGTCTTTTATAAAACTCTATCCTACTACCAAGCAGCAGTTTCCTCTAGTATGCTGTGAAAGAGCACACAACTAGGCTTTGTGCTAAAAACACGAAGTTTACAGGAAAAACAGAAAACGTAATTTATTTCCATTAAGAACTGCTCCAGTTAGAGCCATTAAAAACTCTATAGGACTGTCATCTACCAAGACAACTGCTATACAGGATATATAATCTTAATATTTCTTGACATGGAAATTTATCTTTATAAATATTCTTAAACTTTGCATCACTTATGGGAAACTATACCCTAACCTCACTAAAATGATGGGTCTAATAAAATTAACCTAACTTCAATACTCCAAGTGAATATTATTATATGCAAAGTGTGACCGAGCACACCACAGGTAGTCACTAAATTCTTGCTAAAACATGACAAGTTTAATTTTTTTTAAATGAAAGATTCTAAACATAAGTAACAGAAGAGTAGGTAGTTTTCACTTTTTTAAAAAGATACACCACTTTAATTCCATTGTTTCTAGTTTAATGACCAGAAGTAAGATCAATATACTAGAATTTTATAGTAAAGTGTTGGAAAAACATTCTGCTACAAACGTCTCTGGAGAAATCAATAAAGCATGAATAACAGCTATACCAAATTAATTGCTCTCAATGAAAGTTGAGAAATTATCTTTTACATTTAAAATATTTC
Source organism: Moschus berezovskii (assembly GCF_049115385.1). Taxonomy (NCBI): domain Eukaryota; kingdom Metazoa; phylum Chordata; class Mammalia; order Artiodactyla; family Moschidae; genus Moschus; species Moschus berezovskii. Next base: position 36,093,803 of record NC_142466.1, on the reverse strand, counting down.
ATTTTAAAATAAAATTTCCATTTCTTACCTACAATTCTTATTTTAATGAAAACGTATTACATGAGAGAGCAACAATATTGAAGCTTAATTTAGGTACAATTAAACTGTTATTTAACTGTTGGTGAAATAGAAACTCATTTCATATGTAGCATAATTACAATGTCACATACATATCACTTTTTCCCCCCACTTAACTCGATGTCCCCAAATATCCCAATGTTAAAACTCTGAATTCACATATTTCAAGGAATATGTGAAGGTGAGCTCATTTTCATTGAAAGACAACATGAAAACTATGTTCTTAAACCAGCTCCTTAAAGAAATAAATATGGGGTATTCACTATTGGCGATTTCAGCTTAAAATATTCCAAAGAATAAATCATTTATTTCATATTTCACTCTCAGGAAAAAAGAGAGAATTTGGTTGTAGTCAGAGAAAGACTGTAATTCATTCTGTGGTATAAACTACGGTTGGCAAACTACAGTCCACAGGCAAACCCAGGCCATCACCTGTTTTGGGGTGATCCATGAGCTTCCCAGGTTGCGTTAGTGGTAAAGAACCCACCTGCCTAATGCAAGAGATGTAAGAGATGACTGGGTCAGAAAGATTCCCTGGAGAAAGGCATGACAACCCACTCCAGCATTCTTGCCTAGAGAATCCCATGGACAGAGGAGCCTGGAGGGCTACAGCCTACAAAGACTCAGACACAACTGAAGCAACTTAGCATGCACACGTGAGCTAAGAGTATTTTTAACAATTTTAAATGATTGAAAATAATAATAACAATAACAAATTGTGGCATGTAAAAGTCTTGGAGTTTAAATTCCATGTCCATAAAGAAAGCTTTCTTTAAACACAGCCATGCCCATTCCTTTACATACTGTGTATGGCGGCTTTGGGGCTACCATGACAGAGCGGAGGACATGTGACACAGACCATATGGTTCACAAAGCTAAAAATATCTATCTGGCACTAACGCTGCAGTAGAATTTGCTGACCTATGGTCTGGACCATAAATTTGTTCAAACAAAGAATCTGAGTCACTTAATGCTCAATTTAAGATACAAAAATTTTAAATGAAGATGCACATTTTACACACACAAGCACACACACATTTATGTTTTTAGAAAGGAAAAAAAAATCACTATTTTTAAAATTCAGAAATTTAAAGTATCATCTATGTTTTCATTTTGCAGAACAAGAAAAAAGCCATCCATCTTAACCTACCCTATGTATCCAGAAACCATTTCTTAGTCTTCTCCCTTTTTTCTTCTTCAGGATTTATTCAAGTCCTAATAGGATCTTGGTGACTGATACATTCTGGTGTCTGATGATTACATATAAGACTTTTGCACTACCCATATAACAAAATAAAAGCCTATGGGAGACACAATCCACCTGCTAATTTAAGGCAGCTATATAGAAAGTTAAAAATTAAGACATATTTTTTTAAAGGAAAGAAAAATCAAAACATAAAACAAAAGAAAAAAGGTAAACTCTATAAATGATCCTCTTTAATATAAGGTAAACAGTATCATACTGTTTAACAGGGAAACATTAATGCTGTAACTGCAGGAAAGACTATAAAGACAGATACGGTTTGGTTTGGTTTATCCCTCAAAAAGGAACAAATCACCTTCCATTTGAGTCTTTTGAAAGACTCACATATTAGGGGGACTTTTTTCAATGACTATATTTCAGATCACAAAGTAATGTTTTGGGGAGAAAAATATAATTTGAAACCAACAAAAATCAATACAAGGACTGGGTCTTAATAAGAGGTTTTCTGGCAGAACTGGTTGGCAATGCAGGAAATAAATGAACAAACAAAACAGAAACAGACTCAAGAAGCAAAGCACAGACGAGTGGCTGCCGGGGGGTGGGGTGGGAGGGGCAGGATAAGAGAAGGGGACCAAGAAGCACAAATTTTCAGTCATAAAATAAATAAGCCACAGGGATGCGAGGAACAACAGGGGGCATATACAACAATAAAAAAATAAAAAAAGTGGCACTAGTGATGACAAAAACCGAGTCTAACACGCAAGTTAAGAGCTTAATGACGAGAATGCTCTAAGACTGGTTGTGGTAATGGCTGTACCACTCTGTGTATATATAAAAGACACTAAATTGTACACTTTAAACAGGTGAATTATATGATGTGTGAATTACACTCAAAGTTGTTTCTTAAAAGTTAAGAGACTGAATAAAATCATTTCATAAAATTCAAAAATGACAAAAAGTAATATTTCTGTACTTCAAACATGCATGTAATTTAAATAGACATTTAATAGTTTAAGTTGACTATTCCATCTACATGTCCCAAAGTTTATAAAATCGAACTCCTGGGATCTTCACATGGAAGCATTCTCTTATATTCAAACTGCCTCATACTTGGTGGGTCATATAGAAACTAAAGTGACTATGTTTAAAAAAACAGAAAGTCATATAAAATATTTCAGAAAGGCATGTAAAAAATTTTAAAAGTAGCTAAAATAATACAAGCATTAGGGTTTAAGTTTCCTTTTCTAAGGAGTTCAATTATATAAAACTGCTTACCCTTAAAACAATGCTGAATAAAGGTCACTATTCTGTAGACCCCAACGCTTTGGTCATTATTTTTCACCATTAAATTTTTATTTTTTTAACTAAATTAAAACTATATCTACACAATCATCAAGTAACTGAGCAAAAAGCACATGATAGTTTTAATTTCCTTCAAACCAAAGCAAAGATGAATAAAGAGGTAAGATAATTCATCTGTAAGAGGATTCATGGTAAAAAAGATGATGGAGACAGGATCTGGGCTTCACAGCAACTCTGTAACAATCTACTGTATGACCTGTGAAGGACAATCTATGCTCCTGATTTCCCCAGTCTACCCACCTCATACAACCACCATGAGGATCATATGACAGGAGATACCAAAAGACTTTGGAAACATTAAAATGTGTCAAATAAATGCGTGGATTTTGTTGTTTTTTTTTTTTTTCGGTTGGGCAAAGGGGAATTCTCCACAGCCCAATTGTCAACGAGAGCAGATATAATGCAGATAACCAAAAGCTTGGCAACATGCCATGGTGTCCTCATCACTGGAGCCTATAAATTGAAGGTAACAGCAGCTTCAGGTGGATTCAATCTGGCCCTCAGGTATAATCTGTTTGGTATTCATTTAAAAACAATGCTTTTAAAATTTTGAATTAGTTGCTAATATTTTTAAAAATCATAAAATGTCTCATAAAAATTGAGATTCCGTGTTTTCTCTTCAAAAATTCCCAGATCTAAAAATTCCCATCCTGCATGACAATTTCAGTGTAGCTGATTAGTGACACTTCCTTTAGGTAAGATAGAAGACTTTAAAGATGAAATAGTTCCTCCCTGGCCCCTTTCACTGATTTGTACTATCTGACAGATGTATGCATTTGCATATTTGACCATAGCAAACTGAAATTTTCATCAGAAATGAGTCCTGAGTTAGGAAAACCCTGCTTCCTTGATTTTCTGGGAACATCAGTTTTTAGAGTTGAAGTAGAAAAATACATGTATCAATATTTTACACAGTCTTTTGTTTTAGGTTAGTTGAGAAGAGAGATTCTATACAAATTACAGACTGCCATCCTCCCTGCCCAAACACAGGCGTACACACACACACAATAACCGTTAAGCGATAGTGATACTGTTCTACAAATTAATAAAAACTAAATACTCAAGATTATTTTCAGAAATTTCTACAGCTACATAAATATCAGTGTCATTCCCACTTAAGCATTAAATGTGCAAGGCCCATTAAGCCCCAAAATCATGGATCTCAAAAAACAATCACAAACTCAAAGGAGGCTCTCTAAGTGACTTGCCACTTAATCTAATTTTGGAAAGAATGACTACATTGCTTTCCAAACTTCTACACATTAGATTCAGCTGGGATCTTTCAAAAGCATGGATACCTGGCTCTTACCCCCAGACATTCTGATTTAATTAATATGGGATGTGATTTGGACATTGAGCTTTTTTAAAGCTCCCTAGGAGACGAGTTGACTCACTGGAAAAGACTCTGATGCTGGGAAAGGTTGGGGGCGGGAGGAGAAGGGGACGACGGAGAATGAGATGGCTGGATGGCATCACCGATTCTGTGGACATGAGTTTGAGTGAACTCCGGGAGTTGGTGATGGACAGGGAGGCCTGGCGTGCTGTGATTCATGGGGTCGCGGAGAGTCGGACACGACTGAGCGACTGAACTGAACTGAACTGAACTGAGGTGATTCTAATGTACAGCAAGTTCAGAAACTACTGAATTACTATAAAAATACTCTGCTTCTATAATGTATAAAAAAGACATATAAATTTCTTCCTAGAAGAAAGTACAGGGTGCTCAAAGATTACACAGCAAATGTTCAAAGGCAAAACACAGGAAAGAGGATAAGGGAGGTTTACTATATCTGGCAAGCAATACATTTTGAATTTATTTCTGTGATCTAAATGGTAACTATGCAATAAGGTGAACAAAAACTACTTCCATTGACACTAGAACAAAAGGCTTTCAAATTTTTCACTAAATTGTTCCAACTTGGAGAAATACAAGCAATAGCATTATAATACAACAGGTATTTATTTTGTAAATATTTGTAAATACATTGTAAGCAATATTATAATATCATGAGGTAAGTGGCACCATCAAAAACTCCTCTACTAAATAAAAATGTAATTTTTCAGATAATATCATTCAACAAATATTTACCCAGCAATTATTACTATGCGAAAGAGACTGTTTAGGCCCTAAGGATACAGTACTAAACAAATAAGAAAACAAAACAAAAAATCTACAGCCTCACAGAGGTTATACAGAGCTAGAGTGGGAGGAGTGAGAGACAAATGAACAACTAAACTGAAAAGCAAAGCCAGAGATGGCAGATACGAGGAGTAAGCTGGGATTTGTGGTTTTAAATTGAGAAATCTGGAAAGAAAACACTTGAGAAGAGACACAAAAGTGGCTTAGATGACATATGTAATTAATATACTAAAGGCAATAATATACATTAATAAAGATGATAATTCTGACATAGTAAAACTGATGAATCTGAAAAGCACCATACCTCCATGTGGGATCTTCGGGTTCTCAGGGAGTCTTCCTGGATCAGTTATTGAGGCCCTCACTAAAGCAACCAGACAAAACATGGCAATGCCATAGAATACTTGAAAATAAACAAATAAATAAAATTAGCATTTACCTTCAAAATATTTTTTGACAAGCATATTTAAAGGCTAGAGGTATATTTTAACTAATAGCATCAGCCTAAATTCTCAAAAACGGAAAAATGATTAACTCATTTCATTCATCAAATAATATTGCCAAGAGGACTTTCTAAAACATATGAATTTTAAATAGTTATTATGCATAACAATTGATAAACTTGTTGTAAATCAGATTCTTTATTAACAGAAATTAATGGTATATTAATTAACAGAAGTAAATTCCTTTTAATTACTACATATACTATATTTAATAGAATCAAAGCAGCATTTTTAAACCTATTCTACAATTAAACTTTTTCATTAACTCTAACTGGCTAGCTTCAAAATTACATTGGATTAGTGATGCTCAATTGCTCTTTTCAATATATCTTGAGATTCTTAATTTGAAAATAAAGAATCTAGAAACTTTTGAATTTTACAATGAATAACACTTTAAACTATATACATTTATATATGTAATTTAATTATCTAAATTTAAATTGTATAATAGAAACATTAAAAATACACACACACCTACATAAATAGAACTATTGTGCCAGTATAGCTTTAAACAAAATGGTATCTGTAAATTCTGTAGAGTTAGATATAAAGATATACCAATTACTTTACCCTACAAAATATATAAAGGTCATTCTTTTAAAATGAGTAAATAATTTCATATTAATAGCACTGAAAATATTAAAAGGAAGGTTATTATAGTGGTATTACAGTCCAAAAATATTCACAATGAGAAAAAAATTCTTTAATTATACAAGAAAATAAAAATTTAGAAACTTACTTATTATTAATATGCCTGGAATATGTCCTTCTTCATAGTGAGGAAAGAGGACAATTTTGGGAATTAAAAAAAAGTTGTATAACCAGACAAAGACAATCAAACCCATGCAGCACCAACCATGCGGGTCAACAACAAAGTGGATCCGGAGACCCATTCTGCAGCCCTATGACTGCCTGCCAGTCCACAGCGAGGATGCACCTACGGAGAGGGAAAGAGAAAACAATGTCTCATATAGGCAAAATTATCTGCCTAAAAGCTTCCTTATTGGCAACTATAAAATGACACGAATTTTCTTTGTACACATATTTTTGACGATATAAAATCCTTCGGAAAACAAAGGGAAGTTTTAGGCGATTCAAATTTTACCGTAAGCTTCAAATAATATAATTTCAATTTTCATTATGGATTGAGATCACAGTGTAAATTGGCATTACCTTCTGAAGTTAAACACAAGTCTATCTTTAGCTCAGCAATTCCATGTAGTATAAGTTCAAGAGACATAAGTGCATCTATTCACCAAAAGATATTATTAAAACTACTAAAAAAAATCTTGTACATAAGACTAGCTGATGGTCATCCAAGTCAAGAGTACCCATCTTATGGTGGGAACCATGTTTATTGACTGAAAAGGGACATGGGGGAAACTCTGAGGAACTAGGAATGTTCTGTATGTTCACCTGTTGCTTTATGGTATGTATATATGTAAAAATTCACTGAGCAATACACTTAAAGATTTGTTCAATTTAATTCTTAAATCATAATAAAATGCTTAAAAATCATTTTGAAAAATTATAATAAAAAATGAAAAGTAAATACAAATTGCCAGAAATACTTAAGTTCATGGAATAAAGCCCAACTAATATTATTAATACTACCAATTCAAGAAGACTCCTCCTTAAAATGTGGCTTTTTTCAGTTCAGTGTTAACAAAAAGGTAATACGTCTCACAATGAGATGCTTAAAGTTAAAATATTTCTACACAGGTATGAAAAAGTGACTTAAATTATGTCCTTTAGCAGATACAACTTATAAACCCTCAGTAATAAATTACTATGTAAAGTCTGAGTTTCCCATGTGACACAGTGGTAAAGAATCTGCCTGCAATGCAGGAGATGTGGGTTTGATCCCTGAATCAGGAAGATCCCCTGGAGTAAAAAATGGCAACCAACTCCAGTAGTTTTGCCTGGAAAATTTCATGGACAGAGGAGCCTGGCATGCTACAGTCCACAGCGTTGCAAAGAGTCAGACACAACTGAGTGATTGAGTATACCTGTAAGGTCTAGGAGGCAACTTTTTTAAGTAAAATACAATGGAATAATGCAGTAATAAACTAGTTCAATATTTCTCAAACCTGTAAGCAAACGGGAATCAGTTGAAGAGCTTTTTAAAAACATTTATTCCCAGGCCTCATTCTAGATCTACTGAATCATAATACTTTACAGAGTAATGCCCAAAAACCTATAAAATCTTCTACCGATAAAATGGTCGCCAGGTGTCTCTGATACAGTTGACTGGTATCCAGGAACCACTAATCCAGGAGCTTCACTATGTAGAAAAATGAGTTGAACTCAGTTCAACAAATATTCAATGAGCCTCCACCATACGCCAGTCACTTGCTGCTGCTGCTGCTAAGTCGCTTCAGTCGTGTCCGACTGTGTGACCCCACAGACGGAAGCCCACCAGGCTCCCCCTTCCCTGGGTTTCTCCAGGCAAGAACACTGGAGTGGGTTGCCATTTCCTTCTCCAATGTGTGAAAGTGAAAAGTGAAAGTGAAGTCGCTCAGTCGTGTCCGACCCTTAGCGACCCCATGGACTGCAGCCTACCAGGCTCCTCCATCCATGGGATTTTCTAGGCAAGAGTACTGGAGTGGCTTGCCATTGCTTTCTCTGAGTCACTTGCGAGACACTGTAAACGCAATGAAGAATAGGACATGATCTTTGCTTGAAGGAACTAACAGTCTAATGGAGGAAAAAGTAATAAAATGGGTTTAATATGATATAATACATTCCAGGGATATGGACAATATATTACTAAAGGCACAAATGGGGACTAATTAAATCAAAACAAGACTCCCTGGAGCAGAGATCAATCTTAAAAGAAGAGTAAAAGTTATCCAACCAAAGAAAAGTGACAACACTACTGCAAACAGAAGGAAGTGTAGGAGGGATTTAAGACTTAAAAACTTTTAGGGGAGAGCAAGCAGTAAGAAATAAGGGGCTATATCATGATGGGTGTAAAGATGCCATTCTTAGACAAAGACAAAGATGCCATTCAAAGACAAATTCTTGGAAAGCTACTAAAGCATGGGTGCAGGGTAACATAGTGAGGTTTATACTTTAAATAAATTATTAAAGCCCTGGTGTGCAGGATGAAATTAAAGACAACGATTCATTCAGGCTAAGAGAAGACAAAAGTCAAAATTAGTTTTGGAGAAATTAATTGCAGAATCAAACCAGTAAGCTTTTGGAGGGTATCTCCCAGATTTCTAACATATGTCAGACTACTTCATTCTAGGAATAATTTATCACCAGTTGAAAAACCTCACAGAACTACCCTTTAGAGGCCTTACCAATGTTCTTTAAAGTTCCAAAGCTACCAGGACAAAGAAAAAAAGATTAAGGATTACTTAATTCTAAAAGAACACTCTTGTCCTATTATCCCTAGAACCTTGAAACACTGGAAATGCAGGAAAAAAAAAAGACAAGAACTCAAATGCAACACCACCCAACTCTTTAAATCAGATTTGGTCTCTCAGTATTTATGCATGAATTTTACACCTTTTAAAAAAGTAAAAGTTAAGCTTCATTACCTTTTAACTAAAAAATTAAAAGATCTATCAGTATCATTAAAGTAAGGAAACCCACTGAGGATAAAGCATGCTATTTAACTTTCTAGGTATCATTATTTTAAAAAGTAAATGAACTCAAATGCAAATGATAAGCTATCAACATACCTAAAAAAGAGAAACATTAAAAAGAATGTTTATTTTTACAATCTTGCCAACTATCAAGTGCTAAAAGAAATGACAGAAGTCTCTGTCTCTCAACATGATCAGTATCATTAACTTCACGTATCTTCTTTCTTTTAATGATTCAGTTCCATTCAGAACTAAAAAAGACAATTAATTTCAATAATTATATAGAACAGAGTAATTTCATTTCTTATTTCTAAATATATTAGTATCAGAAACAGAGACACATAAAACCCAGCAAAACAAGTAGCAAAATTATCAAACACTTAACTCATTTTTAAACTCTATTTTCATTCTCCTCTACCAGAGAATAACAAATTTTTCTTATCACTGTAACACATTCCTCACAACAGAAACTGTTAATGCAAAGCAGTTGAAAATGTGTCTGTTTTTCCTGGATATAAACATACACAGACAACAAGCTCTAAAAGAACAAGAATCCCCAAGGAAAAGTGGGCTAAGGTTAGAAATATAAAAGAATGAACAAGTAAGACGTTGAATATTTTTTTGAAAAATACCTGATCAGTGAAAATTAGTGCCACTTAATCCTTACAACTGGATTGTAGAGACAAAAACAGTAGCCTTCCAAGAGCTCCAAATCAGATTACAGCCAGAAACATGTAACTGGTAGGGTTGCAGGATCCTGCCTCTCAGTTAATATCTACCAGGCGTGGCTCATGGCTGAACAGAAACTATTACACATCCTGAGCAACAACCAAATTGAACACTATGTTGCTACACGGTTTTAAGGGTGGCCTCTGTAAATACTTTCATCAGCTAGAGAATTCAACATACTAATTTGTGTATTAAGCGATGAGCTCACAGCCCTTTGATGTAACCAGTGGACACACTGGTACTTCAACATTTTTGAAGATTGCTATCTGGTAACTATACTTGGGTGCTGTGACCAACTTCATTAATAATATAAATTACTACAGCACAACGCTTTTTTCAAATAAGTTATAACTCAACTCTAATAAACTAGACCATGTAAATATTTACAATGTTCAATCTACTCTGGTAGGAAACCACCTTTCCTTTTCTGCCTTTTTTAGGCAACTAAATTTTACCATGTATTTTCCTCAGGAAGAATATTGAAGTCGCTATGAAAAGTAACAGAAAACTATGACAGAAAATTATAACACCAGAATGCAGATTTTGGAAAATGATAAAATAATTTACAAGAAATTGAGCCAAAAGACTATCTCTAAACTCACAGTTTTATATGACTCACCATGTCAGCCAGTGGTCTTATTATTGTTCCACGAATAAGAATATATATACCTCTCTCATTCCTTCTGTCCAAAATGTCCCTGCCACTTTGTCTGCTCTATTCAAATTCAACTCATACTTCAAGGTCAATTTGAATCTCACTCTCCATATGAAATTTTTTTACTGGCACCTAAGTTCACAGTGAATTTATCTTTCTCTTCGAAATTTCAAATAAAAAGAAAAACTAAGAGAAGAATATATATATATATAGTACGTGATTTTATAATCTTAGAATGAGAAAGATTTTTAGTAAGACCCCATAAGCCATGTTTGATCACATAAAGATTAAAATTTCTGAAGCTTAAAGCACAGCAGAAACAAAATTAAAAGACAAATCATCCTTGGAAAAAAGAATATACCATATTACTAGTAAGAGTCATTAAAGTAAATACATGGAGAGGCAATTCACAAAGGACAAAAATAAATCCAATGGTTAATTACTGCTGACTAGAAAAATGTGAAATCACTAGTTGTATTTTTCATCCTTTGTATCGACAAAATTTTAGAAAGACAGATGACACCCAATGTTGAAAGGGCACAGAGAAAAGGACACTTTCAATTCATTGCTGATAAGCATGTAAACTGATATAATCATCTTTGGAGGGCAATGTGGCAGTATCTATTAAAATGTCAAACTCTCTGACCCAGCAGTTTTATTTCTAGTCATATCTATAAAATCATTCACTAGAGTGTACAGGTATATATACATATAAGGATGTTCTATATAGCACTTTTTATAACCACAAAAATATGGCACAACCTATATACCCAGGTAGGGGTTTCCCAGGTGATCTCAGTGATAAAGAATCAGCTTTCCAAGCAGAAGTGAGGGGGTCGATCCCTAAGGGAACCCCTTGGGAAGGTGTCCAGGAGGAGAAAATGGCAACCTTCTATAGTATTCTTGCCTGGGTATTTGGTGGACCATAGTCCATGGGGTTGCAAAACACTGGACACAACTTAGCAACTAAACAACAACAAATGCCCATACAGAGAGAGGGAAATGGTCATATACTGTAAATCACAATACATCCACAGCATAGACTATTTCCAAGCTATTGCAATTTTTAAAGAAGAAAAGCAAGTTGATCAAGATTTGCATATGGCTACTCACACAAGTGTTGAGTGAAAAGAAGAGAGTTACATGGCAAAATCTATGGGGGGGCGGATATCTTCCTGAAAGGAGGGCAGGATAGAGTTGAACTAGGAGAAGGTATAAGGGAACTTTCTGGGGTGCTGATAAAGATCTCTACTGTGACACAAATGTGAGATATACAGGTTATAAATTTGTTGAAACCCAGCAAATGTGCACCTAATATGGGTGCATTTCACGGTATGTCAATTCACCTTAAAAAAAAAATTCTTTAAACCAATACTGAACTCTAGTTAATGATATGTACACTGAAGTACTGGGGAGAGGGGGAAGGAAGTACACAGATCACTGCAGTTTACTCTCAAATGGATCCCCAAAAACATGAATTAATGGATGGCCTCAGAAATGGACGAGCATGCGATGTAGTTCAGTAAAACATTAGTTGTAGAATCTAGGTGATGGGTATGAAGGTATTATAGTATGAAATTCTTTCAGTTCTTCTGCTTAAAATCTTTCATAATTAAATGCTGGAGGGGAAAGTTACAGAAAAGTTTGTGCAACGTGATTCTTTTGTTAGAAAAAAAAATAATGTGTGAGTTATTTCTGTATGTGTGGAAGAAAATATACCTACTAAACTGTTAACAGTGGTTAATACTGGGCTGAGGAAGGAAAGAATAGAGAGAAGGAATGCCATCACATTTTGTACATATATTTATGTATAGAAAGAAAGTTAAAAGTGAAAGTGAAGTTGCTCAGTCATGTCCGACTCTTTGAAACCCCATGGACTGTAGCCCACCAGGCTCCTCCGTCCATGGGATTCTCCAGGCAAGAATACTGGAGTGGGTTGCCATTTCCTTCTCCAGGGGATCTTCCCGACCCAGGGATTGAACCCAGGTCTCCCTTACTGCAGGCAGACGCTTTAACCTCTGAGCCACCAGGGAAGCCCAAATATTTATATATTTATGTAAAAGTCTAAGCTTATTAAGAAATAAGTGTGCTTGTGCTCAGTCGTTTCAGTTGTGTTCAACTCTTTGCGACCCTATGGACTATAGCTTGCCAGGCTCCTCTGTCCATGGGATACTCCAGGCAAGAATACTGGAGTGGGTTGCCATGCCCACCAAAAATTTTCATTTTAGCCTCTCTTTATCACTATGCATTATCTTTATATGGAATGTTTTTCAAATTAGTATCTTTAAAAATGCAGCACAGAAGCATCAGCGATAAAGCCATATAAAATATATAATTCAGGAAGATGTTTCAGTATAATTTACAGATTTGTTTTCCCCCTGTGGAAAAAGCCTTAAGAAAATGTGCAGTTAAAATTTTAACATGAAAAACTTGACATAAACATAAAGTAACTATAATTTTTTGCAAATGAAAGATTGTTAAAATTCATCTAAACATAACTTTAAGGATACTATGCCATAGAACTAAGAAACAAATTCCCATTAAAATTAAATGCACTTACCACTTGCAAATTCAATGAGATGTGTTGTAATTTTTCTGGTACTTGGATTTAGCAGTTTTATCTTGATTTATTCTTTATTTTTAATTGCATCCCAACAAATGGATCTCTCCTCAATAGCAGTTCTCCATGAGACTCTATTAATGGTTTAATAAAAATGATCTCACAATGATACAAACTGTAAACAACTAAATATTCTAACTGCAAAATCACCAATTACAAAAAAGTTTAACTTTAGAAATAAAATGATCCAACTCCACTTAATTCTGTCTTCATATCTAATCCCGCCAGTCCCAAAAAATCTTTATCTGACTGCCATTATACATGAAAATTTTCTCTTTTGAAACTACCCAGTTCCCATAAAATCAAATTAAGTGCTGTGTGTCCAGCATTTAGCTTCATCAAACTTCCTGACCACAAATCACAATATAACAGTAGATTCTGAGGTCACTGATGTGACAAAATGTAACGTGACATCTATCAAGATGTTAGGCTAGGACTATCTAATCACAATTGATAAACGTAAAATAAAGAGTTTAAAATAGAAGCACATATTAATTTAAATGTTTTAAGGAAAAAAGTTATCCTCCTATAATGAAATCATTGAGAATCAATCATTAAAGTTAATTTCTACAGTTCAGGCTTCAACAGTAAGAGTTTAAGAGTTACTGTAAAGAGTTCTAGAAAACATACTGATCCAGAATTTCACTAATACAATCACTTTCTATTGTCTATGTACCAAGCCTTGGCACTGCGTATAGATTTAAAAAAGAAAAGAGAGACCACACCTATTCTCAACAGAGACAAACTAGTAAACAGACATGATCAACACCAACCAAGACCAAGTAAGATAGAGGGAAATGGGGCAATAATGTATCTCATAGAGGAAGGGTACTGGTTCATGGGACTTTTTTCAGTCATGTGAATGTTTACGTGTCTACCAGGCTGCGGTGAAAAATTTATTTCTTTTGGTGTTGTCACCAAGAAAAGATTTCTGGAGTGAGTGAAACCTGTGAAATGAAATGATGAAAAACGGAGGCTCTTCTGAATAAGAGAGCAAAGTAAGCAAAGGTGTAAGGGCAGGCAAAGAAAATCTAAGTAAACTGAAATGACTAGAGTCATTTCATATGCAAGAATCAGATAAAACGTTAAACCTTTCGAGAACAATCACTGTTCAGAACATCTAGTAACAAATACACAGAAATACATGAGATATGTGAGTATATACTTCATATGTATAAAATATATAACTGAAAAAGTTTAATGAAATGATATTTATCCAGACTATATGTGATATATACTGTACTATTTTATTGTATTTCACTTCAATGAAAATATATAATGTTGGTCACAGCCTACTAGACTGATTTCATGACCTACAAGTAGACAGAGTAAAAAAACACTATTAAACCAGGCCAACGAGTCTGAACTTCACCCTGAAGACAGTAGTTTAGAAAACACTAAAGGATTATAGGCAAAAGAATGCCATGATGAAATGTGTATTTTAGAAAGAAGAGCAACACTCTGAAAAACAAACTTGGGTAGATGGATAAAGCTCCAAGACTGATTATATGAAATAAGCAAGGTTTACTGGTTACTCAGTTGAGAGATGAGGGCATATGGTAAGTACCCCAAAAGCAGTAGTTTCTAAAGGAAGTGGGAAGGAGTAAGGGTGAGGATGGAAAACTTAAAACAGGAGGTATGCTGGAAAAGGGCAGAATAAGAACTTAAGAGTAAAACTAATGGGATGTGGTGTTCAGTCACACATAGGGCAGATTCTAGGATGACTCCCAAGTTTTTGGCTTAGGGTCTAGGTGAATGGTGGTACCATTCCCCAAGAAAGGAAATAAAAGACAAGTTGCGAGTTTGTTATGCATGCTGCTTACCATAGCAATAGGAACCTTTTACATACAGAGGAGGTGGAAGAAAATATCAAAACCATTATCACTGCATTTCCATTCCCTGTATAGACTTTTTTTAAACTGCATTTTTCTCCCAGGGTCACTTTTTCTATGGATCATGACTGTTCGATTGTGAAATGTAACTTGTTTCTACTCTAGCTTGCTAAGCTAATTTAAAGTGGTCTCCATGGCTGCACATTTGCTTCTCAGAGACAAAATACAGAATGACTTAGAAAAGGAGCTGCTACTCTAATAGCAATGAATGAACTTATCTTCTAGAAAAGACCTCAAACAGGATTAAGAGTGGTACAAGGAAGTGCTCTGAAATATGGCCAAAGTCAGTAATTCTGCTAGGGCTATGACTCCAGGGTGGCTTCTTAACATTACAGCAAAACAGTAGTTTCTGTCAGTAACATTAGGTAACAGCACAAGTCAACCATCCATGATTCAAACCCTAGGCATTCACCAGCTTAAAATCAAGGGGAAAAAATCCTACTTTGTATTTATAGTTATTAGAACTACATCACAGCCACAGCACCGAAAATGAGATAAGCATTTTATCTACTCAGCATGGCCATTACTGTAGAATCAAATCTCACCCATGTGATAGAAAAGCAATCCTAGTCTTAAAAATCCAAGAAATTTTGTGACAGCAAAGAATATCTCAAATTTCTATAACTACAAAATGTTGATTATTTTTAACATCGCTATGTGTAAAAGACTGTAATTGATGATTTAAAGGACAAAAAAAAAAAAAAACCAACCCTCCACAGTGTCAAAATAAAATGGTTAACATATTATACAAATATATAAAATTTAAACCTTATAATTGCAGCTTTAAATGAAGCTTAAAAACATAAATATACAATTATATATATTACTATAAATATATATATTTATACAGTTATTTAACTTCTAATTTTATCAACTCTGAGAAACTAGTCAAGTAATTCTACCTAAAATATCAGGATACAGTTGTCATTAATAATTAGCTAAAGAGGTCATGCAATTTTTAAAATATCACAGAGTTATTCAGTTTATTTTAACAGAGCAGGAAATTAATCTTAAATGTTTAAGAGAGTCACATTCAAATTATGACAGAGCTTTTAATCAGCTCTTCAAGTTTCAGTTTAACCATCTCTAATATGGTGATTAAAATATCAACACACAAGGTGACTGTCATACATAAAGGAGAAATTACCTGGCAAGTAAGAAACACGTCCAACAATGGTAAATTCAAATGGAAGTTTGTAAGGGGAAGGAAGGACTTCAGTTCAATCAGTCAGTTCAGTCGCTCAGTCGTGTCCGACTCTTTGCGACCCCATGAATCACAGCACGCCAGGCCTCTCTGTCCATCACCACTCCCGGAGTTCACTCAAACTCATGTCCATCGAGTCGGTGATGCCATCCATCGAGTCATTCTCTGTCGTCCCCTTCTCCTCTTGCCCCCAATCCCTCCCAGCATCAGAGTCTTTTCCAGTGAGTCCACTCTTTGCATGAGGTGGCCAAAGTATTAGAGTTTCAGCTTCAGCATTAGTCCTTCCAAAGAACACCTGGGATTGATCTCCTTTAGAACTTAAAGAAAAATTTTACATCTAGTCTTAAAAATTCCAAGAAGAAACAATGTTTCTGGGTTGCCATCATTAAAGCAGTGATTTGACATGGGCTAGAGGCAGGTCTGATGCTCAAGCTGAAATTCCAATACTTTGGCTACCTCGTGCAAAGAGTGGACTCACTGGAAAAGACTCTGATGCTGGGAGGGATTGGGGGCGGGAGGAGAAGGGGACGACGGAGAATGAGATGGCTGGATGGCATCACTGACTCGATGGACATGAGTTTGAGTGAACTCCGGGAGTTGGTGATAGACAGGGAGGCCTGGTGTGCTGTGATTGATTCATGGGATCACAAAGATTCGGACACGACTCAGAGATTGAACCGAACTGAACTACAGGCAGGTAAGAGATGCAAGTTCAATCCCTGGATCAGGAAGATCCCCTGGAGGAGGGCACGGCAACCCACTCCAGTACTCTTGCCTGGAGAACCCATGAACAGAGGAGCCTGGCGGAATACAGTCCACTGGGTCGCAAAGAGTCGGACACGATTGAAGTGACTTAGACGCACGCACAATTTAACTATACCCAGCTATCTACTTTTTCTAACATCAGAGTCTGAGAACTACTTGTCAAGGGATGTGAAACCTCAGACAATATACAGCCTTTCCCTCGCATCATACTATAAGCACGTAGGGAGGCTGTATTTCCACCAGCCAGGCACGCATGAGGTCTCTTCAAGCAAAAAACCAAAAACAGAAATTTGATCTAAAAATAGAGTGACTGAGCTAAATCTTTTTCAGGTAAAAGTAGAAGGCCTGGTGAGTTAAGGAATGAAGCATGGGAGAAAATCAGGACCTGATTTCAAAAGCTAAAGAAACATATAGAATTATAGTTGGGAATTCTGGCCCATCTGCTAAGGTCTCCAGCAAGACCCTGTGGAAATGTGGGTGAACAAAGTGTCAAACCTGTACCACTGATGGTTTCAAGAATCCACTTTCTAGAACAAGTCTTTAAGTCACTATATTCTGGGCAGAACTGAACATAAGCTGAGGCTCTTCTGTGTATCTGCTTCACAGGTGAAAAAAAAAAGTAAATTAATACCATTATTAAAAGTATTGCAATACAGTGACTTCTTCTAACAAAAAACAAACCTCATAACAAGAAAACAAAAATAACTCAAAAGGTGTGGGATGATATGAATTAAAGACTACCTAAAGGAAATGGTAACCCACTCCAGTATTCTTGCCTGGAGAAACCCATGGACGGAGAAGCCTGGTAGGCTACAGTCCACGGGGTCGCAAAGAGTCGGACACAACTGAGCGACGGAACGGAATGGAAAGGAATATTGTTTCAGTTGTACAAACTGCATATGTGGGACTCTTCATTTAGGAAAAGGGACAGGGCAGCTAGGAAAGAACGGGTATTAAATGCAGGGTACGGACAGAAGCTCCCTACCTTTGAACACAGGTAACTTCTGCTCAAAAAACAGCACAAGGAAAAAACCTTCAGCTACAGGAAAAGCTAGAAATAAGGCTCTGGCATTTCCTGGGTGTGAATTAGGCATGTTCTTCCATGAGGAAAGGCAAGTCAGCTACTTACCTCATCTAGTACCCACTGCACCAAGAACAGATTGGGGAAAAAAAAAAAAAACCAAAAGGCTAAATTAATTTCCTACCTACACACCAGGCTTTTCCAAAGCAGACATGATTTAAAAACAATAATAGAGAAAGAAAAAAAAAATCTCTCCTTGCTTGCTGAAGCTGAAAATCCTACAACAGTAAAAAAAAAAGTTATTTATTCCATAATTACTGATAAAAGGCTTAAAATCAGAAGCCAGGTTGAGACCACAGTGGAGCATGTTAAGTTAAAATTAAAATTAAATGAATCAGTGAGTAGTAAAATACTAATTTTTACCTAACCTGCCCTTTTGTGGAAGTGGTAGCAACAGACAGAGAGCAGAAACTTATTCAGTCCTTAAATGGACAAAGTTAATCACTTAAGAGAAAAAGCACCAGGAAACAGGGGTCTAAAACGCAGAGGACAAACTTTGCAAACATCACATTTTTTCACCAGAGCACGTCAAAAGAGGGAAATAAGTTAATAAACTACCATCACATTACTTTGGGACAGGTAGCTATAAATGCAAGTAGTGCTATTTTGTATCTATTAAGACAGGCTTTTCAAACTAGGCTAACTCAATTTCAGTTCAGTTGCTCAGTCGCGTTCGACTCTTTGCGACCCCATGGACTGCAGCACACCAGGCCTCCCTGTCCATCACCTACTGCCGGAGTTTACTCAAACTCATGTCCATTGAGTCAATGACGCCATCCAACCATCTCACCCTGTTGTCCCCTTCTCCTCCCGCCTTCAATCTTTCCCAGCATCAGGGTCTTTACAAATGAGTCAGCTCTTTGCATCAGGTGGCCAAAGGACTAACGTTTCAGCTTCAACATCAGTCCTTCCAACAAACACTCAGGACTGATCTCCTTTAGGATTGATTGGTTGGATCTCCTTGCAGTCCAAGGGACTCTCAAGAGTCTACTCCAACACCACAGTTCAAAAGCATCAATTTTTCGGTGCTCAGCTTTCTTTATGGTCCAACTCTCACATCCATACGTGAACACTGGAAAAACCTGTTTTTCCAGTAGCCTTGACTAGACGGACCTTTATTGGCAAAGTAACATCTCTATTTTTTAATATTATGTATAGGTTGGTCATAACTTTTCTCCCAAGGAGTAAGCGTCTTTTAATTTCATGGCTGCAGTCACCATCTGCAGTGATTTTAGAGTCCCCAAAAATAAAGTCTGCCACGGTTTCCACTGTTTCTCCATCTATTTGCCATGAAGTGATGGAACCAGATGCCATGATCTTAATTTTCTGAATGTTGAGCTTTAAGCCAACTTTTTCACTCTCCTCTTTCCCTTTCATCAAGAGGCTCTTTAGTTCTTCACTTTCTGGTTCCAAACAGGAAAAGGAGTACATCAAGGCTGTATATTGTCACCCTGCTTATTTAACGTATACGCAGAATACATCATGAGAAATGTTGGGCTGGAAGAAGCACAAGCTGGAATCAAGATTAACAGGAGAAATATCAATAACCTCAGATATGCAGATGACACCACCCTTACGGCAGAAAGTGAAGAAGAACTAAAAAGCCTCTTGATGAAAGTGAAAGAGGAGAGTGAAAAAGTTGGCTTAAAGCTCAACATTCAGAAAACTGAATTTACCCGGTTCTTAACTAAAAAAAAGTCAATATTCTAATAAAAAGAGATGTTTTCCCATTTCTTGTCATTCACCTATATTTTTTAACATTTTCAACTTTAATAAGATGTATTAATGCACGGATTTTTCTCGATAATAAAGTGCCATCTGTTTTTAGTGTGTTTGAGAAACTGAAACTGAGTCCTAATGTTTCACTACAGTAAGATAAAATGCCTTCACTCCTTAATACAAAAGTAAAACTGAGCTTAGGGGACAACTTCCTGGTACAATTAGCTTTTCCTTTGCCTTCCCTGTTATGTCTGGTAGAACTGATAACATCACTATGTAGTTTCTACACTGAGAAAGATTTTATTGACTCACATTCAATTACAATTCCTGAAAGAAGAGCTACATGGAGACATTACTAGACTTCTCAATTCATTTCTTCACTAATACATGACAATTATTTTACCCATGTGCTTTTCCACAGGCTCTGAATCCATCTCTATGAATTAAGAGAAATCAGGCACTGAGTAAATAAGAAGTAAAAAATTTTATGATTCACTGATTACTTCTTAAGAACCTACCTGTTAAGCTGATGGTTCCATGTTTGCATTTTTAAATGCTTAAATTTCTTTCATTAAGCAAAACACCCCAGAGGTAGGCAATGTGACACAGTTATCATTTCACTTAAAATACGCTCTAGTTCATTTATTCCAACTATGGCTTCAAAAGTATGTTAAATTAAACAGAAATCACACAGTTTGAAAGGACTTAATATAATCCTATGGTTTTATCTCCAAATGAAGAATTCTGGAATAGTACTACACCAAATATTCTGCTAAAAGTATGGAATTATACATTTTTGGTTCCATTTTGATATAATTTTACTAATACTTCTTCAGGTATCTTTAACATGTTAGTTCAGTTCAGTTCAGTACAGTCGCTCAGTCATGACCGACTCTTTGCAACCCGATGAATCACAGCACGCCAGGCCTCCCTGTCCATCACCAACTCCCGGAGTTCACTCAAACTCATGTCCATCAAGTCGGTGATGCCATCCAGCCATCTCATTCTCTGTCGTCCCCTTCTCCTCCCACCCCCAATCACTCCCAGCATCAGAGTCTTTTCCAGTGAGTCAACTTGTCGCATGAGGTGGCCAAAGTATTGGAGTTTCAGCTTTAGCATCAATCCTTCCAATGAACACCCAGGATTGATCTCCTTTAGAATGGACTGGTTGGATCTCCTTGCAGTCCAAAGGACTCTCAAGAGTCTTCTCCAGCACCACAGTTCAAAAGCATCAATTCTTCAGCAATCAGCTTTCTTCACAGTCCAACTCTCACATCCATACATGACCACGGGAAAAACCATAGACGGACCTTTGCTGGCAAAGTAATGTCTCTGCTTTTTAATATACTATCAAGGTTGGTCATAACTTTCCTTCCAAGGAGTAAGCGTCTTTTAATTTCATGGCTGCAATCAGCATCTGCAGTGATTTTGGAGCCCAAAAAAACAAAGTCTGACACTATTTCCACTGTTTCCCCATCTATTTCCCATGAAGTGATGGGACCAGATGCCATGATCTTCGTTTTCTGAATGTTGATCTTCAAGCCAACCTTTTCACTCTCCTCTTTCACTTTCATCAAGAGGCTTTTTAGTTCCTCTTCACTTTCTGCCATAAGGGTGGTGTCATCTGCATATCTGAGGTTATTGATATTTCTCCCAGTAATCTTGATTACAGCTTGTGCTTCTTCCAGCCCACCGTTCCTCCTGATGTACTCTGCATATAAGTTAAATAAGCAGGGTGACAATATACAACCTTGAGGTACTCCTTTTCCTATTTGGAACCAGTCTGTTGTTCCATGTCCAGTTCTAACTGGTGCTTCCTGACCTGCATACAGGTTTCTCAAGAGGCAGGTGAGGTGGTCTGGTATTCCCATCTCTTTCAGAATTTTCCACAATTTATTGTGATCCACACAGTCAAAGGCTTTGGCATAGTCAATGACTTGACTTCACATTCCAAGATGTCTGGCTCCAGGTGAGTGATCACGCCATCGTGATTATCTTGCTCATGAAGATCTTTTTTGTACAGTTCTTCTTTGTATTTTTGCCACCTCTTCTTAATATCTTCTGCTTCTGTTAGGTCCACACCATTTCTGTCCTTTATCGAGCCCATCTTTGCATGAAATGTTCCCTTGGAATCTCTAATTTTCTTGAAGAGATCTCTTGTTTTTCCTATGCTGTTGTTTTCCTCTATTTCTTTGCACTGATCACTGAGGAAGGCTTTCTTATCTCTCCTTGCTATTCTTTAGAACTCTGCATTCAGATGCTTATATCTTTCCTTCTCTCCTTTGCTTTTCACTTCTCTTCTTTCCACAGCTATTTGTAAGGCCTCCTCAGACAGCCATTTTGCTTTTTTGCATTTCTTTTCCATGGGGATGGTCTTGGTCCCTGTCTCCTGTACAATGTCATGAACCTCCGTCCATAGTTCATCAGGCACTCTATCTATCAGATCTAGTCCCTTAAATCTATTTCTCACTTCCACTGTATCCTCATAAGGGATTTGATTTAGGTCATATCTTAATGGTCTAGTGGTTTTCCCTACTTTCTTCAATTTAAGTCTGAATTTGCCATGCCATGTGGGGCCACCCAAGACGGGCACGTCATGGTGGAGAAGTCTGACAGAATGTGGTCCAATGGAGAAGGAAATGGCAAACCACTTCAGTATACTTGCCTTGAGAACCCCATTAACAGTATGAAAAGGCAAAATGATAGGATACTGAATGAGGAATTCCCCAGGTCGGTAGGTGCCCAGAAATAACTCCAGAAAGAATGAAGGGATGGAGCCAAAGCGAAACCAATACCTAGTCGTGGATGTGACCGGTGATAGAAGCAAGGTACAATGTTGTAAAGAGCAATACTGCATAGGAACCTGGAATGTTAGGTCCATGAATCAAAGCAAATTGGAAGTGGTCAAACAGGAGATGACAAGAGTGAATGTCGACATTCTGGGAATCAGTGAACTAAAATGGACTGGAATGGGTGAATTTAACTCAGATGACCATTATATCTACTACTGTGGGCAGGAATCCCTTAGAAGAAATGGAGTAGCCATCATGGTCAACAAAAGAGTCCGAAATGCAGTACTTGGATACAATCTCAAAAACGACAGAATGATCTCTGTTCGTTTCCAAGGCAAACCATTCAATATTACAGTAATCCAGGCCTATGCCCCAACCAGTAACGCTGAAGAAGCCGAAGTTGAACGGTTCTATGAAGACCTACAAGACCTTTTAGAACTAACACCCAAAAAAGATGTCCTTTTTCATTATAGGGGACTAGAATGCAAAAGTAGGAAGTCAAGAAACACCTGGAGTAACAGGCAAATTTGGCCTTGGAGCATGGAATGAAGCAGGGCAAAGGCTAATAGAGTTTTGCCAAGAGAACGCACTGGTCATAGCAAACACCCTCTTCCAACAACACAAGTGAAGACTCTATACAGGGACATCACCAGATGGTCAACACCGAAATCAGACTGATTATATTCTTTGCAGCCAAAGATGGAGAAGCTCTATACAGTTAGCAAAAACAAGACCAGGAGCTGACTGTGGCTCAGATCATGAACTCCTTATTAACGTGTTAAAGGGTCTTAAATTATTTACAAATTTAGCATATTCCAAATAAGGATGGGACAGCTAAAATAAGGCTTAAAGAATTTGGCCCGACTTCCTGGTTGCTCAGAAGTTAAGGAATCTGCCTGCAAAGCGGAAGACCCGGGTTCAACTCCTGGGTCGGGAAGATCCTCTGGAGAAGGAAATGGCAACCCACTCCAGTATTCTTGCCTGGAAAATCCAATGGATAGAGAAGCCTGGCAGGCTACAGTCCATGGGGGTCGCAAAGAGTTGGACACGACTGAGTGACTTCACTTCACTTCAACTGGTTGTATAGATGAAAAATGTCATTGATCACTGACCTACCCATGAAACCACAGCTAGATAGCAACCGAGTTTTTCTTTCCACAAACACCAAATTTGGTTCTTCCTTTCCAACTGATTTCTCATCTTATCTTTTCAAAAATACTTTTTGCCATGACAACACAGCACACCTAAGGCAAAATAAAGCAACTCTCTGGATTTTATTCTTAAAATAAAAAAAAAAATCTGAGGAGTTGTAAAGATTTAACAAGACATTACACCAAAAGCCTTTAGTCAAGGAATGGCATGTACTTACTGAACAGTCATCAAATGAAAATTATCTTTATTACTTTTTACTTCAAGGAAGGTAGTGAGTATTTAAAGTATGCATATTAGCATAACAGATCTTGGATCCATTTGACAAATATTTTTAACCTGCGTGCTTAATTATACTTACTGGTCTTTATTTTATACTGTAACTTTACACTATGATTTACACCCGCCCACAACGACCTTGACTTTTTTTCCTCTTGTACTTTTATGGATGGCTATAATGCAATATTTTCAAATAATAACCAGTCAGGTTCCCTTAGCCCTAGAGGTACAGACATCCTCCACTGACTCACAAAGGATCTTAATACATGACCCAAATACAGCTTGAAAAAGACCACAGCATTAAATGGTTAAAATTCAGTGGCCTATTATATTGAATGGTAACAAGTGCAAACTGCTGCCATCCATAAGCCATTTTCTCAAAACCACTTTTGGATCTGGGGCAGGGAGGCAGAAGGTCAGCAAAGAAGTAAGTTGTTTCTCCTCCCGCAAATCCTCTGAAGCCTCACCCCAGCAATCTGGGAATGAATGAATGAAAAGCTGTGATGGCAAGAACAAATCCCAGATCTCTAGATCTCTAGCAGGTCTCCGGGCGTGGGTACAGAGACGGGAAACTAGAGTTCATACGTGAGAAGCTCAGGGCACAGATTTTTTTATTTTTAATTAAAAAAAAAACCAAAACACCACACAAACAAAAAACTACCCCAAACCATCTAGACTGGAACAGGAAACCACCAAACTACCAGTCATGGGAGGGGCAGCTGGCGGGTGGCTGCGCTCCCTGGCTGAAGATGCTGGGAGAAAGGCCAGACCCCAGGGGGCAGGGCACGGAGAAGACCCGGGGCTCTGAGCGGGGGTGAGGGCAGGTGCGGGCAGGGGACAGCGTGCGGGGCAGGGCGCGGGGCTGGGGCGGGCGCCGGGCTGCCGTGGCGTTCCCGCGCCTGCACACACTCACCGGCGCCGGGGCTGGCTCTCCCCGCCACTGCTCTCGCGGCTGCAGGCGGCTCTTCCCCCTCCACCTCCACCTCCACCTTCGCCTCCTCCTTCTCCTCTGGTCCCGCCGCCGCCGCCCAGCCGGGCCTGCGCTCCCCTTCCGCTTCCGGAGCCAGAGCGCCGGGCCGGCGGGATAGGTGCACCCGCCCGCGCGCTGGAGTGACCGGCTGCGGCTGCCGCCGCGGGCCCCACGGCGCGCCCGGGAGCCGCGATGGGAGCCGCCGAGGGCCCAAAGACCAGAAATCGCGCTTGGGGTGGGCGGAGACGCGCCGCGGCCACGTGCCCCCGGGCCGGCGCTACCCGAACACTCGCACCTGACGCACCTCGGCGCCGCCGCCCTCCCTGGCTGCCGCCTTCCCAGCTTTGCTCAGGCCCTCCTCCTCCTGCTTCCGCGCCATTGTCCCCACACTCCTGAGTGACAGAAAAGGGGCCTTTCTTTAACGATCGCCTTTATCCTCTTTCCTTCGAAAGGGCTGTCCCGCGGGCCTCGCTACCCCTAACCCACACCCCTGGTACCTTGCCTCAAATTACAGTCCCCAGCATCAGTATTCTCTGGAAACTTGTTAGAAACGCGCCATTTCAGGCCTGCTGAATCAGTATCTGCATTTTAAGAAGGGTTACAAGTGACCTACACGTGCATCTTGAAGATGGAAAACCACTGGACTCTAGTGAATGGTCTTGCCCACTTCAGACCCTCTGTATAACAAGAGCCAAAGTTGCCCAAGACAACCAACATTTTTCTTTTTCCTGTCGGCAACCAAAATTCGTAGTGAAACAAGCTTTATTTTGTGTTTGTCATCCAAAAATTACTGGTTTTCCAATCCCTGCAACCTACGAAAAACACATTGACTCAACACTGCAAATAATCCACCTCTTAATCTCAATTCCTATCTTCGCCCAACACCAAAGATAAGCTAAAACCTTTACTCTCCCCCTCACCTCTGCTGAACGGTACTTTGGGAAGGTTAAAAAGTTTGCAATATGCTGGATCCTTGTGCCTGTCTGCCACAACAGAAATAATGTGTGGATAGGGTTGGGGGTAGGAAAAGGAGTACGTCAAGGCTGTATATTGTCACCTTGCTTATTTAACTTATATGCAGAGTACATCATGAGAAACGCTGGGCTGGAAGAAGCACAAGTTGGAATCAAGATTGCTGGGAGAAATATCAATAACCTCAGATGTGCAGATGACACTACCCTTATGGCAGAAAGTGAAGAGGAACTCAAAAGCCTCTTGATGATGAAAGTGAAAGAGGAGAGTGAAAAGGTTGGCTTGAAGCTCAATATTCAGAAAACAAAGATCATGGCATCTGGTCCCATCACTTCATGGGAAATAGATGGAAAAACAGTGGAAACAGTGTCAGACTTTGTTTTATGGGGCTCCAAAATCACTGCAGATGCTGATTGCAGCCATGAAATTAAAAGGCGCTTACTCCTTGGAAGGAAAGTTATGACCAACCTTGATAGTATATTAAAAAGCAGAGACATTCCTTTGCCAACAAAGGTCCGTCTAGTCAAGGCTATGGTTTTTCCCATGGTCATGTATGGATGTGAGAGTTGGACTGTGAAGAAAGCTAATCGCCGAAGAATGGATGCTTTTGAACTGTGGTGCTGGAGAAGACTCTTGAGAGTCCCTTGGACTGCAAGGAGATCCAACCAGTCCATTCTAAAGGAGATCAATCCTGGGTGTTCATTGGAAGGACTGATGCTAAAGCTGAAACTGCAATACTTTGGCCACCTCATGCGACGAGTCGACTCACTGGAAAAGACTCTGATGCTAGGAAAGGTTGGGGGCGGGAGGAGAAGGGGACAACAGAGAATGAGATGGCTGGATGGCATCACCGACTCTGTGGACATGAGTTTGAGTGAACTCCGGGAGTTGGTGATGGACAGGGAGGCCTGGCGTGCTGTGATTCATGGGGTCGCGGAGAGTCGGACACGACTGAGCGACTGAACTGAACTGAACTGAGGGTTGGGGGTGGGGGGTGTTTCTACTTGCTGAACTCTAAAATCTGAACTCCACAGAATGGCATTGAACGCTCTTCCCAAACTGGTCCCTACCTATCCCTCCAGTCTTATCTCTACCTATCTTGCTTCTGAATCTACCCTTCCTAAAATGCTCTCCATCTTCCTCTCATGACCTTAATTCTATCCAGACCTGGAACTCAGCTCAAATCCTGCCAGCCCAGAGTTCCTCTCTCTCAATATCACACACACTGTAGTTTAGTTTGGACCCTTATGTTACCTTGTATTGCTAGGTGTTTTCAAACGTGTTATGTCCTGGTTTCTGAATTAGTTACAAATATAAGACCTTGCAATCTTAAAGTCTTACATTGCTGCTGCTACTGCTGCTGCTAAGTCACTTCAGTTGTGTCCGACTCCATGTGACCACATAGACGGAAGCCCACCAGGCTCCCCCATCCCTGGGATTCTCCAGGCAAGAACACTGGAGTGGGTTGCCATTTCCTTCTCCAGTGTGTGAAAGTGAAAAGTGAAAGTGAAGTCGCTCAGTCGTGTCCGACCCTTAGCCACCCCACGGACTGCAGCCTACCAGGCTTCTCCATCCATGGGATTTTCTAGGCAAGAGTACTGGAGTAGATTGCCATTGCGTTACATTGGTGGTTATCAAAGTGTGATTCCCACACCACCAGCATCAGAGTCATCTAGGAACTTATGAGAAATTCATGTTTTCCAGCTGTACCCAGACCTACTGACATAGAAACTTTGGGGGTGAAGCCCAACAATCGGTGTTTTATCAGACCTTTTAGATGATTCTAAGACTCTGATGCTGGGAGGGATTGGGGGCGGGAGTAGAAGGGGACGACAGAGAACGAGATGGATGGATGGCATCACCAACTCGATGGACATGAGTTTGAGTGAACTCTGGGAGTTGGTGATGGACAGGGAGGTCTGGAGTGCTGTGATTCATGGGGTCACAAAGAGTCGGACAAGACTGAGCGACTGAACTGAAGGCATGCTTATTTTAAAGTTACTGAGTTGGAGTGCTCCCCTGGTGGCTCAGTGGTAAAGAATCTGCCTGAAAGTGCAGGAGGCATAGGTTCAGTCCCTCATCTGGAAGATCGCACATGCTGAGGAGCAACTAAGCCCACCGGCCACAACTCTTGAGCCTGTGCTCTAGAGCCAGGAGCCACAACTACTGAAGCCCGCATGCCCTAGGGACCATGCTCTGCAACAAGAGAAGCCACCACAATGAGAAGCCTGCACACCACAGCTAGAGAGTAGCCCCTGCTTGCCGCAACTAGAGAAAAGCCCATGCAGAAATGAAGACTCAGCACAGCCAAAAATAAATAAATAATAAAATCACTGAGTTGGAATATTACCTGTTAATCCCAAAGGATAGGGGTTGATTTGGCTATATGCAAGGTTTTTAACTTTTCAGATTGAGAACTAAGCTCTTTCATTCACAAATAGCTAGGTTTGAAGGTTGTCACACTTGCTTTTGGAAGAATTATCATTGTTTATCATAATGCTTTTGATGTGGTAGGATTTTTATGACTGGATTTGTTTGAAAAGAAAGAAGTCATAATGATAGTCACTTTGAGGAAGAGGAAACACAAAGTTTTACCCCGGCTTAAACCCTGGTACTGAAATGCATATATTTTGGCTGTCTCTTGGTATACCCTTGTGAAAGAGAATAATTTGTGGCAAATTATCTCAACAGGTGCCAAAATAAGACTTAGTTGATGAGCATGTGAATGCACATGACTACAGAAGTGTACGTGTTATTCATGCATCTTTAAAATATTATTAGCCAAATCAGTTCCACAGAGAATTTTCTAAGGAAGGCAGGAAGGAGATAAGTGGCAGGAAAAACATTCTCAAAATCATGAACTTTTTTTTTTTTTTTGGCATGGGCAGTTAAGAAGTATCATTAAGGGCCTATACCTTACACTGAAGGTCAAGTCGTAACTTTATCATTCATGCTAAACATTGACTATGTTGTGCTGCAACATATACACTTAGAAACCATGTTATAGAGAGAGAAGAGGAAGATATGGCATCTTGTAATCTTTTTGAGGAGCTTTTTTACTTACTCTTAGAGAAGACATATGTCATGCACTGTTTTTTTTTCCCCTCCAGAATTCTAGTTTTCATGGTGCCTGTGACTGACTGAAACGTGATTATTAATCAAACTAATATTTATCTGGGAATAGAAAAAAAGTAGAAAGGACAAGCAGCACTATTGCCACTGCCAATTTGGCTTCTCAACAAAGGCACAGTCAGGGCATTTATGTGGGTAAACTCAGCCAACAACTGTGCTTCTGTGCCTTGACTGGGGAGGACAGAATTTTACTGCAATTTCCCAAAGTCAGAACAAGTGCAGTTCAGAGTTTAATCAGTACTGGCTAATAGCCCTCGGCAGCTTGGGATGGATAGTGTTCTCCACCTGCCCAGCTGGGTACCATGCCCTAAGCACCCACATTTGATGCACATTCATGATTTCTTGGTTGCTTATAGTCATCTCCCCCATCTGTTTGAGTGGCAGAGTGCCCATTCCACAACAGTCTAATATTTGAATAGTTGTTCTTAACCTCTTTGGGGTTATGCATCTCTTTGAGCATCTGCAGAAAGTCATAGACTCTCTTCCTAACAAATTACACAAGTATATAAACATGTACATACATGTTTTATACCTTTAGATTTATACCTAGAGTTTCACAAAATGCTCTACTTTCCCATGTTCCCAGACAACCACAATGAATTAATAAGTTTCACGTTAAGAATGTTCCCTGGGAAACAGAGAGTAGGTAAAATAACTCTTTCCCCCCAAAAATATTAAGGATAACTCTAAAAAACACTACATTCTTAGGAGACAGAAGAAAAGCCATGCTAACCAGAGGTATGGACAAGTTACTATGGGAAGTGCTAAAGAAGCAGCTAACAGTGTCAACAAGATGATTCTGGGTGGGTTCACGGAGAAAGTTCTTGCATCAGATAAATGAGAGTAAGATTTTGATTAGACAGAGGATCCCTCCAGGATGGGGGAAAGTGTAAGCAAATGCATGGAGGTGTGGAAGTGCAAGGGTCCCTCTGGTGTGGCTCAAATGTAAAACACAGAGAAAGAGAGGAGAATGGAAAGGTAGGAAAAAGCCCAATTATGGTGAGCTTCAAAGACAATGAGATTTCCAGTGAGGAGTCATTAAGCTTTCAGAGTAGAGTAATAGACCTGCCAACAAGGGTCTCTATAATCAAAGCTATGATTTTTCCAGTAGTCATGTATGGATGTGAGAGTTGGACCATAAAGAAGGCTGGGCACCAAAGAGTTGATGTGTTTGAACTGTCGTGTTGGAGAACACTCCTGAGAGTCCCTTGGACTGCAAAGAGATCAAACTAGTCAATCCTAAAGGAAATCAACCCTGAATATTCATGGGAAGGACTGATGCTAAAGCTGAAGCTCCAATCCTTTAACCACCTGATGTGAAGAGCCGACTCATTGGAAAAGACCCTGATGCTGGGGAAGATAGAAGGCAGGAAGAGAAGGGGACGACAGAGGGCGAGATGGTTGGATGGCATCACCAACTCAATGGACATGAGTTTGGGCAACTCCAGGAGATGGTGAAGGGCAGGGAAGCCTGGCATGCTGCAGTCCATGGGGTTGCAAAGCGTTGGACACGATTGAGCAACTGAGCAACAACGATAGACCTGCTGTGCTCTGGAAAGACTTTTTGTGAGGGCAGTAGCATTATCAAAAGTTGTGGGGAGGTGTGGGGCATCTGGGAAAGCTCTAAATATCCTAAAATGGAACCTATGAGTGAAGCCACATGACTTTGCTTCAAGCCCTTAAGTTGCTTGATGTTTGCTCTAGAAGTTCCTACTAATTTAAACCAAGATGAACTAAAATGCTGACAACTGTTTAGGTGAGGAAATGTATCGCAGTGAATGATCAGGTGGGTTTAGAGTCTATGATGCTGAAAGAGTTAAAATCTGTTTGGAATTGAAAGAGTGAAAATTAACTTGGACTGAAAAGAGGGGGAAAAAAAAAGCCCTGCCACTAATCAAGCTGGGAGGACAGACACAGATGAAGGCAGCTGCAACGTTAATAGAAAACACTGTTTCTGCCAAGGTCATGCAGCAGTTAGAAATTACAATAATGCCCCAGACCACGTGCTCTTTTCACTTTTTACTAGGGATACCCAATTGCTCAATCTTCTTGACACCTTCACTTGCTGACAACACCCAATTCCTAGTAAATTCCCTCTTTTTCAAATTGCACCTCAGAACAACAACCAGTGGGAAACTGATCCCTGCTTTCCTCAGACCATCTTCAGAGTCCTTCAGTAAGAGCCCGCTTTCAAAAGATGCTTACTTCCATCCACCAGCCTAGTGGCAGGCACTCCTCTGATGTGTCCTCCCTTTTTCCAAGGCAATAAATCTGCTTTTGTTGTGCTACAGACTTGTTCCTGGTAGTCCTGGCCTGAGTAAGTTTTAAGAGCCCATTTGATAATGAAAGCCACATGTTGTCAGGACTCAACAGTCAAGATTCTTCAGGAAAGAGGTCTCCCTTTTTGTGTCAAAGGCACAGCAAAATAGCTGCCATCCTCAGCAGGGAGACTCAGCAGTTTCCCACGTGGATTCTTCCAACATGGGAGAAAGTGATGCTTTGGGCAGAGCCTGCCCTGAGCCTTTGGAGAAACATGGATTGAAGTAGAAGGCTTTTTATTGTTTTGAAAAATGTGTGGGTTTTTTTTTGTGAGTGGTATTTCAGAAAACAGCTTATTCTAAGTAAACAGGATTAACAGAGTTCCAAGACAGAAATAAAATGGGCCTAGAAAGACGATGGCAAGTTCTGCCCTGATTCAATGCAAAGAACACATTAAAAATAGGGCAATTTTGATGATGCTGACCTCTTTGCATGATGGAGAAAGACTGAAGTAAGACGTCCTCTGAGAGATGTTATTACGAAGAAAATAGCATGAAGAAAATAGCAAAAAGAGGTGGAGAAACTGGCGAGACCATGAAAACAGAAGCAGAATACAAGTCAGAATTGGAAACTTGAACAAAGTGAAGGGCAAGAGCACCAGGAAGATCAAGAGTCCAAATAGGAGAGCTGTCTTCACTAGAGAAGAAACAGTCGCTCAATTCTCAGTCAGAAGCAAAGAAGAGCCAAAGGATGACCAAGCAGGAAATTTTGAAGGGGACAGGAGGAAAACTAAGGGTTAAACCTGAATGACTTCCACCTGTGTGGAGAAACAAGAGCAAGAGATACTGAGAATGAAGTCACTCAACCGTGTCCATCTCTTTGCAACCCCATGATTTACACAGTCCATGGCATTCTCCAGGCCAGAATACTGGAGTGGGTAGCCTTTCCCTTCTCCAGGGGATCTTCCCAACCCAGGGATCGAACCCAGGTCTCCCGCACTGCAAGAGGATTCTTTACCAGCTGAGCCACCAGGGAAGCCCAGGAGACTGCTGGGCTCTCTGAAAGGACGAGAAAACTTGAGAGTGTTTAGCACCAGGAAAGGTGATGAGGAGACCGAAAGGGACAGCCCACGTGGCTCGTGTGGAGATAATGTTGACTAGGAGAAGAACATCATTTCTGAGTCCTTCAGAGAAAACCTAGGTGCCAGAGGTAATGAAAATAGTACTGTCGGCTGTTGTGCATAATCGTATTTATGGCTGTAAAATACTTTAGAGACTTAACTTCTGTTTGTTTCCAAGCCTACTAACTCAATGGACCTGATTTGGGTTTGTGGAATCTACATCTAATAGATTAAAAAAAAAAAAGGACACCTGATATTTCACTTTTTGACACCTGCAGTGCCACAGCAGGGAGCCTCAGCCTTCAGTAGTGAAGATATAGTTGACATGGGTGGAATAGCAGAGATGCCAGGGAAAATTCCATAGGCGACTCATGTTTAGAGTGTTACAATGGAGAAGAGCATGAAGCAAGCAAATGCATAATTGAGGAATTCAGTGCAAGCGATGGTGAAAGATTAATGAACAGCTAGAATACACTGACCACATCTTCAGTTTATTAAATACCTGTGCTGCTTTGGATAGCAATGCCTGCCAAACTGATAGACTTGCATACCATATGCACACACGTCTTTGTTCTTTGCTCTCTTAATCAAGCAGTAACTTTCACTGTGGGCTTCCCTGGTGGCTCAGTGGTAAAAGATCTGCCCATCAATGTAGATGAGGATTCAATCCCTGGGTCAGGAAGATCCCCTGGAGAAGGAGCCCACTCTAGTATTCTTGCCTGGAAAATTCCATGGGCACAGGAGACTGGCAGGCTACAGTCCACTGGATCACAAAAGAGTCAAACACAACTTAGCAACTAAACAACAACAAGAAAAAAAAACCTCACTGTAACTGCATCACAAACAAAAAGTCTGCCCTAAGTACACACCTATGCTAGCAAGCAACCCCCTTGTTTCCTTCACCTTTTCTCAGTCCACTTCTGCTGTTTGGGGAGAACCTAGAGATATGACCCTATAGAACTACGTAGGCAACGATGAAATGGGTCAGCCTTAGGTTTAGAAAGTCCTGCACCCAGGATTCATCCTGTAGTCTGGATCTGTGAATACCAGCATTCTGAGAGACTCCCTGAAGCAATCTGATCACCATTGTGCTGTCATTCATTAACTGCCACGGAAATCGCCAACTGTCATCATCAAAGTCTTTTACAGGCATGCTCTAGATATTAAAGGAGCATGTTAATATTATATCATGTGCCGCAACAGTTAATGCTGTTTTTATGGAGGCAATATTAGAGAGTGTGCAGAAGTATCAAACTCCAACTCCCACCATCTCTGTTTCTTACAGCTCTCCTGAAGCCTGACGTGGGGCCACAATGTCAAGCAGCTTTAATCATAGCAAAGAATCATTCAACTGATCATTTCCACGGAAGCTGATCTTATGCCTTAAACTAGGTGTGTAGTTAATGATTGTAGATGCCTTTCTCTACACTCATCACCCAACTTCTACTGTAAACATGAAGGCAGGAGGATTTTCTTTGAAGTTTCCCAGGGCCAGAGAGAACATTTCTCCTTCCTTCTAGTTCAAGCCAGTATGTGGGAGTGTACCCTAGGAGTTATATGACTGTCTGGCTTCTCTTAGAGTAGTGTCAAGTGGAATGGGCCTTCTGGCCATCTGGGACATTACGTTTACGTGTGCTCACTTGTATCTGACCTTTTGCAACCCCATGGACTGTAGCTCACCAGGCTCCTCTGACCATGGAATTTTCCAGGCAAGAATACTGGAGTGGGTTGCCATTTCCTACTCCAGGGGATCTCTGTTCTGATTTGTGAAATCTACTCAGAGCAAACTCAAGACTTATTGGGGCTGTCTCATAAGTCCTGCTTGCTCCCCTGAGATCGCCTTCCTGAGCCTATCATAAAGTCTGAAATTTCCAGCTCTATACTTGAGAGAGAGAGAGAAAGATCCAGACAGTGAATGTTAAACTGAAAATAACTCAATGACATTTTGGAAATATTGTTAATTTTCTTAGAGGTGATAATGATATTATTATCCTGAATTGTGTAGGAAAATAACCTCATTCTTGGGCGATGCATATTGGACAATTAAGGGTGAAATAGCGTGATATCTGCAATTTACTTTCAAATGGGCCTACAGTATAAAAATATGTAATGAACACACATCTACATACTTTCACACAAATGGAAAGATAAAGTCAATGTGGCAAACATAACAGTCGCTTCAACTGAGGCTATGGAAGTCTTCTGGGATCTAATTTTTTTCAACTATTTTGTATGTTTGAAAAATCTTCATGATAAAAAAGTGGAAAAAAATTAAATGCCAGAACATATCTGAAACCCAGTGAATCAGATGCCTTGGGTGTGAAACCAAAAAAAGCCTTGCTTGTGAGCACCTGAAGTAAGTTTGAGACATGCTAAAATATGAGAGTTAATGAATTATAGGGCTAAATGCTAATAGAGGAGTACGTGTAATAAGTATATAATTAAAAGAGGTAATGATTTGGAGGAGAAAAAAAATTCAGTTGAACACCTCTATTTCCTCTGGCCGAAAACTGCAATTTAGTTAACTGAGCAAAGTTACTGCTATTCATAAGCTGCCTGAAAATGAAATCTGAGGAACTTAGAGTTTTGGAGGAACAACAAAACTGGAGAATCAAGAAGGACTGAGAGAACAGCATGATGTTCTAATTCAGGAAGAAACCTGAGCAAGCGTTCAGAATTCCTGTGACCAGAATTCTACAGTAGCTCCCACCTACTCATTATCTGCCCTGGTGGAAAGATCACCAGCAGAGCTTTAAAAATATATTGACAATTGCTTGATGTCCCCAACGCCTACCTCTAATTACTGGAATGGAACTTCTGTGTTTTAAATGCTCATGGACCATTCTAACACACAGCCAAGGTGAAGGAGTAGTTAGCTGTACATGATATCTGAACTCTCTAGTTGGTAAATTCTGTATCCTCAAGGGCAGGAAGCTGTCATAGCCATCTTGGTACCCCAGTGGGTCAGGTCAGTGCCTGATATTTAATCCATTCTGAATAGATGTTAACTGGATGAGCTACACAGATGAATGCACATGAATTAGGAGCCCTGGGCAACCGTAGACAATTTGAATATCCTAGAATCAAGAGGATTCTTGAGAGAGGGAAGGGAGGTCAAGGGTGAAGCAAAAGGAGGAAAAGTAGACACCAAAGAAAATTCCACCTGCTTTGAACTATTTTCCTTAGAGCTATGCCTGGACTCATAGTCACCTTTGCAGATGGCCAGGGGAATTAGGGGGCTTCCCAGGTGGCACTAGTGGTAAAGGACCCGCCTGCCAATGTAGGACACATAAGAGAAATGGGTTCAATCCCTGGGTCAGGAAGATCCCCTTGTGGACAGCATAGTAACCCACTCCAGTATTCTTGCCTGGAGAATCCCATGGACAGAGGAGCCTGGCGGGCTACAGTCCATGGGGTTGCACAGAGTTGGACATGACTGAAGTGACTTAGCATAGCCACGGCCATAGCACAGGGGAATGAGGGGCATAAAACCTCTTTCTTCAATCTCTGCACAGGGAGGAGGCCCCTTCAATGATAGTTTCACCCTGTGTTCTCATGGTCCTGAGAAGCTCCAGGACATTATTTTTTTAATGTTCAAAGATTACTAAATCCAACGGATCCCAGGGCCCTTGATGGAGGCATCCTTTTGGTGTTTTATTTGAGGTAAAATCTGTGCATCCATTTAAATTATTACCTACTTCTTGTCTGAGGTTTAGGCAGGATGCAGGTTCCCTTCATTACTGGAACTGTGACATAAAGAGGCATGTACTGGAAAATCTTATTCCTGGGGTATTGAACATAAATAGGCGTGTTTCCCTTAGGTGGTAGACAAGAGGAAATTGTGACCATTTCCTTGAGAAACATTAACCTAAGTCCACACCCAGAGATGGGTCACTGGTTGTTTCTTTTGGAGGAAAGGATGAGGAACGAAACAAAACCGGAGGGAGCACGGCAATAAAATGAAAATCTGAGCTCTCTCCCGGAAACGCGGGTGGATAACTAGGGCCTGGCTGTGGAAAACTCGTATTACAGGAAAGTCCATTCTTTTGCTTAAAGTATGATTACTCACCCATTTCACCATTGCCAACTCCTGAAAGTGAACACTAAACAAGGTGAAGAGGACCCACTGATGTATATTTAAAACTCCTCCTCTGTTCTTGAAATGTAAACTTGACTTTCTTGAGATTCACTTGGAAGAGTTTGTGATTATGATTTCCAAGTTTTCTTCCAGCTCTTCTGGCCTCCATGCTTTCTCTCCATTCCAACTGACCAGCTCCACTGTTAAAATTTTTGGCTCATGGAAATCTTGTAGAAGCTCAGGAAAATTCTAGATGATCTCGTCTGAAGTGTGTCCATAACCACAACAATTATGCACATTTCGGGGGGTCATGAGGCCCTCTGAATCTACTTTGTAAATCCATACCATCTAATCTGCTCAGAAATCTTCAAAAACTCCCCACAGTCTATCAAATACATTTTTAAGACTTGTTGGCTGCCATTCCAAGTTCCCTACCCTATGTACCCCACAGACCTTTTCAAGAGTAGTTTCCAAAATTCATTCACTTACCTTTACAAGTATTCCTTACAAAATATTAAAATTATACATTGTAGGCATATGTGTATGTTCCTGAATATATGCAAATATATAAAAATCTCAAAATATGTAAATATATACTATTATATAAGAAATAAAAAGAAATATATCTAATAATATATTAAAACAATGTAATATATAAAACTTTAGAAATGGGTGACTAACAAAGATGTATAATATACAGGACTTTCTCACTATTATTGCTTTATAATTTGCATATATTATCTCTGCTACTATATTATAAGCTACAGGGTGGGAGGAAATGTGTTTTATCTGTGTTTGCTTATCTGAGGGTCCTCAGAATAGTGTCATGTATAGCATAAATTATCAGTGAAAATTCAGAGAACACATAACATTCTTAATTAAGAATTAAACTGACAGGTTAAGGAGACTATAGACACCAAAAAAATAAATTATCAGAGCTAAGTTACCTAATCCCTGTAGGGAATACTTAATGTTATACTTCCTAATAGAGATAAAATAGTATAGAAAAAAACGCCTTTAAAAACTGTTGTAAAAACAAACTGGAATCCTGTATGGAGAAAAGAGTAACCATGGAGCAATTTATATAAAATATCATGTTTGTAGTAATTAAAAACTCAACTTTATTGTCACACTTTCACAGATTATTTAGTCTAACATAATTAACCGCTGAAACACTTGTCTATTTTATTTTTTATCACTTATAACCATCTGGTATTTTTCCTTTTCAATTGATTGATTAATGAATTGATTGATTTTCAAGTTGCTTGTCTGCCTGCACTAGAATATGAATTCGATAGGAACGGGGACCTTATCTGACTTGTTTCCTTGCTGTGGACACAGCTATAGACTTACAGCTCTATCTTGCACAGA
Source organism: Moschus berezovskii (assembly GCF_049115385.1). Lineage (NCBI taxonomy): Eukaryota > Metazoa > Chordata > Mammalia > Artiodactyla > Moschidae > Moschus > Moschus berezovskii. Next base: position 36,056,133 of record NC_142466.1, on the reverse strand, counting down.
ACTGGTGGACAAATAAATACTTGCTGAGTAAAGGAACATATACACAAAAATAGTATGCATTATTTATGGATGTGTATGTACCTTTACAAAAATATAAAAGGTATTGGAAGTGTTAACAAGACTGGGGGTGGGGTAATTACTAAGTGCTCAGGGACTTGGGGGATAGATCAGAATGGTAGTTAGAGAAGACGTATATGTGAAGTGGTTCATACTTCACATTGTATTGCTTTTTGCACTTTTTTATGTCTTTAATATGTCTCAAAACAATTTTTTTAAAGTCTGAATAGAGAAGAGTGAATTTATCCTAGCTTTATAGGATCTAAAGCTCTCTGATGTGCTGTTACCTAAACCTGAACATCACAGTAATTCTGAAGTAATTATTACCAGCCTTATTTTATACAGGAGGAAAATGAGACCAAAATTGAGGAAGGGGGCTTTCCATGACCACCTCTTAAGTCAAGGCAATGCTTGACTGAGAACCTGGCCTAGGGATGACTTCTCTTTCAAGAGATAACATCACTGTCCTTCAAACATGAGGGCTAGACCAGAGGTAAAAAGAAATTTTAGCTTTGAGAGCTATAGGCAAGAGACCTAGAGGAGTTAAATCTAAATTGCCAAACAGCAAATAGGCAAACATTTTAATACAAGTAGAAAATATGCCTCACATGATCTTAGTCAAGTTGCTTAAAATTTTTAAGCTTATTTTCCTCTCCTACAAAATAGGGTATTTACATACCTCATCTGATTCTTGTTAATATTGTATCATTTATGTATTTACACATGACTTAAATTATACAATTTATATAAAAGACTCAGGACAGTATCTGGCACTTAATAGACTGTTCAATATTTGTGTGTTTCCTCTGTTTCTTATGCTGACATGTATTATGTCAAACAGTTAAACACTGCCTTTTTTGTAAATAAAAATCATCGAATGTGGGCAATTTCATGAGTTTCATGCTGCTACTCTTTGAATGTGACCTCTGCTACAACCATCAGCTATCTCATCTCGAATTCACACATGAACGAAGGGCAGAGCAGAATTTGAATAAAACTGATGATTGTTTGGGGCTTGGGCTGGAGAGTCTATTTGCAAGGATAGATAAAAGGGATTTGCAAGTGTGTGAGGAGGAGAAAGATAGTCAATTGGCAGAGATAGGTTTACATAATCAGGGTGAGGCAATTGCAAACTAGACATCTGCTCAATAGCTTTTGGCACCAAAATATATTGACCAGCTGGGATATCATTAATGCTTAACAGTTTTATCCTTATGACCATATCTTGGCCAATTAGGTTGTCTTTGACCATAGAAGGGTATAATATATTCTAATATAAATGTTGCATGTATATCTCTGCAGCATGGATTCTATTGCGTGGATGTGTTGTAGAGTATACACTAAATGTAAATGCATTTGTTTCTTCAGAACACCAGGTTAGATGGTGTGACTAAAGAGGAATAGAATTAAAATAGACATTAATTTCTTTTTTAGAAAAATAGTTATTATTCCAGGATATACATTCTTGGATACACTGAAAGTAAAGGGATTCAAATAAAATCATTTTTAAGATGAATTTTTAGAGAATGATTTTAGAAAAAGAAATATGGTTTAAGGAAAGTCAGTTCTGCACGATTTTCATACAAATAAATACACACAGGAGAAATGACTGACAGACAGTGATTGAAGGACCTTAACAGAAAGCGGTTTGCAGTGTTAAAAGAAATACTTGGACCAGTGTCATTAGCCTATGAAGCCATTTCAGAAATACTCTTACTAGATAATCTCCCAATAGTGCCTTTAAATTATGGGAGATGTAAGACAAATAAGGGCAAAATAGAAGACAAATGAATGCTATAATATTTCCCAGAATGCATCATACATGAAAATTTAATACATTAAAATATTTGGAATCTTTTCAGAATTTGCAACTGTGGCATTTACAGAATAAAATTTGTAACAGAGTTTTTATGCAGTAGCACAAACACAGTCATACAAACACAGAACCATTACTAAACTACCTAAACCAAAATGCATGAGGAAAAGGATTTCACCTGTAAATTGCTTTTTAAATTTTAAATCATTTGCAGTTTATTTAATTTGACATCTACAGGAATTCCTTGGTTATTTGCATCAACATCTCTGGATTAAACTTTAAACCTGATACTGATCATATATTTTCCTTCCCCATAATTTAGGTACTAGTTTGTTTACCGATAATTGATTGTTCCTTCAGTTCAGTTGAGTTCAGTTCAGTCGCTCAGTGGTGTGCGACTCTTTGTGACCCCATGAATCACAGCACACCAGGCCTCCCTGTTCATCACCAACTCCCGGAGTTCACTCAGACTCATGTCCATCGACTCGGTGATGCCATCCAGCCATCTCATTCTCTGTCGTCCCCTTCTCCTCCCGCCCCCTTATCCCTATGTAAACCACTAAAAGTAACATCTGTGTTCCTTCTTCAAAGCTAGAGACCCGACATTAAGAATTTTATATGGGAAGTATAAAAAGTAATGAGGCAAGCAAACACCAAACTCCTTCTACCAATGGACCTACTTAATCATCTGATACAAGTCAAATAAAACATGGCTTGAGAGCAGAGACAGCTACAAGGATCAGGAATCCTCTCTACAAATACCACATAGATATGTATATATACACGCATACATATGTTGCTCAGTCACCCAGTCATGTCCAACTCTTTGCAACCCCATGGACTGCAGCCTCTCTGTCCCTCACCATCTGCTGGAGTTTGCCCAAGTTCATGCCTGTTACATCGGTGATACCATCCAGCCATCTCATCCTCTGATGCCCTTTTCTCCTTCTGCCCTCAAACTTCTCCAGCTTTCCCAAAGCTAACTGAATTCTGCCAAGAGAAAGCACTGGTCATAGCATATACCCCTTTTCAACAACACAAGAGACGACTTTGCACATGGACATCACCAAATGGTCAATACCAAAATCAAATTGATTACATTCTTTGTAGCTGAAGATGAAGAAGCTGTAAACAATCAGCAAAGACAAGACCTGGAGCTGACTGTGGCTCAGATGCATACGTATATATATATATATGTATAAATATGTATATATATTTGCTGATGGTTTGACAAGCTATTAAAGAAATCCATTTTATGGTCTAGTTTATTTCTTTTCCATCTTCAGATGGAGGGCTCTTACCAAAACTTGTAGACAGTAGATCATGTAATAATAGTAGCGGAAAGGACCTTAGCAATCGTCTAGTTCAAGTCCCTCCCTTATAGATGAAAAACTTGAGGAAAAATCTTCTGCAGCTCATTAACATGCTATACCCAGTTAGTGGCAGAGTCGAGAGTGGATCCCAAATGTGCAGTGATAAATGGATGAATAAATATCATGACCTCTAACTCATTTTCACAACTATTTTGTAAACCATCTTTCTCTTAAAATATTACATACCCACTTAACATTTCAGACTGAGTAATCAGTAATTTTCCTGATAACAGTAAGATAGCTTTTCTTCTTCTTTTTTTTTAATTTATGTTGAAAATCCTGGGATAAAGGGATCATGGCCATGAAATTCTGCCCGAAAGCCAGCCTGTTCGGGGTAGCCATGCTGATGCTCTGTCTTCACCATGCACTGACATTCCTCCACCAGCATCACCACCTTGACCACCATGGCCAGGCTGGTGCAGTTGAGCTGTAAGTGCCTCGTGGTGAACTTGGCAGGCAGGCAGTGGGAGCAGAATGTGTGGGGGTGCTGCGCAGCTTCAGGAAAAGGAAGGGACCCGCATTTTCCAAAGCAGAGGTTGTTCTGTACAACCACTTTTTCACAGTCTTCATGGGTGATAGTCTAAAAGGCAAACACATCTCCGTTAAATTATCTTGAGTCATTTCTTTAACATATATGATGCAGAAGCTCTAGACTATTAAGTCTGAGGATGTTAGTTGCTCAGTCGTGTCCAACTCTGCAACCCCATGGACTAGCCCACCAGTCTCCTCTGTCCATGGAATTCTCCAGGCAAAATTCTGGAGTGGGTTGCCATTCCTTTCTCCAGGAGATCTTCCTGATCCAGGGAGTGAACCCAGTTCTCCTCTATTACAGGCAGATTCTTTACCATCTGAGCCACCATGGAGGCCCTCCCAAGCCTGAGGATAACTTAGACTAAAATTTAAAAATCTTCCCAATGTTGGATACATTTTAAATATCCAAGTAATGGTATCTTAAGAGCACAGAGCTACCTCAACTAAATTTCTTTTATTGGGTAAATTAATAAATTAACCTGTAGGAAATACCTAAAGTAATATGAAAATGTTTACTCTACACTTGAATGCCAAACTCTAAGTTTGATGTTACTGGTCTGAAAAATTCTAATGGCTCGCTTCTTGTCAATAATGTGTCTTATCCTTCTACTCTTCACAGGGAATTGTGCATAATAAATTCTCAATACATATTTGTTCAATAGCTCGCAGAATAGATCAGAACATTGAGAGTTTAATTCTGTCCTATTTTTCAGTGTTTATAGTACATTCAAATTTACTAAAGTCGCATGGAGCAAAGTTGCAGCACCGACACCTCTAAATCATGTTGTGTGACATCATCTCTGCCTCTCCCATAACCCCAGACACCTAGCTTTACGTGCCCTTCAAAATATATGAGCCAAACACCTTACTCTTAATTTGATTAGCAATAGAATTCAGAATAAGAGTTCAAAGGAAATTTGATTGCCCGGTTCTTAGGAGCAATTTTCTAATTATACATGGGCCAACAAAGCAGTCATTATTATTTGATCATTGACTTGTCATTGCTACATATCCTTGGCTTTTTAGAATACTTAACTGCCTTGCACAGTCAATTACCTTATAATACTGCCTGCTTAATTGGGTAGCTTTAGTGGACTGTAAAATTTTACTCTACCCTGCATTGCTTTTGGTTCAGCATCTCTGTGTTTAAGGACCTGATGCAATTTCTCAATTTTAATCTAACATTTGGAGCATGGGCTTTGCCAGACTGACTGGAGGAAACAGATAGTAGAATGCTCCCTGGTCTTAATAGTGTGGAATCAATCATCCTAACCACAAATCAGCCAACACAACATGAATTTGGAGACAGGCATTTCTAAGGGGAGGAAATGTGATTTCACATCAAGATTACTTTTTGAAAGCTTATGAGAAAATCTGTTGTATTAAATCATTTTTGCTATGGTAATGCTAGAAATAATCTGGCAACTTCTGCCTAACAACCTGGACATAGATGATAGACCTATGAAGTAGCTGGGTGCGAAATACAGGGATTAAGACCATCATACATGCATGTTTTGGGAGAAGTCCAACGTATCCCACTTATCTGCAGATGGAACCCACCTGCTCATCCATGTCTAATAGAGTGTAGAGATGCAGCTAGAGAGAAGTTCTGGTGATCACTCTAAGTTCCCAGTTTCATAACTGGGGGTACAATCAATTACTTCTCCAGATAGATCACACCAGTGTAAAAACAAATAAAACCAAAAAAAAAAAAAAAAGCTCGTGTGATCAATATGAATGGTTACTAACATTAGCAGTGCCATCATACCATCTTTGCAGCATTTCCAAGGTTAGAAAGAAATTTAGGGAATATGAGCATACTTTGCCAAATCCCATGATGAAGGTTCAAGGACCAAATCTAGAAATTAAGTGAGACTCAGACTCCTGGCACATCCGTCCCTGGCTTTTCACCCATCCCAGCTGTCCACTCCCTCCTGAAAATCCGGATCCCCGCCCCCACCCAGAACAAATACCTGGCTGAAGGGCACTGTCCTACAGGTCTCCTGATGCACTTCGTGGCTTTTGATAGGGAGGATGATCCCCTGAGAAGCTGGACTCATTCTGAACATGAAGTGGTGCCAGAATTTCTTGGCTTCTTCCCGGAGAGGAGATTTCTCCATTGGCTTCCTATCCTTCAGCTGAGTGAGGCCCCAAGTCCCAGGGAAAAACTGCTCACTGACCAAGCCCTGGGACAGGTGCAGCTCTCTCTCGGGCTTCTTCCAGAATCTCCCAAGCCTGGACAGCATCTTTTCTCTCTGCCTCTGGCCCTCCTCTGCAGGGCTGGCACCTATCAAGTGTGGCACGGCCACAAACAGATCTGGTTTCTCCTCTGCTTCCTCCTGAGTGCCCATGGAGAGCTCTCTGCGATTCCTTTCTAGGAGCACGAGAGAGACAGAACTCTGCCTTTGGCGACCATGCCCACGCTGTACAGACTCCCCTAGAGGCAGGAGCATCAGCAGCTGAAGGAAGAGAAGATGCATGCTGTCGGGGCCCGCTTCTTGCAGATTCACAGACTGTGAGGCCCAGAAGGAAGTTCACTCCCTGCAGGACTGTGACCAGGGAGATGCTATATATGGATACCTGCCTTGTGGGATGGGAAGGCAGGTGGTCAGTAGCCAGGCAGAGTAAACACATCTCTTGTTTGCTTGAATTATGGAGTGCTAATAGTGTTCTGCCTTCATTTTGGTTTTGTGTATTTTAGAAGGCTCCAGTGAAAGCCAGGGACCCAGGGGGTAATTAGCTGACACTTTATCGTCTGAGATTGAAGAAGCAGTATTAGTGAAAACAACACATCTTTGCCTGGATTTCCCATCACTGTTACTAGGGCCAGAGTAAGCTAACATCTGTGGTGCATCTGCTTTGTGCTGAGATAGAACTGACATGTTTTTAAGAGAGAGTTCAGTCGCTCAGTCGTGTCCAACTCTTTGTGACCCCATGGACTGCAGCACGCCAGGCTTCCCTTTCCATCACCAAAACTCCCAAAGCTTGCTCAGACTCAAGTCCGTCAAGTCAGTGATGCCACCCAGCCATCTCATCCTCTGTCATCCCCTTCTCCTCCTTCTCCTCTTTAAGAGGAGTGTATCAGGTAAAAATTAATGTATACGTTTAACCAAAGTTCAGGCCATTAGGCTCTACACACACACACACACACAGGAGCAGTCAAAGAAATATATAAAAGTTGTAAGAAAGAGAAAGGAAGAAATAGAGGGATGTTACATTCATTGAGAAAAGGATGCTCCTATAACCGAGATATGGTTGGGGTTGTTGATTTTTGCATGGTAACAGTAAAGAGAATATAGTCTCCTTTTCCACACATGGAAACTCACAATTCCCAAGTAATCCTCTCACCTTAAGAATCAAATACTTGGTGCTAAACTTCACAACTGGTTAATAATCAGATAAACTTTTTCAATTGTTCACACGAATCTCTCAACAGGATTCTAAGTAATAGACTGACAGCTCATTAGCCCTCAGTGAGGAGGGGGAAATGTCTTTCCCTCAAGCCACCCTACTGACTTTTTTTTCTCAAAACAAAGAGCCAGACTTGAAAATGTGGATTCTACAAACCAGGTTTGATAGCTCTGGGGCATGAAGCTGGCTGAGCCCACATCATTTTCTTTATTCTGCAATAATTGATGACCAGGTTAAATAAAGATGGAGCAAACATGAGTATTCAGGGATCAAAGGAAATTTTGTTAGATGACTATCCTTTTAAAACATTATAAATCAGACAAAGGTGTAAGAACAGTATTTCCATTGGGAATCAACCTAACACTTGCTTGCCTTTCTCCCGTTTTAATTCGATAATCATATTTCTTGCTCTCAGTAACACACATAATCCTGGAACATAACCCCTTTTCTCAGTAATGATTAATCTTTTTTTCTAAGAAGTGACCCATTGGAATATTTTTTCCAGAACTACTATTCTTCTTAATAGTTATGCCTGATTTCTAAGAGTTCAGTTCAATTCAGTTCAGTCGCTCAGCCGTATCTGACTCTTTGCAACCCCATGAAACACAACACGCCAGCCCTCCCCATCCATCACCAACTGCTGGAATCTACCCAAACCCATGTCCATTGAGTCGGTGATGCCATCCAGCCATCTCATTCTCTGTCGTCCCCTTCTCCTCCTGCCCCCAATCCTTCCCAGCATCAGGGTCTTTCAAATGAGTCAGCTCTTCACATCAGGTGCCAAAGGATTGGAGTTTCAGCTTCAACACCAGTCCTTCCAATGAACACCCAGGACTGATCTCCTTTAGGATGGACTGGTTGGATCTCCCTGCAGTCCAAGGGACTCTCAAGAGTCTTCTCCAAAACCACAGTTCAAAAGCATCAATTCTTCGGCTCTCAGCTTTCTTTATAGTCCAACTCTCACATCCATACATGACCACTGGAAAAACCATAGCCTTGACTAGACGGACCTTTGCTGACAAAGTAATGTCTCTGCTTTTTAATATGTTGTCTAGGTTGGTCACACCATTCCTTCCAAGGAGTAAGTGTCTTTTAATTTCATGGCTGAAATCACCATCTGCAGTGATTTTGGAGCCCTAAAAAATAAAGTCTGACACTGTTTCCACTGTTTCCCCATCTATTTGCCATGAAGTGATGGGACCGGATGCCATGATCTTAGTTTTCCGAATGTTGAGTTTTAAGCCAACTTTTTCACTCTCCTCTTTCACTTTCATCAAGAGGCTTTTTAGTTCCTCTTCACTTTCTGCCATAAGAGTGGTGTCATCTGCATATCTGAGGTTATTGATATTTCTCCCAGCAATCTTGATTCCACCTTGTGTTTCTTCCAGCCCAGCAATTCTCATGATGTACTCTGCATATAAGTTAAATAAGCAGGGTGACAACATACAGCCTTGACGTACTCCTTTTCCTATTTTGAACCAGTCTGTTGTTCCATGTCCAGTTCTAACTATTGCTTCCTGACCTGCATACAGGTTTCTCAAGAGGCAGGTCAGGTGGTCTGGTTCAGTTCAGTTCAGTCGCTCAGTCGTGTCCGACTCTTTGCGACCCCATGAATCACAGCACGCCAGGCCTCCCTGTCCATCACCAACTCCCGGAGTTCACTCAAACTCATGTGCATCGAGTCAGTGATGCCATCCAGCCATCTCATCCTCTGTCGTCCCCTTCTCCTCCTGCCCCAATCCCTCCCAGCATCAGAGTCGATGCTAAAGCTGAAACTCCAATACTTTGGCTACCTCATTCGACAAGTTGACTCACTGGAAAAGGTGGTCTGGTATTCCCTACTAAATTAACATTAGTATTTGTCATTTTTAAGAGTTCTTTAAAAAATTGCCTGCTGTTTGAATTTCTTAATTTCCCTCAGCCATCCAATGCAGTTGATGTCTTAGAACTGGCCACTCTAATTGTATAATTTATATTAGCTGGCCATTTAATTATAAATATGGTGTGGGAGCTAAATATGATATGTTCCTGATTCCTTTTATTAATTTTCAGTTTTTTAAAAAAATCTTTATTATTGGAGTATAATTGCTTTATAATGTTGCATTAGCTTCTGTTGTACAACAAAGTGAATCAGCTACATGTATCCGTATATTCCCTGCCTTGCCCTTAAGCATCCTTCCCACCCCTCTAGGTTCCTAATTCCTTTTAGACTTTACTCTTCAGTGCCTAAAGTTCCACTGCCATCAATCACAGTGTCCAGCATTTTCCCAGACTAAAGTCTATTCCAGAAATTCTTCTTGGAGTCTCAGATTTCCTGTCTCTGAACACAGGATACGGTTAAAATAGTTTCTTTTGAGTTTAAATTTATAGAAGGGTCACTTGGTGGGCCAGGCATCGTATTAGACACTAGAAGATGATAAAAAATGATGAAAACTTAGTTTCTGCACTCAAGTTGTCTAGTGATATCACTCATTTATAACTTTATTATATTAGCTGTAGGAATGTCAGTTATCCATATTTAACCTTTATTTAGTCCTAAACTCTCTTCTTCTGATATTAATTTTGGTGTTTATAAATGTCACTTAAAAACTGCTCAGGGAGGATCTGCTTTTGCTGTTCTGTTATTCAAGTTGAGAAATGTTTAAGTATCTTGAAGGGAAAGCCAGTGAAGTAAAGCCTTCTGTGATGAGTCCAATAGTGTGGAAGTCTCTCTTCAGCCCCTGGCTTTTGCAGCTAAGGGCAGGAGACATTCACCTTTCACCACTGTGTCCTTTCCTCAGTGCTAAAGCTGTGGATGTGATACAGTACAGTTTATTCTCCAAAACAGAAACACTGTGGAGTTTTTCAGCAAAAAATATGCTGCCTCTGTGGGTCTTTGGTAATATGAGCATATAGTCATCTCCCAATTTGGATGAAACCAAATGGAGGTAGGTGTGGTGGGGGTCTCCAGACACAGCAGGGAGCTGTGGTATGGAGACAGCACCGCAAATTGTTGATGTCCTTTGTAGCAAACGCCAAAGCAGAAGGCAGGCCTGAGATCTCATGAGCCCAAGCCTGCCTGGATCTGCTCCCTGAGACCACCCTGACGCCAGAGTGTGAGCCAGAGAGTGCAACTGTACTATTTTCAATTGACAACTTGTACTAGGCATGACCTGAACTCTGAGTTCAACTTGGCCTGTTTGTGTGGGCACTAGGCTGTCTTCAGGAGTTCCCAGGGTGTCTGTGAGAGAACAGTAACAGACAGGTTTCTGTCCCTCTTCCAGACTCTCAGAAAGAAGCTAAAAGCAGTATAGTATTCTCCAAGGGAAAAGAGACAGTTCTTTTCTAAAAATCCCAGACCTAAATCAACAAAAGGTGAGAGGCAATATTGGGGCAGGAGGTAGGCATTAGAGCTAAATAGAGAGACAGAAAGGGGAATCTGGGTGGATGGATTTGTGGAAGAAATCTCTTTAGAGCACATGCCACTGCTTCACAACTATCTGTCTTCTCAAAATATAGAGTAGCAACAAGACCGTTGGAATTTAGATTATTTAAAAAAGAACTCAGAAGAAGGCAGAAGCTTTCCTTGACCAAAGAACAAGGAAAGAAGCAAATTTAAGGTTTAAGAGTAAGTGATTTCCCCTTAAACTCTTTATCATCATGATTTAGTTAGTAAATTATTTAAAACATAGAATTCTCCCCCTGCACTCTCCTCCCTGCCACTCTCTATAGAAAGGAAACATTAGGAAGTCCTTCTCCAAAGAAGGGACTTTCACTTTTTGGACTCATGAATACACTCATTCACACAGAATATATCTGAGTGCCAACTCTGTGCTAGGTCCTGGGGACAAATTAGCGAGAGTGTCCTTGTCCAGGCCTAGTGAAGTTTGTGCTCTAGAGGGAGTTTATTCAAAATGAGTTACACAAGGAAAACCAAGGCAGACACCATTCCTAGTACTGATGGGGGACTTTCAGGTGGATGCTAATCCCAAAGGCACAGTAGACTGTGTTTCTGCTCATTTTATTTGATAAATATTTGCAAATAAAGATTGCAGAATGCAGTACAGTACATGTCATGCAAATATTTCATTTTTGATTAGGTAATATATAGGTATAGTAACAAGATTGAGATCATTAAAAAAAATTGTATGATAAAAGGTAAACCTTCCTCTGATCTCCCAGGCTTGCTGTCCTGCCATGTGGCTATCAATCTTTTAAATTAAAACAAATAAATAAAATTTTAAATTAAAATACTTTAATGTGAAAGAGCCACTGATGGACGTCAGGGAAAGTGGAAATTTAAGGCAAATTTTAATTGAAAGCCTTTGCCTAAATGAAAAAAGATTAAATTATTTTTAAAAAAATGTTACCTGTGTCCCCCCTGCTCCACATTCATATGTTGAAGTCATAACCCCCAGTACCTCAGATGTGACTGTTTTTGAAAATAGGGCCTTTAAAGAGGTAATTAAATTAAAGTGAGGCCTCTATGGTGGGTCCTAAACCAGTAAGATCGATGTCATCATTTAAAAAAAGAGATTGGGACAAAGACACACACAGAAGAAAGACCACATGAAGACATAAGAAGATGGACATCTACATGCCAAGCAAAGAAGGAAACAAGCTTACAAACACGATGACTCCGGACTTCCCGCCTCTAAAACTGTGAAAAAACAAATCTGTACCATTTAAGCCACCAGGCCTGTGGTACTTTGTGATGGCAGTGATGGCAAACTAACATACCACTTGAAAAAAAAATGTAGCCGGTAGAAAAGGACAAATACCAAATGATGTACCATATTATAAAACTTCTCTATTTCCACATTTAGGCACTGAGTCCAGTATTGCCTTTTACGGTCAGATCATTCCGTTTCAGCGAACTTACTGCTCTGTGTCCAAATCACTCCCACACCATAAGGAAGCATTTTATTTTTTGCTACTGGGGCTGTATCTATTACCGTGAACAAGTCATGGACAATACCTAAATATGACAAATAAGTTGTATCTATTACCATGCACAAGTCATGGACAATACCTAAACATGACAAATAAGCTACCTACCAAGATGGCAGAGAGGGCTCCTATAAATCTGAAAAGTAGGCCAAGGCAGCAGAGGCAATTTCATCCTGCGCCACACCCTCCACCGTCCATCCATCCCTCACCACCCACAGGCTCTAATTATAGTCAGTCCAGGATGTCTTCACTGATCCTAAACCTCTGTCATCACCTTCTTGCTATTTCTTAAAATTTACCCTGATCAACTTTCACTGCAGAAAGCTGATAGAGAGTAATATAAGTGTAAGTGGCTTCAGATTTGAAGCCAGAAAAACTTTATCTGATTCCTGGCTCTGCCTTTACAGTTTATAAGCAACATGATCTCAGGGACTTGACTTCATGTCCCTAAACCTTGCCAGAAACAATCCTACCTGCCCTGCCTTCCTCATCTGGCTCATTGCCTTTCTTTTCACCCCAAATCCTATTGTCAGCCTGGGTAACTTGAGGATGCACTTCAGGATCCTGGGTAAACTCAGGATGGGTCTGAACAAATAACTGGCTGTCAGTGTTACATGATGTCCTATTCAATACCCTGATTGCAACCTGGTAACTTCCACTCAACAGGCCTCTCCGTCCCCTTTACATTCTGACCCCTGTTATCCCCAAGAATTGCTCCACCTCTAGAATATGAATGTCACATTCCACTTTCTCAGGGCAACTTTCTGTGGCTTCTATTCTCTCAATTGTTTCCACAGCGTTTGTTTTCTGCCTCATCCTTATAATGGTGCTACCAGAATTGCAGTTGAATCATTACTTGTGTGATCATTTAATATTTGTCTCCACTTTGGCTTTTGAAGTCCATGAAAGCAGGGGTTCTGCCTTTCTTACTTACCATTTCAGGTCTATTCTTGTAGTAGATGTTCAAAAATACTTGTATAAAATGAATGAATGAATGGATATCTATAATTCTCTGGTCTTCATTTTCTTCCCTATCCAGCTTGGATACATGGCCCGTCATTTCAAATTTTTACAATATTCCCAACTTCCTTGCTCCCCTTTCTCTTGCATGATCTAGTAGAATTCCAAACCTGGAAACACCCCGCTCCCTCTTCCCTGGGCTACTTTGACATAGAATACTGGCAGAGACAATGACAAAATGGTGAAAATTGACTCTATATAAATTATCTCCCATTTTAACTGAACTGTCAGTTCCACCCAGCAATCTTTCTATTACTCTAGTCAAACTCTCTCTTCATTTTCCAGGTAGATCATTTAAAAGTCTTCTCTAATAATCTCGAACCTCTGACTTCTCTGCCTTTCATTTTCATTTCTCCTCGACATTTTCAGCAAATGACCTCACCCCCTTCTTCCACAGAGAAAGACAGAAGCAATCAGATGGGAGCATTTCCTTTACTTGACTGTCAGACCACAACAATTCTTTTCTCCTTTCCGCTCTGTTCCTGGAATCCATCCTTCCCCACTTCCTTTATTAATAGTCTCTCCCACCCCATATCATTCAACTCCCTTCACTCCACCAGTTACCTATCAGCATTTATATAATGTGTGCTTGTTTTGAAGCTTTTATAAATGCCTCTTTGATTTCACAGCAATTTCCAGGTTCTATTCTTCAATGGTGTCTTCTGCCTTCCCAGGCAAATATTGGAAAAAAATTGTCCAAGCCCAAACTCCACTTTCTCACTTCTACTGACATATCAACCCACTGAAATCTAGCTTTTTGCTTAGGCACTCCTTTAAATCTTTCTTCCCAGGATCACCCATGATTCCGTGTAGCTACTAGAATGCTCTGCAACATTAAACTCATTTCTTAAGAATTTGGTCCTAAATAAAATGGTGAAAGAATGGGAGGTCAGAGTGGGCAAAAGAGCTATGAGAAACCTGAAATCTTAACCTCCAGGAGCCAACCTGTCATCGAACCAGCTTTCTGGGGAATAGAAGTTTTACTAGGAGTCATCTCACCCATAGGGTTTCCCTGGTGCCTCAGATGGAAAAGAACCTGCCTGCAGTGCAGGAGACCCAGGTTTGATCCCTGGGTTGAAAATATCCCCTGAAAATGGGAATGGCAATCCACTCCGTATTTTCACCTAGAGAATCCCATGGACAGAGGAGCCTAGTGGACCACAGTCCACGGGGTAGCAAAGAGTGGGACATGACTGAGCAACTAACAGACACTTTCTCTTCACTTTCACCTCACCCAGAAACACCAGGATTTATTTACAGCTCCTTCTTTACCCTGCCATTTAGTGATTCCTGAGCGCTGGCTCCATTTGAATACATGTGTGTCTTCCTAACCAGGAGGAGAGGCTCCTCAGAGGCAAGGTCTATGTTTGCTGGAGACTGCATAGTCAGCAACTTGGAGAACAGAAATTTTGCTGAATGCATTTTTCTGCTTCTTTCCCCTTCCCAGCACCTCACTCAACACTTAGGTTAATGAATGTTGACTTCAACACATCAAATCCAGGAAAAATTTTGGACAGCAACTTCTGCCATGGGTCCTTGTCATGCTTTGCTTTCTAAGAGGTATCACTTTGTCCTGGAGAATTTATCCTTAATTCTCTGTGTTTAGACTCTATTTTAAAATCAAATTTCCACTAGATCTGGGAAGACTCAAAATAAAACTTTATTTTCCAACCTGGCCACAGTCTCAGAGTAGGTCTTTGAACTTTGTCATACCAGCCACAAGTCCCAGGCAAATCTCTTCTGAAAGATGATTGTATTCCCAGAAAAGGCAACTCAGGCCAGCAAACTCTTGTGTTAGGGAACTTTACACAGCTCATAAATTGCTTTCCTCTAGTTGGAAGATGGGGATGGTGTATCACCAACAGAAATGAGTGTAGGGGGCATCTGTCTGAAAACTGTTCCCCCACCGGCCACCTTGCCAGTTTCTGCTTTTACAATGCAGGCAGATTGAGGGAACCATATTGTCCCTTTAAGCTCATAACACATGGACAAATGATTAAAAACACATGGAAAACAGTTCCACGGCTAAGCTAAAATTCAGATGGGAACGGAAAATCAACTTGCAAAGCTTTCAACTGTCTCGAGGCCAAATGTAGGACAGAATGTAAAGAGAAGTTGCCAAAAGAGAGGGAAATTTGGGGGAAAAAAACGCAAGCCATGGATAGGAAACCTAAAACAATGGCACCTTGTGTTGACAACGCTTCTCTAAACCTCTCCAAGAGTAGGCACCAAAATCAACTCTGGAAATATTAAGACCTTCCTTTCATGAAAGATTTTAGACAGATTTATATTTTCTACCCTCTATAAATAAAGGTTGGCTTTGCCATCTTGGCAACACCTATGCAGAAGCATAATGTTAAGTATCTGTAACATAAATATTAAAATATTACACATTTTTCCCTCTGAGGTGTGGGAATTAAGTAATAAGGTGGCATGAGACAAACTGTGAAAAATCATGAGAATAAAGTGCTAAAGCAAAGCAGAACTTTCCAGTAAGGCTTGCCTTCTGTTGTGTACCTGACCCTGAGCCTGAGTTTGCTATAAAGTCGGGCAGGCCTTCATCACATTTGCAAAAGTTTCACTCTTGATTCAAATCTGAAACTCTTAGAGGCCTGCTATTCATGGCTAGTCACCAACATGACCTAAGGATTCTGCTCAGTGGGAAATCTTAGGCAAGAAGGTGATTTACTGGATGTCAGTCTCAGCTGAACTTCTCTGTCCTTCAGCTTCTAGGCGAATCTTTCTTGACTCCCATACACTTCAAACCACCATTGTCTCCGTTTAGTGGGATATTTAGTGGCTCAGTCAGTAAAGAATCTGTCTGCCAATGCAGGAGACACGGGTTTGATCGCTGGGTTGGGAAGATCTCCTGGAGGAGGGCATAGCAACAGACTCCAGTGTTCTTGCCTGGAGAATCCTCATGGACAGAGGAGCCTGGTGGGCTACTGTCCATGGGGTCACAAAGAGTCAGACACGACTGAGTGACTAAGCACACATGCACGAACAACCAACACACGTTCTTTCGGGCCCTGATGAATCCTCAATACATGTAGCAAGTGTGTCACTTACTGAATATAAAGGGGAATTTTGAGAATACGGCCTCACTGGGGAACCATTCTGAGAAAATAACTATCACCCAAGTCCTTACCAGTAAACAAGCCTTTAGCAAAACAAACAATCCTTTCTGTCAGTGGAAAAGCTATTTCCTAACTTTTATATCTTTATAATAAGATTTGGGTATAATAGATCTGCATTTGTAGCGATGTGGCTGGACAAGGAGGCTGGACAGTCGGGGAAAGTGAAGGGTGGGATGAATTGGGAGATCAGGTTTGACATCAATACAGAATCCCAGGGACGGGGGAGCCTGGTGGGCTTCCGTCTATGGGGTCACACAGAGTCGGACACAACTGACGTGACTTAGCAGCAGCAGCAGCAGTGGGAAGCTCGGAGAAGGCAATGGCAAGCCACTCCAGTACCCTTGTCTAGAAAATCCCATGGATGGAGGAGCCTGGTGGGCTGCAGTCCCTGGGGTCGCTAAGGGTCAGACACGACTGAGCGACTTCACTTTCACTTTTCACTTTCACACATTGGAGAAGGAAATGGCAACCCACTCCAGTGTTCTTGCCTGGAGAATCCCAGGGATGGGGGAGCCTGGTGGGCTTCCGTCTATGGGGTCACACAGAGTCGGACACGACTGAAGCGACTTAGCAGTAGCAGCAGCAGCAGCAGCAGCAGCAGTGGGAAGCTGCCCTACAGCACAGGGCGCTCAGCTCAGTGCTCTGTGATGACTTAGAGGGGTGGGATTGGGGGATGGGAGGGAGGTCCTGAAGGGAGGGATTATATGTATACATATGGGTGATTCACTTAATTGTACAGAAGAAACTAGCACAACATTGCAAAGCAATTATATCCCAATTTTTTATAAAAGATCATGCATGAAAGCAAGGCATACTGGAGTTTTAAAAAGAAATCAGTCTTCTAGGTTCTTCCAACAGCTGGAAACACCTCTATGTTCAACCAAGTGTCCTAATACATGGGAAGGCTCTCACTGGTAATATGGAACTTCAAAACCCCAGCTGTCCCACCCCTACCCCTCCTCCCCTGTTTACTGGTCGGGACAACACTGTTTGAAATTGTCACCCTCTTCCAAGTACTGTGCATTGCACACACGCACAAACAAACACACACTTATAGCTCTTCAACTTTTACAAAGATGTGTTTTATTGAATGCCTACTATGATGCAGGCATATTCTTCATAGTTTCACACTTAATTCACTCAACAATTTCTTTAGAAAGTTATTTTTACCTCCACTTTCTAGATGAGAAACCTAAGTTTAGAATCCATAGCTAGGCAGTTGTGGGATTGAGATGCAAAACTATATCAAGCTTTTCTCCCTTGTCAGTTTCCCTATTGTTATATGGCTATTAAACTTGTGCACACAGTATTTTAAACTCTGCTACTTAAAATTAACCTTGTACAATAGAATTATCATTTTAATGGAGGCAATAGAATATTCCATTAAGCATTCTTCTGTTGTTGGACATTTAAATCATATAAATTTGTTCCAATTTTTATTGCCCTGAAGTAGATATCTTTGGGAGATAGTGAAGGACAGGGAAGCCTGGCATGCTGCAGTTCATGGGGTCACAAAGAGTTGGACACAACTTCGCAACTGAACAATTCAAATAGCCTTCCTTTTCTTTTGAAACTTTTCCATGATGTTGTAGACATTATTTCATTGCTTTATTTCTCTAAATAGCTTTATTGAAGAACAAATGAGATACAATAAACAAGATGTATTTAAAGTGTATGGTTGGACAGATTTTGACACATACATATATATATATGTGTGGATGCCGATGTGCTAAGTCACTTCAGTTGTGTCTGACTGTGTGCGGTTGCACAGTCTACCAGACAGAGGAGTCTACTAGACTCTAGACTCCTCTGTCCATGGGATTCTCCAGTCTTCCCAACCTAGGGATCGAACTCGAGTCTCTTATATCTCCCAAATTGGCAGGCTGGATATGTATATATGCGTGTATCTGTAAAACTATCACTACAATCAAACAAGTGAGCACATCCATCCCCTGCTAAACTTTCTTTGTGCCCCTTGGCAATCCTTTCCTCTGTCCTTTCCTGTCCTCCTCGGTCGCTTCCAGATAACATCTCACTCACTTTTTGGCAACATAGATTATGTTGCATGTTCCAGAATTTTCTGGTAGTGGAGTACACATGCACTATGTATCCTCTTGTTGTCAGGCTTCTTTCACTCAGCATAAATATTTTAACAATTATCCATGTTGTAGAAAGTTCTCATTTGCTTTACTCCCGCATAGTATTTCATTATAGGGATATGCTATAATTTATTTATCCATTCATATGATAATAGATGATTGTTGACAATTCTGGCTGTTACAAATAAAGCTACTATGAATATTTATGTACAAGTCTTTCAATGGAGATATGCATTTTTCTCTCTTGGATAAATACCTAGGAGTGGACTGGTTGGATCATATACATGTTTAACTTTTGAAGAAACCACCAAATTTCTTTCCAATGTTGTTGGGCTACTTTATATTTCCACCGGCAATGTATGAGAGCTCCAGTTCCTTCAACACATAGTACAGTCAGCCTCTTTAATTTTAGCTATTCTAGTAGAGAGTAGTATTATCTTATTGTGACTTTAGTTTGTAATCCCTTAATGACTAATTAATCAGTTCAGTTCAGTTCAGTCGCTCAGTCATGTCCGACTCTCCGCGACGCCATGAATCGCAGCACCCCAGCCCTGTCCATCACCAACTCCCGGAGTTCACTCAAACTCATGTCCACAGAGTCGGTGATGCCATCCAGCCATCTCATTCTCCATCGTCCCCTTCTCCTCCCGCCCCCAACCTTTCCCAGCATCAGAGTCTTTTCCAGTGAGTCAACTCGTCGCATGAGGTGGCTAAAGTATTGCAGTTTCAGCTTTAGCATCAGTCCTTCCAAAGAACACCCAGGATCGATCTCCCTTAGAATGGACTGGTTGGATCTCCTTTCGGTATGAGGGACTCTCAAGAGTCTTCTCCAACACCACAGTTCAAAAGCATCAATTCTTCGGCGATCAGCTTTCTTCACAGGAAAACATATTTTCATGTAATTTTTCATCCATGTATTCTCTTTGGTAAAGTATCTGTTCAAATATTCTACCTCTTTATTCTTATATTCTATATACTGGAGTTTTAAAAAATAGAGTTTGCACACAAGTCTTTATCAGATATATGCATAGTAAATATTTTCTCTGAGTCCATAGCCTATCATTTTTTTTAAACAATGTTTTGGGTAGGATGTATTATCCTTTTATATGCATTCTTGGATTTTAATTGGCGAAAAAGTTTTTTGGAGTTTTCCATCTATATTCATGAGGGATATCTTCTTATAATATTGTTGTATGGTTTGCTTGTCACAGTAACATTGGCCTTAGAGAAGGAATCAGAAAATACTCTTCCCTCTGCGGTTTTCTGACTTTTGTAGATTTGGAACTCTTTCTTTCTTAAATATTTGTAGAATTCAATAGTAAAGCTATCTGAGCCTGGAATTTTCTTGGTAAGAAACTACAAATTCAGCTTCCGCAATAGTTTTAGAGTTTTCTCAAGTTACCTATTTTTTCTTGATTGAGATTTGAGTTTGTCTCTTTTATGGAATTTGACCATTTAAGTTGATACCAGTTGTTCGTGACAGCCCCTCATTTTTCTTGTAGCAGCTGTAGAATACGTAGTGAGTGCTATCACCTGATGTTGCTTCTCACTCCTGATATTAGCCTTCTGTGTCCTCTTCTCATCTTTTCCTCATCAGTCTGGTTAGGGATTTACCAGCTTCATCAATATTCCCAAAAAAGCAATTTTGGGGTTCACTGATTTTCTCCTACTGATTTGTGTTTTCTATTTCACTGGCTTCTGTTCTGATATTTTTCATTTCCTTACTTTTGTCTTCTATCTTCTCAAAGTGGAAGCTGAGGCTAATACTTTCTTCCTTTCTAATATAGGCATTTAGTGCTATAAAATTCCCCATAAGTACTGCTTTAATAGTATCCTACAAACTTTGATGTGTTTCCATTTTTATTCAGTTTACCATACTTTCTAATTTCCTCTTTGATTTCTTCTTTACTTCCTGTATTAAAGTCTATAATTTAGTTTCCAAACACTTAAGGGTTTTCCAGAGATATTTCTGTTATTGATTTCTCGTTTAATTCCATTGTCGCCAGTGAACATACTTTGTATGACTTGAATTTTTTTTAATTAATTTATTTTTTATTGAAGGATAATTGCTTTACAGAATTTTGCTGTTGACTTGAATTTTTTTAAATTTACTGAGACTCATTTTATGTCCCAGAATATGGCCTGCCCTGGTATATGTTCCCTGAGGATTTGAAAAAAATGTATATTCTGCTGTTTTGGGGTGGAGTGTTCGATAAATGTCTATGAGGTTAATTTGGTTAACAGTGTCCATACTTTTACAACCTTACTGATTTCCTGCCTACTTGTTCTATCGATCCTTGAGAGAGGGGTATTAACATTACTGACTATAATTAGAGATTTTGTCTATTCCTCCTCACAGTTCTCTGTTTTTGCTTCATGTATTTTTAACTTAGTTATTAGATGCATAAATATGTCTTCTTGATTTATTGTCTCCTTCAAATGGTAAGTTTTTATCCTTGATAATATACTTTGCTCTAAAATTTACTCTGATAGCATAGCCACTCCAGCTTTCCTTCGACTAGTTTTAGGACAATGTATCTTTTTTCCATTTTTTTTCTGTAGGGTAAGTTGGGATTGATTGCCTTTGGGAAGCAAAAATACAGATGGGAATAGAAGCAAAAGGTGAACTCATATACTTCATCGCTCAGAAAAAGTATTGCAGGTTACCATAAGGCCTTTAATGGAAGTGTCAGTTGATTTTTGTTCCTTTCTGTCTTAAGATAAACTAAATTTTATTGCCTAGCAGAATATATAAGACCCATAAAAACTGCTCAAAATGAACAGTTATATGTGTAAGTTATGAGGACAGTATATTCATTTCCTGCACAATCCTGTTCTAAAGACTTATAAAATTAATTTTAAGAAAATCAAGGCATTCTGGATATTATAAGCGTCCAGACACATGCCGCCATCAATAACTGTTCTCCCATGATTAATGGGGGGAAAGAGGAGGAAGATCAATAAAGCAGCACTGTAAATTTAAAACTCTGTCAAATCAGCGTTTTCTTTCCCTTAACCTACTGTATTAACAAATAAACAAAAAACTGAGACAGACCGGGGGCAAAGACTGGAAAAAGTATCTTGGATGAATTGCATAAACATACAGCTAATACATCAACCCATTTATAGTTTTCTAAAATACATTTTTATGTGGTGATTTTTAATAGCCTTTTTTATTGAGATATGCTTCCTGTAACACACAATTCACCATTTTAAAGTGTGCACTTCAGTGGTTTTTAGCGTATTCACTGTATTGTGCAACCATCATCACCACCATCTAATTCCAGAGCACTTCCATTCCTTCAGAAAGGAACCCTGTTCCCAAAAGCAGTTAGTTCCAATTTCCCCTTCCACTGATCCTCTGCCTAAACTGGACATTTCATATAAAGGGAATCAGTCAATATGTGGCCTTTTGTGTCCATCTTCTTTTACTTAGAAAAATGTTTTTAGGTATATGGTGAACCTCATAATACTCACCATTGAAAGGTATTTTACTGGAATATAATAAACCATTTGCTCACAGTGATAATAAACATATGGAATAATTATTTGGAAGACTGTAGCTCTCTGGTGCTGATTTCTTCTCACTTTAACTTCTGAGGACTTCTGTGCTTTCTGCTGTATAATATTAGAGGAGATGACATCAAAGATCTCTCTTCCTTATTCCTGTTACTCCAGGAATCTCGAAGACATAGAGACACACACTGCTTGTCTCTTTGGAAAAAATAATTGTTACAAAATTAATTAGCTAGATTTGAAATCTTTTGCTCCTAACCTGATCTGAAGACAGGAAATTTGAAACAGCTGTTATCAATAACACCTTGACCTGATTATAAGTTCAGGAAGTTCACACCAATTTCTTAATCAGTTGTGAAATAGAACAAAAGATGGTCTGAGCTCTTTGTATCAGTGTGGCTTTCCCTCCAATTCTGAAAATGGATAATGCAATCAATGACTTCCACTGTGACTTTTCCCCTGATATATATTATTTTAAAAAAAGCTCCATGCTTAAAAACAACTATTAGAAATTTACATATAAGTACCATGCTTTTATACTTTAACTTTCTATCTCATCCACTACATATATCCAGTATCTACAACAGTATCAGGCACTTCAGTCAATATTTGTTGAATGGATGGTGGATGGATTACTGGATGGAGGGATAAATGGATGGAAGCTGTAAAATGAAAGGCTGAACTAAATAGTAAGGATGAAAAATATATGTTCAGTTTTTTTCTCCATTTCTTCTTAAATGGATAAAATAAATATAAAATGTTAAACACTAAAGGAACAGTAATTCAGAACTAGAAATAGCTTATTTTATTAATTTTTGTATAACACTAGGTACAGTACAATTAATATGCTGCTTTGTCACAGAAATTAATCAGCACTAGTATATGGTTTAAATTATACAGAACCATAGTTTAAATATGTGCATATTCTTTTTGGCTGTCTTAAAAATAAACCAAAAAAAATGTAAATAAATGTCACCTGGTTCATTTTTACCACCCCCTTGGAAGAAAATGGAATAACTGTCATATGTTTTTTGAGTTTATGTTTAGCAGATATATACTACACACATGTATGTTTTGTTAAAGACCAACAGTCACAAGATTCTGAAAAGCTACACATTATTGAGCTGGGTTAATGCCCTTGGATTACATGTGACTTTTCCTGAGTCAGTATTCAAGTCTGGAGAGAAGAGCTGGGTGGCATTCAAGTCCTTTCTGATGCTCTCTTTCTTAGCTACCAGTCAACTCCCATCTCTTCCTATTCAATCCTTCTCTCCACTCTCCCCTTATCTATAATCTCCCTTTCCCATTCTATCAATACCACTACTCCATTTCCTTCCTTCCCACTCCCACCATAACCTAAAGGAAGACAATAACCAATCAAGGTGGAGAGAACCATGACGATCGTTACTACTACTCCCCCATCAGTCAAAGCCCAGTCATGAGGAGATGAAGGTCATGCCCCCACATACTGCTTAGCACCCACACTTGCTTGAATTTTTATTCATACCTTCTTCCAATGAGTTGGATTTTACCACTTGATTAATGTTTTCATGACCAGGAATAATTTAAACGTTCTTCTAGTATTTCTTTTAGTTGCTATAAAAATCAAAGCATTCTCTCTTTGTGCTACCATTTGCAATTACATTTTAATATCACTGACCTGGCAGAAATGTATAATAAAACCTACCATGCTGACTAGGTTTACACAGTTGCCATGGTTCTGGATTTCCAGTCAATACATATCTAGAATTCCTCATTCCTTGACCATTTACTTTCCATCCTAGGATACAATCCTTCAGGTAAACAACTCCTCATTTCTTTATTCATCATCCCATCTTTCAAAATTTCAGAGGCCCATGGATCCGAAGGGACATCAACTGATACAGAGAATGGGTTTACACCTTCTGATTCAACACCAGAAACTGCTTGTGTCATATGGAAGACCTCTAAATCAGAGCAATTCAGATGCTACTTGTGATATCTAAGGTAAGGAGCCTCCTGACTCCACACTGATGTTGGAATTTTATAAGAGGTAGAATGTCTAAATCTCATTCCAATCTGTCTTTGTTAATATTTCTATTAGCCAAAATCTTGACAAAAATGTACAAATAAAACAAGCTTGTTGTGCTTTATATCCAAAAAATGAGACTGAATTTCTTCAGTCATTTTTAGTTTCTCTCAAGGTACTATTGTAATAAAGTCTGCACCAAAACTTTGATCTACTTTGTAGCCCTGTTTTGATTTTGAAGTGACTCTGGTACTCATAATAGCAAGTAACATGGGACACAACCATATTTTTCAGGGATTATGAAAAAGAGGAAAATTGTGAGTAAATGTTTCAAAAATAAATTTCTAATTTCCTGTAATTAAGCCTGGATTTCAGAAGGGAGTTCTTGTAAGGCTACAACATACTTTACTGCTACAAAAATGTTTCACTCAGCTGCCATTATAAATTAATAAGGTACCTTTTCATTAAAGGATCAGGTTAACATGGCAATTCTACACATATTAAATATTTAAGGGCTCAGAATTATATCAAAATCCTTTCTGAGAATATAGACTTTCAAGGACTCTGTTTTTAGTACTATTTTTCTTTGTTCATCTGCATAGTTCATTGGGACACTTTTGAGGAAGCCATATTTTTCTTCCATATGTTAACCATCATCCATATATGCTTTTTATTCCAAATGTCCTTGAGAAATGCTACTCAGTGCTATAAGCACGAATGAACAGAGGCTCGTGTTGCTTCAGATGTCTCCTGATTCTGTAAAGCTGGGGAAACCCACTTATTTGCTTTAGAATGGCACAACCATCTTACTGGAAAAGGAGCTCTGTCTCAAGGGAAGTGATGGGTAGACTTCTGAAGGACAGGTAGCCCCTGAAGTCTTACCTGAACTACAGCTTTGCAGATGAACTTCCATCTGCCAGATTCTTCCATCTAAAGCCTGCCTTTTTCACCACAGAGAATTCTCCTTTTTATCCACAACCTCTCAGCTTTCACATTTGAAAGGACTCCAAAGGGACAAAGCAACCCTTTGCAGTTCAACCTTGATTTAATGAACTGGCAGGGTAAGCCTCACTCAGATGGAAGTGGTGGAAGCACCTGCAATATAGATTTCAGAATGTATTCATTTGAAGTATTGGGGGAAAAAATCCAAGGACCATGAAATTACTGTTGACTGAAATACAATGTCTCCAGAATAATCAAATTTTGTACCACATAATACCTTGAGGATTTATTTCAAAATGTACTGAGATGCAAAAAATTTATCTTTTCCTCTAAGAAACATTTATTTATCAATCTTCCTGGAACTACTGTTTTTCTTTACTAGATAGAATCCTTCAAACACTTTGATAGAAGAAATGTACCACATCATTTCTATTAAGTAATATGCACAAATCCTGGAAATAAATAGATAAAAGCATCCCAAGTGTATACTTGTAGGGCCAGTTAGAGTTTCCTGGAGCACACATAATTGTGAGATTTTCCCTTCCTACAGTCCTTCACGTGCCATTTTCCTGGCCTTTGAACCAAAACACAGTCCTTGCCATGCCTTGCACGTTGCGGGGGCCCTCTCCTCCAATTGGTGAAGGTCACAGGTTCACCGCCAATCCACTCCCAGTGGCCAGCACTCACTTGGTCATTCAAACCTGACATGAACCAAAGAAGGGTGCCAAATGATTTTTATTACATTTACAACTGGATATCATATCAACCCACTGTTCTAAGCTCAGTAATCACATGCAATTGTGAGCCTACATTCTAAAGCATGGACTAGGACCTAGGAATCCTATAAGACACCCTGAGACTATGAGGCTTTGGTTTAAGGCCAGGTAGGAATCCAAATCCTAGCTTCACCACTTTCTAGGTGAACATATCTGGGCAGGTTATTTAACCTCTCTGAGTTCTCCAAGCATTGGTTTTCTCATCTCAGAAATGTATATCTAAGTAGAACTAGCTCTATGTTGAGGATTAAATAAGATAATGCACATAAAGCTCATGACATAGAAGTGTTAATAAACGGCACTTATTATTCATACTTCCTACAGACAGAGTACCAGTCACAGGGAAACAGATACACTCCTGTCTATTTATCTTCTTTGTGATTCTTGGGTATCATATTTGAAAGTAGCTTATGAAGTATTATTTTTAGTCTGGAGCCTTAAGATTTTTTTTTTAATCTGCTACAGTTCTAATAAAAAGCAGCTTTTCTCAATTTGCCTCTCTACTCCCACTGACAATTTTTTTTTTAAATTACACT
Organism: Moschus berezovskii; assembly: GCF_049115385.1. Classification (NCBI taxonomy): domain Eukaryota; kingdom Metazoa; phylum Chordata; class Mammalia; order Artiodactyla; family Moschidae; genus Moschus; species Moschus berezovskii. Next base: position 36,029,982 of record NC_142466.1, on the reverse strand, counting down.
TCAATGTTACAAAGCTCTTAAAAGTTTTCTTAAGGAAGCATTCCTGGGATGAATGAGAGAGTAGCATTTGATGTATATATACTGTGCTGCGTTCTGTGCTATGCTTAGTTGCTCAGTTGTGTCCAACTCTTTGCGACCCTATGGGACTGTAGCCTGCTAGGCTCCTCTGGGCATGGAATTCTCCAGGCAAGAGTACGGGAGTGGTTGCCATGCCCTCCTCCAGGGGATCGTCCCAACCCAGGGATCAAACCTGGGTCTCCTGCATTTATAGGTAAATTCTTTACCACTGGGCTATTAGGGAAGCCCCTGCATATATACTACCATGTATGAAATAGCTAGCTAGTGGGGAGCTGCTATAATACCGGGAGCTCAGACCAAAGCTCGATGATGATCTAGATGGGTAAAATGGGTGGTCCCTCAAGAGGGAGGGGATGTATACACACAGCTGATTCATGCTGTTGTACAGCAGAAACTAACACAACATTGTAAAGCAATTACACTCCAATTTAAAAATAATTAAAAAAAAATTTCCCCTTCTCACTCTCTTTTAGAACAGAGATAAAAATAATAGAATAAAAAAAAGAATCCTGTGCAATAGGATTACCTGGCAGCTCACAAACCAAATTTGACTGTGAAAATGGTTTGTTATGCAGCATGTAACCTTCTCCCCATTGCTTCTCATTTGATATTTTGGGGTAGAATAAAATGAAGTACTCTTGGCTGGGAATGACTTGTCTCCTTCTGGATTGTTTCTGTGAATTATTGATCAGGTGATGCTACGCCCCAAAACTTTGTGGGATTAGAAACTTGACATCAGTCACTGTGGACATAGAGAAAATTTATCTTCCAGCCTTCACTTAATACTCTCAGATGACTTGAGAATTACACACTGACTGAGTATCACAGAGATTTTAAGAATCGAGTGGGTTTACTATTATTTCCTTAAATACAGTATCTTGAAGAGATGGTGAGAATATTTACTTTAGTACATCCTGAGAATTCTGTTTCTAAAGTGGCTTGAAAAGATTTGTGATTACTGTTAAAATTGTAGAAAATATTAAAACTTTAGGAAAAAAGGATAAAATTAGGATTAGCTATAATTCATAACCAGAGATTAAAAATATTTCTAACTCTTTGGCTTATTTCTTTTTATGTCAATACATATTCACTTCATGGCAGATAGATGGGGAAACAGTGGAAACAGTGGCTGACTTTATTTTTCTGGGCTCCAAAATCACTGCAGATGGCAATTGCAGCCATGAAATTAAAAGACAATTACTCCTTGAAATGAATGTTATGACCAACCTAGACAGCACATTAAAAAGCAGAGACATTACTTTGCCAACCAACGTCCATCTAGTCAAGGCTATGGTTTTTCCAGTGGTCATGTATAGATGTGAGAGTTAGACTATAAAGAAACCTGAGTGCCAAAGAATTAATGCTTTTGAACTGTGGTGTTGGAGAAGACTCTTGAGAGTCCCTTGGATTGCAAGGAAATCCAACCATTCCATCCTAAAGGATATCAGTCCTGGGTGTTCATTGGAAAGACTGATGTTGAGGCTGAAACTCCAATACTTTGGCCACCTGATGCGAAGGGCTGACTCACTGGAAAAGACCCTGATGCTGGGAAAGATTGAGGGCAGGAGAAGGGGACGACAGAGGATGAGATGGTTGGATGGCATCATCAACTCCATGGACATGAGTTTGAGTGAACTCTGGGAGTTGGTAATGGACAGGGAGGCCTGGCGTGCTGCGATTCATGGGGTAGCAAAGAGTCGGACACGACTGAGCAACTGAACTGAACTGATAGGTATATATTATATGTAATATATCACTTGTATATATACTTTTTGATTCTAAATTATTTTATACTTCATATGGCTGTAGACTTTCACTTAGTACCTTGCCACAAATGCAGTGCATTACATATTTCATATATAATATACATCCATTACTGAATGAATCGATAAACATAAGGCACTGTCATGTCTTTAACATTCTTTCATATGGCTATATTATAATTTATTAAACCATTCCCTATTTACAACTATTTTAAATTGTTTGCCTTTAAAAATAACATTTATGAGTTTTAAAAGATAGACTGTCCAACCATCTAACCATTGCTTATTATTGTAAACCACAATTATTTGACCCATGGAAGGGAGACATTCTGTTCGTGGTCTTGCCTTCCTCCTCAGGGTAACACAGATACTTGCCTATCCAAAAGGGCTTTCTTCCACTGATGTCCCAAAGCCATCGCATGTGCTGCCTGGAGATGACAGTTACAAGGCTGCCCTGGTGACTAAGTGCAAACAGAAAAATCAGAGCATCAGTGACAGGGAGTTCAGCATTTCTGCTGACGTGAGATGTATAATGGAAATCAAAGCTAGTTCAAACTAGAAAACTGGTATATATGTAGAAAGAACTTTCCAAGATTTTAATACTCCATTTTTTTTTTTTATTAATGAGTATCTGTCAGGGAGGGGGTGCTTGCATCCATGCTAAGTCACAGGGTGGGGTAGATAACAGCAAAGACGTGATACTGTATTATAATATCTGGGCTTTAAAGCACAAAATTCTTTTCAGAAACTCAGCAGCTGTTTACTTATATAATTACTTAATGTCAAAAAAATGACCCCTCTCATGGGAAGTTTCTCTCTAAATTGCATAAATTCGGCAATTACCTGGCTAATTTGATTAGTAAGGTAACCCAAACTACCAGATAAAATTATTGGAAGCCAACATTTTGAGCTTGATGTGTTTAGTCAAATGCCCAAATATATGTGACTCTTTTTCACCCTATTCAGGGAAAGGAACTCAGCCTCACTGTCAAGTTTGTTATGAAGAAATTAAAGCACCTATTCTTACAAATACATGTAGACATTTTCTCCAAAATATAATTGTATTTTTTATATGTTTAAAGTTTACAGCATAGTGCCTTGACTTACATAAACTGTGAAATTTGATTACCACAGTAAATTTAGTTAGTACCCATTTCATATAGTTACCAAAAAAAGAAAAAATGTTTTTTCCTTATGATGAGAATTCTCAGAATTTACTCTTAACACCTTTCACATCTACCACACAATAATCATGTTACACATCACAGCCACGTTCTTTATCTTATAACTGGGAGTTTATATCTTTTGATTACCTTCATCCAACTCTCCCACCCCAAATTCCTCACTTCTTATAACCACAAATTTGATTCATCTGTTGATGGACACTTACATTGTTTCCATGTCTTCACTTTGTAAAAAAAAAAAAAAATGCTGTTATAAACATGGGGGTGCAGATACCTTTTCAACGTAGTATTTTCATTTCCTTTAGACATATTCCCAGAAGTGGAATTGCTGGATCATATCATAATTCTATTTTTAACTTTTGAGGGGCCTCAATACTCTTCCATGGTGGCTGTACCATTTTACAATCCTACCAACAGTGCATAAGGGTTTCCTTCTCTCCACATCCTTGCCAGCATTTGTTATATCTTGTCTTTTTAGTGACAGACACTAACAGGCATAAAAATTCTTTATGAATTATTTTTGCAGCTAGCTAAGTTATTCCTATAAGCAATATTTGATACCAATTCCCCAACAGTATTCATTTAAAAATCTTTAAAATACTCTAAGTAAAAAGCCAATAGATAATTTTTTTTTTCTTTTCTTCTTTTTCTGATACAGAAAGTTTCAACAATCAAAAAGGGGGAAAAAATCACCACAATCTTCTTGCCTAGTTAATATCTATTGATGTTTTAAAAATCAAGAAACATAATTAGTAATACATACTTGTCACAAGTTTACATTGCTGAAATGAATTTTTTTTTCGTTTTACCTACAACTATCCAAGCTATAGATTCATTTCTCTGCTTTTCCAGATCATGTATGGTGAACATAATCTAATTTATCTCTTAATGATATTTTTCCTACTAATACAGTACTTTAGTGTGGTATAATGCAGTGATGACTCCTAGGGCTTCTGAGATATGTAGGCACTTTTCTATCTCTGAATGTCCTCACGGTGCCAGATTCAGGTCGTGTGACTTGGTTCTGACATTTCTATTTACTGTCAGCTTCTTCTGACTGTTAACAACAGACATGATAGCCAGTTCTCTTCCCTCTCCCTCAGATCCAATATGGCAATTCTGATGTGCTGAGGGTTTAAAACACAGAATATGAAATGCATACTAAAAATAGCCCAAGGGAGGGTTTGAGGGGCTGTTTCAATTAATGTGATATATTAGAGTGTGGGAGACCTGGGTTCCACTTTCTGCTTGGTCCCCAATTTCCTTATGGATGTAACTTCAGCCTGAGTCTTTATCAGGAAGAAATAGATTTTATTCAAGGATATTTAACACCTCCTTCTGCTTTAAGAGCCTTGAAACTATCTTTAATATAAGACTTTGCAAAATCCATTTTAGCTGCTCAAGTATAAGTTTGCTTTCTTTATTGATGCTCTGAGAAGAGCAAGAGGAGAAAACAGCTGTGTTTAGAATAGGTAAAACGTTAGGTCACAGTTATTTACAAAAATAAATATTTAGGCATTTTCATTTTATAAAAATGTCAATCATTTCCTTTTATTCCCATATACAAATAAAAGTGAGAATATTAACCATATAGATACATATATACTATAGAGATATAAAAATAAAATATAGAAAAACATACAAATAAAAATCTTTTGGCATCTCTGAAATCTGAAGGCTTTCAAAGTGTAGAATTAAAAATATAAACCTGAATTTTTCCAGTTACAGAAATAAACATCTACTTCATTAGAACTTTTTAATTAAATATAGATATATTTTAGACCAGCTCTTTAAGGATAGGTCAGCAGGGGTTCCAGACACTCCTGTGGGAAACCAAAATGGTTTCAGAGATAATGATCTATAATAATAGAATTACCAAATGTACAGTGACTGCCTAAGGAAATGAGCAGATGAGATTATGATATGTAAATTCAAGAAATACCTAATCTCAGAGTCTGGTTCCTCTGGGCTAGAAAAATAATAAAACACCAATGGGGATGAAAGGAGATAAAGATTGAGTTGAGTTACCAATCTGATTAGGGGCAAAGGATAAAGTAAAATTTGCTGTGCTTCTTGAAACATGTGTGCTGTAAATGACCATCTGTAAAAGACCATCAGGTAGCAAGGGAGCCTGAGGAAATATAAATCAAAATTGAAAATGGTCCCTGAGATCTAAAAAACACACTGCTGCTGCTGCTGCTAAGTCACTTCAGTCGTGTCTGACTCTGTGTGACCCCATAGACGGAAGCCCACCAGGCTCCCCCGTCACTGGGATTCTCCAGGCAAGAACACTGGAGTGGCTTGCCATTTCCTTCTCCGATGTGTATTAATTCTAATTATAGACTCTAAAACCATCTCCTAAAAAGTTTTCATGAGAAAGTAAATAGCCAAGTTATAAAATATTGCAACTATTAATTTTACATCATAGAAAGAACTGATAATTCCCAGGGGAATATTCATTGTTTAAGGCAAAGAGGTTAGAGAAGAAGAGGACTAAATGAACCTGAAAAGTAATGGGTGAAGGCAAGCAGAGGCCCATAGAATGAATGAAAACATGTTGAATGACAGAGGAGGTCTTGGGGTTCAGAGAAAATACTGAGGAGGTGGCCTTGCCATTCAAATATGTTCCTTTTAAAGTGACTAATGCAAATCTTTTTGCTTGTTTTTAATCTGCTGCTAGATATTTTCTGAAATGCCTCTAACTATTTTTAACTGTTCTTGGGATAATCATTCTTCTTGTCCTTTTGAAATAAAATGCATATTGAAATATCATACAAAAGTCATCAGGTCAAATATTTATACCCATTCTTCACTTAAAATTAGAAAATTTGAAGCATTTTTATGATATTTTAAAAATCTCATAGCAAATATTTTTTCTTTACCTCTTATACACCTTGGAATACCATCAGAAATGGTATTTGATAGACACCTGAATTTCTGGGGCAATATGGTACATATATAACATACACTTCTAAATAGTTTATATTACTGATAGATACATAATGAGTCACTTTCTAAAATATGATGGAAAATCTCCAGTTGCCCCCTAAACACTTTCTCTTGTTCTGAAAATATTTTCAGTTTTACATCTAAAAAAGGTCTCAGTACAATTGTTTAAAGCAATTCCTTGAAACCAGTTTACAAAATTAATTTCACAAAGATATGAAAAAATTAATTCTTGAAACTGCTTACTACATAATGTTTGATTTGCTGTATATGCTCACCAATCCCCTTAAATTAATAGGGGAGACAGAAAATTTCCATCACTCTTATACTAGATTTTATAATAGCTTACTGCAGAACAAAATACCTATGTATGGATTATTCTGAGATTATGATCTTCCAGATTTTTGGTGTCAAAAAACATTTGTTATGAAACCATGGAAATTTAAGGTAATCTTATTGATGTCATCATTTTGCTAACCCTGCATTAGTCTCCTAATATATTTTTTATTTTATTGATCCATCTAATTGCCCAAATCTGTTATATTTCTGTACACTAACAACAAAATATCAGAAGGAGAATTTGAGGCAATAATCTCATTTACTATTGCATCAGAAAGAATAAAATACCTAGGGATATCTAATGAAGCAAAAAGCCTGTACTTAGAAAACTATAAGGTGTTGATGAAGGAAACTGAAGATGATAAACAGGTAGAAAGATATACTGTGTTCTTAGGTTGGAAGAATCAATATTGTTAAAATGACCATAGTACCCAAGACAATCTGCAGATTCAGTGCAACCTCTATCAAATTACCAGTGGCATCTTTAGTAGAACTGGAATGAAAAAATTTTAAATATATGTGGAGACACAAAAGACTCCAAGTAGCCAAAACAATCCTGAGAAAGAAGAATGGAGTTTGAGGAATGATACACCCTAACTTCAGACTATAATATAAAGTTACAGAAATCAAAGGAGTATGGTACTGGCACAAAAACAGATACATAGATCAATGCAACAGGATAGAATACCTAGAAATAAACCCACACACTTATGGTCAATTAATCTATGACAAATGAGACAAGAATATACAATGGAGAAAAGATAGTCTCTTCAATAAGTGGTACTGGGAAAACAGAAAGCTACATGTAAAAGAATGAAAATAGAACATTCTCAATATCATATACAAAAATAAACTCAAAATGGATTAAAGATCTAAATTTAAGAAGAGATACTATTAAAATCATGGAGGAAAACACAAGCAGAACACTCTTTGAAATAAATCTCAGCAATATTTTTTTTAATCTGTCTCCTAGAGTAACAGAAACAAAAGCAAAAATAAACAAATGGGACCTAGTTAATTTAAAAGCCTTTGCACACAAAGGAAACCATAAACAAAATGAAAAGACAACCTACAGAATGGGAGAAAATATTTGTGAACAATGCTACTGACTGTGGATTAATCCCCAAAATATAAAACAGCTTATATTGCTCAATATCAAAAACAAACAACCCAATCAAAAATGAGCAGAAGATCTAAATAGACATTTCTCCAAAGAAGACATACAAATAGCCAACAAGCACATGGAAAGGTGCTCAATGTTGCTATGTGAAATGTGACTCAATGAGGTATCACCTAACATGGGTTAGAATGACCAGCATCAAAAAGCTTATATTTAATAAATGCTGGAGAGGGTGGGGAGAAAAAGGAACCCCCTTATACTATTAGTGGGAATGTAAATTGGGGCAGCCACTTTGGATAACAGTACGGAGGTTTGTTAAAAATTTAAAACTAGAGTTACCATATGACCCAGCAATCCCGCTCTTGGGCATATCTGGAAAAGAAGAAAACTCTAATTTGAAAAGATGCGTATAACCCAATGTTCACAGCAGCACTATGTACAAAAACAAAGACATGGAAGCAACCTAAATGTCCATCAGCAGATTAATGGGTTAAGACACACACACGGTAGAATATTATTCAGCCATAAAGAGGCATGAAATAACGCCAATTATAGCAACATGGATGGACCTAGAGATGATCATACTAAGTGAAGTAAGTCAAGGAAAGATATATATGGAATCTAAAAAAAATACAAATGAACTTATTTATACAACAGAAACAGAGTCACAGACACAGAAAACAAACTCATGGTTATCAAAGCAGCAAAGGGAGAGGGATAAATCAGCAATTTTGGAGTACTCTGTGTGACCCCATAGACAGAAGCCCACCAGGGTCCCCCGTCCCTGGGATTCTCCAGGCAAGAACACTGGAGTGGGTTGCCATTTTCTTCTCCAATGTGTGAAAGTGAAAAGTGAAAGTGAAGTCGCTCAGTCGTGTCCGACCCTTAGCGACCCCACAGACTGCAGCCTACCAGGCTCCTCCATCCATGGGATTTTCTAGGCAAGAGTACTGGAGTGGCTTGCCATTGCCTTCTCCTGGAGTAGCATTAGGATCTATTAAAACCATAATAAAACATCACCTTGCACCCATTAGAGTGGCTAAAATCACAGAGACTGACTATGTTGTAGAGTAAATGGGTAAATTTTGTCAACATTTGACCACAAGTCATCTTTCATTGAGTGTTCTGTTATCTAATCACAGTTTATCCAACCGTCTGGTTTCATAACCATCAATGCCTCTTATACTGTTATAGGCCTGGTGCTATGAAATCTTTCATTGCTATCTATTTCCAAATCAGTGGGCTGGGATTCCTATTTAATCAATAAATGATAGACTCTGCCATGCTGCTGACTCAGAGAATCTCCTGACTTTCTTCAAAAGTTTGAGATGGAGAGGCTAAAAAATAAAACTGTGACATCGGCACAGTTTATCATAAAAGAGCTATCATACATCATTAAGGTCAGCCCAAATCTGTTCTGAACTACAGAACTCCCTCCAAGCTCCTGAAACAAAGCCAGGTAGATGTTAGACACTCAGCACTTGAAAGAATGAAGAAACACTAGAGTTCCCTGAGAAAACAGAAACATTAGCAAAGAAACATCAGCAAGATGAGAAATGGGGTTTCTTACTGTTGCCTGCAAGCTTGGGCAGCAGCAGTCCATGTGCCTTTCTGCTCTGTGATCAAGGAGTGGCAGTAGCCTGAATGACGGTGCCACCCAGCTGGGCAGGATTTATTTTTCACCTCCTGAAAAATAGTTGTCAATGCTCACATCATAATGGTCTTTACAATCTAGAGTCTATTTTCAACATAGAGAATCCTGTGAGTCCTCTAAAGAAAATAATTTTGTCACTAGCAAGGAGGTCAGCCCTAATTCCAATTCTCCACTTTGAGAAATGCAATGGCTTCTTATGGGACACGTTGGTAAAGTCAGCCATGTTTTAATTTTACACCTTTAACATTATAATAATTGAATAAAATAAGTAAGCCTCTTTTTAAATTGTAGTGCTTAACTACTGTGTTTTGAGATTTTTAAAACATCAACTGGCCATCTTTTCCTCTTCACCTCAAAGCATAACAGGGCAGGCAGACGAAACAGTAGTGGACAGGGCACCTCCTCTCCCTCTCTTGGGTTTTGATGGGACTTGCTACAAGTAAAGGCGCCTGGCTGCTCGGCCTGTGTCCCACCTTGGTGTGGGGGCTCCAGGATCTCCAGGCAATTCCATCACACTTGTACAGTTTTTGGAGGCTTTCTTCAAAGTGGAAGAGTCCCTTTAATTCCAGTGTGCAGTTCTTTGGGAATGAGGGCAATGGGTCCTATGGGAAGGAAAGGTAATTTAGATTTGACACCCTGTAAATTGATCACACTGTTACCTCTTTTAGGTCATCATTTGCTGAATAGTGTTTGAACTGAGTAAACTATCCCCAAACTTAAAGGCTGTTTTTCGGCCCAGGAAACAGCTTATTGCAAGGTAAGTAGGAAGTGAAGAGATTTTCATACCTGTCTGGGGAAGTGTGAGCCGGTTGTGGATTCCTCCTTATCGGCTTGAGGCAGTTCTGCCACTTTGGTTGTCTTTGGGGGCTCACTAATAATGGATACGTTGGCCTTCCTTCTGCGAGCTGGGGAGCTGTCATCTTCCAGTTTCAGGGAAATCATCCCATGATACTTGAGGAAATCAGCAAACAACAATGAAGACAAAACAAACAATAAGACAGCAAACAAAAACATTTGTTGTAAAAACAGGCAATCCAAAAACTGGATCAAAATAAAGAGATAAAAGGATTTTTTCCTGACCACCCAAGCCTCTAAACAAAATTCAGACAAGATTTTAAGGAAAATATATAAATATAAAAGTTACAAAAGGTAGTTTCACTAGATATTTTGCATCCATAAATACAAAAAATTTAACAGTTCTCTCAGACTCAGACAGAGGAGCCTGGCAGGCCTGGGGGTTGCAAAGAATTGGACATGACTGAGTGACTGAGAACACACATTGCTTACACATATATGCTTACGTTATAGATGATGTCTGCTCTATTTCTATAAACAGAGGATGGAGGAACCTGAAATCAAGAGAGGAAATTAATGGGAAAAAAATTGGCTTGAATAATAATTAGCAATAGGGCAAAACCCTTCCATTAAGATTTTTTAGTAACTAAAAATTTCTAAACATATTTTTAAAAGATTTTCCAGGCCCAAATAATTGGAATTTTCAAAAGTCACTGGACTAATCATAACTTATCAGTGTTGACTCATCTATTCTTAGTCCCAGTTAGAAAAGACATCCTTATTTTTTTGGTACACCTATAGTGCACAGAGGTCCAAGAAACACACACACACACACACACACACACACTTACTCATGAGTATATGCCTGGTGAGAGTGCTATGCTAGTAAGTTCAAAGCCATGGTTTCCACACCCAAATAATCTCATTCTTTTTCAGGACCACGGGTCATTCCCTATCTGTCTTGATCACAAAAGGAACCAAAGCAGAAATCATATGGATGAGTCAGAATATCTATCACTTCAGTCAGTACAAGTTAATGAACTATGCTGATGTTTGTATGCAAAAGCCACTTCACGATACAAGGAACCATGAGAATCTCTATGGCCCCCAATCACTGTGAGAACCAAAACAGCTTCCTCAGCATTTCAGATTACTTATTAAGATCCTTTGATCCTTTTCATATGCACTATACACATCAAAGCCCAGGAGGTCCCCATCCTTACTGTTTTGCCATTCCCTCGGGTCCTAAGCTTCACTGGAGAAAGATCTTCAGAACCAAAGTCCCGCAGGGCGTCACCCCTGGTGACTGCTAGCTGCTTGGAAGCTGGAAGGGGTCTTCTTTCCAGATGAAAGGAACCAGAAGTGGTGGGTGAGGAAGCCCCTGGGGAGAGCAGGTGCCAAATGCCCTTCTCCCATGCACTGGGCATGTTTGGATTGAAGGCATATGAAGGATGGCACTGCCCTGGTGGCACACAAAATGGCAGGTCAGTTCATTTTACACAAACAGGTAAGTGATCACATAGATGAAGCTTGTCATTACATTCAGATGGATGATTTTCCCAATAGATGTTGTCTTGCTGACATTTGCCAGAAACCCCTTTACTCTTCATCAGTTTCCATACAGGAAAGCTATGCCCTTCTGCACGTCTACAGGGTGATTATGAGTCATGAAATTGATTTCACAAACCACAGATGAAAATCATTGTGGTGATTTTATAATCATCCCATCTACTTGGGAAATAGGCTGCCTTCATATCATATCAACAGAACTCCTCCATATTATTGGGTTTATTCCCTGATTAAGTATCATTCCACAAACACTTTTACTTGTTCACCCTCTCCCCAGTCTCCATAGGTAGAAACTGGAATTGTTGGAAGATGTTAGTGAAATCAGATAACAGTTATTCAGATGAGCATTCAACTGTTAGAACAAAGATTCAGTCAAACTTAATGGCTCTCCTTTGATCAGAAATATTGCTGATTAGTATGAAAAAAGTCTAAACCCAGAAGGCACATTTGGATACCTTATATTTCATGTGTCAAGTGTGTACTTCATCTATTTATGTACTTAATGTGACCAGAAAAGTCTATTGGAAAAAAAAAAGAATTTGGTGAAGCAAGGTGGTGCGAAGAGATGTGGAAATATGAGTATGGTAAAGGAAAGAGGAAAGTGTCTATATTTAGTATAGAATGAGAAAGAGAAGTGGAGATAATTAAGCGAAGAAAAATATATGGCCCATAGGGCATGATGGGTGTAAAAATTGGAGTGTAAGACTAAGCATTGTAACTGGACACTTGTCAAATGCTAAAAAGACGAATAAGTAGAGGGTATTTGGCAGGAAAAAGTCAGCGTACCAAGGACTTTGGCTGATCTTTATTTAGTTCACAGGTTGTTCTTTAGCATATACCATCCAGGACCTGTTTGGCTCTGCAACCCAAGGTTATTCATTAATATTCTTCAGCTGCTCCTGAATCCCCACGCCAGCTGCACCTTTCACATCTATTTTCCTCCCATTCCTTCCTCCCTCAGAATTTTCGTGGTCACACTACAGTGAGGGCTCAGATTTTAGGCATTAAGAGCTCTCTTCCATAGAGGAAGATAATTACAGCCCTACAAACTCGGGGCGGGGAAATAATTGTCGATAGATTCTCACCAACATTGTTTCCCCCTTGGTGAGAACAACAAACGGGTAGGAAAAAAAAAACAATGAGGCACTGACTTGTTGCTTTTCTCAAACGATCGTTCTTAGCAGGAGGAAAGCCACATGAAGCAGAAACCAGAATAAAGGGCCTACATCATGACTGAGGTTGCTTTCTTGACAAGAAATTAAGCATTTTGATTTGAAAGCGTTATCCAGCACACTGGCTGTTGAAAGCAAGCAGCTACAGTGCCAAGACTGCTCGTGATTTCAAGATGAGGATCAAAAGAATACCTCCTTTTGAGTCCAAAATTTTCACTGCAGTTTTTGTCTTTGTGCCAAGAACCGCATTCACAGGGGAGTTCAGAATTACTTCAAAGACCTCATCATCTTCCTCTAATCCGTCATAGGTAATTGCTATATTCCACATCTTAGTTGACATTCCTACAAGAAGTAAACATTTTAATTACTCTTTAATTGCTATTTCAATCAACTAGGTGTCAGCGAAATATATTAATTAACATGTCTGCAGCCAAACTGCAGTAGCCTGAGTGAGCCATTGTACTGCAACCAACTTGCTGAAGTCGTGCTGTTCTCCCAAATAATATTAAAAGACCACATTTGTTCCTGGACAATGATGATTCCGTTTAAATGCAAACACTGTAACAAAAAAAAAGCAAGCTGCATTAGGGAAGGGATGAACAAAAAATGGTGAGCTGTTGAGACCCCAAGACTTAATTATTTCCTGACCTGACCCTTCTCATCTTAAGAATAAACAAGTACTGCAATCTTAAAATCTTAAAAGTTTGAAAAATCTTAAGATGTTGATGCAGTCAGAAGTGATTATTGGATGGTACTCCACGCTATTCATGGAACCCTTGAAATGATTGATTTCTAACGACAGCTGCTTCCATCGGCTGCCCTACTTCCTGAGATACTTGTAGCCCACAAACGCTTTTTATGATGATGTAATACTCCAGAGTTTGATATTCTCCTGTGGAGAATTTATAGGCTGAGGGGTTCTAGAAATAGATGGAGCCAATTTTTTTTTTCTCTCTTTCTATCTGCCTCTGTTCATGGAGTTACAATCAAGCTTGGATCACAGTAACTTTGCGAACTTAATACAAAACAGTTTTGATGTTACAAATGTATCTCCAGCCATTCTGTCACCACTCAGATGGGATGCAAAGCAACCCCGGAAACACAAAATATTAATGTTGGAAGAAACTTCAGAGATTGTCGAATCCTGACATTTTCCACGACATGTAGAGCAGGACATCCGCCCCAAGGGTTTATTTAGAAGAAAAAGAGTTGGCAGGAAGAAAAGAAAGTACTGTTTATAGTGGAGAAAGACGGCTCAATTTTAAGGGGAAAAAATAAACGTGTAAGATTCAAGAACTAGGTTTTGAAACTTTATTCTGGGTCATTTACTCATTGGCTATTCAAGTGCTTTTATTTCTATGTGTTAAGTTGCTTCAGTTGTGTCTGACTCTTTGCGAAATCCTGGACTGTAGCCCACCGGGCTCCTCTGTCCATGGGATTCTCCAGGCAAGAATACTGGAGTGGGTTGTCATGACCTCATCCAGGAGATCTTGCTGACCCAAGGATCAAACCAGCATCTCCTGCATTGGCAGGCAGATTCTTTACCACTCCCATGAACTCATCTATATAAATAGTTAAACATTTTTTTTTCTAGCTTTCTCATCTAAAAATCTGAATTCTTTTCCTGTAGTTCTCATCTGCCAACAGATATAGAACAGACAGTATATACTACATGTATGTGGGCTCCAGAGTTGGAAAGACCAGGAGGGAGGAATGGGAAAACAACATGAGCAAAGTCAGAGAGCAAAGCAGAGGCCTTAATCAGAGGGCTGAGCAGAAACGCTGGCTGGAGTAGAGGGGCCTTGCCAGGGAAGGGAGGTGACAAGGCAGCATTGACCCCCTGTAGCCAGACGGCAGAGAGCCCTGGACCCCAGGTGGTCACATTCAGACTTTAAACCACAGGCAACAAGGAAGGCTCTTGAAAATAGGTGTCTGAGAAAACTGAAACTGAAAAGTGTTATGTGGGAAGATTTAGGGGCCCAAGCAGGCAAGCAAAGAAGCTAGAATTTGGGAGTCCACATAGGTAGCTATTGTAATAAACTGGCATGAAGAGAAAAGAGACTTGACAATGAAGAAAGCACATGAATACTAGGGCTTTTAATAATTAGAGAGCTCTTTTGACTTTCAAAGCCCATAAAGTTAAGCAGTGGTCAAATAAAAATCCAATACAAAAAAATTTTTTTCCAAGTCTCAACCATTTGCCCTCTTACTTTAAGAATTTTTTAATTATAGTACCCCCATCCTCCCACCTTTAAAGAAAACCCCTTAAAGTTTTTTAAAACCTTTTGGAGTAGAACCATATAATTAGAGAAAATCTATTCCAAGTTTCACTGAAGTACTTTTGATTTGTTTGCCTGCATTTCAACTCTGTTTCTATTTATACCAGGTGTGCACATAGGACCTACTTTTTTATTTGGTTAATGAGGTTAGAAATAAGAATTTTCTTAGTCTTTCTTTTTCCTTCCTCTTCCACCTTCAAGGTGCAAAGTATTTGTGAAAGCACAGCAATTATAAACAATTTCAGAAGGCTTGAACTGGCCCCCTGTTCCCATAAACAAAAGGTGCTGAGGAGGAAAGAGAAGTGTCAGGTTATGCAGACAGAGCCCACTTTACAGAGTGAGTTAATTCCTGGATATTTTCCTGCAAAACAGATTTCACCATTGAAAGACATTTTCTCAAGGTTTTTTTTGCAAATGCCACATGAGAGAGCTGTTCCTTTGGAAAACATTTTGACTCTAAGGCACGGTGAAGTCTCAATTAAGAATGCAGCAAAGCCTTCAAGAACACCTATTTTAAAGGAAAACAATCATTTTCTTAAGAATATTTGCACTTTGACTCAAGATTAGACACAATCACAGGATGCCAAGTAGTCAGAGTTTGTTTTCGATTTTTCGATTTGGCGCAAAACTGCAAGGCGAGTACAGATGACTAGAGCAAAAAAAGTCCCTCAGTTTCTCTTCAGCTTCCTTCAAGAGCTCTCCAACCTTAAAATATTCACTCTGATTTCTCAATCTCTGTTTCTTCCCCAATCATGGAAGCTGCTGCTTTTAAAGAAATGAACAGATTACTTTGGGTAAAAGGGGTGGGAATGGGGATGATGACATCAGATCTGAAAGAGGTAAGGTTAATAACATGGGAGTAAATCCTGGATGTTCATTGGAGGGACTGATGCTAAAGCTGAAACTGCAATACTTTGGCCACCTCATGCGACGAGTTGACTCACTGGAAAAGACTCTGATGCTGGGAAAGGTTGGGGGCGGGAGGAGAAGGGGACGACGGAGAATGAGATGGCTGGATGGCATCACCGACTCTGTGGACATGAGTTTGAGTGAACTCCGGGAGTTGGTGATGGACAGGGAGGCCTGGCGTGCTGTGATTCATGGGGTCGCGGAGAGTCGGACACGACTGAGCGACTGAACTGAACTGAACTGAACTGAACTGAAATATTTGCAGGATCAGTGGTTGGGGGACATGTAACACTTTCTAAAGGAAGATAACAGTTTATGAAAGTTTCTGGCTAATGAGCTCCAAAACAATGAGCAGCCAAGTGCTGTTTCTTTTTCATTTGTAAACTATGTTTACTTATTTTCTTCAAATGTTTAAATGATCTCTAAACTCTTAACTATTTAGAGCCTCCAGAGGTCTTTAGTACCTACTCAAAACAGCATGCAAACTCTTCCAGAAAAATGGGTATTTCTCTCACCTGGAGGAACCTGCAAGGAGACTGCTCAAAATCCACCCAAAGCCCAAATCACTCCTGATCTTGTCACAAACAGACCTCGAGTAATAAAGATGACATACAACAAAGACTCGTGCCTTTCAAAATGTGGAAAGAGCGAACCTGCCTTAATCTGAAGTACGTACAAGTCACAGTGCAAATGCATCAAGTCCTTTCGCCCTGAGGTTTATCAGAACCAGTGCCTGTGGCAATTCAAGGGTAAACTTCAATCCATAATAGGAATAGTTCTTCTCACCCAGGGCGGTCAGGCTGAGGAACAAACTGCGGCAAGTCAGAAACTTAAGCATCATAGGAAGGAGGCCAATAACAATATTGGGGTTGTTGTTGTTCAGTCGTCCAGTCGTGTCTGACCCTTTGTGGCCTCACGGACTGCAGCATGCCAGGCTTCCCTGTCCCTCACCTTCTCCCAGGGTTTGCCCAAGTTCATGTCCATTGTATCAGTGATGCCATCCAGCCATCTCATCCTCTGACACTTTTTTCTCCTGCCCTCAATTCTTTCCAGCATCAGGGATTGTTGCGTGTCAAATGTGAGGCTCTTTGTTATAGGTTGTGTCACTCAGAAATCCCTACATTGGAGTCCTAAACTTATTTGGCAATAAGGGCATTACAGATGCAATTCACATGAAGTCATACTAGAGTGGACCCCTAATCTATTATGACTAGTGTTGTTATAAAAAGCAGGAATCTGGACACAGACACACACAAGAACGCCTGATTGAGACAAAGGCAGAGATTGGGTGATACAGCAGAAACCAAGGACGCCCAGGGATTCCAGCAGAGCATCAGATCATGGAAATGAGGATGGAGCAGACTCCCTCTCAGCCCTCAGAAGGAATCAACCCTGCTCACAACATGATCTTGAATTTCTAGCCTCCAGAACTGTAAGAAAGCAAATTCTTATTTTTAAGATACCAGGTTTGTGATACTTTGTTAGGACAGCCCCAGCAAGCGAATATAGTCACCAAACATCATACAACTTGCAGCCATGTCCGACTGTTTGTGACCCCATGGATTGTAGCCCGCCAGGCTCCACTGTCTATGGAATTCTCCAGGCAAGAATACTGGAGAGGGTGGCCATACCCTTCTCCAGGGAATCTTCCCAACCCCAAGATCAAACCCAGTTCTTCCAAACTGCAGGCAGATTCTTTACTGACTGAGCCACCAGGGAAGCCTGAACTGCAGAAAGGCATTCTTTTCTATGTTTAATAGTAAGTTATCAGTTTTGAAATGGTGATGGTATTCAGGCAATTTTGTTTTGCCTTTGCCAAAACATCATGGGTCAGTGGAAGACAATGGCAAAAGTTTTGATCAGATGGCTGATTCCCAGAGTACAGAACACGTCCTCTGCAGGAGAGCATAAAAGTACAAGCCCTGGCTGCTCTCAGAGCCTGTCCATTCATCCCTGGGCTGGTGATCGAGGTCTATCCCAAACAGAGGGTAAGAGAGAGAACCATGCAGGACAGTGAGGGAGCTACCAGCCCCCATCTTTAGCAGCCAGGGAAAGGGGGCATGGCTTCTGCTATGGTGCTCCCTCCAGGCACAGTTGCCAAAAGTATGTCTGTCTTTTGGGCTAAGTCCCCCTTCTTCTGCTGCTCTCTCCCCTAGGAAGTCTTCCAGGATTTTTCTCAGCCAGAACAGTGGTGCATCCTTGGGGTCCCAATGCCCTCTATCAATGAGTTGTTCTCATGCCTGTATTTCCCAAAGGATAGAACATTTGTGGGGGCTTCCCTGGTAGCTCAGCTGGTAAAGAATCCATCTGCTATGCAGGAGACCCCAGTTCAATTTCTGGGTAGGGAAGTTCCCCTGCTACCCACTCCAATATTCTTAGGCTTCCCTGATGGCTCAGATGGTAAAGAATCTACCTGCAATGCAGGAGACATGAGTCTAATCCCTGGGTTAGGAAGACCCCCTGAAGAGGGGAATGGCTACCCACTCCAGTATTCTTGCCTGGACAATCTCCATGGACAGAGGAGCTTGGCGGGTTATGTTCCACAGGGTCGCAAACAGTCAGACATGACTGAACAACAAAACACAGCACAGCATAGAACATCTACGAGAGTAGGCCCCATGCTTTTATATTCATTTTGCACCTAGCAAAATTTTTCCAAAGGCCTAAAGCAAAATAGGTGCTATCTAACTAAATAATAATTTTCCATGAAAGCTGCTCATATCAAGCTATTCCAAGACAGATAATTTAGAAATGCCCTTTAGGAATCCACATGACTATAACATTCTGAAATTTTCCATCAAAATATGAGGCAATTACATTATTTCATCTTTGTGTCAGACCTTTAAATCATTTTTTTTAATGGAATTTCTTCTGGATTTTTGGATGTTTGCTTTAATATTTTATATATTTTATTTGTTATGATCTTTCATCTCATTTAAAATAAATATCCACTAGTAATAAAATAAAATATGAGGCACAAAACGTCAAGGCCAAACTGATCTCTCTGGAAGCGAGGTAATACTGTTCCTTGAGGAGTTCTGGTTGGCTGAAGTTGCATAATAGTCTGTCTTTCCACAATCTCTAGACTGTCTTACAAAAACATGAAACAAAGTGTAGACACACAATGTACCTGGGTCAAACTGAACCAGCTTAGATGGAGTCATGGTGAAATCCTTTCCAACTGTAGCTGACACTTGGTTGACCTTAAGAGGGGAAGAAAAAGAAGACATTCTTTTAACAAAAATATGCTGTGATAGAGAAATGCTGAGTCTAGTCTCATACTAGACTAACTCAAGTTCTTAAATCTGTTTCTAACATAAACTATTTTTTATTATAATACATCATTTTGGATCCATCTTCCTTAAAGTTACCTTTTTTCCTAGACTAATATCAATTGAAGTACATATAAAACTTTTTATTTTTTGGCTTCTCCTTTATAAATAATTCAGTTGTTGGAGAAAGTTGTGAATTTTAAATAATATTTTTCTCTTTGCTACAGATACCATTTTATTCCATGGCCTTCCCTCTACCCCAACATGGTCCTAAAATCACGCCTTTGAGGAAAGGAAGGGGACAGAGGAGAGAAGGGAAAGTGGGCTCTCCTGACAAATAGAGTGCAGCTCTGTCAGTCAGTTGGAGGGATCCCGTGAGCTCAGAGCGCAGCCTTCAGACCAGATGAATGAAAACAAGTCCGGTCCATTCTCCTGTCTGGATGAAGCCATTCCCCTTCACAGACAGGAATGAGGGCTCTGCGGGGATGATGGACCTGAGGAACAGCCACACAGAGGCCACCCACACCCAGAACTCAGGGCTTTAGAAATTCCTTCAAGTAAGTTGTTAAAAAAAAAAATTTGCTCTAGTCTAAAGAGACTACTGGCTGCTCCCCTGTTCCCCTTCCCTGGGGCTGAAGGACAGAGATGATTTAAGGACTCTGACATCGTACCCTTAACTTCCCTCGAGGAGCCTAAATATATGTGAAGAATACATATTTAGTTTGAAACATGGTTGAAAAAGAGTGAAAAAGAGGCTTCAGCTGGTTTGAAAAAGAGGTCATTGAATGAGATGTTTGGGAAAGTGGGTTACTCATTTCTTCACTTTCTTACAAGGGACGAAGGGCACAATTGAAAATGCACAAATTCCTATTTCTTTGGTCTCAGACACGATCTCCATTTCTACCAAAGGCCCTAACATCTGCCAGTGGTCTGCAGTGGGAATGCTCTGCTCAAGAAGAGTACTGCCAGGTGAATAACGATGCACATGGAAGAACCAACATGTGGACACAGTTTGGGGAGGAGAGGGTGGGACGAACTGGGAGAGTAGCATTGACATGGATACACTACCAGTGTAAAGCAGCTGTATATACTGATACACTGACATATATACACCAACGTGTGTAAAATAGATAGCTACCACGTGTCAAACAGACAGCTGCTGTATAGCATAGGATGCTCAACTTGCTGCTGCTATGACCTAGATGAGTGGGCTGCAGGTGGGAGGGAGGGAGGAAGGTTTAAGAGGGAGGGGATATATGTATATATATGCAGAGTTTATTCACTTTGTTATACGGCAGAAACTAATGCAACATTGTAAAACAATTATACGCCAATTAAAAAAAAGAGTACTGCCTCCTAAGCCCCTATTTGCTCTTTCTCTACGATGCCAAGGCTCCTCCCGAACAACCTTTCCCTGTGGAAAGGCAGCCCATTGTACACCTGTACCCACCATATGCTGGGAGTTACACTTCCCCGTGTGGTTCTTGCATGTGCAATTACCTAGTATTTACCACCACTGAGTTTACAGAATCCTACGTGGGAAAAGAAATGTGCTAAGGTGAGGTGTTTGCAGCAGCCAGTCCGGTGCAGGTTGGTGATTCAAACCAAGGCAACAACAGAGGGTAGAAGCACTTTCTTAAGCAGCCAATCAACTCCGGTCTAAAGTGGCAGGCTGTGCTGTGGGCAGAGTGGTCCCTGAAAGACTGTTTGAGAAAGGCCTGCAGACACAGCCGGCAGCTTGACTGTGCGCGCTCAGCTTCAGCAGACAAAAGATTCCCTGTCACACCAGGTCTGTTCTTCCTGCCTGGCAGGGTGAACAGTTCTGTGGCCCAAAACTCCAGACTAGAGCATATGGTGCTTTCTCTGGAGGCCCAGAAGATTATTAGGAAACCATCCACGCAGTTTTCTTTTTCCATAACCAATGTACTGGGAAGTTATAGGGGACACCAAGTTATCTGATCCTTTAACAATCATAAAGCACCCATAGATCAGGAAAACAGAACCTATGCCCACTGGAAAGATAAATGCTGAGTCTGGTATATAGTATAATCTACGTGCACAAAGTTCTGAAGGTGATCTGAACTTATTATTGTAATTGAGACTTCACTGTGATGGCATTTTCCCCCATAACCTAATATCACTGCTTTTTTTTTCCCTTTAGATTGAGGAGGAAGTTTTCCCAGCATTAGTATGTACAGGCTTTTCATGCTCGCATTCTCCCAATGTGCTGTTTTTCTAGAGACTCCTTAAAAACCCTTCCATTCTAGAAGCCATGGTTGTGCTCCATGTTCCACGTCAGTGGAAAGAAATATCAGGTGACTAGTCCAAAATTAATTATTGAAAATTTCTTATATTTCAGGGTGCCTCTATTGCTACATAGCCTCTTAATTTTGCATGACTTGGGTGATGCTTAAGACAGGTGTAATCCCTGATTTTTCTCATTCACTGAGACCATAGGAAGTGATCTTGGTGCACGCTAAGAGAAAGCCATACAGGGACTGAAGTTTGTAGACAACTTTCCTTTCCAAAGCAGAGTTTGGCCCAAGTTCACTAAGTTGGGTAGATCTTATGAAATCAAACTTCAAGAGTTAAAGACCAAATTTAAAAACTAAAAATGGGTTAGAAATAGCATATGTAGGAGCTAATATACCTTGATAAATGATGGAGGGACAAAGAGGTTTTGTACTTAGACTCTGGAACACAGCAACACTTCTGCAGTTTGCAGCTTCCTTAGTTACTCTGAGTTTCTCTAAGGAAATAGTCAAAGGCACCAACCAGCAACCTAGGCTTTAGCTTGAAAGATGATAGTTTAGAGTTGTTACCTGTACACTCACAAAGGCCGAGTCCATGGAATATCCCCTTCTGGTAATTTCCAAGGGCAAAATGCCCATATTCTCACAGACCTCATATTCAGTCCGCGACCACTCAATATGAGACCACTTCAGTTCCAAACTATGCATGTAAGAAAGAAAAAAGAAAATCATGAGAAATGCAAAGTGGAAGCCTGTGGGGCTTCTCTGCTGGGTATAAAACAACCACTGGTCCAAACTGGGAGAAAAAAGTGGTTCATCAACCTACACCAGTGCTACAAACTCCATGCATATGTTTGGTACCTTTTAGTTCACAAAGAACATCTACTAGCATTATCTCATTTGTTACTCTCAATACTGCTATGAGGTAGACAGAGCATATATTAGAATTCTATTTTATGAATGCAGAAATAAGATTAAAAGTCTATCCAAGGTCTGGGGTTATCAATGATAAAGGAAGGGACTCAAACTTGAGAGTGTTTGGAAGGGAAAGGAGCAGGTGGTTAAGTTCAAGGAGATGTTCATTTTTGGAAAGGACATTGATACAAAACCTCTCTCCTATATTTTGCCCTCCTTCAATGGTACAACAAGATCATTTCCAGGCACAGATCTTATCTAAACACAGGTTCAGTTTAATAACAAGATGTCTTTGAGGAGTGTCTAGGAATTAGAATGTGCACATATTTTACAAGTTTATCCATCCCTCCTCTGTGTATATGAAAGGACTATACTAACATATAGCTTGATTGCAGCTATACAACTGAATAAACCTGGTACAGAGAGAATGCTCTTTTTTCCACACTATGTTTAGTGAGTCCGAAACTTGATAGAAACTGACTTCTTTAATCCTCATAATGCAAAGAGGTACTTTTTTGTCTTTTTCCTTTTCTTCAGAAAAGAACACTGAGTTTCAGTTCAGTTCAGTCCAGTTCAGTCACTCAGTCGTGTCCGACTCTTTGTGACCCCATGAATCACAGCATGCCAGGCCTCCCTGTCCATCACAAACTCCCAGAGTTCACTCAAACTAATGTCCATTGAGTCGGGGATGCCATCCAGCCATCTCATTCTCTGTCATCTCCTCCTCCTGCCCCCAATCCCTCCCAGCATCAGAGTCTTTTCCCTTGAGTCAACTCTTGGCACGAGGTGGCCAAAGTATTGGAGTTTCAGCCTCAGCCTCAGTCCTTCCAATGAACACCCAGGACTGATCTCCTTTAGAATGGACTGGTTGGATCTCCTGAGCTTAGAGAGGTTAAATAACTAGCTCGAAGGCAAAATGCTATGACAAAGCTAATAGACAGCAGAGATAGAATCCTTAGCATAAATCTGAAACCAAATGTTTTGTTCCTTCTCTACCATTCTTCTTCCCAACTAAAGTTCTTCATGACTCTTGTGATCTGAGCTCAAGCAGTGGACTACAGTTTTATCTTTATCCTGAAATATTTCCCTTTTTGAGGTGAGAAAACTTGAAATGGTTCACCTGAACAGTTCTCTTCAAAGCTTTCCTTACATTTTTTCACCCCCTGTAAACTTCAGCAACATTAAAGACATGAACAGTTTTTACTATGATCATTTAAGTCACTTCCATTGTTTTGGTTTAATTCATTTTCCTTTCACTCTCCATTCATAAAACCCTCAGAGTTTGTCTTACTGTATTCCCAAACTTTCACTTCAGTTCAGTTCAGTCGCTCAGTCGTGTCCGACTCTTTGCAACCCCATGAATCACAGCACGCCAGGCCTCCCTGTCCATCACCAACTCCCAGAGTTCACTCAAACTCATGTCCATCGAGTAGATTCAGGTCTTTCCTCTAGACTTTTACATTTACTTCTTACAGTGTTTTTCCTTGCAGAGCTAGAAATTCTGGGTGTTACCGAGTAGAGCGTGAAGTTCACAAATTTCAAAGAACACGCCACACTTTCCTGGAGATCATTCCTAACAGAGAGTAATAAGTTTGTCCTCTAATCAACCCTTTATGTCCTTATACCAGTCATGTGTCACAGTCACATCCTATATATTAAGTTCACTAGCAAAACAAACTCAACAGCACTGTGTTCTACTCTACCGACCAGCAGCCAGTGAGACAATGGTAGTGTGGAAGCATGGAATTAGTCCAGAGGTTCAAGAATTTATATTAATGTATATGTTTATTCAATCGATAGACATGACATTTATTGTTACTGGCATGCTGGGCTTCACAAAATTTTGACATAAAAGTAGGATACTTATATTAAATAATATTGGGTACCTTATGGGCCTTGATGAAATCAATTTCAAATCTGACAGGAGACAGATCAAGAAAGAAAGAAATGACAATGCTTAAAGAATCACAAGATAACAAGCAACACGGATGTTATAAATGCCAATAGAAATAACACGTTGCAAAGAATTCCTAAAGGATCCAGCCAGATAAGAAAGGGAAACAAAATCAACAAGAATGATTGGAAGAGAAAAACAGAAAACAGGAAGGAAAAGGGAGCAGTGGGAACCAGTGAAATAAATACACAGGGATGGATTTCAACTAAGTCTGCGTAAGGTTCAAATGAGTTTCAAGGTTCAATCTTCTAAGAATCTATGCATTGCTAATGCTAACCACGACCAGCAAAAATTCATCAATGTCACTCTGCAGGTCCAGATGACCTTGAGGCCTAAAGTGAAGTGTGATTTGATTGCTGATCTAGATCCATAAGGGGATCATGCAGAGTGACATTCCGTTTCAAAGCATTAAGGGTTTTGGTGTTTGGGAACGTGCACACATCACCCTGATATATCATTGGAATGCTGCATGATGCTTAGAGGTTAAGGTTGTAATTACACAATGTTCCATTTCACTTTCTTAAAACTATTCCCTGCAAATAATACATACCTATTTAAAAGCTACGAAATTTAAGCCAGGCTATATATTTTTCAGAAAAATATTTAAATCATGAGGCACTTGCATACCCAGAGGATATGTGTGACACATGCTTTGAAAGTGTTTTCTGTTTTCTGCAGTATTGTATTTAAGAAGGCCTTTCTACACTGAGCCTACGGTTGCTTAAACTCTACACAAATCCTTGAAAGAAAAGTAAGAGGTGTGGTCAGTCACCTGGGACTTCTCCCTGCAAGTAGCCACACAGATATATGTTTGGTATCATGTAGATAACCAGATGCAGAAGCCCATGAGAGAATTGTGGAAAGCTCTGGACTGGGAGGTGTCAAGCTGATAGGGGCTGGTTCACATCTTCACATTTTAATGATCCCCCTCTTCTATTATCATAAAGTTAAGCTCGTTCTGAAGTCAGAAATGAAGTTTACAGACATACTTTCTGTGAAACCCACATGGCAATCATTGTAAGTCAGCAGGACACAAGAACTCCTCAAGCCCTGAGGTCAGGATTTCTAGGCCTTGGAACTACTGACATTTGGGCCCAGGTGATTCTTTGTGGTGGGAGGCTGTCCTGAGCACCGCAAGATGTGTCCCAGTGGGGACTTCCTCACTGATCTAGTGGCTAAGACTCTGCCTTCCAATGCAGGGGCACAGGTTCTATCTCTGGTCAGGGGATTAAGAGTCCACATGCTGCGGCGTGCAGGACAACAACAACAAAATGTTTAGCAGCATCCCTGGGTTCTACTCACTAGATCTAATAGATGCAGCCATGCCATTCCATTCCAGTGACAACAGTCAAAACTGTTTCCGGACATTTCCAAATGTCCCTCACGGGGAAAGTCATCCCCAGGTGAGAAACCTTCCTGAAGTGATTTCACAGACTCATCACAACAGAAAATTCTATTTAATCTATAAGCCAAGTTTTGGTTCTCAACAACTATCGTGAATGAAAGACATAGTCTGCGGGGTCTCCCCAGACTATTTAATTTCTATTCCTCCATCCTATGTCTTTCATGATATAGGGCCCAAACCATCACAATACTGTAAAGTAATTTTCCTCTAATTAAAATAAAAATTAAAAAATAAAGGCAACAGTACCCAGCATATGTAATAAAAAGATATAACATCTCACAGGAAAAATAAACTAAATGGGATGAGACTTCCAGTTCTTCTTTCAAAGACAAGACAAACTGTTTAATCACCCAATTTAGCAGTCCACCTCCAAAGTCCAGCATATGTGATCCCCTTTAATCTGATTAACTCTCATTTTCCAAAGTACGTAAAACATACTATTTAATTCCCCTAGGTACTAAGGTAGTTAGCTAAGTACCTAGGTAAACAGGGGTCTTTAGTTCACTGATGTGTCACCAAGTGCCTTGCAGGGTGACTGGGACATAGCAAGTGCTCAATAAATATTTGCTCAAGGAAATAATGAACTTCATTCAAGCTACTGTTTGAAAAGCTAAATTGACCACTGAAACTTTGTTTCTTCCCAGCCCAATTTACATATTTCACATAATTTGAAAAGGAAAATTCTAGGCCGGATGACCCTCACATGTTTTTTCTAGCCCTGACTTATTCTGGATTCTTTAGGTCACACTGGATTGTATTATCTCGAGAGAAAGATGGCATTGGTAAATGAGCATTCTAGCCTAAAGCATGATGTCTTATTTTCTAAGGCACATGCATGCTTCCCAACACTTGACAGGATCTAGAAACAGCTTTATTTCTCATAATGGGAGGAAGGTGATACTGGTATTTAGTGGGTGTAGTCCAGAGATGTTGCTAAATATCCTTCAATGTACAGGACACCCAACTCACCCTCCACCCAAGCCCCACAACAAAGAATTGTCTGGACCAAATAGTCAAAAGTGTTGAGGCAGAGTCAAAAATGTATACTTTCTGATATTCTATTTTGGGCTGTTGTAGCTCAGTCACTAAGTCATGTCTGACTCCTTGCGACCCCATGGACTGCAGCATGCTAGGCTCTCCTGTCCTTCACCATCTTCCAGAGTTTGCTCAGATTCATGTCTATCGAATCGGTGATGCTATCTAACCCTTTTGTGGCTACTTGGTTCATTTATATGAAGAAACAATGAACCACAAGAACCATTTGGGATTAAACTCTATCTCGGGATTTGGGACATTAATCCAGGTTAACAAGCAAACGTAAAAAAGGTACTTGGCTGCTCTCTGCCTCAGGTTCCTCGCTTCCCCAAGTACAATCATGATGAGTCTGTACTTCAAAGAGGTTGAATGAACCTTAATGAACACTCATAAAGTACTCTGAGCTTCTCAGTGAAAGGTTTTATAGTAGCTAAAACGGTGATTAAATTATTCTTATAACTAGATCGTCACTTATAATCAAGTAGCATATGACTTAAGAAAACCAAAATGTTAAAAAATATTTTCTAAGTATTCAATCCAAGACTTATCAATTCAAAGAGGATGCTATTAAGCTCCATAAAAATGCTATGAACACCTGTGTTTTCCTTTCTGTCTTTCTCTCATGATAATGGGGAAACAGTGTTTAGCCAGGAAGCAGCACAGTGAGTACCCCAAACAAGTGCTTTGGAGTCAGACACATCTCATAACCACTTATTAGTGTGTGATTATGGTCAGTTACTCCGTCTCTCTGGACCACAATTTTCATCATCTGTAGAATGAGGGAAATTATAGTCATGTAAAATGATGCAAATTAAAATTTGCTAATATGTATAAAGCACCTGTACACAGTGGGTGCTTAATAAGGGCTATTTCCCTTTCCTTCCTCTGTGGTTTCTTAGATCTAATCGAGAGACAAATACTTTAACTTCTGGCTTGCGGGTAACATGAAAGCTTTACCTAACCAAGAGTTTCAACCTCTTCCCCTATAACGTGTTTCATAAAAGTTGTTAAAGCATTACTAAGTTCGCCTGCTAGGGAGGAGAAGGATCAAGGTGCTTGGAATCATGGAGCAGCTGGGGAAGCAGCCGCTGAGTTATGAAGAACTTCAGCAGAGGTCAACTTTGGTTTTGAAGTTCACCTTTTCTGCAGTGGGTGCAAGAAAGAGGTCAACACGGAATGCATGTTAGGAAACTGCCTCGGTCAGACGTCAGCTTCATTCTGTGGGCTGCAAAGGTGTTTCTGATGAATGATGTGCTCCTATGTGACAGAGTTTGGGTGGGATGCAGACCATCTTGAGATTCACCCTGGACATGAGAACGGCATGCTAAGGCATGTGCCAAGAAGATGAGCACTCACACTGAGGTCAGGAGGTCATCGTGCACTGTGGGCTCTGCCATTTATTCACTTAATGGCTGCTGGCCTATTACTTAAATGCTTTGAGCCTGATTTCCTTATCACCCTCAGAGAACTGTTTTGCAGATTAAAATGGAAAACATATGTGAAAGCACCTAGCACAGTGCCTGAAATTTAGGCACTTAACCAAATCTAAATTTTGATGCAAATTCCCATGGATTTCAACGTTCTATAGTAATTTCTATTTATAAATGTCTCCTAAATGTATCACATGTCAAGCTTGTGCCGTGAGCTATTCTGGGACAGGGTGGTCTTGGTTTTATAATCAAATCATACTGAGATATGTTGCATACTATATCCCTCTCCTGAAGATTCCCAATGCACACACGCAACTCTGTGACCTTGGCAATGTGATGCATTAGTGAGTCATAATAACTTGATCACATCAAGATTTCCTAACACCATTTCTAATGGAAAGTCTATTGACCCTTCAGGACTGATGCACCATAGAAATGCTGCCGTAGCAAAAACTTACTAGCAATCAAGTCTCTGGGTCAATTCTCACTGAACATGAGTCCTCCTTATTCTATAAAGAGCCTCCTTTCTGCTCCTGGTTGCATCCACCAGTTCCTTTAGCTTCATTGCAGAATGGTTTCACCCCTTGAACTATACAGAATATTAACCTATTAATCCTAAGCCAAACAAGAACACAAAGTTCACTGCATTCAGATTATTAACAAGAATATGGATTGTTCACTTTGTGAATGTCTCAGAGTCCATTTCTAACTCATGGGGGGCCTTAGCTGGCCACCAAAGGCCTCTGGGATACTTCTTCAGTCAATCGTTGTCCCCCACATGAATGCACAACAATAGTAATCACCCCTGCAGGTCGTGTTTGTCAAGGACTTTAAATAGAAGCTCCCACATGTTTTACCTCATTTGTTCCTCTAAATAAACTGTAATACTGCCCCCAATTTACAGATGAGATAACTAAGATAACTAAACACTTGACCTAGGTCAATGGCAAAGTCAAAGCCCAAACCCTGTTCTTTGGCTCTGAGTTCAGTGGTTTACTGTATATTATCTATCTCATTATCCCCAGTTCATTAGCCATGGAGTACACACTCATATTGAGACCTGTAATCTACATGTAAGCTCCTTGAGGAGTAAGTATTCTTCCTTTCTTGTTGCTTTGATGGCCGAAGATTGGAGAAAAATATGGAGCTGAGTCTGTTGCTTCTTCCCCCTTAGGCCAGTTCAGCACACTCAGTCAGTTCAGTTCAGTTCAGTCGCTCAATCGTGTCTGACTCTCCGCGACCCCATGAATCACAGCACGCCAGGCCTCCCTGTCCATCACCAACTCCCTGAGTTCACTCAGACTCATGTCCATCAAGTCGGTGATGCCATCCAGCCATCTCATTCTCGGTCGTCCCCTTCTCCTCCCGCCCCCAACATTTCCCAGCATCAGAGTCTTTTCCAGTGAGTCACCTCGTCGCATGAGGTGGCCAAAGTATTGCAGTTTCAGCTTCAGCATCAGTCCCTCCAATGAACACCCAGGATCGATCTCCCTTAAGAGGAGGCAAGCAAGTCCTTTAGTGCAGCGAGGAAAACCATGAGAGTCATAATTTCTGTACCAAAATCTTAGCTCCTTCTCTGATGAGCTGTAAGAGCTTGGAAAAGTCACTTCCTATCTCCATGCCTCAGTCTCCTCGCCTGTAACTTCTGGATTATGATGGTACCTAAATCACTGCAGAGGCTGATTGCAGCCATGAAATTAAAAGACGCTTACTCCTTGGAAGGAAAGTGATGACCAACCTTGATAGTGTATTAAAAAGCAGAGACATTACTTTGCCAACCAAGGTCCGTCTAGTCAAGGCTACGGTTTTTCCCGTGGTCATGTATGGATGTGAGAGTTGGACTGTGAAGAAAGCTGATCGCTGAAGAATTGATGCTTTTGAACTGTGGTGTTGGAGAAGACTCTTGAGAGTCCCTTGTACCTCAAGGAGATCCAACCAGTCCATTCTAAGGGAGATCGATCCTGGGTGTTCATTGGAAGGACTGATGCTAAAGCTGAAACTGCAATACTTTGGCCACCTCATGTGACGAGTTGACTCACTGGAAAAGACTCTGATGCTGGGAAATGTTGGGGGCAGGAGGAGAAGGGGATGACAGAGAATGAGATGGCTGGATGGCATCACCGACTCGATGGACATGAGTTTGAGTGAACTCCAGGAGTTGGTGATGGACAGGGAGGCCTGGTGTGCTGTGATTCATGGGGTCACGGAGAGTCAGACACGACTGAGCGACTGGACTGAACTGAACTGAACTTAAAGATTGTTGTGATGGTTAAATGAAGAGCAATGAAATAGAGCAGAAAGCTATAGTGTAAATGCCTGTGATTTATTCTATGCGGGCAGCTAGGTTCCTGCTAGCTCTGGGAAGACAGATCATTACTCATAACATTGTTTCCTACTGGAAAAAAAAAGTTCTCCTTGTTCCAAAAAGTATCTACTTATAAATGAGGTTAGAGACAACTATCTCCTTCAAAACCTATAAAGATAAGTCCTCAGTAACTTCTACCTGCTTTTCCCTCCACCCACTGTAGAGAAAACAACTTAATATATGTCCGATCAAATCAAAGTTGTTTGGGGATTAACTCTCAGTGGACATATTTTGCATTATATTCCACTGACTCCAATCATTATAAGCTGAATTAGAAATATCTTCAGCATAGGTACCTGAAAATAGGTATCCAGTAGAAGTAGGAGTCTATATTAAAAGTCTCAAGTAAAGTTATACATTCTGAGGTTCTGCAATAAACTTGAAAATTATTCAAAATCATAAATCATCTTCAAAAGCAGTGTCCTTGGTTACAATGAGGAACTGGGGAGGGGGGTGGGGGCGGGTATGCAGAAACTTCCCTGGTCATCCAGTGGTTAAATGCTGCGCTCCCAGTGCAGGGGACATAGGTTTGACCCCTGGATGGGGAACTAAGATTCTACATACTGCAAGATGTGACCAATGAAAAAAAGAGGTTTGTGGGTGAAGCAATATCAATCTAGCTCTATTTCTGTGTTCCCATGTGGAAGACCAATGGTTAGCATTAGTTCAGTAGCAAGTCTGATCAATATTTTTATGTTTATGTGTTGAACTATTAAAAAGCAAGTGAAATCAAGATATTAATATTTTTAGTAGGATTTTTTAATTCTTGAAAATTGAATACATTTGTCTGAAATTGCAAGTAGGTAACTTATTTTCTATAAAGATTATAATCCCAAGGAGCCATTTTTCTGAGGCAAGAGCATTTTAATGGGAAGTGGGCAACTGTTTTAAAGTGTCATGATTGAATTTTCATGTCAGTGTCCAGTTCTTGCTTGCTCACACCTATTTCCCAAATGATTATACTGTGCACCTGGCCTATAGTAGCCACTCAATAAAAATCTGGACCAGATTTTTTTTACTAATGGCAATAGAGGTAACGATTCTGAGAACAGGTTTTGGTCAAGCTGCATTTTTCTAACAATGACTACAGAGACCTCTGCTGGCAGATACTGGGACTACAATTCAGGATCAGAAAGGAAAAGCAAAAATGAAGAGATCAGAGGTGAATTTCTCAATTTTCTTGTCTTTCTTTGCCCATACTCTGTCATAAAAGCCCCGTAAGAAGCTGTCCTCATTATGGTGTGTGGTTTGATGGAGTCAATACTAAAACTAAAATAAATGAATGACTTTTATCTGAGGTGAGTGGGAAGGGTATCAAATTTAGAAAGAAAAAACACTGCACGTGGAGAACTGGATTGTGATTTCTGGGATCATTTGATAGCTGTTATTCAAGGTGTACCTTTAAAAAATTCTAGAATAGTGACCTGGTAAGTGAAATTACTATGGTCTGTTAATATGGTTAATTTTGAGGATTTGATACTCTGGTTTTTCTGAGGGTCCTATATTTGACACAACTTCAAGTATTACTTAATACCTCCCCAAGTCTGTTTTCCTCTTTCACACTGTCTTCACCTTACCCATGTTGGGTTTATTAACTTACAAAAGGAGTCGCTAGTAATTGCTTGGGTTTGGGGGGAAGAGAAGATATTTTGCTAACCTTTCCTGACTCCCTCATTCTCTAGATATTTTAGAAATTTAGATTTAGGAAACTGTGGGTCCTAACACAGTCCTAGAGTGACCTCTTGCTGCATGATTTGTACATGAGCCTACAAGCCCAGTCCTGGATACCAGTGAATTGTCAAGACAGAAACCTCTGTGGATGTGAAAGGATATGAATTTGTAAATGCATGCACAAAATGAATGGCCCAGCCTCAAACAACTAAACTTTTTAACACTCCCATATTCTGTGATTATCAAGCAGCAACAGAAGTTTGAACTTCCCCAGTGGCTCAGTGGTAGTGAATCTGCCTGCCAATGCAGGAGACACAGGTTTGATCCCTGATCCAGAAAGATCCCCTGGAGAAGAAAATGGAAATCCACTCCAGTATTCTAGCCTGGAAATCCCACAGACAAAGGCGCCTGGAGGGCTACAGTCCATGGGGAAGCAAAAGAGTCAGACATGACTTAGTGACGAAACAGCAACAATAGAAGTTTCTCTTTCCAAAATAAATGCTATCAGCTTGGGAAATCATCTACCGATTTGTCCTCTTAGATTCTTTTTAAAAAAGAACATTCTACTTTTCTCATCAGATACATTCTGGACGTTATATGCAGGACTATTAAATAAGCAAAAGAATTTACCTTTGAGGAGTGGCAGAGTTCCCTGTGGGATCCATGACTTGAAATTCCATGGTATCTGAATTTACTTCCAAAGATGGGTTTATGATGTAAAGAATGGTCTTACTGTTTAAGTCTTTCTGGCTAAATTTCTCATGGATAAATTCACCTACAAAAAAGAAGTAAATTATTTTCATCGGTAATCAAAAAAAATAATAAATAAGAGCTGATACAATATTTATGGCTGTTTTATTTTTAAACTCCTCTTTTAAAATATTTAAAGTAAATCTTTTAAAGAAATTAATAAAATGTAACCATCTTAAAACTCAAAGTCAATTAACTTAAATTTGGCTTCAAAATTACTTTGTTTCAAACATTGTACCTTAAATATGAAAACAGAGAGTGAATAGGAAAATCTAGCAATAAAATCTAAAATTGTGCCATCTTTATGAAGATCACTATACTATCTTCATAAAGTAGAAATAACATACAATTCAGAGAAAACTTACATCAAAAAATTGTTTTTAATGAATTTACATAGCTCAGAAATTCATGACATAAGAAAATGGGTCACAAATATGAATTTGGTCCTAACAATGTATTCCTGTGAATACCTTACAATCTAGCTATTGAAAAAAAGTCATACATGATAAACAGTTGTGTATCAGTATCCAGTTCTCCCACTCAAGATGAATTTAGGAAAACTCAGCTTTAAATCCTCTTTAGCATGGATACTGATTTATAAACTGCATCTGTCAGTAAGCGTTGGGGAGTATTTACCAAGTGGACCTGAACTTAATTACAAATTGCTTTCTAGATTGCCAACCACTGAGTATTTTTAAATGAGCAAGGATTAAGGAAGGCAGTACCTGTCATTGAGTTCTCCAGATGCCCATGTTGGGGGCCTCGTAAAATCTTAAAGATGATCTGACTATCATCAGTGTCGGGGTCTGATGCCTTCAACACGCGGGAAGTGATGTAAATCCCGTAACAACCATTTTTCAAGAGCCCTACTTGAGAAGGGGAATGCAAGTGTGTGATGCGTGGGGCTGCTTTGTCCAACTGGTCCACCTGAATGATCAATAATCACACACAATGTTAAGCAAAGGCTTCTCATTCCCAAGCAACACGGGGGCTTAAATGGTTCAACAATGACAAACTCTCCTGAATTTCAGATTCGTCATCCTCCTCATTGGTTAATTTATGTTAAAGTTACCTCATTCACAATACCTTCAGCAAATATCATAGTGCCCACAAGAGAGGTTAACTTTCTGTCGTAAGCTTTGACTCAGCTTTATTTATTTGCCCACTGTCTGACTCCTCCATGAGACCTAAGCTCCCTGAGGGCAGACACCGTGTCTTTTTCCCCCTCAACTATTCCCTGCACCTGGCACAATGCCCAACCATTACAGAAGCTCAAGAAATACTTGTTGGATGAATACATTAAAACTGACTTAGGAACAGTGTTGCAAACTTAATACTTCTACAAAAGCATTTCCCCCTTCTCCCAGTGTTTGGTAATTTACAGAAACAATGCTATAAAGGTCTACAAATACACTGAACCTTTCTTTGTCATGTCTCGGTTTAAATAGCAAAAATATTGAATAGCAATAAAAATACTTCAGTAAAAAAAGTGGAAGGTGCTTAGCTATAGGTATTGAGTATTTGTTTTATTGATAGACAGAACCAGGTAACCAAACAGGTAGACTCAATTTGTAAAGGCTGTGATGGGCAATTACTCATGAGTGAAAGAGGTACATAAGTTCAGACACTACAAAGGACCTCACTTGCATATGGTATGGAGTCATTAGAAATGACTCTTATTGGTTACGGAGGGAACATTTTTGGAAGAATTAGCATGATTCATCACTGATACCACAAAAGAGGTACAAGAACACAGCGTTTGTTCCCTTCATTTCTAATCACATAAATCTTAACTTTATCCCCAAATGAAACTATTGTAATTCTAGCAAAGTAAAAAATGAGTGTCCACAATAAGACTACATATTTTTTTGTGTTTATATAATAAACTACCAGTCAGCTATTGATAAGAAAAAGAGATAGGGTAAACTAGTAACAAAAAAAGTCCCATAATTCAGTGTTAACCAATAAAAAATAAAAACCAGAACGTTTCAGAATAGGAGACAACTACCATTTGTGTTCAAAACAAATACATATATATGTTCACACTGACACAGACAAAATTTTGGGAGCATGTGTACAAACATGTTCATTTGTCTTCAGATGGGGAAAAATAACTTCTCCTTTGAGTATTTCTATATGGAATTTTTTAACAATGAAATATCTTTCTGTTAAGTTGGCAATCTGCTTTTTTAAATATAAAAGCAACCACACATCACACTGGTAAATGTTTGAAGAAACAGACATTTTTATATTTTGTTGGAAGGAATGCTAATTAGTCAAAATCTTTTGGAGATAAATTTGACATATATGTTTATTAATAATGTTCATACACTGTGATTCAAAATTTCCACTTTTTGATGAAATAGATGTGTAGACAAAGAATATATATATGAATATTAATTAAAATATAATTTGTAATAGCAAGTAATAAAAAATTCCATAAAACTTGGAAGTCCTACAGGGGAATTGTAAACTATCTCTGCCTGAGGCTGAGTGCCATGCAGCCTTTATCAGTTTTGTTATCAAGGAATATTTAATGACATGTGGAAATTTTTATGAGTGGAAACAAGTAAAATGCTTAATAGTACATATAATATCATCTCTTATTTCAATAAAAGACTGCAAGCAAGCCACTGATGACAGTGGGATAATGAAGAATTATTTTCTAGACCTTTTTTTGTAGTTTATTATTTTTTTAACAATTATTTTGTAAGCTGAAATAGCAACACACAGTTTCAAAGGTTATAGTCATTCGCCTTTCCTAAAAAAGTGAGGATGGTGCCCTCAGAGCTGTGAGGCGGGGAGGCAGGTCTCATGGCCTTTTGGGGAAGAAGCTCCAGGGTGACTAGTAGGAAGTACAGTCAATGGCAAGAGAAGAAAAATAAGGATATTTTAAGACATGTGAGTAATCCTCAAAGTGGTAAATACTTGAGTGTACGGGTTTTATTTTTAAATTATATTTTCCTTAAAAATAGAAGTATTATAAAAGGAATAAATGCCTGCTGTAATCATTTGCTTTTAAAAATGTTAATATCTACACTTTGGTCTTTGGGACCCCGGCTGTGTCTTTGATCCTACTCTGTTAAAATCCATCCTAAATTTCTAGTTTCTTCTTCAAAAGCAGGTCTTTTGGCTCAGGATACCAGAAGCATTTTAAAATATTAGAGTACGAACATTATTTTTTTAAAAAAGGCTACATCCTTACAACCATTTGTGTTAGATTTACTAAAACTTATGTCACACTTGCCCAAACCATAGGAAGCAGCGACACTGGTCCTCTGTCCCTCACCCCCACCCCCATCTCCTTCTAAGAAAGATTACAGAAATCATCGCACTAAGATTGCAGAATTTGGGGCAGCAACACAGAAAAACCATAACTCAAAAAGATACACGTGCCCCATGTTCATAGTAGCACTATTCACAATAGCCAAGACCTAAATGTTCATCAATAGATGAATGGATAAGAAGATGTGGTACACAATGGAATACTACTCAGTCATAAAAATGAGTGAAATAATGCCATTTGCAGCAACATGGATGGACCTGGAAATCATACTAAGTGAAGTAAGTCAGAAAGAGAAAGACAAATATCATGTAGTATCACTGATATGTGAACCTATCTATGGAACAGAAACAGAATCACAGACGTAGAGGATAGACTGGTGGAGAAGGGGTTGGAGGAGGGATGGAGTGGGAGGTTGGGATCAGCAGATGTAAGCTTAATATATATTAATAGAATGTATAAACAACAAAGACCTACTATACAGTATTGAGAACTATATTCAACATCTTACAATAAATCGTAATGGAAAAGAATACCTTAAGAAAGAAGGAATGTAAATATACATATAGCTGAATCATTTTGC
The DNA here is from genome assembly GCF_049115385.1 of Moschus berezovskii. Lineage (NCBI taxonomy): Eukaryota > Metazoa > Chordata > Mammalia > Artiodactyla > Moschidae > Moschus > Moschus berezovskii. The sequence continues at coordinate 35,993,259 of NC_142466.1, read as the reverse complement.
TGTACAACAGCAATTAACACATTGTAAATCTTCAATTAAAAAAAGATGCAGAGTCTTAGACAGACAGACACGATTTCCTACAAAATGAATGTCAGGTTAGCGCCTATTGGTGTCAATAAAATACAACTGTGTTTGTGTTTAAGTCCTGTAGCTTTGTCCTCAGTCGCTCAGTCTGGGAACATAAGTGGTACACCTATGTTTAGGAGATTCAGTTCAGTTCAGTTCAGTCGCTCAGTCGTGTCCGACTCCCCATGGAATGTAGCACGCCAGGCCTCCCTGTCCATCACCAACTCCTGGAGCTTACTCAAACTCATGTCCATAGAGTCAGTGATGATATCCAACCATCGCATCCTCTGTCATCCCCGTTTCCTCCCGCCTTCAATCTTTCCCAGAATCAGGGCCTTTTTCAATGAGTCAGTTTTTCGCATCAAGTGGCCAAAATTCAGAGTTTCACCTTCAGCATCACTCCTTCCAATGAACATTCAGGACTAATTTCCTTTAGTACGGACTGGTTGGATCTCCTTGCAGTCCAAGGGAATCTCAAGAGTCTTCTCCAATACAACAGTTCAAAAGGATCAATTCTTCGGCACTCAGCTTTCTTTATAGTCCAACTTTCACATCTATATATGACTACTGGAAAAAACCATAGCTTTGATTAAACAGACATTTGTTGGCAAAGTAATGTCTCTCCTTTTTAATATGCTGTCTAGGTTAAGAGCTCTTCTTTCAAGGATCAAGCGTCTTCTAATTTCATGGCTACAGTCACCATCAGTAGTGATTTTGGAGCCCCCCCGCCAAAACTGTTTCTCACTGCTTCCATTGTTTCCCCATCTATTTGCCATGAAGCAATGGGACCAGATGCCATGATCTTAGTTTTCTAAATGTTGAGTTTTAAGCCAAATTTCTCATTTTCCTCTTTAACTTTCATCAAGAGGCTCTTTAGTTCTTCTTCACTTTCTGCCATAAAGGTGGTGTCATCTGCATCTCTGAGGTTGTTGGTATTTCTCCTGACAATCTTGATTCCAGCTCATGCTTCATCCAGCCCAGCGTTTCTCATGAGGTACTCTGCATATAAGTTAAATAAGCAGGGTGACAATATACAGCCTTGATGTACTCCTTTCCCAATTTGGAACCAGTTTGCTTTTCCATGTCCAGTTATAACTGTTACTTCCTGACCTGCATAAAGGAGGCAAGATGTCTCAAGAGGCAGGTCAGGTGGTCTGGTATTCCCATCTCTTTCAGAATTTTCCACAGTTTGTTGTGATCCACACAATCAAGGCTTTGGTATAGTCAATAAAGAGGAAGTAGATGTTTTTCTGGAAATCTCTTGCTTTTTTGATAATCCAGCAGATGTCAGCAATTTGATCTCTGGTTCCTCTGCCTTTTCCAAATCCAGCTTGAACATCTGGAAGTTCACAGTTCACATACTGTTGAAGCCTGGCTTGGAGAATTCTGAGCATTACTTTGCTAGTGTGTGAGATGAGTGCAATTGTACGGTAATTTGAGCATTCTTTGGCATTGCCTTTCTTTGGGACTGGAATGAAAACTGACCTTTTCCAGTCTTGTGGCCACTGCTGAGTTTTCCAAATTTGCTGGCATATTAAGTGCAGCACTTTCACAGCATCAGCTTTTAGAATTTGAAATAGCTCAACTGGAATTCCATCACCTCCACTAGCTTTGTTGGTAGTGATGCTTCCTAAGGCCAACTTGACTTCACATTCCAGGATGTCTGGCTCTAGGTTACTGATCACACCATCATGATTGTCTTGGTTGTGAAGATCTTTTTTGTACAGTTCTTCTGTGTATTCTTGCCACCTCTTCTTAATATCTTCTGTTCCTGTTTGGTCCATACCATTTCTGTCCTTTATTGAGCCCATCTTTGCATGAAATGTTCCCTTGGAATCTCTAATTTTCTTGAAGAGATGTTTAGTCTTTACCATTCTATTGTTTCCCTCTATTTCTTTGCATTAATCACTGAGGAAGGCTTTCTTATCTCTCCTTGCTATTCTTTGAAACTCTGCATTCAAATAGGTATATTTTTCCTTTTCTCCTTTGCCTTTTGTGTCTTTTCTTTTCTCAGCTATATAAGGCCTTCTCAGACAACAATTTTAGCTTTTTGCATTTGTTCTTCTTGGGGATGGTCTTTATCACTGCCTCCTATACAATGTCACGAACCTCCGTCCATAGTTCTTCAGGCACGCTGTCTATCAGATCTAGTCCTTTGAATCTATTTGTCACTTCTACTGTATAATCATAAGGGATTTGATTTAGGCTATACCTAAATCAAACGATCTAGTGGTTTTCCCTACTTTCTTCAATTTAAGTCTGAATTTGGCAATAAGGAGTTCATGATCTGAGCCACAGTCAGCTCACAGTCTTGTTTTTACTGACTCTATGGAGCTTCTCCATCTTTGGCTGCAAAGAATATAATCAATCTGATTTTGGTATTGACCATTTGGCCCAATTCATCACTCAGTGGTGGCCAATGTCATATTTTCTTGCCAGAAAGAGCTCTTAAAAGCAAGGTACTGAGTAGGTCACCTCTTCTGCATTACAGACGGGTCAGTCAGTTCCTAAGTTATTTGACTTCTCTGCTCAGAGACATCAGGAAATTCAGAGGAATTATGGGAGAAAGTTTGAGGCTTCCTTCTGAGGGTTTTTGTTTGTTTGTTTGTTTGTTTTGTTTACACAAAAGGCAAGGAAAACCTTGTACTTTTGATGAAAAATTTTGCAACATGTATTCAACAATTCCCTATCAGTTAACTCTACAACTTCAAGAGATAAGGCTCTTGCGATGACCACACTCTATATGATACTTTTGCTGTTGGGAGAAACCTGATTGAAGTTTTGGTATTCTCTTCAAACTCTAACCCCTTTTCCCTCCCTGTTCTGGAGTGTAGATAGGAACTCTTACAGACTTGATAATTCCTACATATTTGTAACCAAATAGAAGTGAAGTGAAGTTGCTCAGTCGTGTCTGATTCTGCAACCCCACGGACTGTAGCCTACCAGGCTCCTCCATCCATGGGATTTTCCAGGGAAGGGTACTGGAGTGGGTTGCTATTTCCTTCTCCAGAGAGACCAGAACATTATTCCAGGTTGGGTAGTACTACGACATTTCTCTACATAGCATGGGGGTGGGGGTAGTCAGGAGTCAAGAAAAATAAGAACTGACTGAAGAGTGGGAGGGAACTAACAACAATTAAAACATGTAATAAAAAAAGAAATTAACTTTACTATGCACAAGGTATTTCTTACACACTCTACCGATAACATCAACACCTTCTCTCTTCTCCCAGTGTGTCATAATCTCATTCCACTTTCTAGACTTTCTTATAGTCAAAGGTTCTTCCTGGATCCACTCCATGTTATCAAAACTCCCCACTTTCATCCTCAGATCTTACCTTACATAAAGACTGTGATGGTTAATTCTACATGCCAATTTGGCCAGGATGTTTGGTCAAGCTAGATGTTCCTGTGAAGGCATTTTTTTAGATGTGATGAGTATTTCAATCAATAGACTTTGAATAAAGCAGATTACCCTCTATAATGTGGGTGGGCCTCACCCAATCATTTAAAGGCCTTAAAAAAAAAAGACTGAAGTCTCTTCAAGAGGAAGGAATTCTGCCTCCAAACTGCCTTTGGACTCAAGACTAACATCAACTCCTTCCGAAATCTTCAGGCTGCTGGCCTGCCTCGTAGGTTTTGGAATGTGTCAGACCCCACAATTGCATGAGCCAATTCCTGAACAGAAATCAGTCTTTCTCTCTTCTTCTCTCTCTTATCATTTATATGCATATAAATTATATAATCCTATTGATTGTTTATCTGGAGATCCCTAAGACAGAGATGAAAGAGCAAGGGAAAATTATTATTATTTTACATAATCAGAATGTATTCTGCATTAAGACAGATTTACATCTTTTATGCTATTGGTGGAAGTGTGCAGAACAGGGTGAACTGTATCCAAGGAGAGTGGATTCAAGGCTTTGAGAGCCAGAATATACTTGATGTGTTTTGACTAAAAAAAGAAAAACACGTTATGCCCTCCAAGAATCATCTTAACAGTCAACACAACTGTGGCAGCACAGTACCAGAGAAAGGACACAGCACTGGGGATCAGGAAGACTGGAGCTCTTCATGTGTGTTTGACCAAACTGTTTAATTTTTGAACTTCTGAACAGCTATAAAATGGAGACAATAAAACTCAGTTCATTGGATTTTTATGAAAATTAAATGAGATTTATATAAAGCGGGTCTGACCTACAGTTATCACTTTAAAACTGTAGCTTCTATAATTATTTTTCTCATCAATACATGGGTAACACTGATGTAGCTTCATAAGTTTTCGGGTGTTTAATCGAAAACCATTAAAATGCTCTTGGACTTCAAGGAGATCAAACCACTCAATCCTAAAGGAAATCAACCCTGACTCTTCATTGGAAGGACATATGCTGAAGCTGAAGCTCTACACTTTGGCCACCTTATGTGAAGAGCCAACTCACTGGAAAAGACCCTGATGCTGAGAAAGACTGAGGGCAAGAGGAGAAGGGGACAGCAGCGGATGAGATGGTTAGATAACATCATTGACTCAACGGACATGAATTTGAGCAAACTTCGGGAGATAGCCGGAGGACAGAGGAGCCTGGCATGCTGCAGTCCATGGGTTCACAAAGAGTCAGAAAGACTTAGCAACTGAACAACAACAATGCCAGTAGATAACATAGGCCAATAAGCATCATTGTAATAGTATAGTTAGATATTATAAAAGCAATTATAAGAGACTGAATACCTAACATACTTCAGGCAACATGCTAGTACCTTGGATACCTTATCTTATGTAATTCTTACCACAATGCTGTAAGGGATGTTTTTTGAAGAACAAAACGTAGAATCAGAAGAGTCAAAAAAATTTTAAGCTCACACAGCTTTGAAAATACTGAAAGCAGAAATTTCAACCTAGGTGTCTGTCTCCAAATGTATTTTGGTCCTTTGTGTATTACCACTGACTCCAAAGGTCAGTCATTATCTTGTACACAGGCAGCACGTCTGTTTTGTGTTCATATTAACATGCCTGGTGCCTGGCTTAGTGCCTGGCATGCTATAGACACACATTATACATTTGAATGAAAGAAGGAAGGAAATAGGAAACAGTTCTCCCGAAGTCGTGTTCTCCTTATCTCTGGCCATGAACTGTGTATTCATTATACTTGCCTGGATGGCGAATGATACAGGTTCTTGCCACACTCTCCCATCCACGAGAAAGCCATGGTTTGTCCCATCTGTCGCCACAAAAGTGAAGTGGTCAGTTCGAGAATCCCCTCCCAAGTGCCGATAGGCCACATGCCCACTGTCCACGTCCAGCTGAGTGAAATTGCGTGGGATCAGCGGCATCCCCCGCAGGTAGAGCTGGCCATGCCGTGGGAGCTGGGCCAGAAGAAAGGTGAGCTTCTCGGCTGGAGTGTCAGGGTCGGTCAGCTGCAGGAGGTCAGGGGAGAGCAGGCCCGTGGCCCCTTCAACCAGTCTCAACCCCTTGTTCCTGGTCACCACGGGTAAAGCTGTGTCCACAGTCTCCAGTGTGATCTCAAAAACCCCAGGTTTGGTCTGAAGTCCATTGCTGACGATGAATCTGGCAAAGAGAGGCAAGGCAGCCTTCAACATGGATTCTTGTGTCACCATCTATTGGAATGAAATGATAACAATACACACCTTTACTCAAGGACATATTGTTTTGGGATGTGAAGGAAAGCTCAAGAGCAGATCTTTCAGGAGGACACCATTCTATCCATTAAACCAGTCACTAGACAATGCGTACATGAACCATTCTAACCCCTCAAATATTGCTCAGCAGCATGGATGGGAGATTCCTGGTATCGGACAGGTTAACTGTGCCAATGATATTTCTCAGGCTTGTCAATATTTAGTGTCATTTCTTGCCCCAAATAGGAATTTCATAGCCCAGACTCTTTAGCAATTGTATTTTCTTTGTGAGATTTTAATAAGCTCAGTTCTTAAGTCTGATCATTGGAAGCCCATCCAATAAAGTACTGTGTAGGCTGAATTTGGCTAATTCACTCAATTCATATATTTTTCTGTTTGTTTTCACATTTGCCCGTGACAAGATACGGGGGAGTTATGTTAGACAAAGATTATTCCCCTGCTTTAAAGAAAAGAAAATTAGAGTGGAAAGATTCAGAAACATGGCAGATCATAAGGCAGGTAGGAGACAGAACTGGGACGAACACCCAGGTCCTCTGACTCCACACCTTCTGTTCTTGCAGTTTTAGTGATTGCTGGTTTAACAATCCACTAAGAAAGAGTTGTTGTGCCTAAGTATCATTGCAGGCCTAGAAGAGAAAACTGAAATTATACAAATCCAAGCTGAGCAAGATGTTTCTTACACTTGAAACTCTGTGATACTATGGCATGCTTCTGATTACATTGATCACTAAATCACATTCCACCAAAACCAACAATCTCAAAATTAAACTAACCAAAATCACTCTTAGAACATTTCAATGTGTAATTTCTATACAATGGACAGTTGAGACTATGATGAAATTAAGCCAACAAAATCTGCTATTGAAACTCCAACAAGTTAGGAAATCATGAATCTCAAATAGAATTGACACATTCACCACTGGCCAAAGAAACGTACTTCAAAACAATCATGGAATTGTGTCTATTTGTTTTTTTCCACGTACCAGTTCTGAAATAGTCATGGAGGATAGAAACACTCTTATGTTCCATGGATGTATAAATCTCCTAAAATATTGTAGTGTGTATAACACTGAATGATGAAAGAGTTTTCTTTGGAGGTTCTTTTTTAAAATAAGAGAAGATATGGGGCTTATATTTATTTTATTAATTTGACAAACGTGACTACCAAGTTTTTTATTCTCTACAAAAGATATCTTATCTTTCAGGGATAGAAGGTTGATGCTTTGCTGTTGAACATAAGGAATATGAAACCAGGTTGTGTGAGCGTGATGAGTCTGCCAGCCTGCCTGAGGCAAAGGACTCAGGGACAAGAGCAGCTGGACCAGAAGTTACAGGGAGATGAGTTTGGCAGATACAGATTTTGCTTTGAAGGCTAGGCTAACATTTTTGAGCTTTCTAATTATCAAGCTGGTAAGACTGCCTACCAGGAAAATAGGATGCGATGCATGGAAAAGGAATCCTTGTCCAAAAAGTTAAAACTGCTAAGTGAAATACTCCAAATAAAACACATTTTTGGACATTTCACATATCTTGACTTGTAAAGAATACAACCTGTTATTCCGCTCCCCCCCACAGCTCAAACAAGAATATGGAATCAACTTTAGAATTATAGATGGAACAAAATCATACTTTCCTTAAAACAAAATGTTTGGATAAATATATTTTAAGCAAATAAGTAATTTCATTGCTGGATCATGGAGTGTTTGCGAAATCCATTATTTTTTTAAAAGAAAAGAAATCACACCTGAGAAAAAATATTAGTGTATGCTCTTCACCTTTTAAGTTATTAGTCACCTTGACAAAATCAAAGATCAGGTGATACACATTTTTAGGTACAAAAATCATGGTCTGTTGCTCAGGGGATGCTTTTCATGGAATTATGCCCTTATTCCATTGTTTTCTCGTTAACTTTGTCATGTTTCCTCCCTGGAGTCTATCTGAGCAGAGGTTAAAAACCGAAGACTAGGCATCCTCTCAGGGCCTCCATTTTCATGTAACCCCTCCAGAAACACACTTCATGCCTTCAGCTTTGCTGTCTTTCACAATAAAGTGGCCGTCTACGTAAAAACATGCTCTTTGGAGAGTTTTAAATTAGCAGTTTATAGTTGAGCACAGACTTAAACCAGAGAACATGTAGGCATGTCAAATGCTGGCGGAGAAGGAAGAAAAAGAAAATGGGAGGAAGGGGAGAGACAGCCATCAGGAGCAAGGAGGTGAAGCAGGAGCCACAGGGGCTGCTAGGGGCGCATCAGAGGTGGCCATTTTGAGCATCTGATTCTGACTTTCTCCTCTGGCATTTCAAAAATGCCCAACTGGGTGCCCCAAGCTCAATCTCAAGGTGGCTGCATTATCCACATACATGTGATCTGTGCAAGGCCACTGAAGTTTTCTCACGATCCAGGCAGTCCATTTCAGACTCCTCTCTGCCTCTGACGGGCATCTGACCACAGTAAAAATCAGCAGTCTGCCCTCAGTCAGAAGGGAGTGAGGGTGAGTGGGTTAGGGACCATTTAAGATAAGAAACATGTTTCCTGAGGCCGGTGTTCCCAGCTGGGACGCTCAGGCAGCTGTCTGCACTGACAGAAAGCTAACAAGCCAGTGGCCAAAATGATGCAATGTTCCAACACGATGGGATCAAGTACATCTTTCCACATTCACAAGTAACAGTGCAAACTATTCACAAGCGGAGAACATTATCAGAGAGAATGAGAGATGGGGTGAATTGGTCATGGTTGGCTTTCCAATCAAAAGAAAAAAAAGCCTGGCAGAACCAGTGCGACAAGGTCAATGCTTTGTGCCTGCAAAAGTGGACCAGATGATCTTGCAAATGGCCCACACCATCCCCCTCAGAAGAAACCTTCCAAATAGATTTTCAAGTTTTAAAACAATAGTGCCATTGCTATTATGGCATCCAATCAAGCTTAAGAAGCCAGTGGTGTTGAGGTGGCAGCTCTGTGTGTGGGTCCATTTTGTTTAATTTCCTTTTTTATGCCCCCACCCCCTGAGAAGAAATGCAGCCAAGATGACCACTGTCTCATGAAATTTGGGGAATGACTCTCAGATCTGTGTGGGGTGCCTGCCCGGCCTGATTTCACCATTACCATGGTGCTTTCAAGCTTTCTGCATTTCCTGGCAATAGAGTTGGCTGAAGAATCTGCCATCTGTCATGGCATTTAAAAGATAAAAATGGAATCATAAATAGAGCCAGTTCTTCAGGAAAAAAAAAAAAAAGTCCAACCAGCATGTCAAAATGGAGGACATTAGCATGTTCTTTTAGAACCCGGCTGCCAGCAGCTGAAGTCAGCTTGCTAATCACTTGGTGTCAGCTGTCCCAGGATGTGCTGCCAAATCCTTCTTCCAGGCCAGCAGCACCAAACAATACAGGAGAAATTTATGATTCACAAAATATTTTTGCAGAAGGTAAAATCTGACCATTAAACTCCCCCGTTTAATTAATGCTGCCATAGCTTACATTAAAAAGTGAAGGGAGGAGGGAAGCTCTCTGCCACAGAATTTATCTCTTCTCCCCAGCCAAATTCCTTGCCAGATTTAACAGCAAGCAACATAAATTTAGGTGATTAGATTGGTTGCATATATTTAATTTTTAAAAAGCACCATGATCACACTTTCATTAAAACAGCCTTTCAGCTTTGGTTGAACGCCACCTGACAAACAACACAACGGTTGGGTTAGTGAAATGACAAGATTAAAACAAGGGTCTTCAGCAGATGTGAGGCTTTTCCATTATAAATATGCAAAACTGCTGGCCAAACATCAGAATGACACACACGGAGAAGGGTCCTTCCCACAAGTAAAGATTCTCCACAAGGTTTTCAGTACAGTCAGGGATAATGTAAAGACTTTTCCACAATGAGACCTCAGCCCAGATTGAGCTCTGATACTCAGCTATGTCAATTTAGGTGATTTTTTGCCTCTTCGAGACTCACTTTTCTCACCTGTAAAATGGAACAAGACATCTCTGTCAAGGTAAGGCTTAAGAGCAACTATATTTGCATAAGAAGGGTCTACAACACTGCTTGATGGAGCTTCTCAGGTGGCGCTAGTGATAAAAAGCCCACCTGCCAAGGCAGGAGACACAAGAGACGCAGGTTTGATCCCTGAGTCAGGAAGATACCCTGGAGGAGGGCATGGCAACCCACTCCAGTATTCTTGCCGGGAGAATCCCATGGACAGAGGAGCCTGGCGGGCTACAGTCCATAGGGTCGCACAGAGTCAGACATGACTGAAGCAACTTAGCATGCACACACACACTGCTTGATCCATTACAGGTGTATCAAGACTAGCTTTCTTACACAAAAATGAAAGGACTGGATTAAATCAGTGTTTTCCTACCCTTGCTGTTTATTGTCTTGATGAACCTGATTCCTAATCTTGAGTCATTCAAACACCATCTTCATAATTTTTGTCATTTTCTGGTACTACTTGTACTCTTATTACCTACTATTTTGTTTTATATCAACTCATTGTTCCTCTTAAATAAATGTACTTGAAAAGAAACCTTTTAACGACTAAAAGATCAAAGTTTTCACTCATAAAAACAAAGTCATCATAAACACAACAAAAATAAATACAAGAAACCAACTGTTTTTCATTCACACTAGATGTTGTTGGCCAATGGCTTGGAGCCTGAGGTCTGTACTCTCTTTGCTAAAAAGGGAAAAACAGTCCATACTGAAGAGCTGTTAAGGACATATTAGCACAGGCCGCCTGAGACTGCCTTCTAGAAACAGAAGGATTGAGAGTATTAAAAAGGAGTTTCTCACACTTGAATCTCTATTACTTAATGTCTCCTTTTGTACCAGCCAACGTCATTTTGCATCTCTGTAGCACTGGTGGTTCTAATCACTCATTTAACAAAGTTGAGTTTTACATAGTTTCTGCTAAATGAAAACCTTGCCCAGAAGCTCTCTGTGCAAAACAAACTAAAAATCAAACCACCAACAAACTAAACAAAACAAAGTTTTCTCAGTAACTAGAGATGTGAGCGGCAGAACACCATCAATTCAGCCCCTTCATGTGATGTCTGGGAGAGGAACTTAGAGACTCCTGTAAACCTTCAGACGCCTCAGAACACACTGGGAACAATGGACTGGACCAGACTGGACATGGCTAGTCCCAACGGCATCGGAATCACCTGGAGAGCTTTTAAAAATACAGATTCCTAGGCCTGAAACTGGACTTACTAAGGTTGTCTGTCTGCAGTGAGGCCCAAGAATTTAAATTTTGTAAATCTCTCAAGTAACTCTCTTCAGAATCTAGAAACTTAGAAACTCCTGGGATGAATGATTTTATAAACACCCTCAAGTATGATTCTCTATGGATGTGAATTGGGAGGCTGTTATGGTATCACTAATTCTCACATCATAGATACCGTTTTTTATTCTCAGCTCATCACTACCATCTAATTAAGGCCTAATCATTATTTCTCAACATCTTTATGTGTTCATTCTTTGGCTTCACCAGCAGAATCTCTGGTTTCGCCCATACAGTCATGAATGTCTCCAGCAGACTCTCCCATAGGCATGGATGGAAGCAAACAGGAATGGACAGGAAAAAGAAGTTCCAGAAATGGGTGTCAAATGAAAAACCCTGAATCTGATATACCTGCACTAAGCTAATAAGCACCCACCCTCCATTAATAAACAGGAAAAAAGGAATCATATTGCTCTTTATAACTTCTTCCTTCCTTCAAGATTAATCTCGGTATTGTAAAGACTGGAGAGAAAAAAAAGAAGCCAACGAAAGAATATGGTAAACAATAATAACTACAAGAAAAACAACAACAATAGAAACATTATCATTAACATTAAAATAAGCATTAAAACCTGATATTCATAATAGAAACCAATACTTATCTTGTTCTTCCTATGTGCCACGTTTTGTGTTTTTTATTGGAATATAATAGCTTTACAATGTTGTGTTAGCCTCTGCCGTACACCACCATGAATTCGCCATATATATACATATATCTGCTCCCTCTTGAGCCTCCCTCCCACCCCCTCTCCCATCCTACCCCTCTAGGTTGTTGCAGAGTATCCAGTTGAGCTCCCTGTGCTATACAGCAGCTTCCTGCTAGTGGTCTATTTTCTGCACGGTAGTGTATGTCAATGCTACTCCCTCAGTTCATCCTCCCTCTCCTTCACCTCTGTGTCCACAAGGCCGTTCTCTACGTCTGCTCGTCTCTTCCTGCCCTGCAAATAGGTTCATCAGTATCAGTTTTCTAGATTCCCTATTAAGAACATTACACACATAAGCTCATTTAAAGCTCTCAACAACTCTGACATAGCCACTATGAGCATCATTCCTTTTCACGAAGGGTTTATAGGAGCACAGAAGAAGGAATGACTCGAGGAAAACCAGAGATGTGGGTCATGAAAGCACAGAACTGACCCCAGTTTCGTGCTTTCATGACTCTGTACCGTATCCCAAGTCAAGGAATCAGTGTGAAAAGTAATCCCCACTTCCGGTATTTTAGTTAACACCTAGCAACACTCAAGTACTGAATTGGTATTAAGATAGTGAGCCACCAAATGATTATCTACTTGTTAGGAACATTTGTCTAAAGAAAAAAGGAGGTATTAGTTTAAACTTCCCTGGTTTTTGTTTTTTTTTACCTAACTATACAACTCATCGTTTCAAATCATCATTCCAAATATCAAAAAGGCAAGCAAAGTAATCTTTGCTGACATTTACTGACATAGCAGACATACTGAACTAGATAAGATGTATGATAGAGGAGAGTGGCATTTGGACATGGGTTTACCCGTGTACTTGATAGTTTATGGGAGCCTGTCAAATAGCGTAGGAGTCTGCTACAGTTCTGTATTTTATAGCATTCTTTTGAAGGCTGTATTCTGACATGATAAAAATCATAGGGAGGGACAGAAGCCCTGTGTGTAGGGAAGATGAATCAATGCTCTCAGAGCCTCTTTCTTAATTGGAAAATTCAGGGTTAGATGTGTACCAAGGTCCCCCAAAGGCGAGTCCAAGATTTCTGGGTTCTCAACCCAACCCTGGCAATCTGTATTTCTATCAAGAACCCCAAGTTCAGCCAGTTTTGATAACTGCTGAGTTTGAGTGAACTCTGGGAGTTGGTGATGGACAGGGAGGCCTGGCGTGCTGTGATTCATGGGGTTACAGAGAGTCAGACATGACTGAGCGACTGAACTGAACTGAACTGAAAGGATAGACCCTCTAGAGTTTTTCTTGCTTTATGTGACTGGAAACAGATTTCAGTATTTTAAATGAATGTAGACTTTCATTAATGTTGTATCTTTGCCTTTTCAACAGATTGTTACTCCTCCCAGTGATTTATTTGATACAGAATCCTTGAACAGGTGCACAGCCCCCAATTATAACACTGTTTCTATGGGGAAATATGATCCACTTTATGACAACATGATTTATGATATAGTTACCCGAACACATTGTGTCAAAAGGCACTGTCTGCTTATGCCAAATGTTTACTAGCAAATTTCTTTTCCTTGGGTAGAAAAACAGACTCAAATAAAGAGGTAAATTACTTTGCCACATATCTCATTACTGGAGATCCTCAGGTCTTCACATGTCTCTTCACTGAATAGCTTGTGTGGAGATTTGCTTAGGTGTTTATTTTTAAAAAACAAGCCCTAATTTCTTGCCTGGCTACTACTGTCAGTTTAATTGTGCACCCTTCTCTCTCATCCATCGAGGCAGTGGATGAAGAGCAGATTTATACTGGAGCTGGAAAAGGACATATTTTTCCCTGCCTTTGTCTTTCTAAGCATTCATTCAAAGAAGGCATTCCGAAAAGTCTCCCCAGGGCTCACCTGAACGTGTCTCTGTGGACAGCTGTCATGCTCTTATCTACATAGCAGACTGTCTGTCCTGCTATATCCATTTGACTGAAGCTTGTAATGGGGACCCCAGGATAGCGGACGTACTCAACCTGCCCAAATTGCGGTGGGGAGGTGATGACGTAGAGAAGCTCCTCGGGTTTGTCTGTTCCATCCACAGCAAGGAGAGTGGTGGTCGTCAGGAAACCTCTGTCACCTTTAGACACCACAAGTGGTTTTGCCAGGATGACAATATCACCTGTGTGGCAGAAGAGATGGTGGTCAAAATTTGAAAAATAAAACATCCATGGTGAAGGTAAAAAGCAAAGGCCAAACTGTGCAGGAATCAAAATCTCAATTTTAGGATAAGAATAGAGACACTGATGGAGAGAACGGATGTGTTGACATGAGGGGCGGCGGAGAGAGGGATGAACTGGGAGATTAGGTTTGACATACAAACATGCATATGCGTGTGTGCTCAGGTGCTGTCGTGTCTGACTTTGTGCAACCCTATGGACTGTAGCCTGCCAGGCTCCACTGTCTATAGGATTCTCCAGGCAAGAATACTGGAATGGGTTGCCATTTCCTCCTCCAGGGGGTCTTCCCAACCCAAGGACTGAACCTGCATCTCCTGTGTCTCCTACATCGACAGGTGGATTCTTTCCCACTGAGCTACCTGGAAAGCCCATACACTACCATGTGTAAAACACAACTAGTGGGGAAGCTGATGTATGGCACAGGGAACTTAGCTCGGTGCTCTGTGATGACTTAAATGGGTGGGATGGAGGGGGGTGTTGCTGGGAAGGAGGTCCAAAAGGAAGAGGATATATGTACACATGTACACATAGAGGGGTTCACACTGTTGTACAGCAGAAACTAACGCAACATTGTGAAGCAGTTATACTCCGATAAAAAAATACTTAAGAAGTGACAAAAAAGAAAAATAAAACCCTAATATGATATAGCAAGGTTTCTATGACTGGGATTAATCAAAGAATTTGGCCAAAGACATGGGCAGATATCACAGAGAAGAGGCAACACATAAGGCCAATAAAGATGCAAGATATGCTCAATCTCATGAACAGTCAGGGAACTACAGATCAAGATCACAAAAAACTGCCATCTCACATCACTCTGATAGGCCAAGATGTGGAAGGCTGAAGACAGCAAGTGTTGAAGAGGATGTAGAATCTTGCATACAGTGCTAGTCAGAGTGTAAACTGGTATACAACCTAGAATTATTTTGTCAAGAGTTGGATACTCACACATGCCTTGACCCAGTGATGCCACTCCAGCGGTGTGCTGGAGAGAAACATGTGCACTTGTATCCAGGAGGTCTGTGCTAGAAAGGTCATGGCAGCACTGTTTGTAACTGAAAACACTGGAGACAATCCAGATGCCTTTTCAGGAGGTGAATGTATAAACAAGCTGTGGCCTATTCATACAGTTGAATTTTGCGGAGTAGCAAAATGAATGCACTTGAGCTACATGCGGTCACACAGATGTAGCTTATTAACATGTATTAGTTGAATGAGCAAGTCCCAGAGAACGACAAACAAAAGTAAGAGACTTAACACAAAATTCAGGATGGTGGTTTTCTCTGGAGGATGGAACGGGTGGATAGGTAGATTCTGATACTGTTAATATTCCAGTTCTTGTATGTATGGTGGCTGCACAGGTGCTGTTATATGTATTTAAAAGACTGTATGAGTGAGTGTCTGAATGAGCAAAGAAGTTGACCACACACAGACAAAGGATACAGAGCTTCATAAACTAAAGTTATATCAAATTTTGCTCACCTGAGGTTCATCAAAAAATTATCATAATTAAAATACCCTTGAGTTTCAACTTTGTGCTAAGTAAGGGAGACTCTTAAAACTTTACACCAACACTGTCATAAGCCATTGCCATGTGTCTAGGCTATAAATGAGGAAACTAAGGTGTACAGATGTTACCAACTTACTAATGATTATACAATTAGGACAGATAGAGCTAGAATTTATACCCAAGCCATCTGACCCAAGAGCACACACTCCAACATTTCACTATTTTTGCTTACTCTCTTCAATACTGGAAAAGACCCTGACGCTGGGAAAGATTGAAGGCAAGAGAAGGGGATGGCAGAGGATGAGACAGTTCGGTGGCATCACCAACTCGAAGGACATGAGTTTGAGCAAGCTCTGGGAGTTGTTGTTGGACAGGGAAGCCTAGCACGCTGTAGTCCATGGGGTCGCAAAGAGTCAGACACAATTTGGCAATTGAACAATGACTAACTTCTAATAGGGAAAGACCAGTTCAGTTCAGTTCAGTCGCTCAGTCGTGTCTAACTCTGCAACCCCATGGACTGCAGCACACCAGGCTTCCCTGTCCATCAACAACTCCCAGAGCTTATTCAAACTCATGTCCATTGAATCAGGATGCCATCAAACCATCTCATCCTCTGTTGTCCCCTTCTCCTCCCGCCTTCAATCTTTCCCAGAATCAGGGTATTTTCCAATGAGTCAGTTCTTCATGTCAGTTGGCCAAAGTATTGGAGTTTCAGCTTCAGCATCAGTCCTTCCAATGAATATTCAAGACTGATTTCCTTTAGGATTGACTGGTTGGATCTCCCTGTAGTCCAAGGGACTCTCAAGAGTCTTCTCCAACACCACAGTTCAAAAGCATCAATTCTGCGGTGCTCAGCTTTCTTGATAGTCCAACTCTCACATCCATACATGATTACTGGAAAAACCATAGCTTCGACTAGAAGGACTTTTGTTGGCAAACTAATGTCTCTGTTTTTTGATATGCTGTCTAGGTTGGTCATACCTTTTCTTCCAAGGAGCAAGCGTCTTCTAATTTCACTGCTGCAGTCACCATCTGCAGTGATTTTGGAGCCCAAAAAAATAAAGTCTCTCACTGTTTCCATTGTTTCCCCATCTATTTGCCATGAAGTGATGGGACCAGATGCCATGATCTTAGTTTTTTGAATGTTGAGTTTTAAGCCAACTTTTTCACTCTCCTCTTTCACTTCCATCAAGAGGCTCTTTAGTTCTTCGTTTTCTGCTGCTAAAAATTCTATAGTGCACAACAAAGGCTTATGTATCCCAAAATATTGATATTACCATGACTGGGAAACCCTGTTTTAGATGATCAAATTAGTCTTTTTCATATATTATGCTTTTTAACTCAAAATGCAACTTAAGTTCAATGTAGAATCAACAGTCAACCTAATTTTACATCAAAACCTGAGCCGCAGATGCTTCTGAGGTCAGTTAAGATGAATATATAAAAGAAGAAAGAGGAATGAACAAAGCAAGGAAACAAAATTCACCCATAGGATGAAGAGCAGAAGATAGAGTTGAGGGGAGGAAAAATATCTAGGTTTTGCCTGAACGCAGTTTTTCAGCACTGTTTTTCACATTAATCAGAGTATGGATGAGGGTCAACTGTAGGCAATGTCCTTCTAAACTTCTCTCAAAGATGTCTGAGTCATTTTTGCCACTGTGCAAATCAGAAGTTATGGCATATGGGAAAGCATAATGTTATCTATAATGGCTCCCAAAAAGTGTTCAGATATGCTAATGTTAGGGTCTGATTTAGTCTAACAATTCAGTATAATTTCATTTAGAGATGAACAATTCTGATTATAAAGTTACACTGCAACCTGAGAAAATTTCCTCCAAAAGAAGGAAGGAAGGGAAAAAAACCAAAGCAGTGAAGAAGGAGGAGGAAAGAAGGAAGGATAGGATTCTGTACAGAGATAAAAAAAAATACCACCAAATTTTAAAAAAGCTTCTGAACTACTGAAAGTTTCAACAGGTTACTGTGTCTACTTGATTAAGTTTTCACAAATCCTTTTAGAAAATAATCACATGCCAGTTGTAGCAGAAACTAGGGAGGACCTCACCAGCCTCAGTACTTTTTCTTCTGGATGTACTGCTCCAGTGTCCACTGCCCAGCCTCTTTAAGGTGATTCAGCCACTGGATGTATAGAGGTCAAGTACCCTACCTCCAAGCCTAGCCCATGAAATTCTCCCATTTTCCTTCACATACCCGTGTGTGCATGTACAGTCATGTCCGACTCTTTGCAACCCCATGGACTGTAGCCCACCAGCTCCACTGTCCGTGGGATTCTCCAGGCAAGAATACTGGAGTGGGTTGCCATTTCTTCCTCCAAGGGATCTTCCTGATCCAGGGGCCAAACCATGTCTCCTGCATCTCCTGCACTGGCAGAAGGATTCTTTACAACTGCACCACGTGGGAAATCCATTGTCATCCACATCTCTCTCCCAGAGTGACTCCAAGGCCTTCAGAGACAAAGAATCCCCTGGCTAGAAAGAATCCCCAGGTGGGTGCATGGAACAGAACACTTCTGTACTCCCCAGGGAATGCACCATGCTAAGAATGACCAGATAATCTGCTGCCCTAATACATATGTTGTCTGTCCAGATTTCACTTGTATTACATTTTTCCTGGACAAGTATTTATGAAGAATGTAGTCTTACTTTCGCAAAGAGAAATAAATATGTACAGTAACATGAACTTATTACGTATCTTCAAGGAAATAAGCAAATAAAATATATAGTCTTCCCCTTCAAAAAAAATATCAAAATCAGTCAATCTAGCTTAAAATTTGTTTTAAAAAATTCAGGACAGCTGTAATTTTACCACATACATAAAGTAACACTTTTATTGTACCTAAGCATCCAATTGAATTTAGCTCTGAGCTTTCTGGCACCCAAGGCAAAAAAAAAAAGCATTCTGTTAATCTGTCAATCAAGCATGTACTAAGTATCTAAGACTTTGCTTGGTCCTGAGAATATATAGATCTTGGACTATACAGATGAATGAGATATGATCTTTACTCTCCTCACACAAGCTCTAAGTGCAAGTATGCAGAAGTAACAGTTGAGAATCAAAGACCTACTCTCTCCCTTGCTGAGCTTTCAGTACTTTTTTTGCTCTCCTCCTTCTGCCATTTATGTGCTGTTGAGTCCCATCATGCAAATGGTCTGCTTAATTAATTCAAGAGATGCTTACTATCAGGACTTCCCTGGTGGCCCAGTAGCTAAGACTCTCTACTCCCATTTCAGGGGACCTGGGTTCAATCCTTGGTCAAGGAAATAGATCCCACATGCTGCATCTGAGAGTCCACCTGCCGCAACTAAAGATCCTGCGTGTTTCAACAAAGACCTGGTGCAGCCAAATAAATACAAAATAATTTTTAAAAAAAAGAGAGAAAAGCTTATTATCTTACAGCATTCTCCCTCATCCCTAAAGTGTATGTGTTAGCACTTTCAAAGTGAAAAGAGTAACAACTTTCAACCTTTTCAACAACAAAATTTCTTTTTATTATTTTAATTTTTAAAAAAATATTCATTTATATTTCCTTTATCATTACTGTATTGGAAATCTTTTCCCTTTCAAACTCTGTTTTTAAGTAATCATCCCATTCCAGAAGATAAAACTAGAGTTGGCGCATTGATTTGTAAAATTTTCCTTTAAGCATAAAACCTTGACAGTTAAAGTAACCTGTGCAGCCATATTGCAGACAAGGCTGGAATTTTAATGGGCTTTTTGAAATACTGAAAATAACACATGAATTGGCTAACCTTGTAAACCAGGCAAAACAAGTGAGAAGCCCAAGATCAAATGATAACTGATGGAATTTCAAGTCTAAAGGATGGAAGGGAGAAAGGAAAGGAGGGAAGGAGGAAGAGAGGGAGAGAAGACGGGAGAGGTTTACACCAGTGCACTTCTGCTGTAAAAGTGTGCCCCGATAAAGCCCGACGGAAACGCTTTACCTTTCCCCATATCCTTGATGGTGATGTGACAGTCCAATGCCGGTGACCTATTGTTACCATCCCAGAGGTGGAAGGTGAAGCTGTCTTGGTTCTTGGAGTCCATGGCCCCAGTGTGTGTATATCTCAGCAAGTTCAAATCTACTTCTTCCTGAGTGCATTTCATGCCAGGGTACAGAGGGACCCAGTCCCTCCCTATCTGAAAGATGCCAGAATTAGTCAGCTGCCCAGGTTTCCCCTCCTCCCAAGGTGTTAGTAAACATCTTTCATATCCTCTGAAAACTTCCAGTATAAACGATATTTCAGGGAAACTCCAGATTCAATTATTTTGCCATTCTACCTCATATTTTCCATTGAAATAAATGTATTAAAATAATTTCAGACCTTTGGAGAAAAACTAGCTGTAAGCAAACAATTTTTGGCAAAGTCATGTCGCAATTCAATGGCAGTGCTACTAAGGTATTTATCATAAGCCATCATAACTGACTAAATATTTCAATTGATGAGAGCAGGTGGGTAATTGAGCTGTTGGAATTGATTCTTTAAAAATTAAATGTGTTTCACTTGGGATTTCCTTTTATCTTTTTAGTTCATATCATTGTTCAACTAATAAAACCTGTATTTCAAACCAGTTTGTCACTGGAGTTGTCTGAAGTAGCTAAAACACAAATAGAATGGGTGCATTTACTGTCCCTGTGTTTTTCAGGTTTCCTAAAGACCAAAGAAAATGATCAAAACTTCTATTATTCCCTACATTTATATCCTGAGTCAGCACAAAAATAACTACAAATATCATATAAATGAAGTCGCTCAGTCATGTGTTGCTCTTTGCGACCCCATGGGCTATAGCCCACCAGGCTCCTCCGTCCATGGGATTTTCCAGGCAAGAATACTGTAGTGGGCTGCCATTTCCTTCTCCAGGGGATCTTCCTGACCCAGGGATTGAACCCAGGTCTCCTGCATGGCAGACACTTTGTATTGTTAATTACACTCTTCTAAAAATAACCCAGCATTAGTTAAGCATATATTCTATACAGAACTCAGTGCAGAAATTGTGGCATTTTCAATAAAAAGAGGTCTTTATGCTGAGGGAGAACTAAAAACAGAGTATTAGAAAATACAGGAACAATAAATCTGTCTCTGATGAATAATTCTGTTGTTATTCTCTTAAGATGTATAGCTTTCCCTAAGAGTAGCTTGTAAAAGTCATCTGACATAATTCAAGAAAAATGTCATCTTAAAAATTTACTGTATGATATTATCAAGTGCTTTTCCTATGTTTTAAGAAACTATACCAGAAATTTAAACATTTGTTTTTTATTTCCTTTGACACATTATTTCACATGCCCTCCTCTCCCCCTCACCATGCTACACTTCCTTTTGTCACTCTATTTGATAAAGTTCCCTCCTCTTTAATGTTTATGCCCAGCTGATGTTTACACACAGGTATGCTCTGAAAGCGATGGGAACACCAGACCACCTGACCTGCCTCTTGAGAAAAGTATATGCAGGTCAGGAAGCAACAGTTAGAACTGGACATGGAACAACAGACTGGTTCCAAACAGGAAAAGGAGTATGTCAAGGTTGTATATTGTCACCCTGCTTATTTAACTTATATGCAGAGTACATCATGAGGAACGCTGGCCTGGAAGAAGCACAAGCTGGAATCAAGATTTCCGGGAGAAATATCAATAACCTCAGATATGCAGACGACACTACCCTTATGGCAGAAAGTGAAGAGGAACTAAAAAGCCTCTTGATGAAAGTGAAAGAGGAGAGTGAAAAAGTTGGCTTAAAGTTCCACATCCAGAAAACTAAGATCATGGCATCTGGTCCCATCACTTCATGGGTAATAGATGGGGCAAAAGTGGTAACAGTGTCAGACTTTATTTTGGGGGGCTCCAAAATCACTGCAGATGGTGATTGCAGCTATGAAATTAAAAGACACTGCCTTGGAAGGAAAGTTATGACCAACCTAGAGAGCATATTATAAAGCAGAGACATCGCTTTGCCAACCAAGGTCCGTCTAGTAAAGGCTATGGTTTTTCCCGTGGTCATGTATGGATGTGAGAGTTGGACTGTGAAGAAAACTGAGTGCTGAAGAATTGATGCTTTTGAACTGTGGTGTTGGAGAAGACTCTTGAGAGTCCCTTGGACTGCAAGGAGATCCAACCAGTCCATCCTAAAGGAGATCAGTCCTGGGTGTTCATTGGAAGGACTGATGCTGACGCTGAAACTCCAATACTTAGGCCACCTCATGCGAAGAGTTGACTCACTGGAAAAGACTCTGATGCTGGGAGGTATCGGGGGCAGAAGGAGAAGGGAACAACAGAGGATGAGATGGCTGGATGGCATCACCGACTTGATGGACATAAGTTTGGGTAGACTCTGGGAGTTAGTGATGGACAGGGAGGCCTGGCGTGCTGTGATTCATGGGGTCGCAGAGTCGGACACGATTGAGCAACTGAACTGTACTGAACTGAACTGATTCTCTGCTCCAGTTCTCACTGGGTGAAAGTTAATTATATTCTAATAATTCAGTTCATTGTTTGTTTGCATTATCAGGTCTATCTGAAAATTTAGTTTTTAAAGCAGACACTCTTTCAGGTTTTAAATCAGACAGCCTGTAATCTATTCAACTTTTTTCTTTATAGTTTTTTCCCAGAAAGTAAATACAAAAGAAGATATCTTTTGCTTTCCCTCAGTTCAGTTCAGTTATTCAGTCATGTCTGACTCTTTCCGACCCCATGAATCACAGCACACCAGGCCTCCCTGTCCATCACCAACTCCCGGAGTTCACTCAAACTCATGTCCATCGAGTCGGTGATGCCATCCAGCCATCTCATTCTCTGTCGTCCCCTTCTTCTCCTGCCCCCAATCCCTCCCAGCATCAGAGTCTTTTCCAGTGAGTCAACTCGTCACATGAGGTGGCCAAAGTATTGCAGTTTCACCTTTAGCATCAGTCCTTCCAATGAACACCCAGGATTGATCTCCTTTAGAATGGACTGGTTGGATCTCCTTGCAGTCCAAGGGACTCTCAAGAGTCTTCTCCAACACCGCAGTTCAAAAGCATCAATTCTTCAGCGATCAGCTTTCTTCACAGTCCAACTCTCACATCCATACATGACCACTGGAAAAACCATAGCCTGACTAGACGGACCTTTCTTGGCAAAGTAATGTCTCTGCTTTTTAATATATTATCTAGGTTGGTCATAACTTTCCTTCCAAGGAGTAAGCGTCTTTTAATTTCATGGCTGCAATCAGCATCTGCAGTGATTTTGGAGCCCCCTAAAATAAAGTCTGACACTGTTTCTCCATCTATTTCTCATGAAGTAATGGGACCAGATGCCATGATCTTTGTTTTCTGAATACTTTCCCTCATCTCCATCTAATTCACTACTTGCACTGCCAAGTGTGACCTTTGACTAGAAAAAATCCATCTGCAAGTCCCCAAAGAGGAAGAAAATAAGAGTTGGACTCAAGGTGGGTAAGACGCAAGAAAGTCAACAAGAAAACAAAGATGCACGAGAAAGTCCAGGAGGCCTGGTCCCTTGTCTTGGAGAGACTTGGAGAACCCCTAGGTAGCTGGGAGAGAACTCTATGGTGCCATATTGGGAACCTGGACCCATCTGGATTTTTACATAACCAAAAACACTTTTGCTCCCATGCCACCCAAATGTGTGAACTCTCACTGCATTTCTGCTTCATTACTCTCTGAAATGAAATAAGGCCACAGCTGCACCTCAGTTTAAATCAGTGATATCTCTTCACTTCGATTCTCTATGGTGCCACAATCTAAACAATCAAGCTGTTCCACACAGAATAAATCCTTGCTGCTATTTTCAGGCTGTGTCTACATTTTACTAAAAGTTAAGCATTCAAATAATCACATAGACATTTTGATGAGTTACTTGAGTGACTTTCTCAAGTGACAGATCTATAATTTGTACTGAGTTGATCCTTGGGCATCACATACAAAGTCTGAACTAGTCTGGTGAGCACCTTTTGTTAAAAGACTATCTTTTCTCCACTGCTTAGTCAAAATCAGTTTGCCACACTCGTGTGGGTCTATTTCTGAACTCTTAGAGATTTTTGATTCCCTGGTGGCTCAGACGGTAAAGAGTCTGCCTGCAGTGTTGGAGACTGAGTTCGATCCCTGGGTCACAAAGATGCCCTGGAGAAGGAAATGGCAACCACTCCAGTATTCTTGCCTGGAGAATCCCATGGATGGAGGAGCCTGGCAGGCTACATGTAGTTCATAGGGTCACAAAGAGTCGGACACAACTGAGCGACTTCACTTTTACTTTCATTCTGTTCCATTGATCTGTTTGTTTATTCCTGTACCAAACATACACTGTCTGGATTACTATAGTTAAATAGTCAGTCTTGAAGTCAGGTAGTGTCAGTCCTTCAATTTCATTCTTCTATATTGTGTTAGCTATTGGGTATTTTGCCTCTCCAGATAAGCTTTAGAATCAGTTTGTTGATATTCACAACTGCTCTAAAAAATAAAGCCTATTTTTTTAAAATAAAAATCTGATGGAAATAAAGATATCTAAAAGTATGCCTGATTCTCATTAGAAACTAGACAACTTGCTATCCCTGGTAACTTCCTATCCTCCAATTTAGGTACAATCCCAAGGAGAAATGAGCAGTGAAAAACCTTGATTTTGGTTGACTTTACCCTGAAATGAGTAAGTAAATGTAGAATAGTGTGAGTTCACTCCAAAGTAGGAAAATTAAAATTTCTACTTTTGGGCAAAATATGATTATGACAGAATAAATTCAGTTATGCAAATCTGTGCATTGAAAAAATTTAAACCCATCATAGTCAATCTGAAAAATTAAAGTAAAAAGGCGACCAACCTTAAGTTGAAGTTGCCCATTTTGGGGAAGTCTTTCAAATAAATAGTAAATCTTCTCCCTGGGTGAGTCTTCATCTATGGCTGAGAGAATACCACTAGAGATAATACGAGTTTCGCCCATATTCATTGTAATTTCAGCCTTCCTGTAAAAAAAGAAGATATTTGGTTTGATACCGAAACAGAAGACACTGCTTTAACAGGGGACACTCATAATGACTATCATAGTGCTCAACCTTCAAAAATTAGGGAATGACTTTCAGTCTCCAAAGTACTAAAAATGATGAGTCAGTCTTGTGAAACAAGTTCTCATTTCACCTTACCTGTGAAAGTCCTGAAAATATTTAGCCAGTATTGATGAGCATGGCATGAGGCAATTACATACTCCTGTTTACATGTATAGAACTTTATAACTTTAAATTAAAGCTTATTTTATAAACTGATATTTTTCCAAAATTTTACTTGATATGAATACAACAGCTCCATGAAGTAAGTGGGCAAAATATTCTCCTTCTAATTTTACAGACAGAAACTTAAAAAGATGAAATTACTTACTCACAGTTATTCTGGTACCCTTTATGATAGACCATTATGAATTTGGTGATATTTAGGCAATCTGTAGCCCTCTACATTACTCTTTCTCCTTGATAATCTTCTGGGTAACTAGCATTGCTTTCACAGCAATTCATCTTTTCCAAGTGCTACAGCTGCCTGGTCAACTCCTGGCATCTTGAAGAGAAGGCTGGGGCAGGAGCAGCTGTTACTTCTACCATAGAAGCTGCTACTGTGTTTTCATGTGTCCTATAAAGGGTGACCGCCTTCACAGCCAATATTGCCATTTTCCCTGGTCTCACCAAAGTAAAGAGGGATTTCTTTCCACCTGTTGTTTTTTGTTCTTGGTTCTGGTCATCACACAAGAACTAACTGTGACACTTTGTTTCTGAGAAAAACTCGGAAGTTTCCTTGGGATTAAGATCAAGGACATTTTTGTAGCAAACTGACCATTCTCACCTTCCAGTCCTCTGCTGAGAAGTCAAAGCCCAAACACTTCAGTTCTAACCTTACCAGGTTTCTCTTGCCTCCTCAGAACTGACATCTTCCCTGGTTCAGTTCAGTCGCTCAGTCGTGTCCGACTCTCCACGACCCCACGAATCACAGCACGCCAGGCCTCCCTGTCCATCACCAACTCCCGGAGTTCACTCAAACTCATGTCCACAGAGTCGGTGATGCCATCCAGCCATCTCCTTCTCGGTCGTCCCCTTCTCCTCCCACCCCCAACCTTTCCCAGCATCAGAGTCTTTTCCAGTGAGTTAACTCGTCGTATGAGGTGGCCAAAGTATTGCAGTTTCACCTTTAGCATCAGTCCTTCCAATGAACACCCAGGATTGATCTCCTTTAGAATGGACTGGCTGGATCTCCTTGCAGTCCAAGGGACTCTCAAGAGTCTTCTCCAACACCATAGTTCAAAAGCATCAATTCTTCAGCGATCAGCTTTCTTCACAGTCCAACTCTCACATCCATACACGACCATGGGAAAAACCATAGCCTTGACTAGACGGACCTTTGTTGACAAAGTAATGTCTCTGCTTTTTAATATACTATCAAGGTTGGTCATAACTTTCCTTGAGGCAACTTTTGCTCTCCTCTTTACAAGAGACTATAATACCATTGAGGTAGGAGATAGATGGGCCCCTGGGCTGAACAGCTGCTGTTTTTCAAGTGGAGTAAAGTTGCAGCTTGGTTCTCACCCAGACACTCCAAGGACAAAGCTAGTGGCAGAAGCTGAGCGCTGTTGAAGTAAAGAGACAAGAGGACCAATCCTGAGGTCAAGGACAATTTCTCTGTCTGCACAAATGCAGGAAGACTCCTTGGTGGTCAAAAGGCAGGGGGCGCCACCTGTGTGAACATGTACCCACAAGCGTCTGCAGTGGAATCCATCTTAGTAAAAAGGTGCGCACACATGTTGGGGAGAATCCTTGAACAGGTCACATATGGGAAAAGAAACAAGATAATTGGCGGAAGGTAAACAAAGATCTGGAAATACTGTCCTATGTAAGTGATTTAAATCACCTCTTTACTGCACTCCTCCTCATTAGGGTGGACACATACGCTTTCTCTCCAGGTGTGTATTTCTGCCTTGCTTCACTCTTAAACACACAAAATGAGTCTCTATGTGCTCTCTCATATGCTATGCTGTGTCCCTGATAATAAACTTTGTACCTGTTTTTACAGTTTTGGCCTTCTTGAGAAATGCATTTTTCAACGAGGATAAGAGCCAGAGTAACTTTGCTTCTAGCCTCTAGACACTGTTATCTAGTGCCGAGGATTCCTCATTTTCATCCAGGCTACCCAGATTCAATTCTGGGGCAAGGGACTAAGATCTTTCTTCAGGAAAACTCATTGCTGTCTCTCCAAGATCAACATCATTCTAGGAGCCTAGAATGATGGTTTGAGGCTTATGGAGATTAGTGGTGAGTGTGTTTATTTATTTTTTTGGCCTCACATTTTGTGGGTCTTAGTTCCCTGACCAGGTATTGAATTCCAGCCTCTGGCAGTGAGTGCATGGAGTCCTAAGCTTTGGACCACCAGGGAATTCCCAGTGGTGTTTTTAATAGAAATAGATTAACTGAAACAGGAAGCCAATACAATGAAGACGATAAGGAGTCTGATAGAAAGAAATGGTCAGAAATAAATGTCAAAAGAGTTCAAGAGAGAAGATAGTGTGTCACATTGTGTTACCCTGAAAGGGACAAAGGCTTAGTGTAGGTAATTTGGGAAGTGACCTCAGAAACAAGTAAGAGGGAGGGGAGGAGGAAAGGGCAACAACATAGCAGTAAAGATTGCTATGGGACTCAGTCCTACTGGGGGGTCTGTCGAAGAGCCATGTTGAATATGCCACAAATTTTACCTCTGAAGGATGGGAGGCTGGGACACTTATATTATCCACTACCTCTCACAGGTGGAGAATGCCCTCAGAGTGTTTTCCCCTGTGCCAGGACAGGGGCTGAACGAGCCACTGCTGCCCAGAGGCAGAAAAGCAGAGCAGCACAGGTACTTCAGAAGGGCATAGACAGGTGTAGGGCATATTCCATCACTAGAATCAAATGTAGGCTAAGGGGGTTTAACCCCACGAGCCAAAACCACCCACTATAGCATCTAAAAAGAATACCAAAGAAATGGTGTCAAATGCACTAACAAGGTCCAGCCAGATGAGAAAAGCCAATAGATTTGGTGGGAAAACCATTAGATTTGGAGACAGTGGGCAGAAATGGAAGAAGTAAGCACAAGCTATTTCTTCAAACAGTTTGGCACTGAAATGAATGAGGGACTGGGTCATCATTGCAGTCTAAAATGAAGATACCTGCTAGCAATAATGATAATAGCTGACATTTAGGAAAACTTACTATGTACTAACCAGTCTTTCAAATACTTTTACATATTTTAATCCATTGAACCCCTTCAACAACCACATGAAAAGGATACCGTTATTACCCTCATTTACAAAGAGGTTGACAAAGAGGTAGCAAGAGGTTAAGTAATACACTCAATATCAAATCAGGGCTTCCCTGGTGGCTTAAATGGTAGAGAATCTGCCTGTAGTATGGGAGACCTAAGCTTGATCACTGGGTCAGGAAGATCCCCTGGCTACCTACTCCAGTATTCTTGCCTGGAGAATTCCATGAACAGAGGATCCTGGAGGGCTACAGTCCATAGAGTCACAAAGAGTTGAACATGACTGAAGAACTAGAACTTTCACTTTCTTTTCCCCCCAAGATCACACTACACATAAGTGGCTGAATCAAGACAGTTTGGCTTCAGAATTTGCTCCCTTTACAACTAACTATATCCGTGTGTCTTGTTAGCAAAAGGAATGAAAAGGGAAGAGATGGAAGACACAGTTGAGAAAAAATAATGGAGCATATTCTGAGAGAAGACAAGAGGTGATATGCTCAAGGACACATATGGAAGGGGAAAAAAGAGAAGGGGAAAAAAGGAGAGATTTCAAAGCAGGACTGAAGGAATTTTGGTGATTCTGTAGATAAAGCTGTCAGGAAGTTTAAAGGCAGGAACCTCGCAAGAAATAGTAAATCAGATAAAATCAAATGAGAGCCTTAAGTCATTTCACTTTTCTGGTCTCAGTTATCTTATTGAAGAAAACAATAGCTACTTCACACAATTTTGGTGGGGATTTAAATAAATATATGTGAACAAATCCAGCACACAGTTGTATAGAAAGCATTTAATAAACATCATTTTTCACCTCTCTCCCTCTTTCTTAGATAAAGTGAGGTCATCAGAAAGGAGGCTCTTTACTACCAAAATATCTTTCAAATTTTCAGTTTTATAAATTAAGATTATACTAATCCAACATTCCAGCTAGAAAATAAGGAAATAGTATGTGTATCGCTGATTCATTTTGCTGTACAGTAGAAAGTAGTTTTAGTCACTCAGTCATATTTGACTCTTTGTGATCCCATGGACTGTAGACTGCCAGGCTCCTCTGTCCATGGTATTCTCCAGGTAAGAATATTGGAGTGGGTAGTCATTCCCTTTTTCAAGGGATCTTCCCAACCAGGAATCAAACTGGGTCTCCTGTAGGCAGATTCTTTACCATCTGAGCCACGAGGGAACACAACATTGTAAAGGAACTATAATCCAATAAAAATAAATTTAAACAAATAATTATTCCTTAAATAAGGAAAAGCGTTTCAAAAGAAAGATGAGTTATAAGCCCAGAAATCAACACAATTTGAAAAAGTTTTTAATTTTTATAAATACACAAATCCTAAGGACATACACACAAAAACTTCCTGTTGAATACTCTTAGTTAATCTGATGTCTGAGATGCAACTCTCTAAAAAATTATCTCCAGCATTTCCCATAATGCTTTCCAAGGACCTAAGTCGCAACAGGAAGGAAAGAGCAAGATAAGGAAGGGATTTGTTTCTTTCCTGTAAAGTGGAGGAGACTTTGGGAGTTTACACACTTTCAAGAAGTTGTTCACTTCCTAACAAAAACTTAGACTGTCTACTCAATGCCCATCACGCTACACCATTGACATGGTCAAAGAGGTACCAAGAAGCACACAACTCCCTCGATCTAGGACCTTAGAAGAGTTGAACTTCCTAAAGTTTTGACTTCTCTACAGTTGCCAATGATAAGAGAAACGACTGGAACTAAGAAATATAACTGATGAAGATTCTATAGCTATGATCAAACTGATCAGCTACTGAGAAAGTTTGCAAAGAATAATATCAGTACAGAATTTTTAAAAGGTGATCGTCTTGACCTCAGGTGGCAAGAGGGTATTGATCCCTATGGAACACAGAAGAGGACTGGAGGTCAATGAAATATGAAGATGAAAAAAGTCACGGCAATATGGGATGGGGAGGGAGGTGAGGGGGGTTCAAGATGGGGAACACATGTACACCCGGGGCAGATTCATGTTAATGTATGGCAAAACCAATACAATATTGTAAAGTAATTAGCCTCCAATTAAAATAAATAAATTTTAAAAAATAAAAGAAAAAAAAATCACGGCAATATATTTCCCTCAGCCACTCTTAGTTCAAAGCTTAACCAAATCCACGGTAAGGACTGTCTTCAGTTGTATGATCACACTTTAGTTGAATTTATTTATTAATTACTCTCTGGTTTGTGTGTATGTGTATACGTGCATGTGCTTAAATATTTAGTATAGTGTTCATTCCATAATGTATGTGTGGTCATTTTGAATTACTGACAACTAAATAGAACTTTTAGAGGAAAACCAAATAATTAAAAGGCTAATTTGAGAAATTTTAAGGAGGAGTTATGTTAACTAACATTTAACCTGAAGGTTCTAGGTGCTTAAGTCCGTGGGAAAGTTGCAACAGGCAGGAGTTGTTAAAGACTTCTCTCTGAAGGAAATACATTACACTTGCACCTAGTATTCCAGACCTTAGAACTTCATATAGAATCTCAAATGGGCTCTTTTCAGGTAACTTACTTGCTCAGCATTGGTTTCTCATCATTAACTGGGGTGACCTCTACAAAAATGGTTTTAAGTATTTTATGTTTCCCGTCTGACACCTGGATTGTAAAGTCATCAGCAAGACTCTCTGAATCATCGTGCACGTACATCAACCTCATTCCTAGACAAAGGGAAAAAAGAGAGAAAGTAAATCTTTCTTATGATTAAACCATTTCAAAATCTGTCACAAATAATTTGTCTTAATTTCCAAGGCATTGTTATTAGCATGAGCTCATTAACCAGCACAATAAGGTAAAATCAAACTATTTTATAAAGTAAGAGTACCCTCCTAGTTCATTAAAAGTTCCTATTTAAATAAGTTAGTATTTGATAAGGGTCTTACTTAAAGTCATTGAGAAAAAATATATTCAATAAACTGGAAGAGAACAATGGTGACAGGGTATTTAAATGAAACAAAAAATTGGTTCGTTACTTAGGGGAATTTGTATTTAGATCCCTACCTCAAGCCAACAATCTAAATTTTAAGTGAATCAAAACTTAAATAAAAAACTGGTTTTAAAGTCTATATAACATTCACATGGAAAAAATGGAACTTTCAAAAAAGAAAAAATGGAACTTTCATATGTAGCTAGTAGAAAAGTAAAATGATGCAGCTACTTTTGGAAAACAGTTTGACAGAGTTTTAGATTTGATCCCTGGGTCAGGAAGATCACCTGGAGAAGGAAACAGCAATGCACTCCAGTATTCTTACCTGAAAAATCAAATGGACAGAGGAGCCTGGCAGGCTACATTTCATAGGGTCACAAAGAGTTGGACACATCTGAGCACATGAGCAAATAGGATAAGATCAATTTTTCAAAAAGAGTAATGAAAAAATACTTTAGGCTGCTATTTCAATGTGTCATTTCCTTAAAGAGCAAATTATCACCTCGGAGAATAATGAATTATTATAGGTTGTTCTATATTTGTTTCAAATGTGGAGGTTTTGACAGAAAAATCTCTTCAAATTTAGTTCCATAATCTCAATTGTTTTAAAAAGGAATTTTTTTGTTATGTGATTAAAACCTTGGGGTAAAATACCAAAATTCACAAATATAATTTTTACTGATGCTCTTAAGGTGAAAGAAAAGATATTTCTTTTTCAATTACCCACTCTGTCTAGCTGAGACTTCATGCTCTGCATTATTTGAGAGCCCAAAGAAAACCCTTGAGGGATAAAAGAATATAGGCAAAGGCCATTTCTTCAATTTCTCTTTCTGTGATTTATTACTATCTTTTCTGGGTTAAATTATTAAATCAACAACAACAAACAAATTGGAATGAAACATGATATACCATTCTTGAGAAGTTCCATGGAAAAGTTGTAGACAAGTTCATGCTTCTGGCCAGGGTTGGCTGATTGCTTATATTGAAAAAAGTTTCTGCTAAATGCCCTGTTGATGAGGAGGCCATGACGCGGTTTGTGAGTGATACTGAACAGCAAGGGGTTCTTGGGAATGTCCCGGTCAGTAGCACTGATGATGGAAGAATCCAGCTCTCTCATCTGACCCTCACACACCTAAACAAAGGCAAGAGAAGTCAGCGCATGTGAAATGAAACCTGTCTTTCTTTTGGCAAAAAGCTCAAAAAGTAATTTTAAAACATCCTATAATAATTTTAAGAGATCCTTACAAATTTTCCAGAACGTTTGTGTGTAAGGAGTCCTAAAAATGTTAACATGACCTTAGAAGACAATAAGAAATCTATTCATCTTTCTCATGTGTCTTTCTGAAGATTTCAAAGCACTTTATCCATTTCCATGAAGGACTTGATTCATAATTCAAAGATCAGGGACTAAAGCAACCAAAAGGATGCTTGCTTTCTGGGAGTCACAGAGTTCAGCTGTAAAACTGGGTGTAGACCCTGGCTCTCCTAACCTGCCGTTTTAACCTCTGAACCTTGCTGCTCTCACAGTTCTTTTTTTCTGCTTTACAAATGGCATAAATATCTGCTATACACACTGGGGGGTGTTAGGTGTTTTTAATTTTTGTCATTGCAGCAAACACTGCTATATCTTAATTACAGTCAACCACAGTTGAGAGGATACTCCTGGTTACACAACAGTATATATTTTAATGCTGGGTCCCTGATCTCTTCTCTGTCCTCACACCACTAATTTGCCTGAACAACCCGCATCCCACTTAAAGTTTTCATAACCCTTTAATCATAAAGAGAACTGAATGTTTTTCATTTCATGTAGGATCTAGTTATTTAGAAACATCTGTACCATTAACATGGTGCTTAGTCATCTTCATCTTTTTTTTCTCATAGCAAGGGAACAAAAAAGTATTTCTGCTTCCTACTGTGAAATACAGCAAGATCTAAATAATATGAGTATAGAAGTTTAGTATGTGCTTATTGGGCACGTACAGAATCACTGTAAGAACATGAATATTCTAAAGAATCAAAGTCCAGATGAGACTGTGATGGCCTGTTCATCATTAATTATAAGGAAGAAAATACCTAGCACTACTAAATACAGATAAACAAGAAGTAGGAAAGGGTGGAGAAATCCAGGAATGTCTTTGTGGCTGAGTGGACATTTTAGGTTTGAAGAAGACATGGGCTTTAGACTTGTGAAAATACTCTGTCTTCAGCCTCTCTTAAGGACTTTGAAAAGAGCCTTCCTACAACTACTTGCATATATATAACAAGAATCATAATATCTTACATTTAGGCTAAAATTATGCTGGTTCCCTTTTATCTGGACTACATTTTAAAAACTGAGATGGCATAATAATTTAATGCATGGTAATAGAAGTAGGGAATCATCTTTGATAGTAAATTGCATTTTTCTCCAAAAATTTTAATAAAGCAACCTAAAAAAGAAGTTCTAATCATCTTTCTTTATAAAGCTCGGGACTCCTGGACTCACTGAATGACAACCTTTCCCATTTATAAAATGGTAAATTCATTCACAAGATGACTGGGAAATTTTATCAAAAAAATGTGAGATTCTTCTTTGTGCATTCTATAATTTATTGAGATTATAAATAAAAGGTTTAGATAAATAGATATAAAATACAGACACTCACTAGTAGACAGTTTTGAAATGGATTATAATAACTTTAAAATCTCAATTTTTTTTGTGCTGCAAGTTGCAGCACAACTTGATGGAAGCCTAGCTAGCTATAAAATAAATACACTTTTCCACAAGAAAGCAAAATACATATGACTATTTTAAAAATCACTTGAAGCTTAAAGCCAGCTCTGCCAATAACACATGGGGCTCCATATTTGTTACTCTTCAACAGCCTCTGTAAGCAATTCACAGGGGAGAAAAAAGGCATGATTACTTTCAGAGAAGAGCAAGAGACAAATTCCCAGTGGCCTAATTATTTCAGAAACTCCAACCCTAGATAGATACAAGACAATAGAGGTAGGTATAGAAGGAGTCATTTGTAATTTCTTCTCTCTCTCATAATTACTGAAGTGCTCTCTGGAGAAATCCATGTGCCAACAGAAGAGGAATGGCAGGAGCAGGCATTTAAGTCTCATCCTTTTAAGTCTTATATACCTTTAAGACTTGGCAGAAAATTAAAATCAAATAAAGACTTTTGCATTTAGAATTTGATGATTTTTAGTGAAAAATAAGGCAAAATAATGGTTTCAAAGTAACTTTGATCAGACTACAGACGTAACAAGACTAATATGAATGACACCTATTTAATAAGGGTTTTCTAA
This sequence comes from Moschus berezovskii, assembly GCF_049115385.1. Classification (NCBI taxonomy): domain Eukaryota; kingdom Metazoa; phylum Chordata; class Mammalia; order Artiodactyla; family Moschidae; genus Moschus; species Moschus berezovskii. The sequence continues at coordinate 35,959,361 of NC_142466.1, read as the reverse complement.
GGAGATGGTTAGATAGCATCACCAATTCAATGGACATGAATTTAAGCAAACTCCGGGAGACAGTGGAGGACAAAGGAGCCTGGGGTGCTACAGTCCATGGGGTTGCAAAGAGTAAGACATGACTTATCAACTGAACAACAGCAAAATGTGCCCATCATGATAGTCATGGCCACCCTAAAGGAAGATCTGATACACATTTTGCAGATGAGGAAACAAAAACTCAGAGAAATAACTTACCCAGGACCCCATGACTAGTAAACAACAACACCAAGTCCCTCATATTCCAAAGCGAGTACTCATTCATTTAATCAGAATATGCTATGAGTATATCTGGATTAAATAATTGTATAAAAATTAAGATTGTTTAAAAAGAATTATATGCTTATATGAAAATATTAAAATATAGTAATCGAAGATTTTTTTTAAGTAGAAAGTAGGGTATATTAATGATCTCTGATTTGTAGGTGAAAACATACAGAAAAGTCATATACATACATACATATCATTGGCATGGGCAAAATTACTTCTGTGTAAATTAATTACCAAACACTCAACTGAAGGGGAGTGACCATGCATAGGGACTGTTAAAGAGGGAGAATTTCATAGTTCACTGTGTAAGTTTCACAACATTCTAACTTGTTTAACCACATATATTTATTATTTTTTTAAGACAACAGTTGTCTCAGCAGTGATATGCTGGGCCATTTTAACCATGTCTAAATTTTTAAATAAAACTAACAAATATTATTATATAATAGAATGACATTTTTAAGCTGCACAAAAATAATGGTCCAAATTGTGTTTTTTCCTGTCATATATCTTTATAAACAGCTGTATAAAAGAGATGCCTGTAGTTTGTGAATTAAGAGTCCTTGCTATTGTAGCACTGGTTAAGGAAGCATGCTATGGAATCAGAGCACCAGGGTGCAAATCCCCTACTTTTTACTTACTGCAAAGCTCTGTTATCTGGGGACACTAACTTAACCTTTTTAGTCTCATTTATTGCAGTTATAACATGGCAATAATAATGCCATCACTTTAAAAGTGATTCAATATGAACACATGTAAAGGGTTTGGAACAGGACCTACTAGCAAGTACTGCATTCTATATATAGACAACTATAATTAAAACTATGCAAATGCTATCTGTTACCAGTTATTATTATCATGACCATCATCATTACTATTAGAAAAATATTTATCAAGTGACTGCATTACATAACATAGGTTACTGCCCTCTTTGCTCATTAACTTGATGTGTTAAGTGCACAAAGACCAATGTGAATAGATTAGGTGAAAATAAAAATTAGGAAATGATAGAGACTAAAAATCCAAATATCTTTCTTACAGTAATATTCTGCACTATAAAATCAGGAGCTTCATCATTTGTAGCGTTGATTACAATATAAAATGGTATCTCCATGGAGTGTCGCTTCCCATCGGTGACATACAACATAAACTTGTCAGCCGTTGGTTCCATCCCCAGATGCCTGGACTGCACATAGTTAATATGTAAAGCCTTCATGTCTTTCCACTGAAACGAAGCTAGAGCACATCAAAATGGAGCAGGTAAATAAGAAAAACATATTTTCCCAAGCTACTGGTCCTTAATCCTTAACCCAATAGCCTATTTCTCAGCAGAGCAAATAAGGGATCACAGCAGTTGACCTAAGGATCAGTTATCAGGGACTTCTATAATGACTATACCCATCAACATAAAAACATATCCATAAATTACAAGGAAGAATTAAAATTTGCATGGAGAACAGAAGGGCTGTAACTGCTAACTAGGATGTAGGGACTTTGTGACCATCATTCACATACTTGGAATGAATGTCAGAGAGACCGTCCCTTGATGAAAAACAGTGCTCCAGAGTGAACAGTTCTTGTCATATTTGAACAAGGAACCATCTCTTTCATATAAAGGCAAATCAAGAGTTCATCAGTCATCTGCCTGTTAGTCGCTAAGTTGTCTCCAGCTCTTTGCAACCCCATGGGCTGTAACTCTCCGGGTTCCTCTGTCCATGGAATTCTTCAGGCAAGAACACTGGAGTGGGTTGCCATTTTTCTCCAGGGGATCTTCCCCATTTAGAGATTGAACCCCAGTCTCCTGCATGGCAGGCAGATTCTTTACCATCTGAGCCACCAGGATGGTAGCCTATTGTCAGCCTGCTTGACTGCATAGCAAGCAACTAGCAGGAATGAGTGAAATTAACTGACCTGCTATTATGGTATTCTGATATTGACTTAAATCAAAAGAAAAACGCTCTGTGTTATGTATTAAGTCACAGGCGGTGGTTTAGTCGCTGTCGTGTCCAACTCTTGCGACCCCAGGGGCTGTAGTCCCCCAGGTTCCTCTGTCCATGGGATTTTCCAGGCAAGAATACTGGAGTGGGTTGCCATGTCCTCCTCTGAGGGATCTTCTTGACCCAGAGGCTGAATCCCGGTCTCCTGCATTGCAGGCTAATTCTTTACCAACTGAGCTAACTAAGGCCCCCACCCTAAGTCACAGGAGAAACTGCAATTAATGCAATTAATCTTTAATGCATTAATCTTTCTTCCAACTCCATTGAGACATAATTCACCTATCACTGTGTGAGTTTAAGGTGTAAGACATGTTGATTTGACATAAGCATGTATGACTTCTCTGAAAAAATGTCTATTCAAGTCCTCTGCTCATTTTTAATCAGATTGTTTAGCTTTTTGTATTAAGTTATATGAGTAATTTATATATTTTTGATTTTATCTCCTAACAGATATGTGGTTTGTAGATACTTTCTCCCATTCTAAAGATAATCTTTTCATTTTATTGATTGTTTCTCTTCCTCTGCAGAAGTATTTTAATGTAGCCCCACTTCTTGATATTTTGCTTTTTTACCTTTGCTTTTGCTGTCAAATTAAAAAAGTCATCACTAGGCCCACATTAGGGAACTTACTGCCTATGTTTTCTTCTAGGAGCTTTATGGTTTCATGTCTCATATGCAAGACCTTAATCCATTTTGAGTTATTAATTTTTGTGTTGTAAGATAATGGTCCATTTTCATTCTTTTGAATGTGTCTGTCCATTTTTCCCAACATCACTTCTTAAAGAATGCTTTGCCTTTTGTATTTTCTTGGTTCCTTCATTAAAAATTAATTGACCATATTTGTATGGCTTTATTTCTGGGTTCTCTATTCTGTTACGTTGATCTGTGAGCTTGTTATTTTTTTTCTGCTTTGATTATGATAGCTTTGCAATAATAGTTTGAAATCAGCAGGTATGATGCTTCCAACTTTGCTCTTTTTTCTCAAGATTTCTTTGGCTATCTGAGGTCTTTTGTGGTTCCATACAAATGTTAGGATTATCTGTTCTATTTCTGTTAAAAAAAAAAAGTCACTGGAATTTTGATAGGGATTGCACTGAATCTGCAGAGAGCTTTGGGCAGTAAAGACATTTTAACTATATTAACACTTTCAACCCACAAACATGGGATGTCTTTCCATTTGCTTGTGTCCTCTTCAATTTCTTTCATCAAGTCACCAATTCTATGTCTTATAGTTGGTATATAAAATTTTCACTACCTTGGTTAAAATTACTCCTATATATTTTACTGTTTTTTTATGCTATTATAAATGAGATCGCTGTATCTGTTTCTTCTTCAGAAAATTTATTGTCCATGTATAGGAATACAACTGAGTTTTGTGTGTTGATTTTGTACCCTAAAACTACTGAATTTGTTCATTAGTTCTAATGGGTTTTGGTGAAGTCGTTGGGAATTTATATATATAATATCACATCATTAGCAAATAGGAACATTTTACTTCTTCCTTTCTGATTTGCAGACCCTTTATTTCCTTCTCTGGCTATGATTTTTTCAGTACTATATTGAATAGGAGTGATGCAGGTGGGAACTTTTGTCTTGTTCCTGTTCTTAGAGGGAAATTTTTCAAACTTTCACTGCTAAGTCTAGCTAAAAGTTTGCCACTTGCCTTTATCTTTTTAAAAAAATCAACTCAGTTTCATTAACCTTCCCCATTTTGTTTATCTGTTCTTTATTTGTTTCTGCTCTGGTCTTTATTATATCCTTCCTTCTGCTAAATATGGACCTAATTTGTTCTTGCTTTTCTAGTTATAGGTTATTTACTTTTTTAATGCAGCACTTATCATTATAAAACTTTTCTCTTCGTACTGCCTTTGCTGCATTCCATATATTTTGCTGTGTTGTGTTCCTATTTTTATTTAGGATTTTTAAATTTCTTTCTTATATTTAGTCTTTGATCCATTGGTTATTCAGGAATGTGTTAATTTTCACATATTTGGGAACTTTCTACTTATGTCTAGTTATTGACTTTAAACTTCATGCCATTGTGGTTAAAAAAAAAAGATACTTGGTACAATTTCGATCTTTTTAAATTGTTTAAGACTTGCTTAGTGACTCATCATATGATCTATCCCAGAGACTGTTTCCTGTGCATTTGAGAAGAATGTGCATTCTACTTTTGTTGAATGAAATATATGTATGTCTGTTGGGTTCATTTGGTTTAATATATAGTTCAAGTCTAATGTTTTCTTACTGATTTTCCATCTGAATGATTCATCCACTGTTGAAAATGCGACACTGAAGTCCCTACTATTATTGTATTGTTGAGTATTACCCTCTTTAGTTCTATTAGTAATTGCTTAATATATTTAAGTGTTTCAATATTGTATGCATATGCATTTACCACTATTATATCCTCTCAACGAATTAACACTTTATCATTATATAATGACCTTCTTTGTGTCTTGTTATACTTTTGACTTAAGAGATTATTTTGTCTAGGATATGTATATCTACTACCCTTGCTCTCTTTCGGTTTCCATTTGCAAGGAATATCTTTTACCATCCCTTCATTTTAAGCCTGTGTCTGTCCTTAAGCCTGAAGTAAGTTTCTTGTCAGCAGCATTTAGTGGTGTCTTATTTTTTCTATTCATTCTACTAACACAACTAATTGTAAACCCAGTTTCTCTCATATTTAAAATGGATATGCCTCAAAAGGTGCTTAGAGAATAATTTACTTCTGAAGTGTTGCCTTTGAATGATTTTGGTTTTGGCATTTGTTTTTGCTTTGGTTGTTTTCTTTTCAGGTGAAACACCAGAGCTATTCAAGTTTCTGAGACATTTTGGTTTTAAAATTAATGTCATTACCGTCAATATTTCCATGATATATTCCCACTCTTTTCTGCCTGTATCTTTTAAAAGTGTTAAAAGAAACTGTGAGAATAAGACTGTGAGTTCCACCAGATTTATTCTGTCACAGTATTCTGTGTTGCTATGGGGGCCTTTTAAAACATTATTTCTTCAATATTTATCCTTAAATTTTCCATAAGTATAATTTCCATTTATTTTGAAGTAAACTCCCATACATGGGAAATTTTAAATGAAAAATTAGAATGAAAAACAATAGTATTTGAAAGTATCAGTGATCATAATAATTCCTCAAGTGTGGTACTTTGAACATTTTTAAAGTCCTAACCTAGTTATTAAATATAACCATGAGTTTGAATGAACTCCGGGAGTTGGTGATGGAGAGGGAGGCTTTGCGTGCTGTGATTCATGGGGTCGCAAAGAGTCGGACACGACTGAGTGACTGAACTGAACTGAATTGAATCAATGAGAGTCTCAAACAAAGGCTGATTATTGCTGAACATGAAACCATGACTTACCTATGCTGATGCCCATATTGCTCTTTTCAAAACCTGGAGAAGGGAGTGTGTTTTCAAGGTAGCCAAACTGGGGAGGAGAAACCAAAACAAATTCCAAGTCATCTGCTGCAGTGTCAGGGTCAGTGGCAGACAAATGGTTAACGGTAAGAGCTGCTGAGAAACCCTCATCTACAACGAATATGGTACCTGCATACAAATAATAACACAATTATGACTTACTGTGAAATCCTCTAATCAGAATAGTGAGGACAAAAGGGAGTGATTGAGATTCCAATTCAGAGACACCTCCTATATGCAAATGTACTTCCATGGGAGATGTTCATTTCCTTTGGCATAATTCTCCTCATGGTGAAAATATTCAGGGGTAATGGGTGGAATTTAATTTGACTTATGGAATTATATTTTTTCTTGTCTAAGAAAGCCAGACTATTACAGAAAGATAGAAGAAATACTAAATGTTCCAGTACAGCCCTTTAGTCATTCTCAAGGAACTCTGATTTCCCCTGTGTCTCTATGGAAGTGACAAATGAAAATAAGAATTGCCAAAATGTTTTAATGATAAGCCACTGAATGTGGTTTATATACTCTTCAAGATCAGTTGTTACCTCTGTTTGTCAGAGCGTTAATTGCCTGAGAACTATTATGAATTGCTCATAACGAGCATTTTTTTCATGCCGTAGTGCTTAATTATTCTGCGGGGATAATGCTTCCTTTCCAGAACACTGCTTGGGAGACAGTTTGCAAATTACAATAATGTTCATACATATGCTTGCATTTCTTTTCTGAGAGTCAGAACATATATATAGTGCCTACAAAGAAATGACTTCCTAAAAAGCAAATAAGGTTAAATATATATAAAGAGTCACACTGATATACTCATTCTATTCTAATAGAAATTATTATGAATAAAATAAATTACTGTCTCTACCAGGTAAAAGATACTTTCCCATGTGAAATAAAATCAGAGTATCTAAGGATTACAATGTTGTGTTCATTTTAACACACACACACACACACACACACACACACACACTTGCATTCTCTCTCCACATGGATTTATCTAAATTTTTAAACAAGTTATTTCTTTTGCCCTGTAATCTTTCACAGATCTGAGGTTTCCACAAGTCTGTATTGAGACAGTTATTAGAGGCAATTTTGTATGGTGGTTTTCTGTTTTGACTATAATAAAGGGCATTATTTCACTGGACCACAGGTATGACTAGGTGAGATAATAGAAACTTAAGAGAAAAAACATCGCCACCTATTGCAATTGAAGGTGGTTGGTTGTCCACTGGATACACTGTGATGTTGAGATCATACATTGGAAAGGACTCATGAAGAGGAACAGATGGATGAGGTCCATTGTAACAGCAGCCATTCACAAAAGGACCAGCTTCTCTGTCCGAAACCACCAATGTAATGGTGTCGAAACAAGGCATCAGGCCAATCTCACCACCTGGAAGACACAACTACAGCTGAAAGATGACTTTTAAAAAATGCAGAATACCAAGATGAAATCGCCTTACACTTCCTCTACAAGCATAGAATGGCAAGGAAAGGAACTTATGTGGTTAAAATGTGAAACTCAATTTTATTACTATGAAATTAAATAGAGTCATGCAAATAATGCAGAAATGTTTGCCCATCTGTTGCCTCTGGTGAAAACCCTGCCAGCCATCTATCACCATATGGAGGGGCAAAACAGGGCTAACAAGGGTCTGACAGTTCACAAATGAACAAGAGAGACACAAAGCTGGACCCGGGATGACTTCACTCTTCTCCCATAATTATTAGTGTTAGGACCAACCGCAGGGAAAACAGAAGGCACCCTGTCCCTCTGGTAATTGTCTTCCCATTTGCATTAACCACCTTAATTGAACAACCACTACTGCAGAAGAAGCTGAATAGGTGAAATACAAAGATAACCCACATCTTTGTCATTTGCTTCAGTATTTTCCTCATTACAAATAGTCAAGATGTTAGCCAAAAAGCAACAGCACCTGGATAAGAAGAGACCCTAATTTTCATCTTCTTTTTACTCTTGAGAGCTTCCATCTATGGGATTCAAAATGGTCCCAACTTAAGTTGTGAGAGGAAGAAGGAAGAAAATATCAGGACTAGATACTTTATCAGGAAATAGGACAATCTATTCTTGGATTACTAATGAACAGCACAGAAGTAGGAGTGCTTACTATCCAGGGGGCAGAAAAGTTATGTAGATGTGCTTTTTATCATTCTTCTACTTTACTCTAAAAGTGTCAAGAGGGAAGCAATTATGTTGGAAGTTTCGATGAGACTAGGTACAAAAGACCAGGAGCAACATCTCTTTTACAAGACACATTGGTCAAATCTATAGAGCACTGTACTTGGAATTATTACACCTGTTTAAAAAAATGAGGAACATAAAAGGGAACAAAACTGGGTCATCTGTAGAGATGTACTTGAACCTAGAGTGTGTCATACAGAGTGAAGTAAGTCGAAAGAAAAAAACAAATATTAATGCATATATCTCCCATGTTACTAAGGTCATGCTTAAAATCTTGCATGTCAGGCATTACATGGACCAAGAACTTCCAAGCTGGGTTTAGAAAAGGAAGAGGAACCAGAGATCAAATTGTCAACATTCACTGGATCATACAGAAAGCAAGGGAATTCCAGAAAAACATCTACTTCTGTTTCATTGACTACATAAAAGCCTTTGACTGTGTGGATCATAACAAACTATGGAAAACTCTTAAAGAGATGGGAATACCAGACCATCTTACCTGTCTCCTGAGAAACTTGCATGCAGGTCAAAAAGCAACAGTTACAACCCTGTATGAACAACTGAGTGGTTCAGGATTGAGAAAGCAGTACAACAGGGCTGTCTGCTGTCACTCCGTTTGTTTAACCTATATGCTGAGCGCTTCGTAAGAAATTCCAGACTGGCTTAGTTATATGCTGGAATCAATATAGGCAGGAGAAACATCAACAACCTCAGATATACAAGTGATACCAGTCTAATGGCAGAAAGCAAAGAGGAAGTAAAGAGCCTTTTGATGAGGGTAAAGAAGAAGAGTGATGAGCCTGCTTAAAACTAAATATTAAAAAAATAAAGATCATGGTATCTGGCCCCATTACTCCATGGCAAAGAGAAGGAGGTAAAGGTGGAAGTAGTGCCAGATTTCATCTTCTTGGGCTCTAAAATCACTGGAGATGGTAACTTCAGCCATGAAACAAGAAGACATTTGCTTCTTGGCAGGAAAGCTATGGCAAACCTAGACGGTGTGTTGAAAAGCAGACACTACTCTGCTGACAGAGATCCATATAGTCAAGACTATGATCTTCCCAGTGGTCACGCAGAGTTGTGACAGCTGGACTGTAAAGAAGGCAGAGCACCAAAGAATTACTGCCTTCAAACTGTGGTACTGGAAAAAACTCTTAACTATCCCTTGGATAGCAAGGAGATCAAACCAATCTTTTTTTTTTTTTATTGTTTTTTTATTTTATTGGAGGCAAATTACCTTACATTAATATATTGGTTGGTTTTCCATACATTGACACGAATCCGCCCCGGGTGTACATGTGTTCCCTTTCTTGAACCCCCTCCCACCTCCCTCTTCCCCATATCCTCCCTCTGGGTCATCCTCGTGCACCAGCCCCAAGCATCCTGTATCATGCGTCGAACCTGGACTGGTGATTCATTTCACATATGATAATATACATGCTACAATGCCATTCTCCCCAATCATCCCACCTTCACCCTCTCCCACAGAGTCCCAAAGACTGTTCTATATACCTATGTCTCTATTGCTGTCTCGTATACAGGGTTAAGGTTACCATCTTTCAGGTCGGTCTAGTCAAGGCAATGGTTTTTCCTGTGGTCATGTATGGATGTGAGAGTTGGACTGTGAAGAAAGCTGATCACCGAAGAATCGATGCTTTTGAACTGTGGTGTTGGAGAAGACTCTTGAGAGTCCCTTATACTGCAAGGAGATCCAACCAGTCCATTCTAAAGGAGATCGATCCTGGGTGTTCATTGGAAGGACTGATGCTAAAGCTGAAACTGCAATACTTTGGCCACCTCATGAGACGAGTTGACTCACTGGAAAAGACTCTGATGCTGGGAAAGGTTGGGGGCGGGAGGAGAAGGGGACGACAGAGAATGAGATGGCTGGATGGCATCACCGACTCTGTGGACATGAGTTTGAGTGTACTCCGGGAGTTGGTGATGGACAGGGAGGCCTGGCGTGCTGTAATTCATGGGGTCGCGGAGAGTCGGACACAACTGAGCGACTGAACTAAACTGATACTGTATTGATGTTTTTCTTTCTGGCTTACTTCACTCTGTATAATAGGCTCCAATTTCATCCACCTCATCAGAACTGATTCAAATGCATTCTTTTTGATGGCTGAAAAATACTCCATTGTGTATATGTACCAAAGCTTTCTTATCCATTCGTCTGCAGATGGACATCTAGGTTGCTTCCATGTCCTGGCTATTATAAACAGTGCTGCAATGAACATTGGAGTATACGTGTCTCTTTCAATTCTGGTTTCCTCGGTGTGTATGCCCAGGAGAGCGATTGCTGGATCCTATGGCAGCTCTATTTCCAGTTTTTTGAGAAATCTCCACACTGTTCTCCATAGTGGCTGTACTAGTTTGCATTCCCACCAACAGTGTAAGAGGGTTCCCTTCTCTCCACACCCTCTCCAGCATTTATTGCATGTAGACTTTTGGATAGCAGCCATTCTGACTGGTGTGAAATGGTATCTCATTGTGGTTTTGATTTGCATTTCTCTGATTATGAGGGATGTTGAGCATTTTTTCATGTGTTTGTTAGCCATCTTTATGTCTTCTTTGGAGAAATGTCTGTTTAGTTCTTTGGCCCATTTTTTGATTGGGTCATTTATTTTTCTGGAATTGAGCTGCAGGAGCTGCTTGTATATTTTGGAGATTAATCCTTTATCAGTTGCTTCATTTGCTATTATTTTCTCCCATTCTGAAGGCTGTCTTTTCACCTTGCTTATAGTTTTCTTTGCTGTGCAGAAGCTTTTGATTTTAATTAGGTCCCATTCGTTTATTTTTGCTTTTATTTCCAATATTCTGGGAGGTGGGTCTTGGAGGATCCTGCTGTGATTTATGTTGGGGAGTGTTTTGCCTACGTTCTCCTCTAGGAGTTTTATAGAATCTGGTCTTACATTTAGCTCTCTAATCCATTTTGAGTTTATTTTGGTGTATGGTGTTAGGAAGTGTTCTAGTTTCATTCTTTTACAAGTGGCTGACCAGTTTTCCCAGCACCACTTGTTAAAGAGACTGTCTTTTCTCCATTTTATATTCTTGCCTCCTGTGTCAAAGATAAGGTGTCCACAGGTACATGGATTTATCTCTGGGCTTTCTATTTTGTTCCATTGATCTATATTTCTGTCTTTATGCCAGTACCATACTGTCTTGATGATGTGGCTTTGTAGTAGAGCCTGAAGTCCGGCAGGTTAATTCCTCCAGTTCCATTCTTCTTCTTCAAGATTGCTTTGGCTATTCGAGATTTTTTGTAATTTCATACAAATTGTGAGATTATTTGTTCTAGTTCTGTGAAAAATATCGTTGGTAGCTTGATAGGGATTGCATTGAATGTATAAATTACTTTGGGTAGTATACTCATTTTTACAATATTTATTCTTCCAATCCACGGACACAGTATATTTCTCCATCTATTAGTGTCCTCTTTGATTACTTTCACTAGTGTTTTATAGTTTTCTATGTACAAGTCTTTTGTTTCCTTAGGTAGATATATTCCTAAGTATTTAATTCTTTTCGTTGCAACAGTGAATGGAATAGTTTCCTTAATTTCTCTTTCTATTTTCTCATTATTAGTGTATAGGAATGCAAGGATTTCTGTGTGTTGATTTTATTTCCTGCAACTTTACTGTATTCATTGATTAGCTCTAGTAGTTTTGTGGTAGAGTCTTTAGGGTTTTCTGTGTAGAGGATCATGTCATCAGCGAACAGTGAAAGTTTTATTTCTTCTTTTCCAATTTGTATTCCTTTTATGTCTTTTTCTGCTCTGATTGCTGTAGCCAAAACTTCCAGAACTATGTCAAATAGTAGTGTTGAGAGTGGGCACCCTTGTCTTGTTCCTGACTTTAGGGGAAATGCTTTCAGTTTTTCACCGTTGAGAATAATGTTTGCTGTGGGTTTGTCATATATAGCTTTTATTATGTGGAGGTACGTCCTTTCTATTCCCATTTTCTGGAGGGTTTTTATCATAAATGGATGTTGAATTTTGTCGAAGGCTTTCTCTGCATCTATTGAGATAATCATATGATTTTTATGTTTCAGTTTGTTAATGTGGTGTATTACGTTCATTGATTTGCGGATATTGAAGAATCCTTGCATTCCTGGGATAAAGCCCACTTGGTCATGATGTATGATCTTCTTAATGTGTTGTTGGATTCTGATTGCTAGAATTTTGTTAAGGATTTTTGCATCTATGTTCATCAGTGATATTGGCCTGTAGTTTTCTTTTTTTGTGGGATCTTTACCTGGTTTTGGGATTAGGGTGATGGTGGCCTCATAGAATGAGTTTGGAAGTTTCCCTTCCTCAGCAATTTTCTGGAAGAGTTTGAGTAGAATAGGTGTTAGCTCTTCTCTAAATTTTTGGTAGAATTCAGCTGGGAAGCCGTGTGGACCTGGGCTTTTGTTTGCTGGGAGATTTCTGATTACATCCTCTAGTTCCATGCTTGTGATGGGTCTGTTCAGATTTTCTATTTCTTCCTGGTTCAGTTTTGGCAAGGTGTACTTTTCTAGGAATTTGTCCATTTCGTCCAAGTTATTCATTTTATTGCCATATAATTGCTGATAGTATTCTCTAATAATCCTTTGTATTTCTGTGTTGTCGGTTGTGATCTCTCCATTTTCATTTCTAATTTTATTGATTTGGTTCTTCTCCCTTTGTTTCTTGATGAGTCTGGCTAGTGGTTTGTCAATTTTATTTACCTTCTCAAAGAACCAGCTTTTGGCTTTGTTGATTTTTGCTATGGTCTCTTTTGTTTCTTTTGCATTTATCTCTGCCCTAATTTTTAAGATTTCTTTCCTTCTACTAACCCTGGGGTTCTTCATTTCTTCCTTTTCTAGTTGCTTTAGATGTAGAGTTAGGTTATTTAGTTGACTTTTTTCTTGTTTCTTGAGGTGTGCCTGTATTGCTATGAACGTCCCCCTTAGCACTGCTTTTACAGTGTCCCAGAGGTTTTGGGTTGTTGTGTTTTCATTTTCATTAATTTCTATGCATATTTTGATTTCTCTTTTGATTTCTTCTATGATTTGTTCATTATTCAGCAGTGTGTTGTTTAGCCTCCATATGTTGGCATTTTTAGTAGTTTTTCTCCTGTAATTGAGATCTAATCTTACTGCATTGTGGTCAGAAAAGATGCTTGGAATGATTTCAATTATTTTGAATTTACCAAGGCTAGATTTATGGCCCAGGATGTGATCTATCCTGGAAAAGCTTCTGTGTGCGCTTGAGAAAAAGGTGAAATTCATTGTTTTGGGGTGAAATGTCCTATAGAGATCTATTAGGTCTAACTGGTCTATTGTATCATTTAAAGTTTGTGTTTCCTTGTTAATTTTCTGTTTAGTTGATCTAGCCATAGGTGTGAGTGGGGTATTAAAGTCTCCCACTATTATTGTGTTATTGTTTATTTCCCCTTTCATACTTGTTAGTAATTGTCTTACATATTGCGGTGCTCCTATGTTGGGTGCATAAATATATATAATTGTTATATCATTTTCTTGGATCGATCCTTTGATCATTATGTAGTTTCCTTCTTTGTCTCTTTTCACAGCCTTTGTTTTAAAATCTATTTTATCTGATATGAGTATTGCTACTCCTGCTTTCTTTTGGTCTCTATTTGCGTGGAATATCTTTTTCCAGCCCTTCACTTTCAGTCTGATTGTGTCCCTCTTTTTGAGGTGGGTCTCTTGTAGACAACATATATGGGGGTCTTGTTTTTGTATCCATTCAGCCAGCCTTTGTCTTTTGGTTGGGGCATTCAACCCATTTATGCTTAAGGTGATTATTGATAAGTATGATCCTGTTGCCATTTTCTTTATTGTTTTGGGTTCGAGTTTATATACCCTTTCTGTGTTTCCTGTCTAGAGAAGATCCTTTAGCATTTGTTGGAGAGCTGGTTTGGTGATGCTGAATTCTCTCAGCTTTTGCTTGTCTGTAAAGCTTTTGATTTCTCCTTCATATCTGAAGGAGATCCTTGCTGGGTATAGTAATCAGGGCTGTAGGTTACTTTCTTTCATCACTTTAAGTATGTCTTGCCATTCCCTCCTGGCCTGAAGAGTTTCTGCTGAAAGATCAGCCGTTATCCTTATGGGGATCCCCTGTGTGTTATTTGTTGTTTTTCCCTTGCTGCTTTTAATATTTGTTCTTTGTGTTTGATCTTTGTTAATTTGATTAATATGTGCCTTCGAGTATTTCGCCTTGGGTTTATCCTGTTAGGGACTCTCTGTGTTTCTTGGACTTGGGTGATTATTTCCTTCCCCATTTTAGGGAAATTATCAACTATTATCTCCTCGAGTATTCTCTCATGGTCTTTCTTTTTGTCTTCTTCTTCTGGGACTCCTATGATTTGAATGTTGGGGCATTTAATATTGTCCCATATGTCTCTAATATTGTCCTCATTTCTTTTAATTCTTTTTTCTTTTTCCGACTCTGTTTCATTTATTTCTACAATTCTATCTTCTAGCTCGCTTATCCTGTCTTCTGCCTCTGTTATTCTACTGCTTGTGCCCTCAAGAGTGTTTCTGATCTCATCTATTGCATTATTCATTATATACTGACTTTTTTATTTCCTTTAATTCCTTATTGAACATTTCTTGCATCTTCTCAATCCTTTTCTCCAGTTTATTTATCTGTAACTCCATTTTGCTTTCCAGATTTTGAATCATTTTCACAATTAAAATTCGAAATTCTTTATCGGGTAGGTTCCCTATATCTTCCTCTTTTGATTGTGTTGGTGGGCATTTATCCTGTTCCTTTACTTGCTGGGTATTTCTCTGCCTCTTCATCTTGCTTATATTGCTGTGTTCGGGGTGGCCTTTCCGCCTTCTGGCAGTTTGTGGAGTTCTCTTTACTATGTAGTTACCTCGTTGTGTGTGGGGTTGGATGGGTGACTTGTCAAGGTTCCCTGGTTAGGGAAGCTTGTGTCGATGTTCTGGTGGGTGGAGCTGGATTTCTTCTCTCTGGAGTGCAATGAAGTGTCCAGTAATGAGTTTGAGATGTCAGTGGGTTTGGAGTGGCTATGGGCAGCCTGTATATTGATGCTCAGTGCTATTCTCCTGTGTTGCTGGATTGTTTGCATAGTATGTCTTTCACTGAAACTTGTTGACCCTTGGGTGGTGCCTGGTTTCAGTGTATGTATGGAAGCATTTGATGAGCACCTATCAATTAATGTTCTCTGGAACAGGAGATCTCTGGTGTTCTCAGGATTTGGACTTAAGCCTCTGCCTCTGATTTTCAGTCTTATTCTTCAGTAGGCTCAAGGTTTCACCCTCTGTTACTTCCAAGGCAGTTCCTTCTGTTGAAAAAGCTCTTCTGTTTTCTGGTCTCCTCAGTGTCTAATTCCCATCCTGACACCAGGATGCAGTGGTGGACACTTTTTTTTCCCCCCCGGCTCTCCTGTTCAGTCCTGCTGTGGGGAGGGAGGAACGCAGCTAACAAATATCCCTGGCGTCTGTGGGGAGTGCTCGCAGTGTCTCGGCTACACTGGGAATGCTCCCGCTCGAGGCGTGTGTGCTTTCCCCGTTTATGCTGCTCAGGCTCTGGGTTGCTCTGCCGGGAGCTGTCCGCTGCCGGCGCTAGGTTGCATGCACTTCCCAGGTCTGAGCGGCTCGGGTTCAGGTCCTCGGGTACTCCACAAAGGCACAGACTTGGCTGGGCCTGCGTTTTGTGCCTTCCTTGGTCCGAGCAGCTCAGGTGACCAGGCATTTGGCGAGCGGTTGCTGCGACTTATTGCCTTCCCGGTCCCTGCCACTCGGTTTTCTGGGTGCACAACCAGCACAGTTTCTCAAGTGGATATCGACTGGCCCGAACCCAAGAAGTCTTGGTTAGCAAGGAAGCCTGCCTGCAGCTTGGCACAGGAAGCCTGTCTGGGGCCGCGGCTGCCCCTTCTGGCGCTGGCTGCCCTCCCTGCCTCTGTCGGCAGGGGCTGGGGGATGGGCCGCCCACAGCCGGCTCACTCTGCTCAGTGCTTTGTTCTGTGAGCAGGGCTGACGGAGTCCTGGGTTCGGGCTTTTCGCAGGCTTTCCTCCTTTCTGCTTCGCTATCTTAAGCTCGCGCCCTCAGTTTGCCCTGGGTCGTTCAAGCCTGGTTCTCCCTCTTAGCGCCGCTGCCCACGCCTCCCTGCCCAGCCCCCGCCTGCTAGTGGGGGGTGCGGGCATCTGCGCTGCTTCTCCCAGAGTTTCCTCTGGGCACTTAGTCTGTGAGTTTTATTTATGTCTTTTGTCTCCCAGTTATGTGGCCCTCTGAGATTCCACTCGCCAGTGTTTCCAGGTGTTTGGAAACTTTTTTTTTTTAAGCCTCCCTTCCCGGGATGGAGCTCCATCCCTCCCTCTTTTGTCTCTCTTTTTATCTTTTATGCAGAGTACATCATGAGGAACCTGGGCTGGAAGAAGCACAAGCTGGAATCAAGATTGCCAGGAGAAATATCAATAACCCCAGATATGCAGATGACACCACCCCTATGGCAGAAAGTGAAGAGGAACTCAAAAGCCTCTTGATGAAAGTGAAAGAGGAGAGTGAAAAAGTTGGCTTGAGGCTCAACATTCAGAAAACAAAGATCATGGCATCTGGTCCCATCACTTCATGGGAAATAGATGGAAAAACAGTGGAAACAGTGTCAGACTTTATTTTGGGGGGCTCCAAAATCACTGCAGATGCTGATTGTGGCCAGGAAATTAAAAGACTCTTACTCCTTGGAAGGAAAGTTATGACCAACCTAGATAGTATATTAAAAAGCAGAGACATTACTTTGCCAACAAAGATCCGTCTAGTCAAGGCTATGGTTTTTCCCGTGGTCATGTATGGATGTGAGAGGTGGACTGTGAAGAAAGCTGATCACCGAAGAATTGATGCTTTTGAACTGTGGTGTTGGAGAAGACTCTTGAGAGTCCCTTGGACTGCAAGGAGATCCAACCAGTCCATTCTAAAGGAGATCAATCCTGGGTGTTCATTGGAAGGACTGATGCTAAAGCTGAAACTGCAATACTTTGGCCACCTCATGCGATGAGTTGACTCACTGGAAAAGACTCTGATGCTGGGAAAGGTTGGGGGCGGGAGGAGAAGGGGACGACAGAGAATGAGATGGCTGGATGGCGTCACCGACTCTGTGAACATGAGTTTGAGTGAACTCCGGGAGTTGGTGATGGACAGGGAAGCCTGGCGTGCTGTGATTCATGGGGTCACAGAGAGTCAGACACGACTGAGCGACTGAACTGAACTGAACTGAACTGAACCTACTTTTGAAGACTATGGGCTGCTTTTCTGGGTGCCTGATGTCCTCTGCTGATATTCAGAAGTTGTTTTGTGGGATTTACTCAGCGTTCAAATGTTCTTTTGCTGATTTTGTGGTGGAGAAAGTGGTCGCCCCGTCCTATTCCTCCGCCATCTTCCCGTGCTCCTTGACTCCCAAACCAGTCAATCTTAAGGGAAATCAACCCTGAATAGTCATTGAAAGGAGCTTTGCTGAAGCTGAAGCTCCAATATTTTGGTCACCTGACACAAACAGCTGACTCATTGGAAAAGTCTCTGATGCTGGAAAAGACTGAGGGCAGAAGAGGAAGTCAGAGGATAAGATGGCATCACTGATGCAATGGACATGAACTTGGGCAAACTTCAGGAGATGGTGAGGGACAGACAGGTCTGGCGTGCTGCAGTCCATGAAGTTGAAAAGAGTCAGACACGACTGGGCAATTGAACAATAACAATGCATATATAGGAAACCTAAAAAAAATGGTACTTATGAACCTATTTGCAGGGCAAGACTAGAAATGCAGATGTACAGAACAGACTTGTGGACACATAAGGGGAAAGAGAGGGTGGGACCAATTGAGAAAACATTGACATACGTACACTACGTGTGTAAAACAGATAGCTAGTAGGAAGCTTCTGTATAGCACAGAGAGCCCCAGCATGGTGCTCTGCAATGAGCTTGAGGGCTGGGATGGGGCCTGGGGTGGAAGGGAAGCTCAAGAGGGAGGGGATATAAGTATGCATATAGCTGATTCACTTCACTGTACAGCAGAGATTGAAAAACATTAGAAAGCAATTATACGCCAATTAAAAAATGGCAGACAAGGAAATATTCAAAATGATATTATTGAGTAACCAAATGATTAAAGAATGACAAGACTGGGCTTATTTTTTTAAAAGAATAAAGTTGAGACATTAAAATTAAACAATCAGCCTTCTACTTTAGGAAAAGTGGGGGGAAGACACCGCTTATCTATTCATATTTATAAAAAAGTTAATTGGCATAAAGGTTTTTTATTCAATACTCACTTGATAAATACTTATTTAATGCTTGCTGTGTGAAAATAGTGTTCTGTGTGCTCCAGCAGAGGGAAAGACAGACATATTGAAAATGTCAAAACAGTTCAAAAAAATATCAAATGTTCAAAGACCTACTATATGTCAGGAAGGGACACAGTCTAATGGGAGGGAAAGAAATGCAGTCCAGTTAGAATATCACAGATGCATATATATATTAAGTGAAACCATATGAAATTGCTACTCTTAGCTATTTTTAACCTATTAAATGGAACATTCATCTATCTCAGCCTGATTATTACGCATTAGGTGCTGAGGGTGAAGGAGGATGAGAGCATAGGCTGATGATGGCATGGGGGGCAGAATGCACATGTCAGGGAAAGTCAGAGAAATCTTTCCAGATGGCCTTGATCACTTTGTACTGAGCGTTAAATAATGAGCGGTTTATAAGGCAGATAAGGCAGAGAACTGGGAGATATGCGAGAAGATGTGCAGGAAGAGGGAGTGGGGAAGAGAAATGGAAAAATAATTCTAGGAAATGAGAACAGCTTAACCAAAAATACAAACATAGTACATTCAGTAACTGTAATTTCAATATAAGAAAAGCATGTGTGACATTCATAGAAAGATCTAGAAAAGTTGGCCGAGTGTTAAGCCACAAAAAAACAGCTACAACATGTGTCGAAGAATTCTTTACCTTGAAATGAGACACAATCTAAAGATACAATTTATACTAAAAACAGTCAACAGGACTGTTATTTAGTAAATAATTTTTCAATGGCCAAATATTTAATATTTGGAGAATAGCAAATTAGTAACAATTTTATACCATAAAATATTATTCAATGATTAAAACATGGTTATGATAACTTTGTAACATTTAATAATATTTTAATAAACATTTTAAGATGAGAATCTAAATGAAAAAAGGAACTGCCCATACAACATGATTGTTAAAAATTACAATTAGAAAAAGGAAAAGCATAGATTGTAATACTGAAATGTTAACAGTGATTATCTTTCTGAGGTAAATAAGGTGATTTTTCAAAATTTTATCATAATTTTCTAAGCTTTCTGTAATGAGTATATATTATTTTCATAATCACAAAAATAAATTGATAATAAAATAATGGTGATACAGTTGTTATCAGGTTTCCCTGGTGACTCAGCAGTAGAGAATTCACCTGCAATGCAGGAGATGCAGGTTCAATCCCTAGCCAGGAAGATCCCCTAGAGAAGGAAAAGGCAACCCACTGCAGTGTTCTTGCCTGGAGAATCCCATGGACAAGAGGAGCCTGGCAGGCTACAGTCCATGGGATTGCAAAAGAGTTGGACACAACTAAGGAACTAAAACTACAACAATAACAATTGTTCTTTGGTAACCTTGATAACCAATGTATGGAGGCAAGCGCGGGGCCACTGGAATTTTAGCTCCTGTTCTGAGTTTCTCTTTACTCATTCTCAGTTCAGTTCAGTCGCTCAGTCATGTCCGACTCTTTGCGACCCCATGAATCATAATGCTAATCACTACCGAGTAAATGAGTAAACATTACAAGCAAAAGTATCATTCAAATAAAATATTTTTTTGAATACAGTATTTTTGTTAATTTATTAACATAACAAAAATGTTTATCTGAAAGAATTTGTACCAGTGTCCTACTAGGTCTTTGAAGAAAAAAAAAAAAAGTGTTAACACTCCCTTATATAGCCATCACACTAAATGAGAGTTATACGTATGTCTACTTGTTGTTTAGTACCTGGAACAAGGCACAGGCTTGAAGAGAAGATAGTTTAATCTCACCCATAATGTATCTATGCCAAATGAGCCTTTCAAAGATGTTAAAATTATGTTACAAACCATAATATCGGTCTCTAGATCATTTTTCTGATAGCCTGTTTGGGCAAATCAAAAAGAAGCACCTATTTGTGAACTCTGACATTGAGAGACATTGAGTAAGTGGACTACACTTCTCAGGACAAGGAAAGAGCCCACAAAACCTTTTCTAAGTCATATACAGATGTGAGAGTTGGACCACAAAAATGGCTGAGCATGGAAGAATTGATGCTTTCCAACTATGGTGCTGGAGAAGACTCTTGAGAGTCCCTTGGACAGCAAGGAGTCAAACCTTTTCTAAGTCATATACAGATGTGAGAGTTGGACCACAAAAAAGGCTGAGCATGGAAGAATTGATGCTTTCC
This sequence comes from Moschus berezovskii, assembly GCF_049115385.1. Taxonomy (NCBI): domain Eukaryota; kingdom Metazoa; phylum Chordata; class Mammalia; order Artiodactyla; family Moschidae; genus Moschus; species Moschus berezovskii. Next base: position 35,938,943 of record NC_142466.1, on the reverse strand, counting down.
AACTATGGTGCTGGAGAAGACTCTTGAGAGTCCCTTGGACAACAACTAGTCAATCCTAAAGGAAATCAACCCTGAATATTCATTGGAAGAACTGATGCTGAAGCTCCAATACTTCAGCCACCTGATGCAAAGAGCTGACTTATTGGAAAAGACCCTGATGCTGGGAAAGATTGAAGGCAGGAGAAGAAGAGGGTGACAGAGGATGAGATGGTTGGATGGCATCACCAACTCAGTGGACAGGAATTGGTGCAAACTCCAGGAGGAAGTGAAGGACACAGAAGCCTGGCGTACCGCAGTTCATGGGGTCTCAGAGTCAGACACAACTTACCAATCAAACAACAACAAAGACTTAACAGAGAGAGGATAAAGAGATATTATTTCAAGAAAAAAGATGTCTCAGTTCAGTTCAGTTCAGTTCATTTCAGTCGCTCAGTCGTGTCCAACTCTTTGCGACCCCATGAATCACAGCACGCCAGGCCTCCCTGTCCATCACCAACTCCTGGAGTTCACCCAAACCCATGTCCATCGAGTCGGTGATGCCATCCAGCCATCTCGTTCTCTGTCGTCCCCGTCTCCTTCCGCCCCCAATCCCTCCCAACATCAGACTCTTTTCCAGTGAGTCAACTCGTCGCATGAGGTGGCCAAAGTATTGGAGTTTCTAGTGAAGTGATTAAAGTATCCCATACTAACTGGTTCTGAGGCAACTGGTATCCTAATAGGTTGTTGTTTACAAAGTACATTTTAAAATATTATTTCAAAATGTTTTCCCCCATGTCCAAATTAAACTTGAGCTATCTCAGTCCCCCTCCTTGAAATCCCTCCTACATTACTGCTTGTATTCTCTTTCTCTGTCTTTTCAAATAAAAAGATTTGAATTCTGATACCTCTTATTTCCTGTACCACTCACCTGGCCTGACACACTCAGCCACACCTCCCCCTGGAATCTAGATTAGAGAGGCATATGGATGAGTAAATATGAAACAGTAATGGAGTGTGATACAAGTGAGTTAGAGGAAGTCCACGGCATTATTAACCCAGAAATCAGATATGGCAGGGGTAGTGATGTCACGAAGGACAGCGGTGTTACTCTCATCTTTCCATGGGAATGGGGTTCATCTGGGGGTCTGGAGTGAGCCTACTACGCCTACCTACTACTGTGATTTGTAGATTTCAGATGTTGACAACATTTTTTATGTGAATATTTTACATAGGAATAAATGCCATCTAGATAGTAATATAATGCAATGCCAGAAATGAAACTACAATGCTAACAAACAAGCATTTACTGTATTTCTGATCTGTGTTCACGACTGTCAGGTGCTGTGGCGAGTTACGCAAAGCATAAAACATCATCTTTGCTCTGCAAGAACCCAAAGGGCAGACCAGTTACTTCTAAGGAACTAGCTGATAAACAGGAAAGTTCTCAAGTTAATAATATAATTACCTTTGGGAGCCCACTTCAGGCATTTTTGGTATGATATATGGAACCAGAGTGGGATGGCCAAATAGCCTTCTTCAAATTGACCAAAATCGGGATGGGGACAAGCAAGAGTGAACTGAAAGTCTGTGTGGAAGCATCAGGAACATAGCAGCAATAACACTTGCTCTTTCTGTGAAATCCACTGTTTTACTCAGAGATCTAGAAATACTGCTGAATATGGTGATCATATTTGAAAAACAGGATATGGGCTCCCACTGCAGCTTCTCTGGTTTTAATGGAAACAAGCATTAAGACAGATTATCAGGGCCCACAGCAAGAAGTGAGCTAAGAGTCTGTAATGTTGTTGCATCCCCATGCCCAGACTCATCACAATGCTGTCACTTACCTGTGTGTTTGTACGTCACAGCCCCTGTGACAACATCTTCCTGAGAGAATTGCTGTACCGTGACCCCAGCTCTCCTCACGGTCCCATGCCGAGGTTCTCCAACAATCATGAACATCAGCTTCAAGTCATCACTGTCCACATCAGTAGCAAAAATGTATTCAGAAGTGATGACCACCTCGTCACCCTCGGAGCAATGCATCATGGGAACGAGGTCCGCCTTTAGCACTGGTGGCTCATCATTTACAGGGAACACCTAAGCAGTGGGGGGTGAAAAATGGATGTTTTTGAGAAAAAGACAGCCATGACAATTGTCCAACTGGTAACTCATTGCTCATAATTGGAATGGCAGACTTTTTCAGTCTTCCAGACACGCAAAACAATAGCTGTGGAATTTAGCCAAGCTGTTTGTATCTTTTAACTTTCCCCGAATGAACCATCTTGGAAGAAATGACCCATATGAGAGACATTTAAGGTAGGAATGGGGGAGTATGGTTATGGTTTGGGACCCAAAGCTCTCGTTTGTTTCTAGACAGACAAAATATAAATGTAATATAAAACGTCTGTCACCCAAGCCCCTATCCTCCTTCGTCCAATCCATGCATATTCTGGAGGGGACCTAGTCCTTGTGGTTTCAGCATTTACATTTACCACACCAAAGTTATTTATATTTCAAATTATTTGGTGATTACAAAACTCTCCTCTCCTTTCAACTTCCTGCCACCCAGGAAGTTTCTCTGGACATTTAATAAGTAGCAGCTGCATTTCAAACATTTTGAGTTAATTCTGAAACTTCATAACTGTTAAATCAGTGCCAGTTTTCAATGTGGTGATACATTTTTCTCTCACTGTCATTAAAATAAAACTCTTAAGTAGAAAGGAAAGAAAAGCAACATGCGATTGCAGTGCCTGTCCAAAATTTTAAAAGATTTTGTATAAATTTGAAAAAGTATGTTTTCTAAATAGGAATAAAGGACAGTCCTCCTTTGAGTTCACAACCACAACTTGGTGTGTGCTGAACATTTATTTATCAAGTCTGGCCTGTGAATATCCTCAACCCTGTATTTCCTTCCCTCACACTTCAACCAATATGATCTTTTTAAAAAAAAATTTTTCTTTTAATTTTGGCTATGCTGGGTCTTTGTTGCAGCACACAGACTTCAATAGGTGCAGTGTGTGAGCTTAATTGGTCCACTGCATGTGGGATCTTTTCACTCTCCTCTTTCACTTTTATCAAGAGCCTCTTCAGTTCTTCTTCACTTTCTGTCATAAGGGTGGTATCATTTGCATATCTGAGGTTATTGATATTTCTCCCAGCAATCTTGATTCCAGCTTGTGCTTCTTCCAGCCCAGCATTTCTCATGATGTACTCTGCATATAAGTTAAATAAGCAGGGTGACAATATACAGCCTTGACGTTCTCTTTTCCCAGTTTGGAGCCAGTCCGTTTTTCCATGTCTGGTTCTAACTATTGCTTCCTGACCTGCATACAAGTTTCTCAGGAGGCAGGTAAGGTGGTCTATTATTCCCATCTCTTTAAGAATTTTCCACAGTTTGTTGTGATCCACACAGTCAAAGACTTTGGCATAGTCAATAAAGCCAAAAGGAACAGACCAAGTAAGTGGCTATCCAAAGGTGGCATACAGGTAGTATATTATGAGAAGCTGGCAGATCATGGAGGACTTCTCTGAGAGCCATTAGGTCCCAACTTCTTTGAAGTAGAGATATTACATTATGCATTTCTATATTCCCAGGTTGAGCACAGTGCCTATAATATATAGCTTATTCAATGACTTTCTTCTGCTTAAACACAGTAAGGAAATAAGACAGGACAAGGAGCATAGTCCAAGTTCAAAGTGAGAAAATCTGAGTTGATGGGTGAATAACAAGACAAAGCTAGAGTGAAAACATCTTTAATTTCAGAGGTATACTGGAACATTTAGAGGCTAAAGTCATGATATCTGGGGCTTACATTAAAATAATTGAGCAAAGAGAAAATAAACAAAGGAAATATGGTAAAATGACAGCAATTATTAAGATGCAGTGATTGGTATATGGGACTTTATTATGATATTCTCTCTACTTTGTCAGCACCCTTATGGCAAAAGCTAAGAAGAACTTAAAGAGCTTCTTGATGAAAGTGAAAGAGGAGAGTGAAAAAGTTGGCTTGAAACTCAACATTCAGAAAACTAAGATCATGGCATCTGGTCCCATCACTTCATGCAAATAGACGGGCAAACAATGGAAACAATGAGAGACTTCATTTTGGGGGGCTTCAAAATCACTGAAGATGGTGACTTACAGCCAGAAAATTAAAAGACGCTTGCTCCTTGGAAGAAAAGCTGTGACCAACCTAGAGAGCATATCAAAAAGCAGAGGCATTACTTTGCTGGCAAAGGTCCATCTAGACAAAGCTATGGTTTTTCCAGTAGTTATGTATAGATGTGAGAGTTGGACTACAAAGAAAGCTCAATGCAGAAGAATTGATGCTTTTGAACTGGGGGGTTGGAGAAGACTCTTGAGAGTCCCTTGGACTGCAAGGAGATCAGAACAGTCCACCCTAAAAGAAATCCGTCCTGACTATTCATTTGAAGGACTGATGCTGAAGCTGAAACTACAATACTATGGCCACCTGATGCAAAGAGCTGACTCATTTGAAAAGACCCTGATGCTGGGGAAGATTGAAGGCTGGAGGAGAAGGGGACAACAGAGGATGAGATGGTTGTATAGCAACACTGACTCGATGGACATGAATTTGAGTAAGCTCTGGGAGTTGGTGATGGACAGGGAAGCCTGGTATGCTGCAGTCCATGGGGTCACAAAGAGATGGACAGGACTGAGTGACTGAACTGAACTGAACCATGTCCCCTGCATTGCAAGGCAGATTCTTAACCACTGGACTACCAGGGAAGTCCCCAATATGATCTTTTTAAAATGTGGCTTTCATCAAGTCACCATCCTGTGCATGGGTGTGTGTGCATGGTTAGTCATGTCTGACTCTTTGTGACTCTGTGGATTGTTACCCACCAGGCTCCTCTGTCCATGGAATTTTCCAGGCAAAAATACTAGAGTGGGTTGAAATTTCCTACTCCAAGGTATCTTCCTGATCCAGGGATGGAACCCGAGTCTCCTGCATTGCAGGTAGATTCTCTCTCTTTTTGCTAAGTCTTTATTGAATTTGTTACAATACTGCTTCTGTTTCATGTTTTGTTTTTCTTTGGCTAGGAGGCATATGGGATCTTAGCACCCTGACCAGGTATTGAACTCACGCCCCCTGCATTAGAAGGCAACAACTTAACCACTGGACCACCAGAGATGTCTCCAGGCAGATTATTTATCACTGAAGCTTCACTGGCTTCCCAGGGACTTTCCTAGGGTCTCTGGCCCCATCTCATGCAAGGGGGTGCCTAGGTCATCCATTCCACTTCACTGTTACCCCCAAGACACTGTGTTCCACACACATCAGGTCTTTGTACCGTCTTTGCATCCTCACCCTGTCCCTTGCCTGGTATGTTCTCCCCTAGCTTTTTACTTGGCTTCCTCTACATTTAGGTTACATACAGATTCCTCCAGGAAAACTTCTTGACAACTGAGACTCACTTAGAAACTTTCTTCATTTACCCTCTTTTAGTACCCTGTTGACTTGTAGAACACATGCTTATTTTAACTAATTCAGTTCAGTTCAGTCGCTCAGTCGTGTCCGACTCTCCGCGACCCCATGAATCACAGCACGCCAGGCCTCCCTGTCCATCACCAACTCCCGGAGTACACTCAAACTCATGTCCACAGAGTCGGTGATGCCATCCAGCCATCTCATTCTCCGTCGTCCCCTTCTCCTCCCGCCCCCAACCTTTCCCAGCATCAGAGTCTTTTCCAGTGAGTCAACTCGTCTCATGAGGTGGCCAAAGTATTGGAGTTTCAGCTTTAGCATCAGTCCCTCCAATGAACATCCAGGATTGATCTCCTTTAGAATGGACTGGTTGGATCTCCTTGCAGTATAAGGGACTCTCAAGAGTCTTCTCCAACACCACAGTTCAAAAGCATCGATTCTTCAGTGATAATCTATTTAAAGCCTGCCTTCCTCCCTTTCCCATAAGCTCCACAAGAAGAGGAAGTATATTTGTCTTGTTCGCCATCATAGCCCAAGCATTTAGCATAGGACCTGGCATATAGAAGGCACTTATTAAGCATTAATGGGATAAATGAATGTATGAATATAACTATGTAGGTATGTCCTGGTCACTCTGCTACTTAAACAGGCTAACAACTCTACAACAAATATGCATGAAATTATGTTGACACTTTCCTTTAACAGGTAGAGAACAGGTTTATTTAATTAAAGGTAGAAAAAACATGCAGTACTCTATCCCATTTTCTATTAGCTTATTAAGGGACAATATCTCTGTTCAAGTCCTCGAAGTATATTGAGTGAAGACCCTCTTTATTATCGTTCTTGACCCCATCTGATCAATCTCACTAACACATTCATGATAATCACCTTGCAGCAGTTCACAAAATACCCTCAGCTTTCAAATGCTAAAAGTCCAAAGGTGATAGAATTAAAAACATTTCTCCTGGATGAAAAAAAAAAATCATACATAATTGTCCCCAAATTGCCTGAACTTCTGATTGGCTTTCAAAGGACATGATCTTTTGTCTAAAAAGTAACACAGACAGATTCTTTTCCTCAAAGGCACAGCTTACTGTCATTGATAGAAGATAGCCACAGACAGAAGATAGAGTTGGGATTTTCACCAGAAATTTTCTTTTCAGGAAAAAATGTAACTCGGAAAGTCCACCAATAAAGAAAACTCACCTTTATGAAGCTGAAATGACATACTTCTTTTCATCTAGGTATAAGACCATCATGAGAACTAAGTGGGAAAGTGAAAGGAAAGGACTGTGCATTGAACCTGGCATGCGTAAGTGCTCCTGAATTACAGTCACCTGTGAATTGAGGTCTGTGGCAGTGGCGAAGAAGAAAGAACGCTGGCCTGATGACCAGAGTGGAGATGTCAGCCCAGGTCAACGTGGTCAAGTTAATGGCTTTCAACAAGTCATTGAACTTTCTCAGACCTTTGCTAAAAAAGAAAGATAATTCCTTTCCTGTGTACTTTTAAAAACACTAGATGGAATTGAGCTGCAGGAGCTGCTTGTATATTTTGGAGATTAATTCTTTTTCAGTTGTTTCATTTGCTATTATTTTCTCCCATTCTGAAGGCTGTCTTTTCACCTTGCTTAAGTTTCCTTTGCTGTGCAGAAGCTTTTGATTTTAATTTGGTCCCTTTCGTTTATTTTTGCTTTTATTTCCAGAATTCTGGGTCATGGAGGATCCTTATGTCGGAGAGTGTTTTGTCTACGTTCTCCTCTAGGAGTTTTATAGTTTCTGGTCTTACATTTAGCTCTCTAATCCATTTTGAGTTTATTTTGGTGTCTGGTGTTAGGAAGTGTTCTAGTTTCATTCTTTTACAAGTGGCTGACCGGTTTTCCCAGCACCACTTGTTAAAGAGACTGTCTTTTCTCCATTTTATATTCTTGCCTCCTGTGTCAAAGATAAGGTGTCCATAGGTGCGTGGATTTATCTCTGGGCTTTCTATTTTGTTCCATTGATCTATTTTTCTGTCCTTATGCCAGTACCATACTGTCTTGATGACTGTGGCTTTGTAGTAGAGCCTGAAGTCTGGCAGGTTAATTCCCCCAGTTCCATTCTTCTTCCTCAAGATTGCTTTGGCTATTCGAGGTTTTTTGTAATTCCATACAAATTGTGAGATTATTTGTTCTAGCTATGTGAAAAATATCATTGGTAGTTTGATACGGATTGCATTGAATGTATAAATTACTTTGGGTAGTATACTCATTTTCACAATATTTAATCTTCCAATCCACAAACATGGTATATTTCTCCATCTATTAGTGTCCTCTTTGATTACTTTCACCAGTGTTTTATAGTTGTCTATGTACAATCAAAAAATGGGCCAAAGAACTAAATAGACATTTCTCCAAAGAAGACATAAAGATGGCTAACAAACACATGAAAAAATGCTCAACATCCCTCAGAATCAGAGAAATGCAAATCAAAACCACAATGAGATACCATTTCACACCAGTCAGAATGGCTGCTATCCAAAAGTCTACATGCAATAAATGCTGGAGAGGGTGTGGAGAGAAGGGAACCCTCTTACACTGTTGGTGGGAATGCAAACTAGTACAGCCACTATGGAGAACAGTGTGGAGATTCCTCAAAAATCTGGAAATAGAACTGCCATATGATCCAGCAATCGCACTCCTGGGCATACACACTGAGGAAACCAGAATTGAAAGAGACACATGTACTCCAATGTTCATTGCAGCACTGTTTATAATAGCCAGGACATGGAAGCAACCTAGATGTCCATCTGCAGACGAATGGATAAGAAAGCTTTGGTACATATACACAATGGAGTATTTTTCAGCCATCAAAAAGAATGCATTTGAATCAGTTCGAATGAGGTGGATGAAACTGGAGCCTATTATACAGAGTGAAGTAAGCCAGAAAGAAAAACATCAATACAGTATACTAACGCATATATATGGAATTTAGAAAGATGGTAACCTTATGCCTGTATACGAGACAGCAAAAGAGACATAGGTGTATAGAACAGTCTTTGGGACTCTGGTGGAGAGGGTGAAGGTGGGATGATTTGGGACAATGGCATTGAAGCATGTATATTATCATATGTGAAACGAATCACCAGTCCAGGTTCGACGCATGATACAGGATGCTCGGGGCTGGTGCACAGGGATGACCTGGAGGGAGGATATGGGGAGGAGGGTGGTGGGAGGGGAGTTCAAGAAGGGAAACACATGTACACCCGGGGTGGATTCATGTCAATGTATGGCAAAACCAACCAATATATTATTGTAAAGTAATTAGCCTCCAATAAAAATAAATAAATTAATTAATTTAAAAAATAAAAATAAAAACACTAGATGGATGTCATCATTCTAAGTTAATTATTAACTGTAAAATATCTTGAAAACACATTATTATGTGTTTAACAATTATTTAACAACAATTTCATACCATGAAGATCTGACCAACTGCAACAAAAATATAATTTGGTACAGTAAGAATAATTAGAGGGTCTTTAAGAAGCATGATAAGTCTTCTGCAGACTTTCCTTTGACACTAACTATACATATCTGCAAATCCTGTGAGTTATGCTTGTGGACATGGATAGTCACTCGACAAAGACACTAGGGTATTCCCATCAGACCTTTGAGCATGTACTCAATCTTTATGTGCAGATTTTCCTTCATTTGTCCAAAGGGGGAAATTAATCATCTCAAACAGGCCAGGGGAATGTACAGTACAGGGATTCACAAAAACTCACATTATACATACAGATATGGCTCTTTGCACACAACAGGAAAAACCCCCATGATGCTAGCCTAACCCTTCCAACTGCTAAATAAATATTTTTGAATGTTACAGCTCAAAAATATTGGAGATAATTTATACAAGGAACCAATCGCTTCTTCAATTAAGTCTGAGTTTGGGGGCAGAGCATTCCTATCTTTAAATGGACTGGAGTGAGACACCAGTATGCCCATTTCACCAATATATTTTTGCTCTCTATTGCCTGTTCTGACACATTCCAAGACATAAACAGGTACCTTCTTGCTTTGGCAACCATGTACCTTCATTTCTATCAGAGACCCTAAGAAGATTCCAAACCCAAAACTTTGTTTCTCTATGAACCGAGGAGGAAAATTATGACATACCTCAACGTGTAGGACATATTCAGCTGCATTTGTGCCATCTGAGGCCTGTAGTAGTATGTCATCCTGAAGTTCCTCGGATCCATCATGCTGATATCTGTGGGGATAATAGTTGTCACTAACCTCTCAAGGTCACAGTGAGAGTGCACTGAGATTCCTGTCACAAGAGCTTTTCCATGGTTTTGGCCCTATGTTCAATCAAATAAATATATAACCAAAATCGTAGTATAATCTTGAAGTCACTTATATAACTATTCAAGCATCCTTGATGGCAAAATTGCCCCACCCAGGAAAAATGTGTTCTGTGCATTCATAACTTGTCCCCAAATCAAAAATCAGCCCTTTACGTTGTCACTGTAAAAATGGGAAGCAGTGGATGTAGCTCTGCTTCAGTTCAGTTCAGTTCAGTTCAGTCGCTCAATCGTGTCCGACTCTCCGCGACCCCATGAATCACAGCACGCCAGGCCTCCCTGTCCATCACCAACTCCCAGAGTACACTCAAACTCATGTCCACAGAGTCGGTGATGCCATCCAGCCATCTCATTCTCCGTCGTCCCCTTCTCCTCCCGCCCCCAACCTTTCCCAGCATCAGAGTCTTTTCCAGTGAGTCAACTCGTCTCATGAGGTGGCCAAAGTATTGGAGTTTCAGCTTTAGCATCAGTCCCTCCAATGAACATCCAGGATTGATCTCCTTTAGAATGGACTGGTTGGATCTCCTTGCAGTATAAGGGACTCTCAAGAGTCTTCTCCAACACCACAGTTCAAAAGCATCGATTCTTCGGCGATCAGCTTTCTTCACAGTCCAACTCTCACATCCATACATGACCACGGGAAAAACCATTGCCTTGACTAGACGGACTTTGGTCGGCAAAGTAATGTCTCTGCTTTTTAATATACTATCAAGGTTGGTCATAACTTTCCTGCCAAGGAGCAAGCGTCTTTTAATTTCATGGCTGCAATCAGCATCTGCAGTGATTTTGGAGCCCAAAAAAACAAAGTCTGACACTGTTTCCATTGTTTTTCCATCTATTTCCCATGAAGTGATGGGACCAGATGCCATGATCTTTGTTTTCTGAATGTTGAGCTTCAAGCCAACCTTTTCACTCTCCTCTTTCACTTTCATCAGGAGGCTTACATACAAAAAACACTGTCTGGGGCCAAGGAGATCCTGAAACTGAGCAGTGACAGACAGAAGTGGGACAATGAGTGGATTTTGGTGATTCTCCCTCCTCCCCCACTTTTAGGGTTAATCCTTCTGTGCTCTGAATCAGTATAGCTCTGCCCCAAAACCTCATCTATTGATTACTCACTACCTCTCTTCTGCCATTTCCCTCCTGCCAGTGACTAGGTCTTTTCCTCTCAACCTAAGAAGATTCTTGAAGGTCTTCAGACTTAAAAATATTTTTTTCTTGATCTATTCTTGACACTATTTTCTTTTCATTCTCCAATCAAGTTTCTTAAAGGAATTGTCTAATTCTAGTCAGACTTTATTTTTTTGGGCTCCAAAATCACTGCAGATGCTGATTGCAGCCATGAAATTAAAAGACGCTTACTCCTTGGAAGGAAAGTTATGACCAACCTTGATAGTATATTAAAAAGCAGAGACATTACTTTGCCAACAAAGGTCCGTCTAGTCAAGGCTATGGTTTTTCCCGTGGTCATGTGTGGATGTGAGAGTTGGACTGTGAAGAAAGCTGATTGCCAAAGAATTGATGCTTTTGAACTGTGGTGTTGGAGAAGACTCTTGAGAGTCCCTTGTACCGCAAGGAGATCCAACCAGTCCATTCTAAGGGAGATCGATCCTGGGTGTTCATTGGAAGGACTGATGCTAAAGCTGAAACTGCAATACTTTGGCCACCTCATGCGACGAGTTGACTCACTGGAAAAGACTCTGATGCTGGGAAATGTGGGGGGCGGGAGGAGAAGGGGATGACCGAGAATGAGATGGCTGGATGGCATCACCGACTCTGTGGACATGAGTTTGAGTGACCTCCGGGAGTTGGTGATGGACAGGGAGGCCTGGCGTGCTGTGATTCATGGGGTCGCGGAGAGTCGGACACGACTGAGCGACTGAACTGAACTGAACTGAACTGAGACTTTCCATTCACTCTCCAGTCTACTGTAGTGATACACTGTAAGTTTTAAGTCATTGTTGAACTGAGCCAAATGTCTAGCTTATTGATGATACTGACTCATTCATGCACTAGTTAGGGATTCAATTCCAATGGTGGAGAAAACCCACTTCCAACCTCCTGTTTCCCTCCCAACACTGAATCCTATGATTTATTTTGTCACGCTCCCTGATCAAAAGTAGACTGACATGTGATAATGTGCTAATTCAAATAAATTTAACCATGCTATTACCCTTAATGGGGCCAAATAGGTCTAGGAGTACACATTCCAAAGTATGGCAATGGAATCAAACAGAACTTCTTTTAAAACCAGACTCCTTGCTAAGTGACCTTAGTTAACCTCTTTGTGCATTAGCTAACTCAACTATAATATGAGAACAGAACCATCTACCTTATCAGGTTTGGTTGCTGTGAAGTTCAATGAACAAAACATAATTGCAAGTCTCTCAAAGAATATTTGAACTATAGCTCAAGAATGCTTGAACTATGTGCTGGCAAAATTGGTACCTTTTTTCTATCCATCATTCATTCCCTAGAAAGAATTACCTAAACAGAGCTCTCTTTCTAACGGGTAGGAAACAGCTGAGATCTTGGGGGTGAGGGAAGAAAATTTTAATGAGAATAAGAGTAGTGAAAACAGCTTAAGATATTGGAAGCTGTAAATAAAACAGTGTAACTAAACTTCTGGATGAAAATGCTCTTCCTGTATATAAATCCCCTTTCTTTGTCAATTTCCAAATGCAAAACTAAGCATTTGAGGCCTATACTTTATCAAAAAGACCAAAATTCTAGTTTGTAACTTGAATTTGTACAAGTGAGAAATTAACCAGTATGTCTGTCTACCCGACAACTGCTTTTGAGTATCTTGCATTATTTTACAGAGAAAGAGTTTTACTAGATTTTTTTTTTCAAGCATCTTACATAATGACATTAGGCAGAGGAAAGGAACATTCTCAAGGTGAAGGGAACTATTAATACTATAGGCCCACTACAGAACTATGAAGCAGGGATTACTCCATCCCTGATAATAAGAGACCCAAGTACTAGTCTGCGTCCTACCTACCTAATCTACCCTACTTATTTGCCTGCAAATCACCTCCCCAGTAGAATGGATTAAAAAGTCACTCTAAAGACATCAATCAACAGAATTCTATCCCAGAATTTCCAGGGTTACGAGTCGGCTTTTCTAAAAGCCAAATTCAGTTATGTAGATTAGCCTGATAGATTAGTTCAGACTTAATTCATCTAGTTTGACTGCTACCCTTTGTGATATGTGCTGTTGCAGCAAATTTAATTGAATTCATGGCAATTCAATTTTTGTTGTTCAAATATTCATAATATCATTCCCATCAGTACAGCAAGCCAGAGGGGAAGAAAATGTCTACAGGGAAAACTGCTGCTACTGCTGCTGCTAAGTCACTTCAGTCGTGTCCGACTCTGTGCGACCCCATAGACGGCAGCCCACCAGGCTCCCCCGTCCCTGGGATTCTCCAGGCAAGAGCACTGGAGTGGGTTGCCATTTCCTTCTCCAATGTGTGAAAGTGAAAAGTGAGAGTGAAGTTGCTCAGTCATATCTGACTCGTAGCGGCCCCATGGACTGCAGCCTACCAGGCTCCTCCATCCATGGGATTTTCTAGGCAAGAGTACTGGAGTGGCTTGCCATTGCCTTCTCCGCAGGGAATACTAAAGGGTTGTTATTGCTAATGTTCAACTGCCCTTTGAAAGTATTAGGTGGCATGTTGTTACTCCTGCAAGAATTGAATAAACTTCTTACACTGCCTCACAACTGATTCAAATGGGAGCCAAAGTATATAAAACAAAGAATCCAGGAAATGTTCTAACCTAAGTTTTAAGGTCTGGAGGTCTCCCCAAGAAAACGTGGCCCCTGTGTTTAGAGGGAATCCATTTAGCTCCACAAGTCCATGCTGAGGCGGACTCTGCAAGGAGAGGTGGATGGTGTCCAGTTTGGTGTCCTCATCAGAAACCAGGACATGCTCTGTGCTGATGACACACTGACCTCCCTCAGCCACTCTCAGAGGTTTGGTAAACACCTAGAAAGAAGGAGGAAACATTTAAAGCCTTGTTTATGAGGTGTACCTGAAAACAGAACTCACGAAAGCAACAGAAAAATTCCAGTATCATCTTTACATGTCAATCCAACTTTCAAGAATGTTCTAAAGGGGACAAATTCATAGTTGAACATCATGGCTAAAAAATATTTTTTGCTAAATAATTTCAGTTCTAAACATTGATGGACACAAAGAAACAAGGCAGATCTGGAAACCTGAAAGCATCTACATTTCTTTGACCTCAGATCCTGAATAGATTTAAGCAATTAGATCTATCAGCATCAATCAGATTTATCATAGTATGATATCTAAACTATGTATCTAAACTAAGAAAATAACATTCCTCATCATGTCTGTATCTATCATTGCTTGGCACATATGTACCTTAATTTACAAAATGAACAAAACCTATATTAAATTTCCTGAGGGAAAGAATCCGTGTTTTCTTACACCCTAAAAATTCTTAAAGACTGGAGTAACTGATTGGAGCATTTAAGCATTAGGGTAGTGAGCATTTTAGAGATGGAAGTAGAACAGGGAAACTGAAGACTGGAAACTGAAGAATTCAGAGGAAATAGATTCATTCAAACATTAGACTTAAATATTAAAGCCATAAAGATAATTTTCTATAATAGAAAAAAACCCACTGCTCAGTAAGAATTCATTTGAAAGTAAAAAGCAAATTTGAACAACTGGGGATATTTATCATTACTTTGGGAGTTGGCAAGAAGTGTTCCATGGTCAAACACAACAATGGCACCCCACTCCAGTACTCTTGCCTGGAAAATCCCATGGATGGAGGAGGAGGAAAATAGTCACATATTAATATAATATCTTCACCTTGGAGGTTTATAAGACTCATAATCATATTCATGCTCTGAGATCCTAGAATAGGAAAATCTGTTAAATTTATTTAACCTACTATTTTCCCAAAGTTGTATTACTACACAGAATCAAAAACAAGTTGATACAGCTGGGCTACAAGTCATGGGCTTTGAAGGATCCTCACGAACACTCTGGGATGACTGCTCTGCTAATGTAAGGACACAATGTTCTCTAAGGAAGCAGCTACTCTCTTCAGAGCAGCTGCCACTCCTAGAAAGGAGAAGTTTCCCCAAGGAAAGATCTTGAAAAGGGGGTTGGGAGAGACGGGGCAAGAAATGGGCAGAGGAAAGGGAAGTGAGCAAGAAATCGCAGTGTCCACTTACAGCCCTGCTCCATCTTACCACTTACCCACAGCTGCCCCAAGGGCAGCCCTTGGGTCATAGAAATGATGACACCAAGCTCCCTGGGACGGCTGCCTTGTATTCTTTAATAAACTACTTCTTTCAGCAAAGCAAAACATAAAGTAAGAGCCTTTTCTCCCTACAACCACTCACTCCCACCTTTCCCAAGAGACTTACTCTCATTTGCCACACCTACACCTTCACTGATTGTAGGAGAAAGAAATAAAGGGAGCTCACACTTAAAGAGGATTATTATCACTGAAACATGGTCCATGTGTGCCAGCCTCGTTGTGTCCTGAGTTACATCAATTAAGATCCCAAGATGCTAAGCTTCAAGGAATATACTTTGCCTCATTCAATGATTTTTAACTACATATGGTTTTAGAACAACTTTCGAAGACTAAAACCATAAGGCTAACTTACTTCCACTTTTTCATCATTCACCTTCCAGTCCCTCCCTGAACCCAGTGCTTAGGTTTCTGGAACTTCAGGTCAATATGGCATCAAGAGTCTCTCACGGTTTCACTCAACCTAGTGCTCTATGGATTTTTAACATCAGGGAACAGTTCCCACGACCATTTTCATGGAGGAGAAATTTAATTTGACTTCTATTGTATTATTCTCAGGTCTCTATGGTACTATTTCATTTGTCTCATACAGTGTAGAAAAAATACAGAAGCCCCTATGCCTCTTGAGCCCCAAGTCCTCGTAACAATTCCATTTACCTTCAAATGACAGAGGTAACTATTCATTTCACTCCTTCTGTTGGTTTCCTCCGCCCCCCACCCCGGAGATCATCTTTCTCTGGCAAGAGGTTTGGATATTTTACATAAAAAAACAGCTTCTCTGTGATTATTCTGGAAAACATGGTAGCCTCTTTGGATACCGGGCTATTTCAGTGCATGCATCTCATACACAGAAAAGGATGATCTGAATAATATCTAATCAAATTCACAGACATTCAGAAGTGTATTTTCAACACGGAACATGATCTGGTCCCCAGCAGGGAAGGAGACAAAGAATCCAGTTTAGATTATTTTGTGTGACCTCTTGGGGGGCCCATCTTCTACCAAAATTTGCAAGCTCAGGGGCCTGAAGGGTCAGGCCCGTGAGGTAAATGAGTGTCCTGAGCTGGATGGATACTTTGGTGACTGGGGAACATGCCCTGTCCAGCTGCCGCAGAGTGGGGGTAGGGTAAACTGCAGAAGCCAGAAATCCAGAAATAAACACAGAATGATTTTATTGAGATAATTCATACACCATACAATTTATCCCTGTGTAAAAGACAATGTCTTTTAGTATTTGTCTTTTAGTATTTTCACATATTCAAAGTTATGTAACCATTATCATCAAGTTTAGAATATTTTTCACAAGAAAACACACCCTGTCTTTATTAGCAATTACTCCCTATTTCCCCACCATCCTTCCCTCCCCCACCCTCCCATTTCCCCACCTTGCAGTCCTATGCTGTGCTGTGCCTCTGCCCATGGGATTCTCCAGGCAAGAATGGTAGAGTGGGTTGCCATGCCCTCTTCCAGGGAATCTTCCCAACCCAGGGATCAAACCCAGGTCTCCCAAATTACAGGCAGATTCTTCACCGTCTGAGCCACCAGGGAAACCCAAGAATACTGGAGTGGGAAGCCTTTTCCTTCTCCAGGGGAACTTATCGACCCAGGAATCAAACCAGGGTCTCCTGCATTGCAGGCGGATTCTTTACCAGCTGAGCTACCCTGAAAGCCCCCTTGCAGTCCTATTCACTAATCTACCTAACCACTAATCTACTTTCTTTTCCTATAGACTTGCCTATCCTGGATCTTTCATTTAAATGGATTTTACACCTTCACTGATTGTAGGAGAAAGAAATAAAGGGATCTCACATTTAAAGAGCATTATTATCACTGTATAACCACATGTTATTATAACATGTGGTCTTCTGTGACTGGGTACTTGTCTTTGAAATAATATTTTCCAAGTTCAACCAACTGGTAAAACATATTAGTACTTTATTCCTTTACGTTGAGGATTGATATTCCAATGTATGGATTGCCACATCTCATCTATCCATTCAGCAGCTAACAGAAATTTGGGCAATTCATTACTTTCCGGTGTCATTTAGACTCATCAGAACAGTTGTGCAGGTTGGATAAGTGCCTCAGTCCCTCAGCGTGAGACTTCTGCCCCACAACGTCGGGCAGGTGCAGAGATGATAAGGAGAACCCAGGAAAGGGAGCATCCATGCTTTCCTGGTTTCATTTCAGGTGGGGGCCTGGGAAGGTGGCCTCTCTCCTTAGGGATGTGACATGGGTGGGTTCTAGTCCCCAGTGGTTCCTAATGAATGGGTAATCACACTTTGTCTTTCCACTTATGAGGGACGAAAAACAAGCCTAGGAATAGCCACACTCATTAACCCTAGCACTCTGATGGGGCGGGGGCAGGTGGGAAACAAACTCTTATGATGAATCCTAGCCCTGAAGATAAGATGCGCAAGGTAGCATCGCCTTTGTAGTCTGGTTTTAATGAGAGACCCGAGTGCTTTAAAGCTTACACAAACATGAGGGAGTAGAACAGGATGATATGCAAGGGTCCATCTTAATTCATTTTGGAAAATTAAAGTGCTTATTTAGATGACAGAGCAGCATAGCTAGTCTGTGGGGAGAGCAACTAAGCCTGTCTGGTTGCTAAGAGACTCCTAATTTAATCTCCTTCCCCTGATCAACACGTGAAACTCAGTAAAAAGGAGAGGAAATGAAAGAGATTTTGACAAAGCTTTGAAAATCATGCCAAATGATTTTCATGCCAAATAAAGCAACTGGAAAATCTCACCTTTTAGATAGAAAGTCTTATAGGAGATGAAGGACTCCCCTCCCCATGCTTGTGTTCCCTATACTGTAGTTGGAAAATAGAAAAGTCCTTGGAAACAGCCTAAAGAGAAGTGAGCATTTCGAGTAAGTCTTTAAAAACCTTTTTCTCCTTAGGTCCTCGCTCTTCTTCATCCTTCGTATCAAGCATGATACCTACCTTTGGGGCCTGATTGTCCACCGGAAGAATAGTGATGTTAAAGCAGATCCCATATAGCGTCCCACCGTGCTGGTTACTGACGGAAAAGGCAAACTGGACGTGTCTTGGATGCGGACCTACATCTTGCATGGGTGGCATGTAGGCCACTTTCATATGGTTCACAGCGTGCTGCCAAGCAAATCAAGATGGACATGTGGGTACTGACTGCCAGGATCAGGGACATTTAAAGACCTGGGCTAAGAGACCCATTGGGTTAACTTAATGGGAACATTGCAAACACTCCCATCATCAATCTGAAGATTCTACAAAGCTCTATCTTACAAATCAGATTTTCTAAAAATGGGAGGAAAAAGAACAAAGAAATTAAGAAACTATGCCAAGTGCTTAAAGTCAGCCAACTCTATAAAAGACAGGAACCTTGAATTTCAGCCCTACTCCACCATGAAGGAGCTGTGTGATATTGGTCAAGCTACTTAAACTTTTGAGGCCCACATGCCCTGGAGCCCAAGCTCCACAACAAGAGAAGCCACTGCAAAGAAAAGCCTATGCACCGCAACTAAAGAGTAGCCCCTGCTCACCACAACTAGAGAAAAGCCTGTGCAGCAACGAAGACCCAGCACAGCCAAGAGTAAATAATTAAATAAATAAAGTTATGAGGCCCCTGTTTCCTTATCTATAAAATAAATGGTAATAAAATAATAGTACTTATCATGAGGGTTGGCATGTTCATTTACCACTTCTAACTACCATGGGGTCACAAAGAGTTGGACATGATTTAGAGATTGAACAACAAACTTCAGTGAGATTCAACATATTGAACCTTAAACCTGAGGCATAGCTGCTGCCTAAGCACTCATTATTACTGTGACTCCACTCAGGTCTTCAGAATAGAGAAACCACAGGAGTAGGGAGAAGGTTAAGGAAGGATTTTGCAAAGCAGTAT
The DNA here is from genome assembly GCF_049115385.1 of Moschus berezovskii. Lineage (NCBI taxonomy): Eukaryota > Metazoa > Chordata > Mammalia > Artiodactyla > Moschidae > Moschus > Moschus berezovskii. The sequence continues at coordinate 35,919,972 of NC_142466.1, read as the reverse complement.
ATATTATGGGTTGAATTATGTCCCCCATACACAAAAAGAAGATATGCTGATGTCCTAAACCCCAGCACCTCAGCATATAATCTTGTTTAGAAATGGGTGTGGCAAAACTCACAATTAGTTAAGGTAAGGCTGTACTGGAATAAAGTGGCCCTTAATCCTACATAACTTGTGTCCTCATAAGAAGAGAGAGACATAGGGCGAACACAGCCACGGGGTGACAGAAACAGAGAGTGGAGTGATCATCTATCAGCCAAGGAATGTAAGATTCCCAGCAAACCCCTAGTTGCTGGGAAGAGAAAAGGTGAACCTTGTTCACCCCACACATGAACAAGGTTTTGGAGGATGGTATCCCTGCTGACACCCTGACTTCAGACTTCTCGCCTCTATGACTATACATCTCAGTCCTTTAAAGCCACCTAGCTTGTGGTCTTTGCTATAGCAGCCCTAGGAAACTAACATGTAGGTTATCAGATGAACTGAAATTGATGGAATAAAAACATATGCATCAGGTCCCTAAATCAGAGCCCTAAACCAGGAACCTAAATTGAAGCAAAAGGCTGTATTGAAATATAATGAGATTTTACTACACAAACATATTCAGCTGGATCAAGCATTTTCAAATACATGTCACTTGCTTAATGGAAATGTGCAAGCAGAAGGAATATAGACATCAGGTATTTGTTGCTAGTGGAGGATGTCAAAGGTCAAAATTCTCAAGTAAAATGCTAGGAGCACCAGACCTTCTCAGAGGATACTTTCATCTGTTTGTCAACATTTGAGCATGGCATCATACCTGAGTGAAATATTTTAACCCTGGAGCTGCAGGAGTCTTGGTTAGCCTTGGTATGCTGTCCACCATGAATAATTTCCCAGCATCTAAGTGTCTAAAGAAAAATACAAGAGAACACACCAGCTAATTTTCCAGGTAAAAATTAAGTCACACATTAGCCTGCAACCACATTTTCTAAAGCTAAAAGTGTTCATTGTCAGAAGAAATCAAATATTCCATCTTTATATTCTCTCTTTATATCAGGGGCGGGGACTTAAGACTTACTAGCCTTAAGTCTAGTATCATGAATGTCATTCTCATCATAAATATAAAAAGTATGTACAAAATTTCTGCTCTGACATGATGAAAGGGAATCTAACTACAATGAAATGCAGTTAGATACTCATCTGAAAAACATTTACTCACTATCATTTAGTACACAATTCAAGCCTAAGGTATATTCATGGCACTTTCTGGACTGGAATCATAGAATATGACCGTTTTTGTAGCCTGAGATATCTAAAAATAAAGCTATGAAGACTCAATAAATTGTACCTAAAAGAAAAAAGTATTCTCTTTATAAAAAATGGATTAAAGACTGTTTTCAGCCACTTCATGGGAAATAGATGGAGAAACAGTGGAAACAGTGTCAGACTTTATTTTTTGAGGCTCCAAAATCACTGCAGATGCTGATTGCAGCTATGAAATCAGAAGACGCTTACTCCTTGGAAGGAAAGTTATGACGAACCTAGACAGCATATTAAAAAGCACAGACATTACTTTGCCAACAAAGGTCCATCTAGTCAACACTATGATTTTTCCAGTGGTCAAGTATGGATGTGAGAGTTGGACTGTGAAGAAAGCTGATCGCCGAAGAATTGATGCTTTTGAACTGTGGTGCTGGAGAAGACTCCTGAGAGTCCCTTGGACTGCGAGGAGATCCAACCTAAAGGAGATCAGTCCTGGGTATTCATTGGAAGGACTGATGCTAAAGCTGAAACTCCAATACTTTGGCCACCTCATGCGAAGAGAGGACTCACTGGAAAAGACTCTGATGCTGGGAGGGATTGGGGGCAGGAGGAGAAAGGGATGACAGAGAATGAGATGGCTGGATGGCATCACCAACTCGATGGACATGAGTTTGAGTGAACTCCGGGAGTTGGTGATGGACAGGGAGGCCTGGCGTGCTATGATTCATGGGGTTGCAAAGAGTCAGACACAACTGAGCAACTGAACTGAAGCTAAAAACACTACAAGTTGCAGGCCATTTACCTATTAACATAGTCTTTGAAGGAAGGCATGAGTCAAGTTTGAGATTAGAATAAATGCTGAATTGAATACAAGTTCATGTCTGACTAACAAAGTAAGCGAACCAAGGACTACACAGTGACCCTTTCAACTCAATCCTAGAACACAACCTTCAACCAATAGCCCAAGTGATGACTTTTCAAAGATACCTGCGGCTGGAGGAGAAAAATGGAGGAGCAGTTATTGTGTAGAGCAGCTCCCTGTCTTGTGATTCCATATCTATAAAATGTAGATGTTTCTTAGTGATGTAGGCCACCTCCGTTTCCTTGACAACTAAATGCCGAGAAACTCCAGGAGCCTCTTTTGGAAGCTGGTCATCTACTGGAGTGATATGAACTGCCACCACCTGGAGAGAAATTATCTGTATCATTAATTTGAAATACCGAAAGGACACCAGAAAAAAGACACTCCACTATCATCCAATCAACTATGATTTTCAAAAACTGCCATTTTATAATACACTTCCAGCGAAAAAGTTCAGGAGCTATTAAGAGCACGAGCTAAAAATGGATCGTTCTCCATCCATTTTTCACTGTATCTTAAGAATACAATTATCACAATTACATTTAATGCAGTCCTGAGTACTATCAAATGGGCATACAATGCACAAAATATATTCCTGGTTTTATTTTTTGTTGTTGTTGTTCAGCCACTAAGTCTTTTCTAACTCTTTGTGACCCCAATGACTGTAGTATGCCAGGCTCCTCTATCCCCACTATCTCCAGGAACTTGCTCAGATTCATGTCCACTGAGTCGGTGATGCCATCTAATCATCTCATCCTATGCCACCCCCTTTTCCTTTCGCCTTCAGTCTTTCCCAGCATAAGGGTCTTTTCCAATGAGTCAGTTCTTCTCATCAGGTGGCCAAAGTATTGGGCCTTCAACTTTAGTAACAGACCTTTCAATAAATATTCAGGGTTGATTTCCTTTAGGATTCACAGGTTTGATCTCCTTGCAGACCCAGGGACTCTCAAAGAGTCTCCAGCACCACAGTTTGAAAGCATCAGGTTTCACTTTTACATCTCTCTTTACCAACAGCTTGGGCTTTCTCTTCCTCCTTCCACTCTGTCATGATTCCTGGAAACCTTGACATAACTTTTGGTTCCTCTTTTTCTACCCACATAGAACACAACACTAAGTCTTAGAGTTTGTATTTATAAATTTTTTTAAATAGTGACCACACCCTCCTCCCCAGCTGTCAGCCCCACTATTTCTGATCTTGCTCTAGCTTTCAAAATTTCTTCCTTGTATCATTGTAACAGCTTTCCATCAGCCCTAATTTCAATAACCAATCTTGACTTTTCATACCTCTGATCTTATCTTTTAAAAAACACAAGTAAAATCAGATTATTCACTTCCTTAAAGATCTAAAAAAAAATACAAAGGAAGTTATCTACAAAACAGAAACAGACCCACGGACATAGAAAACAAATTTATGGTTACCAAAGGGGAAAGGCAAGGGAGGAATAAATTAGGAGGCTGGGATGAACATATATACACTACTATATGTAAGATAGATAACCACCAAGGACCTACTGTATAGCACAGGGAACTATGCTATATAGTTTTTCATCTATACAGGAAAAGAATTTGAAAAAGAATACATGTGTGTGCTCAGTCGTGTCCGACTGTGTGTGACCCTATGGACTATAGCCTGCCAGGCTCCTCTGTCCTTGAGTTTCTCCCAGCAAGGATACTGGAGTGGTTCGCCATTGCCTCCACCAAGGGATCTTCCCGATCCAGGGACTGAACCCACATCTCCTGTATCTTGTGCATTGGCAGGTGGATTCTTTACCCCTGAGCCACCTGGGAAGCCCCTAAAAAAGCATATATATACATAAACATGTGTAACTGATTCACTTGCTGTATACCTGAAATTAACACAACACTCTAACTATATTTCAGTAAAAATTTTTAAAACAAGAAAGGAAAATCTTAAACAACCACCCAGGAGGGATAGAATTATTCAAACTCCCTAGCATGGTATTCAAAACCCTTCACAGTTTAGACACCCTCTTTATTTTAACTTTGTCTTTTGCTACCTTTTAACATTCATCCAGCACCCCGATCGCACAAAGCAGATCCAGGCCCAGTCCCCAGACATGCCTCTCTGCTCTGGACCATGTTATTTCTTCAGTCTGGAATGCTCTTCTCCTGTTTTCTCTAGCAACTCAATTCTTTCGTACTCTCGAAGGCTCTTCTTGAAATGTTTTCCAGTTTCTCAGTTGGATTTCATTTTTCTTGAATCTTCATTATCCCTTGACAACCACTATAATTTCATTGTCTTGCATTATTAGTTTGTAGTTTACATTTCATCTCTCCTAGACTGTAAGTTCCATAAGAGGAGGATCACAGTATAGTCCCACTTGGAAAGTGCCAGTGAATGGACAGTCCTGAGTACACCACTTGGTAGTTACCTATCTTGAACAAGTCATTCACCTTTTTCAAGTGTCCATTTTCTTATCTGTAAATTAGGCATAATATCAGCTCCACCACATCTAGCATGGTATTTTGTAAGTAGGAGGCACTTTATCACGTTTTCTCACTGAATGAGTCTACATGTCCTGTTTGTGATATTAAGAATTTTCTCAAAAATTCACAGCTTTAGATCTTGCAAGGAGGGCAAGGAGATTGTGCCAGTTTTTATTGTCACTTTTTATCTTTTTGTAAGAATAATCCATGCCTGGTTGGAAGAAAGCAATTACTCTCTCTTGAAATGGCACATTTGCTTGGCATCATGAAAGCCTGATGCATGAAAGTATTAATATTCTTCTCCTGGTTTTGATTTATTTAATATTGTCACTGAAACACAGATCAGCAATGCAAATTTTTTCTAAGAAAGTGGTGTTCACAAGAACCAGTTTGAAAATGAAGAGAATTCCTTTTTAAAATTAACATATAAAGCAAAAATGAAAACATAGCTAAGCTTTTGCTATAATATAAAAAAGACTGGAACATCAGCTCAGCCACCTACAAGCTTTTACTGCTTGGGGCAAATCATTTAATCCCTCTGGGGCTCAGTTTTTCTTTCTGCACATTGAGAGTAATAAGAATGGCTATTACAGTGAAGTGTTATTAGGATCAAACAAGATATCTGATATCACAGAAAGTACCTGGTGGTACGTGCTCAATAAATCAATTCCCTATCTCCATTCTTCATCACTTTTAGAAAAGCATATAGCATATTTACTATTCCATTATGAAGTATTTCACAGTTCATGGGGTCACAAAGAGTCAGACATGACTGAGCGACTGAACTATGAAGTATTTCAATAATTAAAAACTAAACCCAGTTATCAAAATAATGGAACACAGTGGCAGTCATTTCTCTAGTTTCCTGGAATCTGTGTCATGATTTTTTTTTCCAATTACAGTTTTTTGCTAATCTACTAAGTTCAGAAATTCTCTATGGGACCTCCCAGTCATGCTGTGGATCAGTGAGGCTCCACTTAATTGAAAACCTGGATTTAATAAGGAAACAATACTTATTGTGCATTCAAAGAGACCATTTTCCATGCAAAGTTATTCTCTAGTGTGCTCTTTGTACAAAAAGAATGTACAAGCAATGCTTTTTCATACCCCAGTAGTAATTCTTGGTGGGCCCATTTTTCAACATGCTTTATGATTGCCTAAGTTGACGTATCTTTACATATTTATGCATGTCCAAATAATTACTGTGTGTGTGTATTCTGTGGGTGAGAAAAAATCCAATTTTAACAAACTCCATAAAGAAATAAACTGTTCCCATTCTTCCTGAAATTTGATTGTAAAAAAGACCTAATTAAATACCCATTGCCACACAGTGGAAAACTAGCGCCCATACCAGTCACTGGGTTCTTGCCTGCTGCCTTCCTCTACATGTCTCCAGTCTACTTAAGGCCACAAGCACCCACAGACAGATTGGCCGGAAATCAGAACATAAAGAAATAAATCCGTATATAAAATGACAATGACTAACCTTGACCCTCAGAATACAGGTCACAATATGACACTCTACCAGCTAGTATCTACCTTTCTTGTGGACCTGGATTTTTGATCCCTTCTCTGCTCTGAGGTTTGATTCCTAACTGATTCTTTCTTTTTCATCTTCCTTTGACATTGTGTGTGTGCATGCTAAGTTACTTCAGTCATATCCAACTCCTTGTGAACCTATGGACTATAGCCACCACGCTCCTCTGTCCATGAGATTCTCTAGGCAAGAATAGTGGAGTAGGATGCCATGCCCTCCTCTAGGGGATGTTCCTGACCCAGGGATCAAATCTGCATCTCTTATGTCTCCTGCATTGGCAGACGAGTTCTTTACCACTAGCGCCATCTGGGAAGCTGATTCTTTGAGATTTTCAAAGCTATTTTTCACCCACAGGAATTATCACTTCAGTTCAGTTCAGTTCAGTTACTCAGTTGTATCTGACTCTTTGCAACCCCATGGACAGTAGCACACCAGGCTTCATGATCCACCACTAACTCCCAGAGCTTACTCAAACTCATGTCCATCAAGTCGGTGATGCTATCCAACCATCGCATCCTCTGTCATCCCCTTCTCCTCCTGCCTTCAATCTTTCCCAACATCAGGGTCTTTTCCAATGAGTCAGTTCTTCGTGTCAGCTGGTCAAAGTATTGGAGTTTCAGCTTCAGCATCAGTCCTTCCAATGAATATTCAGGACTGATTACCTGTAGGATTGACTGGTTGGATCTCCTTGATGTCCAAGGGACTCAAGAGTCTTCTCCAGCACCACAGTTCAAAAGCATCAATTCTTTGACATTCAGCTTCCTTAATAGTCCAACTCTCACATCCATACATAACTACTGGAAAAACCATAGCTTTGACTAGATGGACCTTTGTCAGCAAAGTGTTGTCTCTGCTTTTTAATATGCTGTCTAGGTTGGTCATAGCTTTTCTTCCAAGGAGAAAGTATCTTCTAATTTCATGGCTGCAGTCGCCATCTGCAGTGATTTTGGAGCCCAAAAAAATAAAGTCTCTCACTGTTTCCATTGTTTCCCCATCTATTTGCCACGAAGTGATGGGACCAGATGCCATGATCTTAGTTTTCTGAATGTTGAATTTTAAGCCAACTTTTTCACTCTCCTCTTTCACTTTCATCAAGAGGCTCTTTACTTCTTCTTCACTTTCTGCCATAAGGGCATGTCATCTGTGTATCTGAGGTTATTGATATTCCTCCGAGCAATCTTGATTCCAGCAGACCTGGGTCACGAAGCATGTGGCATAAGCCCTCTTGGAGGAGGTCACCATTAACCCCACCATAGAGCCACCGAGTAGAAGACCCACAACTGCAGAACAATTAAACCAAATAAATTCTCGCACTGGAATTACATCCAATGCTAGTTTTGTGCACTCCACTCTCCAGACTGACTTCTGGTAAATGCCTATCCCAGCTGCCTGTTCTCTGCACTGGTCACGTTACATTTCCTTCCTCCCACTTCACACACAGGCCTTGTGGCATCTGCTTCCCTTCTTTCAGTTTCTGAGTTCTCTTTCTTCTATTCTTATGTTTGACTCTCTATTTTACTGCTAACATTATGCTCTCCTAGACTAAGACCTCAAATGTAAGCTTTATAAATCTCTACTGAGAAGAATAAAGAAGAAAATATTTTCTTTTTATGGTCAGCTTTATTGAGGACTACTCTACAAACAATGAACTGCATTCAATTTAAGTCTATAATCTGATGAGTTGTGACAATCACATACACCTATGAAGATATGACCACAATTAAGATACATAATATCTCCCACGGATTTGCTCTTTTTTTGGGGGGTTGGTTGGTTGGTTTGATAGTATTTCACTGTATAGATATACCATAATTTTTTAAACCAGTCTTCTGCTGATGAGTATTTTGGGTGCTGATACAATCAACTCTACACTTAATAATCTAAGAAAATATTTTTGAAAAGCACATTGAGTAAGTGAGGCTTTATTTGGCAACAGTCATGATAACCAAGATGGAAAGAGAGAGGGGCTTCTAGCTAACACTTTGTTGATGGGTAGGTAGGTTGCTCATCCCTAGCCAGATGGGAAGGATGAGAGGAAGTAAGGGGCATCTCCACTTATGCAACTTCTTCCCTGCTTTGACCAGAAACTTACATGAGAAAATCTTTGGTCTCTGTCCCTTTGAAAGGAACTATTCTAACAGTATGGCTGAAAAAATCCAGGGCTTGAGTTTAATCTTCAGTGACCCAGGAACCTTCTGATCACAAAAGCTCCAATCAAGTAACCATTTCATCTGGTGTTATAGTTGAACAGCTGAAAGTTACATTTTGTTGAATATTTTAAATACATTTTTATCTGTTGGACATGACTAGATACTGGTACAATAGACCAGGTAATCATTTGTATTCCTTAAGAATCAGAGTTTCAGTGATGATATAATTATAACATAGAAACCCTTATCAACACACACATATACAAAATAATTGTTTTGTTTTTATACACCACACTAATTCTTGAAAACTCTGAAAACTAAAGTTTTACACTTATTACCTCCCTATCTCACTTCTTCCCCAGTCCCTGAAAAATGGTTGGGTCTTCTTATTTCCTCCCAGTTTCATTACAAGTTGTTGGAGAAGGAAATGGCAACCCACTCCAGTACCCTTGCCCAGAAAATCCCATGGATGGAGAAACCTGGTAGGCTACAGTCCATGGGATCGCCAAGAGTCGGACACGACTGAGTGATTTCACTTCACTTCACTTCATTACAAGTTGAAAGAACCAGAGTTAGTTTTAGAACCAACATACAATTCTTGGGGTTCTACTCTGAGGTAGGTACCAAGATGCGAAGACACAGAGATAAATATACCAGGATCCCTGTCATTAATGAGCTCACCATTGATCCAATAAAATAAATAATGGCCTCACGTTATTGTAACTTGGTATCAGATCATGTAAAAGGACCAGATAGCCAAACACGGGGAAATGGGAATAAGAGGATCAGAGAAGGATTCCTGGAGCAGATGATGTTATAGCTGAGAGCTGGTCCATATCTAGAGAAGCTAAAGATACTAAAGACCAGAAGAGGGAGAGTTGGGGAAAAAAAAAAACAACCAGATGAATTCTACTCAACATATTGCTTCTGTATCAATGAATTTGTTTTTGTTGTTTAGTCACTTAACTGTGTTCCACTCTTTGTGACCCCATGGACCACAGCCCACTAGACTCCTCTGTCCATGGGATTTCCCAAACAAGAATACTGGGGTGGGTTATCATTTCCTTCTCCAGGGGATCTTCCTGAGCCAGGAATCAAACCCGTGTCTCCTGCATTGGCAGGAAGATTCTTTACTACCAGCTACCAGGGAAGTCCATCAGTGAATTTTATTTGTCCTCAAATAATTGTCCTCAAAGGATGCTGTTAATTGCTTCTATTCTTAAGAGACCATGTGAGAGATTTGGAGAATAATCTAGTTCAAAAAAGATGAAGGCTGAAACAAAAGCAATGACAGTGGGGTGGGGTAAGTAAAGATAGATGAGAGAAATTTCTCAAGTAGATTTAGTAATACTAGCCAACTGATTGGTTATACAGATAACTCAACAGAAAGAGGGTAGGGGTGACTTCAGAAATTCCAGTTACAGTGGCTTTGCACAGCTTTAGCGAAATAGGCTAAATGTCTTGTGAACATGAGTTTAAAATAAATGTAGAGATGTCAGGTAGAGATGTAGGTATGCAAGCCTGAGCTGGAGGATATTTAGGAGTCAGAAAATAGGTGCTACATGAAAACAGAGCAAAATTCTTTTTCTCCCCATTTCTCTCTTTCTCGCTCCCTCCCTCCTCATGCTCTCTCTTTCTTTCTCTCTTTATCCAACCCTTCCCTTCTTTCTTCTCTCCCTCCCCATTCAACATAGATTAAGAAGATAAATAAAAGCAGAGAAAAATATGATATGATTTCCTTAGAAGCACAACCATAATAGGGAATAAACATAACTGGATCTATAGCATTTAATCTGACTTATTTGTCAAGATTTACAAATAATTTTATTTCAGTAAAGTTTTCATTACTGCGGTCTTTACTAGAGAAAACTGACATCTATACTTGTGAGTATGAAAAATATGATCTATAAAATATATAAGAGCAGAAAAGTAAAAAGTAGTCCTGAATTTCCTATTTTCAAAAAGGCCGATAGTTTGCTAAGAGGGATATGGTATTCTAGTGAGAAACATAGCACAGTTGAATGGATACAACAGAAGATGTAGACATAAATCCTACTAATAGTTGAGTCTGAGTGAACTCCGGGAGTTGGTGATGGACAGGAAGGCCTGGCGTGCTGTGATTCATGGGGTAGCAGAGAGTCGGACACGACAGCGACTGAACTGAACTGAAAGGACTGCAAGGAGATCCAACCAGTCCATTCTAAAGGAGATCAGTCCTGGGTGTTCATTGGAAGGACTGATGCTAAAGCTGAAACTCCAATACTTTGGCCACCTCATGCGACGAGTTGACTCACTGGAAAAGACTCTGATGCTGGGAGGGATTGGGGGTGGGAGGAGACAGGGATGACAGAGAATGAGATGGCTGGATGGCATCACTGACTCAATGGACATGAGTTTGAGTGTACTCTGGGAGTTGGTGATGGACAGGGAGGCCTGGTGTGCTGTGATTCATGGGGTCGCGAAGAGTCGGACATGACTGCGACTGAACTGAACTGAATAGTTTTCATTCTGGACTATCAGATCAACTAAGATTTCAAGAAAAAAGGAATCAATAAGTGGCACAATCATATACGTTGATGAAAAGGAGAGGCTGTTCTACATAAAGGAATTTTTTTTTAGTCAATAAGCAGATGAATTGAGAATTTCCTCATTCATTTTTCCATTACTTCTTTTAGCAAGTAGCATCTACCTCCTTCAGTTTCTGAGCCGTCCGTATCATTCCTCCTGATCATCCCCTTTTGTTACCTGTATCCTGGCAAACAGATGAATAACCCAATCATCTACGTATTGGCTAATGTCAATGACAGTGACACTATGAGATGATATTATATAACCAATAGGGATTAGGTTCAAAATTTGCTTAGACCCCTACACATGCCAACTTCTAAAATAAGAGGTATAAAATGCCTAGCAAAAATAACTATATATAGTGTGTGTCATTTATTCTCAGAAGACATTTGTCCATCCCTACCACCAACTGCCCTCTCCTTACAAGAAATCTACCCCTTTATAGCTGTCCAGACCCTTTTTTCCTATAATTTCTGTAGGATGATGTCTCCTTAAGCCTATTTTTTATTATGTATATTTAAATAAAATCCTTGAGTGTTAATAAAACTCTTAGTTCTTCAAAAGCAACAATAAATAAAAGCAAATATATTCATTGAGTACATACTAGGTGCCAGAAGGTTTACCATACTCATATGTATTACATCATAAGTAAGTTGTTTTATCTGTTTTCAGTTCAGTTCAGTTGCTCAGTCATGTCCAACTCTCTGCGACCCCATGAATCACAGCACACCAGGCCTCCCTGTCCATCACCAACTCCCGGAGTTCACTCAACTGAACTGAAAGGACTGCAAGGAGATCCAACCAGTCCATTCTAAAGGAGATCAGTCCTGGGTGTTCATTGGAAGGACTGATGCTAAAGCTGAAACTCCAATACTTTGGCCACCTCATGCGACGAGTTGACTCACTGGAAAAGACTCTGATGCTGGGAAAGGTTGGGGGCGGGAGGAGAAGGGGACAAAAAGTATTGCAGTTTCAGCTTTAGCATCAGTCCTTCCAATGAACACCCAGGATCGATCTCCCTTAGAATGGACTGGTTGGATTTCCTTGCGGTACAGATAAGGAAACTGAGGCACAGGTCAGTTAATGCCAAGGACAGGAGAAAAAGACAATCTAACTACAGAGCCTATATTTTAACCACTACACATAAAATAAATCAGTGGGGTTTTTTTTTTTTTTTTTTGAGTGTTACGAAGCAAGCAAATCTCATAAGATACTCTTCATAAAAGGGTCCCATAGTTAACTTTGAAAACACTGCATACATGGAAATTTACATAATCCACTTCAGTATTCTTGGGCTTCCCTTGTGGCTCAGCTGGTAAAGAATCCACGTAATGAGGGAGACATGGGTTTTATCCCTGGGTTGGGAAGATCCCCTGGAGAAGGGAACAGCTACCCACTCCAGTATTCTGGCCTGAAGAATTCAAAAGAGGAGGACATGACTGAGTGACTTTCACTTTCTCGTAAGTTTGAACAATGTGAACATAAGCTGTTCATAAGTTTGGGGGAAAGTAAATATTAAAAAGCAGTTATGTTGCAAGGAAATTGACTTAATTTTGCCTATTCCACTGCTCCTCAAACTTTGGAATCTGTTTTCATAGAGTTTCTAATAATATCTTCTAGAACTGATATATGTGTTCAAAGATGGACTCTTACCTGTGGCACTGAGAGATTTGGAGGTTCGTGGCTGTCCCACAGGACAAATTCAAATGAATCTTCAAAGATTTCTCCACCAAAGTGACGATAGTAAATGATGCCATTGAATAGATCCCTCTGAATGAAGCCAGGGACTGGATAACCTATGGAGTCCACAAAATACCACATACCTTTTTAACCGTCTGCCAGGTGTTGGGGTAAAATAATTTGGATCTATCTACAAGTTTTTTCTGCCTAGTATGTTGCATGTACCCAAGGAGTATTTTTTTTAAGTACAGCCGATTCACAATATTGTGTTAGCTTCAGGTATATAGCAAAGTAATTCATATGTTTTTCCAGATTCTTTTCTATTATAGATTATTAGAAGATACTGAATATAGTTCCCTGTGCTCGACAGTAAATTCTTATTGCTTATCAATTTTGTATATAGTAGTTTGTTTGAGGAATCATTATTAAATGCTCTTATCAAAGCAGGAGGAAAAGGAGGTGACAGCTTAGATGATTAGATGGCATCACTGACTCAATGGACATTAGTTTGAGCAAACTCTGGGAGATAGAAAAGGAAGGGAAGCCTGATGTGCTACAGTTCATGGGGTCAGTCTCAAAGAGTCAGACACAACTTAGTGACTGAACAACAAAAATTAAAGCTTATAAATAATAAAGCATAAAAATTAAAGTTACTACCTCTGCCTTAGTATATAGAAAAATTAGCATCAGAAAAATATTTTCAAGAAACAGTATCAAAGTCAGCCAAGATGTCAGAGGAGAGAAAGAGCCTGAGCTCACTTCCTCTCATGGGCATACCAAAATTACAACTATCTTCAGAATACCGATCAGTGAAAAAGTCCAGAACATACCAGAAGAGATCTTCTACAATTAAAGTTATAAAGAAGAAACCACAGTAAGGTTGGTAGGAGGAGTAAAGTCACAATACAGTCAAGTTTCATACCCCAGGGTGGGCAATACACATACAGGAAAATAATTACAAGTGCAGAGTTTCTCTCAAAGGACTAAGAGCTCCAAGTCTAAGCCCAGGGATCCTGCACTTGGGAAGATGAGTCTCTAGGGCATTTGACTTTGAGAACCTATAGGGTTATTTTTGTTAGCCCCAGACAGCTGGGGGAAATAGAGTGTGTGCATGCATGCTCAGTCATGACTGACTCTTTGCAACCCCCTGGACTGTAGCCTGCCAGGCTCCTCTGTCCATGGGATTCTCCAGGCAAAACTACTGGAGAGGGTTGCCGTTTCCTCTTCCAGGGGATCTTCCTGACCCATGATCCGTGGGTCTCCTACATCTTCTACATTGGCAGGCAGATTCTTTACCATTGCACCACCTGGGACATGGGGGAAATACAGTCGTCACTCTTAAAAGGCACACCAAGAATCTCACATGCCTCAGGACCCAGGGAAGAAGCAGTAATTTGACAGAAGTCTAGATCAGAAATTAAAAGACACTTGCTCCTTGGAAGAAAAGTTATGACAAATCTAGACAGCAAAGGTCCATCTAGTCAAAGCTATAGTTTTTTCAGTAGTCATGTATGGATGTGAGATTCGGACCATGAAGAAAGCTGAGCACCAAAGAACTAATGCTTTTGAACTGTGGTGTTGGAGAAGACTCTTGAAAGTCCCTTGGACAGCAGGGAGATGAAACCAGTCAATCCTAAAGGAAATCAGTCTTGAATATTCATTGGAAGGACTGATGCTGAAGCTCCAATACTTTGGCCATGTTATGCAAAGAGCCAACTCACTGGAAAAGACCCTGATCCTGGGAAAGACTGAAGACAGAAGAAGAGGATGCCAGAGGATGAGATGGGTGGATGGCATCACTGACTTGAACGAGTTTGAGCAAGCTCTGGGAGTTGGTGATAGGTAGGGAAGCCTGGCGTGCTACAGTCCATCGGGTCACAAAGAGTTGGCCACGACTAAGAGATTGAACTGAACTGAATTTGGATTGAACTGAACTGGACTGAACTTGACTATGCTGGATTGAACTGAAGTGGACTGAACTGGGTCAGAACCACTTGCTTGTTTAGGAGAACCTTCTGGAGAGACAGGAGGAACCACAGTTCACTCTGGGGACACAGATACTGGCAGCAGTCATTTTGGGGAACCTGTTCAACCACACAGACACTGGCTCTAGCAAGCACCATTGTGGAATCCTCCCTCTAGCTTATTAGGGCCAAAACCAAGCCCCGATCCAGCCCACAGGCCTAGGGGCTCCAGTGCTGGGATACCTCAGGCCAAGCAACTAACTGGGTAGGGACACAACTTCACTCAGAAGGTATTAAGACCTCCTGAGCCAACAGTTGCCTCTGGACACAGCCTTGCCCACCAGAGAGTGCAGGAGCCAGCTCCAGCCATCTCTGGGTAGACACCAACTCCAGAATAGCCTGGACCCCAGACCCACTCTCCAGGGAGCCTACTCTAGTCTCTGAACTAGTTGTATCCACCAGGAGGCAGGTACTAACCTCATAAAACCACAGATATGCAGCCTGCAAATACATCCTGACCAACTAGACCATGATCCTGTCCACTAGCAAGCCAACACAAGCTTCAGGACTCCCCAGACCCTGCACTCAACAGCATCAGGAAGTAGTCCCATGCACCAGTGATGCAAAACCAGCTCTAGGGCCCCTAGGTCCTGTAACTAGACTCGAGTATCTGACTCTGCCTGCCAGTGGGCCACACTAGCCCTAGGACCTGGTTCCACCCACCATTGGGTGGTAATAGCCCCAGAGTCTCCTGGATCTTGACTCAACCCAACAATAAGCCAGCATTAGTGCCACCTTGTGACCTGGTCCCACCAACCAGCAGCCAGCAACCTCCACACAATGCAAGGCCTGGCAACCAACTGGACAGGAAATAAACCAAGCATATAAGA
The DNA here is from genome assembly GCF_049115385.1 of Moschus berezovskii. Lineage (NCBI taxonomy): Eukaryota > Metazoa > Chordata > Mammalia > Artiodactyla > Moschidae > Moschus > Moschus berezovskii. The sequence continues at coordinate 35,904,634 of NC_142466.1, read as the reverse complement.
CTGCCTACATAGTCAGTCCAGTGCAATAGGAAGATACACACATCCCCTAGAGCATATTGCTCGGTGATGAGAGGGGGATGTGTTGCTAGGACACATATGATGTCTCCTACAAAGGGCTGCTTCTCCAAGGTCAGAAAGCATAACTAACCTACCAGATACATAAAAATAAAAACAGCAACCTAGGTACAAGGAGGCAACAAAGGAACGTGTTTCAAACAAATAAGATAAAACCCCATAAGTATAACTAAGCAAAGTAGAGATAGGCACTCTACCTGAGAAAGAGTTCAAGGTAATGAATCCCAAGGACTGGGGAGCCTGGTGGGCTGCCGTCTAAGGGGTCGCACAGAGTTGGACACGACTAAAGTGACTTAGCAGCAGCAGCAGTGATTATAAAGATGATCAAATAACCCAAGAGAAAACTGGATGCACAGAGTGAGAAATTTTTTTTTAATGAAAAGTTAAAAAATATGAAGGACAACCAGACAGAGATGAAGAATACAATAACTGAAGTGAAAAATACCCTAGAAAGAATTCAGTTCAGTTCAGTTCAGCCGCTCAATTGTGTCCAACTCTTTGCAACCCCATGAATCACAGCAAGCCAGGCCTCCCTGTCCATCACCAACTCCTGGAGTTCACTCAAACTCATGTCCATCGAGTCGGTGATGCCATCCAGCCATCTCATTCTCTGTCGTCCCCTTCTCCTCCTGCCCCCAATCCCTCCCAGCATCAGAGTCTTTTCCAGTGAGTCAACTCGTCGCACGAGGTGGCCAAAGTATTGGAGTTTCAGTTTTAGCATCAGTCCTTCCAATGAACACCGAGGATTGATCTCCCTTAGAATGGACTGGTAAAGAGTAGACTAAACGATCCAGAGGAACTGATCAGCGTGCTGGAAGACAGAGTAATAGAAATGACCAATGCTAAGTGCGAAGAGCATCACCGACTCGATGGACATGAGTTTGAGTGAACTCGGGGAGTTGGTGATGGACAGGGAGGCCTGGCATGCTCTGATTCATGGGGTCGCAAAGAGTCGGACACGACTGAGCGACTGAACTGAACTGAACTGACTGAAGTAAACAAAAGAAAAAAGAATGAAAAGAAATGAGGACAGTTTGAGAGACCTCTAGGACAACATCAACCACCCTAATATTCACATTATATGAGTGGCAGAAGGAGAAGAGAGAGAACCTATCAACATATTTGAAGACATAAGTCAGAAACTTCCCTAACCTGGTAAATAAAACAGCTATCTAAGTTTAGCGAGTACAGGGAGTCCTATACAGGATTCACTCAAAGAGGAACACACCAAGACACATTATAATTATAGTGGCAAAATTAAATATAAAGACAGAATATTAAAAGCAGCTCGGGAAAAGCAACAAATAATGTATAAAGGAACCCCACATAAAGCTATCAGGTGAATTTCAACAAAAATTCTGCAGACCAGAAGAGAGTGGCACAATATATTTAAAGTGATGAAAAGGAAAAACCTACAACCAATAATATTCTACCCAGCAAGGCTCTTGTTCAGATTTGATGGAGAGGTCAAAAAGTTTACAGGGAAACAAAGATAAGTGTTCAGAACCACAAAATCAGCTTAACAAGAAATGTTGAAGGAATTTTAAGAGAAAAATAAAATACCACAACTAGAAACATGAAAAATGCAAAAGGAAAATGCTCATTAGTAAAGGCAAACATACAGCAAAAAGTTAGAAAGCCATTCACACACAAAGATATGAGGAAGATTAAAAAACAAAAGTGGTAAAATCATCTACATCCACAATAAGCTGTTAAGGGATTCATAAAACAATTAGATGTAATATATGACAAAAGGGCTTCTCTGGTGGCTTAGCAGTAAAGAATCTGCCTGCCAACACAGAAGACACAGGTCCAATCCCTGGGTCAGAAAATCCTATGGAGAAGGAAATGGAAACCCACCCCATTATTCTTGCCTTGGAAATCCCATGGACAGAGGAGTCCATGGGGTTGCAAGGGTTGGATGCAACTTAGCAACTAAACCACCACCACCGTGACATCAAAAGCAGTGAGGAGAGAAGAGTACAGGGTTATTAAAATGTATCCGAAATTAAGACACTGATGAAAGAAACTGAAGACAACACAAACAGATGAAAAGACATACCATGTTCATGTACTGGAAGAATTAAAATTGTTAAAGTGACCATATTACCCAAGGCAATCTACAGATTCAATGTAATCCCTATCAATATATCAAGGGCATTTTCCACATAACTAAAACAAATAACTTTAAAATTTGTATGGAAACACCAAACTCCAGATTGTCAAAGCAATCTTGAGAAAGAAGAACAGAGCTGGAGGAAACACACACTGACTTCAGACTATACTACAAAGGTACAGTAATCAAAACAGTATGATACTGGCACACAGCAGACACACAGATTAGTGGAACAAAATAGAGAATACAGAGATAAATCCATGCACTTACACTCAATTAATCTACAACAAAGGAGGCAACACTATACAATGGAGAAAAGACAGTCTCTTCAATAAGTGGTGCTGGGAAAACTGGACAGTTATGTGTAAAACAATTAAATTAGACCATTCTCTAACACCATATGGCTTTCCTGGTGGTTCAGATGGTAAAGAGTCTTCCTGCATGCAGGATAACCAGGTTTGATCCCTGGGTCAGGAAGATCCCCTAAAGAATTCTTGCCTGGAAAATCCCATGGACAGAGGAATCTGGTGGGCTACAGTTCATGGGGTCACAAAGAGTTGAACACAACTGAGCTTTGAACTAATACCATAGACAAAAATAAGCTCAAAATGAATTATAGACCTAACTGTAAGACCTGAAGCCATAAAACTCCTGGAAGAAAATTAAGGCAGAACACTCTTTGACATAAACTATACTGAGCTTTGTGTTTTTGTGTTTTTGTTTTTTTTTATCTGTCTCCTAAAGCAAAAATAAACAAATGGGACCTAGTTCAACTTAAAAGTGCAGTGAAAGAAACTATCACCACAACAAAAAACAATCTACTGAAGGGGAGAAAATATTTGCAAATAATATGACAAATAAGGGATTAAAATCCAAAATACACAAACGGCTCATATAATTCAACAGCAAAGTAACAAAAACCCAATTAAAAATGGCAGAAGACTGGAATAGACATTTTTCCACAGAAGACTTACAGATTGCCAACAAGCAAATGAAAAGATGCTCAATACCACTAATCATCAAAGCAATGCAAATGAGATATCATTTCACACCTGTCAGAATGGCCATCACAAGTAGGAAATGGCTAACACAAATAACAAATGCTGGCAAGAATGTGGAGAAAAGGAAACCTTGTACACTATTGGTGGGATGTAAATTGATATAGCTACTGTGGAAAGCAGTATGAAAGTTTCTTAAAAAACTAGACATAGAATTGACTATATATCCCAGCAACTCCACTCCTAGATATACACTTGAAAAAAATGAAAACACTAATTTGAAAAGACATGTGCACTCCAATGTATATTGCAGCACTATTTACAATTGCCTCGATATGGAAGCAACCCAAGTGGACATTAATAAATGAACAGACAAAGATGTGCCATTCACACACACAAACACATACAATGGAACACTACTCAGCTATGAAAAAGAATGAAATTATGCCACTTAAAACAATATAGATAAACTTGAAAGGTATTATGATGAGTGAAATGTCTTACATGTGGAATCTAAAAAGTAAAACAAACTAGTGAATGTAACAAAAAAAGAAACAGACTCACAGATATAGAGAACAAATGAGTGACTACCTGTGGGAAGAGTGAAGGGAGAGGGCCAACATAGGGGTATGCGATTAAGAGGTACCAACTGCTATGTCAGCTACTATGCATAAAATAAATCAGCTTCAAAGTACATTATACAACACAGGGAATATAACAATATTCTAAAATAGCAATAAATGGAGTATAACATTCAAAAATTGTGCATCATTATGCTGTACACCTAAAGCTTATATAATATTGTGCATCAGCTATACCTCAATTTTTAAATAATCTATTAAAAATAAAATCAAATATGTTTAAAAAACAAATAGTCTTAGGTAAAACTGCCTGACGCCTATTTTGTCAAGCTCCTTACCTATCTACTTCAAAAAGTCGTTGTGAAAGTATTCTAACAAAATGTAAATAAAAGTTATTCATGAAATTTTTTAATCAATAATCTAGAATAGGCCAAAATATCTCTTCAACCTTATTTGTCCTATCACCTTGCATTGCAGACTTAATTTTTCATAGTGTAATTGTTACCTTGAGGCCCAGTTCTGGAACTTTCTAGATTCCAGAAGGATAGATCAACTTAACCTAAGTCTCAGTCTTCCCATCTGTGAAATGGGAATAATAATAACAGAATCTTACCTCATAAACTTGATGTCTCTCTTAGCACAAATTCTAACACAAATGATCTTAACTGCCCAGCACTCACCTATCAGTTCTGGCGCTGGTTTCTTCATGATCTCTCCAGCTTGTGGGGGTTTCGTGATATTAAAGAAGATGTAGTCATCACTGGAGTCCATGTCTGAAGCTCTCAGCATGGAACCCTGGATTAGTATGGTCTGCCCCTCCTCCAGTTCAATCACAACATTTGTTATGAGGAATGGCGGACTGTCATCTTTGGGCAAGATGTTGATGGGAAACTTATGTTGGATGCTGTGTTGGCTGTCAAATATCCTGAAGACCACAAAATCTTTGGTGGAGTCACTGTCATCATGATGATATCGAACGACTCCAGCCTGAAGGTCAGCCACGGTGAAGAGAAACCCCTTCCCCCCTGATGGAAAGAACAGAGATGAGGCAGGATGAGAAAGATATGGAGGCAGCAGGTTAGTAAAAGTGACACTACAGGAGTGGCTGTGAAATGGAAAGTAGGGCGGCCAATACTTTCCCCACCTGGAAAAACCACAGATTGTTTAGTGGGCCCTGGGGCTCCAAAGACCCAGTTTTGAATACTAGCTAGTTGTAACACTTATTAGCAGGGTGGACTTAGGCAAGGTATTTGATTTATTTGAGACCCATATATAAAACAGAGATAATAATACCTACCTAACATTCCCTCCTAAGAATGATAGAGCTCAAAATCATAGTGTATCTACAGTAAGTATTATTTTTCAATTCATTGTTATCAGCTGACAGCACTTCTTGGAGTAGTGGCTTCGAACAGCAACATCAGCACCATTTGGGAAGTCATTATAAATCCAAATTCTCAGGTCCTACCCCAGACCTACTGAATCAGAAATTCTGCTACTGGAACTCAGCAATCCACGTTTTATCAAGCCCTCCAGGAGTCTAATGAGTGCTAACGTTTGCGAATCACTGGCTTAATGACTAAGAGCTTGAGTTGTGGTAGCAAATGGCTTGAGTTCACATACCAGCTCAGCCACTTTCTAGACCTTAGACAAGTCAATTTCTCTTAGTCTCAGGCTCTCATTTGCAAATAATAGTACCTTGCTTCATAAAGTTGATGGAGATAAAGTATGTAGAATGCTTTGTACAACTGGGCACAAAGTAAATGCTTAATAAATGTTTGTACTATTTTCTGCCTCCTCTGAGCTGGAATATCATTATGGGGTATGACTCTCCGGTTCATTTCTATAGTATTGATAAACATTGCTTCACTCTGCACAAACTACTAATATTTCAATTCTTTCTGCAGATGGCCCATAGCTTTTCCCACTCCAGATGGTTTTATAGATTAAACATGAGTATAGTGAACACTATGGGTTACTTGCCCGTCCGTCACTTTCTCCTCCTTCTCAGTACCAGAATCTTAGTCTTATTTGGAATGGTGATATAACCATTTAAAAATAGCTTCCCAGACCCTGTTGCACCTAGGGGATAGTATGTAACTAGTAAGAGATGTAATTAGACTTCATTTCTTCAGGCTCCTGGGAAAAGTTGCTAAACAGAGCAAACTTAGATGGCATAGCTTTTTTTTATTGTTCCTTTTCTTTCTTCCTTCCCCTAATGCTCACTAGAAGCCTAGATGTGTAGGTCACAAATTCAGTGTGACCACTGACACAGAGCTGCTGGCATCATAAATACAGAATATCCACCTCTATGTCACTTGTCAAAAGGAGAAGTAACTCTTGAAGGTTTAAGTTACTGTCGTGTCCAACTCTTTGTGACCCCATGGACTGTAGCCTACCAGGCTCCTCCGTCCATGGGATTCTCCAGGCAAGAGTACTGGAGTAGGTTGCCATTTCCTTCTCCAAGGATCTTCCCAACCCAGGGATCGAACCTGGGTCTCCCGCATTGGAGACAGACGCTTTAACCTCTGAGCCACCAGGGAAGCCCTGCAACTGAATACCCATCCTAATGTATACATCCAGCCTTGAGCTAACCTCCCATTGTCCTAGGATTAGGCAAGAGAATTTATCATTTTTATTTTTATTTTTTTCAGAATTCCTAATCACACATAATGATAAACAAGAGTTCTCTTTCTGCTTTACAAATAGGTAAACTAAGACAATAATGGAATTATTTCCTCTGAGCTCATTACAAGGAATAGACTATACTATTATTAACTATGGTTATTTTTATTAGGGCCATTACTTTGTTAACTACCACCCTTAAAACTATAAAACCATTTCTTTTAAACTATGGTTCAGTTCAGTTCAGTTCAGTTCAGTCGCTCAGTCGTGTCCGACTCTTTGCGACCCCATGAATCACAGCACACCAGGCCTCCCTGTCCATCACCAACTCCTGGAGTTCACTCAAACTCATGTCCATCGAGTCGGTGATGCCATCCAGCCATCTCATTCTCTGTTGTCCCCGTCTCCCCCCACCCCCAATTAAACTGGGCTAAAATAATCAGTTAAGGGGTACATTTAGAAGGAGCCCTACGTGAGTTCAAAAAGCAAATCTGAGATTTAAATAATGGCTCAAATATAAAATATCATTCATAAATGGTCATCCATTGATTTGAGCATCTACTACAAAAGTCAATGGTTTCAAGATCTCTGGACATAGGGAACATGATAATTCATTGAGAAATGGAGCCCAAGAAATACCACATATATCCTGTTAAATATGATTTGCTTTTGGAGAAAATAATTGTTGGGTTTGATTCTAAGTTACAAAGTTTGTTCCTTCACCTCTCAGAGTAAGCTGTCCATGCTGCAGGCCATCCACAGTGACTACCTGGACAGCATGAATGTCATCATTGTCCACAATCTGAAACTGTTCCCATGTGATGGCCCTAGACTGTCCCTCCAGGAGATTCAGACCTACAAGAGAAAACAAACAAACAAAAAATGTCCTGGAAAGTTCTACAGCATGTCAAGATGACTACTTTAAGACAAGAGTAATAAATTTTCACTCACAAAGCTAGGTAAAAATTGTATCTTCAAAAGCTTCTCAAGAAACTGTAATTTAGCTTTTAAGTAACATTTTTACTATTAGTAATATTAACTCTAACCTGATGACTGGTTCCTTATGATCTATCCTTTGGAAGCACAATGGTGCCAAAAATAAATACTAGAAAGAAATAACAGATGTTATGTTCACAGGGGTCTCTAGTTCAAAAATGTACACAAGGAATTTTTCAAAGGCTGGGTTCACATATTTTAAGTGGGCAAGAGTCAGAAGCGCTTTCACACATAAATTCTAAGAGCATAAGTAGCCCACAGGATAGAGTATTAAAGTAGTTAAATATTCATTAAATGTACAAATACAGAGCAACTGTGCCAGGGGAGTGTTTAATGGTGTTAGACAGGAAGTCTGACACTTTGTAATGAGGGTTGTGTTTTAGTCTAGACACTAATAAGGAAGGGACTTTTGTAACTAAAGGAATTTAACAATAAAAGCTTCTCCAGCATGCTGAAGGGAATCTGGGGAGAAAGGGACGTGCAGCTCAGAGCCAAGAAGACAAAATCTGGACTGAACACTGAGGTTAGAGACAGAAAGCTGCAGTACCATCAACCATTCCCATTACCCAGTAGAGCTGGTGGGTCACCAGACTGAAGAGAATCTTGAAAGGGGGCAAAGCCTTTCAAAGAAACAAGTGTCTTTATAGATTATGAATTTCTTATAGTGCAAGCCCAGCAGTGGGATTGTTGGGTCATATGGTAGTTTTATTCCTAGTTTTTTAAGGAATCTCCATACTACTCTCCATAGTGGCTATATCCATTTTCCTTAATGTTGACTGCAGCGTTATTTACACTAGCTAGGACACGGAAGCAACCAAAATGCTCATCAACCAGTAAACGGATAAAGAAGTTGTGATACATATATTCAATGGAATATTACTCAGCCATAAAAAGGAACGAATTTGAGTCAGTTGAACTGAGGTAGGTGAACCTAGAGCCTGTTATGCAGAGTGAAGTAAGTCAGAAAGAGAAAAACAAATATCATATACTAACACACATATGTGGATCCATTAAAAAATGGTACTGATGAACCAATTTGCAGGCCAGGAATAGAGACATAGACAAAAGAGAATGAACCTGTGGACATAGCAGGGGAAGGAGAGGGTGGGATGAATTGAGAGAGTGCACTGAAGTATATACATTACTATGTGTAAAACAGATAGCCAGTGGGAAGTTGCTGCGTAACACAGGGAGCTCAGCCTGTGCTCTGTCATAACCTAGGGGGGTGGGATGTGGGGGCTGGGATGGGAGGGATTCAGAGGGAGGGTGTGTATATATATATATATATATATATATATTATATATATATATATACTTAAGGCTGATTCACACTGTTGTGCAGCAGAAACCACCACAACCTTGAAAAGTAATTTTCCTCCAATTAAAAATAGAAAAGAAATGAGTGGATGAAATTTAAAGACTGTGTACTGGTAGACACAGTTAATGCATTAACGCTTCCCCTCAAACCTGCCTGGCGTCCCCTGCCCCCGATGTTGACCAGTTGCCCGCTTTCTAGCCTGGCAGCTCCAACGAATTTCCCACAATCCCCACAATAAAGCCCTGGCCGCCATTGTTGCTTCATCTTCTGATGTCGCTGCCCTCAACTGCCCAACAGACCAAGTTTTGGCATGACCTTCCCCGTGACCATGGCCAGGTCTCACACCATGGGACTCAAGGAATTTGTACAGTGACTGCTAAGAAGAGCCAAGTGACACACCCCCGGGCGTGTGGGAAGTTAACCCCAGTGAGGCAGACTGACTGAGCTGAGAGAAGAGATGGAAGATGCTGACATGTGGTTGTTGACCCCTTCCCAACCCCACCCCTGACTCTTCCCACACAGAATGCTTCCATCTCCTCCTGGAGACATCAGCACTGTTGAGCAATAAGCTTTATTTTCTTGTACAGCTACGACCAGCTCAGTCAAACCATCTTTCTATTTGCTACCCTCCAAACTCCCAACTTCCCCTCTCTCCAGATTTCAGTACAGGGTTAGTGCATATCATCTGCCTCAGGGGCTCTTTGCTAGGGAACCTGAGTTAAGATATGCAGGAATACTGAAAAAAGCAAAGAGAGAGAGAAGTGAGGGAGAAGAGAGTAGAAGGAAAGAAGGCAGGGAAGGAGGGAAGAAGGGAGGACAAGCACATGTAAAGAATCTCTGTGGCTGGTAATAAGGATTTTGAAGTCAAGAGTACACGGTACAGCACAGAACAAGACATCATGGGATGCAGCAGAGGAGCAAGCAAGAACACTAGAAATTCATGTAGCAAGATATTAATGGTGATTATGTTTTGTGGTGGAGTAATGAATAATTTTATCCAACTACTATTATTTCATTCACTTATTCATTATTATTAACTCTACTTATTGCACTTTCCAAGTTTTCAATGATCTTATATTAAGTTCATAATAAATAAAATTTTATTTTAAAAAGAATTCTGATGTCCAAAGGAGTGAAAACCAGATCCGGAGCTCTTAACAAGCCTAGGTTTCACAGATCACACATATACATGCAGACCATTAAGTTTCTATGCTGTATACTAAACTTTGCTGTTATTCAGTTGCTAAGTCATGTCTAGCTCTTTGCAACCCCACAAACTATAGCACACCAAGTTTCCTTGTCCTTCATTATCTCCTGGAATCTGCTCAAACTCATATTTATTGAGTACTGAGTCAGTGACGCCATCCACCCATCTCATCCTCTGTCGCCCCCTTCCCCTCCTGCCCTCGATCTTTCCCCCCACTAGGGTCTTTTCCAGTGAGTTGGCTCTTCACATCAGGTGGCCAAAGTATTGGAGTTTCAGCATCAGTATTTCCAATGAATAGTCAGGGTTGATTTCCTTTAGGATTGACTGGTATGATCTCCTTGTAGTCCAGGGGACTCTCAAGGGTCTTCTCCAACACCACTATTCAAAAGCAGCGAACTTTAGATCACCAATTCCTTCTTTTCTCTCATTATCCCTCAAACAGAAGTAGAGCAGGATAGAAAACCAGATTGTAAATCAAGGATGTCCAGCTGATATTGTTCATCCCTACTGAAACTTACATATATATAAACACACACATGGTGTGTTACCCATGTGCAAGCACACACATACACACACGCGCACAAAAGATAATCCATATAAGCTGCCACCTGAGGATTTAAATCAGACAGAGATATTTTCTGTGTTAAATGAACCTACCAACACTGCTTGAATGCCATTGATGGTAACAGTGGGAAAGGAAAAAATCTTCACTTACATTTCACATTGACATCTGATCTAAATTTATACACTGCACTGTAAGTCTTCTCAGAAATGAGAAACAGTACTTTTACTTCTTTTAAAAGAAATAAAGCAAGAGGAAATCGACATGGCAGAGTAGGAGGATGCAGAATTTACTTCCCCTCTCCCTCCCAACTTATGAACACATCAAAAATACATCTACACATGGAGCAGTTCTCACTGGAAATGGACTGAAGACTGACAGAAAGACCCTTATGCAACCAAGGCTAAAAGAAAGTTGTGCAGGAAGGGAACAGAAGCAATCACGTAGGGGTCTGCACCCCTAGGAGGGGCCACAGGACAGGAGGGGCATTACAAGGATGAAGATATCCCTGGGGAGCAGCTTGAACGATACACTGGGTGCACCAGCCCTGGAGTCAAACGGTGGGAAGACCGTTGGCTGGTTTGAAAACCAGCAGGACTGACAACAGGGCTGTAAGAGAGCTAGACTCTACTCATGAAGAACCCACACATTCTTGTTTACTCCCAATACAAGATAGAGAAAGCAGATTGAAATTGCTCAGGACATTGGCTGGCTTCTCACAACTGCCTCAGTGCATGCCCATGCTGAGTGCCCTTCCCAGCCCCACTTGCTCAAAGGCACAGTTCCCCACTACAATGAGGCTGCCATAGCTGAGGAGAGCGCCCAGTTGTGGGGGATGGAGCTGGCTTGGGCCCAACCCTCACGGCTGTTGCTCCAGTACCTTGGGACATAGCCCTACCCCAATAGGGTGGTGGTGTTGGCAACTGAGCAGAGAAGCCCTGGCTTACACCTGGCTTTGGCTCTAGCTCATCCGTCTCTGACCACAACACCTACCAAGTCGATAGAGGCCACTACACTCTGAGGAAAGACATGAGTTGTGTTCATATCAGATCCAGCACTCCCACGAAATCCACTGGGAACATGCACAGACTGTACAGAATGTTCCCACACAAGGACATACAGTTAAGACCACGATGGGTAACTTTTACCTCATTTTATAGAGACAGGAAAAGTTAACCAAGCAGGAAGATGGAGAATTTTATTTCAAATGAAAGAAATAAAAAAAAAGAAACCTGTAAAACCATCCAGTGAAACAGAGATGAATGAGTTACTAGATAAAGAATTTAAAGATTAGTAATAAGAATGCTAGCTGAGGGGAAAGAACAGATGAACTAGAAAATTTGAAAAAGTCAAAACTGAAGTATACAATAACTGAAATTAAAAATACACTAGAAATAATTAAAGACTAAGTGACACAGAGGATATATAGTGTTCTGGAAGATAGAATAATGGAAAAAATCCAGTCAGAACAACAAAAGAAGAAACAAATTTTAAAAACTGAAAACAGTTTAAGGGACCTCTGAAACAACATCAAGCATAATAACACTTACATAATAACACTTACATTACATTCTCCTAGAAGGAGAAGAGAGAACAAAAGAGGTCAAAGGATATTTGATGAAATTATGGCTGAAAATTTCCCGAACCTGAAGAAGGAAACAGATTTCCAGAGACAGGAAGCATAGAGGGTCCGAAACAAGATGAGACTAAAGAGAACCACACCAAAACATATCATAATTAAAATGGCAAAAGTTAAAGAGAGAATTCTAAAGGCAGCAAGAGAAAAACAAAGAATCACATACAAGGGAACCCTCCTCCTCCAAGGCTATTAATGGATTTTTCTGCAGAAATTTTGCAGGTCAAAAGGGAATGGCATGATATATTTAAAGTGCTAAATGGGAAAAACCTACAACCTAGAATATTGTATCCAGCAAGATTATCATTCAGAATTAAAGGAGAGATAAAGAATTTATAAGCAAAAACTGAAAGAGTATGTCAATGTTAAACCAATTCTTAAAGAAATGTTAAAGGCTCTTCTCTAAGTGGAAAAGAAACGAATGGGTTACAACAAGCAGTAAGAATCTATAGAAAAAGAAAAATCCACTAGTAAAGGCAAATATATAGTAAAGGAAACTTGCACAGTAAAAGACACCATCAACAAAATGAAAAGACAACTTAGTGAATATACAAGCATATAAGCAACTCACACAACAGCAAATAATAATAATAGTAATCCAATTTTAAAATGGTCAGAAGATTTGAATATACATTTTCCCAAAGAAGATACATAGATGGCAAACAGACACATGAAAAGATGCTCAACATCACTAGTCATCAGAGAAATGCAAATCAAGAGCACAGTGAGATATTATTTCACACCTCTCAGAATGACTGTCATCAAAAGAACACAAATAACAAACGTTTCAAGGATACGGAGAAAAGGGGACCTCATACACTGACCCTAGTGCTGGGAAAGATTAAGGACAGGAAAAGAGGGCAGCAGAGGACAAGATGGCTGGATGGCAGCATCAAATCAATGGACACGAGTTTGAGCAAACTCCAGGAGATAGGGAAGGACAGAGAAGCCTGGCGTGCTGCAGTCCATGGGGTCACAAAGAGACAGACACAACTGAGCAACCGAACAACAAAATAAAATTGGTGTAGCCACTGTGGAAAAGAGTAGAGAGGTTTCTCAAAAAGCTAGAAATAAAACTGCCATATGACCCAGCAATTACACTGCTGAGTATACTGGAATAAAACAAAAACACTAATTTGAAAAGATACTTGCACTCCAATGTTCATAGCAGTATTATTTACCATAGCCATCATATGAAAACAACCCAAATGTCCGTTAACAAATGAAAGGATAAAGAAGATATGGTTTATATATACGACGGACTATTACTTAGCCATAATAAAGAATGAAAGTTTGCCATCTGCAACAATGGGGATACATATAGAGCATATTGTGCTTTGTGAAATAAATCAGAGAGAGACAAACACTCTATTTTATCACTTATGTGTGGAGTCTGAAAAATAAAACTAATGAATATGAGAAAATGGAAACAGGCTCACAGATACAGAGAACTAGTGGTAACCAATGGGGAAAAGGAAGGGCGGAGGTGCAATATAGGGAGAAGGAATTAAGAGGTACAAACTACTAAGTATAGAATAAAAAAGCCACAAGGATATACTGTACAATACTGGGAATAGAGCCAATATTTTATAACTTTAAATGGAGTATAATATATAAAAATATTGAATCACTATATTGTATACCTATAACTAACGTAAGATTGTAAGTCAGTTATATATTAAAAATAAGAAGACAAAGCAGTTTAAACTCAATTATGTATTTTCATGTCCATGCAACCCAACTTAAAAATAAGAGAATGGATTATAGTCTGTGTCTTTCTTTGATTCCTTTGAACAATTTTGAGTTGGAGACCTTATCTCTCAGTCCAACTCTGCTCAGTATCACAGTCACTTTTTTGCCTCAGTCAGCTGAAAGGGACCCTTTGGTTTATCTCCTGTAGAGGAAAGAACTTAATTTCAGGACATGAGAATCCTCAATTTAAATTTCTCACCATGACAGTAGGAAAAACAAACCCAAAAAACCAACTAGATACCAATAGCCTGTCTGGTTTCAGTTGCTTTGTGTGTAAACTGGGAATAAAGCTACCTTTTTTCACTGACCAGTGTACTTTCTTATCTTCCCTTCCCTATTTTGTTTGCCTCCTATATTGCACTTCACCTGTGTTCCAGGACACTCGCGGGGCATTTGTATCTGCTGGTCTGATGGAGATGTGGACTGTAATAGGTGCACTCTTCTCAAAAAAGAAGTCATAGACCTCCAACTCCACCTGGAAACAAACAGTTGAATATGAACGACATGTTGACAATTTACAATATAAAATACCATTAATTCTGGGATATATACCACAGATGGAGGCAAAACTAATTCAGGTTCTGCTGTTGCCTGACCTCATTTTTGACAACATAATCTCACTTTTTCCAGCTCTATGTCTTATTCCTTAATTTATCAGTGTTTTTAAATTTTCTTCTCTATGAATGAAGTTCTTAACCTGAAATAAGCAAATATGCTAGCAATGTGTCCCTGCATTTTTTCAGGAGACTATATCAGTCCAGCATCAGACCACTTCAGCTTCTCGCAAAGATATAGGATCTAGAGCAGTGTTTCTCCACTGTGATTTCACCAACCCCCTCTCCCCAGGACACTTGGGAATATCTGAAAACATTTTTGGTCTCACAAACAGGCATGCCCACAGAGGTGCTACAGACATCTAGTCGATAGAAGCCAGGGAGGCTATTATTAATAACATTCAACCATGACCAGGTCAGTCCTTACAACAAAGAATTAGCCAGTTCAAAATGCCAACAATGTTGCAGAGATCCTGATCTACAGGCAGCTATCCCACTAGATATATTATTAAATATCTATATTTTAGTTGCTCCCTTGAGTTCCATAGCTAATAAGTAGGCTTATACATTTTGAGCTTTATTACATGCTACATGTGAATTACACCAGGTGCTGACAGAGATGGATGATGTACAATACTGTAAAGGAAGGCAGGCTACCTACATTTGAAGAATGTGTGGTCCATTTGAGAGGACAAAAGAAAAAATTAGATAGTACCGTATCAGCAAATACTACATAAAAAAAAAAGAGATTCTAGAATGACAAATACACACGTTGAAAATGAAACTATACTGATATGGGGGATATCATGTTGGAGGTCTAATATAAATATATATTAGGTTGAGCCCTATCACTAAGGAACTTTCCTTTAAGATAAATGTAGTACCTACTAGAGTGAAGTTGGATTTTCATGCCTACAAGAACAGACTACCTGGTGTAACAGCTGAGGGAAGGATCAGCTAGCTTAATGCTGCACCGGCCATTGCTCTGCTCTCAGATATCTCACCCCAGGTGGCTTCCAGCCAAAATAACAGTGCAAAATCTCCACTGAGAAAATTGAAAGTCACTTTCTAACAAAACAAACCAAAAAAGCACACATTTGGACACGTTTTGCTTTAGTATTACATTGTACAATGCCAGACAAAACACGTACAACGCAGACAGAGTAGCATTGCTTTATTTGTGAACGTGATAAAACTGGACATCTAAAGAGAAATTACCTCATGCTATGGAAGAAATGAGAAGGGAAGACAGGAAAGAAAAAACCAGTTGCCACTTACTATTATGAAGTGAAGAAAATAAAAGTAAAGGGCAAAGCATGGAATTTATAGTCTGCCCTTGAGACTAAATGCTAAAAATGCCTAAGCTAGATAGAGGGCAATTTGGTAACCCCAGGGACACATATTTTCCTTAACAGACCTGAACTCAAGTCTGTGTTAACCTGCCTATTTAACTTTTCCACCATTTTTGAATCAACTTGCGGGTAGGTCTGCAAGTTTGTGAAGGGTTATTATGCACAAGTCTGTAACCAGCTGTTCTCTACTCTCATTGAATACAAAACAAGAGGAGAGAGGCAGAAATAGCAGAAACGATTTAGATTAGATAGAAAGAGGACTTTCCTGATGGAAAGTGATAGTGAAATGAGTCATTTTAATGAGAATATGGAATCTCCTACCCTGAGTAAGCATTATTACTTAAAATTAAGGATTCCAGTAGAAAACCTTGATGGAAAATAATATAAAATAATTTATTAATGAAAGAATTATAAACAAATAGAAGTTAGACCATCTCTGACTTCAGTGGTCTATGTAATGGAAGAAGGCTGTTGGAGGCACCAGAATTCTCAAACTGGTGAACCTGAGGCCAAATGTGGCCTCAGAAATGTTTTGCAGCTGGTATTTTATGTTTTAAATTTACAATGTCTTCTATGTTTAAAAGTTGAAACTTTTTAACTGAATATAGTTGATTAACAATATTACATTAGTTTCAGGTATATAGCATGGAGATTCAGTATTTTTGCTGGTGATACTTCATTATAAATTATTACAAGAAAAGGGCTTCAATTCCCTATACTATCCAGTATATCTTTGTTGCTTATCTACTTTATACATAGTAGTTTTTATCAATTAATCCCATACCCCTACTTTGTCCCTCCCACTTCCCTAGCCCCTTTAGTACCTACAAGTTGGTTTTCTAGGTCTGTGGGTCTGTTTCAGTTTTGCATAAACATTCACTTGTATTATGAAACTCGAAATATTTTTACCAAAAAAAAGTAGAGCTTTCCAACTTCTCTTGAAAAATGAAAGCTGCAGCAACACAGGGTACATCCATATTCCCACATGCAGCAGTCAGCTGGAGCTGAGTTACATCTGCTTCCTAAATTGCCAGCTCCTTCCTCACTTCCCCCCAATCTCCCTCCAGATGGGTTTGTTCATTTGCATCACCTGCCTGGTTTGCATCCTGATTTGCAGAGATTGATTCTCTTCTGAGGCAATGACCATACAAGGTAACCTGCAGGCTAAAGAGAAGTGGCCTCTTCAATGACTCTCTGAATACCAAAGAGTCTAGCAGCTTTGTCTCTCTTCCTTCTCACCTCATAAATTCTCCTCTCAGAATGGCTGCTGTTTGGTGGCTGATATGCAATCTGCATATCTCTTAGATCCTTCCAGGCGAAAGAGGACACTGGTCTGGTGTGATCCCACAGGTGAGTCACATAGCCCTGGAGTGGGGCTTTAGTAATGTTGAACACCAGCAAGGGTTTGGGGGTCTCATCCTCTTCACAGTCCAGAACCGATGTAGTCAATGAGGTCAGGATG
Organism: Moschus berezovskii; assembly: GCF_049115385.1. NCBI lineage: Eukaryota > Metazoa > Chordata > Mammalia > Artiodactyla > Moschidae > Moschus > Moschus berezovskii. Next base: position 35,887,400 of record NC_142466.1, on the reverse strand, counting down.
AACTGATCCACTTCCAGAATAAACATGGCCATGAATGCAGCTCTTGGAATCTGATTGGGAATTCCAGGTCTGATATAGACAGGCAACCACGCGCTCTCTGACTTTGGAAGGAGAAAGAAAAGATAAAGAGGAAAACTATAAATGAAGCTATTGATATAATAGCAGGGTAAATCGCATGATATTTAACACAAAGCCACAGCCTAGAGGGTGCATCCAGCAGCGATCTGAATCATTTAGAGAGATTTTAATCACATACTGATGCCTGAATTCCATTTCCAGATGCTCTAACTTAACTTTCCTAAGGAGGAGATATGCAGATGACACCACCCTTATGGTAGAAAGTGAAGAGGAACTCAAAAGCCTCTTGAGGAAAGTGAAAGAGGAGAGTGAAAAGGTTGGCTTGAAGCTCAACATTCAGAAAACAAAGATCATGGCATCTGGTCCCATCACTTCATGGGAAATAAATGGGAAAACAGCGGAAACAGTGTCGACTTTATTTTTTTAGGCTCCAAAATCACTGCGGATGCTGATTGCAGCCATGAAATTAAAAGATGCTTACTCCTTGGTAGGAAAGTTATGACCAACCGAGATAATATATTAAAAAGCAGAGATATTTGCCAACCAAGGTCCGTCTAGTCAAGGCTATGGTTTTTCCAGTGGTCATGTATGGATGTGAGAGTTGGACTGTGAAGAAAGCTGAGCGCCAAAGAATTGATGCTTTTGAACTGTGGTGCTGGAGAAGACTCTTGAGAGTCCCTTGGACTGCAAGGAGATCCAACCAGTCCATTCTAAAGGAGATCAATCCCGGGTGTTCATTGGAAGGACTGATGCTGAAGCTGAAACTCCAATACTTCGGCCACCTCATGCGACGAGTTGACTCACTGGAAAAGACTCTGATGCTGGGAAGGATTGGGGACAGGAGAAGAAGGGGACGACAGAGAATGAGATGGCTGGATGGCATCACCAACTCAATGGACATGAGTTTGAGTGAAGTCTGGGAGTTGGTGATGGACAGGGAGGCCTGGCGTGCTATGATTCATGGGGTCACAAAGAGTCGGACATGACTGAGCAACTGAACTGAACTGAAGGAGGAGATTAAAAAAAAAAAAAACGATGACTTGGTATTCTTAAAGTTCTCTGGTGACTCCAATATTTAGCCAGAGTTGAGGTGGAGCACCAATTTTGTTAGAAGGAACTGTTCTTTTGATTCCATGCCCAGCACATATGGTTTATATGACTTTGGACAAGTTGCTTAACTTCTTAATCTTGATTTCCCCAACTATAACATGGACATCCTAGAGGTCCTAAGTACTGAGTGAGGATTACAAGAGATAGCCAAAGCAAAACACAAGGACTTGCGTAGCAGTCCAGTAGCTAAGACACTGCATTCTCAATGAAAAAGGCCAAGGTTCGATCCCTGGTTGGGGAAGTAGATCCCACAAGCCACAATTAAGAGCTTTCATGCCACAACTAAGATCTGGCAGAGCCAAATAAGCAAATAATTTTTTTTAATCTTAAGAAAAAACAAAGTAAAGCACTAGCAGTGTCTGGCACACACAACCAACTTCCCCTGGCCACCCCATCCACCTCTTGTAGGTTTCAAAGGTGACAATGGCAGGATGAAGGAACCTGTCCTTATAATAGCTGTTCATGAAACTGAAGGACGTTTGCTCAGTCGTGTATTAATTAGGACCCTGGGTCTCCAAGCGAGGAGTAGGTCATCAAAATTGCAAGTAACTCTTCAGGCTAGAAATACACCTTCCCCAAGTAAGAGAGTTATAAGGAAGAGGCTCTCATTGTGGGGTTCTCCAGAGATATCATGAACTTGCATGCTGAGATCTAAGGTCCCAACAAGTGTGATGGGCAGAAAGGATTCCCAGCAGAAGATAACTGGTCATCACAGAATTTGATGTCCCCCATTATTGGGAGACCAGGCTTAATGATCAGAGCCACATGAGTGCAGTACTGCTGAACACTGGATACTTATATAACGGAATGTTTAAAATGAAGTTCTTCTTGGCTTAGTCTCAACTGAAGTTCCAGGAGAGAGCATTTCAAAGACCATGTGAGACAGGTACTATAGGCAGAATTTACAAAACAAATTGTCTGGAACCAGTTCTAGACTCTAGAACCTTCTCACCCACTCTAAGAATATAAAAGGGTTGAGAGAAGAGAAAGAGATTTATTTACAGACAGAAGTTGCTCTGTGTCATGCTGAGTCACTGCCTTGATGCCGCACACTGTATGCCCTCTGTGAAGGGGGGGGGGCAATGCTGCATCCCTTGTCCCAGGTGTCAGGAGGGAAGCTTCTATCACACCAGCCTTAAATGCATCTTTTACCAGTGGAGCACATAGGGGATTGATGTTGGGCTCATCCCTGAGGAAGCTAAGTGGCCAGAGGCAGAAGAAACATGGTATCTGTGCTGGGATCAGTCTCTAGTCCTTGTTTGCAGTAGGAAGGAATATGTGAGTGCTCTCAGATATGGAGCAAGTGGGACAGAGGGTTGATCTAGGGTCATCTGGGTCCCTGACCTTTAGGTCCATCTGTGAGAAGCCAAAAATCACCACAGAAAGAAGCTGGAGGTGGAGGTCATATCCTAGGAGCACTGGGAGGAACTGCAACGGACTAATCAGGCTGGACAAGATGAGAGGCCTTTGCAGAGGGGAACCTCCAGGAGAACAATGAAACTGCCCCAATGTTTCAATTGCTTGAAACATCCACCCACCTCAGAGAGCACAAAGCCATATTCCATCGATGCCTGGTCAAATAAGACCTCTCTCTCCAACATTCCTCCAAAACCACCCACTCCTCAGCCTGGAATTTCAGAAACTAGTCAGCAAGGCTCAGAGAAAGAGAGAAAAGCAAGAGAAACAGAAGGTGACAACTCCTCTCCCTCCCACATGGTGGTTTAGAAAAACAAAAGAGTGATAACACTGAGAGTTTAGACTATGTAGTCCTAATGTGCCACTGAAAAGCATTTGAGGATTTATAATTTAATCAAGAATGAGGAAATCATAGTTTTGTAAAAGGATTGGTGCTGAACAATAACAAATATTAAAACTAGAGGTTAAGCCTGAACAAATATTACTTGAAACACTAACAGAATGGATACAAATGTCAAAAGAGCACACTTGAAATAAAAGATGAAGGTAAGTACCATAAGGTATAAAGATGATATGCTAGAATTAAAGCTGCAGATTATGTTAACCCAGCCTGGTGGTGGGTAATTGCAGCGAGAAAGGATAAATAGGATCAGACCTCAAAACATACATGAAGGAGGCAAAAGACTTCACTGTATTTTTTACTTAATATGTTAAAAATAAAGGTTAAAGAATTTTTTCAATTTAGAACTAAATTTTAAAATGGGATATTAAATAAGTAAAGACAAAGGCAAATAAAATATAACCTAAAGTGCAAGATAATTTTATTAATTAGCAAGAAAGCATAAAACAAGATGATAGAAAAAAAAAACAGATATCCATTATTATAGATATATTGTCTATATTCTCTTGTTTAAGACAAATATTCTGAAATTAAATATTCAATTATATCTGCCTTACTGGAGAGGCATTTAAAATTATATACAAAGATTAAACATAAAAGGATGATCAAAAAAAGTCTGCAGATGTGACTATAAGAATTTCAAAGAGAGATGAATTTAAGGCAAGAAGAATTAAAAAGGACAGTGTGTGCAGTTAATAGTGATAAAATGTATAAGACAATGATTCTGATAAGCATCACTGTATTTAATATTATTCTGGCCAAACCAGGGGGAATACAGCAGAAAAAAGAGGAATAATTACTGAAAAAGAAAGGAAAAATTATCATCATCAGTGGAAGATGTAATTAATACAGTCTTTAAAAGTCTATAGAATTGAAAAAATTTTAGAATAATTGAATTCAAGAAAGAAGCCAGACAAAAGAAAATTAGACTAAGAAACATCTTTCCTGTTTATCATCACTAACCAACAAGAAGAAATAGTGGAGGAAAAGTAGACTACTCAGAATAATTTCACAAAAACAAACTGCCTAGGATTGGACTTAATAAGTGTTCGCAAGTGACATGAAGAAAACTGCAAACTTAACAGAAACATATCAAAGATCATTTGCCTCAATGAAGTGAGATAACTTTTGCCTGGAAAAGATGACTCAATATGGTAAATGTTCCAATATTCCAATTTTTCTAAAAATAATTTATAATTTTAATCCAATCCTGATAATTAGGGGCTTAAAAAAACTAACACAAATATTAATTACTTGTCTAGAACAAAGAATAGATAAGAAAATTTTGAAGAGGACCATGAGGAGAAACTTGCCTGTAAAATATTAAAGTCCATTTTAGACCTTTTATTTTGGAATAGTAAGATTCTGGCACAAGAATAAGTGGGCAAATCTAAAGAATAAGAGAACTAGCCTTGAAACAGACATATAATATCTTTCTACACAACAAAACAATCAAAAAATCCTTAGGAAACAGGTTCATTATTCACCAAATAGTGCTGAAAATTTTGGCTACTTGGAAAAAAACTGTTCTGTTGTTTTACAATAAGATAAAATTTATTTCAGGCAGATTAAAAAGGTAAACATAAACAAGAAAATATTTTTAAATCTATAAGAAATTATGGGTGAATAGTCAGCCTCTTGATGAGGATGGATTATACCAGCATAAAAATAATAAAATAACAAAATTCAAAACTTCAAATATAATATAATTCAATTCCATAAGCTGACTCTGGTATGCATGGCTTCCCCTCTGTGTGTGTGTATGTTTAAGTATGCATATATATACACATACATTTATATATATATAAATATTAGAAATACCCTAGTTCCATTTTCTTATTTTTTCTTTCTGTGCTTTTTTTTAAAAAAATAGCCTCTGCCATTGAGCATATTACTGTAATCATAAAAGAATCTGTTTATGACATGCCGAACTGACTACAGTATAAGTTAATTCTAAATAATACAGGCAGTTCATTTTGAGAGGAAAGTTCTAATAAAACTAATCTGAAAATTCAACAAAGAAAGCCCTATATCAATATACAAGGAAAAAGAATAAAAATCAGTTAGGAAAAAAAATGGCTCTATATTTTGTTTTTTACAGAGATAAGAAAGCATTAAAAGTCAAAGAAGTTTCACGTGAAAACAAACAGAAAGCATGTACTAAGCATCAGGAGACTGAGAGTTTAGTCTTGATTCAGTCATGCGTGCATGGTCAAGATATGCAATTTTTGTGGCCCCAGTATAAAATAAGGGGCTTGGGCTAAACCAATTGTTTCCAAAACAATTTTTTCACTAGCAAAAGATACATGTAGCGCTTACTGTGTGTTCAGCTTTGTGCCAAGCTTTGTAAGCATCACCTAATTCAGTTCAGTTCAGTTCAGTCACTCAGTCGTGTCCGACTCTTTGCGACCCCATGAATCACAGCACGCCAGGCTTCCCTGTCCATCACCAACTCCCGGAGTTCACCCAAACTCATGTCCATCGAGTTGGTGATGCCATCCAGCCATCTCATTCTCTGACGTCCCCTTCTCCTCCTGCCCCCAACCTTTCCCAGCATCAGAGTCTTTTCCAGTGAATCAACTCGTCGCCAAAGTATTGGAGTTTCAGCTTCAGCATCAGTCCTTCCAATGAACACCCGGGATTGATCTCCTTTAGAATGGACTGGTTGGATCTCCTTGCAGTCCAAGGGACTCTCAAGAGTCTTTTCCAGCACCACAGTTCAAAAGCATCAATTCTTCGGTGATCAGCTTTCTTCACAGTCCAACTCTCACATCCATACATGACCATGGGAAAAACCATAGCCTTGACTAGACGGACCTTAGTTGGCAAAGTAATGTCTCTGCTTTTTAATATACTATCTTGGTTGGTCATAACTTTCCTTCCAAGGTGTAAGTGTCTTTTAATTTCATGGCTGCAATCAGCATCCGCAGTGATTTTGGAGCCCAAAAAAATAAAGTCTGACACTGTTTCCACTGTTTCCCCATCTATTTCCCATGAAGTGATGGGACCGAACTGTGGAAAATTCTGAAAGAGATGGGAATACCAGACCACCTGACCTGCCTCTTGAGAAACCTGTATGCAGGTCAGGAAGCAACAGTCAGAACTGGACATGAAACAACAGACTTGTTCCAAATAAGAAAAGGAGTACGTCAAGGCTGTATATTGTCACCTTGCTTATTTAACTTATATGCAGAGTACATCATGAGGAACGCTGGGCTGGAAGAAGCACAAGCTGGAATTATGATTGCTGGGAGAAATATCAATAACCTCAGATATGCAGATGACACCACCCTTATGGCAGAAAGTGAAGAGGAACTCAAAAGCCTCTTGATGAAAGTGAAAGAGGAGAGTGAAAAGGTTGGCTTGAAGCTCAACATTCAGAAAACAAAGATTACCTCATTAAATCCTCTCAATAAGAAGTACTACTATGCCCATTGAAAGATCTTAAAAATGAGGCATAAAGTACAAAATCACACAGCTAGTTAAGTAAACATTTGAACCCAGGCAACCCTGGCCCAAGGGCAGGCTAACTATTAATGTCAGACTTAAATCTCTTCTTAAATCTCACTTCCCCAAGTGATTTACCTGATCAGTTTGACCAGAACACCTCACAATTTTTCCAGTTCTCAATTATAAATATACTACAACCCTGTTTAATCATTTCTTTATCATTCTTTGTTTTATTAATTCCTGTGGTAATAATGTTCAACATTCAACTGGGTCTCTTAGGAGAAATCGTAGCAAGAAGTGAGACTGAAAGATGGAAGTCTTTCACAAATGTCATCTCAGATCATCTTAAATCAGCACAAGATCTGAACTGTTTCAGCAGCTTCATAGTCACTCCAGCTTCCCAAATAAATACATTACAGAGTACATGAGTTAGTAGAGAAGCATGCCAATCTTTCATTTAGATTGACTTCCCATTCTGTCATCACTTCAATAAGAAGAGATCAAGAGGAAGAACGGGAAAAAGAATTTAAAAGAGACTGGAAGATGAAGATGGCCCTACTACAGTCCTAACAGTGAGACAAGGACTCCCTCTCTCCCAGTTTCCCATGGCCTTGCTGAATGGGTGTGTGGACCCTTTGATTTCCTCCAGCAGATGAAAAGAGGGTCTAATAAAGGAGTAAATGAAGCATCAAAGAGTAGGACTTGCAAAAGTGAGAAGCTGAAGAAGATTGAAGGGAAAGGGAGAGAAAGGTTAGCATGTAACCTGATTCTGGTCCTTTCTAAGTTGCAATGGTAGAGCTATAAGATTGCCAGAAAAGGGAAAGTACACATGGATAGTATGTGCAAAATCAATCCTGTTTTAAGCACTTACTGGCAGAACAAGCCTGGAGTTCCAGTGAGTCATTAGGCTGTTCCACCCACAATCATACGGGAACCCTCGCTGACACGGGAGCCAGCACAAGTGCCCCCAGGGAACCACCTCTTAGCTGGGGACCCAGACACATAAACCCATAGACTCTACCTTGTATGTGATTTTACTCCTGCTATCTGTGAGGTCCAGTTGGATGGAGAAGTAATCAATGTTGGGAGAAGGGGAACTCAGGTGTTGGTATCGAAGCCCCATCAGCAGGAACTTCTCACAGCTCACTTTAAGACTTCCGACTTTCTTTAGTCCCAGGGTACACCTGCCACCTGGACACTTCAGCTCTGTTCCCAATTCTAGAATGTATAGCAGGGAATTAAGAGAGGCACTTGTACCTTAGTGATTATCTTTAAAAACCTATCCTCCCTTCCACAGACACATTCCCTCTCACTGACCAGAGAACACTCATGTGTACCCGTCAGTCTTTCACTGAGTGGATTGTCGTTATTCTGAAAACCTGCCATTTCCTTACTGTAAAAACAATCGACCGATTATCTAATAAGGTCCTTACCCACCAAAAGTGCTTGAGAGAAAAAATATAAAATGCATTTTCTGGTGGTGGACCATCTCTGACAAATAGGCTCACTGTAGGCCTTCTACAATCCTGCTCTTGTCTGTATTTACAGCATCCACTTCCATAGCGCCAGCATACAGTCTCTGCTAGAATATTCTGTTCACTGAAATTCACTCCCCACTTAAACACATTTGAATTCTGCATATTTTCCAGGTTCATTTAGTCTTTTCACTAAACCTTTCTTCAAATATTCATTGACCACCTGAACCAACCTAATCTCCTCCACTAAAAACTGCAGTCATCTCTCCAGTACATAGTCTTTTTGTCTCTGCCAACTGTATTTTTCACTCTTTCACAGTCTATGATATGCCCAGGCCACTTATGTTAGTGGCCTTTTGCATACTTCCCTGATGTAAAAACTGGGTATTCTATTCTTACCCAGAAGGCTGCAAAGACTAAATGAGATGACATATGTGCAAACATGTCTTTAGCTATAACTTATTGTCCAGATTCCAGGTATGACCAAGACCATGATTTTCCCTATATTTCTTGGTCTTTCCACAGTGCCTAGAACACTATTATGCATCTAGGAGGTACAAAAAATGAGATAATTAAATGAATAACAAGAGGAACATTATCCATCAACTCTTCCTGATTTAAATCATACCTCCTGCCTACCAGCTTTACCCCAAACCTGCTTCAAGTCTGCTTCATAACACCTAATGAATTCCCCAACTACTCTGGCTATCACTGCTATTGCTTACCTCCTCTTAATAATAACAGCTGACAGTTACTGAGCACTTGCTATGAGCCAGACACTGTGTTAATTGCTTTGTGTGTGTGTGTGTGATCTCATTCACTCTCACCTTTATACAACCCTATGTAACAGCCACTATCCCTGCCCATTTTTCAACCAGCTACAAATTTTATTAAGTAAAACTCTTTGTCACGGTGGAAGATGACCATTTAAGATCTGGCAGATTTAGTAACATCCAGATAAGAATTAAAACATATCATACGAGACTCAGGGAAGAAACTATGTGGCTGATCTCCACGAGGTTCTTCCAGCTGGGGCTCCACCAGAACCAACTGGCCGTGGGCTGGCAGCTGAGTTCCCACTGGGTCCAGTCTGACTGTGCATTCCAGGTTGGCCATCCTCTCGTAATCAAATCTGAGCAGGTTCTTATCAATGACTTGGGACAGGCCATAGAACTCAGACACCTCCAGTGCACTATCACTCATGCGGATGATGTTACAGTCTGGTTCCAGGAGGTAGACCCGCAGGATAAAAGTTTCCGTGAAGGTGTCTGTCTCAGTAAACCTGAGGGCAAAACAGAGCAAAGGCAACATTACTGGTGCACAGGTTCTTCTGATACTTGGACACTAAGTTGACTTGAAGCTTAAAGATTGTCTTTCACGCAATCTGTGTATTAGGTAGAGTTTGGATTTAACTTTATACTGTACACCCCACCTCCATGTTCTTTTCCCTTCTCCTTAAATTGGTGTCAACTCCTTTTTCTGTTACTTCCCTTTCCAATGACCCTCCTTTTAACACCTTCTCTCAAATCTATCATCAATACAGGTATTTAACGACTGCTCTGAGCTCAGAGTCTCATCTCTAGCATGTGTGCAATTTAAGAGTATCCTGCATATCTAGTTTATGCACTGACTTTTAATTCAGGAGTGAAGGGATGAGGGGTTTCTGAAGCATCAAGCCCTTTTTGCTTTTCACAAATACCACTATAAGAGTAGTTATTTCCAATCTAGCTGGGGAAGCTCAGCTCAGTGGGTGGCATGTAAAGGGTGATCAGTGACTATAACCTCCATTCCCTTAGGAACTACATTCTCTGGATATTTGCAGAACCTAATAGGGATGGATTGTCATTCTTTTTCTAATTAAATTTACTTATTTTTAATTGAAGGATAATTGCTTTACAGTACTGTGTTGCTGCTGCTAAGTCACTTCAGTTGTGTCCGACTCTGTGCGACCCCATAGACGGCAGCCTACAAGGCTCCACTGTGTTAGTTTCTGCCAAACATCAACATGAATCAGCCATAGGTATACCTAGATCCCTTTCCTCTTGAACATCCCTCCCACCTTCATCCCCATCCCACCCCTCTAGGTTGTTACAGAGTCCTGCTTTGAGTTCCCTGAGTCATACAGCAAATTGATGGGCTGTCATTCTTTATTGAAGGGAGAAAATTAACGTGATGGTTGTGCATCAATAATAGATTCTCCACTGATGTGCTTTCATAACGGCCCAGGCACAGGCTAGACTCCTTACAACAAGTTTATCATTCAGTCTTCACAGGAATCTATGTAGTGTTGTTGACTCCATTTTACAGATGAGGAAACTGAGGCTTAGAGAGGTTCAAGTAGCTTACCAAAAGGGCTAGAGATGAGGTAAGAGGGTAATAAACATGCTCTCTGCTTTTCTGCCTCCAACTCCTCTGAATGTTCTACTTTAAATCCTCAAGACCAAGAAGATTGACAGGTCCTCTAACTCTGCACGTCATGTGTGCTGCTCCACCTGCCTCATCCCCTAGAAACTCAAAGAAATGGGAATAGCCAGAATTCATCAGCAAGCTCTCTGAAGCTAATTAGTATGTTAACTTTAAAGTCTTAGGAAGATCAAACAGCCCTATATGCTGATTGCCTAGTTCCCAAGGAATCCTTGGGTGCCATCTCATTTTCTAAGCACGGCATTTGCTTCATGCCTCTCTTCTGGCTTGTCATTCTGCATCACAATTATCTAGCCATCTTTTGCATCAGGCCCTGAAAACCAGCCCATTTATCCTCATGCTTTTGTTTCCTAAGCCTACCTGGCATGAGCCTGACCTATAATAGGTGATCAGGATAATTCACTGTCTGCTACAAAACTCTAGACTAGTATTCCTCTAGTACTTAAGGGAAATTCATGCTGCTGTATTTTAGTCAAATACTCTCAAAAGTGACAAAAGCCAAGTAAAAAACTATATAAGGCCTACTCCACCTACACTGAATTTTCAGTTGCTTCTATAAAGTGAGCAATAACATAACCATAAGCTTAATTTTTAAATTAATTCTTTATTTAGATATAATTCACATAATCCTAAAATTTACCTTTTTAAAGTTTACAACTCAGTGTTTTTAGTATTTTCAGAAGGCTATGCAACCATTCTGCTCTCTAATTCCAGAACACTTTAATCACCTCCCCCCATAAAAATCTATACCCATGAACAGTCACTCCCCACTCACCCCACCACCAAAAGCTGACAACTGCAATCTACTTTCTGCCTTTCTGAATTTGCCTTTCCTGGACATTGCATATAAATGAAATTTTACAATGTGTAACCTTTTACATCTGACTTCTTTCACTTAGCGTAATATTTTCAAGGCCCATCTGTGTTACAGCATGTAACAGTACTTCATCCCTTTTGTGGCTGAATAATATTTCACTGTATAAATATACCACATCTTGTTTACTCATTCATCAGACTGATTATTTCAACTTTTTGACATGTACAAAAAATGCTGCAGTGAGCATTTGTGTAAATTTTTGTGTGAACATATGTTTTAATTTCTCTTGTATATATATGTATCTAGGAGTAGAACTGTTCGGTCATATGATCATTTTGTCCAACTCCATAACTGATCGTTTTAAACCTTTTTAAAATATGTTTAAAAATGGAAGATATTGCACTTCTTAAAACTAAGCAGTTGATAATCAAAACAAAGAATTTCATTCACTTTTGGAATATATTTTCTTCCTAATTCTCATTAAAAATTTGTAGTTTGTAATCTCCATTTTTAATCGTAAATGGAGAGTTGAATGACCAGAGATACCTGTACAAGAACTCTAAAGGGAAACAGGAGAAGGCTAATAATTTGCCATAGAAAAGCACCAAGGAAGAGGATATAAATAAAAGTAACTGAAAGGTTGCTACAATTCTTGCCTCATCCATTCAGGTCTCTAGTTCCTACTACTACTTACTTACCTGTTTGAAATCTAGTAACTCCCACCATAGCAATATTTATCCAAAGAAACAGAAGCACACAGAATGGTTATCTGACAAAGAATGAAGAACGCTCCTGTGCCACTTACCTGTAAAGTCTAAGCTTCACTGTGTCTTCATCGAGAATTGGGCAACCGTTATGAGTATATTTTACTTCATTGGGAAGGAAATGGCAGTCAAAGACCTAGTTCATGAGAAGAAAGGGATACATATGTGTAAATCATTGGTACAATTTTTAGTTTTTCCAGCAGTAAAGTATGGCCTGGAGAAATTATGTTCTCTTAGCATTATGTATGTGTATGTATGTTTTGTTATATAGAATCTTAATTCCCTGAACAGGGATAGAACCTATACCCCTAGCAGTGGAAGCAGAGTCCTAACCACTAGACCACCACAGAATTCCCTGTATGTGTGTGTTTTAACCACCAACACCTCTACCCTGCCCCAGGTCCATGACCATCCTGCTTATATTGCTGTTGTCTGTTTTGAGAATATCTAAATTATGAAAGTCCAAGCAGATGAAGCAGATAAATTAAGCAGTGATGATCTCTAAATAATTATCTTTTTATAGTATATTTAAAATATGGTTCCATTTTTCAAAACATTATTTGCCAACACCTTTCAGGGGTTTATAGCAATTAAGGAGGTATACCTGTATGTACACAAGAAAAGACACGTCTTACCCCACATACCAACATGCTATATTAGCTCTGTGTGTATTTTTTCTTCTACTTTTATTGCTTTCCTTTCCAAATAGTGTTTTTATATTTAAAGATGAAGCTGCTTACTATGGACACTGTTGTGTTTGATCAAAGCCAAACAAGACCCACAGTGGTTTCTCATTTACTTGCAAAAGACTGTGTTTACTAGTTATGTAGTAACAGAAATGACTCATGAGACAAATAGCAACGTCAAGGCAATTTTCTCTCTTCAAGCAGAATTACAATTAACTGTACCACCTAACTCAGAACTATTAAGGAAATTGCTAATTGTTATATTCTGGGGTCATATTTTTAAAAAGAATTTTCTCTTCCAATCACACCATAACACTCATAGTGTACAATCTGACTTGGCAGAGTTCTAAGAAGTACTCTCGAGGTATTTACATGTCATCACTGCTGAGTTCATGCTACTTAGCCTGTACCTAAGTACAGCCTCACACATTTACAGAAAACATAATCCTTTCTGACTCTACTCTAGTCAGAAGGTCTCCTCTTTATCTCCTTCCTTACTGTCAGAAAGAGGAAGCAAAGACGTCTGTAGAAGAGGAGATCATTTATTTGTATTCCTGTTCTACACACATCTTCTCTTCCTCTTCTTAATTGACAACAAGGAAGGAGATAAAGGAAAGACCTTCCCCATATCATTGACAAATAGTCATGGTAATAAAGAGACAATCTGTTTGGTGAAAAGAAACATCTGTTTTATGTTTCATAATATGTTTTCCTTTTATAAAAGGCGACAACCATAATTGTCCATAAATTTACTAACCAAAACAAAGGAGAGCTAAATCCTTTTCTAATTACTGTCTAGCTTTGTTTTTTTCCACTCCAACCGCTTTTCAATTACAATTTATAATTAAATTGTCACACATTCCTAACTCATTACTCACTTTAATGACAGTAAACTGGTTCAAATGAGATATATTTTCTTACCACTATGTTTCCTATTCAAAAGAGCAAGCTCAGCACTAAACTGTGGTGCTTTTCCACCCAGGAAATTTCTTGCTTTGGGACAGGTGCGAGCAATGCTGTGTGGGGGTAAGTCTTGTCCTAAAACATGAGGAAAACATCTCGCCATCAACCTTTTCTAACTGACTATATCAAGAGGGTTATCTAGACAGAAGGTACTGGTGTGCGCCAAGCGAATCCCTTTCCAAATATCCAATAGGAAAATGAACCTGTTGGTCCTAAGACAAACTTCAGTAATGAAATGAAAACACTAATTGAACAGATGTTAAACAAAACATTTTCTGTGCAAATCACATGAAACTGTTCATTACACAGCAGGGTATTGTTAATACAGTCATCTCACTAGGAATGGGCCCACATAAGCTTGCTTTCACCTTACTAGTAAGCTCTATTGAAGAGTAATGCTTACACTGTGTGTTTGTGTGTGTGTGCACTTGGCACGCATGCATGAACATGATTATGCTTAATTTCAAAAACTCTATAAGACATAAATCCCTCGGGAGAACTTCATCTGCCTGAATTAAAAACAGGCACATATTCCTCAAAAAATCACTTTTCACTTAGGAATGTTGGTCACCTGGTGATCTGAGAAATTTTTTCCAGATATAAAAAATTTCTTGATAGTACAAAGCTCTAATATTTGTCCAGAAGGTAATAAAACTCCACATTTTAAGAAAATAAATATATTTACTTCATGTGTGCGTGTTCAATCGTGTCTGAGTCTTTGTGACCCCATGGACAATAGCCCACCAGGCTCCTCTGTCCATGGAATTTTCCAGGTTAAGAATACTGGAGTGGGTTGCCATTTCCTACTCCAGGGAATCTTCCTGATCCAAGGATCAAACTACATCTCTTGAGTCTTCAGTCCTGCATTGGCAGGTGGATTCTTAGATGAGAAAAATTCATTTGAGATGTCAGAGGTACCTCTGGATATGCATACACTGAAGCATGATCCTTTAATGAGCCACAGCACACTAGGGGACCCTCTGGGGATGTATGGAGCCCTGTTCCTTTGCCTTGCAATGCTGACTTTCCTAAACCAGACAGGTATGTTGTTTTTGTTCCACATCATCTTTCTAGTAACGGATTTTTGCCCTAAAATCAGAGAAAGTTTGAAAAGGAGATGACTTAGAGATCTCCTACAATCCTTGCTTCTTGTGACCAAATAAGTGTTTTGCTTACTTCTGGTCACATGGATTCCTTTTTGCTCTCCAGGGCCTCAGAACTGGCCAAGTGATGAGGACCATTAAAATATCACTACAAATTATGACTTTTTCACTATTCTCATCAGTTCAGTTTATTCTCATAGAAAGTGTTATATGTGTTTAGAAGTCATAGGCTGTTTGGAATGGAGAGAGGGACAGGATATCCCCAAAGGTTTAAGTCACAGTAGATTCTCCCCAAAATGCTTTCTAAGGAAGGAGAATCTGGGGAATAATAGGATGTTTTTTTTGCATGCTTGAGGCCAGAGCTTAATATCTCTGCACTACAGGGGGTATTTTCCCTCTCTTCTTCCCTCACAAAATAGTCAGCTTTACTTCTAAATAAATGTTGAACAATTTTTTTTTAATGTATTGATTGGAAGCATTATCAAATTATCAGTCTTTATAAGGCATCCACTTTTATCCATACAGTCACGAGTCCCTGCTCTATCAGGGACCCCAGTCATGTAGGATTAGGGTCCTATTTTGCTGCCGCACAAACCCCCAAGGTTTTGCTTTTGACCCCAGTGTCTGTAGTGAGGGCTCCACTGCCTGCTATTGAGCCTATTCATGTTCACCGATTTATCACATTTAGTGCATCAGGGTTCCAGGCATGAGCCATCCCAGGCCTCTACCTTTCCCCTAACTTACAGACATCAATCAAACACACCTTCCAGCAGAAGTTATATGTTGGAAGAAAGTGGGGAGATGTTGCAGTTCCTACATACTTGGGAATACAAGTGTGACCTAGGGCCATTAGCACAAACTAACACTGTTTAGATGCCCATCTGAAGGTCACTGACTGATAAAAGAAAAAGCTCATGGGAAACTGAAAGGAGACATTAAGCTACAGTATCATAAGCAATACTCCCAACACGAGGGCTCTCCACAGAATCCTGATGTGTTTCAGAATCAGATATAACTGTAGGGAGGTAAGTGGAGTATCTGGAGATGTCAATTTGAGCTAGTGTGCATCAGTCTCTTTTTTTTAAGATTTTTTTGGGGTGAATGTGGACCATTTTTAAAATCTTTATTGAATTTGTTGCAATATTGCTTTTACTTTTTATGTTCTAGTTTTTTGGGCATGAGGCATGTGGGATGTGGGATCTTAGCTTGCCGACTAGGAATCAAACCCACACTCCTTTTTTTTTTAAATTTATTTATTTTAATTGGGGGCTAATTACTTTACAATATTGTAGCGGTTTTTGTCATACATTGACATGAATCAGCCATGGGTGTACATGTGTTCCCCATCCTGAAGCCCCCTCCCACCTCCCTCCCCATTCCATCCCTCAGGGTCATCCCAGTGCACCAGCCCTGAGCACCCTGTCTCATGCATCGAACCTGGACTGGTGATCTATTTCACATATGATAATATATGTGTTTCAATGCTATTCTCTCAAATCATCCCACCCTGGTCTTCTCCCACAGAGTCCAGAAGACTGTTCTTTACATCTCTTTAAATGTTTACATGTTCACATCTCTTTAAAATGTTCTTTACATTTACTGTCTTGCATATAGGGTCATCATTACCATCTTTCTAAATTCCATATATATGTGTTAATATACTGTATTGGTGTTTTTCTTTCTGACTTATTTCACACTGTATAATAGGCTCCAGTTTTATCCACCTCATTAGAACTGGTTCAAATGCATTCTTTTTAATGGCTGAGTAATATTCCATTGTGTATATGTACCACAGCTTTCTTATCCATTCATCTGCCGATGGACATCTAGGTTGCTTACATGTCTTGGCTATTGTAAACAGTGCTGTGATGAACACTGGGGTACACGTGACTCTTTCAATTCTGGTTTCCTCAGTATGTATGCCCAGCAGTGGGATTGCTGGGTCATATGGCAGTTCTATTTCCAGATTTTTAAGGAATCTCCACACTGTTCTCCATAGTGGCTGTACTAGTTTGCATTCCCATCAACAGTGTAAGAGGGTTCCCTTTTCTCCACACCACCTCCAGCATTTATTGCTTGTAGACTTTTTGATAGCAGCCATTCTGACCAGCGTGCGATGGTACCTCATTGTGGTTTTGATTTGCATTTCTCTGATAATGAGTGATGTTGAGCATCTTTTCATGTGTTAGCCATCTGTATGTCTTCTTTGGAGAAATGTCTGTTTAGTTCTTTGGCCGTTTTTTTGATTGGGTCATTTATTTTTGGAATTGAGTTGCAGGAGCTGCTTGTATATTTTTGAGATTAATTCTTTATCAGTTGCTTCATTTGCTATTATTTTCTCCCACTCTGAAGGCTGTCTTTTCACCTTTCTTATAGTTTCCTTTGTTGTGCAAAAGCTTTTAAGTTTAATTAGGTCCCATTGTTTATTTCTGCTTTTATTTTCATTACTCTGACAGGTGGGTCATAGAGGATCCTGCTGTGATTTATGTCAGAGAGTGTTTTGCCTATATTTTCCTCTAGGAGTTTTATAGTTTCTGGTCTTACATTTAGATCTTTAATCCATTTTGAGTTTATTTTTGTGTATGGTGTTAGAAAGTATTCTAGTTTCATTCTTTTACAAGTAGTTGACCAGTTTTCC
Source organism: Moschus berezovskii (assembly GCF_049115385.1). Lineage (NCBI taxonomy): Eukaryota > Metazoa > Chordata > Mammalia > Artiodactyla > Moschidae > Moschus > Moschus berezovskii. Next base: position 35,870,076 of record NC_142466.1, on the reverse strand, counting down.
CAGCATCACTCGTTAAAGAGATCGTCTTTCTCCATTGTATATTCTTTCCTTCTTTGTCAAGGATAAGGTGTCCATAGATGCATGGATTTATCTCTGGGCTTTTTATTTTGTTCCACTGATCTATATTTCTGTCTTTGTGCCAGTACCATACTGTCTTGATGACTGTATCTTTGTAGTATAGTCTGAAGTCAGGCAGTTGATTCTTCCAGTTCCATTCTTCTTTCTCAAGATTGCTTTGGCTATTCGAGGTTTTTTGTATTTCCATACAAATTGTGAAATTATTTGCTCTAGTTCTCTGAAAAATACTGTTGGTAGCTTGATAGGGATTGCACTGAATCTATAGATTGCTTTGGGTAGTATACTCATTTTCACTATATTGATTCTTCTGATCCATGAACATGATATATTTCTCCATGTATTTGTGTCATCTTTGATTTCTTTCATCAGCCAAACCCACACTCTTTACACTAGAAGAAAAGTCTTAACCACTGGGCCGCCAAGGAAGTCCCCTATCTCTGTCTTTTTAGTTCTTCTTTATAACATCTATTATCACTTTTGAATAAGCTGATAGATTTTTTTATTTTTAGCTAAATAGAAAGAACATTAATGTTCATAGTTCAGCAAATAGAAATGATGTATTTTGCCAGAAGTAGTAGTCACATCCAGTGCTGAATATTCTCAAAACTGTTTGCATTGAGAGGAAAGTTAAACCACAATAAGAACAAGTAATAAGACCAGAAGTGATATTCTACTGTGTATAGAGAAAAACTTTTATTTTAAACAAATATTTGATAATTTGGGCTCTCCTAAAACCAGTGAATTAGAGGCTAACTCTTTACCCTACAAAAGGATTGAACACAGATTACCCTTAAGTGACAAGTTCTCCAAGGCCTTGATTAAAGGGGAAAAAATGTATGTGGACATTTTTGAAGAACAGCGACTATTTAAAGTATCTTCATATCTTTTTTCCAGATCTCTTCCACTACTCAAGGGAATGTTTGAGTGATGGTAATAGATAAAAATATCTTTACGTTTTATTTTTGCTATTCTGCAGTACAAGTGTGTCCTAAAATTGTCCTGGAACCCTGACATCTTATCCAAAGGCACCTTGACTGGCCAGGGTGAGATAATCTGGGGCAGTAATAGTCCCATAAAGACTGACCATATCACACTATACAGGAGACTGCCCACTCCAACCCTTGGAAGGCTGGCCCTGTTTTCATTTTCTCTCTCTCTGTCCCCATTTTCCTCTGTTCCCCCCCTAAGTTTCTCAGAGAGCACTGACGTACCTAAAATGAAAGTGAAAGTGAAATCGCTCAGTTGTGCCCGACTCTTTGTGACCCCATGGACAGTAGCATGCACCAAGCTCCTCTGTCCATGGGATTTTCTAGGCAAGAGTACTGGAGTGGGTTGCTGATTCCCTCATGTTAGTAACATTTACATGCATTATCTTCAATAGAGAGGATAAATTGGAAAGACTTGTCAATTTGTGTATTTTTCATTTAAAAATCCATCTATCCATTAGTTTGAACCAGCCTTCCACCACAGGTATTAACATAAACAGGAGTAACTCCTGTTGGTTTCGTAATTCACAGTCAGCCAAGAACATTCAAAAATAGTTTTGACCAACAACAAATCATTACCTGGTACACCTGAAACTAATGTTGTATGTCAAATATACCTCAAAAAAATTTTAACAGGTTTCACCTTGCATAGAGAAAACAATACAGTATTATGCCCACCAATTGCAACTCCACCATTTCAAATCTGAATTTCTTAACAGCACTCACCTCTGGTAGCTTGAAGGAAGACCTTTTATCTCTTTCTCCTCTCCCCCCTCCCTCCCTAACATTCTCACACACTCAGATTCATACACACTGCTAAATAGCAAATCTCAGATATGACCTACCTGTGGAGTGAGTTTCCCAACCCTCTGGGTTATTGGCTCATTCATCACAACTTCCACTTTGCAGGCATCTTTCTCTTTGGGGATGGTGAACTTCAGGTCATCTTGAGACAGGAAGGCGGAACTGCCCTTCATCACCCTGACCCCTTGGTTAACACGGACAAAGGTGAGGCTGGCCCAGCCTGGGAGCAGCAGCAGCAGCAGAAGCAGGGCACCAAACCCACCCCAGCTCGGAGAGCTCATGCCGACAGGGGCCAAGTCGTTTCCGTTCACCAGGGAAATCCCTTCAACAAAGGAGGGCTTCTCGGCTTCCTCCAGGGGTGTCAGCTCATAGTCCAAGGGGCAGGGAGAAGGGTCCTGACAACGTGCCCCAAGATCTTAACATGTCCCTTTCATTTCAAACTCAGACAAGGAGGTCTTTCAGGCAGTCCCAGAGCTTTTAATAAAACTCGCTGATCACTCCTGACAACGCCAGCAAGATTAATGTATACCTCCCAAGTGCTTTTTTAATCCTGCAAAGGGGACAAGGGGTTGGAGGAAAGTGAGAGAGAAACCAAAAGTTTATGTGACTCATTCTAAAGACCCCCACTGTCAAAGGAATCTTTCAACCAGCCTATAATTTCAGCTAAATTAAAAACAAATAAACTAACTTGACCTCCAGGCCCATGTGAAAAGCAATGCAGTCATTTCATTCCCCGGTGGTAACTCCTGCTTCCGGACTCCACGGGTCCCCACCAGGATGTCAGCTGTGTGGTCTTACAGGAGCCAGCCCGCCTCACTGCCAAGGGCAGCGTTTGCTCCCCCTGCTTTCAGAGACAGTTGTTGAACTCTGCTTCTGTTTATTCACTTGATAAATGAGGACTGTAACCAAATTTGTGCAAGAGAGCTGATAGAATTATTTACCCACTGTTTGAAAACATGATTAATTCTGAATCACTGTTACCCACTTTTTAAAAAAAGGCTTAATAATTTGTCACCTGTGCACACTTTGTCAGGCAATGAAGACACCTAAGAAATGCTTGAGTGAAAATTGGAGTAAAGATATTTTTTTCTAAGTGAACATTTGGGGTTTTGTTTTAGGTGTAACAAGCACTAGGAATTGAGTAACATAGCTTCAACATACACAGCTAATGACCCGGCAAATGTACATGCATTTATACATCGTCTGCAATGCTAATTACATAGAAAGTACTGAATTTGCACGAGTGGGGTACTCTTTTCTATTTTAACCACTTAGAATTTCATGATTTTTTTTCTGTGTCCTGTAAGAACAGAAATGATTTTAACCCAAAGTAAATGGTGAAACATATCTTTAACTCCAATATATGATTAGGTGAACCAAGGGTAGTTCATTATGCCCATAGAAAGGTCTTACGCTTTAATACTTTTAATGATTTCTGTACATGGAAATAAATGTCGGAAGGTGTAGACAGAAAGGCCTGTCCTGTCCACGTCTAGGACATTAACGGAAGACTCATCCTCTTGTCACTGTTTTAAGCCTTCACTTTTGAGGTAGTGCCTGATCTGTGTCACCTGACACCAGGGATTACATGCTTCACAGAGCAGCCTGTTTTCTATTTGATTGGTCCCAAAATAAAACAGTACCACCCTCCCATGACCATGTTGTACACTCTCAGGCTGCATTAGGTTGGGTTGTTTGGGCAAGAATGCAAACTGTTGAACTTTCACAACTTCTTTCCATTAACCTCTGACATCTAAGGGCGTTCAAAAAAGCAGTGCATTCAGAGAGAAAGAGCTAGCAGGGTGGGTAGGTGTCTCCCCAAACTGAGAGATAAAAGAAAAACATTGGCTTTCTGAGATTGAAATGAATTAAATCAACCTATAAAGGATACTACAAGGACTCTATACTCTCAGACACTCTTCTCATCTCCCTTCTTTCCTGCTTCTCCATAGACTCTCTGGCTTTTTCACTTTGGGGACCTCCAGGTCTAGTCCTGTTTTCTGTCTACTCTCAATTCCCTAGCAACCTCATTCCTTGGCTTTAAATACCACTTATTTTAAATGTGGCTAATGAGTCCTACATTTATATCTCTCACCTTAATTCTAGATCATACATGGAACTATTTGATGTCTCCCTGTGGGTGCATGTGAACACACCCCAGGGGGTGCTAGTAGTGAAAAACCTGCCTGCCAATGCAGGAGACCTAAGAGAAACTTATTTGATCTCTGGATCAAGAAGATCCCCTGGAGAAGGACACAGCAACCTGTGGGTGTGTAACAGGCAGCTCAGTTTTTTGTTTTTGTTGACATAGCCAAAACTGAGCTCTTGATCTCCACTCCCTGGGTCTTCTTTATCTCAGTAAATACAACTCCATGTTTTCATTTGTTCTCTTCTTTGCTTTACACATCTAAATAAACAAAGCTGTTTGTTCATTGTGGTGGGCAGACCTTAGGGTGACCTCCAATAATTCCAGCCTCCTAGTACACAGAATTTCCCTCTCCTTAAGTGACAACAGAACTAACGATATGTCCAACCAACCAAATAAAACAAAGGTGATGGGATGTCATTCTCAAGACTAAGACTCTCTTACCCAGTGGGCTAGAGGCTCTCCTGCTGAACTTAAAGAAGCATGCCCCTAGGATTTCTGCTGTCACAAGGCAATGAACTCTGCCAACAACCTAAACGAGCATGGGAGAAGGTTCTTCCTGACTCAAGCCTCCGAATAAGAAGGGACCCCTACGGATACCTTGACTTCAGGGTGATGACAACCCGAAGCAGAGAACCAGGATAAGCCATGCCTGGACTCTGACTAGTGAAAACTGTGAGATAATCAATTGTGTTGTTTTCAACCACTGTTTGTAGTAATGCATTAGTACAGCAATGTAAATTTAATGTTCACTTTTCTTCAAAACACATCAAGAATCCAAATACTTCTCACTGTTTCCATTGCTACCACATTGGTCCAACCCACCACTAATTCCACTGGACTACAGGAGCATCCTACTGGACCTCTCTGCTTCTCCTCTTGCCTCCCCTTTAGGCATTTCTCAGCATGGCAGCCAACGTTCCTATTCAGCTCAGCTCAGTCGCTCAGTCGTGTCCGACTCTCCGCAACCCCATGAATTACAGCACTCCAGGCCTCCCTGTCCATCACCAACTCCCGGAGTACACTCAAACTCATGTCCACAGAGTCGGTGATGCCATCCAGCCATCTCATTCTCCTTCGTCCCCTTCTCCTCCCGCCCCCAACCTTTCCCAGCATCAGAGTCTTTTCCAGTGAGTCAACTCGTCGCATGAGGTGGCCAAAGTATTGCAGTTTCAGCTTTAGCATCAGTCCCTCCAATGAACATCCAGGATAACGTTCCTGTTAGACATTACTTATTTCCAGTGGTCATGAATGGATGCGAGAGTTGGGCTGTGAAGAGAGCTGAGGGCCGAAGAATTGATGCTTTTGAACTGTGGTGCTGGAGAAGACTCTTGAGAGTCCCTTGGACTGCAAGGAGACCCAACCAGTCCATCCTAAAGGAGATCAGTCCTGGGTGTTCATTGGAAGGACTGATGCTAAAGCTGAAACTTCAATACTTTGGCCACCTCATGCGAGGAGTTGACTCACTGGAAAAGACTCTGATGCTGGGAGGGATTGGGGGCAGGAGGAGAAGGGGATGACAGAGAATGAGATGGCTGGATGGCATCACCGACTCGATGGACACGAGTTTGAGTGAACTCTGGGAGTTGTTGACGGACAGGGAGGCCTGGCGTGCTGTGATTCAGGTCGCAAAGAGTCGGACACGATTGAGTGACTGAACTGAACTGAACTGATATCACATCCCTTCTCTGCCCTAGACCTCCAACAGCTTCTCACCTTAGTGTGAAAGCTGAAGGCCTTGTGATGGCCTGTAAGGTATTTTACCATGTAATCTGTTCCCCCTTACCTCTCTCATCTCCTGTTAGTCTTCCCTTTGCTCACCCTTCTCCAGCCACACTAGTATCTTTGCCTTTTTTTCAAACAAACCAAAATCAACCTTCCCATTTGCAGTTCCCTCTGGTACAAACATTCTTCCCCTAGACATCCCTCCTTCTACCTCACCCCTTTCAAATTTTCCATCAAATGTGACCTTGAAGCTGTGGCCACACCTAACTATCTCATTAAAATTATGATGCTCTCATCCCCAGGTCCTTTCCCTAAGCAGTGATAACCACCTAACATAATACATTTGCTTATTTATATTGTTCATTTCTACTTCCCTCATGAAGGTAAGAACATCCTTTTTATTGATGGGTTTATCTTTACGCGTCTCTCCCTTTTGTTGCCCAGATTGAGAAGCCTGCCTTGCACATAAGAAACAGAACCACACCTCAGGCTACAAGAGCAGTAAGCCAGAAGGAATGTGGGTGTTCGGGCATTTGCAAGGCAAAGTCACCATATCAGCCTATTCTTTCAGAATTTTGACAGGGAATGTAAACTGCTTTCCAGTTTAAGCCACTGTTGAGTGAGTGAGTGAGTGAGTGAAAGTCGCTCAGTCATGTCCAGCTCTTTGCAAACCCATGGATAGTCCATGGAATTCTCCAGGCCAGAACACTGGAATGGGAAGCCATTCCCTTCTCGGGGGACCTTCCCAATCCAGGGATTGAACCCAGGTATCCTGCACTGCAGGCAGATTTTCTACCAGCTAAGCCACCAGGGAAGCCCAAGAATGCTGGAGTGGGTAGCCTATCCCTTCTCTAATGGATCTTCCTGACCCAGGAATTGAACCAGGGTCTCCTGCAATGCATGTGGATTCTTCACCAGCTGAGCTACCCACTTTTATTTGGGGTTTATTTCATTATTTGTGACTGAACTTTTACGCTGTTAATAACCACCTTATTCTTCAAGTTTTTCTATTATAATAATTTCATTTAGTAACTAGTCAGCTAAGTATTATAACTTCTTACCAAACAGCATATGGGGCAATAACTCATTCTCTAACTATATCATAGTAAGTCCTTAATCAGAAAATAATGTCAAAAACCAAGATTCTAATGTTCATCTACCAGGAAGAGAAAAGGGAGAAAGAAAAGTAAATCTATTTCTGTGGCTCCTTGTGCCACAGTGATGTAGGAAGGATAGACATGAATCTGAAGATCTGGACTGTAACTTTGGTTTTTATGAACATCTGTTTCCTCTTTCAAAAATGGGGCCATCCATCTTGCCTCTTCCAGTGTCCCAGAGAGGCCAAATGCAATAGTCCATTTGGAAATATTTTCTTAATTACAAAGCCCCATGTAAATGTAATACTATTATTACAAAATTACAAATATGCAAAGGAATAAGAGAGCAAAGCTTGTCTCAAGGAAAACAGAATGGCAGAACTTGTTCCTGGATGAAGGCAGCAGAATAAAGTTCAGTATAAGTCAAATAAAATATATTCTGTTGACATTCATATTTTCTCTTTTTCTTCCTCAGAGTCCTAGGGCAGATCTAGTAGTAAAACACTGAATCCTGATAATTCATTAACAACCTGAAGCAACACCATTAGCGGGTAATGAAGAGTGCAAGAGTAATAATTTCCAAGTTCAAAAATCCAATAAAATGCATCCTTCAGTCAACTGGGCTACCAAATTAGGTGCAATACAGATCAGAAAGAGTATGTTATATTTGTGTATTATTCATATTCCAATTTTGATCTTATATTTTTCACTTGGTGTTGAGCAAACCAAGTATGTAGATATTACATGGAAAGTATTGCTCTGATTTCTTACTTGAAGAAGGTAGCAGGGGAGGGGAAAGAGAGAAAGATTTGGATGAACAGAGAAAAAAAGGGTCAAAAAAAAAGTAAATAACAACAACAACAAAAAAAAAAAACCCACAGAACAATAGTAAAGGAAATTAGGATTCTGAATCAAACAAGATTTCAGAGATGAGAATTTGTTTTATTTCCACCAAATAAAATGATAGTGTTGTTTTATCTCTGGTATGAAATTGCAATGTCCAGAGGCAGCCAACATTTACTGGACAACACCCCAGTGGGGAACCTAACAACACATCTTGAGAACTCCATTTCTTGACCCCAACACAGGGCCAAGTCAGAGCCTCAGAATCCATCTGTCCCCAGCTTGCTCTGATCACTGATGTGGGCAACTTCAGGGTCAGTAGAATGACTGGGACCATTTTTGCAAGGGGAAGCAGAAAAGTGGCCAGATTCCGTAAGGACTCTTATAAACTAACTGACTTTTCGCCAGAGGAACTTAATTTGATGCTGCAATAGAAACTGTCTGCTTGCTTGTACAGTTCAGCTGCTTCTCAGTATTTCACAACCCTCATGTTACCCTGTAAATCAATGATGCTCTTACAAGCCATTTCCCACTCTTGCCTTTTTTCCTTCATGTGGAAATCATGTATTCTAAAGATACCTGTACAAGCCAACAAAAAAGTGCAAAGATGTTTGCAAAGTGGAAAAACCACCCTGCTCTGAGTTCTCATAAAAATTCAGAAAAGTTTCTCTACCCAAACTTTTTTAGTAAATTACCTGAACAGATGAAAATGATTTAGTAACATTTAATTTTTTAGAGAGGAATTGGAAAGACTGATGCTGGGAAATATTGCAAGCAAAAAGATAAGGGGCATAGAGGATGAGCTGGTTAGATAGTGTCACCAACTCAATGGATGTGGATTTGAACAAACTCTGAGAGATAGTGGAGGACAGTGGAGCCTAGCATGCTACAGTCCATGGGGTCACAAAGAATCAGACACAATTTAGCAACTGAACAACAACAGTTTATTTCATAATTACACATTCAGTTTAATCAGAGGAGAATGTATGCTCCATGTTGATATAAATATGCTGATAAGTTGGCATCATATGTATCTGAGATAATCTGTGTACAGCAAGGAAAAAATCTGGATCCCAGCTATCCTTTCAGGCTCTCTCTGAAATGGAAATTCTTGATGGGCAATGTTAATGATGTGCCTTGAAGAGATTCATGTTTACTACTGCTCTTCTGAATAATTTTACGATGACACCTACACAATACAAGCACCTTCCCCATATCTGCCCAACACAGAAACATCATCAATAATCTATCATAGCTTTTGCTGGCTTGCTGTGCTATTTGCAGAGCTCCTACAGGCCTGATATCCTTCTCAGCACTCTGGATAGTTACTACCAACCAACTAAAGATGCTATAAACAACAGAACCTTTTATCTTCCCTGTCAGTCAGTCAGTCAGTTCAGTCGCTCAGTCGTGTCCAACTCTCCGCGACCCCATGAATCACAGCACGCCAGGCCTCCCTGTCCATCACCAACTCCCGGAGTACACTCAAACTCATGTCCACAGAGTCGTCCAGCCATCTCATTCTCTGTCGTCCCCTTCTCCTCCTGCCCCCAACCTTTCCCAGCATCAGAGTCTTTTCCAGTGAGCCAACTCGTCGCATGAGGTGGCCAAAGTATTGCAGCTTCAGCTTTAGCATCAGTCCCTCCAATGAACATCCAGGATTGATCTCCTCTAGAATGGACTGGTTGGATCTCCTTGCAGTATAAGGGACTCTCAAGAGTCTTCTCCAACACCACAGTTCAAAAACATCGATTCTTCGGCGATCAGTTTTCTTCACAGTCCAACTCTCACATCCATACATGACCACGGGAAAAACCATTGCCTTGACTAGACGGACCTTTGTTGGCAAAGTAATGTCTCTGCTTTTTAATATACTATCAAGATTGGTCATAACTTTCCTTCCAAGGAGCAAGCGTCTTTTAATTTCATGGCTGCAATCAGCATCTGCAGTGATTTTGGAGCCCAAAAAAATAAAGTCTGGCACAGTTTCCACTATTTTTCCATCTATTTCCCATCAAGTGATGGGACCAGATGCCATGATCTTTGTTTTCTGAATGATGAGCTTCAAGCCAACCTTTTCACTCTCCTCTTTCACTTTCATCAAGAGGCTTTTGAGTTCCTCTTCACTTTCTGCCATAAGGGTAGTGTCATCTGCATATCTGAGGTTATTGATATTTCTCCCAGCAATCTTGATTCCAGCTTGTGCTTCTTCCAGCCCAGCGTTCCTCATGATGTACTCTGCATATAAGTTAAATAAGCAAGGTGACAATATACAACCTTGACGTACACCTTTTCCTATTTGGAACCAGTCTGTTTTTCCATGTCCAGTTCTAACTGTTGCTTCCTGACCTGCATACAGGTTTCTCAAGAGGCAGGTCAGGTGGTCTGGGATTCCCATCTCTTTCAGAATGTTCCACAGTTTATTGTGATCGACACAGTCAAAGGCTTTGGCATAGTCAATGAAGCAGAAATAGATGTTTTTCCTGTACTTTAAGTTATTACCTCATGACTCGCAGCTTCAGATCCTACAAGTACCCTAAAGTGTTTAAGAAAGAAAATAAACTAATAGAGAAGTAGCATTTTGAGTAAAAAATGGCCAACCCATGATCAATCCATTCCCACTCACTAAAACATAGAGAGATTTTGAGATATTTGACTAGAATGCTAAGAAAACCAGTGAAGATTTTCTGACTTGTACTCTACATTAAAACCTGTAAGACGTCAGTGAGAAGAAACATAGCAGCCATCATGGAATTACTTACAAAGAATCTTTGAAACCATGATTTTACTCAAATTAATTTTCAAAGTAATTTATACAAATCAAGGATAAAAGTTTAAAACACAAACTCATAACTGAATATAATTATCCATAGAACAGTTGAAATGATTCCGATTCATATGTAACATAAATTGATTCACCCAGAAACAATGAACTGGAAATCAGGAGAACTGCCCCCAGGGAAAAACTTAACTGTCTAAACTCAGTGGTTCTCTTTTGCATTATAGTTGAGAAAATCAAGAATTAGACAAACTTTATCAAGGACTTCAGATCCACCACCAGCTTGGATCCTCCTTCCCTGAGAGAGATAGACGTCTAATTGCTCCTTGTTATTGTTGGGCCGGTCTTAGCACGGACCAACGTCTCGGTGGGCGACCCTGGGACCCAAGCACTACGCCGACAGATGCAATCAGCAAGAGGATTTATTAAGCGTTTGCGCAAACGGGCCCTCTGTACCTGAAGTGAGCAGAGGACCCTCAGCAGCAGTTACAGACAGTTTTTAAAGCCAAAAACCGCATAGTTAGCATATCACACGGGTTGGTACATGATTGGTTCGTTTAAAGGTTAGGGAACTTAGCTCAGGGACTTTTTCTTGCAAAATGTGGGCCTCCGGGGTGGGGCTGTTTTTCTTCCTCGCAAGGCGGTTTTTCGGTTGCTCAATTTCCAGTAACACCTGGGTGTGGGCCTTTCTTTGGGTTAATGTTTTCACGGGGGGTGTTTCATTCCCTCCTCTTGGTGTGGACAGATTTTAACCTTAAAATCTCAGGGGATTTCTGATTCTGTGGCCTGCAGGGCCTGGTACTGCTGGGTCAGTACCAGGGCCTGGGTAATGGACAATCTGTTGCGAATGAACCCTAACAATTGGTTAAGGATGCAGGGACCAAAGGTTAGTAATAGTAACAGGATAACCAAGGGGCCCAGAATGGTGGAAATCAACGTGGTCATCCAGGGGGACTGGTTAAACCAGCCTTCGAACCAATTCTGTTGGGCCTCTCTCTCCCTCTGTCGCTTGTCAAGCCTGCTTCTAAGTTTGGCTAGGGAGTTTCTCACTACCCCGGAGTGGTCGGCGTAAAAGCAGCATTCTTCTCCCAGGGCTGCACATAGTCCTCCTTCTTTTAGGAACAATAGGTCTAAACCCCTTCTATTTTGCAGAACTACCTCGGAGAGAGAGGTGAGGGACTGTTCTAATTTAGAGACGGACTGTTCTAGGGTCCAGAGGTCTTCATCCACAGCGGCCTGAAGTTGTAGGTAGTGTTGTGAACCCTGCACCAGGGCAGTGGCTCCGGTACCCACCCCTGCCGCGACCCCCAGTCCTAACATTACGGCGAGGGTCAAAGAGACCGGCTCGCGTCGGAGACGAGAGGGGTGGCTGTCATATTGGTTTTCTAAAATCCCGGCAGGGTGGTAGAATATTCGGGGCATGATCTGTACCATGACACAGAAATCATTTGACTGGTTGAAGACCTGGGCTGATATACAGGGGGTGAGGCCTTTGTTACAAGCCCACCACATCCCGGGCGGGGGCACAAGGTAGGAGGAGGAACTTATCGGGCCTGCCGTGATGTTGCAGAGCCCCTGGTATTTTGGGGGAGGCTTTCCTATACATGTCCCTTGTCCTGAGACTTCAGTGAGGGTCAGTTGGGGACATGAATCTGCCAGACAAGCCTGGGTGTCCGCAGGACTATTGTAGGTTCCTGTGGCGGCGATGCCTTCATAGTATGGGGGACTTGAAGCTAAGCAAAGCCAACAGGATTCAGTTACCCCAGGGTTGGTCTGATTGAGAGCCTGGTAAGCTCCCGTGATGAGGTTGAACAACCGTTGCCCGACGTTGGGCGGAAAATGGGGAGTTACAGGGGTCGTGGAATGGGGAGGGGGGCTATGGTTACTCAGGGTGGCATTTGGTATAGTTAGGGCTGGGGACGTTGGTCTGGGGAAAGCTTTTTTGGTCTCCCAGGACGGTGTTGGGCCCGACAGCGGTGGAGGCTGGGGTTTCTATTTTTAGTCTGACTTTGAAGACAAGGCCGTCGTCTGATCGTTCTTTGTATAGCCTGAGCCCCCATGAATACCCTGCGCCCCACCACCTGGTGGCCTTTTTTCCTTTCTCTGTAAATGACACCCGTAGGGGATGACACCAATTTGTGCATGACCCGTGGCTAAGGGTCTTCCAATCTTTGAAGGGTGGATGAGTGTAATTTGCCCTGACAGTAATATAGTCCCAAGTGGAGGAAGGGTCCCAATATGTGTCCCCAGTAGTCTCGCACCCCCAGCTCTTACAATAGAAATATTCTCCTCCTCCGCATTGGGGATTTAGCCTGCGATCCCTGTGGTATCCAGGGCAAACGTAGAAAGGGAGAGTGCTTAACATGGCTCTTCTATCAGGCGTTCCGCACCCTCCCCATGGGTCTAGTCCCAGCCGCCCGAGGGGGCTCTCCTTTTGGGGCGCCTTGGAAGTGTCAAAGTATCCTTCTAGGTCCCAGGGGTGTGGGGCCCCCAGGGCCAGCTTACATAGGTCAGGATATAGGTTGGGCCACCAAGTCCCCACAGGGGCAGTTTTGGTCGTTGACCAGATCACATCACCTCCGGATGTCAGCACCTGCCAGGTTAGTTGTTTTGGGGCATGGGGGTTAGTAGGGGATGCAGGAGACAGGGAACCCAAGATTATAAGGATTACAGCTATGTAATCTTTGAGAGTCTTATCTTGAGTAGATTTTGAGAGCGCTGGAGCTTCCATCGAGGCGGTCCGTCCGGGCTGTCCTGGCTGATGTCGGCGGAGCTCGATGGCGGGGCACGCTTAACGTGCGAGGAGTGGATCCAAGCAACGATGACATCTACCTTCAGGGCCGTTGGGGTAGTCAGGAGCATGGTGAAGGGTCCCTTCCAGCGGGGTTCGAGGGTTTTGGACTGGTGTCTCCGGACGCAGACAGAATCTCCGGTCTGGAACTGATGGGGGACAGTGGTGTCCCCGGGGCGATAAACCTCGGCAAGGGGCCTCCAGACTTGGCGCTGGACGATCTGGAGCGCTTTTATCCGGTCCTGCAAACTGGGAGTATTGGCCAGGGAGTCAATAGCGGGTTCTAGCAAGGTTGTTATGGGGGGAGGGCTACCATAGAGGATCTCGAAGGGGGTCAATCCATGCCGGGCCGGGGTATTCCGGACCCGGAACAGAGCCATGGGGAGGAGTTGGACCCAGTCTCTAGTGCCAGTCTCCAGAGCTAATTTAGTCAGGGTCTCTTTAAGTGTCCTGTTCATCCGTTCTATCTGTCCTGAGCTCTGGGGCCTGTAAGCACAATGTAATTTCCAATTTATCCCCAGTGCCTTGGCCACCAGCTGACTTACCTGGGAGACAAAGGCCTGGCCATTATCTGGCCCTATTACCTTGGGCAAGCCGAACCGGGGAAAGATGTCTTCCAGGATCTTTTTGACGACCACCTGGGTGGTCTCTCGTCTGGTAGGGAAGGCTTCCGTCCATCCTGAAAAGGTGTCGACGAACACTAGGAGGTATCTGTTATGGTACTTGCCTGGTTTGATTTCGGTGAAATCTATTTCCCAATTAGTCCCGGGGCATTCTCCCCTTATTCGGGTCCCTTCTGGCATCTTAAGGTGCTTGGCGTTTACCTTAGCACAAGGGACGCAGGCTTCAGTTACTTGCTGGATCAAGGAGTTGAGTCTAGGAATGTAGTAAGTCTGATCTTGTGTCTGAAGCAATGTTTTTAATTTTTTTTGTCCGAGGTGGGTCCACTGGTGGAGTCGAGTCACCAGTTCTTTTGCATGCCGTTGGGGTAGGACCGTCCTTTTTTGAAGTTTCCAGACCTTCATTTGCTCATCGTATTTGGCCCCCAATTGCTGGATGGTTTGCAGGCCGTCATCCGAATACTCGAGGGGAAACTGCTCTGGCATCTGGGTAGTCTCAGGTACTTTTAAGGGAAGAACTTGTGGGCCCAGCGCAGCTGTGCGGGCAACCCTATCAGCCATCCGGTTTCCTTTTGCTACGGGGTCATCTCCCCGTTGGTGTCCGGGGCAGTGGATAATACTCAGTTTTTTTGGCAGGAAGAGGGCCTGGAGGAGGTCCAGTATCTCTGGTTTGTTTTTGATGTCTTTGCCAGCTGAGGTGAGGAGGCCCCTTCTCCGGTATATTTCCCCATGGACGTGGGCGGTGGCAAAGGCATACCTACTGTCTGTGTAGATGTTGACTTTTTTTCCTTGAGCCCTCTTTAGGGCTTGGGTTAAGGCTATGAGTTCTGCCCTCTGAGCGGAGGTCCCCGGGTTTAGGGCACTAGCCCAGATGGTAGCTTTTCCATCTACCACTGCTGCCCCAGCTTTCCGCTCACCGTCTTGCAGGAAACTGCTGCCGTCGGTATACCAAGTCATCTCGGCATCCGGCAAGGGCTGGTCTTTTAGGTCTTCCCGGGTGCCGTGGACCTCTGCGAGGATCTGGTGACAATCATGTGCGACCGGGGATGGGGAATCGGAATCGGGAAGCAGAGTGGCTGGGTTTAGGGAGGCAGATGTCCCAAACCGCACTCGTTCAGGGTTTAGGAGCATGGTCTGGTAATGGGTGACTCGGGCATTAGAGAGCCATCGGTCAGGGGGCTGGCGGATAACAGTCTCTACAGCATGAGGAGCCACCACCGTGAGGAGCTGGACCGAGTCAATTTGTCGGAGTCTTTTACTAGAATCGCCACCGCGGCTATCATGCGGAGGCATGGGGGCCATCCCGACGCCACATTGTCCAGTTTTTTTGAGAAATAAGCCACAGGTCTTTTCCATGGCCCAAGGGTTTGAGTCAGAACCCCCTTAGCTATTCCCTCTTGCTCATCGACATAGAGGGTGAAAGGCTTAGTCACATCCGGGAGGCTCAGGGCAGGAGCAGTCAGGAGGGCCCTTTTTATTTGGTCGAATGCCAGCTGTTGTTTTTCTCCCCAGTGGTAGGGCACATTTGCCTTGGTGAGGGGATATAAAGGAGCCGCCAATTCTGCAAACCCTGGTATCCAAAGGCGGCAGAACCCAGCACTCCCGAGGAATTCTCGTAGCCCTCTGGCATTGGTGGGTGCCAGGATCAAAGCCATGGCCTTTTTCCAGCCCTCACTCAGCCACCTCTGGCCTCCCTCCAGGAGGTACCTCAGATAGGTCACCCTCTGTTGGCATATCTGGGCCTTTTTAGCAGAAGCTCGGTACCCCAGCTCTCCCAACCTCTGAAGCAGGGCCCCTGTACCTGCCATACAGTCCTGTTTGGTTTTGCTGGCCAGAAGCAGATCATCTACGTATTGTAGAAGGACAAGATCAGGATGGTCCATCCGGAAGTCAGCCAGGTCATGGTGCAGGGCCTCGTCGAATAAGGTGGGGGAATTTTTGAACCCCTGCAGCAGTCTTGTCCACGTGAGTTGCCCTGAGATCCCCGCCTCAGGGTCTTTCCATTCAAAGGCAAAAATGGACTGGCTTTGGGGGCTTAACCTCAGGCAGAAGAAGGCATATTTTAGATCCAGCACTGTATACCTGGTATGACTTGGGGGCATGGTACTGAGCAAGTTGTAAGGGTTGGGCACCGTGGAGTGAATATCTTCTGTTCTTTTGTTGACCTCTCGTAAATCTTGGACTGGCCGGTAATCACCCGTGCCGGGTTTTTTTTACTGGTAGGAGGGGGGTGTTCCATGGTGACTGACAAGGCACCAGGATACCCAGTTGTAACAGTCTTAGTATATGTGGCCGTATACCCTCCTTGGCTTCTCGGCTCATGGGGTACTGCCGGATCGATACGGGAGTAGCAGAAGGTTTCAGAGTTATAATCAGAGGAGCCTGTCTGATAGCTTGCCCCATTCCGGCTGTCTCTGCCCATGCTCCGGGATAACCAGAGAGACAACTGGGGCTCAAGGGTTGTGGGGGCACCGAGAGGTTGTCATGGAGCCGATGTTCATCTTCAAGGAGTAGCGTCAGGACCTGGAGGGGTTGTCCCTTTTCCCCGGTAACGGTGGCCTTCCCCTGCTGGAAGTGGATCTGGGCCCCTACCTTTGAGAGGAGGTCTCTTCCGAGGAGGGGGTAGGGGCAATCCGGAACCAGCAGAAAGGAATGTGTTACCTGCCCAGTACTCAGGTGGACCTTCTGCTCGGTCGTCCATCGGTACAGTTTGCCTCCTGTTGCCCCTTGGACCCACGAAGTTTTAGAACTCAGGGGTCCCTCAACCTCTGTTAAAACCGAATGTTGGGCTCCCGTGTCAACCAGAAAGGTTACTGGTTGGCCCCCCACATCTAGGGTTATCCAGAGCTCGGGGTGGGGGGGCTCCTGGCCCTGACACTTCTAGTCTTCATCTTCTAGAGACAAAACAGAGATGGGCTTTTTCCTGGGCCCCTGTGATTGAGTCTTCTTTGGGCAGTCTTTAACCCAATGTCCTCTCTCTTTGCAGTATGCACATTGGTCTCTGTCTACCCGTGGTTTTTTCTTGTCTCCCAGGTCTCTGCTCTGTCCTGACCTATTCTGCCCTGTACTTTGCACTACAGTGGCCAATATCCTAGTCAGCTCTTTACTGCGTTTTTTATCTCCTTTATCCTCTCTTTCTTCCTGTTCTCTATGGAACCTCTCTTCTCTTTCTTCTGGAGTTTCTCTCTTGTTGTAAATTTTTTCTGCCTCTTTTACCAAGTCTTGAAGAGTATATCCCTGTAACCCCTCTAGCCGCTGTAACTTGTTACGAATATCTGAGGCCGACTGCCCGATGAAAGACATAATTATGTCGGGCTGTCTGTCTTCAGCTAGGGGGTCAAATGGGGTATACATACGGTAACCCTCAATTAGTCTCTCTAGAAACCCCGCAGGCATCTCATCCTTTCCCTGCATTATAGCACGTACCTTTGCCAAATTGGTGGGGCGTCTCCCCACCCCTTTGAGACCCGCTAGGAGTACCTGGCGATAGAGACGGAGCCGCTCCCTACCAGCAGTTGTATTGTAGTCCCAAGTCGGGCGGGTCAAGGGGAATGCGTCCTCTATCTCATTAGGCAGTTGGGTTGGCCTCCCATCTGCCCCAGGGACGTTTTTGCAGGCCTCGAGGTAGACGCGTTGCCTCTCCTCTGTCCTGAGGAGAGTCTGCAGGAGTTGTTGGCAGTCATCCCACGTCGGCTGGTAGGTCAACAGAATCGATTCAATTAACCCTGTCAGTGCCTGAGGGTCTTGGGAGAAGGAAAGGTTGTGAGTCTTCCAGTTATAGAGGTCGGATGCGGAGAACGGCCAGTATTGCATCTGGCCGCCTACCGACCAGAGGGGAAATGCCTGGGTGGTCCAGAGATCCTCCGACTCTTTCCCGCGCTCTCATCTCAGGCGGAGTCGGCTGGAGAGCGGAGGGGTGGTTAGGGTCTCTCCTTCCGCCTGCGTGGAATCGGGGGTCGGAGGCGGGGGAGCGGTAGGGGGAGGTTGTGGCTCTTGATGGGCCAGTTGGGGCTGAGCGTAAGGGGGGGCAGTCTAGGAGGAGCAGGCTGTCTTCGTCCCCCAGGAGAACGGGAGGGTCTTTAGGTTTTGGTTTTGTTTCAGGAAGTTTTAGAGGGCAAAGGGTGGAAACGGGGGAAGGGAGGGGGATGAGGGGAGTGGTAGGAGGGGGAGGGGGGGTCCAGGGTTTGGTGACTCTCGAAGAGGGATCAAATATTTTATCCAAGGGGGTGGGTTTTGGGTAACATCTTCCCATACCATGATGTAGGGCACCTGGTCGGGATGTCCATGGGGCCCCGGCTGGAAAACCAAGGCCTTTACGTGCAAGATAATGTCAACGTTAAAGGTTCCCTCTCGTGGCCACCCAACATTGAAGGTTGGCCATTCTGAGGAGCATAAGGTGGTCCACTTTCGTTTTTTTTACTTCGACCGACAGATTGCGGGCTCGGCCGACGACTTCTTTCCAATGTCCTAAAGTGAGGTTAAGAGGGGTGGTTATTGTTTGCCCCATGGGGGTAAGGGATTGGTGCACTGTGAAAAGGAGAACGAAGAAGAAAGTACAAAACACACAGATAAACACAAATGACAATGCCGGGTGCGCACCGGAAAACTGATAACAGAATGAAAACGCGAAATCAGATGGGAGCGGTCGCGGACCATCCCTGGAGAGGAGGGTGACCTGGTCCCCCTCTCTCTCCCAGATCACTCGAGAGTTAGGCTCCAGAGTGGGACCAGGGGTCTCAGGCCACGTCTGCCTCCCCCGCTGGCCCTAATAAAAACAGATTCAGGTCCTGCAGGCACAGTTCAGATTCAGTTAAACACACGACATACGACGTAGACAAAAAAACATTAAGGAGCCCAGTCTTACCTCCTGCCGGTCCTGTGATTGAGCCCGTGGGTCCTCCCGATCCCGGACGAGCCCCCAAAATGTTGGGCCAGTCTTAGCACGGACCATCGTCTCGGTGGGCGACCCTGGGACCCAAGCACTACGCCGACAGATGCAATCAGCAAGAGGATTTATTAAGCGTTTGCGCAAACGGGCCCTCTGTACCTGAAGTGAGCAGAGGACCCTCAGCAGCAGTTACAGACAGTTTTTAAAGCCAAAAACCGCATAGTTAGCATATCACACGGGTTGGTACATGATTGGTTCGTTTAAAGGTTAGGGAACTTAGCTCAGGGACTTTTTCTTGTGAAATGTGGGCCTCCGGGGTGGGGCTGTTTTTCTTCCTCGCAAGGCGGTTTTTCGGTTGCTCAGTTTCCAGTAACACCTGGGTATGGGCCTTTCTTTGGGTTAATGTTTTCACGGGGGGTGTTTCATTATAAGCAACAAGGAGTCAATCTAAAGCTGGCCTGAGGTCATAGCCAGAGGCAGCAGAGCCTGGGAGAATCAGGGCTCTGGCAACCTGCAAAAGCGCTCTGTACTCTATCCTGACAATCTTGTTTCATTTCCTCCATCAGAGAGCTGCTTTTGAGCCACTACAAAATCAGCCCTGTGCTCAGTGGTGTCCAACTCTTTGCGACCCCATGGACTGTAGCCCACCAGGCTCCTCTGCCCGTGGAATTTTCCAGGCAAGAATACTGGAGTAGGGTGCCATTTCCTCTTCCAGGGGATCTTCCCAACCCGAGGGATCAAACCTGAGTCCCTGTGTCTCCTGCATTGGCAGGTGGATTCTTTACCAAAAGCACCACCTGGGAAGCCAAAAAAACAGTCCTGAGAATACACAAATACAAAGCTGGTTCTTCTCTTTCAAGAAGTTCATCACCTCTGATGGCGTTTTAATTGTTCAATGGTCCCACATGGGTAGAGGATCCTTAGCGATCTTACCCTTCATGGGTTTTCCAGAGAGAATTCTTTCAGAAAGGGAGAATAGAATACTGGAGAAGAAAGAAATAGATTGCGAGTTCTAACATTTTTTCTTAACAATTTTTAGTACAGTTGTCCCTCTGTGTCCATGGAGGTTGGTTCCAGGCCTCACCCCCACTCCCCCAGACAGCAACTGCAGGATGATGCTCGAGTCCTGAGTGACACTGTTGCATTGAAAAGGAAAAAAGAGGAATGAGTTTTTCTTTCTTTTCTCTCCTGAGAACAAAGAACATAAAGAGAACACTAAGCAGGACTGATCATTCTTAATTTTTACTTTAAGTGTTCCTAATCTGTAGTCTACAACAAGGTTTGCTTTTCTCAACTAAGCTGACCCTGAAGCTGAAACTCCAATACTTTGGCCACCTGATGCAAAGAGCTGACTCACTGGAAAAGACCTTGACGCTGGAAAAGACTGAAGACAGCAGGAGAAGGGGACGACAGAGGATGAGGTGGTTGGACGGCATCACTGGCTCAATGGACATGAGTTTGAACAAACTCTGAGAGATAATGAAGGATAGGGAAACCTGGCATGCTGCAGTCCATGGGGTCTCAAAGAGTCAGACATAACTGAACAACAGAACAACAAATCTGACCCCATGTAAAGTACATCCTGCACCTACTGGCCCCCTAACTCTGCAGAAGCTACATTCTGCACCTATTAGTCTTTAATTCTATGCTAATTACATCCTGCACCTGGTGCTTACCTTTACTGCAGACCACCCCTTCTAGTTTTCTTTCTGTTTGCATTTCAGATAGAAGGCCACAGCACAATAAACTGGATACAAAGGGACCCAATTACGTTTCTACCTGCTGCCAGCTACTACGGTTTTGAAACAAAGCAAGAAGAATAATGCAAGACTTTATCCCTGGGTTGGGAAGATCCCCTGGAGAAGGGAAAGGCTATCCACTCCAGCGTTCTGGCCTGGAGAATTCCATGGACTGTATAGTCCATGGGGTCGCAGAGTTGTACAAGACTGAGCGACTTTCACTTTCACTTCATTAGTCTGAGTCTTATCATTTACCCTAAGACCAGGAGACTCAGGCTAGATGAAGTCTCTCAATTCCCCAAGGAAGAGAGGCACAGTCCTGAGGAACTAGCCTGCTGTGTTCTCAGTTGGCAGAGGATTTATTCTGGTTCAGTGGGCAGAGAAAGTCAATATTTTGTCAGTAATAGCATAGCATTTGCATATAACCCATGCAACATCCTCCCATATATTTTAAATCATCTTTAGATTATGTAACATACCTTAATACAATGTAAATGCTGTGTAAATAGTTGCTGCTACTGCTGCTGCTAAGTCGCTTTTGTCGTGTCCGACTCTGTAAGACCCCATAGACGGCAGCCCCCCAGGCTCCCCCGTCCCTGGGATTCTCAAGGCAAGAACACTGGAGTGGGTTGCCATTGCCTTCTCCGATAGTTGCTAGTCCACAGCAAATTCAAAGTTGCTTTTTGGAAACTTCTGGAATTTTTTTTCAAATATTTTCAGTCATTGGCTAAATTCATACATACGAAATGCACAGATATGGAAGGTTGAATGTCTTTTCTCATTTTTTGACAACTAGTACTTTTTGCTTACTCTGTGTGTGTATATATATATATAGCACCGAGACATATTCTTTATATGTTTATTTTCATTTATTTCTCACAACAAACCTACAAAGCAGTTACTATTATCATGCTGATTTTATAGATAAATAAACCATGAGTTAAGGATGTGATATCATAATCACATAAAAAAGCAATATTTATATTAAGTGCTTACTATGGATTAGGCATTGTTCAAAGGACTTTGTATATGTTATCTTAACTCCGACAGTGGTTTTAGAAAACAGTAATTTTACAGATTTGGAAAATGAAGTAAAAGAGGTTAAGTTACTTGCCCAAGGTCATGAGCTTGACTCAAGTCTGTGTCCTTGCAATTATAACCCATATTTACTGACCCCAGGACCTGTGCACTTAACTGCTATATTACATCACTTCCCATTACAACAAAATCTTAAACTCTGCTATTGCTTCACTATCCCTGGGGTCTTTTTCCTACAGTATGCAAACCCTAAACAATTTCTTTTATGGTCCCAGACAGTAATGGTTGGCTATTGCAGGAGTTAAATTTCACTGGAGGCAATGTTCTCTCAAGGAAATAGCTGTTACTTTAAGATCATATAATTAACGCAGATATCCTGCCTACCCACATCCGAGTGTTCCAACTCCTTACACTAGGCCTCAAGGCAAGCAGGCCACTTCCAAATTCCACTCTATTAAATCAATAAAATATGTATTGATTTTGTTTATAATGTTTTGCTTCCTTCATTCTGCCAATTTTTTTCTAAAATGTAATCTAAATCACAGATGTGTGGTTTACAAGAACACTCAGAAATCAACCAGTTTATACCCTTTATTTTATTTATCAATTTAGCTTTTTCTGAAAATAACTTCCTTTTGTGTATATAAAAGAAATGCACACTCATTAACTAAAGGATAAAAATAAACATAATGAAAAGGAAAAAATACACTTTCCCAACACCCAAAGAAAATGTCCTTAGGTTTTCCTAAGTATGTATATGTACACAGTTTTTAAATTTAATTAGAACCACACTATAAAAAGAGTTGCAAATAATTCTTTTTCAGTAATGTAACATTCCTTTCTAAGCATTTTCCATATTATTAAACATTCCTTGTGATCTTACTTTTCATTTGTGCCCTGCATCCTCTACATGGACATCTATAGTCATTTCATTGTTAGGTTAAGCTAGTTATTAGGTTAATAGGTTGTGTTGAAAATCATTAATTAAATCAGCTTGTTTTTCTAGTTCTTTCCTTTTGATGGTTCTTTGGAAGTGGGATTATAAGATCAAAGGATGTACAACTTATTTTGAGGTTCTTCAGTTCAGTCACTCAGTCTTGTCCGACTCTTTGCAACCCCATGGACTGCAGCATGCCAGGTTCTTGATATGATGCTATATAGAAAGATGGCACTAATCTACCCCCTTACCAGCCTTGCTCCCGCTGATATTCAAATCATCCCCTTTAATTGTTCCTCACTTTCCAAGTGAAATGTTGTAGCCTGTCACTATTTTAACTTGCATTCCTTTATTTACTTGAGTTTGGCTTATTTTATTCTATGTCCAAGAACACTGGATTTTCTCATGTAGAAGCCCATTTATTTTACAGAAGAAAGGAAGCCTTATAGCAGTTAAGTGACTTTACCCAATGTTGAAATAACTGTTAAAGCCCAAGATGGAGCCACTCCCCCCCAGGATACCACGTCAGCCAACCAAACCTTCATGTCCCTGTAAATGCTCTGCTTGACCAGAAACACAGTATATTTAGTCAGCCAATCCCTAAACACCAATTCTGGGCTTTCCTACCCTAAAGAAGGTTGACTTTGTCAACCCAGCCCCAGCTAATCAGATGTTTTCTATTTGTTTTGTTTTTATTCATTATCTGATAATAGCTTCTCGCCTTTTGCCCATTTTGCAGTTCTCTGAAAGGAGACTATTCACTCCATGAAGTGTTAAGTGTGTATCACCTAAATTGTCATCTTTAATCATCTTTTAACATCAAGATTATCCATAATCTGGAAAAGAGCCTGCATTGAAACCTAAGGTCTCCTGACATCCAGACCCATGCAATGTCTCCTAACCAATGCAGCTCATTTAAATCACAGGTGCTTAGTCCAGCAATATTCCTTTCAGTGAAAACTGGACATGAAACAACAGACTGATTCCAAACAGGGAAAGGAGTACTTCAAAGGCTGTCTATTGCCACCCTGCTTATTCAACTTATATACAGACTTATTTAACTTACGAGAAATGCTGGGCTGGATGAAGCACAAGCTGGAATCAAGATTGCCGGGAGAAATATCAATAACCTCAGATATGCAGATGACACCACTCTTATGGCAGAAAGTGAAGAACTAAAAAGCCTCTTGATGAAAGAGCAAGAGGAGAATGAAAAAGTTGACTTAAAGCTCAACATTCAGAAAACTAAGATCATGGCATCTGGTCCCATCACTTCGTGGAAAATAGACGGAGAAACAGTGGAAAGAGTGACAGACTTTATTTGGGGGGGGCTCCAAAATCACTGCAGATGGGGTCTACAGCCATGAAATTAGAAGACACTTGCTCCTTGGAAGAAGAGCTATGACCAACCTGCATATTAAAATGCAGAGACATTACTTTGCCAACAAAGGCCCATCTAGTCAAGGCTATGGTTTTTCCGGGAGTCATGTATGGATGTGAGAGTTGGACTATAAAGAAAGCTGAGTGCCAAAGAATTGATGCTTTTTAACTATGGTGTTGGAGAAGACTCTTGAGAGTTCCTTGGACTGAAAGGAGATCCAACCAGTCAATCCTAAGGGAAATCAGTGCTGAATATTCATTGGAAGGACTGATGTTAAAGCTGAAACTCCAATACTTTGGCCACCTGATGTGAAGAACTGACTCATTGGAAAAGACCCTGATGCTGGGAAAGATTGAAGGCAGGACGAGAAGGGGACAACAGAGGATGAGATGATTGGATGGCATCACCAACTCAATGGACATGAGTGTGAGTAAACTCCAGGAGTGGTTAATGGACAGGGAGGCCTGGCATGCCACAGTCCATGGGATCACAAAGAGTTGGACACGACTGAGCGACTGAACTGAACTGACTCTAGATCATGAAACTGAGCAGGACCTTGTGAACATAAAAATCTTTCTTTGTCACCCATTTCTTGATTACAGGAAATAGACTTCATTCAGTCACCGTGACTTTCCCTGAGTTTCCACTGGCAGGTTCAAATAGTCTCTAATTGGGGAAGGGAGAGGATGCAGAGACAAGGGAAGAACAGTTAAGAAATAATAGCACAGCTTTGGGGAAGGGTCCTGCTTCCCCTTCAAGGGACATACATGATAATATCTTTGAGCTGTTTTGCAGATACTGAAACTCTCACCAGGTGGGAGAAGTTAATCGTAAACTGCCCACAAACACTTAGACCCAAGATCAGTTGGACACAGAAGGCTGAGGATGCTGCCTCCCACTACCTCACCACTAACAAATGAGAAGAGTGCACTGAGCTCTCATGCCCTCTCTGAACCATTACGATAAAACTTCTCACTGCCTACTCCAGGTTGGACACTTAGTTTTGAGGGTATTAGCCCATTGTGGTCCCTTTGCCTGACAAAATATTAAGCTGTTCTTTTCTACTTCACCCAAAAGCCTACCTCTGAAATTTAATTTGGAGTCGGGGTACAGAGGCAAGATTCAGCTTCAGTCAAAGGAAACACAGACTCAGAAAACTATGGAAAGACCCCTCGGCCTGTACCGTCAAGCACAGGATTGCAAAGATGGATCGTTGACTATCACACAGACTCATTAGATGGTTTCCTTTCTTAAATTTTTCAACACTTCAATGTCTATCTCGCTGAAAAAGGCCATAGTTTGCAAGTTGTGTTTTTTTAAATGCACATGTTGGAGATGTTAAAAAGTTTTCCACAAAAGTCTTCTATATCCAAATATACATGAAGCACAGAATGCCAAAAACTCCTTTTAGAGATTTACAGTATAATGTGAGCTTATTAAAGGCTCTAAGAATTCCTGCAGAACGAAATCATTAAGTTCAAAGTTTGCAAACTTATAGAAAACCATTTTTAATTTAAAAATCCAGGTTCTCTGAAAAATCATTCAAGAGACATTAGTCATAGAATTAAAATTACTGAAATATAGGATGGCCACATGGTATCTACAAAGTTTTTGGTCACACTTGATAAATCCACACTTAATGAATCTACGTCAGAAATCTGAATTCCAGGGCACTCTTTGGAAACCAGATATTCAACCTTTCTTTGCAAAGGCTTTCTACTAAAACTACCTTCAAAGGTAGAGAAAACTGATCACAGAGGGAAAATACTTTGTGCCTCGATTTATAGTTTTGTTCTTAATGACTATTAAAGTTTCTTAAGTTATCAGAGGTATTTCCGTGAACATTAGGAAATGGCCATAATTTATTTTCATTTTGTTTTTAGTCAGAGGGTTGCATCATACAAATTTTCACAATAGCTTGTTTTAATTGAATAACTTAGAATGGAAAACACTCACATTCACTATACCTGACTATATCTATTTACAGAATTATAGAACTGGAAGGAGATTCTCCTCCAAATTGTACATGCTATCATCTTCCACAACAGCAGCATCATGTGTTATGTATTTACTTTGCCACTGGTACTGTTTTAACTCATTTAATTTTCACCAATTATGGAATAGATCCTATTCCAAGGATTCTAAGAAAACAGAAATAATTTGTTCAAGGCAAATGCTAAAAAACCATGGAGGTGGAATTCAACCCCAGTAGACAAGCTGGAGAGCCCAGATTCATGCTGTTCACTCTAGCACCCAAGGTCAAGGTGAGGAAATAGGGGCCTAGGTTGAAAAAAAGGTTGAAAAAAATTGCCTGGGCCTGCTGCTTTATTCTGGAGAAGGCAATGGCAACCCACTCCAGTACTCTTGCCTGGAAAATCCCATGGACGGGGGAGCCTGGTGGGCTGCCGTCTATGGGGTCGCACAGAGTCGGACACAACTGAAGCGACTTAGCAGCAGCAGCTGCTTTATTCATTAACATGAATAGCAGAGTGTGGTAAGTAAACCACAGTATTATATACTGAGATTCAGTAACCTATTGTGATACTTAACAGTTTACTTTATTATTTTTTTAACAAAAACTTGGTTTTTTACAAATAACTTTGTAAACAACTTTCCGATTCATCAGTATTATAAAAAGAAGGATAGAGGGCTTAATTCTCTGATGCAGGATTGGAACTGAAGTGAAAGAAAATATAATGGTGATCAGCACAGATTCTGAATCAAATCTCCCAGACTGGTATACCCCTCCTGGTTCCATCATTTCCCTGAGCAGGGTTCTCACTCTTCCTTGGGCTCTGTTTCCTCATCTATGCAATAACTGGTACATTTCAGGGTTGCTAAATAGTTAAATGTACTATTATATATAAATACATCATGGCTTAACTGAGGTCCCCAGGACACACACACACACACACACACACACACACACACAAGGCTCAACCAAAGCCAGTGTCCTCTCATCCCCTTTCTACCCCAGGCCAATCAAAGAAAAGCTGTTTTGTTTTGTTTTTTCTCTAAAACACGCTGAAAATGTTACCACTGTAATAGTGGATGCATGTCACTTAACATTTGTCAAAACACACAGAAGGGACAACACTAATACTGAACCCTAATATAAACTATGGACTTTAGAGCATCGTTACTGGCTCATCAATTGTAGCAAACATACCAGACTAAACCAAGATGTTAATAACCGGGGAAACTGGAGGGAGGGAATGTGAGAACTCTCCGCACTTTCTGCTCAATCTTCTTATAAACCTAAATCTGCTCAAAAACTAAAGTTTACTAATTTTCTAAAATTTATTAGTTGAGCCATCCTTGGACATGCTCCATAATTTAGGTTGAACTGACCCTCCAGTAACGTTCAGACAGAGGTAGGAAATTTTACACAGAGCTGTGTAGAGCCATCAGCAGCCAAAAGGAAACGAGACAAACCACAGTGACTTCTCACTTGCGCCTCTTCTAAAGTCTGGAAATGAGTGTGATTTTCTCCAGGCAGCCCAGCTCTGTCCTTTCTGAGGATCTGTGTGTCCCCAGCTTCTCAAGGGCCACTCAGATACCATCAAGTTCTCTGGTTCCTAAGACACTCTCCCACATTGAGGCTCCACAAGTGAACACACAACCCAGCGCTAGTGTTAGTTCTGCACATGCAGAGTCCCTGATACCTCTGTGGCCCACTGAGCTTAATTGCTTTAAGATTCTTAACTGCACGAACAAAAGCAAACCTTGATCTGCTTCTTTTGGCAGAACTTGGGGTGGGCTATGGAAAATGCGAAGATGCGCTCAGCCAGTGAGACTAAAAATGCTTCAAGTACTGGTTCAAAAACGAAATCTCCATAAACATCACAGGCTGCAAATAAAGTATCTGAAAGTCTGATTAGATGACTTACTGTTGAACAAATCTGTGGTGGTGAATAAAGCAACGCACAATATAAGAACAGCAGTATAAAACAATACCAAACACCAATAAGTTAGAGAAGTATTTTAAAGGAGAAAAACATAGAGCACAGAAGGACTCTTGGCTAAAATACTTCCTTAGAGTCTCCAAGACACAAATAAGCTATTTTTTAAAAGTTGGTTTTCAAATAATTTGTCTAGAAGTAAAATGGCAACCCACTCCAGTATTCTTGCCTGGAGAATCCCGTGGACAGAAGAGCCTGGTGGGCTACAGTCCACAGGGTCACAGAGAGTCAGAGATGACTGAAGCGACTTAGCACGCATGCACACACAAGAACACATTTATCATAGGAACGGGTGTCCAGACTTACTGGCAAGTGCAATTCGAACTGTGATGCCACTCAGCACTGCATAAACTCATCATGGTGGAAGAGATTTTCGTGGGAAACCAAATTAATCTTTCAAGGGTTGAGCAGAGGCGTTGGGAGTCCTTCCCTCAGTTTAACTAAGTTCAGTATACCAAATTCCAGGGCAACATCTGTGCTGTAACTGTGCCCTAAGGGTGCCAAAGGTGCTGTTTTCACAGCCCCCCAAAGTGAATGGCGCCTGCTGCTGCTAAGTCACTTCAGTCGTTTCTTTCCGACTCTGTGTGACCCCATAGACGGGGGCCCACCAGGCTCCCCCGTCCCTGGGATTCTTCAGGCAAGAACACTGGAGTGGCTTGCCATTGCCATCTCCGTGAATGGCGCCTACCCTAAGTGAATTCCCTCAGTCTTATCTGACTCTTTGCGACCCCATGGGATTCTCCAGGCAAGAATACTGGAGTGGGTTGCAGTTTCCTTCTCCAGGGTATCTTCCCTACCCAGGGATCGAACCTGGGTCTCCCGCCTTGCAGACAGGCGCTTTAACCTCTGAGCCACCAGGGAAATGGCGATTGAGTCCAGGTCTCTGAGGACCTGAGGATAAGAGCTGGCTGCAGGGGAGACTTTACCCTCCTGGGTTTAGCCCCACCCCACTGGCCCAGAGGAAGCAGCAATCCCCTGAAGGTTTAAGGTGGTCTGCCTTAGTGTTGACAGTGGAAACGCCAAGTGAAAGAGCTGCCTCTGGCATCACCCCTAAACTAGTGAGGCCCGTCACTGACTTCCCTTCCCCATCATTCAAGTACCTCTCCCAGAGTTTGAGATTTAATTTATTTTGGTGGGGTACAGGCACCTGAACTCAAAACTTCTTTAATGAGTTTCCAGGATTGAGAATCGCTGCTGGAAACAACTGCACTTTTCCTTCCTTCTCCTATAAGAAGAGGTCTAAGGAACTTTTGTGCCCAGACTGAAGCTAGGTTCTTTGACTTGTCTGAAAACCACCTCAGTAGAGTGAAGTAGTAAGACTAGGGCTGGGGAGCCACCTCCAAGGCCAGCAACAGGATGAACTGGAAAGCATGACCCAGTTTGGAGGTGACTGGGGAGGGATGGAGAAGAGGAGAGGGAGATAAGATATCCCAGACATCCAGAGAGGAAAGGAAGGTACCATTTTTGACAGCCTGGCTGGGAGGGTCATTACTAGGAAGCCAGTCACATGTGTAAGGTGTACAGACACAAGGCAGTGGCTTCCTGAACTAGCAAAATTGTTAGAAAGGAAACGAAGTCAAAAATGAAAGAAATTAAAATTTAACTAGTAAGATTTTGTGCTACCACTACTTTTCGTTGCATTCTAATATGTCTCTTGCTGTGAATCTTTTAAGTCAAAGTTAAATACAGATATTGTAGCAATAAATTTTATTGCTCACAAGGCTAATATTTTTTCCATGCTTTTTCTTTTTTCATTGTGTGGTATTTTAAGATGTGATAGAAAAGAACATTCGAATTTAGGCAAGAAGTAATAGATCTTCCCCAAATCATTACTTGCAAAGCCATTACTGATTAGATTAGAAGGAATTGGAGGCTATCTGCTTAATCATATGAGGCAAAGCAGAAACACTCAAACATTCTGGTCTGCAAATTAAAAACCTCTCACATTACTCCAAAGTCTAATTCCCTTTTGTGTTCCAAGGTACCAATTATTTCTAGTCGATTCTTCAATAAAACAAGAGTCATTATCTCACCCCTCCTAACACAATTTTTTTGCTTTTTTTAAATTAAACTTTTTATTTTGTTGGAGTACAGTCGATTAACAATGTTATGGTAGTTTCAGGTGGACAGCACAGGGACTCAGTCATACATATACACATATCCAATCTTCCCAAACTCCCATTCCATTCACATGGTCATGTCCATTCTTGATCTTGTCCATTGGAACCCATCCCACTTTCTCCAGCCTTCCACTTGGCCTGTTTACTCAATAACAGAAAACAAAGATCTATGTTTTGAGGGGGAAAGGGAGTCAATTCCTTTTTTAAAGTAGATCCGCTTTTTTATATAAAGAGAAAGCCAGATAAAATTGCATGACATTTGTGTCATACTCTTCAGCTCACACATCTCTTTGTAGTCGGACCTCAATTAAGCCTTTGAAGTAAGGATAAACATTTTGACTAAACTGTTCACTTTTTGAATACTTTAGTGTTCAGAAAGAACCTCAGTCTGTGATATAAATAGGTTACTAAAATTTTCTCAACCTTGCTCTCATCATCTGTACAGTGGGGATTCATTATACTGATTTCACAAGATTGCTGTAAAGATAGTTTGTTGCTGTTTTTAATGAATAAAGAAATTCAACCACCCTCACATCAAAGGTGCTTCCCCAGTGAGTCAGTGGTAAAGAATTGACCTGCCAATGCAGGAGACGTAGGTTCAATCTCTGGGACAGGAAGATCCCCTGGAAGAGGAAATGGCAACCCACTCCAGTATTCTTGCCTAGAGACTCCCACGGACAGAGGAGCCTGGTGGGGTTGCAAAGAGTTGGACATGACTGAGCATGCACACCAAAGGTACATGTGCTCCTTACCATGTTATTATGCTAAAGTCTTGAGTCTAAGTCTTAAAAATTCTGAAAAATCTTAATCTTGAAAAGCTGAAGTCTTAAGTTTTAGGTTTTAAAGTCCTCATTTCAGAATTATCTGGCCACAGAGCTAGCAATTCAGATGTGGCACCTGTAAGCACGGAGCTGTCCTTGACAGCCAGGCTGCTATGCAATGCCATATGATCTCTGGCCATGTCTCCATCAGCTCACACAGTTACCATCAGTTGGCATTCTTAATATAGGCAAACTGTGGTGCAGGAAGGGATACTTGAGGACCTCAAGAGTCACCCTACCACTGTATCCCATAGTGAGTGATGTACATGCATCATAAGGGCCTAGCATCAAAGCAACTTATAAAGCCACAGACCAGGGAATTTCACTTCATGAGAAGTAAATAAAGACCAGTAGATCCCAATAAAGCGACTCGGCAACAATCAATGACTGAAGTGACATAGCCTCTGTAATACAAAATGGTACACAGGGCAGTCTGCTCATTCCTAACGCAAACAGATCAGCACCATGTGGGCTTCGTGGCCAAATAAGAAAAGGCAAAATGGGTGCCACCTGGGATTTTTGAAAATGCAAAGGTAGTCCTGCATGAGGAATTTTCCCGGTCACCTCCTCCTGAAGTCAAACTCTAAATTCAGAGTGCATTATAAACTGATTTTAAATGTGGGTTTATGAGACTACAGGTTTTATTCTATTTTCTTTGGCTGCAGTAATGTCTAAAGAATTTGGAAGATCAGCTAACTACTGCAAGGTGATATGATGGTATGGTGTTATGGGCTGAATTTCATTCACCCAAAATTCATATACTGAAATCCTAATGCTCAGGACCTCAGAATATGACTGTATTTATAGAAAGAGTCTATAAGGAGGTAATAAAATGAGGTCATTACGATGAGCACACCTAAGCACATAGTGGGTGTTCAATAAATGTTAGTGTTTTTTACTACCACTATTGTTATTATGCAGAGAAGGCAATGGCAACCCACTCCAGTACTCTTGCCTGGAAAATCCCATGGACGGAGGAGCCTGGTAGGCTGTAGTTCATGAGGTAGCGAAGAGTCGGACACGACTGAGTGACTTCATTTTCACTTTTCACTTTCATGCATTGGAGAAGGAAATGGCAACCGACTCCAGTGTTCTTGCCTGGAGAATCCCAGGGACGGGGGAGCCTGGTGGGCTGCCATCTATGGGGTCGCACAGAGTCAGACACGACTGAAGCAACTTAGCAGCAGCAGCAACAGCAGCATTGTTATTATGACTATTGCTATAATAGTCACCAAACATTTCCTTTTCCCCTTTCCCATTATATACCTCATCATGACCAACGATACTATCTCCTTGAAACATTGTCTCAGGACTCCCATGGTGGTCCAGTGGCTAAGACTCTGCACTCCCAAATCAGGGGGCCAAGGTTCGATCCCTGGTCAAGGAACTAGATTCCACATGCGGCAACTGAAAGAGCCTGTGTGCTGCAACAAAGACTGAAGACCCCACATGCCGTAACTAAGACCTGGCATAGCCAGATAAACATCTCTCCCCACCCCTTCACCAGCCTTGTGTTTCCTAACCGGAAGTTACCACCAGGCCACTGAAATGGCTGTCTCAGAGGCTGCCAGGGACTGCCTAATGCAGACAGCAAACTGAACTTTTCTCTGAACAGTTCTTTCTGATGATCAGTCCATTCCGATCTCTAAACAGTCCATTCTGATCTCTACAGTGCCCAACAATGCCCTCCACCCACACTGTCTGCACAATTGCTTCTGTGACTCAATACACTTCCCGTTTCCCTTTCTAGCTCACAAATGTTTCTTTCTCCTTTATCTTCTCTTCCTTTTCTTTCCATCCTCTGTTTTATTCTCTCTTGGTCATATAGTATCATTGAAAATACACTATTCTTTAAAATCTGACCTCATCTGGCTTCCCACTACATAGCTGCTTCCATGGTCTTTGGCCACCTCATCTAGGTTTCTGTATCCCCAAACCACAGGCCTCCCCCTCCTACAACCTCAGTTACACATCACTGGGTCTTGCTGGACAATTCTCACCTGTATGCCCTTCTTCATGTCTGCCCTACCTGGAATGTCTTTGCTTCCATTCTTATTAAAATCCTTCTCACATGTTAATGCCTTGTGAACTGCCTCCTTCAAGATATCCTAAGACCTCATCATTCCCTTTGGAAAGATTTTCTTCCTGCTATTGCAGAAAAGTCACACTTTACTTAAACTCATCACGGGGCATGTATCACATCCTGCATGATTGTGTGACTATGTTTTTCAAAGCAGGAGGACAGAACTCTGCTGAGTGTGATAGGCACTCAACACATGTATCGACAAATGAAATCAGTGATTATAGTTGAATGCATTTAGCATTCTTGTCAAATCAAGAATATCAGCCCACATTGACACTGTTGAGTTCTTCTCATTTATACTTGGACATTTCTGTGAGAAACATCTTGGGTGGTGCCCATAGCTCCAGTTTTGGCACCCTCTGGTTCAACAATTTTCCAAATTCCTAAACAAAGATAAAGAGATTAGCTTATCCAATTCACAGACAGCAAAAATCCAGAATGGTTTTTTACCACACGATGCACACCTACAGGCATTTGTTTATTTGCAGCCACTGAGGACACAGTCAAGATGTATATCTTAGATAATGGAGGCTGGAATGATGAACTGAAGCCACCAAGTTCACTTTCAACAAACACAAACATATAAATTTACATTCCAAAATATCAGCTGCACATGTATGGGACAGAGAAGATTTACTTGAGCAATACTTTATGAAAAAAAAAATTGTCTTCAAATACCTGCCAGAGGAATGACTTTATTCTGTGCTTCCCATATACAGAACCAGGAGGATGGGTTCCTCTTAGAAAGAACTTTCCTTCAAAGCCATCCAATAGCAGCAAGGGCTGAGGAACAGACATCAGAAGAGTTCTTTGGTTCTGGGGGGAGTGTCGGTTAGGGACTTTCTGGGGTCCCCTTAACTGCGAGACTGGATTTCCCTCTGTAGTTGTCCCCTGCCACCTCTCCAGTCTCTTCTCACACAACTCCTCCTCCTTGCCATTGACAAGCTATTCACTCAGGTTTTCATTTCTTTCCTAAACTTGTGGCACTCCCCATTCCAGGCCTTTCCATGGTTTATTCATGCTGTCCCCTCTGCTAAGAATGCCCTTTGCCCTCTCCTGCCTACCACTGCTACTGCTGCTGCGTCACTTCAGTCGTGTCCGACTCTGTGTGACCCCATAGACGGCAGCCAACCAGGCTTCCCTGTCCCTGGGATTCTCCAGGCAAGAACACTGGAGTGGGTTGCCATTTCCTTCTCCAATGCATGAAAGTGAAGTGAAAGTGAAGTTGCTCAGTCGTGTCTGACTCTTAGCGACCCCATGGATTGCAGCCTACCAGGCTCCTCCATCCACGGGATTTTCTAGGCAAGAGTACTGGAGTGGGGTGCCATTGCCTTCTCCGAGTCTGCCTACCACTACATCTGGCTAAATTCTACCCCTCCTCCAAGGTCTCAACTTCCCAGACTAGGTTAACTGCTTGCATAGAATCCTGCAATACCCTTACCACACGATGCACACCT
This sequence comes from Moschus berezovskii, assembly GCF_049115385.1. Taxonomy (NCBI): domain Eukaryota; kingdom Metazoa; phylum Chordata; class Mammalia; order Artiodactyla; family Moschidae; genus Moschus; species Moschus berezovskii. Next base: position 35,835,781 of record NC_142466.1, on the reverse strand, counting down.
GTAGGCATTTGTTTATTTGCAGTCCCTGAAAACATGTCTGCCTTTGACCTTAGTCTGAAAGCTTTTTGAAGATAACAACCATGATTGTTCTGCTCACTCAAATTATCTCCAGTTTTGGTCACTGGACTTGGCATAGAGGAGGTCCATAGACACAAGTTGAGAGACTGACTTACTCCAGTTTAAACTTTGGACTTAAAAGAAAAACTGGTTAGAAGAGTAAGAAAGACAGAGAGGGACAGAGAGTACTCACACCACATGTTTGAATGGCTGTGTCTTTCCATTTGGTGACAGCTCAAAGGCTGACCACACGGCAACTGGAGAGTTTCAAAATCTCAAACAAATATTTCCCCTTGAGGCTGGGCTGCCTACTACAGTAGAGCAAAATCCCAAGAGAAACAAAATGACTCCTCTTCTTATATATGTATCTGAAATGGCTGTACAAGTCTCTAATTCTGAAGGGCCTGGTAGAAAAGGACAGAATGATTTTCACATTGCCTTTGTTCTCTCCGTCTGAATCCCTGTGGTGATCTCTGAGCTCATGAATCTGTTTCATGCTTCTCCTTAACCTGCAAAAAGGAATCAAGGGGGAACAAGGCTGCTGCCCAGAGGTAAAGGCTGAGGAAGTGGTGAACAGATATCTATTCTGCCCAGTCTATGAGTCCTGGAAGAAAGCTCTATTTCCCATTTCCCCTTTGATCTATAAATTGAGTGACGTGTCACACATTCAACGCTTTCCAGCCTTTATACCCGTTAGTCCTCTTCTAAAGAAGAAATATTTACTGAGAACCAATCGTATGTCATAACCCATGCTGGGTGCTTTCCAAATGCCATTTAGCCCTCCTAAATACCTGGGAAGGTAAGCATCAACACATTTATTTTACTCCCAAGGAAACTGGTAAGTAACTTGGGCAACATCATAAAACCAAAGAACATTACAGCCTAGGATTGAAACCCAATTGAAATTTATTCAAAGGCCATTCTTTTTTTCTACTATACCACTCTGATTTAATATTCAAAAGGGCTCTCTACAAACACTACGTTTTGGTTTCAAAACAGCCACTAATGCCTATTGACAAAATGTTTCATCCTACCACATGATAGCAAGAGAAGATTTATATAAAACAGAATAAAGCACTGCTCTTGGATGTTACTGTGTTCTTTTTTCAAGAAAAATCACTTTTATGGAAACAAAAACAAATCTAGGCAACAAACAGGATTTGATAGGAAACCCTCAAAAACATTTGAACGTTTGGATGAATCATCTGGAAATTCTGATCCCCTCTGGAATTCTCATATCTACTCAATGATTTTGGCTTATAATTTACAAAATGAAAAAAAAAAAATTGTGCTAACAGAAATTCAGACCTTGGAAAGAAAATACTGTGGTACTGAGTGCAATCTCATAAGATATAGTCCTGATTTGTTTATTGTAAGAGAAGAATTCAAGGAGCATCTATAAATATGAAGCAGCTGGTAACACTTGATAGGATGCAGAGATGGGATCCCAGGGAGGTGGGCCATGTAAATGGAAGGACTTGGAGATCAGCAAGTCCTGGAGCATTATCTGCTTCTATCTCTAAGGAAGCCAGATATGAAGGTTTCAAGAACAAAGTTGAGAGCAAAGAATGACAAACAATCTTAGCAGCCTTTGACGAGTCTTCTGGCATCCTATCAACAACTCAGAAAAAGAGAGGAATGAAAGTGAAACCAAAGCCTATTTTGCCCTCCCCATTAAACTTACCAACAAGAGGCCAAGAACATTTTGTCAAAAATAACTTTGCAAGATCCCAGTACTCTGTCCTCCAGTGAGCACTTTCCCATCCAAAAGCAGTATCTTCAGACAGCTGGAGGCTACATTTGTCAGAAAAACACATAGATCATGCCTATATTTTGATATTCTTATCTTGATGGGCAAGTTTTAGAACCCTTTGAAATGTTGCCCCATTCACTGCAGTAAAAGAAGCTACAGTGTACAAAAAATGTAAGATTTCATTAGGGACTTTTTTTTTTTTCTCCAGCCCCTCAAAGGTCTCTGTTTGAGTCTCTCACCTAGCAGCGCAAAAGCTATCAAACCAGTCGAATGAAAGGGTCAGGGAGCAAGCTGTGCAAGTATGGAAGCCGGCAAGTCCTGTTCAGACCACCCAGCTCTCCAAAGGCAGAACAACACCAGATTCAGACAAGATAAGAGGCTGCTGGCCCATGTAACCCAGCCCAGGGAACAGCCTTTCCAGAGGGTTACAGGCTTCCATTGTGAGAATGACTGTGTGCTCTGAAAAGGTAGCATTTGTCTATAACTCACTAGATCAGCAGTCTTGATTCTTCGTGAAAGAAAACTTAAATGGTATTTTTGAAAATTTTAAGAAAAGCAGTAAGCCAAATCTTTGGGCCTGTGGTCAAAGCAAACACTGAAAAGCTCTCAACCCTCTATATCTGTGTTTAGAAGACTGAGGCACATCCATCAATGTCAGAATATCAGAGTTAGCAAGATATCGGAAGCGCATTTAATTCAACACTTTTGTTTCATTGATGGCAGAAGTGAAGGTTGGCAAGAATGGGTGACTCACATAAGATTGGTTAGCAACACCTAAGACATGAAACACCATGAAGGCCAAGGGTCTATCCATATTATGTACACTGATCTTTCTGAATCCTCGGCACCAGCCCAGAGCCTGGCATGTAGCAGGCACCTACAAATATCTGGAATGAGGAGAGGAAAAAAAGAAAAGGGCACTGATGACCATATCCTATTTTCTTTTTACTGTAAATATACTATGTCATTCATTGTCACTGGTGACAGGGATGGAAGCTGAGTTCTTCCTTTCATATGCTGACTAATGAGGATCTCAATTTCATGGAGGAATCATTTCCTATTTCTCCCAATCCTTGTGGGTTTGTTCAATCAAAACAGATTTCTAGGAATTATACTTCTACTGAACAGGTCCCAAGAAATAATCCAACTCAGTTCAGCCCACTCAGCCTAATCTGTCCCAAGAGCAGAGCATTCCCAGTAGGTTGATAAAGAACTAAGAATAGCCTTGGGCTTAAAGTTTCCAAGACAAACATAGCTTGGCCATGCAGAGCAGGTCAGACCACACAGTCCAACACAAGGAATCAGGGCACCTTTCCCTGACTGCTTTTCTTACTTATGGGAAATGTAAAGGCAGGAGAGCTGGTTAAAAGTTCTAGTTTGTCAGTCAAGCATGCAAAACCATGCTTCATGTAACTTGTGTTCAGCATCAGCTCACACTCAAGCTTATTATTTAGGTGTGAGGTTTAACATTAACTGAGGATGTGACAAGAATTTAATTTGCCAAGGACGATGTAAAGCACTACTCATCCAAGTGTGATCTTGCCTGAATGAGAGTCTCCTGGGGAAATTCCTGCCCCCCAACCTCCCACCCCGCCTAGGCCCCCAACCCCAGCCCACCAAGTCTAAACTCCTCTGGGGGTGTGGCCTAGGTGCCTGCCTTACCCCAAGTGGTTCTTAGGGACATTGGGTTTTGAAGATCTCTGATGAAGAGAAAGAGGGAAAGAGTTAACATTTTCCTAGTGTTATTTCTGAAGGCAATTTTATCAAAGGAAAGCAGAGGACTAGGAAGCAAAACTTCAAGCTTTAAGCAGCGCTGAATATGGTGGCATCACTTTTCAAGAGCAGAAACCTGTAAAGCATTTGGATCTCCTGCTCAGGTCTGTAAAATAGTCCTGAAGAGGTTAATCTCACCAGCAAGATTCCCAGGCCATAAACTCCAACCAGCCCCCGGAAATGCTCTTTTAAAGCTTTGTAATTCATACCACACAACAAGACTGCACACAACCATTGAAAAAAACAGAAACAAAACTTAAATGCCTTGAAAATTATTTCTGGGATCCAGATGACAACTGAAAGAAATCATTTACTCCAGCACAAAAGTCTCTAGGCCAAATCCAGATAAAGAGAAGAAAGAGATTAAAAATCAGTCAGAAACTTCAGAACAATATGATTTCTTTGCCTCTCCAACACTGGTTTTCAACTCCATAAAAAAAGAAACCATACTTTAAATATATATATATAGATATAACTAAACTAAAGCAAAGCTATCCAAAAATCATCTCATCCAAACTTTTGAATCTTTATACCATGAGGATATTATCTGTTTTGTTAATTTTTCCTTTTTTTTTTCTCTTTGCCATTTTGTTTAGCCAAAAAGAAATATTCTGATTTGGGGGGTGGGGGGAGGGGACAATTCAGAATGTAAAAATGTTTTTTTCACTGGTGAATGCTATTGGGGATGGGTTGAGAAGAGAGTTATAAATTTGTATTATGTAATAAAGAGCCTCCCATTTGGGGTACAGGGCTCTTTAACACTGCAACTTGCCACCTTGTGAGTTTATATGATAACTTTTGCAAGCAGACTTGATCTACTTCTTGTATCATTACTCGGAGTTAATGCTACCACACAAATAACCTCTGGGGCATTCTAGCAGAACGTTCACAGTCAAGAGGAGAGGAAATACATAAAGCAGATACTTACAGGTAGTGGTTTTCCTTGCCAAGTCAAAAGCTAGAAACCCTTGGCGCAGGCAGGCGGGATAAGAGTCACTGACCCGGTAATCTCTGATTTAAAGGGCTTTGAGAGGAAGGGGGAGGAAAAACAGCCCAGGGAGGGGAAGAGCTGAAATTCCAGTCTTTCAGGTCAGCTGAGTTTTAGCTCTCTTTGTACTAAAAATCCATTAACCCACCCCATAAGAAAATATAGAATTGAAGTTCACATACACACTCCACTGTCTTTGCTGGTCTTCTCCGAGTCTGCAGTCGCTGCTGAAGCTTTGAAAACTTCCCGATTGCCAAGCTCAGCACTCCCAGGGAAAAGGGCATGGTCAGAGATGCCTGCAACTGTTTGCAGGGAGCCCGACCTCCCTGGCAGAGAGCCACAGCTCTCCAGTCCCTTCTGCCGGCTGGGTCCGCAGGGACAAAGCTGAGCTTTTGTTAAAGGTCGGTGGCGTCTCTTCCTAGTCTCTCCCCAGCTCCCTTTCTCACTATTAGTTCTGTACTAACTGCTCCGCCACTGGCTGAGCCCAAGCTGCCTCTCCCGCTGCAGCGCAGAGGCACACACACTCACAGACACACACGGCACACACTCACACCCCATCCACACAATCACCCAACACACTACACACAGGCACCCACACATGTGCATGTACCCACACCTACACACAGACAAATGCATTCACAGGCAAGCACACACATTTACACACCCTCATACCCATGTGTGTGCAAACACACATATGCGTAGGTACACACAGAGACATGCACATACCCACTCATACTCGCACAAGATTTTTCCTAAACCTTCAAACTCTTCAAACATTTTTTTTCCTGAACCTCTCCTGAAATAAATTCCCATCCTGAAAGGTTTTTATTCAAATTCAGACAAGATGTCCTGCATTCAGAAGGGAGGAGGGAGAGGGAGGGGACCTGGCCTCTTTGAACTTTAGTCACAGCCTTTAAAGGAAAAGAGGAGATTCTGGGGTTGTTTTTAAGTACCACCTTAGTTCTTCAGTTTATAAGCCTTTTCATGTCTCTGGCTCTTTTTTAAAAACCCAGAAAAATTCTGTAAATCTCATCTCATTTGCATATAGTTTATGACCCCACCGATTCCACCCTATTACAGGTCAAGAAATGTCCTCTCAACAGAGCTTCATTCAGCTAAACTGGGCAGGATTCAGTGGGTGGGTGAAAGCTTTGTTCCTTAACAACTGCAAGATAAAATGCTTTCCTGTGTTTCATCTCCACCAGAAAAAAAAAAAATAGTGGCATTAGTATCTGGGCTAACTTTTAAATTGGGCATAAATAGAGAAGCTGGATGGAGTGTTACCTTGCTTTGGGGGAAATGTTTACATTGAGACACGTCTGGTTAAAATCTTTGCCTAAAGAACAAGGCACTATAAATCCAATTCAAACAAGACTGGTTTTCCTGAACAAGGTCACCACATAAGACCCTCTCTCTGGGAAGCAATGAGAGGGAGAGAGAAGAAAATGGAGAAGAAAAGGAAGAAAATTATGTGAAGAAGGAATAAAGCAAAGAAAAAATGAGAAAGAATACAAAGAGAGAGAGAAAAACAATTATTTCATTTTAAAACATGCTTTATGAAAAAAAAATAAATAAATAAAACATGCTTTATGGATACTTTAGCAATGAAAGGTGTGTGTACACTTACTCAGAGTAACCAAAAATTTAAAATCTTCAAGAATCTCTTGATTTCTTCCTCTTGCTCTGAGAATAAATGGATGAAAATGTCTCCAAGAACCACTAAGCTCTTCATAAGTAAACAGTGTTCACTACACACAAGTATTAGTAAACAAAATATAGTGACAATGTATGATTCATGTACTAATCTTTAAAAACCAAGAAATAAAGCCTTAATGATGACAGGAAACACAGTGTGATAGACAATCCTGTTCTCAGACTAAATTTAAAACTTTCCCAGCTTATGAAAATCTCACCTGCAAAGAAATGAAGATGATTTTAGATGCTATTAGTTGAGAAAGCAATGATAGTACGTAGTTGCATTGATGTGCTTCTCCTAACATCTGGGCTAAATAAAGCTTGTGGATTCATATGGAAACAGAAATAAATGCTTTATACCACTTTTGTAGGGAAAAAAATACCTTCAGCATTCTAAGCAAAAAACAACAAAAACTTAGATTGCAACATATTTCAGGAAATGTAATTTTCATTAAGTTATTTATACACATGATGGTTGTTGGCCTTACTTTGTGCTGAACATATATATTAGAATAAACAGAACTAGAGTTAGTTTAGCCAAAACATCTTGAAATCTGAGGTACCCACTTATACAAATAAGTGAGTCTTTCTCATATCTTCCACTAGTGGATAGCGGCTGTTGAAATAATATAGTTATCAACTTTAATATTCTTTGAACGAGTTGAAATGCAAAGCCAGAATGTTTTAAAAGAACTTAGCCAAAGAAACAATGAAGAATTCTCCCCCTAAAAGCATGTGTTGTTGAACTTAGTACTGAAACAAAATGCATTTTAAAGAAGTTATTCTATTTCTAACCCTAGGGTTAGATGTGATATGAAAAATACAGAATGCCATGTGTTGGAAATTACCATACGTTTTTGGATTGTAAACATGTACAATTTTGTTAAACTGCTATAGTATATAGCATTCTCTAAGGAGCACAGCCAACACTTTCACCAAAAGCCTATATTTAAAAAAAAAATAGCATGTCTTTTAATTGTTGCTGATGACACCAAGCACAGAAGTGTTTTTCGTCATACTGTGAAGATGGTTTTCTACTGAATTCTTTTTTTTCATATTTACTTTATCTGTCTACATCGGGTCTTAGTTTCAACACGAGGGATCTCTGATCTTCATTGCAGCATGCAGGATCTTTAGTTGCAGCAGGCAGGATCTAGTTCCCTGTCCAGGGATTGAACCCTGGCCCCCTGCATTGGGAGCATGGAGTCTTAGCCACTGAACCACCAGGGAAGTCCCTCCACTGAATTTATAAAACCCAGTGGCTATGGGAGACAACACTGCAACACAAAAGACGATCGGCTAGGAGCGGAAGGGTCCACTTTAAATAGATCAAATTAAAGAAAATAAGTACATAAAATGAAAGCAAGATTAACACCCTTATGGATGAGAAAAGAACAGAAACACAACCTAGTGGGAGTTTGTAGAGGCAGAGACTTGCTGACCTCAGAGTTTGGGATGGCTGTAGAACAACAGGGAATGAAATAAACCCAGCAAGGCAGAAAAAAGAGCCATGTGCTCTGCTTGAAATTCTAAAAGTATGGACCAAGATCACTTTTTTACACAGAAGTGCAAAATTCTAAATAACACACCTTCAAATCTAACCTTCCTATGTATTTTTAAAGATATTATACCCAAATAGGGTTTATTTCAGGATTGTAATGACAGTTCAAAATAAAAACATCTAGCAATTTAATATATTGAAGGAAGAAAAAAGCCATATGATCATCTTAATAAATGCCAAAAAGTGGTGTTCAGTAAAATTCAACACTTATTCACTAAATAAACAAACAAAAAACACTATTAGCCAGCTAAGACCAGAATGGAAATCTTTTTACCCAATCAAAGACCTCTCTGAAAAATCTTATCCTTAACGGCAAAATTTTAGTAGCCACATCACCAACTCCCGGAGTTCACCAAACTCATGCCCATCGAGTCAGTGATGCCATCCAGCCATCTCATTCTCTGTCGTCCCCTTCTTCTCCCGCCCCCAATCCTTCCCAGCATCAGTCTTTTCCAGGGAGTCAACTTGTCTCATGAGGTGGCCAGAGTATTAGAGTTTCAGCTTTAGCATCAGTCCTTCCAATGAACACCCAGGATTGATCTCCTTTAGTATGGATTGGCGTGCTGTGATTCATGGGGTCGCAAAGAGTCGGACACGACTGAGCGACTGAACTGAACTGAACTGAAAGAAAGAAAAGAAAATGCCTGCTACAATCACCACAATTCAACACTGTAGAAGACCCTAGCCAATACAGTAAAAATAATAATAATGATGAGGCATGAGGATTGGAAAAGAAGAAAATAAAACTTTTACTTCTAAAAGATTTTTTTTAAGATTTTGTTTTAAAAAATCTAAAAGATATTCAATATTTCTAAAAGACATCTAAAAGTCCCCCTGTAAAATATCTTAAAGAGATCTTCCAAATAAGGGTGCCAGAAAAGGGTGTCCTGACAGGAGAGACATTGAAAGGGCAGCCTTTTCTAAATAGACACATGTAAACACCCAGCAAGACAGCTGTTAATAACAAAAACAAACCTTCTCCCAGCGCTTTGTTTTATGTTTGGAGGCAATGGTCCAGCTGGAGAACTGAAAGAATGAAAGATTCAAGTTCTCTCATTTTATGAGGACGGATGCTCAAATCACATGTTCATCACAGAATCTATTTGAGAAAATGATTCCCCTCCTCCATACTCCAAGCTATTGGTTGTGGAAGTGGAAACTCCTAGCATTATCATTTCCATATTTGTCCACCACATTGAGGCAGGAAATCAGAATAAACTGACTCATTTTGTTCCACTGCATGGTACTTTTCTCATTAATAATTAACACAACTTCAAACACTAGCATTAAAGTAAACAGACATTAGGACTTCCATGTACATATTAAAAACATGAAAAAAATCAAGAATATTTTTTATCTTCTTCTTTTACAGGAAAAGGGGAAAATGTACCAAAGCCAACATAAACAATTTAGTTTTGAGTTGTTTTACATTTCAACTATCTTTGTGAGAGATTTGGTCTTTCAAAGCTTAGCACCAAGAGAGTTTTATCTTTCCAAGCCTAATACTAGGAGTTGGGAGTCTTCGCTTATTGATTTAAAAAAAAAAAAAAAAATCCAACTCTCTTAAAAGATAATGTATTTTGCATCATAAAAAATAAAATAAAAATAGTTGCTACATTAAAAAAAAAAAATCATGGTAGGTTAGTCCAAGAGGTGAACACTGAAAGTAATGGAACATACCCATAGGCCAAAGATGTTTTTCTCAGGAGTAAATGGCACAAATCTATTAAAAAATCCCCCCAGACTTGTTTAGAAAGCTGAGGCTGAAGTCACACAATGAGTGTGCCTGACAGAAACCAGAACGTGCTGATCTATTAAATTATCTTCAACAGGGTTATTGAATCTTAGTATATGCCAGGCACTGTGCTAATCCTGGGAAGGACAGAGATGAATTTGAGTAAGTAAGACCTAGTGTCTGCTCTCAAAATCCTTACAATGCACTTGCAGAAGACAAGACAACAGAAATAACTTGTCCACTGAGCTGTGATTACAATCATTGAACATGTACCACCTAATGCACATTTTTACTTACATGCATTTATTAGCTCATTGGACCTAGACAACTCTAATAACTTGAATGGATCTTGCGGCTCAAATCTAGCATTAGCTCTCTGTCTCTCTATTGATAAACTTTGTCTCTGCTTTAATTTGCATATTAACCTTATTTTTTCCTGGTACATGGAGGCTTTTTTTGTGATAAAGAAAACCACCAGCAGCCCAAGTTTAGTTCCTATGCCTTACAATCCAGAAGGAAGAGAGTCATCTTCCGTACTAGTTTTAGCAGAAGATAGAACCCTAGGGCAACTAAGAAAGAAGAGGGAGCCATGAATGTTGACACAGCAGGACAATTTAGAGTGGGGAAAGATTTTCTGAATGGGAACAGGGAAGGATGGGAAAGCAGCTGGGAAGGACAGTCAGGCACCATGAGAGATGCCAGTTCCAATCTTTAAGGCAATGGGAACCCTTTCTTATTGAAATATATTTGACATAAAATGCAGTGTCAATTCAAGGTGTACAACATGTTAATTTGATAGATTTATATACTGTAATTTAATTGCCATTGTAGTGATAATTAGCACTGCTATCACATCACATAATCATCTTTTCCTGTTAGTGGTTGGAATAATTAAGTTTGAGTCTCTTAGCCAGTTATAATACAAAATTATTTTCTATTTTGACTACATGGTGCATTAATTCTCAAGCACTTAAAAGAGAAGGGAGCAATCAAGCCATGAAAAGAGATGAAGGCAATTTAAGTGCATACTTCTAAATGAAAGAAGCCATTCTGAAGGATTACATACTGTGTTATTCTGACTATATGACTTCTGGGAAGGGCCAAACTATGGAGACAATAAAAAAGAATAAGGGAATAAGGGATAGGAAGGATAAGTAGAGCACAGAAAAGCTTTAAGGCAATGAAACTACTCTGTATGGTAGATAGATGTCTCACAAATTAGTCCAAACCCAAAGCGCGTACAATACCAAGAGTGAACCTTAATACAGACTATATAATCTAGATGGTACTGATACCCCTCTGGTGGGAGAAATGAGAATGGGGGAGGCTGTGCATGCATTGGGGTAGTGAGTATAAGAAAAATTTCTGTATCTCTCACTTTGAGTGAGATACATTCCATTCAATATTTCTGTGAACTTAAAATTTCTCCGAAAAATTACATCTAATAAGTATATTTTTTAGCATTCAAAAGTGTAAAAAAATGGTACTTCTGGTCACAATTCCCAGAGAATTTCTCAAAGAGGAAAGATGGTCTTTAAGAATTCCACATGGAGGAATTGGACCCCTTGTGCACTGTTGATGTGATTATAAAATGGTGGAACCACAATAGAAAACAGTACGGAAGTTCTTTAAAAAAAATAATAAATAGACTTACATAATCCCACAATCCTATTTCTAGATCTATACCCCTCCCAAAAATGAAAGCAGGATCTCAAAGAGATATTTGCACAGACACATTTGTACCAGCATTATTCACAGTTGCCAAGAAATGGAAAGAACCAGAATGCCCATCCATATATAGTAAAGTATATATAAGTACGTTCATCTTAAGTATAGAGCATGATGAATGTGCATGCTCACATCCACTCATGTAACTGCAACCCACATCAAGTCAGAGAATATTTTCAGCACCCTCAACGATTCCCTCATTTCCCTGCCCAGTCAACACCCTCCTCCTCACCCAGTGAAACAAAGCTGACCACTATTCTGGTCTCAGTAACCATAGATGGGTTTTGCCAGTTCTTGAACTTAATATACATAGAGTCATACAGTATATATTATCTTGTGTCTTTCACTCAACATAAGTTTTGTGAGATACATCCATGCTTTTCACCAATACTTTCTCTTTTTTATTATATTGTAATATACCATTTGTATGAATATTCAATAATTTATTTATATATTTCTCTTTGTGGGGGGTTTTCTGGGTTGGGACCAATCTGAATAAAGTTGCTGTGAACATTCTTGTATTTGCCTTTGGGTGGACCTATGTACTATTTTCTCTTGGGTATATTTCAGGTCTGAAATTGCTATGTTATAAAGTATATTTTAGCTATAGCATTTTAAAGCAGGATTTTAAATAATTACATTAACTTCCAAGTCTAGTCAAACCTAGCCTAACTTTAATTCTACAACATTATTCACTGCAGATTCATTGCAACACTATTCACTCCGTTAAACCTGTCCAGAGTCTGCCATGTATTGGGAACATTCCAGTGAACAAGGCAGGTGTGAGTTCTGCCTGCATTAAGCTTACCATCTGGTGGCTGATGAACAGTGAGCTAGAAATTAGAATGTGATGAGTACTAAGAGGGGAAAGTGCAGGCATTATAGGAGTTCACAATAAGCGATCTGAGTGGTCTGAAAGTGGAGGCATTTCCCGGCTTCTACTAAAAGTAAAGAGTTTCAATAAAGTGAAGAACTAGCTGTGATATAAGCACTAAATAAAGAGTCTAAAGATCAGATTCTACTTGCTGTTTTCCCATCAGGCAGCTGTGTGACTTGAGGCGAATCTCTTACTTTCCTGGGTCTCACTCACAATAATAATACCATTTTATATTTGTGTCAAAGTAAAGTGTTCCTCTTAAATTGGTTGAATAAATAAGTCTGTAATCTTATTTCGCCAATTATACAAAAAACTATTGTCAGAGAAGTACAGATAGGTCTCTGACAATAAAAAAAATTATTTTTAGTCCCTTTATATACAAGTGAAGTACAGAAAACTCAGTTCCCTGGAAACAAATTAGTATATTTAACCATAAGAATAACTGTTAAGGGTTTAGCTAACACTACCATGGTAATCATTTCACAAACTACAAATATATCAAGTCATTACATTGTATACAAACTTACAGAGTGTTATATCTCAACTACCTCTCAATTTTAAAAAAGAATAATTGTTAAATTCATAAGAGACTATCAGTAACAGGTTTTTTAAAGGTAGCCTAGAAAAAAACACTTTTGGTTACTAAATCAGATTAAGGTAGGCTTGACCCTCATCACAATGCAGAATGAATGTATGTTTTAAGTACCTTCCAAGCCAAAACTTCTCAAAAGTAGCCAGGGCTTCTCAAGATTGTTTCAGGACTTCCATGAGATCAAAATTATTTTTACAATATTAAGATATTCTTTTCCTTATTCTCTCATGGGTATAAAACTTAGCTTTCTAGAGGCTATGTGATGTTACAAGAGATTGAATGCAGAAGCAGCTGTGAAAATCCAGCTGTTTTGTATTGCTAGACATTAAAGTGATTTGCAAAAAAATTATAAAACACCACTTTCTCAGGGTTTTTTTTTTTTTGCTTTCAAAATTATAGTTATTTTCTACCAGAATATTGTAATGTAATAAATTTACTTTTGTTCCTTTAAATAGTTAAATATTTCTCAGTTTTAATTTCCAATATATTAAATATAGGTGTAACTAAAATAAATGAAAGCTCTGTAGGATGTTCAATAAAATTTGAGAGTACAAAGCAACCCTGAGACCAAAAGTTTGAGAACTACTGATCTTCCAAACATTCCCAATATCCTTATGTAACAATTCCTGGATCAACAGTCTGGCTTTAGCTGTGGTTATATTAGCCAAGATTGAATCAAAGGAAACAGGACTTCTGGAAAGCAAGGAACAAATTAAAGATTACAGAGCTTATACTTTCTCCTGTCTCCACAAATAGTGTTATGGTTCATGACTCCATATTTGCATTCATGATTTTATTTAATCCTCAAAAGTTTGAGGTGAATAGAGAGGCATTATCCTTCCAATTTTACTGATGAGCAAATTGACCTAGAAAAATTCGTGTCTAACTGGCTGGACTGGGATTGGAATAGAGATGTTTATGATACCCTATCTAATGTGCTTTCCATGAAGCAGAAGGAAGGAATCGTATCTAAATACTCTCTAAATAACCAAGATCATCTTCTCTCTAAAACATACTTTCACCAAATCTGAAAGGCTCTTAAGAGAAGCTAATTATCTGAAAGTATCTTTATCCTTCAAGGGTAAAAAGAAAAGTCAGATGTCTATTTTGACCTTGCATTCACTAAAAGTAAGCATGGTCGAATTTGGATTAGAAGCAAACATCTATCCTCTGAGGCAGAACTATATGTTAAGCTTATAAATTAGGTAAAAAGAATAGAAGCCATCTCTTTAACACAGCAAACTGGTAGCAGTTAAATACCTTATGAGACCCAAGTGAGTTTTTAAATTCTAAAAGTCAGATTTTACAATCATTTTCGAGATCAACCATTGGTTGTTTTGTGATATACTGATAATTTTACTTTTTTCCCTAATGCTCTGCACAGTTTGATGAATTTTCCCCATAATATGATTAATTTCTTAAATGGATGATTAAGTAATGACTGAAATTTCTATTTCTGCTTGAGATTAATGGCATGCCTTGATTTTAAATGGCATATAAATTCAAAATTGAATCCTTTTTGCTGACTAAGGTGATCTGACTCTAAGCAGATAAGGATCTTAGCTTCAATTTGGGGTTAGTTGGAATAAGAGATACAATAAGTACATTGTTTTATTATTGTTTTATTGTTTATTATAACAATAAATACAAGTTCTATTATTGTTTTACTATTTATTATAACAATAAATACAAGTTCTATTATTTCTATATTCACAGAAATACCAATAAATTGAAAAGACTGGAGTAGTTGGATCAAGGAGAATCTTTAACATAGGTAAACAATGAGGTTGCTAGAAAGACTTCAAATATTCCTAAATATAAAATAATTTTTAACACTTATTAATTATCCATCACTTTTAAGATATGTCAATGCCTTGAACTAACATGGAGCATTTTAGACTTCTCCCAATAAATGTCAAATGTGAAGTGTACATTTCCAACTTTTATATCTGAAAATATTCAGATGTACTAGTCATTTTGGTAGTATAATTAAAATTGGAATTAGGGAGAAGTAGTGAAGTTTGGAGAGGGAAATGGCAACCCACTCCAATATTCTTGCCTAGAGACTCCTGTGGACGGAGGAGCCTGATGGACTGCTGTCCATGGGGTCGCAAAGAGTCGGACTTGACTGAAGCAACTTAGCATGCATGGATGCGTTGGAGACGGAAACGGTAACCCACTTCAGTGTTCTTGCCTGGAGAATCCCAGGGACAGAGGAACCTGTTGGGCTGCCGTCTATGGGGTCACACAGAGTTGGACACGACTGAAACGACCTAGCAGCAGGGAAGTTTGAGGGCTGCAATGGAGAGTGATGTAAGAATTTTTGTTTTGAAACGATCTTCTTATATTTAATTAGAGTAATCCCAAACCATCCCCATCATGATTACAATGGAAGGTGACAAATTTGCCAAATTTGCCAAATTTTGGTGCTTTGGAGCTGTTTTTATAACAGAGTGCTGCAACATTCTACTTTCCAAGAACAAAACAAAAGAGTAGAAAGGGAGAAATCCCTCAGTCTCCTAATGAAGTGCCCTTAGATTGCATGGGAGTGATCAGTCAACAGCAAGTGGTACTCTGTTCCATGCAAGTCACAACATTTCAGCAGTAATTCAGTTTTCACAAAAATAATCATAAATTTTCTTCTTGAAAGGCCAATCACCACAGTCACAGGTTGAGCCATTTGATAATTGGAGAATCTGAAGATAAAGCAAGATTTAAAAATGTGACCTACACCACTTTAGCATATTCCCTGAACTACCACCACATGAAGCACTCCTGGACTGCAAGTTAGGGAGCCCATTTACCAGCGTAGCTGAAGAAATTTCCCATCTCTTTCCATAAGCTCCCAGAAAGAAAGACCCTTCACCTTGGTATCTTCGGGTATAACTGAATTTATCTCGATATTTAAAAGGAGTTATCATCAGTGTAGATTAATGGAACCCTATTCCACAGATAGAAAAGGGAATTCAGAAAAAAACCACTATCCAAAGAGGAATGGAATTTCTTTTTCAAAACAAGCTCCATTTCTATGCCTATGCATCAATGCATATTTTTGGCACATTGTCTCACCACTCTACCCTAGAAATCCGTAGCATATGTTTTCAAATTATTCACGAGTATGCATAAATATTAATCAAATAGATTATTTCCTTAAAGATGAGACTTGATTTCAATGTGTAACATAAATCTTGGCCAAGTAAATATCCTCAGACATTTGTGGCAGATCCTACTTCATAGGCTAAGGCTCTGGGGGCATATTTTGTGGGGGTGTAGTAGCATCTGCTAACTATCAAGAGGCAAGGGAATGCATTTTATGATGACTGCTTCCTGGAAAGATAAATAGAAACTTAATTTTTCAACATTCATTCTCTTTAAACCTTAAATTAAGAGCATTTTTACAACTGATAATCCAGTTTCACCATGATAACCTAGCGGTGGAGGAAATATATTTTCTTTCCAGTCACTTAAAAACAGACAAATGCCCTGTGAAGAGGTCTTTTGGTGGTAGAATATATTGCACATTTTTTTCATTCTAACCCCAAGTCAAAATTGATTTAAAGAAACTGGAAATGGCCATATCTTTTCCAACATGTCTGATTCCTAAGTAATCTAAGTACCGTTTGACAGCATTTTTAAATACAAACAGAACTGTTAGCTTTGTTACTTTCAGAATCAAACCAAATAAAGGTTCTCATTTCTAAAAGTCGTAGGTCAGCATCAAATTAGCAAAAGTTGTTCTTTGGCAGTCTCTCTCCTGGGCAAGTGCAGAAACATAATCAAGTATTTAGGATGTGGTCATCTGACCTGCAGACCTTTGGTTCAATGTATTATTAAACTAAGATCACTGGAGTCATGGATCCAAATCCTAGGACAATTTTTAACCTCACAGAAAATGCACTTTCTTAGGTACACTTTGGTAATATTCTCCTGACTTAGATTAAGAGAAACTACCCATAAGCTTGCAGCACCCACTGCTTCACTTCCTATAATATTATAACTGAAAAGACTGTCAATTGCATGATAACTTTTTAAACTAATATTTATAAAACATTTAGTAAGTTATAGGCATGGTTCCTGTATTACCTTTCTTAAACCTCCCAAAAATGCCATAAAGAAGGTGGTTTTGTTTTCACTTTGCCAGTAGAAAACAAAATTTTAGAAAAGTCCAATAAATTGCCCAAAGCCAGGAGCTAGTAGATGAAAGAACCAAGATTTGAATCCATGTCTATCTGTCCTCCTGGGAAATCTATCTGAGGTCCAAGCACTTGTGAAATTAATTTTCCTGGGTGAAAGCATGATTTTCCTAGTGAATATAGAAACCATACAGTCTACACTGGTTCCACTGTTACTTTGATCATCTAAGCTCACCTTTTTTTAAACAATTATTTCATTGGGATGTTTTTGATAATTCTTCTTAGGGAAACCCCAAGCCATAAACAATGTATAAAGTGGAAGGTATTAAAAACTAACAAAATTCTACCACTCAGAAAGAGTTTAATTCCTAAGAATCAGTTCCTTCTAAAAAGTAAAATAACTGATAACATGCAATATTGATGAGGACAGATAAATTATAGCCTGCCAGTACAAGAGAAAAAGGGGAAGATCGTTCTGGAAAACTACTAGCAGATAACCAAAGAGTTTTTAAAATGTTTGTCCCTTTGACTTTGCAATATTACTCCTTGTCCTATACAATCAGGAAAAGGGACAGAAACTATTATAAGTTATTTTACAAACTTATCAGTAAGATGTTACTTATGAAAGAATTAAAAAATAAAAGTAGAAATAACAAACACTCAAAGTTAGAAAAGATTTTCATTGTGAAATGTACAAACAATATCACATACCATTAAAAATCACTCATGATATAGTTTAAGTGAAAAAGTATAATTATTGTATATTATTTTAATAAAATCATTTGTTGTAACAAATATTTATATATTGATAGCAGTAGTAATTATTAAAGTATAAATGATATTATCAATAAATGATATATAGATCAAATATTAATATAATATTGATAACAAGTGTTTTGATGCATGTGATATTAATATATTGATAGTTACTATTAATTTATACAGTAATAAAATATTACTATAGTGATTTATTCATTTTAGTTCAATAATATCTAGCAATTAATTGAACTTTGCCCTCTATGCCAGGCCCTGTGTTAAAATATTTTTTATTTTTTTATTATTTCTTTTCTTCAGTTTACTTTTTTTTTTTAATTTTTGTTGGAGGCTAATTATTTATTATATTGGTTGGTTTTGCCATACATTGACATGAATCCGCCCAGCGTGTACATGAGTTCCCCCTCCCAAACCCCCCTCCCACCTCCTTCCTCCCCTTATCCTCCCTCTGGGTCATCCCCGCATACCAGCCCCGAGCATCCTGTAACATGCATCGACCCTGAACTGGAGATTCATTTCACATATGATAATATACATGTTTCAATGCCATTCTCCCAAACCATCCCACCCTCACCCTCTCCCACAGAGTCCCAAAGACTGTTTTATACATCTGTGTCTCTTTTGCTGTCTCGTATACAGGGTTATCATTTGCATCTTTGACTCTGTGGACATGAGTTTGAGTGAACTCTGGGAGTTGGTGGTGGACAGGGAGGCCTGGCGTGCTGTGATTCATGGGGTTGCGGAGAGTCGGACACGACTGAGCGACTGAACTGAACTGAACTGAAATTCCATATATATGCGTTAGTATATTGTATTGGTGTTTTTCTTCTGGCTTACTTCACTCTGTATAATAGGCTCCAGTTTCATCCACCTCATTAGAACAGGTTCAAATGCATTCTTTTTAAAGGCTAAGTAATACTCCATTGTGTATATGTACCAAAGCTTTCTTATCCATTCGTCTGCAGATGGACATCTAGGTTGCTTCCATGTCCTGGCTATTATAAACAGTGCTGCAATGAACATTGGAGTACATGTGTCTCTTTCAATTCTGGTTTCCTCGGTGTGTATGCCCAGGAGTGCGATTGCTGGATCATATGGCAGCTCTATTTCCAGTTTTTTAAGGAATCTCCACACTGTTCTCCATAGTGGCTGTATTAGTTTGCATTCCCACCAACAGTGTAAGAGGGTTCCCTTCTCTCCACACCCTCTCCAGCATTTATTGCATGTAGACTTTTGGATAGCAGCCATTCTGACTGGTGTGAAAAGGTATCTCATTGTGGTTTTGATTTGCATTTCTCTGATTATGAGGGATGTTGAGCATTTTTTCATGTGTTTGTTAGCCATCTTTATGTCTTCTTTGGAGAAATGTCTGTTTAGTTCTTTGGCCCATTTTTTGATTGGGTCATTTATTTTTCTGGAATTGAGCTGCAGGAGCTGCTTGTATATTTTGGAGATTAATCCTTTATCAGTTGCTTCATTTGCTATTATTTTCTCCCATTCTGAAGACTGTCTTTTCACCTTGCTTATAGTTTCCTTTGCTGTGCAGAAGCTTTTGATTTTAATTAGGTCCCATTCGTTTATTTTTGCTTTTATTTCCAATATTCTGGGAGGTGGGTCTTGGAGGATACTGCTGTGGTTTAGGTCAGAGAGTGTTTTGCGTCAGAGAGTGTTTTGCCTACATTCTCCTCTAGGAGTTTCATAGTTTCTGGTCTTACATTTAGCTCTCTAATCCATTTTGAGTTTCTTTTTTGTCTGGTGTTAGGAAGTGTTCTAGTTTCATTCTTTTACAAGTGGCTGACCAGTTTTCCCAGCACCACTTGTTAAAGAGACTGTCTTTTCTCCATTTTATATTCTTGCTCCTTTGTCAAAGATAAGGTGTCCATAGGTGCGTGGATTTATCTCTGGGCTTTCTATTTTGTTCCACTGATCTATATTTCTGTCTGTATGCCAGTACCATACTGTCTTGATGACTGTGGCTTTGTAGTAGAGCCTGAAATCCGGCAGGTTGATTCCCCCAGTTCCATTCTTCTTCCTCAAGATTGCTTTGGCTATTCGAGGTTTTTTGTATTTCCATACAAATTGTGAGATTATTTGTTCTAGTTCTGTGAAAAGTATCGTTGGTAGCTTGATAGGGATTGCATTGAATGTATAAATTACTTTGCGTAGTATACTCATTTTTACAATATTTATTCTTCCAATCCACGAACATGGTATATTTCTCCATCTATTAGTGTCCTCTTTGATTACTTTCACTAGTGTTTTATAGTTTTCTATGTACAAGTCTTTTGTTTCCTTAGGTAGATATATTCCTAAGTATTTAATTCTTTTCGTTGCAACAGTGAATGGAATAGTTTCCTTAATTTCTCTTTCTATTTTCTCATTATTAGTGTATAGGAATGCAAGTGATTTCTGTGTATTGATTTTATATCCTGAAACTTTACTGTATTCATTGATTAGCTCTAGTAGTTTTCTGGTAGAATCTTTAGGGTTTTCTGTGTAGAGGATCATGTCATCAGCGAACAGTAAAGTTTTACTTCTTCTTTTCCAATTTCAATTCCTTTTATGTCTTTTTCTGCTCTGATTGTTGTGTCCAAAACTTCCAGAACTATGTTGAATAGTAGTGGTGAGAGTGGACACCCTTGTCTTGTTCCTGACTTTAGGGGAAATGCTTTCAGTTTTTCACCATTGAGGATAATGTTTGCTGTGGGTTTGTCATGTATAGCTTTTGTTATGTTGAGATATGTCCCTTCTATTCCCACTTTCTGGAGGGTTTTTATCATAAATGGATGTTGAATTTTGTCGAAGGCTTTCTCTGCATCTATTGAGATAATCATATGATTTTTATTTTTCAGTTTGTTAATGTGGTGTATTACATTGATTGATTTGCGGATATTGAAGAATCCTTGCATTCCTGGGACAAAGCCCACTTGGTCATGATGTATGATCTTCGTAATGTGTTGTTGGATTCTGATTGCTAGAATTTTGTTAAGGATTTTTGCATCTAAGTTCATCAGTGAAATTGGCCTGTAGTTTTCTTTTTGGTGGGGTCCTTACCAGGTTTTGGGATTAGGGTGATGGTGGCCTCATAGAATGAGTTTGGAAGTTTCCCTTCCTCAGCAATTTTCTGGAAGAGTTTGAGTAGAATAAGTGTTAGCTCTTCTCTAAATTTTTGGTAGAATTCAGCTGGGAAGCCGTCTGGACCTGGGCTTTTGTTTGCTGGAAGATTTCTGATTATAGCCTCTAGTTCTGTGCTTGTGATGGGTCTGTTCAGATTTTCTATTTCTTCCTGGTTCAGTTTTGGCAAGGTGTACTTTTCTAGAAATTTGTCCATTTTGTCCAAGTTATTCATTTTATTGCCATATAATTGCTGATAGTATTCTCTAATAATCCTTTGTATTTCTCTGTTGTCGGTTGTGATCTCTCCATTTTCTTTACTAATTTTATTGATTTGGTTCTTCTCCCCTTGTTTCTTGATGCAGTCTGGCTAGTGGTTTGTCAATTTTATTTACTTTCTCAAAGAACCAGCTTTTGGCTTTGTTGATTTTTGCTATGGTCTCTTTTGTTTCTTTTGCATTTATCTCTGCCCTAATTTTTATGATTTCTTTTCTTCTACTAACCCTGGGGTTCTTCATTTCTTCATTTTCTAGTTTCTTTAGATGGAGGGTTAGGTTATTTAGTTGACTTTTTTCTTTAAAATAGTTTTTAGATTATTCAATTCCGTCCTTATATCAATACCTTAAGTACTCTTCTTGTGTCTTTATTTTAACTTTAATAACTCTTTTGAAATTACTTCTCACACAAAGAAATCTTACAGGAATACTGCAAAGAACACCTCTGTTCCCTTCACTTGTATTTACCAACTAATATTTTGCCTCTTTTTGTGTATCTCTGTCCACACACACATGTACATACATTTTCTGAACAAGGTGAGAACTTGTATAAATCATGACCCCTTACTCCTGAGCACTTCATTGTGTATTTTCTTAGAACAGGCATATTGTTTCACACCCCCAGGAGAGTGATCACGTCAGGAAATTACACACTCACACAATACAAGATCTTCTCCCCATAATGTCCTATATACCAATTTTTTTCAAATCCAGGATCCAATCCAGGATCACTCACTGCTTTCAGATGTTGTGTCTCTTCAGTCGTCTCTAATCTGAAGCATTTCCTCAACTTCTGTTTTTCATGGCATGGACATGTTTTAAGTGCATGAGCCATATGCTTTGGAAATTTCCCCACAAATTTTCATTCATGTTTGACAGGAGTGCCATATATGTGATAGTGTGTCCTCAGTGCATCATATCAAGAGGTACATGCTGTCAGTTTACCACATAACTGGAGGTGTTAAATAAGGCTGAGGCCATCAGGTAATATCAACCAGATTTGTCCACTATAGTTACCTTTTTCTGATTCTTTGAGAGTGTGTATAAATGCATCATTTGTCAAACTTTCACTTACTATTGTAACATCTATAGATAATTGTCTATATCCCTTTTCCCTAACTGTGAGAATTCTGGCTGCCAGCAAAATCAGTATATTAATATTTACTCACCTGTTCAGTGCTACCATATACAGAGAGTAATTTCATAATTGCTAAATTCATATAATATAAAAATACTAACCTAATACATATAGTTCAAATTTATCTTTTGACTGATAGCAAAATTACCGTGTTCAAAGGTACTTAATTCAGCTCCTTTTCACCATTTTGAGTTAATTTATTTGAAAGTTGGGTTCATCTACTTCTATTTATATTCTAAGGTTTTTTCCCACTATATTCTTATTGATGCAATTTTTTTGAAAGTGAAATAACCTTAGCATGATGCCAAAAATAAAAAAACTACACAAGAGAATATACTCACTTTCTTATATTTTCTACCCTGTTCCTACCCACCCCTTGTAGGTAATCAATCTCATTTGCTTCTGATTGATCTCTCTTGCAATGTATATTTTATTGTTACCTATGTTTCTTACACAAAGGTGTTATATTGTATATACCGTTCTCCTTTGCCCTAGCTTGTTTTTTCTTCTGTTTATAAAGCTACTTTACTTATCCTTCTCTCTTAAAGTTGCATGGTCCTCTTAATATAAATATTTCATAGTTTTGTTCAATAAAAATCTCCTATATTTGAGGATTTAGGTTACTTCCAATATTTTGCAATTGTGAATAATGTTGCAATCAGTAATCTTGGGCATGTATATTTCATTTTGTGAAAATACATCTTCAGGGTAAATTCTCTGCAGCAGGATTATTGGAACAAAATGTAAACATACATGCAGTCTGTATAATAAATATCAAATTCCCCTCTATAAGGTTGTGCAATATTGAAGAGTGCTTACTTGTCCCCTGCCTCACTGACAAAGTGCACTGTCAAGCGTTACATTTTTGCCATTAATTAGCATTTATCTTATGAGTGAAATTGAATATTTTTTCATATGTTTAATAGGCATTTTATATTTTTTGTGTGAGTTATCCTTCATGTCTTTTCCCATTTTTTCTATCAGGTTTTTGTTTTTTTGGTTTGTTTTTGTTTTATTTTATTTATTTATTTTTTTAAATATTTTATTTTATTTTAAATGAGGCTTTTAATTAATGTTTGACAGAGCTGATTCAAGTTGAACAGACTAAATTTCTTTAAACAAACTTACTTATACTCCAGAGTCCTTTAAAAACTTAATAGCATTTATACATTGAAGGTATTTGATTTTCTTGTAACTAGCACTTCAAATGCAACAAGCATTTGAAGCAACAAGCATTTGACCCAACAAGTAAAACTTTCTACAGTTCATAACTTTTATAAATAAAATAAATTAAATGTAAAGTGAATAAGTTCTCTGAAATATTTCAATATTTCTGCAGGTTTAGTAACATCGTAAAATACATTTCAACTAAAATTCACAAATCTAAAAACCTGTTAGGCATTTTTAGGCGTTTTAAGTTGGAAATGAAGACCAATGTTACATCGTAATATGCCAGTTACAAATAGTACTTCAAATAGCAAATACTACAGTTTGTCCCAAACTTTAAAAACTATTCATGAACTCAACACTGAACTATTGATGGCTATGAGAATTGTTTCCTAGCCTTTTTGAAAATTTCAACCCATTTACGTTTAAGGTAATTATTGATAGGTACGATCCCGTAGCCATTTTCTTTATTGCTTTGGGTTCAAGTTTATACACTCTTTCTGTGTTTCCTGTCTATAGAAGATCCTTTAGCATTTGTTGGAGAGCTGGTTTGGTGATGCTGAATTCCCTCAGCTTTTGCTTGTCTGTAAAGCTTTTGATTTCTCCTTCATATTTGAATGAGATCCTTGCTGGGTATAGTAATCTGGGCTGTAGGGTATTTTCTTTCATCACTTTAAGTATGTCTTGCCACTCCCTTCTGGCCTGAAGAGTTTCTGTTGAAAGATCAGCTGTTATCCTTATGGGAATCCCCTTATGTGTTATTTGCTGCTTTTCCCTTGCTGCTTTTAATATTTGTTCTTTGTGTTTGATCTTTGTTAATTTGATTAATATGTGTCTTGGAGTATTTCGCCTTGGGTTTATCCTGTTGGGGACTCTCTGGGTTTCTTGGACTTGGGTGATTATTTCTTTCCCTATTTTAGGGAAGTTTTCAACTATTATCTCCTCAAGTATTCTCTCATGGTCTTTCTTTTTGTCTTCTTCTTCTGGGACTCCTAGGATTCGAATGTTGGAGCGTTTAACATTGTCCCAGAGGTCTCTAATATTGTCCTCATTTCTTTTAATTCGTTTTTCTTTTTTCCTCTCTGTTTCATTTATTTCTACAATTCTATCTTCTAGCTCGCTTATCCTGTCTTCTGCCTCTGTTATTCTACTGTTTGTTCCCTCCAGAGTGTTTCTGATCTCATCTATTGCATTATTCATTGTATATTGACTCTTTTTTATTTCTTCTAAGTCCTTATTAAATCTTTCTTCCATCTTCTCAATCCTTTTCTCCAGGTTATTTATCTGTAACTCCATTTTGCTTTCAAGATTTTGAATCATTTTCACCATCAAAATTTGAAATTCTTTATCAGGTAAATTCCCTATATCTTGTTCTTTTGTTTGTGTTGGTGGGCAATTATCTTGTTCCTTTACTTGCTGGGTATTTCTCTGCCTCTTCATCTTGCTTATATTGCTTTGCTTGGGGTGGCCTTTCCCTCTTCTTGCAGTTTGTGGAGTTCTCTTTATTATGTAGTTTCTTTGCTGTGTGTGGGGTTGGACGGGTGACTTGTCCGGGTTCCCTGGTTAGGGAAGCATGTGTCGGTGTTCTGGTGGGTGGAGCTGGATTTCTTCTCTCTCCTTTAGAAGACAATGGGCTGCTTTTCTGGGAGCCTGATGTCCTCTGCCAGTATTCAGAAGTTGTTTTGTGGACTTTACTCTGCGTTCAAATGTTCTTTTGATGAATTTGTGGGGGAGAAAGTGGTCTCGCCGTCTTATTCCTCCGCCATCTTGTTCCTTCCTCCCCAGAACACTGGATTCTTATATTCCACTTGGTCGTGGAGTATCTCTTCCCAGCTGCTCCATCAAGGTGCAGCCGCTGTACCTTACCTTGGACGAGGGGTATCTCCTCAAGGCCGCCCCTCCTGCTTTGAATGTGGATCAGCTCCTCTCGGCCCTCCAGTGCCCAAGCAGCCACCGCCTCCTGGACATGGTACAGCTCCTCTCGGCCACCGCCCTAAACCTGGGCGCGGGGTAGCTCCTCTCAGCCACGATTCTGCACGTGGTTGGTTGCGCCGGAGCCGGGCGTCTCTCGCGTCTGCGCCGCCGGAGCCGGGAGTCTCTCGCTTCTGCGCCGCCGGCCCAATGTCTTTTTATCAGGTTTTTGTTATCATCCATCTTTAACATATAAGGCTACAGACTCAGGGAAAAGAAGTAACCCAGCGCCATACAAGTAGGAATTGCTGGAGCTGAAATTGGTTGTTGACTATAAAGGAGAAAGCTGCACAAATTATTTCAGTTGTTTTTTGGATCTTTAGACTTAACTCTCCAAATTTTCTACCATAGGAAACATATATTAATTTGATAAATAAAAGTGAAAGTAAACTAACATTTAAATTTTAAAAAAAGAGAGAGAAGAAAAACCAGCTGCTCCTTAAGCTGCAACAGCTTTCAACAGTCTGCCAGGATAATCTGTACCTCCAAGGTGGAGCAGCCAGGCATGCAGACTGCCAGCTGCCAGAGGCTGCAGGAGTTGCCATGTTTGTGTTTGTTTTAAATGGAAAAGTAAAAACACTGGGAGAAATAGGAAGAAAATATTGAGAAGGTGACATTTAAGAAGACTGAGACGGCATACTGAAGCCAAGCAACAAACAGGGAACAAAAGCACATCTTGCACAATCAACAGCTAGAGAGTCATGACAGGAACAAGAGAAAGGGAGGGGAGGAAGCTCACCA
Source organism: Moschus berezovskii (assembly GCF_049115385.1). Lineage (NCBI taxonomy): Eukaryota > Metazoa > Chordata > Mammalia > Artiodactyla > Moschidae > Moschus > Moschus berezovskii. The sequence continues at coordinate 35,809,709 of NC_142466.1, read as the reverse complement.
GGGAGACAGGCATCTCAAAGACGGCTTCAGGGCTCAGACGTGACTAGGGTGACACTGTCAGCAGAGAGAAGAACACAAAAGGAAGACAACCAGTCTGTTACCTCGAAGAACTGAAGAATGGCTCACACAGTGAGCTATGAATTAACTCTTCTGCTAAGCAGTGGATCTGAGCTCTGACAGTGGATTCACATCACCAGAGGAACATTTAATACAGACAGGAGCCAGAGCCCCATCTTCAGAGAAACAAATTAGAATCTCAGGGATGGGATGTGGGCTTCCTGTTAAAAACCATAGATCCAGTCATAGGTCAAAAGGGACCTTCTGTAAAGTTTTCAGACTTCTTTCAAGGATTAGAGAAAGAGGTCAGCTCTGTATTTTAACTCAACAGCTCTACCCATCACCGCGTATACAGGGATTGTATTACCGTCATCTTCTTCTTCTTCATCATCACCACCATTATCACCACTCCCATTCAGTGAATCCCTACTATACCCCACATTCTATGCCAGGTACTTTATACTCTTCACATATATTATATCTTTGCAACTCTTCAGGCAAGGTATTATATTTTTATTTTAAAGTTGATGAAACTAAAGTTCAGAGAGATTAAAAGATTTACTCAAGTCAGATCTTGGCGTGTTTCCCATCCTGCTCAGGATTGTGATTGTATCATGTTGTTCATGTTTGTTAACCTTGCCATCTCTGCTTACTTTATAATACAGCAATTCCATTCCTAGATAGGCTCTCAAGAGAACTGAGTGCCTGTCTCTAAAAGACAACAGTTATACAAGAATAGTCATAGCAACCAGAACAATTCTATCCATAATTGCCCCAAAGTAGAAACAACACAAATGTCCATTAGCAGAAGAAAGAATAAACAAATTGTGGGCTATCTACTCTGCAAAACTACTCAGCTATTAAAAAGAACAAACTTCTAAGCTGATATACACAATAATAAAGACAAATTTCAAAGACATTTCAATGAATAAGCCATACAAAAAAAAAAAAAAACCCACATGCTGTGCGATTCCATTTATATGAATTTTTAAAGATAAAATTAATTCATAGTGCCAGAAATCAGTATAGTGGTTATACTCAGGGGAAGGGGATGTGGTGTATATGGTCACATAGGTATAAATATATCTAAAAACTCATTGCTATGCATTTGATATTTGTGCATTTTACTGTATATAAAAGAGATCTCAGTTGAGTACTATACTTAAAAAATAAATAAAAGCTAGTGAATGAACCAAAATAACAGAACCCAGGCTTGTCTGAGACAAAGCCTAAGATCTATAAGTAGAACCACTTTCCTTCTAATTGTATATTAACTGCCTCCATTCAAGTCTCATAGTTATTCAACAGAACTAATAACAGCCCAAATACCTAATCTTAGGAGAATGAATAAAGACATTATGGTATGCCAATATAATGAAATAGAATTCAGCCACTAGGTGATGATTATGAAGATTTTTAAAGCAATAAAAACAAATGCTTATGATATATATATGAAATAAAACAGAATATTGAATTGTAATCTACCTAAATGATTATAACTAAGCAAGCATTAGGGACGTCAATAAGTAAGAACTAGATGGGAGCACTGGGCTTCCTAGATGGCACTGCTGCTGCTGCTGCTAAGTCACTTCAGTCGTGTCTGACTCTGTGCGACCCCATAGACGGCAGCCCACCAGGCTCCCCCATCCCTGGGATTCTCCAGGCAAGAACACTGGAGTGGGTTGCCATTGCCTTCTCCGCCTAGATGGCACAGTGGTAAAGAATTCACCTATCAATGCAGGAAGAACAAAAGACACGAGTTCGATCCCTAAGTCAGGACTATCTCTTGGCGTAGGAAATGGCAACCCACTCCAGTATTCTTGCCTGGAAAATTTCATGGGCAGAGGAGCCTGGTGGGCTACAGTCCATGGGGTCACAAAGAGTCGGATATGACTGAGTGACTGAGCACACACACCCACAGATGACAGCATTAAAAACTCCTGATTTGTTGTAATTGAGAGACTGTGGCTGATTTATGATTATTTGATTTTCATTATTATTGTTATCATATTGTTTTGACAATGAATTATAAAAGACTCAATAGATATAAAATATTTTAAGTCATTGTCTGTCATATTTCCAATTAAACAAATCTAACAGTTTCTATAGAAAATCCCTTATGACCCAGAATTATGCTGGAAGGTGAGTGGGGCAGTTAAATTAGTCTCTCCAGTTAGTGAAGTTTCTTGAACCAATTTTTTTTTTTTTAAAAGAATTTTATTAAAAAAGCACAAATGCAAAGAAATGAACAGAGGAAAATTTATGCGTCGAACCTGGACTGGTCACTTATGATAATATACATGCAATTTTAGAGCCAATCCTCTAATTTAAGAGTTAATGATGATATAATGTATAACTACATGTAATTGAAAAGTAAAAACAAAGAAATAAGAATAAAATATTTTTAAGAGGCTATTTGAAAAGCCAACTCTAGTATGTTAAAGAATATGAATATAAATTTTTGATAAGGAATAACATTATTCTAATTGTGGTCTGTTAGTGAACAATGCCCATTCCAATTTGTTTTGCACAAGTCCAATTTTTTATTTATGTATTAGTCAAGAGAAGCACAGTGTATCTGCATGGTTAGTTTAAAACAATGGCATAACTTTGGGTTAAATATGGCAGGTTGTAAACATATATTTCTCTCTGCTTCTTTTCCAAATCCTAAAAAATTGTCAGTAAAAGTATAAAGTGGCACAAGTCCACTCAGCCAAACAGAATAGTAAGATGACAGAAGAGAAGCCTATCAGCTGATGAGCGGATAAACAAAATGGGCCATATCCCTGCAACTGAATATTATTCAGCAATAAAAATAAATGAAATGCTGCTGATTCATGCTACAAAGTGAGTGACCCTGGGAAACTTAAGTATAAGTGAAAGGAGGCAGTCACAGAAGTCATATATTTTATGATTCCATTTATATGAAATACTCAGAAAAGGTAAATCCATAGTGACCAGAAACAGACTGGTGGTTGCCAAGGGCTGGGGTGGGTGGGGAGGAACAAGGAATGACTGTTGAACTGGTATGGAGTTTCTTTGAGGGATCATAAAAGTCTTTTGGAACCGGATGGATGTGGTGATTGCACAACATTGTTAGTGTACAAAATGCACTGTATTATCCACATTTAAATGTTTACTTTGATGCTATATGAATTTTATCTCACTCTTTTAAAGATGACAATACCAGATGAGAGATGAATACAAAATCTGGAAGTTGGCAAACAAATGGACAAATAACAATTGACTTACAATGTAGATGAAAACTTGTATGTGTGATATAGGTCTCTTCTCTAGGGAAAATTAACAGCTGAGTAAAAAGTCTTAGCACATTCTTGCCTGTCAACAAACTTTAGACAGAAACGACCTTGAGATGCCTCATTCTTAAATATGAATGAAACTGATAGGTAAGATCCACTACACATTTGAGGAAATATTATATCCATGAAATAAGAACACAATGCTATATTTTAAACTGTATTAAGAAAGCAAGGAGTAAATGTTTGGAAAGGAAATACTTGACTGGAGAAGCTAAAATTTCAAAAGAAGTTTCAGAAAATATAATTGAGAAGACAGAAGATAGAACACAAAGACATCTGAGGAAAATAGGAGAGAGAAGGTAAGTCAAGAGTCAGTCCAACTAGTTATTGTTCAAGAAAGAGAACAGAGAGAGAGAGGTGGGGTCGGCTGAATAAAGACCCACAAAAGTATCCACATCATCATTCCTGGAGTCTGTGAGTGTTAACCTTATACGGGAACAGAGACTGCAAGTGTGAGTCAGTTCAGAATCTGAAATGGATTATTTAGACTATCCAGATGAATCCTAAATGCAACCATGAATGTTCTTACAAGAGAGACGCCAAAGAAGAGACACCCAAGAGGGGCAGGCGACACAACCACAGAGGCAGAGACCGAAAACATGTGGCCAAAACCCAACAGATGGCTTGTCCCCCTTTGCAGCTGGGGATATATGGGGTGATTTTTGTTTTTTTCCTTGGAGGAATTCTTTTGCTTTGTCTTGCTCACAGGTTTCCTCCTCTTTTTCTTCTTTTAATGCCATCAGTAGAAGAATCCCTGGAAAAGTTTAATACAATGTTTGTGCTGACTCTGAACTTTTTACCCTTTAGGTTATCCTCTCACGCAATTGTGCACAAACTCTTTTCTACACCACAAATCTATTATGACACCTACGATGTGCTAGATAGCTTCCAGTATTACAGAAGGTAAGGGTATAGCAGAGCAGCCTCCAAAATTGCTCAATACACTTAGAGATCCTAGTCTAAGGATAATCCTAATTATTTTCTAACCTATTGAATTACCACTGGCAAGCATTATCTACATTTTTAATAATTTTTACTGAGAAACATGCTATAATAAAACTAGAAACCAGTATTTTTCATGCAATACAAATGAAATTATTCTTCTTGTAGTTAAATTAGGAACGATTGCCTATTTCAACAAATATAAAGAAATTGAAAAAAAAATCTGTTTAGCCAGAGCCATTTCTGCACACAAACAAATGGAATCATTAGTAACACTTATTAAATCTATAGTTCATGAGCCACAGGCTCTAAAAATTTCTTTCTGATAGAGACAACAAAAACTCTTAAGCATGTATCCAAGGATTTTAATTCAGTCTCTACATACCATAAACCCAAGTTGTGTGTGTAATTACACAGAAAGAATTACACAGACAGCATCAAAGACCTTTTACTCATGATGAAAGATGTGATCTTAGCTCACAGTCCTTTTCATGATATACAAGGTTTCATTGCTTCCAGGAGCTTGTACTCTCCTGACAGTTTTATCATTCAGGAAGAAATTCTTTAAAAGAAAGAAAGAAAGAAAAACCAAACGAAGATACACCAGTTGAACTCCTGAATGAGAGATACCCAGAGTCTCTCCCATCCCATACAATTTCCCATATTAACTGGAGTTTGAAGGCACTCAGAACAGCTAGCATTTTATGGAATCTGGGTGGATACTCTTCATTGCAAAACAGAGTCTGCAAGCTAACAGAGTTAGAAAACATATGGAAAAGGAAATGTAGACTTGCCAGAAGTCCCCATTTTACTCAATATGCATTTCAATTTGTATATATGTATTCCACCTTCTTCTAGAAAGAACTGAATGAATCCTTGACATTTCTCCATCTGTACCAAGCAAGCCATTCTTAGTTCTTTGCACAACCTGCAAATATTTACTTTTATCCCCAACCCAGAGAGAGAAATGCAACAAGATCTAAATCCTTAAGAAGTTCAATATTTTGGAAGAAAGTATTTTGTCTTTCTAAATAAAAAAAAAAGGCAGAGAATGGAAAAGTTTGGAGAGGCAGGGAGAATTGGAGATGCTGGTTGCTATAGTGAGAAGAGACTTTGATCAGGAAATCAGTAAGAGCTATTATTAAGGTAGATACAAGATCCTTATAAATCTAATGTGTAGGACCTATTTTCAAATAAAATATATGGTAGATTCTACATACAATTAGACCATAACTACAATATATTTTCCAAAAAAAAAGTGTTTTTAAAAAAAGCTTCCTGAGAATTTCTGAGAGAACTTAGACTTCCACAGACTGTGGAAATGGTGGTGTTCAAGTCTGTATCTCTAAGGAGTAAAGGGAAATCAGATAATATGTGGATTACAGACAGAGTAAAGAGAAAAGTGCGCTAAGATGGGATGAAATAAAATCATTTTAAGGCAGGACAAGAAAAACGTTTACACATGAAATCCTCTCTCTGTCCGTTGGAGCATCCCCTTATTGTGCAACGTGTATCTGTCTTATACATTAACCAGATCCCCTTAGAAGACACAGGAAAGTCTACTCAACAAAAACAAAATCAATTTCCTTCTGACACCAGCAGGGTAACTCCTTTGGAGATACTGTTCCTTTCTCAATCTTGTAAGGGGTCACAATAACCCACTACTCACCTGGTAGGACTGTGCAGACTGTCAATATGTTACTTTGATATATAGCCCTTTGTCTCAAAAACACCCATAACCGTGCTTTGACTTCTAACAGGTGAAATGGTCCTCAGATCTTTCTGAAAGACTGTCTCCAGATTATAAGTCTCAGGCTAGCACAAATAAAATGTGCCATTTCTTTCTTAGATTGACTGTGATTAATTTTTTTTGTGGATGGGTGTATATGTGTACATAATATACTGAAGGAAACTGGAAGGACCAGAGAAGGGTGCAGATACCCAGCAGCCATGAGCTGATGGTAGGATGTGCGAGGCTAGATGGTGGCAGAGGGGCTGTCCTCTCCTTTGCACTCAGGAGGCCTCTGTGACTGACCCATAGCCCTCTGATGGGGGCCTGGAACCTCAGACTAGAATATGTACTCTCTGTGCCCTGTCACCTGAGACAGCAACGCATGTCAGATGAAAGAAAGTGCTGACTGGTTTCTTCCCCCTTTCAGTGAATCCTAGGACTTTCGCTTTGTATGGGGCCAGGGTTTTCTTTCTGCCTTTTTTACCACATTCAGTGGAATTCTGCATTTGAAAAAAAAAAATTGATACAAATCAGGTAGAGGAACTCTAGGTACAGCTCACAGAATAGACTGATTCTCAGCTTTTTTCCTTTTTCTCTTCCTTCCCATTTCTCTAAATTAATCATTGAAACAGAATGACATCAAGAATGGGAACACAAGGGAGAAGTGAGGACATCTAGTCTAGGAGAATAGCTTGGGAAAGGCAAAGGAGAGAATGGGGACCAGGGTTCCTTTCCAAAGCTTGCATACCACTCACCTGTATGTGGCAGAGGAATCCAGAGTAACCCCAAACACCAAAATCTGGGGGCCACAGGATGGCACATTAGCATAATTTAGAACACCCGAGGTGAACAGGTCCTCAAAACGGCTTGTCGGCCATTGTCCGATCTTAGGTGTCTGTGGGCCAAGCCTCCCCATTTTGTTAAAGCTGATCTCTGAGCAATGCTGAGTCCCTGAGAGCCTCTGACTAGGTACCGTTCCATCTGGATTAAGGGATGAGATCCCCTAGAAAGGAACAGACATGTTCCTGAAGATATGTCTTTCTCCAGTAGAGGACCACTGTTTGAAGCATCAATCAGGACCACATGCAGAAAACTGCTCTTCATTTGAATTTTCCAGGAAGGATCAGTAGAAAATATTCTTATCCCTTTAGCAATGAATAGCATGGAAATAAGTAGAGCACAATTAAATCAATGCAGAAAGTCACATAATTCATTCATATCATTCATCCTGCAATGAATGACTTCTACTTGCTTAGAAAGAGAAGAGTGAATACTGGGTCCCAGCTTTTCATTTTGTCTTTCGGCATTAATGCAGGGGCAGAAGAACAAAGTGGAGCTTCAAAAGGTAAGTTTCTACTATTCAATCTCCAGCTGTTACAGGGTTATCTTTCATCTCTCCTTTCCATGAGGTCCCAGGGCTACCATGGCTGACAATGTCAATTTCTAGAGTCTGTTCTTAAAAAATAGAGCCCTTCAAGGAGAGACATGTAGGAAGGAAAGCACGACATGACAGTCAGATCCTCCAGAGTTTCCATCAAAGAGTAAATCTTAAAATAGCAGGAGGCATTTGTTTGAGGTTTCATCCCTGGAAGAAAGAGAAGGGACAGGAAGAGCTACAGCTCAAAAATTAAACAATGGCCACCTCTGTGCCCAACCCAGGCCTACCAGATATTAGAGTTGCTTCAATGGGCCAAGGTAACATCCGTCTATGGTCACATTCTAAGGAAGAAAGAGGCACTTGGGTGTAAGACTAACTCAAGGAAAGAGAGTCCCTCCTTGGGTGAACTGGAGTCTCCAGCAGAGCCAAATATGCCAATTCCTGCAATGACAGGACTCCTTCCTTCTTGGAGCAAAGGTAGGGCTGAGGACCACATCCTGCAGCCTAAGGGTCTGAATGTTCCAAGCGTGATAATGCTGGCCACAGAGACCACACAGAATGACCATCTATGTTTGAAGCGACCCTGTTCCATGCTCCCCTGGAATCTGTATCCCTAGCTAAGCCTCGACAGCCTACACCAGGGCTGCCCAGACCAAATGCCATGTTCACCAGAGCCCCAGACTCTGTCTCTTGGGTGAACTAGCAAATTCTCCTCCAGCCCCTACCTCTAGCAAAAGATTCTTCAAAGAAATGCAGTTAGAGAAAATGAATTAGTTCTCACATGACCACATCCTCATGAGGAAGAGGATGGTCTCTGTTTCTTCTAACCAGCAGTATTTATTCCCAACCCAACTTGTTTTTTTCCAAATGGAGAGTATTTGGGGGGAAGCTTAGGGAATTTCAGGAATGGCTTAGAGTAAAACAAAGGCTTTTGCTTCAACTCTTACTGAGAGCCAACTTTGGCTTCTCAAAGGTGACCGAGTTTAGGAAGGGAGTTCGACTGTGGCACTACACGCCTACCCCATGCTGGGTTCCTTCCTTTGTACCCATGAAGATTTCCAATTTTCAAAATTTGTACGTGTAATACTGCTATCATAAAAACATATACATATGCACAAACACGCACTTTATAAGCATACAGAGGTTTAAGCAATGAGAAAATTCACTAAAGGCCAAGCCTTTAGTTATCCAAACATCAAAGGTTACACAGATATCAAAGGATCAAGGATTATTCAGCCTCCCAGAAACCTCATATCCTCTTAACATTGAACCGGATGTTTGGGGGTTGTGAGGCCCTGGGTTCAGAGGGAAAGGAGAAATCCCAGTGACCTTGAGTCTTCTGGTGGAAAATAGCTTCCACCTGCCCCCAGGAGCCCCTTCCATTCTTGGTGGAGGATGGGGAAATGATCTCTGCTCCCCAGTTCCAAGTTTAGCCTTAATAAAAGGGTTCATCTGATGTCAGCTCAGCTGTCTCCAGGGTCTGTGGATTTCAGCTCAAGAGAAACATACTCAAAGTGAATTGTAAAAGGGGAAAATTAAAAAATAGAAAACCCAGAGAGATGTCCAACAACAATTATCAGAGAAAGAGACAGAAGGAAGAAAATACTAAAATATATAGGATTTTTTTCAAATCCACCTATAAAATAATGACAAATCTTCCAAAAAGGGGCAGAGAAGTTGATGCTCAATGTTGTGAAGGAGAGGAAGGAGGAAACACAGTAAAACTATCCAGAGTGAGATCTCTTTAGATGATGTCTTTTCACCAGGAATTGCTAAGGAAACAAGCCAACTGCAAGCATAATAGCAGAAATAGTTTCTAAAGAAAAACTGACTAATAAATAAGACAGGAACTGCAAAAAGCAAAAGAAATGTAACTACCTAGGCTCCTCTCCTTCTCTGTTACTCGTTTCTTCTAGTTCAAGAAGCAAAACAAGAACTGCTATTTTAATCAAGGTTGTAAGGTTAAAGCCTTACAACCTTCACCAGAGCTTAAAACATCCTCCGAAACATTTGGCCTTTATAAGGGCTGCAGATGGATTATAAAGCAAAACATGTGTCGTATTTCACACTCAATCACAACTCACAGGGTCCTCTTAATGGGCACTAAATCATAGTATCTTGGGAACATTCGATTGAAAACAGTCATTTCTTTGTCTTGCCTGGGGCAGGGGCAGGGTACCCACACTCTGTATCCTCCAGCTACTTGCGCCTTTTCAATATTTCAGGGGATGTGACATCTTCATTCTCCACTCGGAGATAAAGCATTTCATCTGTTAGGACTCACTGGAAAGAGATTCTCTGAAATACTTGTCTTCTGCTCTTAATACTCTAATATTTCTCACTAGTGAGTTTCTCTACCACTCTCAGAGAAGGAGTTTTCCCATCAGGAAAGAAGGAAGCTGTGAATAATGTGGCTGAAGCTTTTGGAAAGAACATAGAAACTAGGGGCCAAAATACGCCTGCAAATAAGTGGGCTGGGTTTACTTCTTGTTCCCTAGACATCCCTAGGCATTCACTCCCCTTCCATTCCAGGATTTCTCACCTCGCTCCATATCGTATTGTCCTATTTATTCATATTTCTTCCATCCAAGTGTGAGTACCCGATGTCCACAGTGAATACGTGTAACATGAGCACTGATGTGCCTAATGAAGAGAACTTAACATTCCTTTATTACAGCAAGGAAATGACTGTATGAGCTTTGCTGAGTGGTTTTGGTTTCTAGAGATGGAAAGGATAACTCACGTTGGAGTAGAAATCCTTTTATCGGGGCCAGATACCAGAAAGAGCCATTGGTGACCCAAACAAACAAAAAGCCACACTAGAGTTCTGTCTGGGAACATGGAGGCAGCCTTTTGGACTGAACTAGACCTCAAGCTCTGCCTCTTCAGACAAGGGACCACTATATTCTCCTTAAATGACTGATACCCCAGGCTTGCCTCCTGCTTTAGTAGAAGAACAGAAACCAACACACAAGCCTTCCAACATGCTTTTACCCCCAAATCCCCAGCCTGTTGGAGACTGTGTTTCCTCCTTTGTCATCGTTCCTGTTAAGAGAGACTATTGAAGGCCACTTTGGATGGTGGGCCAGGATCCCACGCCCTCTCTCCCTCTCAGGAACTTCATTTTTTCACTTTGCAGCTCCCCATCCATCACTATACTCCTCTTTTCTTTCCATGGGATCATTCCCATTGGCATCTGCATGCTCCAGTGAGTTCAAAACACACATGAAACAAACTGCCCTTAACCACATAGTCCCCTAAGTATTGGGCCAGCCAAAAAGTTCGTTTGGGTTATACATCAGCTGTTCTCCTTTTCAGTCAAGACTCTCAGAAATGTTGCCTGCAAACCTTTTCAACTTACTCTTTAGCCCTCCCCAAAATACCAAAAGTCACCAAAGTTTTCCCTCTGTCTAGTTGAATAAACAATCGTCTTCATGAAAACGCCGCTTCCTCCTTCATGAATCACTGTCCTTCGCTTCCTCCCACTTTCCTCTGTTCTCTTCCTGCCTCTGCGGCTCATCCTCTCTCCTGTGCTGGTGCCACCTCCTCCATCCTAACCCTATAACTGCTGGAGTGGCTCCACCCTGTGCCCCCTTCTCCTCTTAAACCATCCTCTATGAGCAGGTGATTCCATCCAATTTCTTGACTTTAAGTAAATATGCTGAAAAAAGTGAAAGTCGCTCAGTCGTCTCTGACTCTTTGTAACCCCAAGGACTATACAGTCCATAGAATTCTCCAGGCCAGAATACTGGAATGCGTAACCTTTCCCTTCTCCAGGGGATCTTCCCAACCCAGGGATCGAACCCAGGGCTCCCACATTGCAGGCGGATTCTTTACCAGCTGAGCCACAAGGGAAGCCCAAATAAATATGCTAGTGACTCCTGAATTTCTATCTCTAGTCCTGGTCCTCTGGACTCCAGAGACATGTACAACTGGTCATTTAACATTTCCACCAGTCTGTCTAGGAGAGATCTCAAACTTGAAATATACAAAATACAACTCCTGATTGTCCAATTCTTCCCCCAACACTTGCCCAAGCAAGGCACTCCCCAAGCTTTTTCATTTCAGCAAATTCTCCCCAATATTCCCAGTTTCTCAAACCTGAAAACTGGTATACTCAACACCATATCACATTGATTTAATAACCAAACCTATTTCAAATCTGTTCAATTCTTTCCATCTTACAGCCTGTAAATAACCTTCCTGCATCCAGTCCTGTCTCTTCCAATCCACCTTTCATGAATCAGTAAGTCTAATCTTTTTAAAAAATTATCTGACTTTGCCACTCCCCTGCTTCCCATTGCATTCTGTATAGAGTACAAATTCCTTAACATGACCAAAAGGCCTTTGTAATATGCTCCCATCTATCATCTGCTTGACTCCTGCACTCCAACTCCAAAGGTTGAACTGGAGCCTGTGGACTGACTGCCCACTCCCATCTAGCATGCCTCCCTGCATCGCATGTTGGGAAAGCTAAGAACTACAGTTCCTGGATCTGCCTTGCAGCTAGAAACCAGCATGTGATTTCCTTCTGCCAATCACAAGCACTTGTAAACCATGACCTGAGAGCCCAGTTAAGCAGGGGGAGAGGCAGAAAATGAGGCATCTCTTTCGCTGGTACAAAACTGGGCAAGAAAGCTCAGTTCTGAAGTCACTGGTTTCCAGATTTGATTTCCTGCAGCAGCAACAGTTTTCCTAGTCATAGAAGTAATGACGTGGTTCAATGAGTAAGAGGTTGTCTCTAGAAGCTTGATCTGGACTCTCACCCAAAGAGCTTCCCTTCCAGCTCCTTCAGTGATTTTGTAAACCCCTGTTCAGTTCAGTTCAGTTCATTCACTCAGTCATGTTCAACTCTTTGCAATCCCATGAATCACAGAACACCAGGCCTCCCTGTTCATCACCAACTCCCGGAGTTCACTCAAACTCATGTCCATCGAGTTGGTGATGCTATCCAGCCATCTCATTCTCTGTCGTCCCCTTCTCCTCCGGCCCCCAATCCCTCCCAACATCAGAGTCTTTTCCAGTGAGTCAACTCTTCGCATGAGGTGGCCAAAGTATTGGAGTTTCAGCTTTAGCATCAGTCCCTCCAATGAACATCCAGGATTGATCTCCTCTAGAATGGACTGGTTGGATCTCCTTGCAGTATAAGGGGATCAAACCAGTCAAGCCTAAAGAAAATCAACCCCGAATATTCATTGGAAAGACTTATGCTGAAGATGAAGCTCCAATACTTTGGCTACCTGATGTGAAGAACCAACTCATTGGAAAAGAGTGATATTGGGAAAGATTGAAGGCAAAAGGAGAAGAGGATGGCAGAGGATGAGATGGTTAGATAGCATCATTGAATCAATGGACATGAAGTTGAGAAAATTCTGGGGAGATAGTGAAGGACCGGGAATCCTGGCATGCTGCAGTCGTGGGGTTGCAAAAAGTTGGACATAGCAACTGAACAACAAAAATTAGGAGTAGGAGTCATGTGTCAAATAAGTGTGATCTGTTCTCTTATTTTTTAAAAAATACCTTTTGCTAAGCATTCTCCAATTATCATATATTTTGCTTTGGCCACAATTAGGCCACTTTCTATCTTTATATCCAAGAAAGAATGAGAGCTAAGTATATTTAATTAGGTATATTTATAAGTGTTTTTTAAGGAAAATGGATATTAAGTAAGGAACTTACTTAATCCTACAATATGTATTGTAGGAATAAACAAGTGTAACCTGCATTTTTTAGAATATTATAAATGCCAGATTGCAGGATAAAGAAAAAAGCTTTAGACAAGACAAAGGTAACAATCCTGGATGTTCACTGGAGAGACTGATGCTAAAGCTGAAGCTGCAATACTTTGGCCACCTCATGCGACGAGTTGACTCACTGGAAAAGACTCTGATGCTGGGAAAGGTTGGGGGCGGGAGGAGAAGGGGACGACGGAGAATGAGATGGCTGGATGGCATCACCGACTCTGTGGATGTGAGTTTGAGTGTACTCCGGGAGTTGGTGATGGACAGGGAGGCCTGGCGTGCTGTGATTCATGGGGTCGCAGAGAGTCGAACACGACTGAGCGACTGAACTGAACTGAACTGAATTTCATGGCTGCAATCAGCATCCGCAGTGATTTCAGAGCCCAATAAAATAAAGTCTGACACAGTTTCCCCATCATTTCCCATGAAGTGATGGGACCAGATGCCATGATCTTTGTTTTCTGAATGTTCAGCTTCAAGCCAACCTTTCACTCTCCTCTTTCACTTTCATCAAGAGGCTTTTGAGTTCCTCTTCACTTCCTGCCATAAGGGTGGTGTCATCTGTATATCTGTCAGATGTCATCTGTATATCTGAGGTTATTGATATTTCTCCCGGCAATCTTGATTCCAGCCCAGCGTTCCTCATGATGTACTCTGCATATAAGTTAAATAAGCAGGGTGACAAGATACAGCCTTGACGTACTCCTTTTCCTATTTGGAACCAGTCTGTTGTTCCATGTCCAGTTCTAACTGTTGCTTCCTGACCTGCATACAGGTTTCTCAAGAGGCAGGTCAGGTGGTCTGGTATTCCCATCTCTTTCAGAATGTTCCACAGTTTATTGTGATCCACACAGTCAAAGGCTTTGGCATAGTCAATGAAGCAGAAATAGATGTTTATCTGGAACTCTCTTGCTTTCTCCATGATCCAGCGGATGTTGGCAATTTGATCTCTGGTGCCTCTGCCTTTTCTAAAACCTGCTTGAACATCTAGAAGTTAACAGTTCACATATTGCTGAAGCCTGGTTTGGAGAATTTTGAGCATGACTTTACTAGCGTGTGAGATGAGTGCAATTGTGCGGTAGTTTGAGCATTCTTTGGCATTGCCTTTCTTTGGGATTGGAATGAAGACTGACCTTTTCCAGTCCTGTGGCCACTGCTGAGTTTTCCAAATTTGCTGGCATATTGAGTGCAGCACTTTCACAGCATCATCTTTCAGGATTTGAAATAGCTCAACTGGAATTCCGTCACCTCCACTAGCTTTGTTCATAGTGATGCTTTCTAAGGCCCACTTGACTTCACATTTGAAGATGTCTGGCTCTAAGTGAGTGATCACACCATTGTGATTATCTTGGTCATGAAGATCTTTTTTGTACAGTTCTTCTGTGTATTCTTGCTACCTCTTCTTAATATCTCCTGCTTCTGTTAGGTCCATACCATTTCTGTCCTTTATTGAGCCCATCTTTGCATGAAATGTTCCCTTGGTATCTAATTTTCTTGAAGAGATCTCTAGTCTTTCCTGTTCTGTTGTTTTCCTCTATTTCTTTGCATTGATTGCTGAGGAAGGCTTTCTTATCTCTCCTTGCTATTCTTTGGAACTCTGTATTCAGATGCTTATATCTTTCCTTTTCTCCTTTGCTTTTCACTTCTCTTCTTTTCACAGCTATTTGTAAGGCCTCCTCAGACAGCCATTTTGCTTTTTTGCATTTCTTTTCCATGGGGATGGTCTTGGTCCCTGTCTCCTGGACAATGTCACGAACCTCTGTCCAGAGTTCATCAGGCACTCTATCAGATCTAGTCCCTTAAATCTATTTCTCACTTCCACTGTATAATCATAAGGGATTTGATTTAGGTCATATCTGAGTGGTCCAGGGGTTTTCCCTACTTTCTTCAATTTAAGTCTGAATTTGGCAATAAGGAGTTCATGATCTGAGCCACAGTCAGCTCCTGGTCTTGTTTTTGCTAACTGTCTACAGCTTCTCCATCTTTGGCTGCAAAGAATATAATCCATCTGATTTCGGTGTTGACCATCTGGTGATGTCCATGTGTAGAGTCTTCTCTCGTGTTGTTGGAAGAGGGTGTTTGCTATGACCAGTGCGTTCTCTTGGCAAAACTCTATTAGCCTCTGCCCTGCTTCATTTCATGCTCCAAGGCCAAATATGCCTATTACTCCAGGTGTTTCTTCACTTCCTACTTTTTCATTCCAGTCCCCTATAATGAAAAGGGCATCTTTTTTGGGTGTTAGTTCTGAAAGGTCTTGTAGGTCTTCATAGAACCGTTCAACTTCGGCTTCTTCAGCATTACTGGTTGGGGCATAGGCTTGGATTACTGTAATATTGAATGGTTTGCCTTGGAAATGAACAGAGATCATTCTGTCGTTTTTGAGATTGCATCCAAGTACTGCATTTTGGACTCTTTTGTTGACCATGATGGCTACTCCATTTCTTCTAAGGGATTCCTGCCCACAGTAGTAGATATAATGGTCATCTGAGTTAAATTCATCCATTCCAGTCCATTTTAGTTCACTGATTCCTAGAATGTCTACGTTCACTCTTGCCATCTCCTGTTTGACCACTTCCAATTTGCCTTGATTCACGGACCTAACATTCCAGGTTCCTATGCAATATTACTCTTTACAGACGCAAGACACCGGCTCCAGCCGCACAGACGCGAGATGGCTGCACAACCGACCACATGCAGAAGTGTGGCCGAGAAGAGCTACCCCACGCCCGAGGTCAGGGGCAGTGGCTAGAGGAGCTACCCAACCCAGAGTTCAGGGCCGGCGGCCGAGAGGAGCTACCCCACGTCCAAGAGGCGGTGGCTGCACCGCCGCAGGAGGGCTGAGAGGAGCTACTCCACATTCAAGGTCAGGAGGGGCGGCCTTGAGGAGATACCCCTTGTCCAAGGTAAGGTGCAGCGGCTGCACTTTGCTGGAGCAGCTGTGAAGAGATATCCCACGACCAAGGTAAGAGAAACCCAAATAAGACAGTAGGTACTGCTGGGGGCATCAGAGGGCAGACACACTGAAATCATAATCACAGGAAACTAGTCAGTCTGATCACATGGACCACAGACTTGTCTAACTGAAAGAAACTAAGCCATGCCGTGTGGGGCCACCCAAGATGGGCGGGTCATGGTGGAGAGGTCTGACAGAATGTGGTCCACTGGAGAAGGGAATGGCAAACCACTTCAGTATACTTGCCTTGAGAACCCCATGAACAGTATCAAAAGGCAAAATGATAGGATACTGAATGAGGAATTCCCCAGGTCAGTAGGTGCCCAGTATGCTACTGGAGATCAGTGGAGAAATAACTCCAGAAAGAATGAAGGGATGGAGCCAAAGCAAAACCAATACCCAGCTGTGGATGTGACTGGTGATAGAAGCAAGGTCCAATGCTGTAACCTCCTGAGTACCTGGTAAATCTCTTCTTCCTCAAACTAGCTAACGTGGTTTCTGTTGTCTGCAACTGAACCCTAACAGATGGACTGACCAACCTTTTATTATTTGGTTGAACCAAAATCATGGCTTAGAATGTGAGTTTGTAATCATCCTGGCTGAATCTGAACCCTTGTTCCAGGAACTACATACTATACGACCTTGGATAAGTTACTTCATCTCTTTAGCCTCAGTTTTCTCATTTGTAGAGCAGGAATAAAAATATCGTTTTTCCCAGAGAGTGTTTGAGGATAGATGAGATAATACTGGTAAAGCATCTGGTATAGTCGATTGGCACACAAATAAGAGCTCACTAAGTGTTAGCTTTTATAATGACTGTAATTAAGTATTGTTAGTATTTGTTTACATGAGGCCTTCAAATTTGCTCTTTTATATGCCTATATTGTGCTGCCTGCTCTGCATTCAATTGGCTCTCACTGATGAGTTTCAAGTTTCAGCTTGCTGCTGCTGCTGCTGCTGCTAAGTCACTTTAGTCGTGTCCGACTCTGTGTGACCCCATAGACGGCAGTCCACCAGGCTCCCCCGTCCCTGGGATTCTCCAGGCAAGAACACTGGAGTGGGTTGCCATTTCCTTCTCCAATGTGTGAAAGTGAAAAGTGAAAGTGAAGTTGCTCAGTCGTGTCGGACTCGTAGCGACCCCATGGACTGCAGCCTACCAGGCTCCTCCATCCATGGGATTTTCTAGGCAAGAGTACTGGAGTGGCTTGCCATTGCCTTCTCCGAAGTTTCAGCTTATACATCACTTATTCAAAAGTTACCTCCTCTTTCATTTAATTATGCCTATCCTCTGTTTTCCCTCCAAATGGTACTTTTCCCTCTTGGATGCTTATGGATTCAATCCTAATCTCTCTCTCAGGGGAAACACAAGTTCCAGGAAGGCAGAAGTAGTGACAGGACATAATCTGCAACCAGCATTTTGCTTAACACACAAACAAGCGCAATAAAACTTTCTCAAATGTGACCAGTGAGTGACCCATTCATCTCGGTGCAAAGGTCACAGAAATTACTGAACACATGCAGAGCTGTCACCAGCAAATTCTAAGAGAGGGAGCCCAACCCTGCTTTGGCATAAAACAGCCCAGTTACGTGTTTGGGAGATTATCTGTAAATTTTCTTTATAATGTGAAGTTACATATTGATAGTACTCTACAGGTTTCCAAGCCCTTTTAGATATATTCATTTTAATCCTCACAATAACCCAACTGTCTTTGTATCCCATCTTATGGAAAAGGAAATATAGCTTTCAAGGTGTCTACACCATGCCCTGCATCACATAACTATGAAGCAACACGTTTCACAAATCACTGACTTGTAGACATGAGTTCCAACCCTGGCTTTGCCACGTTTTTGCTGTGTGGACTTGAGTAAACTGCTCAACCTCTCTGAGATGACTTCCTCATCTTTGACAATGTAGTAATGGCATGTGTGTTGTTGGGAAGATTAAACAAATAATAACTGAGATATGTACTAGATAAGTAATAGACAACCCAGATGTTATTACCACCAGCAGCAACATCATTGTTAAATCGTTCTGTTTTACTGAGCAAGATGGTAAATTACACTTCTCAATCAGACCATTGGATTCTTGACCAATGAAACCTTTGAATTACATACGAATCAAAGCTGCAGCATGAATTCCACCCTCCATTATATTAAATGAGAGATTTAGTAGCCGACATATGAGCCACGGATGCACAAATTAACATTCACATGAGCTTGTTCCATCTCAGCAATCAGAGTGTAACTCCCTGATGGCAGAAACTAGAGCTTCCTTTTTCTAGAGAGTTTGGACGTAAGTTTTGATTATGTATCAGTGGATGAGTAGGAAGCAAAAGACAAGAAAAAAAACAGCTATGGACAGGAAGTCCAAAGCACTTCAAGAAACTGAAACTGATATTTCAGAACAAATTCTGCAAAGTAGATGATCCAAATCAGCCAAAGGTTCCTGGCCCTATGCTCAGAACTTCCTAAACCTTAGACCAAAAAAACCAAACACTCCTGCATCCTGTTTCTGGGAAGGAATCAACTCTCTGATGGGCAGACTGTTAGGCCGAGTGCCACAAACAACAGTCATGGATTTTGCTGTTGTTCCAGCTGACCTGGTTTGGCCACGGTGGAGCAGGTATGACTATGTCACAGGGAATCAATGAAGTGAAGACAGATGGTAATAATTAGGAGACTGGGTGACAGGTCTGAGTACTGACGTTTATGTTTTCAGCATCCTTTAGATGCTATCGGCTAAAACCACAGCTAAATTGCCCATAACCAGTGCTTTTCAAAGGGATCATAAGGGTCCCAGTTCTTGCTCAGGGCTATGACCTCGACATCTTGAATATCTATAATATTAATAAAGATCCCTGGTTTTAATCCTATGAGAATGATCACATCATTTCCTGTTTCCAACGCAACTGAACACAATGAATTGGATTCAGACCTCTGGCTCTTCCAGGACAAAGCAGATCTCATGTGTTGACTGACATTCTTACTGAGGACCCGGGATGCTGCGTATCCCCCCTGAGAAGGGAAAACTCCTTCATCACAGTAGAAAGGCTGCTCAGACACGGTGAGGTGCTAAAAAGCAGTATAAGTGTGTGCCCAAACCATACAAGACCAGAAACCACTCTTATTAGTAAATCAATCTCTGCAGTACTGCTCCAGAACTTCATGTCTTAATCATAACAATAACAGCTGCTATGCCGGGAAAACAGCTAATATGTCTTGAAACAATATAGACAATATTTATCTAACACTTAACTTTTGCCAAGCACTGTGCTAGATTTCAGAGAAAATTAACTCCTCAATCTTTATCACAGCCAGGTGAAGTAGGTATCATAATTATCCCCATTTCACAGATGATAAATACAGGCTCAGAGCAGTTAAGTCACTTCTATGAGGTCACACAGCTAGCTAGCAGCAAAAAGAACACTCAAACTCAGGACAAACTGACCTGAAAGCCATCTGTAGTATAGCTCTATGCAAGGTCTTTTCATGCCTCTGGCCAGCTGCCCCTAAAGTCAGCACTAAGAAGATAATATTCCTCTTTTCCTTTCATCCTTCAGGTATCAACTTACAAGTCCCCTCCTCGAGGAGTCCTCTTGATTCCCTACTTGCTTTGGGTACCTAAGGTACCCCTACAGTGTAAATGAGCAGGACTCTCTGGGGCTTTTCCAGGACAGAGCCCTCCCCCAAATCCTCTGTTGTAGCTCCTCTCTGAAGGACTAGTTGATAGTATCTGAATCACATTTCCTGAGTTCTTTTACAGATGCTAAAACCACCACCAAATGCAAGAAATTAACTACTTCATGACCACAGGCACCTAGTTGCTAGACCTAAGGACTGATAGCCCCTATGACAGTGCTCTGTTCCCTCACCATCAATCAGAGAAAGGGTCATGAGTTGATCACCTACCCTGGGAGACACCCTCCCTCACCTTGTCTATAAAAACGCTCTTCTGAAACCTATCAGGGAGTTTGGGTGTTTTGAGCACTAGCTGCCCTGGACTCCTTGCTTGGCACTTGCTATAAAAGCTGCACTTTCCTTCACCACAGCCTGGTGTCAGTAGATTGACTCAAGTGCATGTGAGTGAGCAAACCCAAGCTTGGTTTGGCAACAATAACACTCAATTCCTCTTCTTCACAGCACCTCTTGTAACATCTGATCCCTTCCACTAGACTGGGGCTTCAGGAAGGGCAGGGACCAGGTGGGTCTTGTTCATGATTAGAACCCCAGTGGGCAAGAGAATGTCTGGCACCTACCTCATAGGCATCTGAGATATTTGTGGGATCTACGGATTCATGAATAATATTTCCATAGTGCTTCATTTCATATTTTCATAGTGCTTCTCTCCAGAATTTCCTCTGTCCTGGGGATCAGAAAAGCAGGTGAACCTGGGAGTATGTTTTTTGAAAATGCTGTAAATCCTCAAACAATGCTGATCCTTTGATTTTAAAGGAGATCGAATTTATCTGTGGTATGTAAAAGCCAGTTATGTCAAACATATCACAAGGCAATCACTTTTCAGCTCTCTTGTAGTGGTCAGAGAGAAAGGAAGTTTGGTGTGCTAACACACATTCACATAGGTAAATCTTTAGGATATTAAGTCATGTTATTTTCAGCAACAGTCATTGCATTAAAGGACGATGCTTGGGAAAAACATGGTCTTGCCTCTTTACCACTAACCAGGACCAGTTCCAGGATGTGTGGGATGCAGTTAAAAATGAAAATGTGGGTTCCCTAGTTAAAAAATATTAATAATTTCAAGACAGTGACAACACGGCATTAAATTAAGTTCAGGTTTCTGGTCAGATTCACAGGCTGTCCACCCACAAAGTCAACCCCGTGAGTGACATCTTCAGAACTCTTAAGTTTTTGATTATTTCTTTTATTTCACCATACTCTCAAGATTGCATGAGGTAGATACTTACACAAAGTAGACATTTATGCATCAAACAAAGAAAGTTCTTGCTCTAAGTAAATAGTGGAAAGGGACTAACAGAAGGGCCGGAAGAGGAAGAGAAAAGAAGGATGGAGAGGCGGAGCCAGAGAGACCTGTACCACTCTGACCAGTCCCCAAGGAGGGGTGGGCAGTATAAAGGCAGAGGTCCAAACTATTATACATGATATAAACTACAAGGATATATTTCACAGCACAGGGAAGGCAGCCAATATTTTATAACAACTATAGATGGCGTATATAACCTTTAAAAGTTGTGAATCACTGCATTGTATACTTGTGACTTAAATAATACTGTACATCAACTATACTTCATTTTAAATATATCAAGAAAATAAAACTCAGCTGGACCTTTCTTTTTTTGACCTTTGATAGGGAAAGAGGGATTGAGGTAGAATAAATGGTTTCAGATTGTGTAAACCCAAGGAAATAATTATCAGCCCAGCACTGAGGATTATAAATATTATTAATCTACTCTCTCTGTTTCTCATGAAGCAAGACTATTGAAAGTCACAAACAGTCTCTCCCAGTAGTTGAACCATAACTTTTTCAGCCTATGATCTGATTGAACTTCAACCCCTAACAACCACCCTAGCACGTGGTGTGGGTGATTGAGGATCGGAGTAAACCTCTGCACAAACCTCTCTCTCCTCCAACAACACTATAAAAAGTAGGTCCTGAGCAGAGCCCAGGAGAGAATTCATCCTTTCCAGGGCACTGCACTTTTAATTAAAAGCTCTAGTTGGCAGGAGAAACCTTTAAGTACTTGAAGAAAAAAAAAAAAAGAAATACTTCGAAACAAGGTTCAGTCTCATTTGTGATGAGATTTACACAGACTCATAAGGTTTAACCAAAGAGCAGTCATTAATTAAACTCAAGCAATAAGAAAACCTCATGCTGTATTATCCAAGGTCTCTAAACACAGGCATTGGCCTAGAATCCAGTATCCATAAGGGGGAGCAGAATCAACCATCAACTGAAGTCTTGTTTTCTCACCTGCAGTATGAATTCAGTGAAGAAATATGAGACTCCTTTTTTCTTAGTTTTTTTTTTTTTTTCTGAGACTACTTTTTTAACTGCAAAGAGTTACTGTTAGATTGTAAGTTAAAAAATTATTAGGAATGGGGAAAAAACCATAAAGACTAAAATCCTAGTTTCACTGCTTCTTTGCTTTATGACTTTGGATATATTACCTACCTCACCTCTCTTAAGCCTCAGTTTTCTCAACAATAAAATGACATAACAATTAAAACAGTAAAATGGCAGAAAGTGAAGAAGAACTAAAGAACCTCTTGATGAAAGGGAAAGAGGAGAGTGAAAAAGTTGGCTTAAAGCTCAACATTCAGAAAACTAAGATCATGGCATCTGGTCCCATCACTTCATGGCAAACAGATGGGGAAACAGTGGAAACAATGGCTGACTTTATTTTTCTTGGGCTCCAAAATCACTGCAGATGGCGATTGCAGCCATGAAATTAAAAGACTCTTACTCCTTGGAAGGAATGTTATGACCAAGCTAGACAGCATATTAAAAAGCAGAGACATTACTTTGCCAACAAAGGTCCATCTAGTCAAGGCTATGGTTTTTCCAGTGGTCATGTATGGATGTGACAATTGGACTATAAAGAAAGCTAATCACCGAAGAATTGATGCTTTTGAACTGTGGTGCTGGAGAAGACTCTTGAGAGTCCATTGGACTTCAAGGAGATCCAACCAGTCCATCCTAAAGAAGATCAGTCCTGGGTGTTCATTGGAAGGACTGATGTTGAAGCTGAAACTCCAATACTTTGGCCACCTGATGCGAAGAGCTGACTCATTTGAAAAGACCCTGATGCTGGGAAAGATTGAGGGCATGAGGAAGAGGGGACGACAGAGGATGAGATGGCTGGATGGCATCACCGACTCGATGGACATGGGTTAGGGTGAACTCTGGGAGTTGGTGCTGGACAGGGAGGCCTGGCGTGCTGCGGTTCATGGGGTCGTAAAGAATTGGACAGGACTGAGCGACTGAACTGAGCTGAACAGTACCACTCAGGAGGGTCATGAGGATTACATAAGATAATTTTGTAAAACATTTAGCATGGTAGCTGGTACATAATAATCACTGAACAAGAGCTATTAATTACTGACATTACTATGACTCTGAGGTTTCAACTCACAATTTCAAGGTTGATTAATGGTCCCAAATGTAATACTTTTGTCATTAACACAATCTTATTGTCTAGAACTCAGAAAAGTATCAATCAGTAGTAGACATTTAATTAATACTTATTGAACAAATGACTCACTCAAAATCAGTGTCTGTTTATAACACTAGATTTCAAGTTTCATTGAGATTAGGATGAAGAATTAACCATCCATTTTTTCAAAACATATTTATTGGCACAGTGGGTAAGAATCCACCTGCCTATGCGGGAGACACAATTTTGATCCCTGCTCTGGGAAGATCCCACATGCCATGGAGCAACAAAGCCTGTGGACCACAACTACTGAGCCGACATGCTGCAGCTACTGAAGCCCACATGCCTGGAGCCTATGCTCCATCATAAAAGAAGACACCGCAATGAGAAGTCTGTACACCGCAGCAAAGCAGCTACCCAGCTCACTGCAACTAGAGAAAACCGTACAAAGCAATGAAGACCCAGTGCAACCAAAAATAAAATCAATGAAAAAAAATTTTTTTAAAGCTTATTTATTAGGCTTCCATTGTTTTCCAGGTATTATGCCCTCACAGGGTCTATTTCAGACAAAGCAGATATTCAACAAAATTTTATTTTAAAAAAGATCTCTTAATCCTGTTCCTAAAACTCAACTGCAACATAATGGTTGGTTCAGTGGACCTATAAAAATCCCTGTTGGGCTCTCTGACATGTAGCCCGTTGTTTCCTGGAATTCCTTATTCCAGAGGAACAAAAAATCTGTGAAGAAGCTTATGAAACAATTAGTTTTCCCCAGAAACCTGGTCCCTGAATTAAGCACTACTATGTCAAAAGTAAACAGATGCTCCTGAGGGCAGGGATTTTTTTTCAGCTTTTAATTTTCTTTGTCTCTATTTTATAAATAAATGAATGAACAAAAATACACACGTAAACAAACCCCAAAGACTATATGTAATTAGGATCACTTTGGTTTATAACTACAATCCCAAACTTCTCTGAACGTTAGTGATTTAAGAAAAGGGATCTTACTCTACAGAGCAAAGTGAATTTTTATAGTCATTATTCTCTTCCTCATACCTAGAGGGAACCACTCACTGAACAAGATGAGATGCAAGGAAATTAACTTCTACTGTATCCTCAATTCTGCCTCCAGTGATCTTCTGAGAGGCACTGCATCAAGTGTCAGAAGTAGAAACTTGACTCAGAGCAAGCTCCCAATCACCCAAAATGCTTTCTGAACAGAGGAGGCATAAATAAATTAATTTTGCAATGAACGTACTCCTTTAATAATAAACAGCCTGCCACAGAATTCAGCACATAGTACAGTTATCCCTTGTGCTTGCCTGGAGGCTCAGTGGTAAAGAATCTGCCTGCAAAGCAGGAGTGGCAGGTTTGATCCCTGGGTTGGGAAGATCCCCTGAGAAGGAAATGGCAACCCACTCCAGTGTTCTTGCCTGGGAAAATCCCATGGACAGAGGAGCACGGTGGGCTACAGTCCATGGTGCCACAAAAGAGTTGGATATGACTTAGCAACTAAACATCAACAACAACACAGTCATCCCTCAGTATCCATGGGAGACTGATCCTAGGACTCCCATGGATACCGAAATCCACAGATTTTGGTATCTCAAGTTCCTCATATAAAATGGCATAGTATTTGCATAATAACCTAGGCACATCCTCCTGTATACTTCGAATCATCTCTAGATTATTCATTATACCAAGCACAATGTAAATGTTATGTAAATACTATGTAAATAGTTGTCAGCATGCAGTAAATTCAAGTTCTGCTTTTTGGAATTTTCTGCAATTTTTTTCCAAATACTTTCTATCCATATTTTATTGAATCCATGGATGCAGGACCTAGGACTATGAAGATCCGATTGTAAACACCTTATACTTATTCACTGATTGATTGGATAACAAGTCATAATGGAGATTTTTTTTTTCTAGGCTGTAGTCTAATCTTTAGTAGCTATTGAGTTAAATCAAAGCCTGAAATCTCTGTTTCTTTTTTGTTCTTTTTTCCCAAAACAAACCGCAGTTCTTTGCAGTAATCACTTATACATTCTGGCAACTTGAATTAGAATGTTAAAATATATGCCTGACTTAGAAGGCTTAGCTCCAGGCTGGACATAGCAGAGTTATCAAGGCAGTTGCTGTCTGTGAGGCATTGGTGGGCTTTAACTTGTCAGACTCTTGGAACTCTTCGGTGAAAAATCTCACAGATAAGGTAAATACCTCCATCTAACTGCAAGTGGAGAAAGGCCATTTAACAGTCTTTTCAGATTCCTCAAATGTTTTTTAATAAACACACTAGGCATTTTAAAATGGGATTTGCAAACTTATTTTTAAGAATTCAAAAAAAATAACATCACTGGAATAACATCATAGGCAATAAAATGTGTCTGTGTCTTATTCTCTGATTTGTTTTAAGGTGTCAGTAAAACGTCATCAAAATGAATCCAGGAGTGCAACATCGCCCTTTTGTGTCTTGGTTATTCATTTTCTAGGCCAAGTGGGTGCAAAATAAAAGGCAAACATGAAGTAGATATTTTCCTTTTCAGTTTCAACCAGCAACTTGTGCCTCACTTTGGAATAGAAAAATGAAATATTTTTAAACACATGAATAGAGACCAGTTTTTCTACGTGTAGAGCATGCTCAGTGAGAACCCTGCAAAGGAGAAAATTTCTAGAGGCTGTACTTTTCATGTCTAGTGGAGTTATTTTAATTGCTTCCAGTACTGATTTAACAAATGGTTTCGTGATCTCTGAAGAGCTAAGTGTGTTTGGGAGACAAATATACACACGTACACAGAAGAAAAGAGGAAAGTTCCACAGAAGGAAGGGTAGTATGGTATAAACAACAGGGAATTCAAAATTCTGGATTTAAACCCATACTCTGACGCTTCCTGGCCATGTGGCCTTGGGTAAGTCTCACATACTCTTGGAATGTCTTTTCTGCTATAAAAAACAAACTTAGATGCCAGTGCCTAGAATGTAGGGCAGAATTTTTCAAAATGCAATTTGCTACACATTAGCAGGTCGTAGATTCCCTGGTGGCTCAGTGGTAAAGAATCTGCCTGCCAGTGCAGGAGACACAGGTTCGATCCCTGGGTTGGGAAGATACCCTGGAGAAGGAAATGGCAACCCACTCCAGTATTCTTGCCTGAGAAATCCCATGGACAGAGGAGTCTGGTGGACTACCATAGGGTCATAGAGAGTTGGCTATGACTTAGTGACTGAGCATGCATGTACACAGAGAAGGTCATAACACCAATTTGAGTTACTATCAACATTTTAATCAAATGAAATGGTATAGGATAGAAAATATCAAGGGTGCATTTCATAGCATAAAGGTAAGCATTATTTCCTGAAAGTTTCATTTTAATTTTATATATAAGTATATAATTATGTTGTATAAGCACACACACCTAATTAAAATGTATTTCTTGCTAAGGGTCACAGGCAAATGTTTAGAATTAACTCTTGTACGTATTTCATAGATCAAAAAAGGGTGTGTATAATGAAAATATCTAGCAGGCAGTAGATGGCCTGTTATTATAGGTGATTTTCTTTCCAGGGAAAAACTACCATATGCAGGCAAATCTATTACAAAATCACCATTTGTTGTGGACTGAATGTTTGCATCCACCCTGTTTCCCCACAAAATTCACTGTTAAAATCCTAAATGCCAGTGTGATGTTGTTAGGATGTGGGGGCCTTTGGGAAGTAATGAGATCATGAGAGCAACACCCTCATGAAAGGAAAAGGAACCCCAGAAGTTCACTGGCTCTCTTGCATCATGTGAGATATGACTGGAAAATGACAGACTGCAATCTGAAAGAGGGCTCTCATCAAAACCCAACCACACTGACCCCCTGATAAACTTCCAGCCTTCAAAACTGTGAGAAATAAATTTCTGTCATTTAGATGTCATTCAGTCCATGGTACTTTGTCCTAACAGCCTGAACTAAGAAATCATTTATTATGTACATGCCCAGTGTTCCTCATTGTCTTTCCCTTAAGTACAATTTGAAACTTTAGCATTTTGTTAAAACTAGTTTCTATGAGACATGACTCACCATATTATCAGAGAGACTACTTTAAGACTATTTAGGAGAGTTCACAGAATGAAGCTCCCTGCATTGAGAAAATAGCCAACTGCCATTTACTGTGGACAATTATTAAGAGAAAATCATCTCTTCTTAGTTTGTCTTCACTAATTGTCTGGATGTTAGCTTTCTATCTTTGCAAAGAACAGCAACATCCACAGCAGAAAGGATGACCCCTGAAACCCTTTTAGGAACCAGGCTCTGAAACTATCCCCTTTTTACAGCTCTCTCAGGTGTGTACTATTTTTGCCTTTGCAGTCATGAAAAAACTGAAGCTCTGAGTAACTTGTCCAATGTCACTCAGCTAGTGTATAATGGAGCTTGGATTGGAACCCAGGTCAAACCCAAAGTGTGTTAGCCGTTCAGTCGTGTCCGACTCTTTGTGACCCCATGGACTATATATAACCTGCCAAGCTTCTCATCCTTGGGATTCTCCAGGCAAGGATACAGGAGTGGGTTGTCATTTTCTTCTCCCGGGAATTTTCTCAGTCCAGGGATCAACCCAGAGAAGGAAATGGCAACCCACTCCAGTGTTCTTGCCTGGAGAATCCCAGGGACAGGGGAGCCTGGTGGGTTACCGTTTATGGGGTCGCACAGAGTCAGACACAACTGAAGCAACTTAGCAGCAGCAGCAGCAGGGATCAACCCAGATCTCCTACATTGTATGCAGATTATTTACCATCTGAACCCAAAGACCATGCCTTTCTTGTTCTGTTCTGTTCTGTTCAGTCGCTCAGTCGTGTCCGACTCTTTGCGACCTCGTGGACTGTAGCCTACCAGGCTTCTCCGTCCATGGGATTCTCCAGGCAAGAATACTGGAGTGGGTTACCATTTCCTTCTCCAGGGGATCTTCCCGACCCAGGGATCGAACCCGGGTCTCCTGCATTGGAGGCAGACGCTTTAACCTCTGAGCCACCAGGGAAGCCCAATCTACCAAATAATGGCCATGACCACACATTCTCCAAAGCAATTGATTATTCCCTTTCACTCCCAAATAAAGATGGTTTTTACCTACTGGAGTGAAGCAGAAATTTCACTGGAAGCCAGACTTCTCTATACACTGTTATTTGCACCGGCAGTGAAATCATTTGTTCTCCATCAGGGAAAATAATCCACCACTAATGTTATGAACTTCTACTGGGATTTCACTTATCCCTAAACATATAAAGACTCTACTTCCCTAGGCTTCTCATCTTTTCTGCGGGTAAACCAGGAAATTCTCATGTTTACTCCCCAACTAAAGTATTGATATTAAATGAGATTTAAAGAATGGAGAAACCAAAGACCCTGCATATACACAGGCACATGAGATCTTCTCAAACTGCTACCCCCAGGGGAATAATGAAATTAATGCATTTTATCTCTCATTTGGCAAGGGCTAGAATGGACATCTTTTCTAGACAAAAGCCAGACCAGGCAATTCACAGAATGGAAATGCCTGTAAAATCCAGTGTCTGGAAAATAAAGAGTTCTTATCACTGAGATGTTTGGGGATGAAAACTCCTGATTTAGCTCAAAATACCAGAAAATAAAACACAACCAGATTCTGAAACAACTCAGCCTAAAGCACTGTTGTAAATCAATAAATGAATGAGGCTGGTCCCACATCTGAATCTAGGGAGGAAAACAATTTTGCCAGTAGGGTCAGGTTCATTTGATATCTTTCAAGAGGAAGTGGTTGAAGTTTATCTCCCTAATATTTCATTTGCACTTTTTTTTTTGGTCATGAATGCTTTTGACTATAAGATTTCTTTCCTCCCCACTTCTATCAAAACCAATTCTCAAAGAAAGGATCATTGTTAATTTGTTCCCAGTAAGGTAAAAATTAATGGCATAACTTAATTACAAGCACTGAAATTGAACCTGTGATAAAAAATCTCCCAAAATACAAAAGCCCAGGACCAGACGGCTTCACAGGAGAATTCTATCAAACATTTAGAGAAGAGCTAATGCCTATTCTTCTAAAACTCTTTCAAAAAGTTGCAGGGGAAGGAACACTTCCAAACTCATTGTATGAGACCACCATCACCCTGATGCCAAAACCAGACAAAGACAGCACAAAACAAGAAAACTACAGGCCAATATCACTAATAAACATAGATGCAAAAATCCTCAACAAAATTTTAGTAAATGAATTCAGCAACACATCGAAAAGCTCATACACCATGATCAAGTGGGGTTTATTCCAGGGATGCAAGGATTCTTCAATATATACAAACCAATCAATATGATATACCATATTAACAAATTGAAAGATAAAAATCACATGATAATCTCAATAGATGCAGAAAAAGCCTTTGACAAAATTCAGCACCCATTTATGATTAAAACTCTTCAAAAAAATGGGCATAGAAGGAACCTACCTCAACACAGTAAAGACCATATATGATAAGCCTATAGCAAACATTATTCTCAATGGTGATAAACTGAAAGCATTTCCCCTAAGATCAGGAACTAGACAAGGGTGTCCACTCTCACCACTATTATTCAACATAGTTCTGGAAGTCCTAACTACAGCAAGCAGAAAAGAGAAAGAAATAAAAGGAATCCAGATCAGAAAAGAAGAAGTAAAGCTCTCACTGTTTGCAGATGACTTGATACTGTACTTAGAAAACCCTAAAGATAGTATTAGAAAATTACTAGAGCTAATCAGTGAATTTAGAAAAGTTGCAGGATACAAAATCAATACACAGAAATCACTTGCATTTCTATACACTAACAATGAAAAATCAGAAAGAGAAATTAAGGAATCAATCCCATTCACCACTGCAACAACAAAAAAATAAATACCTAGGAATAAACTAACCTAAAGAGACAAAAGAACTGTACATAGAAAATTATAAGACACTGATGAAAGAAATAAAAGATGACATAAACAGATGGAGATATATTCCGTGTTCCTGGGTAGGAAGAATCAATATTGTGAAAATGACCATACTACCAAAGGCAATCTACAGATTCACTGCAATCCCTATCAAATTACCAATGGCATTTTTCATAGAACTAGAACAAAAATTTCACAGTTCATATGGAAACACAAAAAACCCCAAATAGCCAAAGAAGTCTTGAGAAAGAAGAATGGAGCTGGAGGAATCAACCTTCCTGACTTCAGATTATACTACCAAGCTACAGTCATCAAGACAGTATGGTACTGCACAAGAACAGAAATATAGACCAATGGAACAAGATAGAAAGCCCAGAAATAGTGCTCGCTTCGGCAGCACATATACTAGAAACCCCATAAATAAACCCATGCACCTATTGGTACCTTATTTTTGACAAAGGAGGCAAGAATATACAATGGGGCAAAGACAGCCTCTTCCATAAATGGTGCTTGGAAAACTGGACAGCTACATGTAAAAGAATGAAATTAGAACACTACATAATACCATACACAAAGATAAATTCAAAATGGATTAAAGACCTAAATGTAAGACCAGAAACTATAAACTCTTAGAGAAAAACATAGGCAGAACAGTCAGTGACATAAATCAAAGCAAGACCCTCTATGACCCATCTCCTAGAGTAATGGGAATAAAAACAAAAGTAAACAAGTGGGACCTGATTAAACTTAAAAGCTTTTGCACAGCAAAGAAAACTATAAACAAGGTGAAAAGACAACCCCCAGAATGAGAGAAAATAATAGCAAATGAAATAACTGACAAAGGAATAATTTCCAAAATATACAAGCAACTCATACAACTCAATGCCAGAAAAACAAACAACCCAATCAAAAAGTGGGAAAAAGACCTAAACAGACATTTCTCCGAAGAAGACATACAGATGGCTAACAAACACATGAAAAGATGTTCAACATCACTCATTATTTAGTTCAGTTCAGTTCAGTCGCTCAGTCGTGTCCGACTCTTTGCAACCCCATGAATCACAGCACGCCAGGCCTCCCTGTCCATCACCAACTCCCGGAGTTCACTCAAACTCATGTCCATCGAGTCGGTGATGCCATCCAGCCATCTCATTCTCTGTTGTCCCCGTTTCCTCCCACCCCCAATCCCTCCAAGCATCAGAGTCTTTTCCAGTGAGTCAACTCGTCACATGAGGTGGCCAAAGTATTGGAGCTTCAGCTTTAGCATCAGTCCTTCTGATGAACACCCAGGACTGATCTCATTTAGGACAGACTGGTTGGATCTCCTTGCAGTCCAAGGGACTCTCAAGAGTCTTCTCCAGCACCACAGTTCAAAAGCATCAATTCTTCGGCAATCAGCTTTCTTCACAGTCCAACTCTCACATCCGTACATGACCACTGGAAAAACCATATCCTTGACTAGATGGACCTTGGTTGGCAAAATAATGTCTCTGCTTTTTAATATGCTATCTAGGTTGGTCATAACTTTCCTTCCAAGGAGTATTAGAGAAATGCAAATCAAAACTACAATGAGATATCTCCTCACACTGGTCAGAATGACCATCCTCAAAAAGTCTACAAACAATAAATGCTGGAGAGGGTGTGGAGAACGGGAATGCTCTTGCATTGTTGGTTGGAATGTAAATTGATTCAGCCACTATGGAAGACAGTACGGAGATTCCTTAAAAAAACTAGGAATAAAACCACCATATGACCCAGCAATCCCACTCCTAGGCATATACCCTGAGGAAACCAGGGTTGAAAAAGACACATGTATCCCACTGTTCATTGCAGCACTATTTAGAATAGCTAAAACATGGAAACAACATAGGTGCCCATCAATAGATGAATGGATAAAGAAGTGGTGGTACATATACACAATGGAATATTACTCAGCCATAAAAAGGAACACATTTGAGTCAGTTCTGATGAGATGGATGAACCTAGAACCTATTATACAGAGTGAAGTGAGTCAGAAAGAGAAAGATAAATATTGTATTCTAATGCACATATACGGAATCTAGAAAAATGGTTCTGAAGAATTTATTTACAGGACAGCAATGGAGAAACAGACATAGAAAATAGATTTATGGACATGGGGAAAGGGGAGGAGAGGGTGAGATGTATGGAAAGAGTAACATGGAAACTTGCATTACCATATGTAAAATAGATAGCCAACAGAAATTTTTTGGAAACTCAAATAGGGGCTCCGTATCGACCTAGAGGGGTGGGATGGGGTGGGAGATGGGAGGGAGTTTCAAAAGGGAGGGGATATATGTATACCTATGGCTGATTCATGTTGAGGTTTGACAGAAAACAAAATTCTGTGAAGCAATTATCCTTCAATAAAAAAATAAATTAAAAAAGAATTTTAAAAAATTAATGGTATAACTCAATACACTATCTATTCTAGGGGCTTCTGAATTATAATTAGGGACAAATATAACAAATATTTTTAATTGCTTCCTAATTTTGTTCCTTTATGGAGAAGCTAGCTTTTCTTCCTGATCCCTTTTATCACAGAGGGTATATCACAAGGCTAGGAAAGAGGAGAAAATGAAAGGCAACATTCCAGCCTGCCAGGGAGGAGAGGCACTAAAATATCTATTCTTCCTAGATAAAGGAGTAGATGGAATATAGAGGGAAATGGAGGTAAATCAAGAAGGTTAAGCTCCATATGATTTTTCCTCTTCCACCAGCTACCCTAGAAACATCCAGAACACTGGGGCTGTTGGCCCATCTTACTCAGGTATTGTGTTGGGGAGGCCATAGTCAAGAGATGAACCTTAGCCTTCAGCTATGCCCAAAATATGTTACAGTGTAGGAAAAGTGGGGGCCTTGGCTGGGGTTATCAGTAGGAGGTTATAGACAAATCCATAAAGAGACCTTAAATTATTATACCAGGCTGAATGACTATTGTATTGGCCATGAGAAAGTACTAATACACCACACTTTTTTACCTGCAAAACAGTAATTTTATATGATTTTACCTGAAAGAATGAAATGGGGCCACATAAACTAATTTTCTTTTCTTTTTCTGTACTTGAATATAGTGAGATTAAACGATTAACCCTGCTCCTCTGGTCCACTTCTCCCAACCTACTTTCCTTTCTCTTCCCCCTGCTCCATAGTCTGGAAAGCTGACCTGTGTGGTCTTGATCAACAGGCTCCTGGCCCCTGGCTTCCCGCTGGAAACACTGAGAGGAGACGAGAGGAGGATGAGGTGACAGTACTTACTCCCATCCCCCTTTCTGCAATGTCACTTAGTTATGTCCCTCCACTCCAGCTCACTGATCTTCTCAAGGTCACATTCTGTACAAACATCTCCCTCCCCATCCCTTCAGGCTTGGTGTCAGCTCTTCCTCCACTCTTATTAATCCTACATTACTGCACTACCCCTTGTAATTCTCTTGTATTCTTCCCAACTTTGTAAATTATTCTAATTTCAGTGTCATTTCCTGCTGAAACATAAACTGATACAAAAGAAACTAAAATACTTAAGCAGTGGCTCTGTATCACGCACTGAGCCAGGCAGTTTACACGTATCATCTCATTCCATCTTCACAACAGCCCAAAGAGAGGCAGGTGTTATTATCGCCATTTCACATATGAACAAACTGAGGCTCAAGGAGTTTAAGCCACTTACCCAAGGATACAGAACTAGTGAATGAATCAAACTGGTTCTAAAGTACCTGCCCCTGCTCCTAGTACAGAATAAACTGTTGAGGCAGAGGTTGAAAATAATGGTGACCTTTGAACTGAATCTCAAAGATGGAATTTTCCTGGGTAGGCAATGGTAGAAAAAGAGGAGCATTCTAATATGAAGAAACAATTTGTACAAAGCCATGAGAAAGTACCCTGAGTCATAAACCAAGGGGGAAAAAAAAAAACAAACTGTGCCTTGGAATCCTCCTTACAGAGTCCTTACAGAGTCCTCTGTGTCTTTATCAAATAGTTAAATCTGAAAACAATCAGCCAATGCCCGGGGTCTGTCATAATGTGGTATAACTGGGCTTTTGGATATGTTTAGCAGTGTGGTGAAATGAACCTGAGCTGGATCAGATAGGGAAGGTGAGGACAGTGGACACGATCAGGGGATCAGCCACGGTTGTAGTTGCAAGCAAACAGAAACCAGCTCAGCTCACACAGCAGAAAAAGAATGCATTAGAAGAATATGAGGTAGCTCTGAGAAGAGGAAAAGGAACCAGCATAGAATGTCAGCCCCACCTGACAGATAAGGGCCTTACCTACAAAATCCCTGGGACCTCACACAATATACAATAAATACTCATTGAGTAAATGAATGAATAAATCAGAGGAGACGGGAACAAATACCACTGAGAGTCTGGAACAGAAACCAAGGGACAGTCTCTTCAGGTTGGGACCCGCACATGAATGAGCACCTGAATTATTGGGTTTTGGTCTGTGTTTTCAAGATTCAGTTTCTCATGAGAGATTGGTCTTACATCACACCACACGTCCCCTTTTGGGCTAGAAGAGCTGGTGCCTTAACTGGCAGTCCACAAGAGATACATGACAGGACAGAGAGAATTCTCTAAAGCAAAATAAGTCACCTACCACCAAAAAAAGGGCTACTGGATTCTGGGTTACAACTGCAAAGGCAGTCCTTACAGACACCCCGACTGCAACCAGTTTGCTGAGCAGTCTCAACAGTCTAGCACTATTCACAGGAAAGAGATTAACTTCTTTCATTATAACACCCCTGATTGTGTTGTGCCTCCTTTTCCACCAAGTTGTACATTCCTTGGTGACATCTGGGACAGATTCTATAACTTCCCAGCCACTTTCAGTTATCAGAACAACTTCTCAGTATTCAAAACTTGGTACAGTCTCAAACTGACACCAATTAGATTGAATTCAAAACAGTGTTACATATGGTGCCCACTGTGATGAATGGAAAGGACTCAGAGATGGCTAAGTCATGATTATTACCCTCAGGGTAACTCAGGGTAACAGTGAGGAAGACAGAAAGAAGACTGAGAAAAACTCAGCCATAGAAGTCTTGTTCAAGATGCAGAGCTTGGGTAGACGATGGGATAATGAGCTCCTGAGAAGGGGGACAACGAGTAAGAAGGGACTAAGCTGAATGAATGGAGCTTCAGCCAGGCATTCACAGAGAGAGGGACATCTCAGGTGGGGTTGGTCAGGAGAACAAAATTGCTCAGAGCATTAAGTTCCAATAACTCTTTATATGAATCCTCAAAATTGCTTAGGAAAACAGAAGGAGCAATGTCTCAAGAGCCATTTTGAGAGGAGACAGAGAGAGTCCTCAGTGATTATTCCTTTCATAACCTTCCTCAAGAGCCTGGAGAAGTAGAACTCAAAGAAGGTACTTCAACAGGGAAATAGGCGAAAGGAATTTATGAGCTTTGTTGTCAGGCAACCTCACTGGATTCAGGAAAAGACATGGGAGGCTTCTCTGTCTGTCTCCTTCCCTCCCTCTGTCTCTATTTCACATTAGTCA
Source organism: Moschus berezovskii (assembly GCF_049115385.1). Lineage (NCBI taxonomy): Eukaryota > Metazoa > Chordata > Mammalia > Artiodactyla > Moschidae > Moschus > Moschus berezovskii. The sequence continues at coordinate 35,774,011 of NC_142466.1, read as the reverse complement.
CTCATTTTAATTTTGCTTTCAGGAAATGCAGAACCACAATTGAGGTAGAAGAAGTAAATAAAAGTGCTCTCTGGTAAGTGCCAGAAAGGCATTTGTTCAAGCTTGTTTCAAAATATAACAAGCATTGGGCCCACATGACTCCATGACTAACTCAAGAGTGGAGATACTTCTGTTCTTCTTCAGATCCATTTCCAATTATCTGGAGGCCAAGATGCTCAAGGTAATCAGAAAGAATGCATACCTGATGTGTCACCTAGTTAAGTGCTTAAACAGCTTAAAAATTTCTTTCCTGTCTGACCAGTGGATCATAGCTAAGATTGTTGATGAGATAGAAGCGAATTTCTAGATTATATATTTCCTTGGTAACAACTGTCATTAATTAATATTTATTGGCAATTCTTACATCATCTGCTAGATATAAAAACTAAGAACTTTATTAGCCCTAAAGACTAACAGTGTCTTATTTAGTTTTATGTGACAATAAAGATGATAATAATTTTTTTTAATTAGAATCTGGAGATTCTAAATTAGAATCTCCATTTATCACATGCTCTTTATTGGGGTGCTTATGTGCATTTGAGCTGTTTACTATCTGTCTTCTCCCATGAGAATGGGGTCTCGTGGGAAGGGGTCTCATCTTCTCCTACTTCATCTCCTGCACTAAGAACAATACCTGATCTGTGGGAGAAGCTCAACTGTTGTTGCTGCTCGATTGCTAAGTGATGTCCGACTCTTTGTGACCTCATAGATTGCAGCACGCCAGGATCCCCAGTCCTTCTCTATCTCCCAGAGTCTGCCCAAATTCATGTCTATTGAGTCATTGATGCTACATAACCATCTCATCCTCTCCAATCCCCTTCTCCTTTTGCCTTCAATCTTTCCCAGCATCAGGGTCTTATATTTAGGCAAAAGAACAATGATAGCAGAAATATAAGTTGGTCTATGAAGTCAGAAACCTGATTCAGTCTTACTTCCACCATTAACTGTTTGTGTAAACCTGTATGAACAAGTCACCTAACATCTGGATGCCTCAGCTTTCTCATCCTTATTATGAGATAAAATACTTCACTGGATAATTTACCATTATCTGAAATCATGATCATGAAAAAGCCTGGCACAAATGTAGGAGATCAATAAACACTAGTGGAATTAAAACCTTAAGCAGTACTAAAATTATTATTACCTAGATATAGCCCAAGGATTCATAGGCTAACAATTTGAAAGACTAAACCTTTAGTTAGTCTAAATGATTGAAACATAAGGTGATTGGAACTTTGGTGTGTTTGGGAATCTGAAATGCAGATCCCTAAGCTCTACCCAAAGGTATGGATTCATTAGGACTAGCATGGAGTCTGGATCTCTGCATTTCTAACACACTCCTTGGGTCTATGGATCACACATGGACAAAAATGATACCAAGGGCAAAGCATAATTTAATCTGAAAAATTAGATTAAGAGGTTGATAGCTCTATAGTCAACTTCCACCATAAAATAAGGGCCAGTGGGTAGGAGGCAGATGGAAAGTGAGCAGGAAAGTTTCCAGCCAGCCCCCCTGCAACTGACTGGAGGTGTAGGATTCTAGCTGAATGACAGGATAATTCAAAGAATGAAGACATCTGTTCTGCTGGGGTTGTAACTGACCCCAAACATCTCCAAGTGTTTTGATGTTAGAAAAGGCCAAACTGTATTTTTCCCTCCCTCTGTGCTATTTCTACCACAGACAAGCCTTAAAGCCATGTTTATTTCAAAACAAATATAATCCATATGCTTGTCTTGTTTAGAAGAGTCAAAAATATTTGGGGTGTTAATTTATAAGCAAGAGAAACTCTTTATCATGAAAGCCACAAAGAAGAACTAACATACCTTTGGTAAGTATATTTTAACAATAAATATTCATAATTGAAGACAGGAGACCTAAAATGGGGGAAATAGGAAAAAGAAGGCTGCAATTCAAAATCAGTTAAGAAGTATTTTTCTGCTGCTGCTTAATGTTTAGTTCAGTTCAAAGCCAGCATTCCCAAGTGCTTTGAACTCTTAATTTACTGCTTTCATGGATCCATCCTTTCACTAAGGGCATACAGAAAAGGCACATTTTAACCAAGGGTGAAGTAATTTTGATAGTTCATTATGATACTTGGCTTACTTTAAGCTATTCTTTTAAAGGTCAAATTTTTCATGCAAGAGATTGGCATATAATCACAAACAAGCTACAGTGCTATTTATGTTTATTTCTTGAGAATGAGCCAAGTGCATTAGAAAGTAGGACAGCTTTCCTGTCCTGTAGGTCCAGATTTAGTCACTGCTTTTATATAGTCCTTTTCACAACCAAAGCTGACTTGCTAAGAGCTTGATAGATCAAAGAAAACCAAACTATTTTTATCACCAGGGACAGAATGGGTATCTATCCATTGCCCAGAGTGGCCCTATACCCTCCATGAGGGTAGAAGCAGAAGAGACAGCAGTGAGAATCTACCAAATCCTCGACTAGAGAAAACCTGGCCCTGGTACACTGTCCAGGCTGACTTGAGAAGGCAGGGTGATGTAGTCAGGATAGAAAAGGTTTGCAGGACTGAAGTGCTGGGTTGAAATCTTGACTCTGCTCTTGACTCCAGTGAAGGTCTTAATCTCCTCAAGTATCATCTATAACAAGGGGTAATAACGCCTTGCAGAATTATTCTAAGTGGTAAAACAGATAACACATGTAGAACTTATAGTAGTGACATTCAGTTCAGTTCAGTCGCTCAGTTGTGACCAACTCTTTATGACCCCATGAATTGCAGCACGCCAGGCCTCCCTGTCCATCACCAACTCCCGGAGTCCACCAAAAGTCATGTCCATCAAGCTGTGATGCCATTCAACCATCTCATCCTCTGTCATCCCCTTCTCCTCCTGCCCTCAATCCTTCCCAGCATCAGGGTCTTTTCAGATGAGTCAGCTCTTCGCATCAGGTGGCCAAAGGATTGGAGTTTCAGCTTTATTGTCAGTCCTTCCAATGAACACCCAGGACTGATCTCCTTTAGGATGGACTGGGTGGATCTCCTTGCAGTCCAAGGGACTCTCAAGAGTCTTCTCCAGCACCACAGTTCAAAAGCACCAATTCTTCAGTGCTCAGCTTTCTTTATAGTCCAACTCGCACATCCATACATGACCACTGGAAAAACCATAGCCTTGACTAGATGGAGCTTTGTTGGCAAAGTAATGTCTCTGCTTTTTAATATGCTGTCTAGGTTGGTCATAACTTTCCTTCCAAGGAGTAAGCATCTTTTAATTTCATGGCTTCAGTCACCATCTGCAGTAATTTTGGAGCCCAGAAAAATAAAGTCTGACACTGTTTCCCCATCTATTTTCTATGAAGTGATGGGACCAGATGCCATGATCTTAGTTTTCTGAATGTTGTGGCATTACAAAAGGGATATTGAGAGGAGATATACACCCGGGTGCAAGTAAAAAGGAGATATATTATCTGTCAGTTTAGTTCAGTCACTCAGTCATGTCTGACTCTTTGCGACCCCATGGACTGCAGCACGCCAGGTCTCCCTGTCCATCACCGACTCCCAGAGTTTACTCAAACTCATGTCCATTGAGTCAGTGATTCCATTCAACCATCTCATTCTCTGTCGTCCCCTTCTCCTCCCGCCTTCAATCCTTCCCAGCATCAGGGTCTTTTCAAATGTCAGCTCTTTGCATCAGGTAGCCAAAGTATTGGAGTTTTAGCTTCAACAAGACTCCTTCCAATGAATATTCAGAACTGATTTCCTTTAGGATGGACTGGTTGGATCTCCTTGCAGTCCAAGGGACTCTGCATATAAGTTAAATAAGCAGGGTGGCAATATACAGCCTTGATGCATCCTTACCCTATTTGGAACCAGTCTGTTGTTCCACGTCTGTTGCTTCCTGACCTGCATGAAGGTTTCTCAAGTGGCAGGTCAGGTGGTCTGGTATTCCCATCTCTTTCAGAATTTTCCAGTTTGTTTTGATCCACAGAGTCAAAGGCTTTGGCATAGTCAATAAAGCAAAAATAGATGCTTTTCTGGAACTCTCTTGCTTTTTCGATGATCCAGTGGATGTTAGCAATTTGATCTCTGGTTCCTCTGCCTTTTCTAAATCCAGCCTGAACATCTGAAAGCTCACGGTTCACGTATTGTTGAAGCCTGGTTTGGAGAATTTTGAGCATGACTTTACTAGCGTGTGAGATGAGTGCAATTGTGTGGTAGTTTGAGCATTCTTTGGCATTGCCTTTCTTAGGGATTGGAATGAAGACTGACCTTTTCCAGTCCTGTGGCCACTGCTGAGTTTTCCAAATTTGCTGGCATATTGAGTGCAGCACTTTCACAGCATCCTCTTTTAGGATTTGAAATAGCTCAACTGGAATTCCATCACCGCCACTAGCTTTGTTCGAAGTGATGCTTTCTAAGGCCCACTTGACCTCACATTCCAGGATGTCTGGCTTTAGGTGAGTGATCACAACATCGTGATTATCTGGGTCATGAAGATCTTTTTTGTACAGTTCTTCTGTGTATTCTTGCCACTTCTTCTTAACATCTTCTGCTTCTGGTAGGTCGATACCATTTCTGCCCTTTATTGAGCCATCTTTGCATGAAATATTCCCTTGGTATCTCTCATTTTCTTGAAGAGATCTCTTATCTTTCCCATTCTGTTATTTTCCTCTATTTCTTTGCACTGATCACTGAGGAAGGCTTTCTTATGTCTCCTTACTATTCTTCGGAACTCTGCATTCAAACTGGTATATCTTTCATTTTCTCCTTTGCTTTTTGTTTCTCTTCTTTCCACAGCTATTTGTAGAGAATTTTAAAGCAATAATAAAAGTGGACTTGTTTTTTATTATTACAACTCACAGACAATCCTAGACAAACCAGTAATTGGCTTCTTCTCACCCAGGCAGGCAACTCCCACTGAGCTGCTCCCCAACCTTGATACACAACTGGCTTAGTGACTAGTGCATTGTAGAACCCTCAGGAAATGCTATTCTCTGGTAGGTGGAAATAGGCCAAATCTGTGTGAAAACAGATATGACTTAAGAAAAGTGCCTCACAGACCTAGAAAAAGAACTTACGGTTTCTGAGGGGAAGGTAGAGTTAGGGAATTTGGGAAGGTTATGTACACACTGTTATATTCAAAATGGATAACCAACAAGGACCTAGTGTATAGCACATGGAACTCTTCTTAATGTCAAATGCCAGCCTGGATAGGAGGGGGTTTAGGGGGAAATGGATGCATGTATACGTATGGCTGAGCCCCTTTGCTATTCGCCTGAAACTACCACAACACAGTTAATGAGCTATACCCAGATACAAAATAAAGTTTAAAATTCGGGGGAAAAAAAGAGAAGAACCTCTTGAGCAAAATCTTACTATAGCTCAACTGACAGTCAGTTGAAGACAGTGAAAAATGATCTATCGAGGATTTTACAAAAGTGATTTCTGTAATCCAAGTGTCAACTGACTTGGCACATTGTTTCTACTTTTACCCTATACTTCATCTCCTTTAACATAAAGACTTCCGTCCACAAGCATCAGTATGCAATATGGACTTTATGATTTCTCATGGGAGACAGACTGCTCATATCACCCACAAAGTATTTTCCTCCAAAATCTCCATGATACATCTCCATTTCTCCAAAACATATCCTTCTGTATCCATAGGGCCACCTCTCTTTCTACCTTTCCGCACATAGACTTTGCATCTTCTCCAGCTGCAGTACCTGGCTGTGGATCTTTCCTCTGGGTCTCCTTGAATCTCTCTCCTGTTTCAGCTAGAGCAATTTAGATCCATCCCAGATCCTTCACACTACCTTCATATAAGAAATGGCCAGCAAACATCAGATCCTTCAGTCACCATGTGTTAAACTGAGTTCACACTAAATAACAAAAGTGACAGTAACAAAACCTTACATTTTTCTTGTTCACAAAACTTTTTTGTGGAAATTTTTGCATTCTGCCTTTGTGCTCATTAACATACAGAACTAGACTATCTAATAAAAAATCATGCCATTAACTTTACAATAAATCACCCAGTTGGGTCTTAATAAAATTATTTCAAAACAGTCAGTAAGAAAGCCTCATAAGGGTTAAGAATCATACTGATATTTACTCAATTCTCTGCTCTTTACACTCATTTTCTCAAGAGGACCCCAAGAAAAACTAAAAACTTAAGTCAAATGTGTGTGCTTAGTCATACGGTCATGTCCGACTCTTTGTGACCCCATGGACTGCAGCCCACCAGGCTCCTCTGTCCATGGGGATTCTCCAGGCAAGAATACTGGAGTGGGTTGCCATGCCCTCCTCCAGGGGATCTTCCCAATCCAGGGATCAAACCCACATCTCCCACATTGCAGGGGGATTCTCTACCAGCTGAGCCACCAGAGAAGCCCAATAGAGCATAATTTTTATTTCATTCTTAATTATTATCAAAATATTGTTGATTTACAAAATCTTCACAAAAGCATACACATTGATGCAATGGAAGCAATATAATAACAGTGAAAAAAGGTAATCACTGTAGAAGTCATTTATTATAACTCTCTTATTTTAGAGTCAGGGTTCAGCACAGCAATCAGTAGAAACTACTTAAGCAGAAAAGTTAGTTGTTGGAAAGCTATTGAGTAGCTCAGAGAATCAACATGAAGACTCAAAAACAATGTTGAAAAAAATGGTCAGGAACCAAGGAACATAGCCAAGTAGGACACAGCCAAAATCATCCCACAAGAACTGTTCTGGACTCTACCACTGGACATACCAACCCTGGACACTCATCATTATATTCCTGGACTCTTACTTCCACTACCATATAAATAATCTCTGGCTGTCCCTGCATCTCTGTGCCAGGCCTTTAAGAGTCAAAGTTCTAGGCAAGAGTACCCAAATGGATTAATCCAGGGTCACATTTCTATGGAGCCATCACTCCCCCACCTTAATAGCTTACATACACATGGATGTCAAGGTGGTACCCGCAGGTGTCCCAAGCAACAGTGTCAGAATCTCCAAGGTGGGGAGTAAGAGACAGGTGCCATAGGCCCAGGGTAAGGCACTGTCAGGTTATATATGCATGATGCTGGTCATTGCCCACACACATCTGGTGATCTTATTCTACAGTGGCCAATGAGGCCAAAAGGACTCAAAATAGAAATAAGAAAGCCTTGTATACTTTAGGACTTTGTTTCCCACTCTTTGATACACAAGCGTCTCACGACCAACATCTTAAGTATCTTACCAAAGCATTATGATGCTCACTACTTCCCACTCCTCTGATTTTACCAGTATGATGTCATCAATGTACTAGACCTATATAACCTCTTGCTGAAGAGTGGGAATGGCCAAGGTCCCAAGGCAATCATGGGGGGGCATAAAGTCATGATGCTGGTATCATCGGAGGCAATTTAGCCAAAGTTTATTCTTGTTCCAGTTAGAAGTGACAGTTTCCTGATATTTTCTATTAATTGAATACTGGAGATAAATGTCAATTCAGTTGTTAACTCCAGTAGCCAAGCCAGGATCAATTTGTTTCAGGTAAGGAAACTATATTCAGGATGCAGCTGATGATTAAGAAAATCCACTGTTAGTCTCTAAAATCCTTCTATATGTAGCATTGGCCAAACAGATTTAAAATGAAGATGTGGACTGAAGGCAATTATAGATTCAATGCAATCTCTTATCAGATTACCAGTGGCATTTTCCCAGAACTAGAAAAAAAATTTTTTAATTTGTATGGAAACATAAAAGACCCTGAATAGCCAAAGCAATCCTGAAAAGGAAAAACAGAGGTGGAGGAATCAGGCTCTCTGACTTCAGATTATACTACAAAGCTACAATAATCAAAATAGTATGGTACTGTTTTCCACAATATGGCAAAATCACCATAAGCCCTAATGGGCTTTACTGACCCTTTGAACAATTGAAAAATACAACTCTTGACAACAGGTCCCATATCAGTTATACAGGTATTAATAATAGAAAAATTGGAAAATGACTATGAGCAAAATGAAAAAAAAATTAAATCATCAAGTGATGATTTTTATCATTTTATAAACATTTTTGTATCAACAAAAGTTATTCTACAACATCTTTTTTCAGACTTTATTTAAACTATTAAAATTTGACTAAATTCACAGGCAGAATATACTGTTTTAATGGTCAGTGTACTAATAGCAACACCACTCAAAATGGTTGATTATAGTAACAGGCAAAATAATACTTCTAAGAGCAGAAATAAAGTTCTTCTAAGTACCTAATCAAGCAGAATTTTAATGACTTCTCCAAGACCACCTTTGCACAATCTTCCCCACTCATGCTAACTCCACACCTAATCTAGGAAATCCCATGCCAGAGAAATGTCACAAAGGAATTAACCAGGAAAAAATAAAGAATTTATGCAAACAGCTACATGCTAAATTACTACACTCAATTAGATAATTAAATCTCAGCTGTCTGCACAAGATAAGGCCCAAATAAACATGTGGTGAATGATAAGTGAATGGTTGAAGAAGTCAAGAAGGAAAACAATAACCTGCTTTTGGGTGAACTTGAAAAATTCAAGGGAAAAGGAGAAAAAATGATACAGTTTCAATATTTCTCTATCAGACTATGAAGGAAAGTTAGCACATGGGATATTATTCATATCTCCATTTAACTTTTAAAACAGAGATTGATTTTCCTTTGTAAGGTACTGATTAATATCAATAGTAATGAGCCTACTAAAAATTGAAATACAAGGACAAAACATATTTATAAGGAAGCATATAGAAATGATGATGTTTCTTGTTGAATGCATCCTTGGAAACACACAGTCTGTTGGACAAATAAAGACAATTTTTCATGCCATCTCAAGCAATAATGGATTAAGTGGTTGCTACTTTACACAGATGTGCATAAACTAGGGATATAGGATTCACCAAATAATATAAACCTTATATTGGAAGGTTTATAAGTCTTAGAACTTAATCATTCCAGTGTCCCAATTAAAGGATCCACTTAATACACTCCCTAGGAGATGGTGCTCATGGAAGTCTCTGGCAGACAAAGAAAAGTATATGCAAGGGTTATCAGGGTGGAAAGACAATCTTGAGACAGTATAAGTAAAGTTTATTTCCTATTTTCCTTGGAGAAATCATCAGAGAAGAGTTACAGGAATGATATTCACAGAGAAAGATTTTTAAATAAAATTGAAACACCATTCAGCCAACCTTGAGAAAAGAAAATGACAATGAGCTTCAAGATGCTTTGTTTTTCCCTCTCTGATCAGTTTTCTAAATATCCATGTAAGTCCACAAAAGGAAAAGGAAAGACTTTCATGATAAGCCTTTTCACTCTATTTAAATTATAAAGCAGAAAAACATCCTAAAAGGGAAAAGGTGACATGTTACAACGGGCTCCTGAGGGAATATGGCTAAATTCACTTAATCTCTGGAGATGTTTGAAAATTGGACTGCCTTAAGTATATAGCCTTAGGGCAAGAATGGCTGGCTGACCTCTCCAAGACCGCAGTTGCCGGCTATCAAACACACCGCATCAGTGCTCTCACGGCCTCTTTCCTGTGCTGAAGGAAGAATTCAGGAAGTTCAGTGACTCTCGAGGTCAAATTTAAGGAGTCCAAGAATTCTACAGCTTTGCCAAGAACCTCGGAGTTTATTGTTGGTTTTTAAGGATGGGTGAGCAACTTTATGAAAGACAGAGGGGGGAAAAAAGTGCTTCAGTAAAGGTTCAAGTACTTTTTGAGACATTTCAGTAAACTTTTATATTCCTTTCCTGTTAGGTATGAGATTTGACTTTAACTTGTTACCCTGCTACCATTTTCATGGATGCTAGCAGAAGACATGAGGCATCTGGTTAGAGATGTGGGACTCATGGCACAGTAAGCACTGTGATTATTAGTATGTTTCCATCAGTTCCACTTGGCCTTCAAGTAGAGGCTACGTGTAGGTCCAGACAGATGCCCACACACAGTGGGTGCAAGGCACTCCTCTACAAGAGAGAAATACAAAGCTCTGGGAACTTACCATGTCACAGGAAGCATAATCAAGTCTGTGTTGTCCCAAAGGGAGACTTTACTTCATGCCTCAAGCTTGCTCACTGCTTGAGCGAGCACTGTCCTGAGCAACGGTCTGGGTATAAAGTGATGTTGCCTTGTGTTCTCGGCATGCTCATCTAGATGCATAGGAGTAGAGGATGCCTACAGAAGTCTGCCTCTCCCATTATTTCCTTCCACTATTCCATTCTCTTACCCAATCGTCCTTTGTCTCCTGAAACTGTAGGAAAAAGGAAACTCTATTGGATAGACTCAGACCTCTCCGAGCCTATCTTGCCACATCTTTGAGGTCTGTGGCCTGAGAAGAGTCCCACAATCTCAGAGACTGATATACGATTTCAGATTCTGAGAAATAAGTGTCCTCATTCACAGGATCTCTTCTATGGCCACCCAGGAGGAAAGATGGCTGTCCTTCTTTCTTCTTAAACATGAGATGCCCACAGATTTAACCTGTTCCCCTCTTGTTGTCCAATTTTCATCTCTCTCCTAATAGTACTAGAAACATCTTACACCTCCATACACAGATTCTCCAAGAGATGGATTTTCTCAGACTGTCACTCATCAGAAAGGTACTGTCTATAGGCATACCTGAGAAAGATGAATTTGAGCAAGCAAAATATTGAATTATTAAAGCATTATGGCTGCACTTCAGAATCAATAGTGATTCAACACATCCCATTTTCTGCAAGATTTATCTATATAACTAGTCACAACAGCCATGACTAATGATGTTTACATCTTGGGTCAAAGAAGATTCCACCTGCCAGTCTTCTTGCCACCCTCTTTATCTTCATCCAGAAAGGCATAATGAAAGCAAGTCAAAGAGATGTCATTGTAGAGAAAATTTTGAATTCATTTTTATCTATTTGGTCAGAAAGTAAATCAGTTGCAAGTTGGATCACTTTATCTACTAATGATGTTACAATTAAATGGCTGGTGTCCAGCTCACAGATGACCACAGACAGCACATCAGTAAACAATGACCTGCAAGTAAGAACCTTTGAAACCTTAAGAGTGCATCCAAAGTGAATTTTCATAAAAGCATTTCTGGACTGGATCAGTTTTGGTTTCAGCATTTTTAAATTAATTTGGGGAAAGTACCAAGAAACTGTACATGAAATTGTTCAAGTTCTAGGGGCACTTCAAGTATTGCTATGAGAAGGGTGTAATTCCATTACTTTGTCTCTCCATCTCTCTCTCTCTCACACACACACGTGACACTGTCTTGTATAACTCTTACACTTGAAAGAGAGACCTTTATCACATTTGCTCGGCTTCGACACCAACCAGATACTTGTGCAATGCCTGTGGGGAGGCAGAGGAGGGGTAATCCCAGAGGCAGGTACTCCTACACAAGTTTTTTGCAAGAAGTTAACTCAGCATGTGATACTCCCACTACTTCTCCTAGCTCTATATTGGGAGGTTCCCAGGTTTAGGCACTCAGCTGCCAAAGAAGCAGTCTCTGTGCCCTTGGGTACACAGACTGATAGGCTGTCCCTGTTTCTCCCTCTCTGTCCATACCTCATGATCTCTGATCTGATTTTAATACTTCCAAACCACACTCATTATTTACAGATCATGGAGAGGTAGGAGGGAGAATTAGTAGCATTTCAATGAGAAGAGTATTGCACAGTGGGAGCTCCAGAGGTTTATGCTGCTATTTATCAGGCTCTCACCAAACACAGGCTCTAGGTGTTCTGTCAGCTTGGATTTCTTTAATTTTCACAACAGCCCTCGTAATCTTTCCTGATAGATGAAGAATCAGATGCTGAAACAGTGTAAATGCCTTGCTCATGGACCTGGGCCCTGAAGCCCATCTTCTGTCCATGGACTATGCTATAAAAGGTTCAAAGAGGCATTTCCTAGAATTTGAACTGTTACCTCAAGGAAGCATTGTTTATTTGTTCTTTCTGCTAAGTGAGCTTAAATTACACAGAAATAAAGTTTGGGTAGACAACTTAATAGTGATCTACTAAAACAGGGGGCTGGAAAAAGGGTGAACACTCCATCCTTAAGAGCATCGGAAAGGACAACAGCAACTGGCCATCTTGAATTGTTTAGGGAAAACAGAGGAAATCTTTCTTCTTTCAAGGTCAACTGTTCCAGAGGGAAAAACTGAATCAAGGGAATACTAATCACTAAGATTTAATGTAGTACTTTTCCTGTGCCAGACCTTACTGAAGTGCTTTATATTAGGTAATAAAACTAAAATCAGAAAAAGTGGAGCCCAAGTTTTCCCTTGGAAAAATAAATACTTGTCCTCAAAACTATTTTTAAATTACAAGCAGTACAATTTTTTCACAAATAATACTTCAGCTCCATGAAGTTTAGAAGTTGGCAGTTTGAAACCCGAGAGGCATGGAGAAGAAAGGGGAACGAGAGAGAGAGGAAAAGGGGGTAGCGGTGGAGGCGGGGAAAGAAGTAGGAAGAAAGGAGAAAGACACTTAAAGGCTGGGGGAAAGGAGACTAGAAGAGGAAGAATCAAAAGTAGAGAACAGGGGAAACAGGAGAAACAAAAACTGAGAAGCAGATAAAAAGAGAAGAACATAAGGGAAAGGCAACCCTAGGAAGATTATTTTTACATCATACTCCTATTCAGCTAGGCTGTGAGTGGAGTTTAGGCCAAACTATCCAAAAATTATTTCCTTTTACGATGCCTAGTGAGCTGTTCCACCGTCATTCACAGATCTGCAGCCTCCTACTACATTTTTCAGTCTAGGCTCCAAGTGATGTAACTACAGTAGCAGGTAGCCAGCTACTATCATTTTCACACTGAACAAAACCAAAATGAAAGTGAAACTGACACTCAAGTCTGAATCAACGTCAATGCTTATCCCTCAAAACAAGCTGGGCTATATGGTTTACACTTCAGTTCAAGGCCAAAAAACAAAATCTATCTAGAAGTGACACAGTCTCAACTGAAAAAAAAGAATATCCTTGGCTGCATTCTAGATTTCCTCCCTTTCTGGAGTAATCTTTTGCTACAGCTGTTCCTCAAGCTAGTCATCAACTATTTATCTTCCTTTTGGTCAATACGTTCTGCTGGCCAGGCTCATCACCTCCTTAAGGGCATTCTCTGAGTTGTTTACTGCATCAGAACAACACGTGAAGTGGTCCTCCGCACCTCATTCATTTTGCCTCTCCACTCATCACTGCTTTCCTCCGTAGGTCAACGGATTGAAGAATAGTAGCACATTTTTCAAGTGAAACTGAAAATGTTCCAAGTTTCCTAAGTCTCCACAGGCAACTTCACAGATCTGTGTAACACAAGATGGAATTCCGAAGGCGGAGTGAAGCTCTTTGGGAAAAGTTAGAAAGTCACCAGACGCTGCTGTGACAAAGAGTCTAAAATGCTTTCTTCTAAATGTGCATGTGATTAGACCTTGGGAAACTACTCTATCATTATTGTAATGGAGATTTTTTTTTCCACAAAGTTGCATTTTTTCCTACTCGAAGTCTCTTGACTAAATGAGTTTCACATGTGTAATCAAAGCATTATGTGTGTCACTGTTCTTGGAGTTAATTGGAGCAATTTTTGTTAAAATTTACCCACATAGTAAAACACTCTTTGAAAACAATTTCATGAAAGAGACTCTTTAAAGTTATTATTTTAAATGTAACCATGTACCTTTACTTTAGCTTAAGTATTTTTTTTCTCTTGGACGAAATGGGTACCCTTAGGCTCAATGGGTCTTTACATCAGTATAAGAGTTACATTTTGGTTCTTAAACAATGATTAGAAGGTGATGTATTACTGCACAGGGAAATTTTTAAACATCAAAACCTCCTGCAAATAATAGAATTCTTAAAATCATGATTAATAGTGAAAAACTGGAAAAAACTTCAACAATATGCATTCATTCAGTCAACAAATCTCTATTGAGGATCTACCTTACATTAACTTTGCCACAGTTCTTGCAACCATCCGCATCTTGTGATGCCCATATCCTGGAGAAAAAGGAAATGTGTTATGTAAATTATGGTGCATTCAAAGAACTAGATTATCGTATGGTCCTATAAATCATGTGATATAAGTATTTTTAGAACTAAAATGATGCTCACAGTATGATAAATAAAAAGTTTACAAAGAAGATTATAGTATGGTGACTTTTATTCAATGAACATAGTATTATAAAGCTAACAATTCAGATTTTACTATATATAGGTGGACACTGTTCCAAGTACTTCACATAAATTATTTTATTTTATCCTCTTTATAATTCTGTGCAGTTTGGGGTTAATATCATTATTAACCCCATTTTAAAAATAAAGGAATGGGGATTGAGGCACAAAAAGACTAATTAACTTGCCTGTAGTCACACAGCTTGTTAGTGAGGAACTGGGGTTTTAACGCAGTTAGTTTGGCTCTGGATATATGCACTTTCATCAACATGCTCTGTTGACTCATATGTGCTTGGGCTCACATTGTGTGGGTTCAAATCCAGGCTAAGCTACTTGTCAGTCACGTGACCTTGAGTAAGTTATTTAACATCCCTAAACCTCAGTGCCTCCTGCTCTGAAATGGAGAAAATAAGAGTTGCCCTCTCACAGTGGATGTTCCACAGTGGAACATGTGGATGATGTGAGAACTTCTCCACGGAGTGCTTAGCACAGCACCTGGCACACAGTGAGGGCTCAATAAAAACTCAGTAAAGGTTTTTCTTCACCATCTTCTTCAAATTCTGGAAGAATATATGCCCAAATATTGACAGTGGCAACTTCTGAGAAGGGTAACTACAGAACATTTTCCTTTTATTCCTTTTATTTAACAATATTTTCTACTTTTTTCTAATATATATGTACTGTGTAATTAACAAACTTTTGACTATAAAGTAAAATTTGTATTTCTCAACTGTAGCATGCTATAAGTATAATTTCTATAAAGAAAGGACCAACAATGTTAAACTTTCATCAAGTACATTTTATGTATAAGGCATCACTGGTGGGGGGTAAAAATAAATAAGTAAATAAATAAAAATGAATAAGACCCCAAGGGCGCTCTGACCGAGCTTGCAGCAGAGTAGGCCAAAAAAAAAGTATAGAGGGAGAAGAACGGTCAGGACAACAGGCAATTATTTTAAGAAAGACACACGCACAACACTACAAGCCCAGCAGAGGCTGGGAACCTGCCCGAGAAGCAAGAGAAGGCTCCATTGAAAGGGACAGCAGTCAGTCCCCAGGGCTCAGGAAACATGTGCTCCTACTTCTCAGAGGAAAAAACATAAGTAAATTATATGTACAGTATGATGGAAATGTCAGAAGCAACGAAATCACCTGCATACATTGTTAAGCCATGTCAAGTTACTGTTCATCTGGGATGTCATACTTATCATATTTAAGAACTCCATCTGCCCCTCCTCCCTGACAATCAACTCACTTCGCATCAGGCTTACATATGAGCCTTTAGCTGAGGGCCTAAGAATGTATAGAGACTTTGCAAGAGGATAAGTGGGGCTGGGAGTGGAGGGGACTTTTCTGGACAAACTGACTGAAGATGGGAGCAACGACATGGAGCTATTAGAAAAAAGATTTGGCAGAAAAGAAGTCTGACTCACAAAGGGCATCCATGCATGAGCAGGGCTGGTGGGAAATGAAATAATAGGTCTCATTTAAATTCTCAGAAAGCCACTAGTGAGAGAAGGTGGGGTTTGGAAAGAGAGAAGAGTCCTGTGTTGAATTTTGCACCAATGAGCTGATAGAACACAGATTATGTATTTCATTTCAATGCCATTACCATGCCCTAAGAGACAGGATTAATCAGAAACTGTCTGATCAGAAAGAGTTGGACTGCCTGAGCTAAGTCTAAGGATAAAGATTGATTACCTGTGGAGTTATCAATTTTGGATGTTACTTAGATGCTGCTGCTTATATACCATTATGCTTCCAATTCTTGAAGAGAGAATATTTTTTAAATAAAACTTTCATACTTTAACAAATTAAACATAAAACTCCAAAGTTGCCAACTGAGAAAAGAATCTCAACACAAAGGGACAAGACTTGGAACCACATTAAAGAGCTGATAACAAATCACTAAGATAAATGGGAGCACCGCCAAAAATAAAATTCATAGAAGTCATAAGCAGGTAATTTACACACACACACAAAGTACAAATGGGTAATAAACATAGAAAGATTGCTACTCTCCTCAGAAATAGAAGCAATGCAAATTAAAGCAGTGATGAAGTATCATTGCTATCAAATTAAAAAAATAAAAAAACAGTCAATCATAGTGTTGAGAAACATTACAGAACAGTTTGAGAATATGTATCAAAAATATAAATACACTTTAAACAAACAGGTGGTTGCCAAAGGGAAGGGAGGGGAGAGGAGAAAAGAAAGGTGAGGGAGATTAGGAAGTACAAACTTCCAATCATAAGAGTTATGAGTATGTACAGTGTAGAGAATATAGTATCTTTCTGTGGTGATGCATCTAACCAGAATTATCACAGTGACCATGTTGAAATTTGATCATTAGAAATAGCAAATCACTATCTTATATAACAGAAACTAACACAATGTTGCAGGTCAACTGTATTTCAAAAACAAATTATAGAGGGCTTCCCTGATGGTTCAGTGGTAAAGAATCTGCCTGCCAATGCAGGAGACATGGGTTTGCTCCCCGACCCAGGAAAATGCCACGTGCCTCAGAGCAACTAAGCTCATGTACCACAACTATAGAGCCTGTGCTCTAGACCCCAGGAACGGCAACTACTGAAGCCCCCATGCCCTAGAGCCCCTGCTCTGCAGCAAGAGAAGCCGTCAGACGAGAAGCCCACGCACCACAAGTAGAGAATAGCCCTCCACTCACCACAACTAGAGAAAAGCCTGTGCAGTAACGAAGACCCAGCACAGTCTAAATAGATAATAAAATTATTTTAAAAAAAAAACCTATAGAAAGAGAGATCAGATTTGTGGTTACCAGAAAGTGAGGGGTTGAGAGAGGAAAAATTGGATGAAGGCAATCAAAAAGCACAAATTTCCAGTTATAAGATAAGTACTAGGAATATAATGTATAACATGACAAACATAATTAACGCTGCTTTCATGTATGTAAAATATGTTATTTTCATGTATGAAAATTAAGAGCAAATTCTAAGGGTTCTCATCATAAGAAAACATTTTTTTCTATTTCTTTAATTTCGTATCTATATGAGATGACAAATAATTACTAAATTTCACTGTGATAATCATTTCATGAAGTATGCAAGTCAAATCAGTATGCTGTGCACCTTAAACATACAAAGCTGTATGTCAACTGTATCTCAATAAAATTGAAAGAAAAAAAGGGAGAAAATATACATGCATATACTTTCACCCAACATTTGCACTTCTAAGAATGTATTATAAGGAAATAGATAGAATATACACCAAAATTTATGACAGAGATATTCACTACAAAATTATTCGAAAAAAGAGAACAATCTAAAGGGCTCACAATCAATAATTAGTTAAATAAACTATATTATTTTTAACTTTATTTTAAAATAATTTTAGACTTACTAAAAGGTGTTTGGCAGTGCAAAGACATCTTTATAATAACTTTGGAACAAATTCAAACTGAATTCATAAAACCTGGTGGATGCTTTCTGACTAGCTAGGGGAATTTGTCGACCAATTCTGAAAGTCTTTTGTGGGGAGAATGTGGACTAGGTACACTTCTGTGCAACCTCAGAAACTCAAAAGTCACGTTGACTTTGACCAGGCTAATGTAGAACTGTGAGCTCCCATATTGCTGATAGCTTGATTACAGATTGCAATACTAATCCTCCATTCCCTGTGGATGGTACTACCTGTAGAAGAAAGTTAGAGAAACATATAAGATCAAAATAATATTCAGAGAGAAAGAAATTTTGAAAAGTACAAACTAGTGACAGCCAACTCTCAGAAAAATTCTATAACTGATTGTTAATCAGAATTTAGAAAATTTTAGTAAAGAAAGCAGCAACACCATGAGACAATGAAGACTCACAAAAATGAATCCAGTCAGATTACTCCATTTGACTCTTGTCAAGGGGTCCCAAGAGTCACAGAACACAAAAATATCATAGACTAAGCCTAGATCTCATTCAAGCACTTTACGTCTCTTTTGACGCCTGTGACCAGTAGCAGTTCTGGCTAATGACTTATTAAAGCACTTATCATAATTTATTCAATGTATTTATATAGATGCAGATGTTTTTTTATTCCTTCCATAATGCCTACACAGAGTGGGCACTTGGTCTTTGCTGGGTTGATAAATAAATGATGCTATATTTTAAATTTCTTTGGAGATTCTGGTAAACTTTTCACATTAGCTTTCAGAGAAATAGTCCTAAAGATAAGTGTGAACAAATCATCTGATTTCCCTTAGCAGAGGAGAAACAAATAGATTTTTCCTCTCAAGGTCCCAGATGAGAGCAAAACATATTTCACTGGGTCAGGCAAGGGGAGGAATCCATCTGTTGGTGTTTATAAAACAAACACTTGGGATTCCACTAGATTATCAGTTCGCAGAGACTATCCCCCGCACTTGTCTTCCCAGTCCCCAAACCTGAGTTGTGTTGACCCACCTCACTTTCCCCAATGTTCCTGGAAGCCAATTTCCCAGGATAATAAAATTTAGCACGATTTGGATGACATGAAAAAAGGAAGGGAGCTGACTAGTGAGAAAGGAGGCACATGATATAATCAGCTCGAGTCTCACGAAGCCCCTAAGAAATGTCCTGCTCTTACATAGAAAACCAGTTGAGTGAGTTTTTCCTCATTTGCAGATGCTTTTCTGGATTGAAATTAAGTATATTTTCACATTATAAAACGCTAACTCTGTACTAGACGCCAGAAGTCCGATTTTTCAACTGCCTTCCTGGTGCTTAAGAAAATTTGAGTTGAGTTTAAAAAAAAAAAGAAAGAAAGAAAGAGTTCAGTTCTTAAATTAAAGGAAACAGCTAATCTTCCCAGATGTTTAAGTTAGAACATAAATTACAGGTAACTCCCACCATAAACACAGCTGCTCTATCTCGCCTCATGACATTAAAGACAAACATGCTTCTGTCAGGATCTCAGGAAGAGCAGAAGAGATCTCCCATTGTGGGGAGCAAGTGAAAACAGTCCTGTTGGCATCCCCGAAATGCAGGGCGTGTAAACACACTCCCATCCACTCTCTCTGGCTTGGAGATAAGTAGGGACATTTCCTTAAAAGAGTTTCAAAATGAAAGGCAAAGCTTTCCAGCTGGAAAGGGAGCCTGTGTGTCAATGACAAACATTACACTGAATGTCAACAACACAACAGTTTGAAACATTACAGAGACAGCCTCAGATGACTCTGTTCACTGTAGGCCTGACTGGCCGTGCTGTTGAGACATAATTATAAGGGGCCCACAGGCACAGCTCCAGAGTTGGCCCCATTAGCAGGAGACACTGGGTTAAGCTAGGATAAAGAGGCAACAGACTCATTTTTTCAATAATTCAGATAATCTCAGCATCACTGAGATGGCCTCTAAGCATCTAAGGTCAATTAAAATTAAAATAAAGAGAAAATATTTTGTATTTATTTTTTAAATAAAACTCTGCTGCTGTTGCAGCTAAGTCACTTCAGTCGTGTCCAACTCTGTGTGACCCCATAGATGGCAGCCCACCAGGCTCCCCCATCCCTGGGATTCTCCAGGCAAGAAAACTGGAGTGGGTTGCCATTTCCTTCTCCAATGCATGAAAGTGAAAAGTGAAAGTGAAGTCACTCAGTCATGTCCGACTATTAGCGACCTCATGGACTCTAGTTTGATATATTCTAGGCAAAAGTCAGATATAGAAGGAGAGAACGGGAATAGAGGAAAGAGAAAAAGAGACAGGCAAAGAAGAGTAGGTCATCATCCTATCAAATCTCAGGTTCAGTTCAATTCAGTTCAGTTGCTCAGTCACGTCTGACTCTTTGCGACCCCATGAACTGCAGCACGCCAGGCCACCCTGTCCATCACCAGCTCCCAGAGTTTACCCAAACTTGTGTCCATTGAGTCGGTGATACCATCCAACCATCTCATCCTCTGTCGTCCCCTTCTCCTCCTGCCCTCAATCTTTCCCAGCACCCGGGTCTTTTCAAATGAGTCAGCTCTTCGCATCAGGTAGCCAGAGTACTGGAGTTTCAGCTTCAACATCAGTCCTTCCAATGAACACCCAGGACTGATCTCCTTTAGGTTGGATCTCCTTGCAGTCCAAGAGACTCTCAAGAGTCTCCTCCAACAGCACAGTTCAAAAGCATCAATTCTTCGGCGCTCAGCTTTCTTCACAGTCCAACTCTCACATCCATACATGACCACTGGAAAAACCATAGCCTTGACTAGATGGACCTTGGTTGGCAAAGTAATGTCTCTGCTTTTCAATATGCTATCTAGGTTGGTCATAACTTTCCTTCCAAGGAGTAAGAGTCTTTTAATTTCATGGCTGCAATCACCATCTTCAGTGATTTTGGAGCCCCAAAAAATAAAGTTAGCCACTGTTTCCACTGTTTCCCCATCTATTTGCCATGAAGTGACGGGACCAGATGCCATGATCTTAGTTTTCTGAATGCTGAGCTTTAAGCCAAACTTTTTACTCTCCTCTTTCACTTTCATCAAGAGGCTCTTTAGTTCCTCTTCACTTTCTGCCATAAGGGTGGTGTCATCTGCATATCTGAGGTTATTGATATTTCTCCCTGTAATCTTGATTCCGAAACTGCAATACTTTGGCCACCTCATGCAATGAGTTGACTCACTGGAAAAGACTCTGATGCTGGGAAAGGTTGGGGGCGGGAGGAGAAGGGGACGACGGAGAATGAGATGGTTGGATGGCATCACCGACTCTGTGGACATGAGTTTGAGTGAACTCCGGGAGTTGGTGATGGACAGGGAGGCCTGGCGTGCTGTGATTCATGGGGTCGCGGAGAGTCGGACACGACTGAGCGACTGAACTGAACTGAACTGAATCTTGATTCCAGCTTGTGCTTCTTCCAGCCCAGCGTTCCTCATGATGTACTCTGCATATAAGTTAAATAAGTGGGTGACAATATACAACCTTGACGTACTCCTTCTCCTATTTGGAACCAGTCTGTTGTTCCATGTCCAGTTCTAACTGTTGCTTCCTGACCTGCATACAGGTTTCTCAAGAGGCAGGTCAGGTGGTCTGGTATCCCCATCTCTTTCAGAATGTTCCACAGTTTCTTGTGATCCACACAGTCAAAGGCTTTGGCATAGTCAATAAAGCAGACATAGATGTTTTTCTGGAACTCTCTCGCTTTTTCAATGATCCAGCAGACGTTAGCAATTTGATTTCTGGTTCCTCTGCCTTTTCTAAAACCAGCTTGAACATCTGGAAGTTCACGGTTCACATATTGCTGAAGCCTGGCTTGGAGAATTTTGAGCATGACTTTACTAGTTTGTGAGATGAGTGCAATTGTGAGGTAGCTTGGCATTCTTTGGCATTGCCTTTCTTTGGGATTGGAATGAAGACTGACCTTTTCCAGTCCTGTGACCACTGCTGAGTTTTCCAAATTTGCTGGCATATTGAGTGAAGCACTTTCACAACATCATCTTTCAGGATTTGAAATAGCTCAACTGGAATTCCATCACCTCCACTAGCTTTGTTCATAGTGATGCTTCCTAGGCCCTCTTGACTTCACATTCCAGGATGTCTGGCTCTAGGTGAGTGATCACACCATCGTGATTATCTGGGTTGTGAAGATCTTTTTTGTACAGTTCTTCTGTGTATTCTTGCCACCTCTTCTTAATATCTTCTGCTTCTTTTAGGTCCATACCATTTCTGTCCTTTATTGAGCCCATCTTTGCATGAAATGTTCCCTTGCTATCTCTAATTTTCTTGAAGAGATCTCTAGTCTTTCCCATTCTATTGTTTTCCTCTATTTCTTTGCACTGATAACTGAGGAAGGCTTTCTTATCTCTCCTTGCTATTCTCTGGAACTCTGCATTCAAATGGGTGTATCTTTCTTTTTCTCCGTTGTTTTTCACTTTGCATCTTTTCACAGCTATTTGTAAGGCCTCCTGAGACAGCCATTTTGCTTTTTTGCATTTCTTTTTCTTGGGGATGGTCTTGATTCCTGTCTCCTATACAATGTCACGAACCTCCATCCATAGTTCATCAGGCACTCTATCTATCAGATCTAGTCCCTTAAATCTATTTCTCACTTCCACTGCATAGTTATAAGGGATTTGATTTAGGTCATACCTGAATGGTCTAGTGGTTTTCCCCACTTTCTTCAATTTAAGTCTGAAGTTGGTAATAAGGAGTTCATGATCTGAGCCACAGTCAGCTCCTGGTCTTGTTTTCGCTGACTGTATAGAGCTTCTCCATCTTTGGCTGCAAAGAATATAATCAGTCTGACTTAGAACCACAGAATTTTAGATCTGGATGGAGCACTAATGATGGAGCCCAGTCATCCTTATTGTCCTTAAGTCTACTGTACCTCAGAATCACCTACAGAGGTTAAGAAAAAATGAGATAGATCAATATGTAATAGGTATATTAAATGATGGTGCTGATGATGGTGAAGACAGAGAGACAGGCTGTCCCCCCATTTCCCATCACAAAATTCTGATGGATTTGAGCTAGGGTAGGGCTAAGGCATGGGGCTTCCCAGATGGCTCAGTGGTAAAGAACATGCCTGCAAATGCAGGAAGCACAAGAGATGCAGGTTCAATCCCTGGGTAGGGAAGATCCCCTGGAGAAGGAAATGGCAACACATTCCAGTATTCTTGCCAGGAAAATTCCATGGACAGAGGAGCATGGTAGGCTGCAATCCATAGGGTTGCAAAGAGTCAGACACAACTGAGCAACTGAGCACACACACAGGGCTAAGGCATAAATATATTTTAAGCTCCTGAGCAGAGGCTTCTCTAGTAATTTCAGGGTTAATAAGCACTAATTACCAAAAAAAAAAAAAAGTGTTCAGGGTTAGGACAGCACAGATTTAGGGTGCTCTGGAATCAGGCAAGGAATCCCCAACCCAATTTGACAGGCTAGAAGAAAATTATGATATGCTATCTAAATTGAACCTTAGACAGTTGTCAATCAAAGACAAAGAGAAGCAGAAATAAAACCATACTGGTATATATAACATGTTAAGGAGTCTGGCAATTATTCAAAGACACTTGGGAGTGGTAGCAAGACTTTCAACATGGAATGTCATTGTACATCTGTTGTGTTCACCTACCAAGTCTCTCTTCTCCCCTCCAGCAATAATAGGAGCTATTCATGGGTTTATGGTGGGGCTGACTCTGTCCTCCAAGTCCAGCTCCCACCCAAAGAAAGATGTGCATGGCTCGAGCTTCAGTGATTGGCTCATATATAGACATGTGACCCTCCTTGTGACCATCCTGCCAAACCCATGTGGGAAGATGACCTGTTTTTGCAGGACTATGCAGCTGGTAGAGTCTGAGTCCTGGGCTGCCAGTGGCCAACATACCCATTGTGTATATTTGAAACCCCACATCATGCTGGGCCTTTAATCAGACCCATCTTCTGGATTTCCCAATGATATAGGCCAATAAATCCCACAACTTTTGCTCAATATAATTTTTTAACAGAATATTTACTTCCTTTTATTTTTGGCTGTGCTGGGTCTTTCTTGCTGCATGTAGACTTTCTTTAGTTACAGCAAGCGGAAGGCTACTAGTTGCAGTGTATGGGAGTCTCATCGCAGTGGCTTCTCCTGGTGCAGAGCACAGGCTCTAGATCTAGTTCGCATCAGGAGTTGTGGCACATGGGCTCAGGAGTTGTGATACATAGGCTTAGTTGCTCTTCAGCATGTGGAATCTTCCCAGATCAGGGATCAAATCAGTATCTTCTGCATTGCAAGGCAGATTCTTAACCACTTGACCACCAGTGAAGCCCTGTTTAATACAGTTTGAATTGAGTTTCACTCACTTGCAAGCAAAAAACCTAATACAAGAGTACTCTTGTATTTTAAAAGAAGACAGCTGCACAGTGAATGACATACCAGCTCAGAGGATACTAGAGTAATCCAGGGGTGAGAAATAATGAAGAGCTCAGCTAGGTGTGGGAATGGTGAGGATGTGATGAGAGAGAGAAGGGGTAGAAGGAAGAGAAACTGCCTCACCATGATGTCTGGGGGTTGATTAATGGTAAAGGAAACAAGATGTGATGGATTTATGCAAATGTTCCTTTCATGCTTACTGTATATAAAATGGGATACTCATGAAGGACTTAATAAGCCCACATATATAAAGAATATGCTTCCACAGTCACTAGTAATCATGATAAATGTAAATGATAACTTGAGTTATGATAGATATATTGTTGGTGTCTTTGGTTCTGCAGGCAGTTTTCCAGTCATTTTAATTCAAGTATCACATGATGCATTTTTGAGGCATATTGCAAAAAAAAAAAAAAAACCTAGTGAAATGGGAATTCAGCTAATGAACTGTTCATGGAGAAACACTTTTTTTTTCATATCTACCAGAAAGATCATCTCATTACATATTGTGAAAAAATATTAAAAATTATTTCATAACTTAAAGCAAAAATTAAATATTTATGAACAGTTTTTTAGTAATTGAAACCTAACTTGTAATATCCAAGGATAAAAGAATCAAATTTGATAAAAAAAAATGATGCATTTCTAGAAATTCTTGTAGATTTAAAAAGAAAAAGACCATTCCTGTCTGTCGTAAGACGAACTTACAAACAGAAAATTAAGCAGTATTGAAAATTATAAAGAAAAAAGACCAGCCTGCTGTGGGAATAGGCAATTTAAATTTTTGAGGTGTTCAAAGAAGTCTATTTCAGTGAAACACAAGCAATGACTGACACAACTCGAAAGACAAAAATATTCGAGTAAATTTGGTGATCCAGAAACGTGCAATTAATGCCAAAGACTATAGTGAAGGGCCCTCAGCTCCCTCACGGGCTGTGGAAAATGCACTCATTGCATATTTTGTTACATTTTTTTCAACAGTTACATAAATACAGCAGTGAGTTAAAACCACCACTTTCAGGGTTGTGTTCAGAGGCATGTCAGTTCTTGGCAATAATAATGGGTGGTGTGAGAATCAAATTTCCACTGTTAGAGGAACCCTATATAAGGAATTTTCTTTTTTTCCAAAACACATAATATACACAACCATACTGCATCATTTAAATTGCTAACTATTGTGGACCCAAGTGCATGGAAAGGCATTATCTCTGTACCTCCAGTAATTTTCATTAATGCCAATTTCAATACAAATGCAAACTATTTAAAATAAGAAAAAAAGACAACTCAGAGTGCCCCCAAGAGATTTAAGATGGTTCACCAAGGCACCAAATTGGAACTTGGAAAACCACACCTTCAGTTTTAAATAAAAAGTTTCCACAAGCTCAACTCTCTTGAACTGTTGTTCAAGAAAAGTTAAAACACCCTGAGGCCAATAGGAACGGTGAAGCACTGCAGCATGGTACAGCAAATGTTTTCTCAGCATCAGCTAAGACACCTCCATGATGGTCCGTGATCAACAACATGGAGCATTTGATGTGATGTATACAGGAAAACCCAAGAAAGGCTATTCTTCTCATCTATTTTGTCTGATTCATCCTCTGTTAAGATACTGTCAGCCACCTTCTAGATATGCATAGTAATGTCTCATAAACTGAAAGTGTGTTTAAAATGTACAGATGTTTTACAAACAAAAACAACTCTGAGCCTTAGCTGGATCCATCAGGTTTGAATTATACAGACAACATTTCCACTTGGGAAAATTTTGTATTATCTCTTGATTGGTTTCATTATCTCTTTTTCATCATTACATGATATTCTAATTGTTGCAGCTCTTCTACTAATTGTATCTTCCACATGCAGCCATCATGAATCAGAATCCTTCACCAAGTTCATAAAAACCCTGACCCAGACAACTGTAAGACAGTTTAGTCCAGTCTTCCTTCTAGGATAGGAATTCTTCCCCATTGGTGTCAAGAGAGATTTCTCTGCCTTGTTTAAACACTGGCAAAGGAAGGAAACCCTCCCAGCTGTGCTATATTCTAATGCTTACTTTACATTTTCCCTTCTGTAGAATAAGCTTCATCTCTTCTTCCTAGGAAGCAAGTATCTTGGGTACTTCTGTCATCCTTTCCCATAAGCTGCTGCATAAAGAGGTGCTGTTCAAATCTCCCCCAGCACAGAAGTCAGCTGCCTTTGTCACAGGTATAATTTTCAATATGCAGCCAGACACCCCAGGGATTGTATAGCCCATCAAGCTCCTCTGTCCAGGGGATTCTCCAGGTAAGAACGCTAAAGTGGGTAGCCATTTCCTTCTCCAGGGGATCTTTCCGACCAAGGGATCGAACCTGTGTCTCCTGCATTGCAGGTCAATTCTTTACTGTCTGAACCACCAGGGAAGCCCATAACTTTAAATATGCAGCCAGATGCCCTCAGATTGCTGAAGCTGATCCCTCAGAGTCTCCACTTCCCAATGATCAAATGAACCAGGGTTCTTTATGGCTTTCTCAAGAAATTCCCACTGTGAACTGCTACAAAGTTTGCCTATTTTTGTAACTTCTCACACTAGATTGAAATTTCTTATCTCCCTGCTTAGTCCCAAATTCTAGGAGCTCAACCTAGATAGCATATTAAACAGCAGAGACATTACTTTGCCAACAAAGGTCCGTCTAGTCAAGGCTACGGTTTTCCAGTGGTCATGTATGGATGTGAGAGTTGGACTGTGAAGAAAGCTGATCACCGAAGAATTGATTCTTTTGAACTGTGGTGCTGGAGAAGACTCTTGAGAGTCCCTTGGACTGCAAGGAAATCCAACCAGTCCATTCTAAAGGAGATCAGTCCTGGGTGTTCATTGGAAGGACTGATGCTAAAGCTGAAACTCCAATACTTTGGCCACCTCATGCAAAGAGTTGACTCACTGGAAAAGACCCTGATGCTGGATGGGGGCAGGAGGAGAAGGGGACAACAGAGAATGAGATGGCTGGATGGCATCACCGACTCGATGGAGATGAGTTCGCGTGAACTCCGGGAGTTGGTGATGGACAGGGAGGCCTGGCGTGCTGTGATTCATGGGGTCGCAAAGAGTCGGACACGACTGAGAGACTAAACTGAACTGAACTGAGAGTCAGTAAAGATGCCTCTTCGCTATAGATTCTATTGTTTTCATCTTAATTCATGCAGTATTCACAGAAGCATCAGTTTTTAGCCTGAGTTAGGCAGATGACTTGCTAATCACCTGGTGCTTTGATTTTTGATCTTCTGTGGAGCCCTTTGAGAGCCTGATGAAAGTTATGGCCCCTCTTGCCACAAAAAATGCATAGACATCACATACAATTTCAGAGTTTTGAAGTCAAAGGACACTCCCTTGGGGAGAGCCTTGGGGAAGAATTGCTGAATCCCAGACAGGCTTTTACACTGGAAACATAAGAAAAATAAGGAACATAGAAGATAAATCACTTGTCTGATATCTCAGAGCTTAATAGTGGCACCATTTTCATTAGACCCCAGGTTTCCTGATTCCTAGTCTGGTGCCCTCTCTACCACCTCATGCTGTTGCTTCTTATGTTGGGTGCAAAACCATTACTAAAACTTTCACAGAAAAAAAATAGTAAAAATATATTTTAAAATGTCACAGTAAGTGGGATTGTAATTCAGTAGCAAGAAAGTCCTCAGCCAATTCTATGAGGATCTTGGGTGCTGGGGCCCTTTCGTAGTTGTTCTGAGTTGAGGAGGAGGATGGAGGGTGAGCTCGGGGGGACGGAGGGGAAACTGAACCTTTACACTGTGACACTAACCAGCCCATAGATGTGGACTGCTCAGAGGACATGTGGCCTTGGGCCAGGAAGACCTCTTCAGAATCTCAGTTGAGAGTCGTCTGCCACGAACTCTCCCAGCAGGATATAGTGGCATATACCTTTGTCCTAGAGAGGGAAGGAACCTGGACAAGGCAGCACCACATCCACTACAGCGGGCATGAGAACACATGCAACCAGCCTCCTTTTCCTTCTCAAATGACCCTCAAATTTGTAAGGTTCCATTTTCCTCTCTCTCTCTCTCTCTAGTTTTTCTTAAAGAACTAAAATCAGCCCATAGATCATCAAGAGAAGAACACAGCTATGATGCCCCCAAACATATATGAGCTAAGGCCTCCTCCTCTAAACACTGTAATGACAACTGACCTTGACAAAATCAGGGAAGTCCTTTTCCGAAAATAGTCCCTGGGGAATCCCAAAAGTACTGGGATGAAATTGATTGAGCAATGCTCTGTTTCGCTTTATAGGCTTTCCATTTGTCATA
Source organism: Moschus berezovskii (assembly GCF_049115385.1). Taxonomy (NCBI): domain Eukaryota; kingdom Metazoa; phylum Chordata; class Mammalia; order Artiodactyla; family Moschidae; genus Moschus; species Moschus berezovskii. Next base: position 35,745,720 of record NC_142466.1, on the reverse strand, counting down.
CAAATTATAATGAATGCTTATTTCTTGATTTGCATTTCGGCCTTCACACAATTTGCAGCTCCTACCATGTTTACGCGCACCATCTGGAAGAGCTAATGAGCCAAGGAGTGCCAGAAATTATAACTTGCTTTGACTAAACCTAGAAGATTTTTACTGGCAATAAAATGACTTTACTTTTTTTTTTTCTTTCTGGATTTGCAAGGAGATTAAAACATGAGTCTCACCGAGTGTAGGGCAGAAATATGCAAAGCTAATTTTAATAGAATGAACCTAAAGGCAGCTGGCATGACAAAATCAATTCAGAATAATTTTGCCATTATAGCAATAGTCCTGATAGAACGTCTCTTCTGACATTGGGATTCTTTAAAATCACCTAGCCTATGTAGAAATACGGATCTCACAGGGCAGAAAAGGGAATGCATGGAACCCTGAATGCGTAGAGTCTAAGAACATAGATCCTGCCCCACCCCATGGGCTTGGACCCAGCTCTGTACAAGTTCTAATATGACTCTAGACATGTTACTCAATGTTTTTAGAGATCAGATGCCTTATGTATAAAACAGGGATAATAAAATGAACTACATGATGGGATATTGTTAAAATTAAATGAGATAATGCAAGTTAAGTTACATTGGACTGTTAAGGCATGACACTTAAAAGAATCACTCAGTAATTGTTAGTAGTTATTATTTCCTGTCTTTAGAGAGTTTACCAAAAGATTCTAATGCAAAATATTCTTTCAAAGGCAGTTTAATCTCTCTTGGGTCAAAACTGTCTATGGTAGAGGAAAACTAGGTATAGCATGGATGAATTAAATACATCCATAGATATGTCCAGCCACTCATTTTTATCCCTGTAAAGGTCTTCAGGGTTAGCCCTAAGCTAGGAGGCTAAATTTAAAGGGACCCCAGGAAATAGAAATGGGTATATAGATGGGCCCAACTGCTTAGAAGACATTTTACATTCTAATCTTCTTAAAAGTTAAGACTGTTCTAATCATTTCTGTTGCCATAGCAAACATCTCCCCAACCGGCAAAGTGAAGGAAGGAGGCAAAGATTAGGACTACACACTAAATTCAAAAAGATGTCATTATAGTCCAAGAAAGGCTCTTCTAAAAATAATATATTCAATTTAGCATGTTAGAATTAATGTAATTTTTATAGTTTTTATAAAAAGGTATTTTTATTTATGATTAAAAATAGAAAATTATATCCTGTAGAAAATACATGAAACTTTTGAGGAAAATAATAAAAGTCACCCAAATGCCTCAATTTAGAGACTAAATACTTAACATATTGATGGGTTTCCTTTCAGTTTTTTTTTTTTCCACCACTGCACAAACAGTTTTTTAGAATTGTGGTCACACTGTCTATTCAGTATTTGACTCTTGCTTTTTTCATTTACTAATTCATGTAAACACTTTCCAGTATTTTTACCCATTTCTTGAAAGTGTGACTTTTAACAATATGTAATAAATATTCTTGGACTTCCCTCATGGCTCAGATGGTAAATAACCTGTCTGCAATGCAAGAGACCTGGGTTCAATTCCTGTATTGGGAAGATCCCCTGAAGAAGGGAATGGCTACCCACTCTAGTATTTTTGCCTGGAGAATTCCATGAACAGAGGAGCCTGGCAGGCCACAGTCCATGGAATCTCAAAGAGTCGAATATGATAAACACTTCCTTGGGCTTCCCTATTGGCTCAGACAGTAAAGAATCTACCTGCAATGCAGGAGACCCAGGTTGTACATAGATTCCTCCTATAAATTATAAGGTCTTAATTTTTTACTTTTAAAAAAATGAAGTTACAATAAACATCTTTGGACAAAATCTCTGTCCAAGTCTCTGATTTTTTAAAGGATACCTAGAAGTGGAATTACTGAAAATACTGTATTTTTAAGCCAATTATTGTTCATCAATTGCTTTCCACAAAAATATCAACTTCCATTCCGACTGGCAATGCATGAGTATCCACCTTACCAAACCCTTGCCTATACTGAATTTCAAAACTTCTAAAACTGAAAGAGTATTAATACAAAATAATTGATTCTTGGGTAATAAGACTATTTTAATTATCTAAATTAAATTGTGAGAGTTAATTCATAATGTTTGGATCACAGTTAATTATATTTGCTATTACGCTCAGTCTTGGGGTTGAATTATCTGTATATTCCTTTATCATTACTAGTTTATGAGCCCCTGGAGGGCAGTAAAGGGCTTTATGTACCTCTCACACCACCTAGCACAGTGTCTGTACACAGTTTATGATCAACAATGATTTGTGGAATGGAACTGATTGAGCTATCTAGCCTTTATGATGATTTCAGCCCATCTTGTCAAAGGGGGAGACACAGATTACAAAACCTAGAAAAACCTATCTCCCTATCACCATAGTCTGACTCTATCAGAAGAAAATAAAAACAACCACAGAAAATCAGCTCTACAGTGATAATATTGGTGCATTTTACACTAGAACAATAGCTTTCAAACGTCTTTGCCCATGGCTAACAATAACAAAAGTATGCATATGTACATATAGATAATTAAAATAAATATTGCGTACTTCTCTTGTTAACCTGTGATACACGTTGGTGTTTTCTATTTCAATTTCTAATTATCATAGCTTACCAAATTATTTCACAATTGCACAGTTTGTAAAACAATTCAGTAGAAGCAGATCAGAAGTGTCTACCAGGACTTCCCTGTTGGCTCAGTGGTAAAGAACCCACCTGCCAATGCAGGAGACACAGGTTCAATCCCTGTTCTGGGAAATACCCATATGCCATGGAGCAACTGAGCCCATGCATCACAACTACTGAGTCTTGCTCTAGAGCCCAGGCTGAGCCCACCTGCTGCAACTGCTGAAGCCCACGTGACCTAGAGCCTGTGCTCTGCAGCACGAGAAGCCACCAGAAAGAGAAGCCTGCTCATCACAGCCAGAGAGCAGCCCCTGCTCACCCCAACCAGAGAAAAGCCTGAGCAGCAACAAAGACCCAGCACAGTAATAAATAAATTAAGTATATATATATATATATATATTTTTTTTTTTTTTTAAGTGGCTACCAGTTGCGTTGCAGCCTTGGAGGCTGTCAGCTTCCGTATCTTTCAGGGGCTAGGGAGAACTTCCTTGACCTTCCACTGCTCCTTCCCACATGAGCATGTCTGTGGAGGTTGCCTCCACCCTGTGTGGTCCCAATGCTGTGCCCTAGTTTCCTCAGACCACAGACTCAGGCAACAGTTGGTAATCTGTACTAATGTTGTAATCTGGTTTGTGCCTCAAAGCAGTCCGATGAGAGTAAGTCTTTAATTGTTAAATGCAAAATTTGTGTAATAAGCATGGATGACAACTTAAAATCAGCTGAAATGATGAAAACCTTAGGGAAGAGGCATACACTTTACATCAAAACCTCAAATTCAGCTAATTAGTTCACTCTAGAGATCAGAGCCGGAGAAGGCAATGGCAAGCCACTCCAGTACTCTTGTCTGGAAAATCCCATGGATGGAGGAGCCTGGTAGGCTGCAGTCCGTGGGGTCGCTAAGAGTCGAACACGACTGAGAGACTTCACTTTCACTTTTCCCTTTCACACATTGGAGAAGAAAATAGCAACCCACTCCAGTGTTCTTGCCTGGAGAATCCCAGGGATGGGGTAGCCTGGTGGGCTGCCATCTATGGGGTCACACAGAGTCGGACACGACTGAAGTGACTTAGCAGCAGCAGAGATCAGAGCAACTCAGAAATATGAGATCCAAGCTTTATTAGATACCAAATGTCAGTATCCATCACAAGTGGACAAAGGCCTTGGTACCCTTCACTGGGTTCCAGGAATTGCCTCTTTCTTAGAAGCTCTAGCAACTATTCTCTGAGACTCATAAGCAATCAATCTCTCTTCTCATTTTCAGAAACTAGAGCTCCAAATTATGGCATTTCTGATGAAGGCTGCAAATGAGGCAATTCTTGATGGAATAGAGGGGGAAGTGGTAAACACTCATAATGATACAAGGTCTCCTTCACAAACACCTCAAATCTTGCTCTTTTGCCACTAGATAGAGCTCTGTGGTGATGATTTAGTCACTAAGTCATGTCTGACTCTGTGCAACCCCATGGACTATATCCTACAAGGCTCCTCTGTCCATGCAATTCTCCAGGCAAAAATACTGGAACATGCTGCCATTTTCTTCTCCAGGGGATCTTCCCAACCCAGGGATCGAACCCTGGTCTCCTGCATTGCAGGAAGATTCTTTACTGACTGAGCCACCAGAGAAGTCCAGATAAAGCTCTAAAGTGATGCAAAAGAAGAAGTCATCACTTTGCCGTTGTGATACAGTGAATCTTCTCCTGGGGATAACGCTTTAAGATAAATATAAAAGCCAAAAAAATGTTTAATAAAAGCTACCCTAACAAAAGGCAAGAATCCAACTAAATCCACATGTTTTCTTTTACTCATAGCTAGCTGAACAGTTATTGTGTTCCAGATACCATATTGAAAGCTTTATAAATATCATCTCATTTAAGTCTCCTAATTCTATGAGGTTGATCTCACTTTCCACATGAAGAAGATTAGATATAGCAAATGTAAATAGTGTGTCCTTGGAAGAGGTGATTTGTCCCAAACACCCATTATCCTCTTCTTGTTTTAGAAATAAACATCCAAATTCAGCCAGGCACATAGTCACCTGACTAAGGACAACATTTCCCAACTCCTTTGCATGGCCACTGTCTTTGCTCGGGTTGCTTTAGCAAAATACCATGGACTGATTGGTTTAAACCACAGAAATTTCTTTCTCATGGTTCTGTAAACTAAGAAGTCCAAGATCAAGGTGCTCACTGACTCTGTGCCTGCCGAGAGCCCTCTTCCTGGCTTGCAGACTGCTGCATTGTATCCTCACAGAAAGAGAGAAAAAGCAAGCTCTCTGATCTCTTCTTTTTTAAGGGTGCTAATTCCATCATGGGAATCCCATCTTCATGACCTCATCTAAACCTAATTAATTCCCAAAGAAATTAACCTGATTAATTAATGAGAATTAACCTAACTATTGGGAGTTATGGCTTAACATATGAATTTTGGATGGATATAAACATAGCACAACAGCCACACCATTAAATCTTGGACAACAGGCTCTAAGTCAAAGTGACATGTGTAATTTCTAGGTCGTTCCCTTAAAAGGGACACCTCCCACACACACTTCTCTTCTTCCCACTGGCTGGGATACAGATTTGACCTTGGGAGCTGAAGCAATCATCTTTCACCACAAAACAGAAGCTTTGTGCTGAAGATGGTAGGACAAGAAACCAGATACTATGAAGCTGTCACATCAACTCTAAAGCATGGACTCTGTTATGTAAGAAAGCTAGAAGCTTCTCTCCTAGTGAAGCCACTGTACTTTGTCCTCCACTACCACAGCAGTACCTATGTCGTAAGTAATTCATTATCCAGGTCACAGTCTCAGTAAATAACAGTTAGTTATCTGAACCCAAACCTGAGAACTTAAAGCTCATTTTCTTACAGACCATATGGTAGCGCCTGCAAAAACAAAAGGGGAAAGCATACCAGAAGGAGTTCAAACTTGCACCTGGAGAAGGTTCTAAATACAAACTAAGTTTAGCTCTTTGATGCCTGCAACAAGCCTGTACCACCACACACTGAAAGGTCAGGCCTCTGGATCTTGAAAGAAAACACCAATAAACAGCTGGGAGAATGGACCCTGACTATGCAAGCACTAGTTTTGACCACTGCAGATAAGATAGTTTTGACAGCTGGACTGAGGTTTGCTATAGAAAGCAATCATCATAAACAATTCATAGAGATAACATGGTGTCGGTGACACTTCCCAGCTGAAGTCGCATGTGGTACTTTGGTGGGGGCCTCTGCTTGCCCAACTCAACAAAAGGGTTTCTAACAGCCAATCCCAGTAGCAGCCTGGAACTTTAAACTGAAGAGCTGTCCATCCAAAACGTATGCTTTGAAAGAATCAGGGCTGCCCTGTCTCAAGGACATAACTGAGCAAGCCGCCCTCCTCCTTAGCAGGAAGCCTCGCTTTTCATCACAAAGCTGATTCAGGGACAGTAATCTGATTTAGCCAAAACAAAAACCGAATCACCTGCTTTTAGACCTGAAAGATTCTCAAATCCAGCAACTAGCAAATCTTCCCATGTTTTTATACCAATGTCTCTTCCTGCACCCATATCCCCTCCCCACCATCCTATAACCTAGAAACCCTATGAGGAAGCACGTATATGCAAACATGAGCGTTATGAAGAAACGGTATACATTTCTTTAGTTTCTGTGAACCTGAAGGAATCACTCAAACTACTTATTCCCCAAATGTCAGGACTTGGGGCCACATCTCAGAGCCAAGCAACAAGGCTTCCAAACCAAGTCAGCCCAGCTGTTCATCCCTGTGGAAGAACATGCTGAGGACACTTTCCAGCCTGCCTGAGGGCAGCAGCAGAAATCCAACACCCCAGAGAAAGTCCCAATTCCCTGTAAACAAAGAAAGGAAGAACTGTTTATTGCAGCCACTGAAGTCTTTTAATATCAGGCTCCAAGTATGTCAAGCACACCAAACAAATTTAGCTTCACCACCTGTTCCGGAAAAGAAACACTCATGCCAAAATCCCCCCAAAAGCGCATAGATATTCTCAGTGTGGATTAGCTGGGAGTCTTTTCAAATATGTTCTATATTAGAGTTTGTAAACTGGGCACTTGACGTACACCACATGGCTGCTGTGTAAGACACATGAAGTTTTTGTTCTGAGTCTTGAAAAAAATCACACTCCTTTGCTCCACAGTTTCTAGACTTTTGACAAAATACTAAGAAGTACTAAGAAAGCAACATACCCTGGGTGTGACTCTGACTTGGGATCACAGGGGAAAAAGGGGGGGCTATATTCTTACTGGAGGGAAAAGATACAAACTTGAAAAATTCCATCATTCAAGAGATGTGCTGGGAGTGTGGTTAATTGTCCAAAGCGTGGGCTAGATGGTAACTGATAAAACAGATGTGTATGTAAGTGCCAAGAGGTATAAAATGTCACACAGTGGGCAATTAATAGGAAAAGTAATGCCTTCATTAAACCATTAATATAAGGGTCCAATTGGGATAATACATTTGCAACCAATAAGGGTTTAATTTCCAAAATGTGCAGACAGCTCATACAACTCAATAACAAAAAAATCAAACAACCCTATCAAAAAAATGGGCAGAAGACCTAACTAGAATCTCTCCAAAGAAGAGATACAGATGGCCAATAGGCACATGAGAAGAGTTCCACATCACTAATTATCAGAAAGATACAAATCAAAAGTACAATGAATGGTTATCACCAAAAAGTCAATAAATAATAAATGCCAGAGAGGGTATGGAGAAAAGGGAATCCTCCGATACTGTTGGTGGGAATGTTAATTGGTGCAGCCACTATGAAGAGCAGTATGGAAGTTTCTTAAACTTGAAATAGAATTACCATATGGCCAGCAATCTTACTCATGGAAATATCAGGAAAAACTCTAATTTGAAAAGATACATGCACCCCAATGTTCATAGCAACACTAGTTACAATAGCCAAGACATGGAAGCAACCTAAGTGTCCAAAACAAATGAATGGATAAAAAACATGTGGTACATGTATACAATGAAATATTACTCAGCCATAAAAAAGAATGAAATAATGACATTTGCAGCAACATGGATGGACCTAGAGATTATCATACTATAAGTCAGACAGAGAAAGCAAATGTCATATATGTCACTTACATGTGGAATCCAAAATATGATATAAATGAACTTATTTAAAAACAGAAGCAGACTCATCTACTACATAAAAAACAAACTTATGGCTTCCCTCATAGCTCAGTTGGTAAAGAATCCACCTGCAATGCAGGAGACCCCAGTTTGATTCCTGAGTTGGGAAGATCCTTTGGAGAAGGAAAAGGCTACCCACTCTAGTGTTCTGGCCTGAAGAATTCCATGGACTGTATAGTACATGGGGTCACAAAGAGTTGGACACGACTGAGCAACTTTCACTTTCATGGTTACCAAAGGGAAAGAGGGGCAGTGGGGGAGGAGAAATTAGTAGTTTGGGATTAACAGATAACACACACACACACATATATAAAATAAACAATAAGGCCCTACTGTATAGCACAGAGAACTGTATTCAATATCATATAATAAATTATAATGGAAAAGAATATAAAAAGAATATATATATGTGTACGTGTGTGTTTAACTGAATCACTTTGTTATACACCAGAAATGAACACAACGTTGTAAATCAGCTATACTTCAATTTTAAAAACAAACATAAATAAATAAGGTAAAAAATAAAAGGGTCCAAGAAAAAAGCTAGGGTAAACACCAAAATACAGTTCCACTCAACATTTACTTCCAAGCAGCTTCTAGTCTATGGGTTCTGATAAAGTGAGATAAAGTCTGTAAACTGTTTAGAAAAGTGCCAGGCACTTGCTGAAACTTTCAACACACTTGTTTTAAACTGATGTATAGCTGGGGCTTCTAAGGTGACTCAAAGGTAAAGAATCTGCCTGCCAACATGGGAGACACCAGCTCTATCCCAGGGTCAAGAAGATTTATTTGCAGGGCAGCAATGGAGAGACAGACATAGAGAACAGACTTAAGGACGTGGGGAGAGGGGAGGGGAGGGTGAGATGTGTGGAGAGAGTAACATGGAAACTTACATTACCATATGTAAAACAGATGACCAACGGGAATTTGCTCTATGGCTCAGGAAACTCAAACAGGGGCTCTATCAACCTAGAGGGGTGGGGTGGGGAGGGACATGGGAGGGAGGTTCAAAGGGGAGGGGATATATATATATGGCTACGGCTGATTCATGCTGAGGTTTGACAGAAAACAACAAAATTCTGTAAAGCAATTATCCTTCAATTAAAAAATAAATAAATTTAAAAGAAGATCCCTTGGAGAAGGAAATAGCAACTCACTGCACTATTCTTACCTGGGAAATCCCACGAACAGAAGAGCCTGGCAGGGACATGGAGCAAAAGAGTCAGAACCACCTTAGCAACTCAACAACAACAAATAATTGATTTATAACATTGTATTAGTTTCAGATTGTTAATGTATTTGTTGTTTAGAGGAAACTGTGCTCCTGTGCCCTTGTTCCAACCACAAACCTGCTGAACTCCTGTCCTTCCTTTAGACCCCAACTCAAAACTCCTCTTGGAAGCCTTCCTTGACCACCATTCCCCCCATCAGACAGTGTTAGGACCCACCCTGCTGGTGACCCCACTGCACGGTCTTACACACACACAGCTCCTTCCATGGATTCAGGAGTAATTTAAAGGTAAGGCACTTGGAATCTTCAGCTGCGCATCTAACACCTAATGTGAAGCTTGCCCGATGAATGAGTGAGCCGAAAGTGCTAGGAGGAAAGAAGGCTTGTGGAAGCACCTGAATGAACCCCAACCTCATCAGCCTATGGACATACCTGAGGTCTCATCAGCACCAACATAGTCATCCTTTGGTATCAATGGGGGAAATGGATCCAGGACCCCTTCACATACCAAACTCTGCAGGGTGCTCAAGTCCTTTATATAAAATGGCATAGTCTTTGCATATAAACTACACACCTCCTCCGCATACCCAAAATCATCTCTAGATTACTTAGAATATCTCCAACAAGGGGAATAAATAGTTGCTGGCATCTGGCAAGCTCAAGTTTTACTTTTTGAACCTTTCTAGAGCTTTATTTTTCCCCTTAATATTTTCCATCCCCAGTTGCCTGAATTCCAGGATGCTGAACCTGCATATATGGAGGGCAAGAGAGCCTGCGGTAGCGCAGTGTGGAGGGCAAAACGCCTAGCCACACCACTCGAGCAGAATCTAGTCTTTTGCAAAGTTCCTTGCAATTCTTTCTGCAATTCTCCAGACAGCATCTCCTGTGTACTCGCGAGTCAGCTCCAGCTAGCACTTCTCTTCCACCTAGGTCATTCGGAGCCCACGCCTCCCTGCATGACAGCGCAGTTATATTGAGGGACTGGAAACTGCCCCTCCGGCTCCACACCTGTCCCCGCGGGGCTGCCCCAGCTCTCAATCTGTCTGCATGGAAACGGCGGATCTCTGGAGCCCTGAGAAGGCAAGGCAGGCTCCCTTTCCACCACGTGGTCAGGGATTGGGGCTGAGGAGGGCACAGGCTGAAGGGCCAGGAGAACGGGGCTTCTCAGATCACACACACAGCAGCCATTTCTCCGCCTTCTCCCTGGGGTGCCCATGGGAAGTCAGAGTGGTAGAGCTGGGGTGGGTTTTAAAGGAAGGATAGGAGTTCAGCAGGTTTGTGGTTGGAACAAGAACACAGGAGCATAGTTTTTGTCTCAACAACAAGCAGCCCTGAATCCCTAAGCTGCTCGCCCAGTCTAAACTGGGACGCCAGTCCTCCTGGTCCTCTCTGAGTGACACTCCCTCCAGGGCCACAGTGCCCTGCAGACATGTGCCCACAGCCTACCAGCTGTCCAACCACTAGCCTGTGAAAATGCTGAGACCTGACACAGATCAAAAAAGTCTTTATTTGTCCCCAGATACATTTTCAACCCTGCAAAAATTAAAATGAATATTCCACTAAAATGTTTACTCCATATAACATTAAAGTGAAATCACTCAGTCGAGTCCGACTCTTTGCAACCCTGTGGACTATAGCCTACCAGGCTTCTCCATCCATGGGATTTTCCAGGCAAGAGTACTGGAGTGGGTTGCCTTTTCCTTCCCCAGGGGATCTTCCCGACCCAGGGATCGAACCCAGGTCTCCCGCATTGAGGGCAGACACTTTACCCTCTGAGTCACCAGGGAAGCACGTATAACATATAACATTACACCAATTCAAATACTATTTCCACATAAAGACATTTATCATAGAATATAGGTGAGTTTTCACTTATTAAAATGATATGTGGTGGGTTCTCCAAAAATAAGAGCTCTGACACACTATATATAACATAGATAACTAATAAGAACTACTGTATGGTACAGAGGGTTTCCCTGGTGGCTCAGATGGTAAAGAATCCACCTGCAGTGTGGGAGACCAGGGTTTGATCCCTGGGTCAAGAAGATCCCTGGAGGAGGAAATGGCAACCCACTCCAGTATCCTTGCCTGGAGAATCCCATGGACAGAGGAGCCTGGCAGGCTACAATTCATGGGTTACAAAAGAATCAGAAAAACTGAGCAACTAAGCATGCACACACACACCCATAGTACAGGGAACTCTACTTATTACTCTGCAATGACCTATATGGGAAAAGAATCTTTAAAAAGAGTGGATGCGTGTATATGTATAACTGATTCACTTTGCTGCACACCTGAAACAACACTGTAAGCCAACCACACTCCAATCATTTTTTTTAAAGTAAGAGCTCCGAGAGCCTCTGAAGGTCAAACCTATCTATCTGAAGGTCAAAATGGGCATCCTTTCCTACCATCTGGTTCCTCTGACCATCTCCTTCCTCCTCAGTCAGCCAGCCTTGTCTAAAATAACTGAAACTCAATTGTAGGTATACTTCAATCCTTTTCCAAAGGAAAAAAAAATTTGTTACAGAAATACCTGGATATACACAAAAGAATGCAGCTAGCAGAAGGGGCTTCCTCACCTGGACAAGTAACCGAAGATGATCTTTGATGGCACCAGCAGCTTTACTGAGACTTCATCTACCACAGGAAATCAGCTTCACAAGCCTGCTCTTCCTGAAGAAAATGAATAAGTTTTTACAGTGGTTTCCTTTCCAGGTGGGCTGGCAATTTAGCAGACACAGCCAGGCAAAAATCCTACATAGGGAACAGCATTTTTATTTTAATCCGTGTATATGAAACAAATTAAAATTCTTCATTGTTTTTCCCTTCACATCACTGAAAAAGTAAAAAAAAAAAAAAAAATTTTCTCCCTCTTTCTGCTGAGAAAGAATTGTAAGCACGTAGAAGCAAATGAAGAAGACTGTAACCAGGGAAGTGGATTCCGAGTTAAACAACTTCATCCTTCTTTGTTCTTTGTGTACAGTCATACCTGAGCAGCTACTTCTCAGTGAGCCAAAATCCAGCCTCTTCTGCCTAGAACTCATCAAGACCTCCTTTCCTGACTGACCTCAGCTGCGAGTCTTGCCCAGGGAACGCTCCCCTACCATGGTCTCATCTCACCTTCACTCAGCCCATCCCCCACTTCCTTCTCACCTGCTAAGCCTAACACTCCTGCAGGAGCACAGGTGAAGGGCCAGCCTGCTCACACAGGCCTTCAGTCTCGCTGAAAACCCTAACAACCTTCCTTCTCCAAAATCCCACAACAGAGCTTTACCCTGCAATTTCATCCCTGCATAAATTTATGCTCTGTCTTATGATCTAAAACTTGTTTCTATTTATGTGGCATTTCACTAATAAAAGTCCCAGCTTCCCCGAAGGACAGGCTTGTGACTCATGCAATGTTTCTCTCTAGCACTTAGTAAACATTTATTGCCTGTTATCTTAATTTGCTTTGAAACGTTAGATCTAACGTGGGAAATGTCATCTTGGCTCTTTATATGCTCACCAAATGGAATTTCATAACTTCACATGGAGAGATTTAGGCGGGTGAGGTTGTGACAGGACAGTATAGTGGCATCTTTTCATCAGAGTCAATTTGCCACATTTGCTTTAAAATAAACTACCATTGCCATTTTGACCAATTCATTTATTGGAACCACAGAGAACTATACCAATGTACGGGCTCATATACAAGCACATCTTTGCGTTTTCCAATGAGCAAACCCTGTTTCCTTTTTGTTCTCCATGTCAATATTGACGAATAAACTCCCAGCCTTCAATTCAATGAAGAGAGAGAGAGAAGAGCATTTTAAAATTTGTCACTAGTTTAACTAAAAAGGTAACACAGTAGGGAAAAAATGTATCGTTTTACCATTTTAACACACCTTTGTAGGAATCAATGTGTGTCAGCCGCTTAGTCGTGTCCGACTCTCTGCGACCTCATGGACTGCAGCCCACCAGGCCCTTCCGTCCAGAGAATTCTCCAGGCAAGAACACTGCAGTGAGTTGCCATTTCTTTCTCCATTGTAGGAATCAATAGTCTCTTGAGAAACTTGGATGAGCACTTGCCATGTTGAGGCAGTAAGGATCAGGCTGTCACAGAAGATCGTGAAACAGCTCTGGGGAAACGCGAAAAGGAATTTGTTGTTTTAGAATGAGCAGGAGGAGGGAAGGAGAGAAAGAAAGGGAGGGAGTAGAACCAGGAGAATAACTTACAGCGAAGCTCTTTTTCCTCTTTTCCATAAACCAAAAGATGACCCCAAACTGAGGAACCAGGCTTCCCTGGTGGCTTAGTGGTAAAGAATCCTGCCAATGCAGGGGGCATGGGTTTGATCCCTGGTCTGGGAAGATCCCATGGATCTCCATGCAATGGAGCAACTAAGCCCGTGTACCACAGCCACTGAGCCTGACTCTCACGCCTGGAACCACAGCTACTGAAGCCCACGTGCCCTAGAGCCTGTGCTCTGCAATAAAAGAAGCCACCGCACTGAGAAGCCCAGGCACCACAACTAGAGGGTAGCCCCCACTTGCCACACTAGCGAAAAGCCCACACAGCCACAAAGACCCAGACAGCCAAAAAGAAAAGGTTAAAAAAAAGGAGGAAGCCAAAAGGATTTTGGAGAATTTATTATAGACTTTTAGTGTGTTTACTGTATGAAATCCCAAGTCCATGTCACCCAGGTCTTCTACCAAACTATTCAATTAATTCTCTGCAGAACTCGAGTTTTAGAAAACTCGGTCTTTACACAATGCATGGAGAAGGCAATGGTACCCCACTCCAGTACTCTTGCCTGGAAAGTCCCATGGATGCAGCCTGGTAGGCTGCAGTCCATGGGGTCGCTAAGAGTCGGACACGACTGAACGACTTCACTTTCACGCATTGGAGAAGGAAATGACAACCCACTCCAGTGTTCTTGCCTGGAGAATCCCAGGGGCGGGGGAGCCTGGTGGGCTGACATCTATGGGGTCGCACAGTCGGACACAACTGATGCAACTTAGCAGCAGCAGCAGCAGCACACAATGCAACCTTTTCTCAATTTGATCTCTACCCAAATCAAACTCTCAGATCAAAGTTTTCCCAACTCTGTCTCCACTCAGTTAAAACCCTTCTCAATTCAATACCCAAACCAGCTCAAACTCAGTCTCATTCAAACTCTATTCAAATAACTCTCTTCAACTGAGTTCACTAAAATAAATTCTGCTTACAGGTGCTCTGTATGAGAGCAGTTTGGGGAATTTGAAGAGATCTGCATTTCACATCTAGGCTATAGCTGCTGCTGCTGCTAAGTCACTTCAGTTGTGTCCGACACTGTGCGACCCCAGAGAAGGCAGCCCACCAGGCTCCCCCGTCCCTGGGATTCTCCAGGCAAGAACACTGGGGTGGGTTGCCATTTTCTTCTCCAATGCATGAAAGTGAAAGTGAAGTCACTCAGTCGTGTCCGACCCTCAGTGACCCCATGGACTGCAGCCTACCAGGCTCCTCTGCCCATGGGATTTTCCAGGCAAGAGTACTGGAGTGGGGTGCCATCGCCTTCTCCATAGGCTACAGCAGTATAGGTTAAAGAAAAACACGAATGCATGTGTCAGAGAAAATCATCAGAATGTGAGTTCCTTGTGAATTTGCCGGATAGATTTCTACAGGCAACGGTTTTGAAGTTGTCAAGTAACCTTGTTAGACATTAAAGGAAAACGGGCTCTCAGTTGAGGTGAGATTTACACATATTTCTTAAGTCTTTGAATATGCCTATGTGGACCACATGGAAGAAGGAAAAATCCTTAAAGCCAAGGCTAATAGTATAGAAGATTAAAAAAAATTTAAGATTGACTACTAATTCTAATCAAAATTAGAACTGAGATTCACTAACCAATTAATGGAAGTTCTGGACTGAGAGAACAGAGAAAGAAAGGGAAAGAAATACTAAAGAAATGAAGAATTTTCCAAAACTGAAAGACAGGGATCTTTATGCTAAAAAAAAAAAAAAACCCACAAGTGCACATAGAATAAATTATTAAAAATCCACATAAAAACACATTGCCACAAAATTTTAGAATACCAAAAAGAAACAAAATTCTAAGGAGTTACACAGATTTCATGACAACAATAATAATTCACTTACAAAGAAAATGGGAATTGGAATAGCATCTGATTTCTAAAAAGATTATTAAAACTAGATTATCTTTCTAAGAGAATAGAATTTTCTCACCAAAGGAAAAACCAGGTAAATAGATGACATGATAGATGTGCTAATTAACTCAATAGGGAGAAGTCCAGTCACAATATATACATATAGCAAATCATCCCTTTATGCACTTTAAATATCTTACAATTTTATTTGTCAGTTATACCTCGATTATACCAGGCTTCCCCTGTGACTTAGTGGTAAAGAATCCCCCTGCAGGAGATGTGGGTTCAATTCCTGGGTCAAGAAGATCCCCCGGAGGAGGAAACAGCAACTCCAGTATTCTTGCCTGGAGAACCTCATGGACATTGGAGCCTAGCAGTCTAGAGTCCATAGGGTTGCAAAGAGTCAGATATGACTAAAGTGACTGAGCACAGCACCTTGATAAAGCTGGAGAGAAAAAAAATAGATTATCAAAAACAGTAAACAAGGCCTTCAAAATCCTGGCAGGTGGGGACATAATTCTAAATTAAGTCAAACTATCAGGAGACATGGTTCGATCACTGGGTTGGGAAGATCCCTTCAAGGAGGGCACAGCAACCCACTCCAGTATTCTCACCTGAGAAATCCCATGGACAGAGGAGCCTAGCAGGCTACAGCCCATGGGGTCGCAAAGGTTTGGACACAGCTTAGTAAATAAACATTAATTAATCAATGTGTGGAATAGCATAAAGACATTTTCAGACTGCCCAATAACTCAAAAAATATGCTTCTCAAGCAAGGCCGAACTTCAGAACATCAAGGGATAGGAAAGGCATGGGATCTGGGAAACGGCGTCCTAAGACCAGTCACCCTCAGCGACTCCCGTGTTGCTGGCCCACAGAGCAAACTCTCCAGGGTCAGGTGAATCAGAAATCTGGGGAAGGTAAGGTGGTGGGTGAGAAGAGGAAATGGGACCTATAGGTTATTTTTAACTGCTTTGAGTGTTTAAAAAAATTGTTGACAGATATTTGACAAGTCTGTTGATGTATTTGGAAAACAAATTATTAATGTATATGTAGAAAATTAAGGCAATGAAAAAATAAGGCAATTATTTTTCCAAATTGATTTATTTATTTTAATTGGAGGCTAATTATTTTATAATATTGTGGTGGTTTTTGCCATACATTGATATGAATCAGCCATGGGTGTACATGTGTCCCCCATCCTGAACACCCACCCCACCTCCCTCCCCATCCCATCCATCTGGGTTGTCCAAATACACCCAGGCTTTGAGTGCCCTGTTTCACGTATCAAACTTGGACTGGCGATCTATTTTACATATGGTAATATATATGCTTCAAGGCTATTCTCTCAAATCATCCCACCCTCGTCTTCACCCACAGAGTCCAAAAGTCTGTTCTTTATATGTGTGTCTTTTTTGCTGTCTCATGTATAGGGTCATCATTACCATTTTTCTAAATTTCATATACATGTGTTAATATACTGTATTGGTCTTTTTCTTTCTGACTTACTTCACACTGTATAATAGGCTCCAGTTTCATCCACCTCATTAGAACTGATTCAAATGCATTCTTTTTAATAGCTGAGTAATATTCCATTGTGTATATGTACCACAGCTTTCTTATCCATTCATCTGCCGATGGACATCTAAGTTGCTTCCATGTCCTGGCTATTATAAACACTGCTGCGATGAACATTGGGGTACATGTGTCTCTTTCAATTCTGGTTTCCTCAGTGTGTATGCCCAGCAGTGGGATTGCTAGGTCGTTCAACCCACTCCAGTGTTCTTGCCTGGAGAATCCCAGGGACGGCGGAGCCTGGTCAGCTGCCTTCTATGGGGTCGCACAGAGTTGGACACGACTGAAGCGACTTAGCAGCAGCAACATGGCAGTTCTATTTCCAGTGTTTTAAGGAATCTCCACACTGTTCTCCATAGTGGCTGTACTAGTTTGCATTCCCATCAACAGTGTAAGAGGGTTCCCTTTTCTCCACACCCTCTCCAGCATTTATTATTTGTAGACTTTTTGATAGCAGCCATTCTGACCATCATGAGATGGTACCTCACTGTGGTTTTGATTTGCATTTCTCTGATAATGAGTGATGTTGAGCATCTTTTCATGTGTTTGTTAGCCATCGGTATGTCTTCTTTGGAGAAAAGTCTGTTTAGTTCTTTGGCCCATTTTTTGATTGGGTCATTTATTTTTCCGGTGTTGAGCTGCATGAGCTGTTTGTATATTTTTGAGATTAATTCTTTGTCAGTTGCTTTGTTTGCTATTGTTTTCTCCCATTATGAAGGCTGTTTCTCCAACTTGCTTATAGTTTTCTTTGTTGTGCAAAAGCTTTTAAGTTTAATTAGATCCCATTTATTTTTGCTTTTATTTCCATTACTGTGGAAGGTGGGTCATAGAGTATCTTGCTGTGATTTATGTCAGAGAGTGTTTTGCCTGTTTTCTGCTAGGAGTTTCGTAGTTTCTGGTCTTACATTTAGATCTTTATCCATTTTGAGTTTATTTTTGTATATGATGTTAGAAAGTGTTATAGTTTCATTCTTTTACAGGTGGTTGACCAGTTTTCCCAGCACCACTTGTTAAAGAGATTGTCTTTTCTCCATTGTATATTCTTGCCTCCTTTGTCAAAAATAAGGTGTCCATAGGTGCGTGGATTTATCCCTGGGCATTCTATTTTGTTCCATTGATCTATATTTCTGTCTTTGTGCCAATACCATACTGTCTTGATGACTGTAGCTTTGTAGTATAGTCTAAAGTCAGGTAGGTTGATTCTTCCAGTTCCATTCTTCTTTCTCAAGATTGCTTTGGCTATTCAAGTTTTTTAAAATAAGGCAATTATTAACATCAGGATTAAAAAGTTAGACATGAAAGGAAATTTGATCATCAAACACTACTTGCTTCTGTACTGAACAACTGATATGGTCAGAATTATGTAAATACTGAGCATTGATTTAACCCCAAATTTGGACATAAAGAGATTATGAGGAAGGGGACACAGGCAGAGCAAGCAATGGGGATGAAGGAGAAAGATAGCTAAAGTCTCATCCACAATAAAAGAATAGTATTGAAAATTAAGAAAAAATATAAAATATCAGTATAAGCATGTTCCATTCCATTCCGTCGCTCAGTCGTGTCCGACTCTTTGCGACCCCGTGGACTGTAGCCTAACCAGGCTTCTCCGTCCATGGGATTCTCAAGGCAAGAATACTGGAGTGGGTTACCGTTTCCTTCTCCAGGGGATCTTCCCGACCCAGGGATCGGACCCGGGTCTCCCGCATTGGAGGCAGATGCTTTAACCTCTGAGCCACCAGGGAAACCCTAAGCATATGTTAGAAATAGTATAATAAATACTAAAAGCAACAGCTAAAAGAGTTTAATATGATCACTTTCAGGGAGCCTGGGACAGAGGGTTTGAGGAAGCAAAAAGAGGAGTGCTTTTTCTTTATAAATTTTTAGTCTTATTTCATTACGTTTATATATATACATGAATTACTTTTTTAATGTTTTCTGTGGTAAAAGTCACATAATGTAAAACATACAATTTTGACCATGTTTAACTATACAGTTCAGTGGCGTTAAGTCCATTCACATTGCTGTGCATCCCTCACCACCATTCATCTCCCCGATTTTTCACTTTCCTAAACTAAATCTCCTTCCCCATGAAACACTAAACCTATGCCTCCTCCCCTCCCCAGCCCCTGGCATCTACCAGTGTACTTTCTGACTCAATAAATTTGACTATTCTAAGTAGCTAGTTTAAATGGAATCAAACAATATTTGTCTGCACCTACTGTGTATTGGAAGGCATTTTTAAGTTAATCTATGTCCTACAAACAGATTACTTTGATACCATGATTAATGCTAAAATCAAATAGAGTTGGGCCAGCAGGAAAAGGACAGCCAGAAAAAAAGAAATAGACGTGGCAGAAAAGAGACCACTCTCTCAACACATCTGGTTCAGCATTTTTGTCAACGCCTCTGTGAAAAGGAAATTGGAAAGGAGTAAAACCATATACTGTTTTTTGTTTTGCACATCAGGCTTTGATGGTCTCTTCCAAAGTGTAGGTACACTCATTCTCAACAAACACGCTCCTCAGCCTGGGAAAGTCCTGAGGTGAAGGGCCAGAGTGTGTCAGAGATAGGACTCTGCACTGACTAGAACCAAGTTGCAAGTTCAAGGAAAGAGTTCCTCTGAGCAAAGGTTAGTATGAACTGACTCTGTTTTAACCATTCAAACACACACACACACATACCCCACAGCATGCTCTTGGGAGGAAATTTAATAAACTATTGTCTTTCAGCTTCCATTACTCAGCAGTAGCTATTTCTCTCTCCCTCCCTTTTCTTCTTGGTTGATGCACAACTTTTTAATTGGACATCCACTTTCATCTTGAACAATGAAGTGTAAATTGCCTCATTCGAGCTGAGCAAAAGGCACAGAATGCTCTAGTCCATAGCATGACTTGGAACAACAAATTACAATGATGCCAAAACTGACTACACAAGCAATTAACCACACCAGAGAACTGTCCTAATGGAAAAGGAGCTTGCTGCATTGGAAACTTCTGAATGGTTAGGCTGCATATGTTACTGCTATCTAGCAACATCTTTATAAACATATTTTCTTTCTCTTTTTTAATTTTCACAAACACATTTTCATTGTTGAAACAGCCCTGCCAACTTTGAGGGTCTGTCTTCTCATAGTCCATAAAATAAATTCTGACTTTGAAAACAACACTGTTATAAAACAATGCACAGTTATTCTTTAAAAAAAAAATCAAATTATGTTCAAAGAGTGGCTTGTGTAGTCCAGAAGATGTGGAGACTGAAGAATCCAATGACAAACCCAGCAAACCCTAGCTAGAAAGAAAATAGGATGATACAAAGCTCATGAAATAAATACCATCTGAACAATACAAGACTGTGAAAGACATGAACAGAATTAAAAACTCAGGACCCATGGAATGACCCCAGAACAGATCTTATCCCGTTACAACAGACTCTGAAATAAGACAAAAGAGGTGTTTTTTAAAGTCACATTAAATAAATACATGGCCTCCCACAGCTTCTCTGAAGAGCACAATTACAGGCAGATTCTTTAACTTCTGAGCCACCAGGGAAGCCCAATGCATATTTAGAAGTACACATTTCATTTGCTAAAATTCAGTCTCATTTCCTTATAATGCGTGCATTTTGTAAACATATGTGAATAAAGTTTGAGGGAAAGTGACTTTAGGGAATGGGTGATCCAAGGAAAACTTCCCACAGGAAATAAAATTCACACTGGTGAACCAAAGTTCCAGAGGAACACAAGGAAAAGGGAGTACACTTATTTTCCAAGAAAGATGCCTTAGTCACTGGCAACAAATAATATATGAACTCAGAGGAAGAGTGCTCTTAAATAAGTGCAATGCCTCAGTCATTATTCCAGAAAAGTCTGGGTACCAAATGTACCAAGGTTATATACCAACTTCTCCATTGCGTAAAGCAACCAACTCTCAAATTTTCCGGTTAAAGAGAAAATGAATTCTGAACAATATGTCCAGTTTTCAATGTTTTTGTTTTCAATTAGCACTCTACCCATGTTTTTTAAGACATTCTCTCCTTCTCATTGTTTTTAATGATAAAGATTCCTATACACAATTTCAGCAGCATCTTGAAAAAATAAAAATCCCATACCAAAACTGAAAAAAAAAATCATGATTTTTTTTTTTCCCTTCAATCCCTTGAAAACATAATAAAGCAGAGCTCTGTTTTGATCCCTTCTGATCTTCTAGGTTTGTGAGGGCTGGAAAAATGGAATCACTTAAATAACAACTCAGATTGTTTCCCGTTACAAAACAGAATAATAGTGGGAACATTTTTGTGACTCCAAGGAAGCAAATGTTTCTAATTAGTGAACAAGATCAGCGGAGGTAGCAACTCAGGGCATCTGTGCCTCTCCTTAGGGATACTGTTCTGTTGAGCATAGCAACAGAATTGCCTGAATTCTGTTTGTGAATGTTGCCACCTACCGAAGAACATGCAGTATTACAGCCAGCTTCAAGGAGGGAAACGATTGTGGGTGGGGTGGTGCGAATCAAGTAAAAGCAGTTGGTGATCCTGTGACTGGGTGAGACGCCTGTGCCAAAAGTAGGCAAGAAGGGGGAATGGCAGTGACTCGGCAGGATACAGGTGTGGGTGCAGGATGGGTCAAGCCGGAAGGCTTCTGTGGAGCTTACTGGGCCTTTAAAGGGTCATTAGGGTTTAGCATAGAAGCTGAGCACCGAAGAATTGATGCTTTCAAACTATGGTGCTGGAGAAGACTCTTGAAAGTCCCTTGTACAGCAAGGAGATCAAACCAGTCAATTCTAAATGAAATCAACCCTGAATATTCATTGGAAGGACTGAAGTGCTAAAGTTGAAGCTCCAATACTTTGGCCACCTGATGCAAAGAGCCGACGCTTTGGAAAAGACCCTGATGCTAGGAAATATTGAAAGCAGGAGAACGGGTCGACAGGATGAGATGGTTGGATGGCATCACTGACTCAATGGACATGAGTTTGAGCAAACCCAGGAAGATGGTGAAGGACAGGGAAGCCTGGCGTGCTGCAGTCCACGGGGTCACAAAGAATCAGACACAGCTGAGCGACTGGACAACAATAGGAATGAGAGGAATATGTGAAGGGGAAGGAATAGTTTGGGGACAGAGAAATGACAAAAGCCATGATAGGGACAAGGTCCAGGGAGCAGATAAGCCTGGCTGTCGCAGAGTGTTTGCACCAGGAATTCGCAGGAAATGAGATTCAATACTGAGGACCTTGAGTTGATACCTTAAGACTTCCCCAAAGGCAAAAAGAAACCCCTGAAGTTTTATCAAGGCCTCAGCAAATGATACTCAATTAAGAACACTATGTAATCATTTCACAAAATGTATGTATATGAAAACATCATGCTGTACAACTTAAATTTACACAATGTTCTTTGTGTTAATTATACCTCAATCAAGCTGATAGAAATTAAAAATAAGCAAAATAAATAGCAAATGAAAAAATTTAAAAGAACCAATGGTTTAGGGGAAAAGTTCAGTTAGAAATCACTGCACAGGCATTTCTCATGTGGTCCAGTGGCTAAGACTCTGCGCTCTTAATTCAAGGGGCCCAGATTCCATCCCCGGTCAGGGAACTAGAGCCCACATGCTGCAACTAAAAGACTGTGTATGCTGCAATGAAGATCCAAGATCCTGTGTGCCACAGCTAAGACCTGGTGCTGCTGCTGCTGCTAAGTCACTTCAGTCGTGTCCGACTCTGTGTGACCCCATAGACGGAAACCCACCAGGCTCCCCCGTCCCTGGGATTCTCCAGGCAAGAACACTGGAGTGGGTTGCCATTTCCTTCTCCAATGCATGAAAGTGAAAAGTGAAAGTGAAGTCGCTCAGTCGTCTCCGACTCTTAGCAACCCCATGGACTGTAGCCTACCAGGCTCCTCCATCCATGGGATTTCCCAGGCAAGTGTACTGGAGTGGGTTTGGTTGGAAGACCTGGTGCAACCAAATATATAAATATTTTTTAAGAAAAGAAAGAAAAGAAATTGCTGCACAAATAGTAAACCTCTTGACTCTTTGGAAGTTGCCTCAATTAAACATTGACACAGAGAATATTAGTGTTAGTCGCTCAGTCATGTCGGACTCTGCAACCCCATGGACTGTAGCCCACCAGGCCCCTCTGTCCGTGGAATTCTCTAGGCAAGAGTACTGGAGTATCAAACCCTCATGTCCTGTGTATCTTGCATTGGCAGGTGAATTCTTTACCACTGTGCCACCTGGGAAGCCCTTGTTGCATAATACCACCTCTTTCTTACTATCTAGACAAGCACGGAGACTTGAAATAAACAACTACATAAATGCTAGTATAAGTGATGAGTACTATAAATTCAAGACTATGAGAGCCTAGGTAGTGACAACCGAGCTGGTCTAACGGTTGCTGTAAGGACATTCTTGCCAAGGAAACAAAATTTGGTCGACACAGTAGATGGCCCCTTATCCATGCGGGATACTTTGAAGAACCCTTAAATGGCAATCTGCCTACAATGCAGGAAGATCTGAGTTCCATCCCCGTGTCCAGAAGATCCCCTGCAGAAGGGAATGGCTACCCACTCCAGTACTGTTGCTTGGAGAATCCCAAGGACAGAGGAGCCTGGCAGGGTCACAGAGTCAGACATGGCTGAGCGACTAACGCACAACACACACACATATATATTTTGCTTTTTTCTATACTCACATTCCTGTCATAAAGCTTAATTGATATATTAGGCACCATAAGAGATTAGTAATGATCACTAATTATAAAACAGAATAATTATAACAATATATTGCAATAAAAGTTATAGAAATTGTGGTCTTCCTTTCAAAATATCTTACTGTATGAATTTAATGGCTTTTCCATCTTAACTAAGCACTTATCATGGCACTGTGGTTGTAAAGTTTACAGTTTGATGTGTAACAGCAAAATTAACACCGATTTCTTTTTCCTTCACAATTTCACGAATGATTCGTTCCTACTGTAGATTTTAGCAACTTCAACATGCAACTTTTTTCCTCTCCTTTTCAAGTTGAGAACTTTCACTCTTTCATTTAAAGAAAGCACTCTCCTGTTTCTCTTTGGCATATCCAAATTGCCAACATCACTACTCTTGCATCTTGGGGCCACCAGTAAGTAAATAAGGGCTACTTAATCACAAGCAATGTGATACCACAACAGTGCATTTGATAACCGGCTGGATCGGCTGGACAAAGGGATGATTCACATCCTGGGTGGGAAGAAGCGGGTTAGGGAGAAACTCCATCACTCTATTCAATGGCATGAAATTTAAAACATAAATTGCTTATTTCAGGAGTTTTCCATTTAATATTTTTTGGACCACGGTGGACTGCAGGTAACTGAAACTGTGGATAACGAGGAACTTGCAACCCACTGCAGTATTCTAGCCTGGAGAATGCCATAGACAGATTAGCCCGGCTGTCTACAGTACATGGGGTCTCAAAGAGTTGGACTCCAACTGAGTGACTAAGTTTCACTTTCACTTTCTGTGCACGTTGGTTATGGCTGCAGCAGCACGTCCCTTTGTGGGGCTGCTGCCACAAGGGGGCAGGCAGGAGCGATCTCTGGTCTGTTTCCTCATTTTAACAGTTCTATTTCTCTGAACAAGTCACTTTAATTTTTAGTTTCAGTTTGCTAACATATAAAATGGTGAAAGGAGTGGGGATTGAATAACAAAGTAGGCATAAAGGGCTTGGCACAAGGACTAGAACATAGTATAACTATAATAAATGTTAACTGGTGTGATTTTTTATATTATTCATCCTTTCTGCTTGTATATGGGATATAGGCAATGAAGAAGAGGAAAAGACTGCATTTAAAGACTGGCATTGCCATTTGTGTGTGATACAGTATTGAACTTTATGATTCCAGAGAGATCTTAGGATCCAATAGGACACAGAAATAAATAAAACTAATAATGCTATTAGGGGCTCTCTCTTAGCTACCTTGCTAGAAATTAAACCATAAATTTAATATCATTTCTATGTGAAAATGTGTTCCCATCCTAACTGAATTAGCCAAAAAATTATTTTGAATACAAAGCATTTATAAATTGTTGACGGTTCTTTCACACAAAAGGATTCTAGAAGTAAGACCAACGTTTTACACGAGAAGAAAGCAGCTGAAACATGGGGTCATGCCTTTTGATGGCTGCTGGCTATTCGACCTGAAAAGGACCATAGTGATACGGTGATACACTCCCTCATCACACCTGGGAAACAGGCATGGCAATTACATGACTTACCCAGTAATGGGTAAATGCACCCAGAGCTAAAACCTCTTAATCAGTTCCCTTTCCTGCATCCCATTAAAGTTCTGCCCCTAGCTAATTGGGAAATTTTTCCCCCTCTGTGCCTTTTATTAGGTTCACAGGACTAGTCTATGCTCTGAAGAAACAGAAACAAGCAATTTGGAGAGTTTCTTATGAATCAGACCTTTTGAATAACTGGGAAATTTAGGCAGATACCTGGATTAATGTTTAAAATAAATGTAAGTGAGTATTCTACTTGAAATGATTTCTGGGGTATTAAAATGCTTTAACTCTGTTCAGGATGATTTACAAACATGTGAGAAAAATTCAAGTATATAAAAAGCGATTGGAAGAATTTATTTAAAATGTAAAAAAAATGGTTGGTGTCCTGTTTTTAATATTTTTCTCTCTTTTTCAAATTTTCTTTAGTGGGTGTGTAAGTTTAAAGTAAAGAGGAAAAAATTTTCTACATGGGACCAAAATAAAGGCATAAAACAGACCAAAAATGTGAAACTTCTTATAGTTGAGGAAAAAAGGTATTCACTTCCCATAGCTCTTTATAATTCCTCTTTATATTCAGGCACCATGGAAATACCAGAGGAGCTGGAATAAATATTTTTATTTTTTAATTGTATTGCCTGGAAACAATCCAATTCACTAAAATTCAATTCCCAGAAAACTATTTCAGTAAATCGCCAAATTGACTTAGAGCAAATTGGGTTTCGGGGAAAAAAAATCTAAAGCTGCATTGCCCAATTGTTTGATGAAATATACCTAATTTACGTTATAAATAGCAGTGCTGGCAGTAAGCAGACACAGCCTCCATCTCTCTGCTTCTCTTGAATTTAACTGTTTATTATTTACCTGAAAAGAGTTCAGTGATTACTAATGCCATTTCAATAAAGTGTTTAAACTCATAAGGGCTTCAAAGAAAGTGGCCCTTTTTCTTGTTTTAACATTGAAACAATACAAAGTATTGGATTTTCAGACGCAACAGAATCAGAGTTCTTACTCCATATTAGGCTTTAAGGAACAGAGAAGGAGAGACCCAGGGCCTTCAACACAGCTTTCCAGGTCCTGTCTTACCTCCTTGGGCAATATTTAGCTTGTGCAATGCACCCGTTCACAGAAGAATGCTATTTCTGTCATAAAACATCTTTTCATAGACAAACTGGCCTCCGTACACAGAAAGCAGGAAGAAAGAGGTCACTCCAGACTGCTAGATGGCAGGTTTCAAAGCAGGGGAGCTTACTTACAAGGCTCATCTTGAGTGGCTGAAAGACAAGTATCTCCACATCCACACATCAGAATCTTAGAAGTCTATAGAGAGGTTCTCAGAAGGCTTCTCAGGTGGCTCAGCAGTAAAGAATCCGCCTGCAATGCAGGAAGACGAGGGTTCAATCGCTGAGTCAGGAAGATTCCCTGAAGGGAAAAAATGGAAGCCACTCCAATATTCGCGCCTGGGAAATCCCATGGACTGAGGAGCCTGGTGGGCTACAGTCCCTGGGATTGCAAGAGAATCACATGGCTTAGCAACAACACAGCTTAAAGAACAACAACAAACCTGGATTCAGTCACATATTCAGTCCAGGTGGACTAGACACCACCGTTACTCTCTCGAGGCTGCATCTGTGGAATGGCTGAAGCAGGTGGCATGTAGATTTCAAGGGCAGGGGAGGGGATGAGGAGCCTCTGCTTCTGCGGGTCCAATGCTCTGGACAACCAGTGACCACACTCTGTCTTAACCTCGCCCAACAATAGTTTATGTGACTTTTGACAGAGCCACGCCCCAGAAATACATCAGTTCTAGACAGACCAGGCACATTCTGCTATGCTAACAACATTCCACAACTGAAGACTCTCCCATCAGTGAATGCTATTAGTGTATTTACTAAGAGATCATATGTTCATGGGAGAAGGCAATGGCAACCGACTCCAGTACTCTTGTCTGGAAAATTCCATGGACGGAGGAGCCTGGTAGGCTGCAGTCCATGGGGTCGCTAAGAGTCGGACACGACTGAGAGACTTCAATTTCACTTTTCACTTTCATGCATTGGAGAGGGAAATGGCAACCCACTCAAGTGTTCTTGCCTGGAGAATCCCAGGGACGGAGGAACCTGGTGGGCTGCCATCTATGGGGTCGCACAGAGTCGGACACGACTGAAGTGACTTAGCAGCAGCAGCAGCAGCATATGTTCATAAGGAGAACATATTAATGACAATTTCCCCATAAATGTTCTCTTCCCAGTAAAAGGAAGAGAATGGATTGCAGGCATGATGCAACCACCAAGGGGAAAATTATTCCTTTTTACTTGCTTCTTTTATTTTTTTAAAGTTGTAGTATAATTGCTTTACAGTATATGTTGACTTCTGCCATAGAACAACGTGAATCAGCCATAGTATACATATATCCCCTCCTTCTTGAGTTCCTTCCCACTCACCTCATCCTACCCTTCTAAGTCATCACAGAGCACTGAGCTGAGCTCCATGTACTACATAGCAGCTTCCTACTAAGATTTCACTAAAAGCTTTCTTCTCCTTTCAAAAAAAAAAGTTTGCGGCAAAAAATACATATAAACAGAATAAGAATATTTAAATCAACATAATTTTTCATCCAGTGAATGAAGTCGCTCAGTCGTGTCTGACTCTGCGACCCCATGGACAGTAGCCTACCAGGCTCCTCCGTCCATGGGATTTTCCAGGCAAAAATACTGGAGTGGGCTTCCATTTCCTTCTCCAGGGGATCTTCCCAATCCAGGGATCGAACCCGGGTCTCCCGCATTGCAGACAGACACTTTACCGTTGGAGCCACAGAGATTAATATTAATAGGTGACTGCATATGTTTTCCATCTTTTTAATAAATGTGTAGTATTAATGAAATGACTACCGACCTTTGGTCCTTGAGTCACATAAATTATAAACAAGAAGGGGGAATAAATTTCTAGAATGGCAATAAGAGGAGCTCCACAAACCTCCCCAGCAAAGCAATCATAACTAGCAAAAATTATTTTTTAAAAAATTGTTTTAAGTTTCTAGAAATTTTCCTAAGGGCATATAACCCTGAGAGAACCTTTAGAGAAGTATTTATTCAAGAAAAACTACTAAATCTCAGTAAGAACAACAAGTGAAGTGTTATTTGCTCAGTCGCATGGACTGTAGTCCAGCAGGCTCCCCTGTCCTTGCAATTCTCCAGGCAAGAATACTGGAGTGGGTAGCCATTCCCTTCTCCAGGGGATCTTCTCTACCCAGGGATCGAACCCAGGGTTCCCACACTGCAGGCAGATTCTTTACTGTCTGAGTCACCAAGGAAGCCCCAAGAACAAAAAGAATTGGTGGCATTCCCCCCACCCCCATCTCAGCATGATGGAAGCACCAACCCAGGCTGGTGGAGCCAAGAACATAGGCCCCCTCCTCCCCCAACTCTGGGTCTGGAACTGCATTATCTCCCCAGAAGGACCAGTTCACCAGCATTGCTCATCCTCTCAGCTTCAGGTTTCAGATGCTCTATTCCAGGCATAACAGGCTGAGAATACCGGGGCTAAACCCCTTTGATCCCAACTCACTTGTGGGCAGAGATTCCATGCCGGGAGAAGCAAGTTGAAAAGACCACAGGCTATTCCCCCACTTAGCACACTGCTTGTCAAGCAAGGGTGTCATTCTGAGAAAAGTAGACCAACGTCCCCAAGCTCTGGAGCAGTGGTACAGTGTTCTGCCCAGGGGGAGAAACAAGCTATAAGAGCAGAGAGCTTTTAATCACTCAGAGAAATGATTTTATCAAAGAACAAGATGTGGGGAAGTTTAAGACCAAGGGCACTGCTGAAAACAGTGGACATTTAGGTTGTTTCCACATCATAGTCATAAGTTGCTCAGTCGTGTCCAACTGTTTGCAACCCCAATAACCTACCAGGCTTGTTTCCATGTAGGTTATTGTAAATGGTGTCACAGTGAACATTGGGGTATGTGTGTCCTTTTGAATTAGGTTTTCTCAGGATATGCCCAATAGTGGGATTTCTGGTTATATGGTAGTTCTCTTTTTGGTTTTTTAAGGAACCTCCATACTGTTCTCCACAGTGGCTGTATCAATTTACATTCCCACCAAGAGTGCATGAGGATAAAGAAGATGTGTTGCTCATATACAATGGAATATTACTCAGCCATAAAAGGGGGATGGAGTTGGGTTATTTGTAGAGATGTGGATGAACCTAGAGTATGTACACTGAGAGAAGTAAGTCAGAAAGAGAAAAACAAGTATCATATATTAACACTTCGGTGTGAAATGCAGAAAAGTGGTACAGATTAGCCAATTTCCAGGGCAGCAATAGAGACTCAGACATAGAGAACAGACTTGGGACACAGTGGGGGAAAGGGAGGGTGGGACAAACAGAGAGAGGAACATTGATAGAGATCCATTACCGTGCGTAAAATAGCTGGTAAGAACCTTCCAAAAAGCACAGGGAGCTCAGCTCAGTGCTCAGTGGTGTCTTAGCTGGGTGGGGCTGTGGGGTAGGGTGGGAGGAAGGTCCACGAGGGAGGGGATTTATGTACACATATAGCTGGCTCGCTTCATTGTACAGCAGAGACTAACAGAACATTGAAACATAACTATATTCCAATAAAATAAATAAAGAAAACAGTGGAGATGTTGGTGTAAGCAATTAAGAGGAGGTTGGTAGCCTTCTAAGACTGATAAGCTAAACCGTAGACCAGTGGAGGCTTAAGAGGGAGAACTATGGGGAAGATGGCTAAGAACAGCCCTCCTGGGATCAAAACAAATCTCAAAGACGGGCCTCAAAGATTTTACTACTGCAAAAGGACCGAGATTTAATTAGATAAGACGATAGAGCCATTTATATCCCAGAATATTGTTAAAAGCAATAGAACAAACAGCCGGAAATTTGTAGAGCCTGAAACCTGGGTATGATACCACCAGAGGTGAAGAGCCTGATAGAACAGTTGGGGAAAAGACAATAAAAGCAAGCTCTGCAGAAGCCATAGTCATCCCAGGGTGGGTGTGGGCATGGCCTAAGGCTGCATCTTCTGCAGTATAATGTAAGAGGCTTTATCTTGAGGCAGGCTGGTGGTACTTCCATTCAAGTTACTAAACAAATATAAAGGAGATGACATATATACAAATGACTCAGTAATTTGAATCTGCAAGGACAAAAAAAAAATCAAAACAGAAAGAATAAATAAAGGTTAATATAATAAACACTAGAAATACAGGTAAAGTGTTAAAGGTCCTTCTCTATGAAAACTGGCCCTTCAGTTAACAATTTAGCTCTACCTTCTGGAGACTTGATAAAGATGGTAAGGACACCTCTAATTTCTCTTTTTTATTACTATCCCAGTCAGTAAATAAAGCCTGGATTGTTATTCTCAGTTTAGATGTCTTAAACTGACCACCTAAACACCTGCTTGCTCAACAAGTGTAATGTTAACTATGACGGTAAATGTCAGTCCACTCCGCTTTAACAAAGATACAATAGACTGAGCAGGTTATAAATAATAGAGACTCATTCCTCACAGTCCTGAAGGCTGGGAAGTCCAAGATCAAGACTTTGGCAGAGTCGGTGTTGGGTGAGGGCTTGGTCCTAAACTACCATCTCGCTGCTGTAACCTCATATGGAGGAAGGGGCAACAAGCTTTCTCAGTCTTCTTTTATAAGTAGCACAGATTCCATGAGAGCTCTGGTTTCATGACCTAATCACCTTCTAAAGGCTCCATCTTTTAATGCTATGACTTGGGATTTATGACTGTGAATATTCAGTCTATAGCACTAAGCTATATTGCTTACTGATGAAGTAATGATGCTCAATCATTGCTCAATGATGACTCTTGGTTGATAAATTGCATCTAGATTGGAAGAGACTGTAAATGAGCTCCAGATACCTGGTTAGACAGGTAGCCATGTGTCTCCCTGAGTGTGGTGACTCTTGTAACTGGATTTCCTTTTGGACCATGGAAACATATTGAGTTGTTTTAAGAAATATTTAGCTGCCATGAGGTCTGGGGCTTCCAAGCCATGGCAGATCTTGCCCTGCCTGGTGTGTTTCTCCTGTCCATGTGCCAGAGTTGTACTGCTGCAAAGACTCCCACTGAAAAAGAATGCCTGATCCTGCCCTGCAAACGAGCTGTAATTCCTGTGTGGCACCCTCCACGGCAGCCTGGGCTAAGTGCATCCTCTGACGTGTGCTCAGTCACTTCAGTCATGTCTGACTCTTTGTGACCCCATGGACTGTAACCTGCCAAGCTCCTCTGTCCGTGGGATTCTCCAGGCAAGAATACTGGAGTGGGTTGCCATGCCCTGCTCCGGGAAATCTTCCAGACCCAGGGATCGAACCCACATCTCTTATGTCTCCTGCATTGCAGGTGGGTTCCCTACCACTAGCACCACTTGGGAAGCCCTGATAGTCTTGAGTTTTACTGACCATTTGACTCTAAGACTACGGGTAGACATTGCAGACACACAAACGTGTTTTTCTATTAGTTTACAAAATGCAAATCATACCACAAAGACTGCTTGGAAATTCATTTTTATCACTTAAAATATGACAGCCATCTATTATTTGCAATAACTGCATAAAGTCTATTGAATGAACTAAACCTGGCATTGGACATAAAGATTTTTCCCAATTTGTTGCTATTTCAAACCTCACTTTAAGAAACATGTGTGATAGTAATAGTTTAATCTAGCCATATATTCTAAGAATATACATACACCCCAAGATGAGAAAGTCCAATTTATTTTCCCTGGATTCAGGCTAGTTTTGAAATTTCTACAAAAACCTTCTATGACTATATTCATTGAAATGAGTGCTTTCTCAGCTTCTCAATTCACTAGATAAAAGCCTTACCCATACCCATTTTTCTATTATCTAGTACTATATTTGCAATATTAAGTGGGTAATAAATATTATTTTCCAGAAATTTTCCACAGAATAAACCCACTTGATCGAGGCAAAGAAACTACTTAATAGCTTTATAAATCTAACAGTTGTGGCTTTTTGGACAGAGTTAAGGAATAAAATGAGCTTATTGCCTATACATTTCTTTTTTTTCTTGCCAGTGGAACTGGAACAAGGAGAGGTTTCTTCGGTTCCTGAAGCATGTTTATAAACCTCTTCTAAAACTGGAAGTAATTTATGACTGAGTGTTCTATACAATACAGCTATGTATCCATCTGGCCCCAGTGCTTTATTACCTGATATGTCTTATAGGGTACTTTTCTAAAACTTTCTTTTCATCCACAGAGCTTATTTAATTTCTCTATGCGTCTGGCCTCAATAATTCTAAAACTCTATTTCATCCTCATGGCAAACACACAAGATAAATCTCATAATCCTGCATGCTATCTTCCAAGGGTCATATTTATAAAGTCCATAAATCAAGGAGAAGCTTTGAAAAGGATTTTTCTTAGATTCTATTTAGAATTTATTCAATCTGTACACGAACTAAGCTTTAACTGATATGGAACTTGGCTTTTGTCCCAAGTGGGATTATGCCTTTTTAGAATCACAGATCTATCTAGAAGGAAGTTGCCAACATCCCACAAAAATTTCTCCTCAAAGAAGAATCAGTTTCTAAAGAGTTACTCACAATATTTCAAGGAGCAAAATGTATAGGTCAATGCAATAAGCATTTATCAGGCTTTCTCTGACATTAGACCTAATGAAAGTAAACGTGTTAGTTGCTCAGTCATGTCTGACTCTTTGCGACCCCCTGGACTGTAGCTCACCAGGCTCCTCTGTCCATGGAATTCTCCAGGAAAGAATAGTGGAGTAGGTAGCCATTCCCTTCTCCAGGGGATCTTCCCAACCCAGGGATCGAACTCGAGTCTCTCACACTGCAGACAGATTCTTTAGTGTGTGAGCCACCAAGGAACAATAGGAGGAAAACAGTGATTGCCTTTGGTTCCGATATGACTAGTATGGAGAGTCATCTCCTGGAAAGACCAGGACTCATGAACCCTAGTTTCCAGGTGTGTGCTGTGGTTCATTAGCAGAGTGGACCAGTGTGGGAACCTTGATTCAGGCCCCTGGAAATGGTCTTTGGGGGCTTCACCCCCACATTGCTCTGTGTCTGAGACTTGAGAGCACAACCTTGAGAGAGGCAAGGGAGTGAAATTATGCTGAATGGCTTGTCTAAGTCCAAATGGGGAGAACCCCACATCCGCTGTGAAGGTAAAAGGGCAGGATACTTGTGAAATGGCAGAACCCGGACACTGAACTCAGGCAAGACCTAAGAAAATAACACCGAATGCCTTGGAGAGGTGGTGGACCCAAGCGGGAGAGAGAGGGAGAGTGTGACCTGGTTGGGTCACCTTACTGTCCATATCCCCCACAATACAACCAAACTTCCTCATACATGGCAAATGAGTGATCACCGTGATCTCCCCCAAAGCAGGCACATTGCCAGGGTTTAGGGAAGATGCGGTGAGGGTTAAGGAGTACTTCCTACAGCTATGGAGCTCAATGTTGCATATTCAAGAGAATGTTGACTACAAGATTGCTGTGTGCTAAGTCACTTCAGTTGTGTCCAACTATTTGTGACCCCATGGACTGTAGCCCACCAGGCTCCTCTGTCCATGGGATTCTCCAGGCAAGAATATTGGAGTGGGTGTTCCTCCAGGGGATCCTCCCAATGCAGGGATCAAAACAGCATCTCTTATGTCTCCTGCACTGGCAGGCAGGTTCTTTACTGCTAACGCCACCTGGGAAGCCCCATTGAAAGTGAAAGTAAAAGTCATTCAGTAGTGTCTGACTCATTGTGACCCCCATGGTCTGTAGTCTGTGGAATTCTCCAGGCCAGAATACTGGGGTTGGTAGCCTTTCCCTTCTCCAGGGAATCTTCCCAACCCAGAAATTGAACCCAGGTCTCCTGCATTGCAGACAGATTCTTTACCAGCTGAGCCACAAGGGAAGCCCCATTAGAAGCCACTTATTTGAAATTTGTTTTTAACTTTCTTATAAGACAAGGTAAAAAGACGTTTGAAAGGTCTAGATTAACTACAGTGTTCTCTTCAACTCAAAACATTTAACCAAATAGCTAATAATGCCTACTATGATTTACCCAAGGTATTCCCTGGTGGCTCAGAGGTTAAAGCGTCTGCCTCCAATACGGGAGACCCAGGTTCGATCCCTGGGTCGGGAAGATCCCCTGGAGAAGGAAACGGTAACCCACTCCAGTATTCTTGCCTGGAGAATCCCATGGACGGAGAAGCCTGGTAGGTTACAGTCCACGGGGTCGCAAAGAGTCGGACACGACTGAGCTTCCGAACGGAACGGATACTCTATTCTCGGAGAAGGCGATGGCACCCCACTACAGTACTCTTGCCTGGAAAATCCCATGGACGGAGGAGCCTGGTGGGCTGCAGCCCATGGGGTCGCGAAGAGTTGGACACGACTGAGCGACTTCACATTCACTTTTCACTTTCATGCATTGCAGAAGGAAATGGCAACCCACTCCAGTGTTCTTGCCTGGAGAATCCCAGGGATGGGGGAGCCTGGTGGGCTGCCGTCTATGGGGTCACACAGAGTCGGACACAACTGAAGGGACTTAGCAGCAGCAGCAGCAGCAGCATACTCTAGTCTAGGCATAGGCATCAGACCTAGCAGAGTATAAAAAGAAAAAGACTATACGATTTGTTCCCAGTTTTCCTTTGGAACAAGAGTCATGTCTAATTTTTTTGCATTCTCTGGACAGCACTGGGAATACAATGGGCACCCAGTAAATATTAAACTAAATGTTTTAAAGCTATAGCTAATTCAAGAAGCAAAAATGCCTCCAAAGGAAGTTGTACAGATGTATTAGTAATTTAGTATTTATTTTTAGAAATGTAAATGACGTCATAGAAAAGTGACATCCCCTTTATATTATTCTACTTGCTTTAAATAAAACATCTCAGAATATAAAAATGAAAGCTTGAGCCTGTTTTAGAAGAGGGATTCAATTTTGTTTCTTTGCTAAGATTGGATTTATAAAACTTTCCTGCAGCGGGACTAGTCCCCCAAACATATTCTGCATACCACCAGTTCACCAGTTCTTTGCTGGAATACATATTGGAATCTTGACTGCCCTATGTACAAGGTAAACCTCCCCAAAGATTCTATAAACTATGGTATTTCTTGAATTAAATGTGCATGGAACTGCTTCTTTATGATACATCCTGAGGAGTGAAGTTCTACTGAACCCACTTTGGGAAACACTGGCCTAGGCCAGACCTGCCTCTCCACCCAGATCTCCCATGGTATTCTTTAGGTTCTACTGCCCCAGTGGGTCATCCATGTCTAGTAGCTGACAATCTTCTATTTGTGGTTGAGAGTATTAGGAAAAGAGGACAAGGGACAGGAAATCAGGTTCCAAAGTCATAACTTCTTGAGCATCCATTGCTACAGAGGGAGCGAAGAAATGCCTTCAGCACCACTGGAAACTAAGGGCAAAGGGGAAAGAAGAATTGAGGCAAGGGAAGATCAGAGAAGCCCAGAAGAGGAAAGGAAGAGAAAAACGAAAAGACAACAATATATGGTGAGTAAAACCAAAACACCTCCCCTAACACTCCACAGTAATTTCAGAGTTAAATTGAAGCCATCAGAGAGTTGCTAACCAG
Source organism: Moschus berezovskii (assembly GCF_049115385.1). NCBI lineage: Eukaryota > Metazoa > Chordata > Mammalia > Artiodactyla > Moschidae > Moschus > Moschus berezovskii. Next base: position 35,710,120 of record NC_142466.1, on the reverse strand, counting down.
TGGCCTTTCCCTCAGGCCCTCAGCTTCTGGGCTTTGTTCTCCTAAGCCAACGGAAGTCAACCTTTGCCACCACTGTGATACAGTCTTAATGTTTCTTACTCTTAGGGATTCTGCTATTCCGAAGGCAAAATATACCATTTACTAAAATGATTTGATCTTGACAAAAACAAAAGCACACAGTTTTGGGCAGCAGGCAGAGACCATGGCTATCTGGCTTTAGAATGACTCAGATATTCAGGTGTGAAGACCTTGGAGCCAACTTGTTTTGGTGATTCTGTCCTGCAAGTGGCCCACAGAGATGGGTGAGTTTTATAGACATTGCTCTTTATCTGAGTATCATTAAAGGTAAAACACCACCATTCACTGTGGCTTCCCATCAGAAGGGACAGTCTAGATGATTTCTTGGGGCCTGTCAACTGTTAACTAAAATATTTGCACCACCAACCTTATTAGATGCTGGCTGGAGGATTTGGAATGCTACCTGCAATAGTGACATCTGGTGGCTGCTACATCTTACTGCACCTCCTTACGGCAGGAAATAAAGCCTGGATTTCATGGAGGCTAACAACATAAAGATACTACATGAGTCCTGGAAAAGGCCCCCAGAAATGTTAAGATTTAACAACCTCTGCTTGAAGCTTATGCTGCTCATTTATATTAAAAATCATGACAAAAGAACTATTGTGATAGAAATCCTTGTTTCTACAGGGGTTGTAGCTCGGGAAATAACCAATTATCTTGATCACAAGGGGTGTAGTATGTCTCCAAGTGATGTTTTCAGTGAATTTACTGTCCATGGTCTGGTCTGCAGTGCCTGTTACCCGCATACCTGACAAATGGATGGCAGTCAGGTAGCCCTGCCCGTACCCCCTGTATCTTTAAATGAAATGAACAATAAGCATTCTTTCCTGAGAATTCTGGAAATCTGGGAGAACAAAACAATGTCATTTATCTGGAGAGCTGAAGGAGGAAGCAGCCTATGACATAAAAGGACAGAGAAAACAGACCCTGTACATGATAAAGTTTTGAGGAACCAGGGTCTGTGAAGATACAGACAAAGCTGACCAGGACAGAGAAGGGGATGAAATAAATGTCAGAAAAGGCCAAGAAATAGAAAAGAAAGCTAGGGACGCCCAGGAGAGAGAAGGGGACAGAGGCGACTACCTTTGGTTTCTGCCCTTCTGTGGGCCTAACTGTTCTCTAATTTTTTTTATTGTAGTAAATGTCACATGGCCTTCCCTAGTGGCTCAGCATTCAAGAATCCGCCTGTCACTGCAGGAGACACCGACTTAATCCCTAGGTCAGGAAGATCCCCTGGAGGAGGAAATGACAACCCACACCAGTATTCTTGCCTGGGAAATCCCATGGGCAGAGGAGCCTGGTGGGCTACAGTCCACGGTCTACAGTCCATGGGGTTGCAAAAGAATCAGATACAACTTAGGGACTGAACAACAAAAGTCACATAATATAAAACATTGTCTTTTAACCATATTTGACTGTACAGTTCAGTGGCACTAAGTACGTTCACATTGTTGTGCAGTTCTCACCATCATCCATCTCCCCAATTTTTCTCCTTCCTAAACTGAAACTCTGTCCAGATTGGGACTGACATATATATATACTGCTATGTATAAAATAGATGGCTAATGAGAAAATACTCTATAGCACAGGGGGAAAAAATAGAAGGTACAATCTGTTTGTAGGACGTATATTAAGTTAACCTTAAAAATGCCTTCCAATATATATCAGGTACAGACAAATACTGTTTGATTCCACTTGTATGAGGTATATAGAACAGTCAAATTCATAGAGTCAGAAAGTACATGCGTAGATGCCAGGGGGCTGGGGGTGGGTGGAGTGTGGATGGAGAATAGGGAGTTAGTGTTGACTGTTCTTTAAGACCCTGGTGCTGGGAAAGATTAAGGGCAGGAGGAGAAGGGGATGATGCAGGATGAGATGTTGGACAACATCACTGACTCAATGGACATGAGTTTGAGCAAACGCTGGAGATAGTGAAGGACAGGGAAGCCTGGCATGCTGCAATCCACGAGGTCACAAAGAGTCAGACACAGAGCGACTGAACAATTTTTGAAAAATGTCAGAGATAACGTGAGTGATTTCCTGGGCTCAAAAAGAATCTCGACATCAAGTCTTTCTTACAGAATCTGAATCGCTTACCATGCTGCAGTAGTTCCTAGTACTCTTGTTGGCTGTCTTTCCAACAGCCCTGATTGAGAGGCCTTCTTGCTTGGAACAACACAATACTGGACATTTTACTTCTATATAGTTGCATTAAACACTCAGCCATCAGAGAAAAATATAATTGAAGAATTTCTTTGTCTTTTACTCAGAAAGGCCCAAATTCATTCTGCACTGGTACTTGAAAGTTCAGAGTCCATCTGAGCATGTTCCAGCCACTCACCCATCTTCCCCATTCCACGGGCCAGGCCTGCTCTCCCCTGTATTGTGAACTTCCCTCCAGGAACCTAACCCAGAGAGCTGAGTCATTCTAGGTTCCTTCTCATGCCCCGTATCAACCTGGTATCACCAAATCTCCTAAACTTAGACTTGCAGAAGCATAAATCTTACCCACTAACATAGATGAAAAGTTTGTGCCCCATCCCCCAAATTCACTTATTGAAACCTAACCCCTAATATGATGGTATTTGGAAGCAGGACCATTGGGAAATACTTAGGTCATGAGAGCAGAGCCCTCATGATGGGATTAGTGTCCTTATAAAAAATGCCCAGAGTTCCCTTGTCCCTTCTGCCGTGTGAGGACACAGCAAAAAGATACCATCTGTGAAACAAGAAGCAGGCCCTCCATACGCTGAATTTGCCAACACCTTGATCTTTGACTTACCAACCTCCAGAATTATGAGAAATGACTTTCTGTTGTTTACAAGCCACCCAGGCTACATTCTGTTATAACAATCTAAACAGGATAAGACAGCCACCAACTGGCTTTGCGTAGCTTGCTCACACTTTGCTTCATACCTCTGGCCTAAAATAGAAATACTTCTCAGAGAGTTAACACAGGAAATCTGATCAGTTCTACCCCCACTGTTGATAATCAAGACCAACAGACATTTTTTACTATTGTAAACTGATATAGTTATAAATCAAATTTGTTTTGGTCTTAAGTCAACATTTGTTTACCCAACAAATAATGTGACTAAATAATATGTGTCAGGCACTCTGATGGGCATAAAGAAAAGAAATAACTTATGATTCAAATAATTTGTGTTTTGAAGAGACATACTTCTAAATTAACAATTAAATGGCATTCATTCTATAATAAATGTCTGAATGAAAATAAGAGGAAATAGAGAAAAGAACAAATTCTGCCCAAGGAATAGAGACAAGAAAAAGATACAAATCTTTAGAATCAAATAGACATCACAAAAAATGTTAGGAATATCATTTATGTCTGTTGTTACAAAATAAGAAAAAAAAATCACATCCTAATATGTGATTTATGTATAAATGATATGACTGCATATAAAATGTAAATACACATTTATTTCCCAGCTTTTCAGTACCACCCCCATAAAAACAATAGCAGATTGGGGAAAGATGAGATTTGGTTTCCCCAAGAGGAGGGTGGTGAGACAATTCTCAAAATTCTTCCATCAAGAGGACCAAGAAGTAGAGTGAATGGACCATGCATCAAATTATTCTGAAGTGCTGCACCCCGCTGACCTGAGTCCACTCAAATCAAAATGTCCTTTTTGCTCATATGCTCTTAATAAGAATGGGCAGAGAATCTGAAAACTTTATGTAAAGATAGAGCTTTGGCCAGGCAAAATTTTGCTCACTGGCCAAAGCAGAACAAATCACGAGGATCTTTCCAAGGGTCAGAACTGCAGGGGGCAAATAGCCACTGTTACACTGTATTTGGGGCCAGATTTGTGTCAAAATGGACACCACGGCAAAAGGACACAACTGACATGTTTTGCACCAAGAGCATCATCTGAGTGAAACAGACAATAGGCAGGGCTCCATATTCTCTCACCAAGTTCAAGGCCATCTCAGTAGATGGGTGGCCACAGTAATACCTGAATTATCCACCCTCTTCCCTAATCCAATAGTATAGGTTCTTTAATCTTTCAAAGATCATGGTTCCCCAAACATCAAAAATGGTAACTTAGAGTCCTAAGAAGAAAAACCCAGGAGATGAAAAGGAAAGAGTTATTTCAGAAGCTGAATTGCACCTGAGGTGTATTAAGTAACTTTTAGCCTCACCTTTGGGAGTGTTATGTCTCCCCATGTAGGGAAACCATCTTCCTCCTTCGGGATGGGAATATACCAATTAACATAGTGATATGGAATTTGAATAGAAAGTAAATTGTGCTGAATCTCACATATGGTGTCCTAAAAATGTCCAAAATGATGTCATCCAAAGGAGGGGGCAGGGTGGGAGACTGCAATTAGACGGATGAGGAAAAGGCAGTTGAGAAAACAGATTAATGATGCCTTTGACACAATCAGCCTGAGAGGAATACTGGTTTCCATGACAACCAAACCACTTAACCTAAATTAACAAAGCTGTTAAGAAAGAAAAACTTAAAAGATGGGGAGGGGGAAACCCAGAGTATCCTCTTTGGGGAAATTAAGTAGCCTGTCCCATCAGCACCCGTGAGAGGTGTGCGTGCTAACTACACATCCGCAGGGTGTGTATTCTCTTACACTCTCTGGTTCCCAGTAATTAGTTTTCAGAAGCAGCCCAAGGACGTTAAGAAATTGCAACTAATTAGTGCAGTATTCTGATAGAACTGCCTTATTATCCTGATGCAGCCGTAGCTAGACAGCAAGGACAAGGAATAGACAAAAGGCTGCCTCTTGCTTTTCCCTAACTTTGTGTTGATGTCACAGATGTGCACGACATCTTCCCACAAGAGTGTGCAGATCGGACTGAATTCTGGAATTTTACTTTAGCAGAGAATAGCAGCTTTTATAGTGAAATACAGAGGCCATTAACAATGAGACTATGTGAAAATTAAATAATAAAATGTTTACACATAATATAATGTCTCCTATGTAATAAAAGGGATCATTAGAAAATAAAAGGGATTGTATATTCCTGAGTTGCTTTCCATACAGTGTAGAACTAACTCCCAGTTTTTCTGGGTCTGTGGTGAACTTGTCCGAATCACACTACACGTGACTGGAGGTAAGTCTAACAGACTGGAGAGTGGGGAGGGAGCAGTGTAGTTCATCTTCACAAGCTCATACGTTTATGATACTCATTCCAACACTGCTCGCCCACTTCTGCTGGAGCCTGAAGATGGCTGGGAAGAGGGGATTTCCACTGGGCTGCCTCTTTGTTGTCTCCATTAAAAATATCTAGTATAATCTAGTATGGACAGTCTCCTGCCAACACAAGTGAGAAAGAAAAAAATAGGAACTCTAAAAATATTGAGAGCACTGTCAAGTTTTAGCATTTTGTATTGGTGATATCTGATTGAGATAAAATATATGAGAAAAAATATATATATTATAATCAATTTAAACCCTGGTTCAGTTCAGTTCAGTCTCTTAGTTGTGTCCGACTCTTTGTGACCCCATGAACCGCAGCACACCAGGCCTCCCTGTCCATCACCAACTCCCGGAGTTCACGCAAACTCATGTCCACAGAGTCGGTGATGCCATCAAACCATCTCATCCTCTGTCGTCCCCTTCTCTTCCTGCCCCCAATCCTTCCCAGAATCAGGGTCTTTTCCAATGAGTCAACTCTTTGCATGAGGTGCCAAAGTATTGGAGTTTCAGCCTCAGCATCAGTCCTTCCAATGAACACCAGGACTGATCTCCTTTAGGATAGACTGGTTGGATCTCCTTGCTGTCCAAGGGACTCTCAAGAGTCTTCTCCAACACCACAGTTCAAAAGCATCAATTCTTCGGTGCTCAGCTTTCTTCACAGTCCAACTCTCATATCCATACATGACCAACCAAAAGTGAGGAAAAATTTGCAACCAAGTTATGAAACAAGAGATAATGCCAGTGTGGATGCTACGTGGGTATGTCCTGTGCTCTTGATTTTTAAGAAAATTTCCAATGTACATGGAAATTAAAATTGAACTTGATAGAAACTTGAATTTTGTTTTTCAAAACTCTAATGTAGTATGTTTTTTATGAAATTTAACATGTTAAATAACATAATTTCAATTTTAATAATTAAATCTAAAAGAGAAATCATATATAATTTTATTATATATATTTTTATTTTATATATTAATATATATTGTATTAATATTGTATTAATATATATTAATATATATTTGTGCTATTTCTGTTTTTTACTATTATGAATAATGCTGCTGTAAATATCCATGTACAAGTTTCTACATGGACATGTTTTTTATTTTTTTGGGCATATACCTAGAAGACCCCAATATTTTTGTTTCATAATCTCCTTCTCACTGATTTTTGATTCTTTCTTTATGATGCATTAAATTCATATTTTTATAAGATTTGGTTTCAGGGTTCTTTAATCTTTTCCACTTCTTTTGCAAATACCAAACATTTTCCATTTTAGTAGACTTATGTTTTATTAGCTCATAAGGTAAGTCACCTTTAGTTTTTCCTTTTTTAATTTCTCAACTATTATTGCCTGCTTATTCTTCACTGTCAACTTTGGAATCATTTTGTCATGCTGCTGGTATTTTCATTGGGGGTAGGAAATTAACTGGGGAAGTTAATTTGGAAAAACTGATATCCTTTGCAATATTTCATCTTACTATCCCAAAAACATGGTATATCTCTTCTTTAAATCTTTTACTATATCTCCTGGCTCCCCTGGGTGGCTCAGACTGTAAAGAATCTGCCTGCAATACGGGAGACCTGGGATGGATCCCTGGATTGGGAGATCTCCTGGAGGAGAGCACGGCAACTTACTCCAGTGTTCTTGTCTGGAGAATTCCATGGACAGAGGAGCCTGGTGGGCTACAGTCCATGGGGTTGCAAAGAGTCAGATACTGAGCTACTAAGCATGGTACTACTTGCCTCCCGCCCGCCTGCTCCCTACTTTCTTCACATAGGACTTACCCATTCCTAGTTGAGAGAACTAGATACTCTAATTTTTGAGGAGATGACAGTGGGACTCGGTTGATGAGCTGAAGTTAACCAAAGCAAAGACCTGAGGGAAGACTATTCCGGGCAGAGCAAATAATGAGGGAAAAGCTCTGAGGTCAATTCTGTTGACCTACAAAAGGCACTGGGAAAGGGTGAGTGCTTCTGGGACACAGTGAGCAAGCAGGAGAAGGAGGAATTAAATTAGACTTAGCAGGATTCAGATCACATAGGACATGCGTGAGTGCATGCTCAGTTGCTTGTCGTGTCTGACTCTTTGAGTCGTGTGGATTGTAGCCAACAGGTTCCTCTGTCCATGGGATTCTTCTCCAGGCAAGAATACTGGAGCAGGTTGCCATGCCCTCCTCCAGGGGATCTTTCCAACCCAGGTATCGAACCATCATCTCCTGTGTCTCCTGCATTGCAGGAAGATTCTTTACCCACGGAGCCACATGGGAAGCCCAATCACATAGAGCTTCGTGGTCAAAAAAGAACCCTTGGACTTTTGACTCATGCAAATAGGAAGCCATGGGATGTTTTAAAACAGGCATCGGCACAATCTTGCATGAAGGTGGCTCCCCTGGTCCAACTAGGATGTGACTTTTTCAGTGTGGTCACATAGCCTCCTGCCCCAAGGCCAGGGCCAATACTTAGTCTGAGGGGAACTTTAGGGTGCTGGGAGAGGCCAGTCCGTAAACACTCACCTTCTCTGTGTGGGGTCATTGGGACCACTAAAACCCCAAAACCTCCCACAGTTGACTCCCCACCACTCACACACTTATTTTGCTGATACCACCAACACCAGCAGAGGAAACTGCAGGCCCTAGAGGGACCCACTCCAGCTTCCCCAACCTCCCTCTCAAACACTGATGAAAAAGTCCACAGGATGATTCTCACCATCAACAGTTCTGGAAAGAAGCCAGGCAGCAAATAGCCTCCTCCCACCTGCTTGCCATGCTTCTCCCTCAAAGCTGCAGCTCAAGGAGGGTGGGGCCCTCCAATACCAAGAAAGGTGCCAGAAGTCACTGAAACCCCCACCACCCTTAAGGGGTTTGTCGTGCCTTCTTACTCACCCAGCTGGGAGCCGCTACCTTCATGGCCAAAATGGCTTCAATCTTCATCTTTGCTGTTGTTCCAGACATTCAGGCTGCCTGAGGGCATCTGCCCTGGTAATATTCAGTGAGCTCACACTCCCTCACCCTGCCAGAGGAGCTGAAGCTGCTGCCAGATCTCTTTGGATATGTGCTGAATTCTTAACAACTGTTACTCAGAATCCATTCTAACGTCCTTCTAGAGAGTCTTCCTAAAGTGAAGAAACAGGAAAGCTAAAAACTACATTTCGCCAATGCTTTTGCTGCTATACATCTGGACATGAATTCAGTTCGATTTTCTAACAAGAGATCTGAATGCAGAAGTGAGGTCCATCTTCCTGCAACTTTGCATTGTTCACATTGGCAAGGAAGTTTTGGTAGACATGGGATTTTTCTATAATAGGGTCTGTGTTTCACACCTAGAGAGCAGATGACTTCCTGATACCAAGATTACAGCTACACTGTATGTTTTCTGACTCAAGGTTAAATATGGTAGTTTCACCATTCTCTACCTTCCTGATTATATGCCCTGGTGAGTGCTTCTTCCATGTTCTGGAATCATACCTGGAGGCCCAGATTAGAATCTACTTGTTCAATCCACCTGGTGATTTTGTAAGCACCTAGTTCCTTGTATTAAATCCTTTTCATATTAAAGCACCTAGAGTGGTTTCTACTGAATCTCAGCATTACTTACATCTATCTGATGAGCTGAGTTCTCTGAGTAAGGCCTGCTCAGAGAAGAAACTCTGGAATGAAGAAGCAAACACCTAAGTCCACTGGCAACTGACAGCAAATGTTACATGAGGGCCTTTCCCCAAATCAAAGGACACAGTGTCTTACTGGATATTTTCTACTCTTTTCTCAATGTTTCATTTTTGGTATCTGGGTTTTCTTCTGTAAACAGACATTGGCATTCTTTCGATTTTGCAGAAGGGCCTACACTTTAAAATGCATCTTAGTAGGTATCTGGTCATTCATACTCAACATTATTTGAATGATTTGGTATATAAAATGAAATGTATAACAGAGAAGAAAAGCATACATTTGCTTAACAATAGCAATGGCAGCACAGCAATCATCACCCATCTATACTAGACACAAACTGAGGTCATTCAGGAACTTGAGGATGGGATGAAATGCCTTAGAAAGTCCCCAGCTCTTCTTCTATTCACAGCCAGTAAAGACCAGAAACACAACTTACCTTTGTAAATATGAGTGACCAGAATGTCTCGTAGTTCTTTGAAGTCATGTTTTCAGGGCTCTTAATAAGTAAGTGTCTGAACTACAACCCAGAACAAAGAAGCACAACCTCAGTGACTGTTCCAAGAGACAGTGCAGAAGCCCAGCCTGAGGGCAATCACCAGCTCTAACAGTGGACTACTTCTGTCATTCTGTAGCTAAGTGTAAGACAGAGATGGGAAAGAAACAGGTCCTCTCCAAGGAAGGGGCTACTGCCAGAAGAGCTAAAGTGGCTGGAGAATCAGGGATTGCTTACAACATTCATGGGAGAACCACCAAAAGGGAGTAGCTTGAGGACAGTTGGTGACTAAGGGGGGCTGCTGGGGTTTTCTCTCATCTGGGAGAGAAATCACTGGAATTGGAACAGGAGACATCTTGCTTTGAACTAAGCTTTACAAACCCTTCCTTCAGAGGGCAAAAGTTTACTCAAGTCAGCCAGAAACCAATTTTATGATGAAACAAGTGAGAAAGGAAAAGGTGACATCAAATCAATCATGCTTCTGAAGATTTGGGAAGACTTCCAGGGATCACTTTAAGGGGAATGAAAATTGAGGATCAAATGTTGATGGAAAAAGTACCATGGGGGATATGGAAAAAGTTCATCTGGAAGGAAAGATGAAACAGTTGCTGAGTTTGAGTTTTCCTTTGGCTTGAACATTTAACAAGAGCCTTGAAAATAGATTCCAAGTCTACAATAGAAAATGTATGGAACTCAAGATGTGGAAATGTGATAGCCACTACACTGAACCACACTGGGGCCAGTACTCCATACACAGATTGTTGAATATGTAAGGGACATCTTCTAGTCCTGAAGGCAACTGAACCAAGATGTCTACAAGAACATCACATCAGTAACGATCTTTATTCTACAGATGGGCTGAACCTCTGCAAGTTTCCAAACATAAGACTCCTTCTCAAGAGCCACGGTTTCATTGACAGTGAACATCTTACAGCTATTTTTAAAAGAAGCATTCATCTTTCTGATAGCTAGTCAGTAAGTTACCTTTCAAGGCCGATTTGGCCCTAGGAAGAACACCTGGTTGAGAAACAGTGGAAAAGGATTATGTCCTGTTCTTACTGGAGAAGAGTTATGCGTAAGTCTCTCACAAGGACTAAAAAAGTCAAATGCCCCAAGGACCAGAAATATCATGTAATATACATATTTCCTAATAGATTAATGGGCGCTACAAATATTTACATGATTCGCTGATGGGTCTAACTTGTATAGGGGATGCGGGGACTGTGGGAGAAGATAGATTCTAACTAAAACGAGATTTCCTAAATAATTATGCTGTCATCACTAAAAACACAAAAACAAAAAAAATTACTTTCCCTGGAATAAAGGATTCTCTTTTCAGAGAAACCATATTACAGACAAAAGAAAGACTATTTCCATATTTCCATCTGTACACTGGTTCCATGTACACCATTCTTAATCTCCATGTTCACCCAGAGTTTGCCAAATAGGTATCTTATCAAATCAAGATTTACTTATCTGATGATGGAGAGACTCAGAAGAGATGGTATATCAGGACTTTAAAAGATTACATACTTTCCATCCAAATTTTAGGAAGCATTTGTATTCTAAACTTCAAACAGAAAAAATTTCCTCTTGTAATAAAGAAAAATATAGCCTCCAAAATATTATTAAAATGACTTTGCTTTTAATCACAATATAGAAATACTGTATAAAACTATTAAATATATTATCATAAACTATACTTTTAGTTCAGTTCAGTTGCTCAGTCATGTCCGACTCTCCGTGACCCCATGAATCACAGCACGCCAGGCCTCCCTGTCCATCACCAACTCCCGGAGTTCACTCAAACTCATGTCCACAGAGTCGGTGATGCCATCCAGCCATCTCATCCTCTGTCATCCCCTTCTCCTCCCGCCCCCAACCTTTCCCAGCATCAGAGTCTTTTCCAGTGAGTCAGCTCGTCGCATGAGGTGGCCAAAGTATTGCAGTTTCAGCTTTAGCATCAGTCCTTCCAATGAACACCCAGGATTGATCTCCCTTAGAATGGACTGGTTAGATCTCCTTGCAGTACAAGGGACTCTCAAGAGTCCGTTTTTAAGATTGCATCCAAGTACTGCATTTCGGACTCTTTTGTTGACCATGATGGCTACTCCATTTCTTCTAAGGGATTCCTGCCCACAGTAGTAGATATAATGGTCATCTGAGTTAAATTCACCCATTCCAGTCCATTTTAATTCACTGATTCCTAGAATGTCTATGTTCACTCTTGCCATCTCCTGTTTGACCACTTCCAATTTGCCTTGATTCATGGACCTAACATTCCAGGTTCCTATGCAATACTGTTCTTTACAACACCGGACCTTGCTTCTATCACCAGTCACATCCACAACTGATAAACCTTAAGTGAAAAAGAAAAGTAAAAAGTGGAAAACTTTCACAACTAGAATGAAGTCTTCTTTTTTTTTTTCTGTTTAATATTTGGGTAGGAACAATTCTTGGAAATGATCGCAAACGCAATAATTACCGGCTTAATTCTAACTAGATTTGCAGTCATTTCTTTCCGTGTTATTTTTGGCATGCTGACTGTAGAAGTGGCATGCTGTAATGTTGATATAACCATTTTCTCAGAAAACAAGATTTGTGACAGTTTGCTGCATTCTGCTCCAGAGACAATCTGAGGCTTTCAAAGTGGGGCTAAAAATGCACACAAATCTTCCCCCACACAGCTGCTTCTTGTTTAACATTGTCAATTTTTTTTTTAATTAAAATTTCAGATTTTATGCTAGGCTTTTTTTTTTCCCCCTTTAAAGCTCAAATGACACTCTGCCTCTTTTAGATATTTGGGAGTCTGCAAAAAGCTTGATAAAGGCCCCAACTGTTTTATCAGAAGAGTTCATTTTTAACTCTTAATACTATTCATCCATATTATATTTTATTCAATATAAACTCCAACAGGCTCATGCAGTTTTGAGAGTGAACAGACCATATAATTCACCCCAATTCATAGCTATGGATGAAATACCACAGGCACTGCTTGAGTTCTCCCTATAAAAGTCTCCAGCCACATGGCTTTCAATGCCATCTGCATGCCAAGGACTCCCAATTTTTTATCTCAGCCCAAATTCCTCTCTTCCAAATTCCACAGTTATTTATCCAACTGCCATCTCAATACTAAGACATCTTCTATCTAATAGATATTTCAAACTCATTATGCCCAAAACTGATTTCTGAGCGGCCCTCCAAAATCTGCTCCATCAATATCTCCCTTCATCTCAGTTAATGAAACTCCATCCCTCCAGGTGTCCAGGACCAAACCCCAATATAACGCTCTGGTCTCTGCCACCGTTTTGTCTGCATTCCTGCAATAGCCTCGTCTCTCTGTTCTGCCCTTGTCCACCTCGCTCTGTTCTCAGCACGACAGCCAGGGTAACCTTTTCAAAACATGTCACCTTGTGTCACTCCTTCAAGGAAAATTCTGCAATGGTTCCTTATTTCAGTCAGGATAAAAGTCAAGTAGTTGAAAGGGCTTGATTACTTCCCAAAGGTACCTCATAAATCTCTCACAGGGAAACAGTTCCTCGTGGGTCTCTTGCTTCTCTGCACACCTCGCAAGAAGTGGCACAAACTTTGCTCTAGACCATCTTTTCAATGTTTGAATAGCAAGCAGCTTTGCAAAATAGTGTCTCCTTCCAAAGCAGAGGGCAGGTGTGCTTACTGTCCAGTGTGACAAACAATATCTCCCTCTAGAGCAGAGGGCAGGCAGGTTGGCTTGTAATCCATTCTAAGAGATTTGGGTTCCCTGAGCTCAGGGTTCTCAGCTGTGGTGCAAACCCACTGGGGGAGCAGCATCCACTTGGGTGCCTCACATCACTCCCATGGGGCTTGGAGGGAGAAAGGGACTGATGTAAATATGTTGGTGCTCATGCTGCTTGAGGTGCCATGAGTAATAAGGGGGTTTTGCCTCTGACTCAGGGATCTCATGTCTTCTGCCAGAATCCACAAAACCATGCAGGCCCAACTTGTTAGCTTGCAAAATTTTCAGACTCTCCAGTTTTGACCCTCTGACCCACTTCCTACGGCAGTCCCCCTTGCTCACCCCTTCGGGTCAGCCATGTGGTCCTCTTGCTGTTCTTTGAAAGCATCTGACACACTCCTTTCTGAATGCCTTTGCATTGATTTTGTTTTCTGACTGAAATATTCTTCCCCTATACTTCTATTTAGTTCCTTCCCCTCTGTCAAGTCTTGGCTCTAGTTTCACCTTCTCAATGAGGCAGGCTCTAATCATCTCACTGCAAATCTCAACAGGTACTCTTCCCTGTCTCAACGCTTCCAGTTCCCTTTTCTTGGCTATTTTTTTTTTTTCCATTGTACATATTCACTTTGTACATATTATACCAGGGTCAGCAAGTGTTCTCTTAAAGGCCAGACAGTAAATATTTTAAGTGTGTGGGCTTTAAGGTCTCTGTGGCAGATTCAAATCTGCCACTGTGGTGGGAAAGCAGCCATGCTGCTGCTGCTAAGTCACTTCAGTCATGTCCGACTCTGTGTGACCCCATAGATAGTTTGTAAATAAATGGGTGTGGCTATTTGCTAGTAACACTTCATTTACAAAAATGGGCAGCTGGCTTGTAGGCCTTAAATTGTCAACCCCTATACTATATAATTTGGAGAAGGAAATGGCAACCCACTCCAGTGTTCTTGCCTGGAGAATCCCAGGGATGGGGCAGCTTAGTGGGCTGCCATCTATGGGGTCGCACAGAGTTGGACACGACTGAAGCGACTTAGCAGCATACTATATAATACTTTGGCCACCGCATGCGACGAGTTGACTCACTGGAGAAGAGTCTGATGCTGGGAGGGATTGGGGGTGGGAGGAGACGGGGACGACAGAGAATGAGATGGCTGGATGGCATCACCAACTCGATGGACATGAGTTTGGGTGAACTCCGGGAGTTGGTGATGGACAGGGAGGCCTGGCGTGCTGTGATTCATGGGGTCGCAAAGAGTCGGACACAACTGAGCGACTGAACTGAACTGACCTGATACTATATAATTTATTTATCACTTACTGTTTGTCTCATCCCACTAGAATATAAGCTAGATGAAGGTGAAACTCTGTTTTATTTACTAATATTTTCCAAGTACCTAGAATAGTATCTGAAAGAAGTAGTAGGGCCTCAATAAATTATTTGTTCAACAAAAGTACAATCAGGGAACTTATACATCAATTTTTAAATAACTTAAATCAGAATTATAGAAGACCCATAGACAATATTTGACTTAGTTAGATAAATATAACTTTATAATGATCCCTTCTCCTTAACTGTCCCACTCACCAGTCTATAGGGCCAAACTTTCAGCCACCATGTTTGTTCCAAATGACTGTTTCCTTGACCACAATTGTGTGAGGGGGGAGTCAGCACTCCTTCCAGGCTAGGCCAATAAAAACTCCCCCTGCAGGACTTGAAACCCGGACTGAGAGAACCAGTCATCTGTGTGGCTAGAACCATGACACGAAAGCTTGGAACTGTGGTAGAATTGTACTTACCTGTCCCTTTGAAGCTGGGCGAAACCACATGACTTGCTTAGACCAAGAAAACATAAAGGGAAAGGATATGTATGAAAGTTTTGGGTGAAAGCCTTAAAAGCCAGTGTGCTTCAGACATAGAGCTCCAAGTGAGGAAAAGGAGGGTGGGATAAACGGGGAGATTGGGATTGACATATATACACTGCTATGTATAAAAGACATAACTAATGAGAGCCTATGGTATAGCATGGGGGAAAAAGGTATAATCTGATTGTAGGACACATATTAAGTAAACCTGAAAAATGTATTCCAATATACATTAGGTGCAGACACCTACTGTGTTACACACTTGTTAGACACCTCTTCACTTATACAGGATACCTAGAATAGACAAATTAATAGAGTCAGAAAGTGCATTGGTAGATGCTAGGGGCCAGAGGTAGGGGGGGAATGGCATTTTAGTGTTTCATGGGGACAGAGTTTCAGTTTAGGAAAGTGAAAACTTGAGAGATGGATGATGGTAAGAGTTTCACAACACTGTAAAGTACTTAGTGCCACTGAACTGTATAGCTAAATATGATTAAAATAGTATGTTTTATATTATGTGCCTTTTACGATCATTAAAAAAAAAAGCCAGTGTGCTTTTCAACAAATGGTGCTAGGACAACTGAATATCCACATGCAAAAGAATGAAGTTGAATCTCTATCTCATACAATATACAAAAATTAATTTCAAATGGATAAAACACCTAAATGTAAGAGCTAAAACTATAAAATTCTTAGAAGAAAAAGTAGGAGTAAATCTCTGCAAACTTGGATTAGGCCATGATGTCTTAGCTATGATACCAAAATCATAAAGAACCAAAGGAAAAAAAAACCCAATAAATTAAACCTCATAAAGAGTAAACTTTTGTGTATCTAAGGACTCTATCAACAAAAGAAAAAGACAACTCATCACATAGGAGAAAACATTTGCTAATCATATATATATCTGGTAAAAGTCTAGCATCCTTAATAAATAAAGAACTCTTACCACCAAAAAATGAAAAGGCAAATAACCAAAATTTTAAAGGGGTAAAAATATGAATAGATGTTTCCATCAAAGAAGATATACAAAGAGCCAAAGAAGAAGAAAAAACACCCACCATCATGAGTCATTTGAGAAATAAATATCAAAAAAAAATCACAATGAGATACCATTCCATCACCACTAAGACAGCTATGACCAGAAGCTGGAAAATAAAAGGTGTTGGTGAAGATGCTGAGAAATTGGAACCCTCATATGTTGACTGAAGGAATGTAACATAATACAACTACTTTGGAAAACAGTTGGCAGTTCCCCAAAAAGTTAAATTTAGACTTATTACGCAGAAATTTTCCTTCAGTTGATTATACCTAGGAAAATATAAACTATTTGTTCACACAAAAACATGTACTTGCATGTTCACAGCACCATTATTCATAAAAGCCAAAAAGTGGAAATATCTCATATGTCGCTCAACTAGTGAACAGAGGGGGAGAAGCATGGTATATTTATGCAATGGAATACTACTCAGCCACAGAAATGAATGAAATACTATTACATGCGACAACATAAATGACACATGAAAACATGGTAAGCGAAAGAGCCAGACACCGAAGGTCACATATGATTCCATTAACATGAAATGGTCAGATTTTACAAATCCTTGCAGATAGAAATTAGATCAGTGATCGCCAGGAGATGAGAGGAGACAATCAGGACTGACTGATGGGTACAAAGTTTCTTTCTAGAAGGATAAAAATGTTCTAGAATTTATGGTGGGGATGGGTGTGTAACAATGAATATAAGAAAAAACACACTGAATTGTATACAGAAAACTGTGGACTTTGAGATAATGAATTCTGTGTGAATTATTGCTTAACTTAAAAATATGTATCAAAACTACAATGAAACACCACTTCACATATATCAAAATGGTTAAAATTAAGAATGACATCATCAAGAAGTGTTGAGGATGTAAAGAAATGGGAACCTGCACACATTGCTGATAGAATATAAAATGGTAAAGTACATTTGGAATACAAGCAGTTTACTAAAAAGTTAAGCATATACTTACATATAATCCAGGAAATCCATCCCAGGGCATCTGCCCAGGAAAATGAAAACTTATGTACACACACAGACTTGTATGTAAATGTTCATAGTGCTGTTGTTCCTGAAAGTCAAAACTAGAAGCAATCCAATGTCTACCAATGGGTGAACGGATAATTGACACATAGTAAATTCATACAATGGAAAACAATTCAACAATGGAAAGGAACAAAGTACAAATATATCCAACATGAGTGAATCTCAGAAACATAATGCTAAGTGAAAGAAACCAGAAACCAAAGACTATATTTTGTTTGATTCCACTTGTATAAGGCTTATATCAAAGATAAAACTATAGAGACACACACATCAATGTTGGGGCCAGGAGGTTATAGGGGTAGAGATTGACAGCAAATAGGCAAGGGGGAAATTTTGAGGTGACAGAAATATTCTACAATCAGATTGTGGTGATGGTGACACAAGACTGTACATTTACTAATTTAGAATTGTATATCTCAAAGGAGTAAACTGTATAGTATTTAAACTATAGGTCAATAAAGGTATTTTTAAAAGTTGGTGTGTAATTTACCATAGTGATGAGTATCACTCTAGATGGTGAGGGTTCCAATGGCCTCTACAATAGTGAACAGGGCTCACTATTGACCCAAAATACACATACAGCATGAGCAAGAAATAAACTACTGTTATTTTAAGTGGCTGAGAATTGGTTGGTTGGTTGGTTGGTTGTTACTATGACATATCCAAGCCCATTCTGATGAATACAGAAATCAATTCCCGAGATGATATTGACTCACAACAATATTATCAATATTTAGTCAATTAAGTCAAGGGAGGTTGGATATGGAAATGAGAAAACTGTCTTAATATTTATTATTTGGCAGTGCTGGATCTTAGTTTGGGACACACAGGATCTTTAGCTGTGGCATGCACGATCCAGTTTCCTGACCAGCGATCAAACCTAGAACACCTGCATTAGGAGTATGGAATATCAGCCACTGGACCACCAGCTAAGTCCCTGAAAAGAATGTCTTAGAAATACTTTGGTGATGAATCAAATAGATAGAAAGCACACTAAATTTTTGAGAGAATTGTACTGCCAAATAATTACCTGCACTGGAAAGAGATGTTACTTTTTGATACAGTGATTCTTTGGTCCCAACATGGGGCAGGAAAGGGTGGAGAAATTTGCTCAGTTCCTAAGGAGGGCAATTTCCCTGATGGTCACTTCAGATGTGGCCAAAAAATCATGGACGACGATAATCTCTCAGAAGTTGAAGGCAGGTGCCCCAGAGAACCATGGACAAGGGTCCTCCTCTCAGGAAATGGGATCAAGGTCTAATCAAGAAGCATCTCCATTCCCAAAGTAGGAGCCTCAAAAGACAGGATTTTAGAACTGTGACAGGTTTTGCTTTGTTTCCCACACTCCACTTCTCATTTTCAGAATGGGAGTGTTTATTGCGATGATCCTGCCTCTATTCAACCAGTATATAAATTGTGCATAGAGGGCAAATAAGTTTTTAGTTCATCGTCTCCAGATGAGTCAGAGCCACATCTGGATTTGAAAGAAAGAAACCACAGAGCACGTCATGAATATGCCACAACTTGATAGGCTTATGTCCCTTGGGGCAGAAATGAGTTTATTCTGTGTGCAGGAAGGAGAGTGAACCAAGTATCTAGACCATGGTGGTCACTACAACTATTTTTGATATTTCTCCTTCCAAGCACAATATAGGACTGCACTTTCCCACCCTGGTGAAGTTAGGTAAAGCTCTGTGATTTGCTTTGAATGTGAAATATGTTCAAAATTCCAGGTAGAGGCATTTTTCTTTTTGAGGTAAAGATAGTACATAACATTATATTAATGTCAAGTGTACAACATAACAATTCAATCTTTGTATATGCTACAAAATGATCTCCACCTTAAGTCTAGATACAATCTGTCACCACAGAATCAATGCCCTAGAACCAATTCTTATATACCATGCTCCCTTCTCCTCTTACACCAGAAGGCAAAGATTTCAATAGCTCAGAGCCTTGGATGAGGACAATGTGGAGTGGATCCTTCACTGACCTGGAATAGAGATGGAGCACGAGAGAAAAACAATCCTTTGTTATGGACATCTCCCTCCTATCATGTAGCCTGTGAACCACAAATAGAGGTTCATCTTCTGAAAAGGAAGTGGATGACCAAGAAAGAAAAAAAAAAAGGACTCTAAAGCTATTCTAATTTGAATTCAAATACTTCCTGAGGATTTTCCATATTCCTTCCCCTAGGTTCCATGAGACCCCCTTTATCTGTCTAAATATATCTGTCTAGATATATTACATCTCAAGTTTTTGTTTTTACCCTAACTAGCTCAAGTTGATTTCTTTACTTTCAACCCGAAGAACTGTAATTAACGCATCCCCAAACCCATCAACTGCTTACACCAAAAACCAAAAGACCGACATGAAAGCAAGGACACATTGGGAAAACCATGGTGGATACAGCCTAAATGGGGGTGTGGCAGAGACAGGCTAACTGCTGCCCACACACCACTTCCCCTTCTCTGTGAGCCCACAGCTAGACCACATTTCTCTGCCTCTCTTGTCATTAGGTAAGCCAAGGTGACTGAGCTCTAGCCAATGGAATAAGAACATGCAGAAGATGATATGCACCAAGCCCCTCATACCACCCTCCATATTTCTTCCCCTTCAGCAGCTTGATGCTAAAGAAGAAAGTGACCTTAGCAGCCATGCATAGAAGACAGCAGAGCCACAAGGCTGAAAGAACCTGGGTTACTGAACCATGACAGGAAAAGCCACCCTCTGGCAGGAACACCTGGTTTGTGACAGATTTTTGCTTGCTCTAACTCATCCAGGACTTCCCTGGTGGCTCAGCCTACAATGCGGGAGACCCGGGTCCAATCCCTGGGTCGGGAAGATCTCCTGAAGAAGGAAATGGCAATCCACTCCAGTATTCTTGCCTGGAAAATCCCATGAACGGAGGAGCCTGGTAGGCTACAGTCCATGGGGTCGTGAAGAGTCAGACACGACTGAGCAACTTCACTTTCACTCCCTAACTCATCCAGAGAAGGAGCAGAAGCAGCCATTCGATGCTGAATTAGCCCTGGTTCTCACCTCACCTACCTCCAATCCTCCATAGAGCTGAATGAGGCAGTGGAACCAACCCCTTTTTACAGAAGTGTTAGGCAACGTTCACAGAAGTTCAGTTGTTGGGGAGAAGATCACATGTCACTTCCTACATAAGTTCAGTTTCAAATACAGACCTTCTGATTTCCAGAGACCAATTTTTTTCTACTATGAAACACAAATGCTAAAGATTCCTCCTTAAATTGTACATACTAGCAGCTGATCCCATTGGAGAAGGAAATGGCAACCCACTCCAGTGTTCTTGCCTGGAGAGTCCCAGGGACGGGGGAGCCTGGTGGGCTTCTGTCTATGGGGTCACACAGAGTCGGACACGACTGAAGTGACTTAGCAGCAGCAGCAGCAGCAGCTGATCCAAATCTCTGAACTACGAAACAGATTATAAACAGATGAATGAGAAGGCAATCCCTCTTCAAGATAACTGAATCATCCATTTCCTACTGCATGCTCAGTGCTCAGCCAAGAACACAGCACAGTGAAGGGCCTTTACACATGCCTGTAAGGTTTTTTTTAAAGTCTTACCAGGATGCTCAACACTGCTAGTCATCAGGGAAATGCAAGTCAAAACCACAAAGAGATATCACGTCACACCTGTCTGAATGGCTATCATCAAAACGAACACAAATAAATGTTAGCAAGAATGTGAAGAAAAGCAAACCCTCCTACATTGTTGGTGGGAATGTAAATTGGTGTAGCCACTGTAGAAAACAGTTTGAAGACTCCTCAAAAAACTAAAACTACCATATGACCCAGCGATGGGTATATATCCAAAGAAAATTAAAACACTAATTCAAAAAGATACATGCACCCCAATGTTCATAGCAGCATTATTTACAACAATCAAGACATGGAAGCAACTTAAGTGTCCAAAAACTGGTAAATGGATATAGAAGATGTGTACACACACACACACACACACACACACAAGATGGAATACTACTCAGGCATAAAAAATGAAATCTTGCCATTTGCAACAACATGGATCGACCTGGAGAGTATTATGCTTGGTGAAATACGTCAGAAAGAGAAAGACAAATACTATATGATATTACTTATATATGGAATCTCGGAGAAGGCAATGGCAAGCCACTCCAGTACTCTTGCCTAGAAAATCCCATGGATGGAGGAGCCTCGTAGGCTGCAGGCCGTGGGGTCACTAAGGGTCGGACACGACTGAGCGACTTCACTTTCACTTTTCACTTTCACACATTGGAGAAGGAAATGGCAGCCCACTCCAGTGTTCTTGCCTGGAGAATCCCAGGGACGGGGGAGCCTGGTGGGCTTCCGTCTATGGGGTCACACAGAGTCGGACACGACTGAAGTGACTTAGCAGTAGCAGCATATATGGAATCTAAAGAATGCTACAAACTAGTGAATATAACAGTAAAGAAACAGATTCACAGATACAGAAAACAAACTAATAGTTACCAGTGGGGAAAAGGAAGCGGGCAGGGGCAAGATAGGGGTAGGAGATTGAAAGATACAAACTACTATATACAAAATAAACTACAAGGATATATTATGCAGCACAAGGACTATAGCCAATATTTTATAATGACTATAAATGACTTTAAAACTCTCAATCACCATGCTGTACACCTGAAACTAATGTAATACTATAAATCAGCTATAAATAAAAACATCTTACCAAGAAACAAACATTCAAGTGTACATCACACTATAATTAAATATCAGCAAAACAGGTGCTGTGTATATCTTTCACATGTAGACCAACCAGAAGACTTTAATTCTATCAAGTGTAATTTATTTAAATAACAATTTAATTGCATATTGTAGGTAAACCAGTGCGGCAATATGAAAATAAAGAATTCCAAGAGTATCCAGCAACTTAAACACACATCTAATAATGCAGAGTATTCTGTAATACTAAGGAATGAAAAATAAAACACTGACTTTCAAGACGGGCTGATTTATTTGCACTTTAAAATACAGTTTTCTAAGATGATATTTATTTTCAAAAATGTCTTAATGTTAAAAATAGGCTACAGGAACTGATGTCTTCATGTTGAAAATTTATATCTCACATCAGCATGAGCTTACACATCATAGATGATAACATTACACAAAATCAGCAAATGAACACTCATTTTGGAACACAGTTTTGATATTAAAAACATCAGAAGTTCACAGTTTTCTTCTTTCTTCTTGACTTATACTGATAAAATGCTTTTATACCTACAAGTCATTTCACTTTCTAGCACCAGATCCAGCACCAGATCCAATGCCTACTTGATCAGCAGATGGATGCTACTAAACACATTCCTCTTACTTAGAAGTCACATCTTCCATTTCTAAACATATTTTTCTCTGTAAAACTGTGACCACTGGGAATGGGGAAGACAGGATTTAAGTTCAAATGTAATGAGAAGAGAAAAAGTGAGATAAAATGCTGAAAATGTTTACTAATAAAACATTAAATTTTAAAGTACATACAGGTAGGTTTTATGATTCAACAGGAAACCAACATTGATTTGCAAAAACGCTATGGCCCATAATTAAAATTCCCCTATATGTCAAGGTAAGGTAACCTGAAGGTTTTTTAGGTGACCAGATCTCTAGACAGATTTGTTTGTGTGTTTTAAGTCAAAGCAAAATATTCCAACTGAAGTACCTACAAAATAAATTTGCTTTGGAAATAAGCCTCAGTAATAAAATAATACTTCTCACTTATTAAAT
Source organism: Moschus berezovskii (assembly GCF_049115385.1). Lineage (NCBI taxonomy): Eukaryota > Metazoa > Chordata > Mammalia > Artiodactyla > Moschidae > Moschus > Moschus berezovskii. The sequence goes on along the minus strand of NC_142466.1, from coordinate 35,687,273 downwards.
ATATATTTTGCCTTTACATATGATTCAGCAACTTACATCAAAAAATTCAAGAGTTCTATAAACATCTGCAAATAAATATTTTAAAACACTAGTATACAAATGAATCTGCTGGTATTCATTCAGGTGTTCAGAAGTTGGCAGTAAGCAAAGGAAAAAAATTTTTAAATAAACTACTTAGTTATAAAATTCTCCCCTAACATAACACGAGAACGCAATACACTGTTGAGAATTAAGTAATTTTTCTGGATAGCACATATCAGTGAAACACGTGTTCTCCTTCTGCAAATCTTAGTTACACAGAACCCAATGGTACTGTCTTCAGAAGCCATTAAAGTAATGGCCTAAGATTTATAATGTTTACCATAACCTCTCTTTATGTGTAAATTACTTTCTTAAAGCACTGTATGGGAAACATTTGTCCACTATGTAGAAAAAAATCACTTCAAGAAAAAAAGTGAACTAACAAAAATTATTTAAACCTTTTAACTATACCCAAAGTTGCCACCCAGACACTTGGCTCCAATAAAGAATGAATTAAAATGCATGACTCTAAAGCAGGGAAAGTCTTCCCTTCAAAATGAAGACAACCTTCCAGCACTTCAAAATAATCTAATTCCTTTAAAACTGAAATAAGCAATATTCTTTAACACGCTCATTTTATCCAATTTCTCTGGTTTTCAGTTCTGTCACACTGAGACTAACTTTTTTTTCCCCTAAATGATGTAGCACAAACTAAAAACTTAAAACTAATTTACTAAAAAAATATTAAGTAGCAGTAAAACAAAAGCTCCCACTGGGATATACCAGCATCCCTTATATTCATCATTTAAATTACGTGTATCTAAGAACTACTGGATTGACATATAAGGTACATTATATATTGATATGCAACTAGGTTTTACTTAACGAAGGTATTAAAGTACCTGAGTTTCCCTACGAAACAGCTAATCTGTAGGCACTGGTGTGCTCTCTTTATCAGTGAAATACAGTGAGGTGGCTGCTTTAGTTTCTTCCATGCAGAGTCGGGTTACAGTATTACTACACTGACACATCTGTAAACTGGACAGAATGAAGGCTGGACTTCTTGTGAAGCTAGATCCGCACTGTCTTATGAGACAGATCAGTCCAAGAACCTGCTCAGCCTTCTCAATCTACTACATAGTCCCTGTATCATTTCTTTTTGTGGTCACGAAATTATAAACAGACTGGAATGAACTTTAACATCAAGGTCAAACAGCAACCACTCAACACAGAGGTTATTACTCCTCAAGCTAAATTCTGGTGTGTCCTTTTCATTACACTTCAATATTCTAAAGTAACTAAGTCTAATGGATGTCTAAAAGACAAAACTACCAATAATGAGGAGCAGAAACAGGGTTTTACAACAAGCAATCTAATAATATAAAGAAAAGATATGTAAATAATTGGTCTGGGGGGAGGGAAAATGGGAGAAAACCCTGTACTCCTCCTGAAAGAACAGTATAAAATAATATTATCTGTTTAATGTTTCTAAGCTGTTTTCTGTCTATTTATGTATCTGACCAAGAAATGTTTAGTCACTAAGTCATGTCCGACTCTTTGTGACCCCAGGGACCGCAGCCTACCAGGCTCCTCTATCCATGGGATTTCCCAGGCAAGAATACTGGAGTGGGTTGCCATTTCCTTCTCCAGGGGACCTTCCCATTGGCAGGTGGATTCTTTGCCACTGAGTCACCAAGGAAGCCCCATAGGAAATGTCTAAAGAGCTTTAAAATATGTCAGTTATATGTATGCATATCACTTAGGTATCATACACACATTAAACACAATAAGCAGCAAAAGACAAATACACAGCTTTAAATAAACTATTTGCCAAATTATTCTCTAAATGGGTAACTAGCACCTAAAATTTTTAAAGGAGAATATTGGCCTAGCTGAGTCAATGATGAAACACTAATAATATAAGGAGATTGAAGTGGTCACCCAAATCTTCAGAATAATGTTAATCCTAGAAAATATTTAAATCATATAATCTCACATCTTAAAAGTGAGAGTCTCTTCCCCTACAAATCTAAGAGTTTGTGCTGTTACATCTCAAAAAGTAAGGAATGTCTATAAAGTCAGATTAAGCTAATAATCCTAAAAATAAAATCTCTCAGTCTAGTATATAAGGAACTGAGGAAGGGAGAAAATAATAATGTTCAAACAGGCCAATGATCGATGACCATCTGCAGAAGAAATATAATGAGATAAAAGTTTATGGGCATGTAAACAGAAAAAGCAAACCTCACAGATACATATGTGAACCATGACGGGCAATATAGCTATGGTGATTTAAGGTGGTCACAGCAGGCAGCAGGTATAAGTCAGAACCCCAGGAAGCACGACAGGGGAAGGCAGGTATGAATGAAGGCTCCCTGACTCTCAGCATCATTCCGACATGTGCCACTAGCCAAGTTCCAAGTGCTCTATGGCGACATGTGGCCAGTGGCTACCATAACTGGACGGAGCAGGCCTGAAGGAGAAACAGCAGTGTTCAGAGGCTGGGATACATTTTCTGAGATCCAGTCCATGCCCTATGAATCACAAAATCTTAGGGCATCAGAGTAGTCACTGGAGTCTTCATTGTGTTAACTAAATGTATTTGAATTTATGATTTACAAATATGGATTAAGTAAGAAAAAAACAGAAATACAAAAAAATAATGAAGAATTAATCAGAATAATGACAAATTTTTTCAGTTGACTATAAAGATCTTTCTGAAATTATTTTTAAAGTTCAAATGAAGAAAAATCTCTATTCAGAAACATCAACAGACTCAGTTTAAAGAATGGATGAGAAGTGAAATCATAATGAGTATTAACAGCAGCAACTATTAGTGCCTATCACAATGTAACTGCCTCTAAAAGTAGCTTCAAAAGAGAAAACGTTTACTTTTTTTTGAAAGGTGGTAAACTTCTTCTTTACAGAATCCCACTGATGTGAGTCTGAGCAGACTCACAGTGACCTCAATGCTCAAACCGTAAGCTTCCAGGTCAGGTAGGGATGATCATCACATAGCTCTGCTAAACTCATTCCTTTGCAAAAGAGATGGTTATACTCTTGCATTGTTTCAATGATTAATAATCTTTGACACTGATTAATCTGGAATTCACCCACAGCTTCTACTCACTTGTAGTAGAGACAAAGAATCAATGAACCTCCTTTTCCTATATAACTTGGGACCTTCTTATATCCAGAAGAAGCAAAGAAACATTAAAACATATGTTCATATAAGAGCTGATACAGTTGATCTTCCATTGTCAAGAAGAAATCATGCTTTCCTTGTCACCAAAATTACAAAGGCTAATCTACTTAAGTCTTAAGTTTGTGTTTGTTAGTTGCTGAGTCATGTTCGACTCTTTGCCACCCCATGGACTGTAGCCCGCTAGGTTCCTCTGTCCACGGAATCCTCTAGGCAAGGCTATTGGAGAGGGCAGCCACTCCCTTCTCCAAAGAATCCTCAGTTTACATAAAACCAATCTCTGGTTTTTCATTTAAAAAAAAATTTAAAGGCAATTATACCAAGAATTACACAAATTGCACCAACTGTCAGACGCACTGGCAGCCCAACCTCCTTACAAATGCCCCTTAAAACAGCAGAAAAAACATTGTCACTTCAGGACTCATTCTTCACAGAATACCCTGAGTCACAAAATAACTCCATAAATGCAGTTATTAGCAGAGGTCACAAGAAACTAGTACTGCCATGTATCTTGACCATGGCAGGAAACAGATGAATATTTGTAGCATTAATGATACTACAACATTTAAAAATCCATTGGATAGGTGAGCAGATAGGAAATAAAAATACAAATATAAGAAGAACAAATAACAAAGGAAAAATCTTAATGGGAGATATGAATTTTTTATATTTGTTCTGGTAATGCTGAGTTAAAACAAAAATAACCTCCATTAACTTAAACCATTTCCATTTTACATCAGAAACAGCATTTATTTTTACTTACTTTTGTTCTGACTCACAGCTTCTCACAAAAGCAATGAGCATTTTTTTTTTTAATTAAAAAAAATAATAATGCTACCAAAGCTCTTCTAAGGAATTTGGAAACTTTTTTCCCAAGTAACATTTAAAGAAATTGTTGAACAGATTTTCTACTACTAATTGTAATGGCAGTTAATTTATTTCCCCTTTTGTCTGGTCCTCACGTAAAGCTTTATAATTCATATTAATAGCATGTGAGGAAATCTACCACCTATATTATCTGAAAGGGTGGTACTCTGACGAGAGTTGAATTCATCATTTTCCATTGGAAATACATCCTCGGTATTGGCCAAGAATTAGTACGGTGAAGAAAATAAGATCAAATACCTGCTGGATACAGGCTCTTAGGTGTGCGTGCATGTGTGCGAAGTCATTTCTGTCATGTCCAATTCTCTGTGACCCTATGGACTGTAGCCCACCAGGCTCCTCTGTCCATGCGATTCTCCAGGCAAGAAATACTGGAGCTGGGTTGCCAAGCCCTCCTCCAGGGGATCTTCCCAACCCACAGATCGAATCCACGTCTCTTATGTCCCCTGCATTGGCAGGCGGGTTCTTTACCACTAGAGCCACCTGGGAAGCCCACAGGCTCTTATAATAGGAAATAAAAATCAAGGCGCAAATTCAAACATGTCATGTCATGTCATGTCAGTGCTAAACACTGAATAAATCCAACCTTGTTTGAATCTCCACACTTCTTTCATTTTACATCAGAGACCACAGACTCAGCCAATACTTGAGTTCTGATACTGTAATCTGTACATAAAAATCATAACTATTGCAACAACTCATATTCACACAGCCTTTCAATTTACAAAAAAAGCTGTCATGCACGTTATTTCATTGAGCCCTCACAAACACCAAGCTCTGTGTTGCTATCTCCATTGGGGAAACTGAGTCCTAGAAAGGGTTGATGACTTGCTTCATGTTGAAGAACTATTAACTAACAGAGCAGGGCTCCTGACTGCCAGTCAAGGGCTGTTTTGGTTCAACTGCAGAGGCTTCCAGGACAAGGTATTCTTCATACCGGACACGACTGAGTGACTTCACTTCACTTCACTTCTGCAGAGGCTTCCAGGACAAGGTATTCTTCATAACAAAAATAAGACAAAATCCTGATTCATTGATTCATAAATCGTTCTTTGTCGCTCTGTCTGCAATCTTGTCCTGAGCCGCTGCATATACATATTGGAGAGCTGGGGTGGGGATGCAGGGGTGGAGGCAGTGGTGATTGTAAAACAAAACACACACTAAGTGGGAATGGTTTGGATTAAACATTTTAACATTGGTTGCTGAAAATAAATACCTAAGACACTGACCTAAAATTATAAAACTGAAAGAGACCTTGGAAGTCATCTGTTCTTTTTGCATTTCACAGATGAGGAAAATACGGTGATGGAGACAGCACGAAACTCCCTAAAAGTCACCCTGGTAACTGCTGACAGCAGAGCCAGTACCATACAAAGTCGGGCTCTCTTCCACTCTATGCCCCGATTGTGTCTGCAAATTAAAGGACTAAGCACAGTCCAGATATTTACAAGGAAAACATCACAGTGCTAGAAAGATTAGAAAACTAGACCTTCCACACCAACATTATGAGTGTAAAAATTATTGATATCATTTAAAGCAGCAGGAACTTTATAAGAAAAATAATCAATGTATATTTTTTTAGCTGTCATGGTTAAGGTTGAGAATAATCTAAAATATAAATTTTCCCTTTAGATACATGGAGTTTTTTGAGTTTTGTTATAATAATGATAGACTTAAGTACATTCAAAAACAGGATAGTCTCTCAAAAATGTCACCACCTTTAACTTATATGAAGAATAAGAAACAATAATAACATCTCATCCTTTCTAGATACAGGTCTTTCAACCAATTACCTATGTTACCTGTCCTGTTCACACCCATTACTTGTCTTTTTCAGGAGTTTTCTGAAAATGATTAAGCTATTTTTGAATGTAGGTTTTTCTTATTTTCTTTCTGAAACTTAAATTCTAGGCAACAAACTATCTCTGAAGTTTAACTGCCCAACAAATCTAAATATGGCTCAGGTTATAAGCCATTTACTACTTTCATGATATTCATTTCCACATTTAAAAAAATAAATAATCTATTTAGACTTTATTGTACCTGTGAGTCCTTTAAAAGACTTCTTCATTCTCCAATTCAAATTAATATGAAATTCCTTTTAAAGATGCAAAATATAAGAGTTTTCAAGATATTACTGACCATCATTCCATAAAGAAAAAAAAAAAAACACTTAAGCAGACCAAGAATAAACCACACAAATCACAGAAAATATTGACAGTAAAATTAGTGTTCTGTCTCTCATTCACAAGATCATTTTTCCACTTTAATACGAGGCCTAATCTATAGTAGACGCTGGTAGGAATTGAGAGAAAATTCCATCCTTCATGTTCTGATCAATCTGAAGACGATTTTTTCCAGAGGTGAAGAGCTGCCTGAATTCTGAAGTGTAGTCTGGACTCCAGCGAGTAATCTTTGTAGTTGTTTCTAAAGACAGAAAACAATATTTTAATGTTAAAATTCCTTTATAAACCGGGGCACCACCATCCTCCTCCCCTTCCTCTCACCTCCATTCTTTATTTACTCTCAAACATCGCTATGCATAACAGTGAATTTTGTTAAAACGCAGATTCGGTTCCTGGGAGGAAAGGAGGATAACAATATTCTGTATTTCTAGAAGCTTCCAGGTGGTGGTCTAAAAATCCTACTTTGAACAGCAAGGTTTGTACTTCTCCCAAACAGCAAGAAGGTTATGCTGAGGGCTTAAAAACTTTTGTGAACTATTTTTAAATAATTGACCTCCTTTTCTAAACTGGAAATTTTAGGCAACCTCGTATGAACAAGGTGAATAGGATCATTCACCCCCTCAAAAAAAATTTAAGTTAAATACACACACACACTCATGAAACAATGACAACAAAGATAGGATTATTTGGTAACAACAAAATTACTTACTCCAATTCTCACAGGCAAATATCAATGGTTTGGTCAATAATTATTATGTGACAATGTCAGGAGGGGAATTAGAAATTCACAGATTACTTTAAAACTTCACTTATATCACCAGCATTGACTTCTCTTTGCTAGAATTGCTCAGACTCAGCAAAATGGAGTGGCTTGGATCTTGTCTCCACTTTCACACACACCACCTTGGCCTATGGGAGAGCTATATCTTTCTCTGCAGTGGCATTCACTTCTTTCTACACCCCTTTATGTTATACAGGTCTAAGGGTTATTTACTGGTAACCGTGCTAAGGGTTATTATTCATAAGCTGAGCCAACATCTTACTAGAATTTACCAAAGGATGTAATTGAGTATTTCCCTAATTAACCTCCTACTGTACAAGGAGAACTGCAAATAATCAACAGTTTTGAAATTACTGGGAAGTTTGTCTATGTTGATATCACTAGCATTGTCCTGAGTTAGTGTTGACTTTTTGATCACTGATGGTCTTGCTTTTTCTCAGTGAATTACTGGTCTTTTATTTTCATTGTTATATATTTGCCTTATATATTACTTAAAAGTGAAAGTTGCTCAGTCCTGTCTGACTCTCTACAACCCCATGGACTGTAGTCTGCCAGGCTCCTCTGTTCATGGAATTCTCCAGGCCAGAATATTGGAGTGGGTAGCCATTTCCTTCTCCAGGAGATCTTCTGAACCCAAGTATCAAACCCCAGACTCCCGCATTGCAGGCGGATTCTTTACCGTCTAATAACACTAAATATGTCCACATGATAAATACTTGGAAACAGTACTTTTAGTCCCAAATTTTCCAATAGCTAGATTTGAAGATACATGAATGTTAGCTGAAATGGGAGTCATACTCACTCTCAAGAAACTAACTTTAAAAGTGACTTTCTCATATCTCTAGCTTAAAAAAAATTAAAAAGTGGAATGGCTGACTCCACTTTCTTACTTCACTTGTCCAAGTTGCTGATGATCTTCATGCTGCCAAATTCAGCAGCCACTTCTCTGGTCTCACCTTGCTTGACCTCTTGGCAACAATCTTCACAACTTCCCACTCTTCTTTAGAAACATTTTGTTCACTTAGCTCTGGAGGATGTCATCCTAACTCATGGCCACTTCTTAATCTTACTATTTAATCTCTGAAATAATTGCATAGCTCAAGGCTCTGTGCTGGATCTCCTCTAGCTATACAACTTTCCCCAAATGACCCCACCGCAGCTTTAAATATCACAGTCTCTATCCTGGTGACATTCAAATATCTACAACTGGCCTTGACCTTTACATTGAACTACATGCTCATATAAATGACTGTCAACTCACCATCTCCACGTGAACACCTCAAAATAACACAGTCCAAACAGAAATATGGTTTTTTTCCTCTCTTCAACCCTGCTCCTCTAAGGATTCCCCATTTCAGTAAAGCATCATTATCAACCTAGTATCTTAACACCCTCCCCCTGCTATCCCCAGCCAGGAATGCTCCTCATCCAGTCTTCTGGTGACAGATCTTCTCAGGACTGGCTTTAATTATGCTAATCTCAACTACATAGCACCTCCTCAAGGAAACCTTTCAGAATCAACTCAATCTAAAGTAACACCCAGGTACCTTGTATCATATCATAAATCTCAACGAAATTTATTTTCATTCATCTCATAAAGCATTGCTATTTTTCTTATCTGTGTATTTACCAATACCCCACAATTTAGAAAGCAGAAACATCACCTGCTGATGCACAGTTGTTTGTCTAGAACTTTCTCTAGTGTCTGGCACATAATAGGTACTCAGTGAACACTTGCTAAATTTAAGGAAATGAACAAACCAATCAGTTATTAAGCAGTTATGGCCTAGAGCTATCATGGCATTCTTTCTCCACTGCGAGTAGTGTTCCAAGCAAGCAGACCACAGGGTTTGTGTCCCCAGTAATGAACTATGATCACAGGAAATCTGAGCGCCATTGTCCACCAGGATTGATAAAGTGCTTAGAAAGTGCCACAATAGCCAGAAAGAAGAAAGAGTCATGAAGATTCAAAGGGCTTCTTCAAATCAGGGGCTTTTTAATGAAATGAGAGAGATGGTGGAATATACCAAAGGTCAGCAAACTATAACCAAAATTATGGCCAACTCTGGGCACACCCATTTATTTACATATTGTCTTCTATGGCCACTTGCAATACAATTGAGTACTTACAATGGAGACCCTCTACTGAAAAGCCAAAAGTGCTAACTGGTCCTTTACAGAAAAAGTTTTCTGACCCCTGATACAGAAGAGAATAGGTTAGAAATCTGTCCTGTAGGTACCCCCAAAACACAACATTTGTAAACAGTCATAGGGTCAGGCATTAAGAAGGTTGAAAATTGCACAATTCCAACAAAAGCCACAAGTAGAAATTAAGCATAAACTAGCAAAGGTAATATAATGAATAATTTTTCATTAACGTATTTGTTTTTAAATGTATCAAGTTACTGCTGTTGTAAAAATAGTATTGATATTCCTGAGTCCATAGCGACCGAGGAAAAGCTGCCATTACCACTTACCTTGCAGTTTCTAGGACCTTTATGGCCTTGTCAATTTCTCCTTGGTTTTTATACAAAAATGCCAATTCAAACAGAGTAAATGGCACTAGGTAGTGGTCATACTTCAGTAGCTTTTCACTAAAAGAGTGAATGAAAAGTAATTAAATCTAAACAGAAGGAACATATCTTTTTTTTCAACATATATATTTCTCCCATTCTTATGAAAATAGGTATAGCACTAAGTCTATTACCAGAGAAAAGCTGTCATTATACAGTTAAAGAATATAATAAACCATGGCAATAAACAGTATGCTTTTAATATATTACTTTTTTTTTTTTTGTCTCACTGTATGGCACACAGGATCTTAGTTCCCCAATCAGGGACTGAATTCATGCCCTCTGCAGTGGACGCACAAAGTCCTAACCACTGGAACACCAGTGATTTCCCCTATTACTCTTTTATTTTATTCCTTAGTCTAAATCCAGCACTGAACATTGTTTCCTGCCTTTCACGTAGACAAAAACACGCAGAGTTTTGAAGATTATCCTAGAAAGGACAAGATCAAGAACATGTTCAGAAATGACTCCATTTAGAAAATGACTCCACTTATTTTTCACTAAGGTTTAACTCTTTTGACACTGTTTGTCTTATAATGCTTCAAAATGTCAAGAAAGAAGGGGTCAACACTTCCGTTCACAGCAGTGTTATGAAATTATCTGACTTCCCAACATCTAGAAGCACTGAAACAAGTAAAAGCAACACCCTTTTAAAAGGAGAGCTCAGCTCACAAGAACATAGGAAGACTCTCAGACTGAAAACGAAACCGGAACTCTAATTGTGTCGATGATGCCAAAGCACTCCTGGGTCTGTTTCAGCCAAGGCTTTGTGTCTCTCTGTTCACAGGAGGTGAGACCTTGGGCCCACATAATACATACAGCAGGGGCTGAGACCACTACGTAAAGCTGGGGCCCGGCTCCACCAGAGAAAGGGTAGAAGACGAAAACCCACTCATGGTACAGGAGGAAGACAAGGGCAGTTGGCTCTGTGGTCTATACTCTGTGTGCTCAGTTGCTTCAGTCATGTCTGACTCTTTGTGACCCCATGGACTATAGACCATCAGGCTCCTCCACTCTTGGGATTCTCCAGGCAAGAATACTGGAGTGGGTTGCAGTGCACTCCCCCAGGTGATCTTCCCAACCTGGGGATCAAACCCACGTCTCATGTCTTCTGCACTGGCGAGTGGGTTCTTAACCACAAGTGCCATCTGGGAAGACTAGCCTATTCTCTAGGTAGGAAGAAAAAGCAAATCCCTTAAGAAATTAATAATCAATAGGCCTGCCCTCACCTGAATTTGCAATTCAAATTTATGTGGCCCAAATGATCTAAGAACCTCTAAGCAACGAAATTAACATGAAAGTGGCCCAGGGTGAGAAAAGCCTTTGGGGCATCTAGCAGAAATAAAAGCACAGTGCTTAGAAAGAGACTCTTCCTCAATCCTAGCCTCACTGGAGTCTCAAGATAAAACTCACTGAAGTTGAGTTGACAATCCAAAACTATAAAACACACCAACTATTCACTATGAGATTCAAAAGACACAACAAATAGCCCAAATAAGTCATCCTTTTGATCCTAATAAAAATGTCAATAAAAGAGAGCTGAAAGGATACTTCTTTAACATATTTACTAAAGACAGCACATTATTAATTTGAGAAATAGACATTGAGTCTTTCCTCTTCTAAATAAGGACAGCTGCTGCTGCTGCTGCTGCTGCTAAGTCACTTCAGTCGTGTCCAACTCTGTGCAACCCCATAGATGGCAGCCCACCAGGCTCCCCTGTCCCTGGGATTCTCCAGGCAAGAACCCTGGAGTGGGTTGCCATTTCCTTCTCCAATAAGGACAGCAGTCCTCCTATATTCTCAGAAAATATGGTCAGAAGAAGAGGATCAGTAGTTATAGATGGGAAAGCACATGATAGCGAACAGAAGACATCAAGCAGAAGTCGTGGCTGTGACTTATTTGATATACAGAATGGTTTCCAAAAAATTGAGCCAAGGTTTAAAAATCAGAAGATGTTACATAAAATTCAGATTCCAGGCTTTCGATGATAAACTGTAGGGATTATTACTAGTGGACCCACACTGACAAGAGTAATAATTTGAGTTCAGAAGTGGCAGTACTCTTTAGAGAGACCACACAATCTCCCTGATCTTCAGTGCCTACTAATCCCCATTCCCGCCATCACTCAGAAACGTTACTTGTCTGGCCCCTGTAGATTACTGCATGTGTGACTCCAGATTCAGAGAAGAGGGCCGGGCAACAGAACCTTGACTCAACTCTCTAATTAGCAAAGAAGCAGGACATCATCATCAATGCTACTGAGGGGATAATGCTCATTCATCCTAGAAAAATGCCCCTTGCCAAAAGAGAAGCTGTTATAGCATTTTATCACAGTTGTTCTTTCCTGCCAAATTATCATTACAATGATGGTTAGTCTGTTTATTCAACTCTGAAACCCTAGGATTCAGGATCACAGTTTCTGGCACATAGTGGGTACTCAAATATTGGTAGGATAAATGAGTGACAGACAAATGCACAAATCAAAAAAGTATCAGATGTTCAGTACGTTACTGCCAAAATTTAGACAGACAACGCTCAGCTTGGCTGTAAATTTAGCTTTTGTGAGTCACCTCTGAACACCACGTGGAAAAGCATAAAGCCATGTTCACTTAGGTTATCATTTCTTTCTCAGAGAATAAAGAAAACATTACTGGATTCTCTTTCTGTCAACACCAAGTAAAAAAAGGTTAGCAGTAGAGATAAAAGCATCACTTTCTCACAGAGATTCCCCAGAAACTGAAATTTGCACTCAAGCTGGTTTCATTGTCTGCTTTTACCTTTGGACAATGTGATTGAAGCACAATTCTGCTTGCAAGGGCCGCTGTAAGTTCTTCAGGCAGCATCCTTTTAGCAGTTTCACTAGGCAGTCGTCATCTACAGAGTAGTCGCTGGAGTCTTAAAGCAAAACACATACAGTTTACTCACAAAAACAAAAGATATCCTACTTAAGAGGCAGCACTAACAGCTGTTAGGTTTCAGAGGGATCATTTAAAAATTTTTAAATATATATGTTTAGCATTTTTATGCCTCACTAAATTCAATGAAAATACTTCAAATGAAAAGAATACCGAGTTTAATACCATTTGATTAAGGGGTTCACTCTAGCCTTTTTTCACTTTATCACTAGCCACTCAAAAAAATTTTTTTTAGGTGCTCACCTCTGAGTTAAGTGACCTTAGGTAAAATAATAGGAAGTTTGAACTATAAATAAAATAAGAGCTTTATTACTTTAATGAAAGGTAAAGCAGTGAGGAGCAAGCAGGCAGCCTCTTCCTGTGGCTCCGGCCCCTAACTGGGCTGGCTTCGTGGGGAAGAGGGTAACACTTCCATGTGGAGAAGCAGATGGCCTTCTCCCCATTAAAAATTCAGGAAGGAGAACACCCTCCCCAGATCATTATGTTTACAGCTTACCAGTTCTCCCAGGTTAGGTGCTTTGGGGGATGAAATTATGTCATAAAATTAGACAAAATGGTTCTGATATACATGTAAAGCACCTAAAATCCCCACAAACTTCTAACTGCATGAGGCTAATATAGAGGATCTTCTTTCAGGACATGTTTCCTTTTGAAGATAACTCTACCTTCTATAGCCCAAGGCTAATACATATTAACAGAAGGAACCATATTGTGTGTGACATCTATCTGACAAAGGTGGCCATTTCACATCTACCACTTTTGAATTTGGGTTTTTCTTTTTTGCAAGTTAAGTAGAAATAAGAAGTCATTCCAAGACAGACTGATAATTTATACATTTCAGGCTGTGACAACACAGGTGGGAAGGGACAAAAAACCAAAATGATGAGGCTCTGAGAGTCCTTCATGCTGAAATACTCTTGCTTTCAGTACAATATCGGAAATCACCATTAACGCATACTGGTGTTTTAATCAGCAAACAGCTTGTCTATGGGAGGTTAAGGATGCTACTTAACCAAGTCAAAGATGGTGCTTTATTTCTAGGTGCTGAAAATAGCTGATAATAACCTCTCACTTCCAAGATCTGACAAGTTATTCACTATGAAAATCACAAATATCAATACCACATTACCTTCCCTATTAAAGACCATTCCCCCACCCCAAAAAAATCTATTTATGCTTCTAATCAACAAACCAGATTGGGGCTATGTTTAGGATCTGTGGCTGATTGAATCCGCGAATGAGAAATCTGTGGATACAGAGGGCAGAGTATGGAACTCGAGAGTCCAAAGAATGTGGTATCCACAGTGAGTCTTGGAATCAATTCCACGTGGAAAATAACTGGACATGGAACAACAGACTGGTTCCAAATAGGAAAAGGAGTACGACAAGGTTGTATATTGTCACCCTGCTTATTTAACTTATATGCAGAGTACATCATGAGGAACACTGGGCTGTAAGAAGCACGAGCTGGAATCAAGATTGCCGGGAGAAATATCAATAACCTCAGATATGCAGATGACACCACCCTTATGGCAGAAAGTGAAGAGGAACTCAAAAGCCTCTTGAAAGTGAAAGAGGAGAGTGAAACGGTTGGCTTGAAGCTCAACATTCAGAAAACAAAGATCATGGCATCTGGTCCCATCACTTCATGGGAAATAGATGGGGAAACAGTGCAAACAGTGTAAGACTTTATTTTTGGGGGCTCCAAAATCACTGCAGATGCTGACTGCAGCCAGGAAATTAAAAGACGCTTACTCCTTGGAAGGAAAGTTATGACCAACCTAGATAGCATATTAAAAAGCAGAGACATTACTTCGCCAACCAAGGTCCATCTAGTCAAGGCTATGGTTTTTCCCGTGGTCATGTATGGATGTGAGAGTTGGACTGTGAAGAAAGCTGATCGCCGAAGAATTGATGCTTTTTGAACTGTGGTGCTGGAGAAGACTCTTGAGAGTCCCTTGAACCGCAAGGAGATCCAACCAGTCCATTCTAAAGGAGATCAATCCTGGGTGTTCATTGGAAGGACTGATGCTAAAGCTGAAACTGCAATACTTTGGCCACCTCATGCGATGAGTTGACTCACTGGAAAAGAGTCTGATGCTGGGAGGGATTGGGGGTGGGAGGAGACGGGGATGACAGAGAATGATATGGCTGGATGGCATCACTGACTCGATGGACATGAGTTTGAGTGAACTCCGGGAGTTGGTGATGGACAGGGAGGCCTGGCGTGCTGTGATTCATGGGGTCTCAAAGAGTCGGACACGACTGAGCGACTGAACTGATATACAAAGGTCTTACTCAGTGGTGGTATGTATTAGTCTATACTACAAAGGATGGACATTCAAACATTAGAATTTATTCTACTGAACTAAACCCCTCGTCTTTGTAGGAAAACAGAAGCAAGCTAGACTACTCCTCTGGAGGAAAAAATACCCTACAAATGTTTTCATTTAATGAAAAAAAATGTTTTCCTTTACCTCCCATTTCTCACATATACACTTACTTTAAAACATTCATTTTTTCATCTAATTTGCAAATATGTGGCATTTAATCACAAATAATTCCCTTAATGACAGGAACAATGTTTTTTCTACTATCACAATGCTATACCTGGTATGAAAAATAAGTGTTCAAAGGAACAAAATAATGAAATGTGAACAATTTAGTTCCACAAAAATAAATACTAGTAAATTTGTTCAAAAGCCTTAATAGATTTTACTGAACTGCAATTTCTGAAACCCATTTTTTGAAGTAAATTTTTACGGAGTTTTATCTCAGTTAAATTTTAAAATGATGTGGCTTTACGTTGAGTTTCCACTCAAATCAAAGTAAATATTTTTCCTTTTGAAATTATTCTATATTAAAAAGTGTAAAAAAAAAATCTTACACCCATTAGCATGCCTACTACCCAAAAACAAACAAAACAGATTAAAAAAAGAAAAGAAAAGAAAATTACTAGCACTGTCAAGGATGTAGAGAAATTGAAACCTGTGTGCATTGTTGTTGGGAAAGCCACTAGAAAAACAGTATATCAGTTCCTAAAATAGTTAAAAATAGAAATGTTATATGATCCAGCAAACCCACCTTGCTGCATATATCTAAGAGAACTGAAAGCAGCATCTAAATGGAATATTCGCATATACATGTTCATAGAAGTATTGTTCACAGTTGTCAAAAGTGGAAGCAACCCAAATATACATTGATGGATGAGTAGAAAAACAAAATTTGGTATAAACGTCCAACGGAATATCATGCAGCCTTAAAAATGAAGGAAATTCTGACACATGCTTAACATGGATGTACCTGGAGGACATTAGGAAAAGGGAACTAAGGCAGCATAAGAAGAAAAAGACTGCACGGTTCCACCTACATAAAGTCTCTAGAGTAGTCAAACTCACAGTAACAACGAGGAAAACGGTGACTGCCAGGCACTGTGAACAGCAGGAAACGGGGAGCTACTGTTTAAGGGGAATGAAACCTGGCTGCACAATTGAGTGAATATACTTAGCACTACTGGACCATACAGTTTAAAAATGGTTAATATGGCAAATTCTATATTATGTGCATTTCCCTACAATTAAAAATGTAGAAGATAATATTGCTAGATCCAGTGGTCAGTTGTCAGTCTTCTTAATTTATCTATCTGTGGGGAGATTCATGAATTACCTCCTTCGAAAAAAAATTTAAGCTTTAAAAAAAGAAGCAGTACATGTCCATGGTGGGAAAATTCCAAATACAACAATCCAAAATATTAAAAATTCTCTTCCCTCTCAAGCTAAAATATTAAATGTTGGAGCTTGGGGATACATAGTTAAAGGCTATCAGTAAATAGATACCATTTGAAGCCATAGGTCTGAATAACTTCACTTAGGGAAATAGTATAAACAGAAAAGAAGGTGAAATTGTGGGCTCATGTCTTAATACAATTAAAGATTGGGGAAAGGGCAGTCTCAAATGAATTTGGAGAATCAGAAACTTCTTGAATGTATTGTATTTATAAATCCTTGGATAGTGCCTGACAGCGATGTATCAGTATTTGTTAAATAAAATCATCTAAAATCATCCTAATGGAAAAAAACTAAATAAATAAAAAATAAAAATGTAAAAGATAATGTAAAATGTAAAGAGGTTCATTTAATCTATAATAAAGATAAAAAACTTTATATAAATTATAATAAATTATCTAAATTATATAATTATAATATATATTATATAAATTATAATAAGTTATCTAAATTATATAATTATATATAATTAAATTATCATTTAGATATAAAATTATAAAATCTATAATATAATAGATCTAAAAATTTTAAATCTATAATAACTCTATATTAATAGTTAATTAACAGATGCTTAGTTAATTAATTGGGTGAATTAACAGATGCTTACTCCTCGGAAGAAAAGTTATGAGCAACCTAGACAGCATGTTTAAAAGCAGAGACATTACTTTGCCAACAAAGGTTCGTCTAGTCACGGTTATGGTTTTACCAGTAGTCATGTATGGATGTGAGAGTTGGACTATAAAGAAAGCTGAGTGCCGAAGAATTGATGCTTTTGAACTGTGGTGTTGGAGAAGGCTCTTGAGAGTCCCTTGGACTACAAGGAGATCCAACCAGTGCATCCTAAAGGAGAACAGTCCTGGGTGTTCATTGGAAGGACTGATGTTGAAGCTGAAACTCAATACTTCGGCCATTTGATGCAAAGAACTGACTCATTTGAAAATACCCTAATTCTGGGAAAGATTGAAGGTAGGAGGAGAAGGGGACAACAGAGGATGAGATGGTTGGATGGTATCACCAACTCAATGGACATGAGTTTGCGTAAACTCCGGAAGTTGATGATGATACAGGGAGGCCTGGCATGCTACAGTCCATGGGGTCACAAAGAGTTGGACACAACTGAGTGACTGAACTGAACTATTGATGGGAATCTAAAGTTAGAATAATTTCAAATATAGAAAGCAACCTAAATGCCCAACAATACTGAAAGAGTTGGTTAAATTATGATATATTATCTCCATGGAATGCCAGGAAGCTTTTGAAGTTATTACAAGGGTTACCTAGAAAGAATTAAAACATTTATGATAAACTACCATATGATCCAGTAATCCCACCTCTGCATATTTATCTGAAAAAAAATACTATTTCAAAAAGATATATGCATGCTCATGTTCATTACATTATTTACAACAGACAAGCATGGAAAAGATCTAAGTATCCATCAATGGATGAATGGATAAAGGAAATGTGAAATACATGTGTGTGTGTGTAAAATGGAACATTCAGCCATGAAAAAGAGTCAAATTTTGCCATCTGCAACAACATGAAGGACCTTGAAGGTACTGATGCTAAGTGAACAAAAGTCAGACGAACACCATATGTTCACTTCTATGTGAAACCTAAAGCACAATAAAGATCACAGATATAGGGAACAGACTGGTTGTCAGGGGCAAGGGCTTGAGTAGGAGGAATATGTGAAGAGGTCAAAATGTACAACTCCCAGATATAAGGCAAAGGAGAAAAGGAAAGATAAACCCATCTGAATACAGTGTTCCAAAGAATAGCAAGGAGCGCTAAAAAATTCTTCCTCTGTGATCAACGTAACAATAGAATGGGAAAGACAAGAGATCTCTTCAAGAAAATTAGAGATACCAAGGGAACATTTCATGCAAAGATGGGTACAATAAAGGACAGGATGATATGGACCTAATGGAAGCTGAAGATATTAAGAAGAGGTGGCAAGAATACACAGAAGAACTATACAAAAAAGTCTTCATGACCTAGATAACCATGATGGTGTGATCCCTCACCTAGAGCCAGACATCCTGAAATGTGAAGTTAAGTGGCCTTCAGAAGCATCACTACAAAGTTAGTGGAGGTGATGGAATCCCAGTTGAGCTATTTCAAATCCTAAAAGATGAGGGTGTGAAAGTGCTGCACTCAATATGCCAGCAAATTTGGAAAACTCAGCAGTGGCCACAGGACTGGAAAAGGTTAGTTTTCATTCCAATCCCAAAGAAAGGCAATGCCAAAGAATGCTCAAACTACCTCACAATTGCACTCATCTCACACGCTAGCAAAGTAATGCTTAATATCCTCCAAGCCAGGCTTCAATTGTACATGAACCATGAACTTCCAGATGTTCAGGCTGGATTTAGAAAAGGCAGAGGAACCAGAGATCAAATGCCAACATCCACTGTATCATCAAAAGAGCAAGAGACTTCCAGAAAAACATCTACTTCTGCTTTATTGACTATGCCAAAGCCTTTGACTGTGTGGATCACAACAGACTGCAGAAAATTCTTAAAGAAATGGGAATACCAGAGCACCTTACCTGCCTCTTGAGAAATATGTAAGCAGGTCAAGAAGCAATGGAGAAGGCAATGGGAACCCACTCCAGTAGTCTTGCCTGGAAAATCCCATGGACAGAGAAGCCTGGTAGGCTGCAGTCCATGGGGTCACAAAGAGTCAGACACAACTGAGCAACTTCACTTTCACTTTTCACTTTCATGTACTGGAGAAGGAAAAGGCAACCCACTCCAGTGTTCTTGCCTGGAGAATCCCAGGGACGGCAGAGCCTGGTGGGCTGCCGTCTATGGGGTCGCACAGAGTCGGACACGACTAAAGCGACTTAGCAGCAGCAGCAGCAAGAAGCAACAGACAGAATTGGACATGGAACAACAGACTGGTTCCAAATAGGGAAAGGAGTACGTCAAGGCTGTATATTGTCACCCTGATTATTTAACTTATATGCAGAGTACATCATGAGGAATGCTGGGCTGGAAAAAGCACAAGCTGGAATCAAGATTGCTGGAAGAAATATCAATAACCTGATATGCAAATGACACCACCCTTATGGCAGAACGTGAAGAAGAACTAAAGAGCCTCTTGGAGAGACAGGAAGATGGCAGAGGAATAGGACGGGGCGACCACTTTCTCCCCCACAAATTCAGCAAAAGAACATTTGAACGCTGAATAAATCCCACAAAACAACTTCTGAATGCCGGCAGAGGACATCAGGCACCCAGAAAAGCAGCCCATTGTCTTCAAAAGGAGGTAGGAAATAGTATAAAAGATAAAAAGAGAGACAAAAGAGGGAGGGACAGAGATCCGTCCCGGGAAGGGAGGCTTAAAAAAAAGAGAGAAGTTTCCAAACACCTGGAAACACTCACTGGCAAGTCTGTGGCAAGCCTTGGAACCTCAGAGGGTAACATAACCGGGAGAAAAAAGAAATAAATAATTAAAACCCACAGACTAAGTGCCCAGAGGTAACTCTAAGTGGAGGAGTGGCGCAGACGCACCCACCCACCACTAGCAAGCGGGGGCTGGGCAGGGAGGTGCGGGCAGCAGCGCTTAGAGAGCGGACCAGGCCTGAACACCCCAAGGGCAAGCTGAGGGTGCTAACGGAAGACAGCTAAGGAAACAGTGGGATAGCGACCCCTGCAAAAAGGCGAAAAGCCTGTGAAAAGGCGAAAAGCCCCAACCCAAGACTCCGCCGGCCCTGCTCACAGAACAAAGGACTGAGCAGAGCTAGCCGGCTGCGGAAGGCCCATCCACCATCCCCCGCCAGGACAGGCTGGGGAGGGCGGCCAGAGCCAGAAGGGGCAACCGCGGCCCCAGAGAGGCTTCCCATACCAAGCTGCAGGCAGGCTTCATTGCTAACCAAGACTTGGGTTTCTGACTGGTCAACATCCGCCTGAGAAGGTGCGCCAGTTGTACACCCAGAAAACCCAGCAGCAGGGACCGGGGAGGCAATAAGTTGCAGCGACCGCGCTCGCCAAACGCCTGTCACCTGAGCTGCTTGGACCAGGGAAGCCACAAAATGCAGGCCCAACCAAGTCTGCACCTTTGTGAAGTACCCGAGGACCTGAACCTGAGCCGCTCAGACCTGGGAAGTGCATACAACCCAGTGCCGGCTTCGGACAGTTCCTGGCAGAGCAACCTAGAGCCTGAGCAGCATAAACAGGGAAAGCACACACGCCGTGAGCGGGAGCAATCCCAGCGTAGCCGAGACACTGCAAGCACTCCCCACAGACGCCAGGGATATTTGTTAGCAGCCTTCCTCCCTCCCCTCAGCACGACTGAACTGGTGAGCCTATAAAAGTGTCCACCACCGCCCCCTGGTCAGGACAAGAATTAGACACTGAAGAGACCAGCAAACAGAAGAGCTTTAACAGAAGGAACTGCCTTGGAAGTGACAGATGGGGAAGTCTTGAGCCTACTGCAAGAATAAGACTGAAAACCAGAGGCAGAGGCTTAAGTCCAAATCCTGAGAACACCAGAGAACTCCTGTTCCAGGGAACATTAATCAATAGGAGCTCATCAAATGCCTCCATGCATACACTAAAACCAGGCACCACCCAAGGGTCAACGAGTTTCAGAGAAAGACATACCACGCAAATTCGCCAGCAACACAGGAGAATAGCCCTGAATTTCAATATACAGGCTTCCCAAAGCCACTCCAAACCCACTGACATCTCAAACTCATTATTGGACACTTTACTGCACTTCAGAGAGAAGAAATCCAGTTCCACCCACCAGAACACCGACACAAGCTTCCCTAACCAGGGAACCTTGACAAGCCACCCGTGCAACCCCACACACAGCAAGGAAACTACATAATAAAGAGAACTCCACAAACTGCCAGAAGACGGAAAGGCCACCCCAAGCACAGCAATATAAGCAAGACGAAGAGGCAGAGAAATAACCAGCAAGTAAAGGAACAGGATAAATGCCCACCAACACAAACAAAAGAGGAAGATATAGGCAATCTACCTGATAAAGAATTTCAAAATTTGACAGTGAAATTGATTCAAAATTTGATAGTGAAATTGATTCAAAATCTTGAAAGCAAAATGGAGTTACAGATAAAAAACCTGGAGAAAAGGATTGAGAAAATGCAAGAAAGGTTTAATAAGGATTTAGAGGAAATAAAAAAGAGTCAATATACAATGAATAATGCAATAGATGGGATCAGAAACACTCTGGAGGGAACAAACAGTAGAATAACGGAGGCAGAAGACAGGATAAGTGAGCTAGAAGATAGAATTGTAGAAATAAATGAAACAGAGAGGAAAAAAGAAAAATGAATTAAAAGAAATGAGGACAATATTAGAGACCTCTGGGACAATGTTAAATGCCCCAACATTCGAATCATAGGAATTCCAGAAGAAGAAGACAAAAAGAAAGACCATGAGAGAATACTTGAGGAGATAATAGTTGAAAACTTCCCTAAAATGGGGAAGGAAATAATCACCCAAGTCCAAGAAACCCAGAGAGTCCCTAACAGGATAACCCAAGGCGAAATACTCCAAGACACATATTAATCAAATTAACAAAGATCAAACACAAATAACAAATATTAAAAGCAGCAAGGGAAAAGCAACAAATAACACACAAGGGGATTCCCATAAGGATAATGGCTGATCTTTCAACAAAAACTCTTCAGGCCAGGAGGGAATGGCAAGACATACTTAAAGTGATGAAAGAAAATAACCTACAGCCCAGATTACTGATCTCATTCAAATATGAAGGAGAAATCAAAAGCTTTACAGATAACCAAAAGTTGAGAGAATTCAGCATCACCAAACCAGCTCTCCAAAAAATGTTAAAGGATCTTCTCTAGACAGGAAACACAGAAAGGGTGTATAAACTCGAACCCAAAACAATAAAGGAAATGGCAGCGGGATCATACTTATCAATAATTACCTTAAACGTAAATGGGTTGAATGCCCCAACCAAAAGACAAAGGCTGGCTGAATGGATACAAAAACAAGACCCCCATATATGTTGTCTACAAGAGACCCACCTCAAAATGAGGGACACATACAGACTGAAAGTGAAGGGCTGGAAAAAGATATTCCAAGCAAATAGAGACCAAAAGAAAGCAGGAGTAGCAATACTCATATCAGATAAAATAGACTTTAAAACAAAGGCTGTGAAAAGAGACAAAGAAGGAAACTACATAATGATCAAAGGATCAATCCAAGAAGAAGATATAACAATTATAAATATTTATGCAACCAACATAGGAGCACCGCAATATGTAAGACAATTACTAACAAGTATGAAAGGGGAAATTAACAACAATGCAATAATAGTGCGAGACTTTAATACCCCACTCACACCTATGGCTAGATCAACTAAACAGAAAATTAACAAGGAAACACAAACTTTAAATGATACAATAGACCAGTTAGACCCAATAGATCTTTATAGGACATTTCACCCCAAAACAATGAATTTCACCTTTTTCTCAAGCACACATGGAACCTTTTCCAGGATAGATCACATCCTGGGCCATAAATCTAGCCTTGGTAAGTTCAAAAAAATTGAAATCATTCCAAGCATCTTTTCTGACCACAATGCAGTAAGATTAGATCTCAATTACAGGAGAAAAACTTAAAAATGCCAACATATGGAGGCTGAACAACATGCTGCTGAATAACAAACAAATCATAGAAGAAATCAAAAGAGAAATCAAAATATGCATAGAAATGAATGAAAATGAAAACATAACAACACAAAACCTCTGGGACACTGTAAAAGCAGTGCCAAGGGGAAGATTCATAGCAATACAGGCACACCTCCAGAAACAAGAAAAAAGTCAACTAAATAACCTAACTCTACATCTAAAGAAACTAGCAAAGGAAGAAATGAAGAACCCCAGGGTTGGTAGAAGGAAAGAAATCTTAAAAATTAGGCAGAAATAAATGCAAAAGAAACAAAAGAGACCATAGCAAAAATCAACAAAGCCAAAAGCTGGTTCTTTGAGAGGGTAAATAAAATTGACAAACCACTAGCCAGACTCATCAAGAAACAAAGGGAGAAGAACCAAATCAATAAAATTAGAAATGAAAATGGAGAGATCACAACCGACAACACAGAAATACAAAGGATCATTAGAGAATACTATCAGCAATTATATGGCAATAAAATGGACAACTTGGAAGAAATGGGCAAAATCTTAGAAAAGTACAACTTTCCAAAACTGAACCAGGAAGAAATGGAAAATCTTAAGAGACCCATCACAGGCACAGAAATAGAAGCTGTAATCAGAAATCTAGTAGCAAACAAAAGCCCAGGACCAGATGGCATCACAGCTGAATTCTACCAAAAATTTAGAGAAGAGCTAACACCTATTATACTCAAACTCTTCCAGAAAATTGCTGAGGAAGGGAAACTTCCAAACTCATTCTATGAGGCCACTATCACCTTAATCCCAAAACCTGGTAAAGATCCCACAAAAGAAAGAAAACTACAGGCCAATATCACTGATGAACATAGATGCAAAAATCCTTAACAAAATTCTAGCAATCAGAATCCAACAACACATTAAGAAGATCATACATCATGACCAAGTGGGCTTTATCCAAGGGATTCAAGGATTCTTCAATAACTGCAAATCAATCAATGTAATACACATTAACAAACAAAAATAAAAATCATATGATTATCTCAATAGATGCAGAGAAAGCCTTCGACAATATTCAACATCCATTTATGATAAAAACCCTCCAGAAGGTAGGAATAGAAGGAACATACCTCAACATAATAAAAAGCTATATATGACAAACCCACAGCAAACATTATCCTCAATGGTGAAAAACTGAAAGCATTTCCCCTAAAGTCAGGAACAAGACAAGGGTGCCCATTCTCACCACTACTATTCAACATAGTTCTGGAAGTTTTGACCACAGCAATAAGAGCAGAAAAATACATAAAAGGAATACAAATTGGAAAAGAAGAAGTAAAAGTTTCACTGTTCACTGATGACATGGTCCTCTACACAGAAAAGCCTAAAGACTCTACCAGAAAACTACTAGAGCTAATCAATGAATACAGTAAAGTCGCAGGATATAAAATCAACACACAGAAATCCCTTGCATTCCTATACACTAATAATGAGAAAATAGAGAAATTAAGGAAACTATTCCATTCACCGTTGCAATGAAAAGAATAAAATACTTAGGAATATACCTACCTAAAGAAACAAAAGACCTGTACACGGAAAACTATAAAACACTGGTGAAAGTAATCAAAGAGGACACTAATAGATGGAGAAAAATACCATGTTCGTGGATTGGAAGAATAAATATTGTGAAAAATGAATATACTACCCAAAGTAATTTACACATTCAATGCAATCCCTATCAAGCTACCAACGATATTTTTCACAGAGCTAGAACAAATAATCTCACAATTTGTATGGAAATACAAAAAACCTCGAATAGCCAAAGCAATCTTGAAGAAGAAGAGTGGAACTGGGGGAATCAACCTGCCAGACTTTAGGCTCTACTACAAAGCCACAGTCATCAAGACAGTATGGTACTGGCATAAAGACAGAAATATAGATCAATGGAACAAAATAGAAAGCCCAGAGATAAATTCACGCACCTATGGACACCTTATCTTTGACATAGGAGGCAAGAATATAAAATGGAGAAAAGACAGTCTCTTTAACAAGTGGCGCAGGGAAAACTGGTCAGCCACTTATAAAAGAATGAAACTAGAACACTTCCTAACACCATACACAAAAATAAACTCAAAAAGGATTAAAGATCTAAATGTAAGACCAGAAACTATAAAACTCCTAGAGGAGAACATAGGCAAAACACTCTCCGACATAAATCACAGCAGGATCCTCCATGACCCACCTCCCAGAATATTGGAAATAAAAGCAAAAATAAACAAATGGGACCAAATTAAAATCAAAAGCTTCTGCACAGCAAAGGAAACTATAAGCAAGGTGAAAAGATAGCCTTCAGAATGGGAGAAAATAATAGCAAATGAAACAACTGATAAAGGATTAATCTCCAAAATATACAAGCAGCTCCTGCAGCTCAATTCCAGAAAAATAAATGACCCAATCAAAAAATGGGCCAAAGAGCTAAACAGACATTTCTCCAAAGAAGACATAAAGATGGCTAACAAACACATGAAAAAATGCTCAACATCCCTCAGAATCAGAGAAATGCAAATCAAAACCACAATGAGATACCATTTCACACCAGTCAGAATGGCTGCTATCCAAAAGTCTACATGCAATAAATGCTGGAGAGGGTGTGGAGAGAAGGGAACCCTCTTACACTGTTGGTGGGAATGCAAACTAGTACAACCACTATGGAAAACAGTGTGGAGATTCCTCAAAAAACTGGAAATAGAACTGCCATATGATCCAGCAATCGCTCTCCTGGGCATACACACCAAGGAAACCAGAATTGAAAGAGACACATGAACTCCAGTGTTCATTGCAGCACTGTTTATAATAGCGAGGACGTGGAAGCAACCTAGATGTCCATCTGCAGATGAATGGATAAGCAAGCTGTGGTACATATACACAATGGAGTATTACTCAGCTATTAAAAAGAATACATTTGAATCAGTTCTAATGAGGTGGATGAAACTGGAGCCTATTATACAGAATGAAGTAAGCCAGAAAGAAAAACACCAATACAGTATACTAACACATATATATGGAATTTAGAAAGAGGGTAACCTTAACCCTGTATCAGTTCAGTTCAGTTCAGTCGCTCAGTCGTGTCCGACTCTCCGCGACCCCATGAATCACAGCACGCCAGGCCTCCCTGTCCATCACCAACTCCCGGAGTACACTCAAACTCATGTCCAGAGAGTCGGTGATGCCATCCAGCCATCTCATTCTCTGTCGTCCCCTTCTCCTCCGGCCCCCAACCTTTCCCAGCATCAGAGTCTTTTCCAGTGAGTCAACTCGTCGCATGAGGTGGCCAAAGTATTGCAGTTTCAGCTTTAGCATCAGTCCCTCCAATGAACATCCAGGATTGATCTCCTTTAGAATGGACTGGTTGGATCTCCTTGCAGTATAAGGGACTCTCAAGAGTCTTCTCCAACACCACAGTTCAAAAGCACCGATTCTTCGGCGATCAGCTTTCTTCACAGTCCAACTCTCACATCCATACATGACCACGGGAAAAACCATTGCCTTGACTAGACGGACCTTGGTTGGCAAAGTAATGTCTCTGTATACGAGACAGCAAAAGAGACACAGGTGTATAGAACAGTCTTTGGGACTCTGTGGGAGAGGGTGAGGGTGGGATGATTGGGAGAATGACATTGAAACATGTATATTATCATACGTGAAACCAATTACCAGTCCAGGTTCGACACATGTTACAGGTTGCTCGGGGCTGGTGCACGGGGATGACCCAGAGGGAGGATATGGGGAGGAGGGAGGTGGGAGGGGGGTTCGGGAAGGGGAATACCTGTACACCCAAGGCAGATTCATGTCAATGTATGGCAAAACCAACCAATATAATATTGTAAAATAATTAGCCTCCAATAAAAAAAAAAGAAAAAAATATAAATAAAGAGCCTCTTGATGAAAGTGAAAGACAAGAGTGAAAAAGTTGGCTTAAAACTCAACATTCAAAAAAACTATGATAATGGCATCCAGTCCCATCACTTCATGATGGGAAATAGATGGGGAAACAATGGAAACAGTGAAAGACTTTATTTTCTTGGGCTCCAAAATCACTGCAGATGGTGACTGCAGACATGAAATTAAAAGACGCTTGCTCCTTGGAAGAAGAGCTATGACCAACCTAGATGGTGTATTTAAAAGGAGAGACATTATTCTGCCAACAAAGGTCCATCTTTTCAACATTATGGTTTTTCCAGTAGTCATGTATGGATGTGAGAGCTGGACTGTAAAGAAACCCAAGCACCGAAGAACTGATGCTTTTGAACTGTGGTGTTGAGAAGGCTCTTGAGAGTCCCTTGGACTGCAAGATCAAACCAGTCAATCCTAAAGGAAATCATTCCTGAATATTCACTGGAAGGACTGATGCCGAAGCTGGAACTCCAATACTTTGGCCACCTGATGCGAAGAAATTACTCAATGGAAAAGACCCTGATGCTGGGAAAGATTGAAGGCAGGGGGGGAAGGGGACGACAGAGGATGAGATGGTTGGATGGCATCACCAACTTGATGGTCGTGAGTTTGAGCAAACTCCGGGAGTTGGTGATGGACAGGGAAGCCTGGCATGCTACAGTCCATGGTGTCGCAAAGAGTTGGACATGACTGAGTGACTGAATTGGACTGAAGCCAGGTATAAAACAACTAAGTCATGGAGATATCAAGTACAGATGGTGACTACAGCTAATTCTGTATTGCATATTTGAAAGTTGCTAAGAGTAGATCTTTAAAGTTCTCAACAAAAGAAAAAAATTTTTGTAATGATGTATGGTGACAGACATTTACTAGACTTACTATGGTGATTTTGCAATGTGTACAAATATCAAATCATTATACTGTACATCCGAAACTAATATAGTGTTATATGTCAATTTTATCTCAATGAGAGAAAAGGTTATGATATGATAAATAAAAATATAGGCTAGAGTATGTCAGATACACTATAATAATAACTATAAAAATAAATCTAGGAGGGCATAAACAGAAACTCTAAACTAATTGTGCATAGTAGGAAAAACAAGGGTGACTTTTTTCACCTACAGGTTTCAAGTGTAATGTTTAATTTTTTAAAGGTAATTGTAAAGAGAAATCTCTTTAAACATTTCAGCCCCATGCTGTGGCCAAAGTAAAAAATGATCTAAATGAGGTGCTCATTCCTGGAGTCATAGACAATAAATTAATCCTCCGTGCGGGAGTACATAGAACATGCAGCCAGTACCCCTTCAGTGCCTGTTTTCTTCCAGTTAAGAAAAATGAGTTAACTCTGAGAACTTTTCCTGGCTATTTGTGAATTTCTATGCCTTTTACAATGTTTATCATCCTAGAAATTTTGGTTTTACTCCTGTGGTTACAGCATTCCAGAGGATAAGACCATTGTCTTGGAGTAACATCTAAATGATGTGAGGGTTGATATGGGTACAATTAAAAGACACTTACTCCTTGGAAGGAAAGTTATGACCAACCTAGACAGCATATTAAAAAGCAGAGACATTACTTTGTCAACAGAGGTCCGTCTAGTCAAGGCTATGGTTTCAGTAGTCATGTATGGATGTGAGAGTTGGACCGCAAAGAGGGCTGAGCGCAGAAGAATTGATGCTTTTGAACTGTGGTGTTGGAGAAGACTCATGAGAGTCCCTTGGACTGCAAAGGAGATCCAACCAGTCCATCCTAAGGGAAATCAGTCCTGGGTGTTCATTGGAAGGATTGATGTTAAAGCTGAAACTCCAGTATTTTGTCCACCTGATGCGAAAAGCTGACTCATTTGAAAAGACCCTGATGTTGGGAAAGATTGAAGGCAGGAGAAGGGGACAACAGAGGATGCGATGGTTGGATGGCATCGCCGACTCAATGAACATGAGTTTGGGTAAACTCCAGGAGTTGGTGATGGACAGGGAGGCCTGGCATGCTGTGGTTCATGGGGTCATAAAGAGTCGGGCACGACTGAGTGACTGAACTAAGTAACTAAGGATACAGTAAAAGCTATCACTTAAGGCATTGTTTAGCAAAAGGATAAAGCCTCTATTCATGACAGAGAACTAGAAAATGTCAGAGCAAGAAAACCCTGGGTTTCATTTTAAAAGGACCCAAAGGCCCTGCTGGTTATGGACAAGTTATGTTTCCAACAGACTCATAGCTGCAGAGCTG
The DNA here is from genome assembly GCF_049115385.1 of Moschus berezovskii. Classification (NCBI taxonomy): domain Eukaryota; kingdom Metazoa; phylum Chordata; class Mammalia; order Artiodactyla; family Moschidae; genus Moschus; species Moschus berezovskii. Next base: position 35,658,110 of record NC_142466.1, on the reverse strand, counting down.
GGACACTAAGCCCAAATCAGCTGACTTTCCTCCTACTATGGCAGCTGCTTCCAGTATAAGGAGCATTCAGTAAAGTGGAGAAGGGTTCCCAGTACAAGCAAAAGTAATAAGCAAAAAAATCAAATTGTGACAAGATTTCAACTTGAAAAGAAATAATTCTCTGGGTCTGTAAAAACGCAATAGTCATTAGAGAGCAATAAAGGAGGCATGGAAAAAGTTACAACCAACTAAAACCAGAAGTACACATCACTCCCCTTGCACCGCTCTAAAATTAAAACTGTTTTCTTCACCAATTTCTTTTTTTTGTAACAGCTTTAAGATAAAATTCCCATAACATACAATTCACCCATGTAAAGTGTGCAATTCACTGGTTTTGAGTATAGTACAGTGGTGTGCACCATCATTAAAATCAACTTTAGAACATTTTCACCACCTCGAAAAAGAAATATCATACTCCAGGATGAATTGAGAGTAGCAATAACAGATATCATTACCATGAGTAAAACAGATAGCTAGTGGGAATCTGCTATATAGCATAGGGAGTTCAGCACAGTGCTCTATGTCAGCCTAGAGGGGAAGATGGGGGCGTGGGAGGGAGATCCAAGGAGGAGGGGACATATGTATGCATAGAGTTGATTCATGCTGTTGTACAGCAGAAACTAACATGACATTGTGAAGCAATTACACTCCAATTAAAAGATAACATTAAAAAAAAAATAAGCAATCATGAAACAAAGAAATGCCACACCCTTGAGCTATCACACACCCCCAGTTCTCCACCCCTTGGCAGCCACTAATCTGCTTTCTGTCTTTATGGACTGATTTATCCTGATATTTTATATAAACGGAATCACACACTCTGTTGTCTTTTGCCTCTGGCTTCTTCCACGGAGCCTAACGTCCCCAAGGCCCATCCATGTTGTATCAGGTATCTTCCCTCCATCTTGACTGCAATCAACCAGACACCTGCGGCTCAAGCTCCTTTGTCCTCACCACACACAGATCAGCATGAGCAGATGGGCACGGGGAGAGGATGGGAGGGGCCGCCGTAAAGATTCCCAGGCTCTCGCTTTCCATACTCACTCTCACTTTGCAGAGCTGCCTCAGCCTTTTCCACAGTTACCAACAGATTTTCAGAAAGGTCTTTTCTTTTGCTCACTAGTGGAAAACCATTCCAAACATACATCATTTCCTAATGAGGAAAAATGAGAAACCATTCGCAATTAATGTGAGGTCATTCAGTGTTCTTTAAAACAAAAAGCCACGTGTGAATGTTTTGCCTCAGTTGCTAGGGATCTCAAGACATTTAGAGATCATTTTTCTTAGCTTTCTTCATTTGGAGTTTAGTGATTTAATCTCCCCCATTTTCACTTTATTTAATGCTTTTAATGCTTTTTGGCTTTTATATTACAAAATAGTTCAGTATATATAGTATATTGTGCCTTCACTGAAAAATTAATTTACTCATTTATTTAACAAGTATTTACTAAGCACCTATTGGTATCCAATCCTTTTGGAAGATAATAGATTACAGGTAGAAATAAATGTAATATTTTAAAATGATATTAGGAACAATTCAAACATAAATTTTTGTTGTTACTCTTAAGTAAAGGGAAACATTTTTTCTGTATCTGCCAATTGTTTACATAAAATGTTTCCAAGGACATCACTGCAAATGAACACAGGAAATATTTTACCTGGCTCAGGTTCTTTTATACCATTAAAAACATGTGATAGTCCAGTAATGCAATCCAATATGCAGAAAATACATTCATTTAAAGGCCATATGGCAGAATGACAGCCCCTAAAAATGTAAACTAATGATTTCTCATTGCAAATTACATTTAATAGGCTAACAGATGAGAATTTTTCTTTTTTTTTGGACCAAAAGCAAATGTGCTCTTGCTTGAAAATATTTTTCTAATCTTCCTGGTAATTCAGTTCATATTTTGAAAGGTATGAAGTAAGCAGGATAATTAGAATCTCTTTGGAAATAAATAAATGGTAAAATATGTTAAGATTGTTTGAATAGCCTCTTATAGGGAAGCAGTAAAAAAAGGAAAATACACTGGAGCTGAGTGACAGCAAAGTCATCTTTACCTTTTGGGACTGAAAACTAAGATCACAACACACTTTTGTTTCACATCTAAATTTTCTTATTGCTAATCGTGTAACTTTTGGAATATTTATTTAAACTGATAATGATTTTTTTAAATTTTATTTTTATTGATAGAACATTTTATCAGAAAAAGAAAAGTTTGTATCTGAACTGGTCGTTTTATGAAATACAAGATTTTGGTAAAATTCCTAGTTACCACAAATTCAAGCCAATTCTACACCCTTTGCCCTGGAGAAAGAAGTGCTTTGAGTTAACCTTCCTTAAGGCCCTTAGCAATCAGAGCAACATATACATCATATGTATACACAAGCATCTAAGTTTTAGGATGGAGAAAGGACTCTGGTGCTCTAGAAAAATCCCAGGGAAGTTCTGTGACATGGAAAGAAAAAAATCTCCCAGCATTAATCACTTGATAGAAATGAGGCAGGAACGGAGCTGAAAGGTGTCACGGGTAAAACAGTAGCAGGCTCCCATATTAGCTGGAAAAGGAGGATGTCTGGTCATTTTTGTGATTTGCATTGTGTTCTTTTTACCTGGGCTCAGATATGATTTACAGAGTGGCCATATTTTTATCTCATTGTATCACAGGCACAGACCAGGCACGACCTGGTCAGAGGGTATTCTCTGAGATTGTTTTTCTTAAGTAGGAAACACCTGGGCTGAGGTACTCGGTGCAGGCTAGCCCCCAAAAGACACCTGTGAGGAGCTGCAGTTTTCTTTCTCACAGAATATTTAAAGAGTTCCTATAAGTCAATGTGGTTTCCCTGGTGGCTCAGCTGGTAAAGAATCTGCCTGCAATGCAAGAGACCTGGGTTCGATACCAGGGCTGGGAAGATACCCTAGAGAAGGGAACGGCTACCCACTCCAGTATTCTGGTCTGGAGAATTCCATGGGCTGTATAGTCCATGGGGTCACAAAGAGTCAGACATGACCTGAGCGACTTTCACTCACTTTGTAACTTATAAGTCAATGATAAAATAATAAATAACCTAATAAAAATAATTAGGAAAGTAAGCCCATGAATAACAATTCGTAAAATAGGAAGTAAAAATGAACAAGCACATGAAAAGCTCAATCACACATTAAAAAAATAAAACACTGTTGGTAGGAATTTAAATCAGCACAGCCCTTCTGGAGAGCAATCTGGCAATGTCCAAGTATTAAATGCATATGCCCTTCAACTTGGAATTCTACTTCTAAACATCTCTCCCAGAGAATTATATGCTCATCTACAAAGAGAGCTATAGAAGAATATTCATTGTAGGCTGTTTGTGGTAATAAAAACTGGAAACTAAGCAACTGTTAAAGGGGAATAATTGAATATACTCTGGAATAAAAAAAAAAAATTAGGAACCTCCAAAAAAGGACAGCAGATGTCAGTGTCAGCTTGCACTAAACAGTTTCCCTGTGTTACTTGACTACTCACACAAACTAGACCCCAAAAGTTACAGTAATTAGATATATTCAGTACTTTTTAAAGAAATCTGCATTAAAACCACGTAACTTGAAATTATGCTTTTCATGAAGCCTAACTTAAATGGCACACTGATCAAGAATGGGAGCTCTAGCATTAGGCTACAACAGAAACCACCAGCCACTTAAGGCTCTGGAGCAATGTGGCTGGTTCAAACTGAGACACACGCTAAGCATAAACACGCACCAGACTTCAGTGGATGAGTACAATATAAAAGAATGTGAAATCTCACTAATAAATTTTAGAGATTACATGCTCAAATGACAAAATTTTGCATGTGTGCGTGTGTGCTCAGTCGTTCAGTGGTTTCTGACTCTTTGTGACCCCATGGGCTGTAGCCTGCCAAGATCCTCTGTCCATGGAATTTTCCAGGCAAGAATATTGGAATGGGTTGCCATTTCCTACTCCAAAAATTTTGTATAAACCGGGTTAAACAAATATTTTGAAAATGATTATCATGTGTCCTTCTACTTTTTAATATTTTTACCTTTTGATTTTGAGGGTAGCAGCTAGAAAAGGTAGTTACATATGTGGCTTGCATTATAATTCAACTCGATTTCAATTATGCCAACTCACCTCTCTGTCTGAATTTCCTTATTTGTCAAATGAGGCTACAAAGAAAAATTCCTCTCATAGAGTTACTATAAGACTTAAATGATATATTTTATAAATAGCCTTCATCAAATACAATGATTTTTAATTGAGCAAACTTCACAACAAAAGTTAGATGTTCTTCCTGCCCCTGAAACTAGGTAATGTATTTCTAGGATGCAAAGAGTAAGTAAATAAAGGCAGATACCAGGGCAGGCAAAACGAGCTTCACGGGTGCTGGCAACGAGGGAGAGTAACGTCGAGCCTTCCTCACAGCAAACTTCTCAGTAGGGATCGATTTCCCAGCAATTCTCTGCTTCAAGCCATCCACCTGTCTGTGAAGAGCCCCAGTTCCAGTGAAAGGTCATTAGAACACATGCAATATTTATACCTATCCCTGTTATGCTGCGCTCCCCAGAGCAGTGGATCAGCACCACCAGGAACCCTGTTCAAAATGCAAATTTAGGCTCCACCCCAGAAATAACAGTGGTTTCCCTGGTGGCTCAGATGGTGAAGAACCTACCTGCAATGTGGGAGACCTAGGTTTGATCCCTGGGTCAGGAAGATCTCCTGGAGAAGGGAATGGCTACCCAACCAGTATTCTTGCCTAGAGAATTCCACGGACAAGAGGAATCTGGTGAGCTTCAGTCCGTGGCTTCTCTGGTAAAAGTGGCTCAAAAAGAGTCATCAACTCATGCATAATTTGAGAAAATGTTTCCCAAGTATAGGTGATTTTGAAAATAATCAGCTAAGGACATATAGCATGCTTACAATCTTCCTCTCAAAATTCTAAGAAATTCCAATTATAAAATTCACAAGCACAGAAAAATTAGAATAGAGGCTACATATTCGTAGGGCACTTTTTCATACATAATCTTGTAAATGCACCAAATGGGTCACCAAGAAGGAATTTAGGGAAATATCTCACCACACCACTGAAAGAAAGAGGAAGATGCAATGAGAGAAAAAGCATTCCATATGAAGACAAGCTTGTGTTATGTTATTTCCAGGCACAATCTTGAGATATGGGTTTTAATTGAAGTATAATTGACATATAACATTGGAAGGACTGATGCTAAAGCTGAAACTCCAATACTTTGGCCACCTCATGCGACAAGTTGACTCACTGGAAAAGACTCTGATGCTGGGAAGGATTGGTGGCGGGAGGAGAAGGGGACGACAGAGAATGAGATGGCTGGATGGCATCACCGACTCGATGGACATGAGTTTGAGTGAACTCCGGGAGTTGGTGATGGACAGGGAGGCCTGGCGTGCTGTGATTCATGGGGTCGCAAAGAGTCGGACACGACTGAGCGACTGAACTGAACTGAACATTACTTTTAGGTGTACAAATGGCTATGGTTTTAAACCAGAATGCCCATCATGAATGTTAATATCAGTGGAAGAGGCAGTGGACATATGAGGCGGGGGTTGAGGGAGGGGGTCAGAGGCGTGCAGAGGACATGAAACCTCCTGATTTAAGGATCGCAGAGACTGTAATGAAGAGAACATTTGGGGGATTCTCCTCTCAGTATCTCAAGTTAGATGCTATCACACATACAGCAGACTTCAAGCTTTTGCCTGAAAATAAGATTAGTTACATGCTTCATAGAAATTATTTTGATGCAGAGAAAATTTATTTTGGAGTGGAGGAAACTGAGATGTAAAAGATCCCAATATATCTTAACATTCCATTTCATTTGTGGTCGTGTGTGTGACACAAGGAAATGCATTTTATCAGTAGCAGGTGGCATTCCATGGCTCCCACTAATGTAGACTCTACAGTTAGTGATATACATGGTCCAATTTCTAAAAAGCATGACAAAGTTGTCATGATCGTACCTTCAAATCTGTCCTGACAAGACTGAGGGTGCAGACAAGCCATTACTTCTCATAACGTGGCCACAGAATATAGTATCCCATTAAAAGTGTTTGTCATCAATTATGTTTAAAGAATGCAGTGGGGCTTCTCTGTTCCCCTACCTGCCTCATCTCCCGAGGTCACGTCCTCCTTTCTACCACAGCCACCCTCTCCTACAGTTGTATCTTAGACCATTTCATCATCTGTAACTTTTCTACATCAGAGCACAAACTCAAGCACACCAACCATCCTCCTCATTATAACCTTGGCTGTTCTAATGAGACTTCCGGTCCTCTTGCCTTTCAACTCTCTCCAGACTTAGCAGTCTCCTTTCTCCCCGACGACCCTCCATACTCCTGCTTAGCCTGCCCTGCAGGCAATCTTTACTGCTGCAGGCTCTAGATTATTTCCTAGACTCCCTTGCCAGTGCCCAGTTGTTGCACTCATCTTCCTGCAATGAGAACAGGTTGGTATCACTGTACATTCAACACCAAACTCCAGTGAGCCCTCGCACAGCCTGCCATTCCCCGTCCTGTGCTTCTCTCTGTCCCAATCGCTGAACAATGATTTCAAACATTCTCCATCCTCCGCAGACCTCCAGCCCACTCCTTTCTCCTTCGCTCTCAACACACAGCCCTGCCTCCACACACGAGCTGGCATGCCTCGGAGCCTGCTCTGGACTTCTTCCTGCGTAATACAACAGAGGACCTGATCCTCCCTCTAAATAAAGCCGGTCCTGCCATCAGTGCTTTGGAGTCTATCTCCTCCTGACTTTTCAAGAGCCTTACAAAGGTCAGTTATCCCATTTCTCACTTGTATGTACAACTGTCTTTCCGAACTGGGTCCTCCCCAGTGGTTTTTGAGAATGCTCAGATCTCTCCAATTAATATATTCTTTGATATTATATCTCCTCCAACTTCCTCTATCGCTTAATGTATTTATGCTTAACTACTGTGAAGAAAGCTGATCGCCGAAGAATCGATGCTTTTGAACTGTGGTGTTGGAGAAGACTCTTGAGAGTCCCTTATACTGCAAGGAGATCCAACCAGTCCATTCTAAAGGAGATCAATCCTGGATGTTCATTGGAGGGACTGATGCTAAAGCTGAAACTGCAATACTTTGGCCACCTCATGCGACGAGTTGACTCACTGGAAAAGACTCTGATGCTGGGAAAGGTTGGGGGCGGGAGGAGAAGGGGACAATGGAGAATGAGATGGCTGGATGGCATCACCGACTCTGTGGACATGAGTTTGAGTGTACTCCGGGAGTTGGTGATGGACAGGGAGGCCTGGCGTGCTGTGATTCATGGGGTCGCGGAGAGTCGGACACGACTGAGCGACTGAACTGACTGACTGACTGACTATTCTGTTCATTTCTTTGTATCTCATTCACTCTTTAGCCAACCCCAGTCTGGTTTCCACCTCCATTCTATTACCTTATCATTTCCTGCATGGGATACTAATGATCTCTGTGTCACTAAAAGACATCTTGTCTTATTTTTTAAGCCTACAGGACATAGTATTCCCAGGCAGCCTCCCATCCAAGTACGAACCAACCCCGACTCTGCTTAGCTTCCAGGATTAGACAAGATTGGATATGTTCAGGGTGGAATGGCCATAGACTTCGTCTTTTTTTTTTTTAATTCTGTATTCTGTGAGACATATTTTGAGTAATCCTGGATATTCGTTTTACTTTGGCCTATACACAAAATGTAGCATTATGTCCTGCCAATATCAGCTTTGCTTTAGTTCGTTTAATGTGCAGTGCTCCTTCCTATAACAGGAATGCTGTTCCCTTGGTCTGAAACTGTATCAACACAACTCTCCACCTGCCTCTGAAGCTCCTTCAGACCTCATCTCAACTATTATTCCCCCTATGCTCTTATCTATACCTCTCCTCTCAATGGGGAACAGAGGTACAGGGTAGTGTTGGTGATACAAGTATTATGGGTTTTGCCTTGTTACTAGCAGTTCCAATCACTGGGAGAGGAAAGAACGTAGGTTTACTAGGGAGTTTTGAATGTTTCGACATACCTAAGTGAAGGTGGTAAATGGGAGCTGGGTATATAGGTCTGGAACTCATCATGAGCTTACCTGAATAAAGTTACCACATCCTCTTTAGTTGCTACCACATCCTCTTCTGGAAGCATACTCAAAATTGCAGCTTTTAAGAACACATATGTTGCCTTGAGAAAAAGAAAAGCAGCAGTTAGAGAGCACCCTAGGTACATGATAGTTCTACCCTGTAAATCAAGCATGACCCACAGGACTTCCCTGGTGGTCCAGGGGTTAAGAATTCACCTGCCAATGCAGGGGACATGGGTTTGATCCCTGGTCGTCCGGGGAGATCCCACATGCTGTGGGACAACTAAGGCTGTGCACCACAACCAACTACTGAAGCCCCCAAGCCCTAGAGCCTCTGCTCCGCAACAAGAGAGGCCACTGCAATGAGATGCCCATACACTGCAACTAGATTGGCCCCGCTCACCACAATTAGAGAAAGCACACATGCAGCAGTGAAGACGCAGTGCAGCCAAGAACAAATAAATAAATATCAATTTTTAAAAAAGAATAAACTACAGATCTTCCAGATATAGTATCTGAGGTATCAAAGACAAAAAAGGGAAATGAAGCCTCTTGCTACTTATTCCAAATAAGATCAACACTTTCTACCAAATTTTAGCCATTCTGCTATCATACAACTTTAATGTTCATGGATGAGGAAGTGGACAAAATGAAAAAGAGATCATTATCTCATTCCTCCCAATTTCTCACAGATGGAGCAGAAGGTTTTTAGAACTTTTTAAAATTGATTTATAATACTATCTGAGTTTCAAGTACAATATAGTGATTCAATATTTTTATAGATTATACTCCATTTAAAGTTATTATAAAATATTGGCTATATTCCCTGTTTATGCAACCTTGCTATTTATATCTATTACTGTGTACTTCAATCTCCTTTGCCTATCTTGCCACACTTGTTAGAGCGGCTATCATCAGAAAGACAACAAATAATAAATGTTGGCAAGGATGTAGAGAAAAAGGAACCTAGTATATTGTTGGTGGGAATGTAAATTGGTATAGCCATTATGGAAAACAGTATGAAGATTCTTCAGAAAATTAAAATAGAACTACCAAATGATCCAGCAATTCCATAAAAAGATATACACATCTCAATGCTCATCAGTTCAGTTCAGTTCAGTCGCTCAGTCGTGTCTGACTCTTTGCGACCCCATGAATCACAGCACGCCAGGCCTCCCTGTCCATCACCAACTCCCGGAGTACACTCAAACTCATGTCCATCGAGCTGGTGATGCCATCCAGCCATCTCATTCTCTGTCGCATTATTTACAAAAGCTAACATACAAAAGCAACCTAAGAATCCATCAACAGATGAATGGATAAAGAATTAATTTTTATTATTATGAAAAGCTTCGTTATCAGGACATCAAAAAGTCTACAAAAAATTATCAAAACTTGATATTTAATCATTTTTACATATAACTGAAATTCATCTTCAGAAATAAAGCCTCTGTTGAAAAGGGCTGCTTAGATGGCTTTTAAAGCATACAGTGCTGAGCACAGTAGTTATAAACAGCAGGTACTTAATGCGTACTTCCTCCTTTGATGGATCTCTATGTTGAGAAAACAATGTTGCTATCATACTATTGAACAAACAATCCTAAATGAAAATCATTCTGTACACTTATTAGCAAACAGATGACACTGATGAAAGTTCTACACTTTACCTTGGACCATTTACTCTCTTTGCAAAGCAGATCTGAATAGTAATATGCCTCCTTCCAGTTTTGTTGGAATACAAAAATCCACATCAGCTCCCAGTAACAGAGATGGTGAAACTGTTTCCATTCTTCTTGAACTGAAATGCATTTTCGAAATATCTCTTGTGCCTATAAGTCAATTGCATAAAGCTGATCATCCAGATATTAGACAAGGAGATAATAACCTAATGGAAAAATACATAAAACACTTTGTACAAAAAGAACAAAATCATGACTCATTAAACCACTCAATATGACACACTCCTTTCCTTACATGCCAACAATGCAGTTAAATTCTCTTTATTTAGCTTTGTGAGAGGGTCATGGAACTTTATAGAGTGGGAGTAGCAAAGTTCTTTCCTTAAGTAGGACATAAAATACAGAAGTCCTTTAAGAAAAGACTGGCAATAAATTTAGAACTTCCAGAGGGTAAGATATACCTTAAACCAAGTTTAAGGCAATGGACAGACTGGGAGAAGATACTGCTATATACATAACTAGCAAAGAATTAGCACGTATCATACAACAATTTTACTAAAAGAGACAAATCAGTGGGAAAATTGTTAAAGATATAAACAGGAAATCAGAGAAAAAGATATATGAGTGACAAATATACATATGAAGGCTTTTTATTGGAAAATATAAATTAAAAATTAGATTATCATTTTTCAGCCATCATACTGGAAAAATAAAAGATAAATAATGACCAGAGTTGGCAAAGAGCATTGGAAACAAGTATTCTCATATCTTTGGGCTTCCCAGGTGGCCCAATGGTAAAGAATCTGCCTGACAAGCAGGAGATGCAGGTTCAATCCCTGGGTCAGGAAGATTCCCCTGGAGAAAGAAATGGTAACCCATTCCAGTGCTCTTGTCTGGGAAATCCCACAGACAGAGGAGCCTGGTGGGCTACAGACATATCCTTATAAGTGTTTATGGACGAGCTTTAAGTAAGGAGGGCAATCTGTCTGAATTTATTAAAATGCAAACATCTTTGACCTAGAAATCCTGTCACACTCTGTCTTATATAAATATACCTTTGCACTGAGATGTACACATAATAATGTTTACAAAGGCATTGTGTATAATAGCCAAATGTCTGTCAATAGTGGACCACTCTTAATAAGTACAGTTTATCCATCTCAACGGAATGAAACCCAGCCATCAAAAAGAATGAGGAAGATTTATACATACTGACCTGGAAAGAAATCCAAGATGTATTGTAAGCAGAAAAAAATCAAATCAAGGAAAAATAAATATGTTTGTCCCCATTATGTAGAAGAAAATTGTGAGTATATTTATATGAAAGGCTCTTCACTCTTTTTCTTCAAGGGATTTAGTGAATAATTTCCTTTGATGGGGAGCATACATGTAGTACAATTAAGTCACCTTTATGGAAGGTCTAGATTCCAAAGTCAATGTGTAATACCAAGATGGACAGTAGTCAAAGTTTTCTGAAAGTCCCTTAAATTGCCCACCTGTATTTCTACATCCAACCCTGAATTGCCTCAAATACTTCATACATAAATGTAGAGTATATTCTACTATACATAGTACATACACATTATATTCTATAATCTACTATACATAGTAGAATGCACCCACAAAATTAAAATTTGGCCTTTTCATTACATATTTTCCCCCTATTTTTGTCTAGCACATACAGCTGGATTTGTTCATGTGGAATGAGTTTGCTACACAACTCAATTCCACTAAACAGACAGGCCCCCAAAATGACCCCCTCAAATAAGTTACCTCTTCCACATTCCCTTTTAGCAGCTCTATCCGGCCATGATAGAACAACACAAGGGAGCCCTGCAGAGGAAGGGAGAAACAGACTGTTCAATACTCAACCCTGGTAGAATGATTATGGCTGAAAACAGACACTTGAAATTCTAAGCATACATTTGGAAACTGCTGGAGGTAGGGTTCCAGGAGACTCTCTGCTTCCACAACATTCACTTCTCCCGTACCTAGAAATTTAACAGGAAAAGCCTCAGTCTTCATGAAATATAGTCGACATTTACAACTATTTCTCCAAGTTTCATTAAAATATATAGCAAAGACCTGTTCATGGAAAACATGAAAACTATTCACTTAAAGACAAGTCTCATCTATTACTTTAGTTTAAGAAAGCCTTAGGGCAAATTCGTAAGAGCAGATGTGGTTGCCTTCAATTCCTAACTGAAATTTCTGACTTGAATACCAATACGAACTATTTTTAACAAAAAATTTAACTTTCTGCTAAAAAAGAAATGTAATGTGCTAAAAATAGATCACCTTAAGCAAGTCTTATAGAATTTTTTTAGCCGAGAACAGATTAAAAAAAAAAATTCAATGAAAGAAACCCTCCACCCCTTCTGCTAAATGTCACTATGACAGTCACTATTTTCCATCTTTCTGGAAAAAAAAAAAGTAAATATAGACTCCTATCTCTTACTGATTTTCCTAAATTTTTCTTACTCAGATGAAAGATAATCAACTTTCAATGATGTAAAATGTAATCCAGTCCTTACCAAGTATCAGGGAGATGTAAGTATGAAAAGCTAGTATAGTTAAGCAGCATAGTGGAGACCTCATGCTTCTTCCTAAGGCGCCTTCCCGTAACTGCAGGATGCCCAACTCCTGTGGGAATTAGATGCATTTTAGAATGAAAAGAGTATCATATTCAGAGACTTTAAAATGCTAGCTCATATAACCCCACCCTCCATGAAGGTGGGGTTTATTTTTCAAGAGCTTAGAACAGCAGTAACAACTAGATAGCATCACCAACTTAATGGACATGAACTTGAGCAAACTCTGGGAGATTGTGGAGGACAGAGGAGCCTGGTGTGCTTCAGTCCATGGGGTTGCAAAGAGTCAGATATGACTTAGCAACTGAACAACAATGAACAACCACAACTAGAAACAAATTTTACATTTCAAATTGGCATAAGACAATCTCACATATTCTTACATCATGTGATCTTAGGGGGAAAAAAAGGTAGGGTTCATTTCATAGAAAATGCTGTTATTTCTCTTAAATAAATATTAATTTATTTAAGCATGAGGATCTAAGTATAAAATGCTATGGTGGGTATGAATATTTACGGTTCTACTTCTTCAAGGATCTTTGCATCAAACAGGTCGGAAAGCATTTGAACACATTTATTGGACCATGGTAAGGGCCGTAGAAAGTTAAGTAAGTGATTCTGAAAGTTAGGAACTTTTGAGCCTTGTTGGGAGAGAATAAGGGAAAGCTGTGTGGAATAGGTGACACTGATCTCAAACCTAATGGATTAAGAGACCGGATTTGGGAGGATGCCAGTTGGGAAGGATATCTAAAACAGACACCAACAAAAGCACGGAAACAGAAAAGCACAAGGTCTGTCTGGAAAACAACCAACTGCCCAGTTTAACAGAAACACTGGGGAAGCAAACAGGACAGGTAGTAAGGCTAGAAACTTGGGCCCGAATCAAATGATAGAGCCCTTGAATTCATGCTATACTTTGGACTTTATTCAAGGGGCAATTTGGAGCCATTAAGGAAATAAAGTGGAAGATGAATGGTCAAGGGGAAGGGTAACCATGAAACACAGAGTCTTACTTGATAGACCATAAATACACTATAGCTTATGAAGACCATAAATAGATGATAAATATAGTTTATGAAGAATCTGGACAGTGGGATAAAAGTAGATGGGGGATTTACAGTATCTTGTATTTGTTCTCAAACAATTCTGGAAACCTGCTCTCTTGATTTAAAAGGGCCAATTTCTGCAATAAGACAACTCTGGTAATAGCATGTTGAACATTATGATTGATAACTATTATATGCTGCACAAACAACCACACACAAATACAACAAACAAAACTCATGGAATATACACCACCATATGTAAAATAGACGGCTAGTGGGAATTTGCTGTATGACTCAGGGAACTCAAATCAGGGCTCTGTGACTACCTTGGGGTGGGATGGGGAGGGAGGTGGGAGGGAGGTTTCAGAGGGAGGGGACATATGTATACTTATGTATACCATACATACATATGTATACCATTCATAGAATGGTAGAAACCATTCAGGGTATGGTAGAAACCAACACAACATTGTAAAGAAATTATCCTCCAGTTAAAAATAGATACATTTTTTTTTAAAAAAGAAACTGATGGAAAACAAACTTCCTTGTTTAGTTTTATAGTGAAACTTGTAAAAACACAAGAAAACCCAAAATACTGCAACCATGCTTGACATACACAAACCATAAAATGGTAGACATGGAAATCTAGCCTAATTTCTTGGTTTAGCAGAGGTTTCAAAAATTTTAAGGAAGCATATTTTAATCTCACATGAGTACTAAAGATCCAGCAAGCCTCAACATTAGTCAAACATGAATTTTTAATCCCAGAATTTAGATAACACTAAGATAAAAAATTTTAACTTTTAATAGAAAAACCATCCCCTAACTCCACCAAAATATGATTAAGACCCAAAGTCAGTTTATTATTCTGCAAAGAAACTGCCAATAATTTTCATGCTAATTATGAGGACATGTTATATTTCCCTCATACTCAATAAATATTTTTTATCTTTGTCAAAATTAAGAAAAAATTAATTCTGTACCCTATTTCCAGAAAATCCTATAAATTCTAGTAGTCTGATAATCCGTGCTGGTAATAGGGACAGCATCTGTAAGAAAAAAAAATACAAGGGTACTGTGCGTTAGTACACCTAACTATAGGTAAATGCTAAACTCTAAAAACTTAAAATGTTAATGATTCAGTAACATGAAAAATCAGAACCAAGTTTTAACTACTAAACATGTCTCAATCACCACACACTGCACCTCCCATAATCATTACTCGTGACAATTTCATTTAGTTAACCTAAAAAATTAAAAACAGACCAAAGAATCCGGCCTTCTCAGGATGCTCTAAAGAATACTTCTTCCTTTGATGTGGAGTGATAAAAGTGTTGAGAAGGTAACCCCTGGTGCCCACCTCCAAACAAGATTTATTTTAGCAACCTTTACCAGGAAGCAAAAGTTGTTGTATTCTTCATGATATGCAGGCAAAACCCAGACGTGGACAGCTATAGCACTACAGCCGCTCTCTAGGACATCTGAGTAGGATGAAGGGAAGTTCTCTCAGGGCAAAACTTCAAGCAGAGACCTGGTTGTTCACTTTGCTTGGAGAAGAAATGCCCATACATGCAATTATATACTGATTCATAAGCCAATGGTTTGATTGAATGGTCAGGGATTTAGAAAGAACATGATAGGAGGCAATTCCCTGGTGGTCCAGTGGTTAGGACTCCACGCTTTCACTGCCAAGGGCCCAAGTTCAATCCCTGGTCAGGGAATTAAGATTCCACAAGCTGTGTGGTGCAGCCAAAATAGAGACAGAGAGAGAGAACAAAGAACATGATGGGAAAATTGATGCCAGGCAGCTCTAGGTAAGAAGTATATGGATATATCTCTTTGAACGGAAAAAAAAAAAAAAATGAAGATATTTGTGGCCCACGTGAATGTTCACCAAAGGCTGTCCTCAGCAGAGGAAGATTTTAATAATCAAATGGGTAGGGTTATCCATTCTGTGGACAGCCAACAGCTGTCTCCTCAGCCACCTCTGTCATTAACCAATGGGCTCATAAACAAAGTGACACTGGTTATATATACCGATTCCTTAATAAAACATCAAAATCTCTAAATAATATTGCAATTGGACGGATACTTATTCAAACTCTTCATCTATCCCAGAGTATTATTACTATCCTTCAAGCTCTATTATTCCCTAACCTAGTTTCAATTCCAGAAGAACCACCATTGCTATAGCAACAGTATTTCTGATGTGCGAATGGAACCGAATTTCAAGCTCCTTCTTACAAAAAAAAAAAAGTTACTAGTCCGTTCAGAGGGCTGTATGCTGCCCTTATTATACAATCCAAAACTATTCTGAGCATGTGCAGAACTTTATAGCATATTCTGACCAGAGCCTCCACTGGGTCACAACAGAATACAGTGGATCCCACTCTAGCCACTTGTCAAACAAACCCAGGCAGAGGTTTAGGGTGAGGTTCAAATGCAATAGCAGAGGCACTGAAAATCTAAGGTTCTTTTATAAAAGATTCTGGTTACCTTCTGATTACGTACCAAATTAAAGGCACCTATTCCAAGCTTGACACCCCCTTCAAACTCGTAGAAGAATTGCTGCTCAACTTTGTTCTTCTGAATTACATGCAGGATTGAAAGACATTCTCTGGATTAAAGAAAACAGTCATACCATAAGTTTACTATGACACTGAAAATTAATAAGTCAAATTTTGCATTTAAGTACCATAAGATAGATGTCATTAGCCAAAACACTGGAGAATTTTTAAGTGGATGATGCTATGCTGAGTTTACTCTTAATGCTACCAGGTAATCATCATTAAAGAAAAATGACACACTCATTTCTACATTGTTTATCAGGATCAATCTTTCTGCACTTAAGGCAAAAGAGGGTTCAAATACCAGCAGGCATGACTCAGGAGCCATAGAACCTCAGGACTGTGAGCTCCCAGTTTCTCAGCAATGTGTTAGAGGAGATTTTCTAAGAATGCTCAGCCTCTTAGCTGCTCTGTACCCTTCAGCAACCTACATTCCACTGAGTAACTGAGGTGCTACTGACAAAAAGAGTTGAATTTCAGTGTGATCACTATGGCCTCAAATAGATCAAATAAATAACTTGGAACTAGGAAAGACTGAAAGAGGAAAATAAAGTCCATCACAACTCCCTGAAACTTTCTTCTTAATTTTCTCTCCTCACCCAAGCCAAACTTTCTGATTTTTCACTTTAATGACTTTCTATTCATTTCTCCCTTTACCTTCATAGCTTGAATGCACAGAGTATTTCATCTGTATTTATCAGAGAAATGCAGATGAAAATAATGATGTAAAAATTGGCAACAACCAGAAATTGTTTATCAAATTGACTGATACATTTGAAATAGCCGGATATTACATATCACCTGATGTGATGCAATTATAAAGAAGGCAACTTCATTTATGATATATTTTAGCCAAATGCATCTAACTTGAATCTAGTAAGCCTATATATCTAATTTCCAGTTTACAGGAAATATAAGGAGCTAGAGAAATGCTATCGACTGAATTATATTTCCTTCAAATCCATATGCTGAAGTTCTAACTGTGCCCCCCTCCCAAAGTGTGACTATATTTGGAAATAAGAGATTTTAGGAGGTAATTAAGATTAAATGAGGTCACTGTAAGTGGAATCTCTCTCTCTGCCCTGTGAGGACACAGTGAGAAGGTGGCTGTCTGCAAGCCAAGAAGAGAGCTCTCACCAGAACCTGATAGGCTGATGCCCAGATCTTGGACTTCCAACCTTCAGAACTGTGAAGAAATAAGTTTCTGTTGCTTAAGTCACTCAGTGTATGATATTCTATTATGGCAGCCTGAACTGACTAAGAGAGAACAAGCTAAACTAAAACTCCAGGAAGCCACCAAACAAAGCTGTGTGTATACAACTACAGGACAACTGGGTTGGGCTTTTCCACAACTGACATGAATATAGAAACTCTTGTATAATAAGATATATATAATGACATCTTGGAATGTGAAGTCAAGTGGGCCTTAGAGAGCATCACTACAAACAAAGCTAGTGGAGGTGATGGAATTCCAATTGAGCTATTTCAAATCCTGAAAGATGACGCCGTGAAAGTGCTGCACTCAATATGCCAGCAAATTTGGAAAACTCAGCAGTGGCCACAGGACTGGAAAAGGTCAGTCTTCATTCCAATCCCAAAGAAAGGCAATGCCAAAGAATGCTCAAACTACTGCACAATTGCACTCATCTCCCACGCTAGTAAAGCCATGCTCAAAATTCTCCAAGCCAGGCTTCAGCAATATGTGAACCGTGAACTTCCAGATGTTCAAGCAGGTTTTAGAAAAGGCAGAGGCACCAGAGATCAAATTGCCAACATCTGCTGGATCATGGAGAAAGCAAGAGAGTTCCAGAAAAACATCTATTTCTGCTTCACTGACTATGCCAAAGCCTTTGACTGTGTGGATCACAATAAACTGTGGAACATTCTGAAAGAGATGGGAATGCCAGACCACCTGACCTGCCTCTTGAGAAACCTGTATGCAGGTCAGGAAGCAACAGTTAGAACTGGACATGGAACAACAGACTGGTTCCAAATAGGAAAAGGAGTACCTCAAGGTTGTATATTGTCACCCTCCTTATTCAACTTATATACAGAGTACATCATGAGGAACGCTGGGCTGGAAGAAGCACAAGCTGGAATCAAGATTGCCAGGAGAAATATCAATAACCTCAGATATGCAGATGACACCACCCTTATGGCAGGAAGTGAAGAGGAACTCGAAGGCCTCTTGATGAAAGTGAAAGAGGAGAGTGAAAAGGTTGGCTTGAAGCTCAACATTCAGAAAACAAAGATCATGGCATCTGGTCCCATCATTTCATGGGAAATAGATGGGGAAACAGTGGAAACAGTGTCAGACTTTATTTTTTGGGGCTCCAAAATCACTGCAGATGCTGATTGCAGCCATGAAATTAAAAGCCGCTTACTCCTTGGAAGGAAAGTTATGACCAACCTAGATAGCATATTAAAAAGCAGAGACATTACTTTGCCAACCAAGGTCCGTCTAGTCAAGGCTATGGTTTTTCCCGTGGTCATGTATGGATGTGAGAGTTGGACTGTGAAGAAAGCTGATTGTTGAAGAATTGATGCTTTTGAACTGTGGTGTTGGAGAAGACTCTTGAGAGTCCCTTGGACTGCAAGGAGATCCAACCAGTCCATTCTAAAGGAGATCAATCCTGTGTGTTCATTGGAAGGACTGATGCTAAAGCTGAAACTCCAATACTTTGGCCACCTCATGCAAAGTGTTGACTCACTGGAAAAGACTCTGATGCTAGGAGGGATTGGGGGTGGGAGGAGACAGGGATGACAGAGAATGAGATGGCTGGATGGCATCACCGACTCTGTGGACATGAGTTTGAGTGAACTCCGGGAGTTGGTGATGGACAGGGAGGCCTGGCGTGCTGTGATTCATGGGGTTGCAAAGAGTCGGACACGACTGAGCGACTGAACTGAACTGAACTGAATGAACATAAATACTGAATGCACAAGACAGTCTTGGGTTGGACCAAGGTGCTGAGATTCCAGAAGTAAAAGAGATTTGGAACCAATTGGCAAAATTTGAAGATGGATTGAATATGAAATGAAGATTTGTTGACATGAAAAAGAAAAGATCATTAACTGCAAAAGCAAGTTATAAAACTGTACACAAGAGTGATCTCATTTTGGTTTTAAATGTATATATCTTTAGACTCATGTAGAAAATATTCTGAAAAAGTATATATTAAGGTATTAATAATCATAATTACTAGATGTTAAGTTCAGTTCAGTCGCTCAGTCGTGTCCGACTCTCCGCGACCCCATGAATCACAGCACACCAGGCCTCCCTGTCCATCACCAACTCCCGGAGTACACTCAAACCCACGTCTACAGAGTCGGTGATGCCATCCAGCCATCTCATTCTCGGTTGTCCCCTTCTCCTCCCGCCCCCAACCTTTCCCAGCATCAGAGTCTTTTCCAGTGAGTCAACTCGTCACATGAGGTGGCCAAAGTATTGCAGTTTCAGCTTTAGCATCAGTCCCTCCAATGAACATCCAGGATTGATCTCCTTTAGAATGGACTGGTTGGATCTCCTTGCAGTATAAGGGACTCTCAAGAGTCTTCTCCAACATCACAGTTCAAAAGCATCGATTCTTTGGCGATCAGCTTTCTTCACAGTCCAACTCTCACATCCATACATGACCACGGGAAAAACCATAGCCTTGACTGGACGGACCTTGGTTGGCAAAGTAATGTCTCTGCTTTTTAATATACTATCAAGGTTGGTCATAACTTTCCTTTCAAGGAGCAAGCGTCTTTTAATTTCCTGGCTGCAATCAGCATCTGCAGTGATTTTGGAGCCCCAAAAAATAAAGTCTGACACTGTTTCCACTGTTTTTCCATCTATTTCCCATGAAGTGATGGGACCAGATGCCATGATCTTTGTTTTCTGAATGTTGAGCTTCAAGCCAACTTTTTCACTCTCCTCTTTCACTTTCATCAAGAGGCTTTTGAGTTCCTCTTCACTTTCTGCCATAAGGGTATGATTATACAGTGGAAGTGAGAAATAGATTTAAGGGACTAGATCTGATTGATAGAGTGCCTGATGAACTCTGGACGGAGGTTCGTGACATTGTACAGGATACAGGGACCAAGACCATCCCCATGGAAAAGAAATGCAAAAGAGCGAAATGGCTGTCTGAGGAGGCCTTACAAATAGCTGTGAAAAGAAGAGAGGCGAAAAGCAAAGGAGAAAGGGAAAGATATAAGCATCTGAATGCAGAGTTCCAAAGAATAGCAAGGAGAGATAAGAAAGACTTCCTCAGTGATCAATGCAAAGAAATAGAGAAAAACAACAGAATAGGAAAAACAAGAGACCTCTTCAAGAAAATTAGAGATTCCAAGGGAACATTTCATGCAAAGATGGGCTCAATAAAGGACAGAAATGGTATGGACCTAACAGAAGCAGAAGATATTAAGAAGAGGTGGCAGGAATACACAGAAGATGTTAAGTACATGAGGTATATGTTTGTGTATTTTAATATTTGCTCATCCACATTTTCCTATTTTCTAAAATATATATCTTACACAATGGAGTATTATTCAGCCATTAAAAAGAATACATTTGAATCAGTTCTAATGAGGTGGATGAAACTGGAGCCTATTATACAGAGTGAAGTAAGCCAGAAAGAAAAACACCAATACAGTATACTAACGCATATATATGGAATTTAGAAAGATGCAAATGATAACCCTGTATATGAGACAGCAAAAGAGACACAGATGTATAGAACAGTCTTTGGGACTCTGTGGGAGAGGGTGAGGGTGGGATGATTTGGGAGAATGGCATTGAAACACATATGTTGTCATATGTGAAACGAATCACTAGTTCAGGGTCGATGCATGTTATAGGATGCTCGGGGCTGGCGTGCGGGGATGACCCAGAGGGAGGATAAAGGGAGGAGGGAGGTGGGAGGGGGGTTCAGGAGGGGGAACTTATGTAAACCCGGGGCGAATTCATGTCAATATATGGCAAAACCAACCAATATAATATTATAAAATAATTTGCCTCCAATAAAAAATAAATTAATTACTTAAAAAACAAAATAATAAAAAATAAATAAATAAAATAAAATGATCTTCAGTTCAAAAAAAAATAATAAAATATATCTTTTGTGATAAAAAGCATTTTTTAATTTTTTAAATGGAAAACCAGGGCTGGCGAAAGTAAGAACAAATACACTCATTCATTTATGATAAAACGGTACTTACAGTAAAGAGGTTGGCAAATATTGGAATATAGCCACATCTATTCTTTAATAATGTGATTTTTTTTTTATTCAATTTTTTTTGGTGACACGACATGCAGGATCCTAGTTCCCCGACCAGGGATCAAACCTGCGCCCCTTGCAATAAAAGAACAGAGTCTTAATCACTGGACCACCAGGGAAGTCCTCACACCTATTTACTTATAGTCTATGGCTGATTATACCCTGAAGTCAGCTACAGAATTGAGTAGATGGGACAGAGATCTTATGGCCCACAAGCCTAAACACCTACTGTCTGGCATTTTAAGAAAAAGTCTGCCAACCCAACTATTCTTCAGAGTAATTTTGCAATATATATCAGAAATCTTATACACAGTGGTATCTTTGAATCAATAAATCTAATTTTATTCTAAGAAAATAGCATGGATACACAAAACTTGACCTATAAGGTAAGACACTGTATTGTCACCGACAATGAATACTTATAAACAAATTAAAGCAGGCAACAACAGGAAATTAGTTAAGAAGACAGTTGAATGCAGGCATACATTTATACATACACAAGTGGCACATCCACACAGCGGAACACTATTGAGCCATTAAAAGCCATGATGAATTAAAAACATTTAATAACCTAAAATTTTCTGACATTAAGTGAAAAAGGAAATTTCAAAATGACAAAAGGCATATAATTTCATTATATAAAAAGATAATTATATATGCTTGTATACTTGCATAAAAAACTCAAATGTCAAAATATTAACAGAATGGCAGGATACAAATATGATACTCTGAGTTCTTTTATATGGAAATGATCTATTTGCTGAAAATATATGATTATTACAAAAATGTTCAGATAATATGGAGACAGCCTAAATATCCCTACACAACAATCTCACAGAGAGGTGGTCACTGTTAACAGTCTGGTACATAATTTTCTAGTTGTTTTTATGGTTTACTAAGAATGGAATCTTTAAAACACACAATGAGGACTTCCTTGGTGGTCCAGTGGTTAAGACTCTGTACTTCCACTGCAGGGGACATGCCTGATCAAAGAACTAAGATCCCACGTGCCATAGTCAAAAAATTTTTAAAAAGAATAAAAAATTACATGATTTTAAGTCTCATCAACTTATACAAACCAAAGCTTGCTCTAAGATCAAGTTTTATACGCATTTTTTATCCTTAAAGACTAAAACTTCTGTTTTAACTTATAGTTTAATTTTTTAAAGAATATACTGATCAGTTTCAGTCAGTAAAATATATTTTTAATTAAAAAATCACAAATGGGATCACATACTACATACTATTTAATGGGTTATATTGACAATTTTCCATGAAAATGCATGAAAGTTATCTTATTCTATAACAAAATGTATTATTCCATTCCATGGAACGATTTAATTAACCAAATTCCTATTGTTTCAAAATTTTCCATATTATAAACAATGCTGCTAAGAGTGTTCTTACACATTCATCAAATAACTTTTCTTATATCAAGTACTAGAACTATAGTTATAGCATCCTAACTGTTCTTAGGATAACTTCTTAGAAAAAGAACTCCTGAGATCAAAAGTGATACATATTCTTGATTTTGATATATACTGCCAGAACATCCTTCATAAAAACTCTTGTCAGTTTAGACTCCCACCAACCTATGAATTTCTCATACTATCATTTGCCCTGAGTCATTCATATCATATTTCCATTTATAATTTTTATTACGGGGTGTTTTTGCCATGATGAAAATTTAAATGTTTATTTGGTCAAGTCAATCTTTTATGTCACACTTAAAAAGACTTCTGAAATTGATGTCAGGTTTTTCCAGTAGTCATGTATGAATGTCAGCTGGACCGTAAAGAAGGCTGAATGCCAAAGAATTGATGCTTTTGAACTGTGGTGCTGGAAAAGACTCTTGAGAGTCCCTTGGACCACAAGGATATCAAACCAGTCAATCCTAAAGGAAATCAACCCTGAATATTCACTGGGAGGACTGATGCTGAAGCTCCAAGACCTTGGCCACCTGATGCAAAGAACTGACCCACTGGAAAAGACCCTGATGCCGGGAAAGATTGAAGGCAGGGGGAGAAAAGGGCGACAAAGGATGAGATGGTTGAACCAACTCAATGGACATGAGTTTGAGCAAACTCCGGGAGATAGTAAAACCAGATAGACAGGGAAACCTGGGGTGCTGAAGTCCATGGGGTTGCAAAGAGTCAGACACAACTAAGCAACTGAACAAAAACATCTACTGCTTTGAAGCAATGAGAAAGACACAACATCGCTTCTACGGTATTGTTGCCATAGATGTGATCTGAACTTAATCATGAAGCAACATTAGATAAGTCCACCTTGAGAGATGGTCTTAAAATGGCCAAGTGTTCTTCAAAAATGTCAAGGCCCTGAAGACCTAGACTGAGGGGCTCTTTCAGATTAAAACAGACTAAGGAGATGTAACAATCGAATGCAACATCCAGGATCCTGGAGCGGATCCTGAACTAGAATAAGAACAATGGTGGGACAGTTAGAAAAACCTGAGTCAAGTCAATAAAGTAGTTAATAATATTGCACCAATGTTGGTTTCCCGATTTTAATAATTATACCGTGGTTCTATAAGATGCTAATAATATTTGTATATTAGAAGACTATATAAAAATTCAGAAATTATTTCCAAGTAAAATTTTTTTAAATAAAACAAAAATTTTATTAAAAAATTTTTAAAAACAAAAGTTTAAAGGCCTTGTACTTTAGGACTATAAAAAGACTTTCCTATGTTTTTGCCTGTATCCTTCTAAAGATATTTTAATACTAAATCTATATAATGTATCCTTTATATAGTCTTTTCTCCAAAATGAAGTTAATTTTCCTAAAACCATTTATTAAACCAATAAATCAAACCCGTCTTTCCCCACTGTTTTTAAAGAGAATAAGCTTTGAATTCCCAGATAAATCTGTGTGTGTGTACACAGAAGTTCATGAACACACACAGCATTTCAAAGTCTTATGTTTGATTCCACTGATACATAATTTCTGAGCCATTACAAGACTATTTTAATTCCTTCGGATTTTAAGTTTTGATGACTGAAAAAGCAAGCAACTCTTTAACATTCTTTTGTATCTTCTAAAATATATTTCAAAAGGAAAACTAAAAACAATATATCAGGTTCCCAAAGTTCACCTGTTTCCTCCAGGATTTCAAATGGGATATAATTTTATGAAATCATTTCAGGTAAAAGCATCTCTTAAAATACTAAATCTTGGTTCTACTTCTAGTAATGGTAGAGTGCCTTAAATTAAATTAACCCTCCCACAGATAACAATTATAAATTCTTAACAAAATGAAAAACACATGTTTAAAATATATTTTCAGACATTAGGAACTTAAAAAAAAAGTAGAAGCTAGAGAAGAGTTAAACTTTGAAAGAAGGGAACAACTCTTAAAGAGACTTTATGTTTCTATGACTAGTCACTTGAAAGTACTCCCCAGTACACTTAGCGTGGGGTGCCTAGAACTTAAGCAAAAAGCTATAGTCTTATTGGCTTAAAAAAAGAGTACAGAGTTCAAATCAACCAGAATGGCTGTAAGGTAATGGGGAAATTTTCAGATAGGGATGAACCACATAGGATGGAAATGCTAAAATCAGTGTTAAAATTACACTCAAATTCTTGGCTGACTCATGAACTATGTGAAACTCCAAGGAAAATCAGAAACAAGAGAAAAGAAATAATGGAATCATGATCTCAGATGTTGCCCACTAGCAGGAGTTAAGAGTATGGACTCTAGTCAAGTTAAATGCTTCCCAGAACAAAAATCAGCATTTTTCTGAGAAAGATAACAGAACCTAAAGTCTTTACAATGAATCACTATCTAGTATACAATCAAAAAATTACTGAATTGAAAACAGAAAAACATGACATACAGTCAAGAGAAAAAGCAGGCAATAGATATTGACCCCAAGACAACCCAAATGTTGAGATAACATCTAATCTGAAAAAAAAAATTTTTCAGTGACCTATTGAACATAATCAGGCTGACATGTAATTGGAGTCTCAGAAGAGTGAGAATGTAGCAGAGAAAAAATATTTTAAGAAATAACAGCTACATGGTTTCCAAAGCCACACTTAAGCACATCAGTCAAAGATATGAGTCTTCAAAGCATCCAGAAGAAATGACACATCACAGACACAGGAACAATAACAAAAATAACAGCTGACTTATGGTCAGAAACAATAGAGACCATCGTACTGGGTTGGCCAAAAAGTTAACTCAGGTTTCTCCATAAGAAACCCATACAGAAGAAACCAAATGACCTTTCTGGCCAACCCAATACAACAACTGATAGTTTTTAAGGAGTGAAAGAAGAAAAAAGGAAAATCTTGTAACTCAAAAGTACTATACAGAGAAAAAACAGTCTTCAAAAATGAAGGCAAAAGATAAAGACATTTTTAGATAAATAAAAGAGAGTTGTTGAAAGTGGATATGAACTATAAGAAATTCTAAAAGAAATGCTTCATTCTGAAATTAGACAGGAATGAATGAAGAACATCTAAAATGGTAAATATTGGATTAACAGTGGGGACTATGACATAAAACTGTTTAAAGCAAAGGTTGGACACCACATTGTGGGGTTTATAATACACATAAATGTACCACCGTAAGAATAGTATAAAAGACAAAAGGTGGTAAGTAAAACTATACTTTTGTAAGTTTCTTCTATTTTATGTGCAACAGGACAATATTAACTCTAACTTGACTATGGTAAGTTAAGAAGGCTATGATAATCATTATAGCAAACACTTAAGAAAAATTAAAAGGGCTATAGCTAAGAAAATAATAGAGGGATTCCACTGGAATATATATATATATTTAATTAAAGCAAAAGAAGGCAGAAAAATAAGGAGGGGGGGACAAATAAGTCAAAGAAAAAAAAGCAAAATGGCAGTCACAAGTGCAAACATATTAACTGTTATACTGAATAAAAAAGTAAGACCCAATTAAACATATTTACCAAAAAAATGTAATTTAAATATAAAAACAAAGATAGATTTAAAGCAAAAGAATATATGCCACGCAAACACTAATTACAAAAAAGCATGAATAGCTTTATTAATATCAGACGAAACAGATTTCAAGACAAAGAATATTATAAGGAGTTACACAGGAACATTTTATAATGATAAAGAAGGTTACTTTATTAGGAGATGAAACAATTTAAACATATATAAGTCCAATAACAAAGGTTCTAAATACAAGCCAAGAGTGACAGAACTCAAGGGGGAAATGGATGACTCCAGAATCAAAGCTGAAGAATTATAACACCATGAGTAAAAGATAGGACAACGAGATAAACACCAGTAAGGACACCAAAGGTAATTGACATTTGCATCACTGTAGAAATTCAATGGGGCAGTGTTGTTTCAGAGTCTGAACCAAAGACATACTTATATATATCTGCCATTTTTAATTTACTAATTGTTTTTAGGAGAGAGAAACTAAGATTATCTAATCAGAAATTATGTAAGTACTTTCCAGCTATTTTTCTCTTAAAACTGCATTTATTCTGTGTCCTTGAGCATTGAATACACACTCAGTAAGTCAAAATTCAAGTGCATTTTTACCAACACTAAATTTAAAAAATCTAGTCACACGTATTTAAAAACTTTAAAATACAAAGTGGTATATAATACAAGAATTATTTAAAAACCACAAGAAGGTGGTCATAAAGGTACAAACCTTGTCATAAGATATTTCATCAATCTTAATTTTTAACTTACTTATATATTTGGTAACTTGTTCTAATTTTGAGTCCACCTTTGATGAAGTTGATCATATTTTCATCCTGAAAACAATTCAATTACATAATTAGATCATTTAACAAATGATTCTTAGACTGTCCCCACAGCTGTATAGCTGCATGATTAGAACAAAACACTATCTTTTGAGGACATGATTTTTAAATTAAAATATTCTTCTTGCTTTACATATGAAATGCCTTTTTTGTCATCTTTCTTCCAACTTAGAAGACAAAAAAAGGAACAATTTTTAAATCCTTGCATAACTTTAAGGATGTAACTAAGAAAGTAACCCTCACCAATTTGGGGCCATAGTTAGTCCAAACCTACTTTGATAAATATCAACTATGAGCAATTTTCTTTTAGGTTCAATGGAGGACTTTCCTGTCTGTCATATTCCAAGTAATGGGATTATGGTTCTTCATTAGGGGGTACTTTAGCAGGCTGTCTATTTAGAATTGTGAATTTCATTTGTATACATTTCCAGACCAAAAATGACTGATCTGGAGTCTAAATTTGTTATCAGTTCAGTTCAGTTCAGTTCAGTCGCTCAGTCGTGTCCGACTCTCCGCGACCCCATGAATCACAGCACACCTATCACTAGCATGAAATTTTGTTTGGGAATTTTGTTTGTTCTCTTTGCCTGATGGTCATCAACCATGCAACTGAGACAACTGGCCTAAATGAATGACCTTTTTAGGGTGAGCATTCTAGGATTCTAAGAGTCTCTTAATAAAGTATATAAAATAACTGCTTTAAAGATGCTACTCTTATAGATGGTGCTAATGGAGAATGCTTTTCTAACCCATTAATAACAGAAACATGCTCTGGTATTTATCTCCTGTGCGCTTGAGCATCCTTCCGAAGCCAGAGAAAAACTGATTTTAGCTTGTTAATTTCATCACTTAAATACTTTTTAAATTATTAAAAGAATCAATAAATGTAAAATTCACTATGCAATTTAAATGCCCATTTTCTGATTTGAAGGTAGCTTACAGTTACACAAGTTCCAATAGTGGCCAGGAAAGAATTTCTTAAATTGGAATAAAATCTGCTTCAAATAAGAATATTTAATGATTCACCAAACATTTGCTGAATGCCTATTTTATAGCAGGCACCTAATTGCGAAATGAGACAAAAGCAAACTCAAGACGCTAAGGGATGGAGACATGCATACACGGATGGAAACAGCACAAAGGTGGGCTGGGATGTGAAGAGGTCCAAAAAGCTTCCTGGAAGCATCAGTGCTTGAAGCATTTAAAAAAAAAAAAAAAAAGATTAGGAAACAACCAGATGAAGGAAGAGAAGGCAGATATGAATTTTGCAAGCAAAAAGAAAAAAACCTTTCAGGGGAAAGGCAAGGAAGCATTAAAGATCATGGTGTGCTTGGCTAGGCCACCTGTGCTTATGTAACACAGCACTGCTGCAGAAATCTATTTCAAAGAAGGGAATGACTAAGGAGCAAGAAAGCTACTCACACTGGTGCCACTCAAGGACGCCACCAGCAGGCGAGGATGTCGGTCAGAGGGGAGTAGGGAACTGGGAGAGATGCCAGCTGAGTTTTAAAAAGCCTTCCCCATTTGTGATATTCTGACACAGAACCACTGCCATCGTCAATGAGGGCTACTAAACACTGAAGCCGAGACATGAGCAGGCGAGATGCTCCCCTTGGAGTGGGTGCACGATTGCGCAACGGAGAGTGAGCTGGAGGGAAGAGAAACTACGGACCAAGGGTCCCCAGGTTGCCATGAAGTCTAGGGAGGCGCTGACGAGCCCCTCACTAGAACAATTATGGTCAGAATAAAGAAGAGATTGGGCTGATAAACCTTCAAAAGGTAAAACAGCACAATCATAAACCTTCAAAAGGTAAAACAGCACAATCATAAACCTTCAAAAGGTAAAACAGCACAATCATAAAAAACCTTCAAAAGGTAAAACAGCACAATCATGGAGGCATGAGGTCGAGGGAAGAGCCGTGGGTATCTCCCAGATATTGAGTTACAAGCCTCTAAACATTTTTTTTAAACCCTTGAATCAAAGATTTTACTGTCAAATTCCCACTTGAAAAATGCATTAAAAAAAAAAAAACTGGGGGCCTCTGTGACCAGCCTTATGTATACTAAGGCAGTAAGACTGCTTCAGGAGTCCTAGTATGTAGAGTTTTAGGAAACAGGGTCATAGACCAGATTGATTTAATTTTCCTTAACCAGACTCCAACCTATCAGGTCAGTCAGCCTCCAGAAAAAGAGAAAAGCACTCTCAGTTCGATGTAAGGCACTGAAATTGAGGAAGACTTTCTCCAGCCAGGAGTTGAATTTCTGCCCCCTTACCATCTCCACCCCACTTCTACCCCACTGTATCCATCACCGCCACCTGTGTGGCCACCTGTTAAAATTCGTAATTTTTTTTAGAAGAACTGGAAGTTATAATGACAGGCCAGGTACTGGTGATAAGAAATCCTAGAGGTGAAATTTAAATGCCCCTGAGAAAAAGAGTCATTGTTTTGTTTAGTGACTTCTTTCAACTGCTCTTCCAAAAGAAGAAATAAAAGGGGATGAGAATACAAATAGCAGGGAAATAAAATCTGAGGTCTGCATGCATAACTGAGCTTTGCTGAAGCATCTGGCACAAGAAGGAACAGCCAAAGATGCTGAAGCCAGTCAGCCCTGTGTGCAGCCCTCCACCATTAGCAAGCGCACAGAGGCATAACCTCACAATTCTCACACAGAGAAGCATCCAGAAATTAGGTGTGGGAGGTGAAAACAGCTTCTTTAAAAGGCAGTGGTTCCCAACAGACTGAATTTCAAAACAGCGTCTTTTAGGTGCATTTGAGTAGGAAAAAAAAAGATCCCCCAGAGTCTTCTTTCAGCCAAAGTTTACGAGCAATAACAAATATCTCTCATTATAACTCTAAGTCAAAAGATCCAAAGTATGGACACAGAATGAGCCTCATTTTTTTCCCTGTCATACTTAGCAGGCTTCCCAGTGACACTGATGCTAAGCCAAATATTCGTTACCTGAACAAATGTGAGGGCTGCTTTCTGTAGGAGGCACTCGGCATAACAGATTTCAGCATGCATTTCCTCTATTAAAAACAAATAAAAGTATATTAAGGAAAATCCCACACCCACAGTAATTGCTCTGAGATATTCAGAAAAGACAGATAGATAAATGAGCCCAGAGGAGACATAAAAACCTAGGTTGCTTCGTGATTGCATAGAAGTGGAATGATGACCTCAGTTCTCAAGGGCTCAGCAAGATTTTTCCAGAATGTGTGAAATGCTTTGGGGAAGTCATCTTTGGCACGATCCACATATAACTGACAAGAGTCAGGCCCTTGGTGTCAGAGACCCAAACTCAGCTCACAGGAGGAAACCAAAATGGAAAAGCACTTTTTGGGAAAAAAGAAAACCACTCGTTTTTTTTAACTTAATGGGAAACTTCAAGTCGACCACAGGGATGCATTGAAAAACTAACTTGAATATACTAA
The DNA here is from genome assembly GCF_049115385.1 of Moschus berezovskii. Taxonomy (NCBI): domain Eukaryota; kingdom Metazoa; phylum Chordata; class Mammalia; order Artiodactyla; family Moschidae; genus Moschus; species Moschus berezovskii. Next base: position 35,627,614 of record NC_142466.1, on the reverse strand, counting down.
TTCTAACATCAAAAATATTATGAAGGCATGATGGTCATGACAATGGTTAGGCACACTATCAACTTGAAGAGAAAGCAGTAATTCCTGAGGATTCTAGGAAAAAGAACTGGCCTGCATGTCCAACTCATGAGTCCTCATTCAGGGAAGACTTGATGTAAAAAAGTTAGCACTAACACAGTTTGGGGCTATCTGCTTTGTGCATGTGTGCATGTGGGTATGTGTGTCTGTTTTCAGCTGCACTACACGTAGGATCTTAGTTTGCTAACCAAGGATCGTACCCACAGCCGCTGCATTGAAAGCATGGAGTCTTAATCACTGGGCCACCACAGAAGTCTCAATTTGAGGCTACTTGGATCACTGAGTATCTAGTGCAGGAACAAGGCACTCACAAGAGGGCTACATAAAACTATGTCTGTATCCCCTGGACACATAGAGTGCCCCCAAACACGTGCCCCCAAACACGTGGCCGATCGTCCTACATAGTTCATGATACCTGTAGAGACGGGAGGGAGGAATCTTTGCTTTTTGTATTTTTTGTATAAACAAAATCAGCAATTTACTGTTTTATCCATAGGATACAAATTAGTGTGTTATTTATTTAACACACTAGTAATTAATTGGGGTAATTAACAGCCTGGATTGTAGGAAAGGCCCTGCCACATACTAGTTACAGAACCTTGTGCAAGCTACCCTCCCTCCCTCTGCTGGGCTCCTCATTCTTCAAGACCAGCTAATGACATCTCTATTTCAAAGCTGAAGAATTCAAGGGCTGCCTGTAGAGTCACTATGCAGAGTAAGCCTTCAGTATGCATCAGCTACTTCCACTAAGATTACTCCCCTTGGCCGATGTCATGCTTTTTGATAAAACTTCAAAAAGTAGCACATTTTTACATGATGCAAGTAACTGAAAAACAGGATATTTCCGTGTTGATGGGATGATGTTGAATCTAACTGGATAAGACCTAGCGCTTTATTTCTTTCACTTACACACACAGGACACCTCCCCTCAACACACACATACACACACACACACACACACACACACACACTTTGTTCTCACAAACTGGTTCTCCTTCCTGCCATGCTCATGTTCCAAAGGTTGACTGACAAAGAAGCAACAGTGCAATAAAGATCTTCCAACAGCACGTGTTAGATGGAGCCAAACCCACGACAGGCCAAATTTGAGGAGCTGCGGCCAGCGCACATTCTGGCAACATTAACAGCCAGGGTCTCCATCCTTCAGAACGCCTCACTTTAAAGGGTGCCCCCTGGATTTTCTCAGTGGGTTCAGTGGGAGAAAAACAGGTGGCTTTTACAGAGTCATTTGAACATCCTCTTCCCAGGGAAACTTGTAACAAAGTAGGAACTTTCAGCAATTACTCCCTTTGGAAGCCTGCTCAGTCACCCAGACGGCTGGCTTGGGGCATGTGTTGAGGAGGTGGTGAAGTTGCCGCTGGGCGAGAACCAGCTCCAGCAGAGAGCCGGAGCAGAGCCCTGCGTGGCACGGCCGATGGTGCGCATGTGGCAAGGCCGATGGTGCGCCTCCGGCTGAAGCACAGGGTGTGCACAGGGAGGTGTGGGCTATGAGCCTGGAAAGGAAGTCGGGGCTAAATGAGGGATGACCTTGAATATCCGAATCTGGGCTTCATTCAGCAGGCAATGGTATTTCAGCAAAAACAGAAATGAGACCTTTCTTAAATAAAAACAAGACTTTTCTGATAAAACAAGGAAACAACGAGCAGGCTGGGGAAACAACACAAACAGGCCTGAATGAGTTAAGCAATCTTGGTTACTGTCTAGCTGCTACTACTAACAAACACTTGTGGCTAGACTGGTCCTTTACAAAGCTAAATAAAGCTAATTACTCTCTGACTCCATATGGATTATGAATTATACTCTGCACCTGGCCTTCTTCTCCCCACACACCCTTGTAGCATTCTTCCTTTCAGAAAGGAGGTCACAGGCTTAGAACTTCTGAAAAGATCAACCCCAGTTACTGAGTTACCTGATGCCAGCTGTGTTCATTTTGAAATTTTGCAAAAGAAAAAAAAAAGCAAGCAAGACTTTCCTTAGGATATAAAGCCTCTCCTTATTTCTGAGGAAATGGGGCACGGTTCTTAAGGCACTAATCCACTTGTGTTTCCCCTCTGACCTGCAAAGGTTTCTCCTCCAAACTCTGTCTCTGAATTTCTATTTGGCATTGGTGGACAGGGAGCCAAGATTTTGGCATCAATGGTGAGACTTTGCAGAGATCTGAGCAGAGGGGTAGATGGATCAGAGTTAAGCCAAAGATGGACAAATCAAAGAGAAGCAAAAAGGACATAACACGAAGGCAGAGCTAAAAGGCAAGAAAGTTTGAACTGTATATTTTATGTATAATGAATCTTTGAATTAAATCCCTTTTACAGCCTAAGAACTGCATACAAACATGTGTTTCTAAAGACAATTTGAAAGCCATTTAATATGCCAGCCATGAGAAGAATGGGTGTGCCCCATTTTCAATCCACAAAAAGTTTAATTAAATATCCTTACCCCTACAAACCAGCCACTCAAGGATAGAAATGGAAATTACCTATAGGAAAAACAAATTGCACACTAAATCTACAATGTTTTGACATGCTCCCTTGAACACAAAGTCTGTTTGGATTGCAGCGACAGCCAAATTCATTAGGAATAAATGCAACTTAATTTATAAAAGTCTTATCTCTTCACTCGGATTGATTTATATTAGGCAGCCCTTAGCTCTCAAAACTAGACATTTGGCATTTACAAGTAGGTACCTACCAGAACATCTCTTAATTATAAATTCCTTAGTTCACTGAAGGAAATATCTTCATTATGCCGTGAAGTGTTAGCTAAGCATGCGTTCAGACACAGAAGTCTAAATAAACCTTATTTCAGAATAATTAAAGTCACAGACTGATGTATTTTCATAATTTTTAAATTGGGATCTTATTTTTTTGAGCAGTTTTAGGGTCATGGGAAAATTGAGGGGACAGTAGAGAGATTTCCCATATGTCCCTTGCTCCCTGGCTCCCCGCAACATGCACAACCTCACTATGATCAACATGCTCTCCCAAGTGGCACGTTTGTTACAACTGGTGAAGCTCCACTAACATAATTCTGCCATAGTTCTCATTAGGGTTCACCCCTGGTGCTGTACATTCCATGGGTCTGGACAAATGTATAATGACATGTATTTAATCATTATGATTTCACTGCCCTAAAAAACGCTCTGTATTCCACCTAATCATTCCTCCACCCCATCCCCTGGCAACGACTGATCTTTTTACTGTCTCCACAGTTTAGCCTTTCCCAGAATCTTACATACTTAGAATCACACAGGAGGTAGCCTTTTTCAGATGGGTGTCTTTCACTTAGGAATATGCATTTAAGGTTCCCCCGAATCTTTTCATGGCTTGATAGCTCATTTCTTTGTAGCACTGAATAATATTCTACTGTCTGGATGTACCAGACTTCATCCATTCACCAAGTGAAGGACAAGTTTTGGCTATTCTGAATAAAGCTGCCATAAATATTTCTTTGCAGATTTTTGTGTGAACACAAGTTTTCAGCTGCTAGGTTTATAAGAAACTATCATACCATCTTCCAAAGTGGCTGCACTATTTTGCACTTTGCCTGGCCACGGATGAGTGTTCCTGTCCTTCCACATCCTCACCATTTCTTGGTCTCTGTGTTCTGGATTTTGCACACTGTGCTGCTGTTGTTGTTCGTGTCTGACTCTTCACGACCCCGCAGAGCGCAGCATGCCAGGTCTCCCTGTCCCTCACCATCTCCTGGACATTGTGTAGTGGTATCTTATTACTGTTTACTTTCTAATACTTCTAAATATGCCATGCCTAAAGACAGAATAAGGAGATAAGAACACAGTATCATCTATTTTTAAGATGTCTAACACAGAAATAATTCAGCATTTCCTTCACCCACATGTGAAAACATTTCATGCCTGTTTCTACCCACCAGCAGAAGTTGCGGGGAAGAGAGGAAACAACTGTGGCTTAGGGAAAGGCAGATCAGGTTTGAATACCGCTCTGCTAGGTGGGTAACCTTGGACCATTTGTCTAATCTCCCTGATCCTCAGTTTCTAGTCTATAAAAAGGAGGTTACACAGGGTGGACTTCCCCGGTGGCTCAACAGTAAAGAATCTGCCTGCCAATGCAGGAGACACAGGAGACACAGGTTTGATTCCTGGGTCAGGAAGATGGCCCTGGAGGAGGAAATGGCAACTAACTCTAATATTCTTGCCTGGAGAATCCCAAGGACAGAGGAGCCTTGCAGACTACAGTCCACAGGGTCACAAAGAGTTGGAGATGACGGAGCGCACGCACGCACACACACACAAACACACACAATGAGCCCAAGTTTTCCAAAGTCCATAGCAAGTTGATAATATTCTTCTAACAAAGCAAAGAAAACTTTACAATGAAACACACTAAAAAATGTTTCTAGCACAGACTCAACCACTAGAAATGATGGACAGCATTATCCAGAATTGCTCTTGCCTTAACTGGCCACAGCTACTTTGACAATTTCGTGTTACCTCCTCCAGAGAACTATTCTGACAATGACAGCACAGGCACAAGTGCTCCTCAGATGACAGAGGCTTTGTTAGACATTGGCCACATTTGAAGGATATTTTCTCTCCTATAGGAGTATTGCAATGCTCCTTTCTTATAAACCATTCTGACTAAAGCATAATGCTAACATAACAGGACTCATCATGGAACCTCTGCCCTAATCTCTGTGGGAACATCAAGGAAATAGCAAAAGGAGTCAATTTCTCCCAGCCATCTGATCAACATGCTAAAGATATGCTGGATTCTAATAGTCCTAAATGTTCATTCCTGAATTCTAGTAGTCCTAAATGTCGACAAACCAAACATTTTCTATAGTGTAAAACATCATCATTATTTTAAAGGTATCCAAATTACTGACCTTGAGAAAAAAATTAATAGCTTACAGAAAAACAGAAACTCTCACACATGGATGAGAAGACTATAAACTGACTTAATTCTTCAGAGAAAAATTGGTAATATCTATAAATGTTTTCTATTTTCAAACCCTCAGTCCCAGTAACTCCACTTTTAGCAATCTATCCTATGAAATACTAGCAAAAATGCATGAAGTTATAGGTATAAGAATTTTAGGACAGCATTATTTTGAATAGTGAAAAAAACAATGTAACTGTCCTTTGATACAGAAAAATGAATTTATGGTATTTGTCCCAATGAATGCTACATGGTTATTAAGTAGAATGAAGTACAATTTATATGTGTTGACCTGGAAAAAGTCAATGTCAAAAATCACATTGTAGCACATGTATCACATGCTTCTATACTTGCAAAAAATGAATAATAATGAATTACTATAAAAATTTTATGTATATATTCTGCATATATTTGTATATGTACAGAGAAGAGTGTGCAAGGCAGGAAAACCAACTGCTAACAGTGGTTACTTCTGGAGGGTGAGTAATGACGGGGAAGAGAAAAAGACATTCCATTTACTTATATTATTCACTTAAATGTTGAATTTTATGAGCATGACCATGTTTTAATTTTTCAAAGGAAGGAAAATACCCAATCTTTTAAATGCCCCTTACCTTCAGTCAGCTGTTCCAAAGATCCTCTTGAAAGAAGACTTGAGAAAGACTCTACAACGGTGCATTTCTTCCTGTATCTGCACAAAATAAGTAGAAGAGATGAGAAGTAGAAAGAAAAAAGTAATAAATTAAGCTCATTTTCATTTCACATCCATTTCAGTTGTAATCACACCAAACGGTCACCAGAAACAGAACTCTAAACCCTGAGAGCACCATTTTGAAACCTGCACACCCAGTTCCCAGCACTGGCACCCTGTGGGCATTTAATCCAAGCTTACTGAACATGTTTATGTGTGTGAACAAACCTACACATAACAGTCAATACTGGGAGCTTCCCTGGTAGCTCAGTTGGTAAACTGCATGCAGTGCAGGAGACCCAGGTTCAATCCCTGGGTCAGGAAGATCCTGGAGAAGGAAATGGCAACCCATTCCAGTATTCTTGCCTGGAGAACCCCATGGACAGAGCAGCCTGGCCAGGGTACAGTCCACGGGGTCGCAAGAGTCAGACACGACTTAGTGATTAAACCAAACCAACAGTCAATACTAACTCAGTCATGCCCCTTCCCTGATCTCTGTGGCTACAATCAGTGTTTTTGTGGTTAAGGGTCACTTTGCCACTGGTTACGAATGGTGTTAGAGTGCAGAGTTTGGAAACTCTCTTCATTTGAGGGGCTAGAAACATAATTACAAGAGGGCATAATTTCAGTGTTAAAATTCACCAAGGCTAATTAACAGCTTCTGCTAGAGCCTTCATATACACACAAAACTGAAACTCCATGTCATTTTCACCACGCAAAACTGTTCAAATATGGCCATTTAGGCAAATAAAAGACCCGCTTCTGCATTTACAGCATTTCCCACATAAAATCGCTCCTTGGTGTACCAGGCCAACATGTAGTACCTAATCTCTCCACCAGGGGGACCCCAAGAGATGCTTGCTACTAAACCCACTGAAATCCTCAGCACTTTTCCATAGCTCAAATATCAAAAAGAAAAGAGTAAGGTATAGATGTCATGTGCTCAGTCACACCAGCAGCATAGGATAATTCCTTAGGGGAAATATTTTTAATCTCTCATAAAAGGACAGGAGGCCAGGAAGCTTTGATGCTGTGAGTCCTTTTCTATAACCATGGCCAACCTCCAACAGAGCTCTCAGTGAAGCCAAGTACATCCATTCTGTCACACAGACAGAAAGGTTTTTAGGCGTATCTCAAGTATTTAATTACTCAGCTCATACTTTTGGCAGGTTTGTAAGGCGTCCTTCATGGCAGAAATGCCGTTTTGGATGTCCTGTTGCTCGAAGGTCATGACGGCCTGCAACACCACAATGGTACTGTAGCCCAAGGCATGGTACATGCTCTCCTTAGCCCTGGGAAGAACATGGAAATGACTGCATGTCAATTCAACTGAAAAGCATTCAGGTCTCATCTGACAATAACCACAAGAAATTCTAGTTCATCCAAGGCATGACTTTCACAGTAACGACTTTGACTCCTGCACCACGATCACTGAAATAACGTGGACTACGAAAGACATGCCCAAAAAAACTCAAGCACTGGGGACTTTCCAGTTCAAGTCCAGGCAGGTAGCAGGAAACTTGCCAGGTTGAAGCAGAAAGTGACATATGCTTTTCCCTGTTTGAGCACAAGGGGGCAGCTTGCTGATTCATTTCTTAGAAAATGCTTCTGCGCAATCCTAATTTTTCCCAGTTGTGCAAGAAGCAGTCCTTAGCTCTGAAATAAGTGTAAAATAAAAGCCATTGAAAATATATTTTGTGACACAGAAATTATGAAAGATAAGGCTTGTTTAAAAACATCCCCTCCCTTCTCCCAGGCAGAGGCCATGAGGAAGCAAGATTTGGGCAACCAGACAGGTCAGCCACAAAGGGCCCAGACAAAAATTCATGGTAGACCTCTTACCAAATCTCACCTCATTATCTTGGAATCCTGATTAAAGTTCTTGATGATTCATATTATCATTAAGAACTGCTTCAATTCTTAAGGACATTTAGTCTGAACGGATGGCACAAACCAGACTCTCAGGCAGTGAAAACCTCACTATCTCTTTCCTCAAAACTTCTCAAGCTACCTTCATTAGTTAATTATAAGATTTACAATATTAATGTGTGGTTTTGTTTTTAATTAAAATACAATATACAACAGCCTGCTGCTCTGCAAAACAAATACAATCCACGTTATTCCTTCCCCACCAGAAAGAGTCTAAACATCCTTTCAGAATCTGCAGTTAGTCCCAAACAGTGAGGGCACTGCTGATTCAGAAAAGAAAACAAACAAACAATATGCAAGGAATAAGAGCAACCCAACCTAAATCAGTAATTGTAGTTTTCAAACGGCACCTTTTAAAAAAAAAATTCTGTATTGAAGTATAGTTGATTTACAAGGGCTTCCCCAGTGGCTCGGGGGTAAAGAATCCGCATACAATGCAGGAGCCACAGAAGACTTGGTTCCATCCCTGGGTTGGGAAGATCCCCTGGAGGAGGAAATGGCAGTCTACTCCAGTATTCTTGCCTGGGAAATCCCACAGAGGAGCCTGGTAGCTACAGTGCCTGGGGTCGCAAAGAGCTGGACACGACTGAAGGGCCTTAGCACACAGCACACATGCATAGTTGATTTACGATGCTACATAATTCTCACATTTCAAACCAAAAGCTTTTCCAACAGGAATAAAAAGTATTTGAGTGGGAAAAAAAAAAAAAAACATGCTTTACAGTGAAACATTCAGAAAGATCAGAGGATATAAAACTAGACTAAATATAAGATCACGGTGTTTACTTTCATTCCATATTATGACCAGCTGCGTGTCAGTGGAAAAGGGAAAAAGGAGACTTTCGAATAGAAAACACAGGAGACAGGCAGGAAGAATAAGAGAGGGAAATAAGGAGAGGATGGCTGGCAGAGAGAGGAGGAGGGAGAGAGGAAGACAGATGGACGCAGAGACAGAAGGTCATCTGAAGGACAGACAGAGATCCGAAGGACTAAAGAAGACAGAGGGGAAAGGCGGCAACAGGCAAGGGAGAAAACGTGAGTGCTGGATGGAGACGGCACTGGCACCTTCCTTAGACCAGGGGCTTCACCATCTATTGCTGTCTGTTCCCAACCTCTGAAATGCTAACCGACTGCAACTCATCTAAACCTCAGAATTACCACGGCCTCAGGAGGCACGTTACTTTAAGTCCCCTACGTAAGAACCTTTAAGTTGAGAACTTTCAAAGATTCAAATGTGCGTTCTGTCAACGCCAGGAATCAGTAAAATGTCAGCTTGCCCTCCATCTCCTACTGCTGATGATCCTGTAGCTCTGTCACTGCCCACCTCCTCTCCCCCTCCAGTCAGGAACGCTTCTTGCCTGTTCCCTGGATGCCGGCCCCAGTATGCCAGCTGTTGCACTGTACTGGACTACTGTACTTTTCAAGGTATTGTACTGGAAAGTTAAAAATGTTTTATTTTGGGGGGGATTTTCATATATTATTTGTGTGAAAGTATAAATGTATTACAGTACAGTATTATATAGCCAATTGTGTTAGTTGGGTACCTAGGCTAACTCTGTTGGACTTACGAACAAACTAGACTTACAAACACGCTCTCAGAACGGAATCTGTCTGTGTGCAGGGGACTTACTGTAATTTCCAAGAACCAAAGTCAATGACCAGAGTCAGTCACGTCACCCTCCCCACCCTACTGACTCCCCAAAGGAAAGAGTCCCACTCCTGTGCCCACATGGTAACCGTCTTGAAATTATTACATGAGGTCTAAGTTTCATCCAGGTCAGTGACTGTGTTTGAAGGCATGAGGTAAGCTTATTTCTGTCAAACTCTAGTCACACTAAACAGATGGGCACTAGGGTCAAAGTGAGGCCTAGGAACAAGGGTAAGCACAGGTTTTCCTGCCACATCATCAGAATTGATAGGTACTATTCAGTGAAATGGGGCTTCCCAGGTAGCTCAGTGGTAAAGAACCTGACTGCTGATGCAGGAGATGCGGGTTCAATCCACAGGGTTGGGAATATCCCCTGGAGGAGGAAATGGCACCCCAGTCCAGTATTCTTGCCTAGGAAATTCCTTGGACAGAAGAGCCTCATGGGCTACAGTCCATGGGGTCACAAAGAGTCGGACACGACTGAGCCTGCGTGTGAGCACTGTTAATTGAAATGAAACTGATTTATCACATAAATCAGGAGTCTCAAGAATATTTTCATTATCTTGAATTTCTTTTTAGCCTCCAAGATCAGCATATTTTAGTTCTTCCCATATCCATTTCAAAGGAAACTTTTCTCAACCATATTTAAGTTCAGAGGAATACCCATAAAAATATTTCACTGAAGAAAACCAAATGAAGCTCTACAAAACTAATAAGATGACATTATTTGAACAAGTATAGAAAAAGACAGGAGAAAGAATCAGAAATGCTCTAATGATTAAAGTTGACAAGATCGGTTTGTCAACTGGATATTAAAACCAATCAAAAGTCTCAACCAAATTAGCTTATAAATATTTAGATGGAAATGCAGAAAAATTAACTGAAAAGTATGACATCAGAGACAGGATCATCAAAAACATATGAGAAACATATTTTATACAAAAGAAAATTAATTACCATGGTCGAAGCAATTCTAAGGCATCTGTAAATTTGTTACTTAGAAATAAGTTCAATGCCATTGCACATTCTTCGAGGCCACTCCTAAGATCCACCTTAGCTGATAGTGACCTAAAGATCAAGAAAAAAAAAAAAAAACAGAATTTTTACAGTTTTTACTTGTAGCAAGTTATCACAGGGAGTGTGTGGGTATGTACACTTTGGAGACAAAAAAACAAGAATTCTAACTCTGCCTCTTACTAGTTATGTCTTTAACCCTTGAAACTTGACTTTCTCATCTGTAAAATGGGAACACTACCACCGATTGGGACTGTTTCAAGAATGGAACCAATTGACAATTAATGCTCACAGCAGGCACTTAATAAATGATTAATTACCCCCATCACTCCAAAAACCACAAGCATAGGCACTATCTCTATTCATGAGGGGAAGCAGAGGTTATTTTGTCTTAGTTTGATTATGTAGGGATAAGAATGTGCTTCAGGCTTCCCAGACAGTGGTAAAGAATCTACCTGCCAGTGCAGGAGACTCAGGTTCGATCCCTGGGTCAGGAAGATCCCCTGGAGGAGGAAATGGCAACCTACCCCAGTATTCTTGCCTGTGAAGTCCCATGGACAGAGAAGTCTGGTGGGCTACAGTCCATGGGTTCACAGAGTTGGAATGACTGACCATGCACACACGCACTCAAGAATGTGGTTGGTGGAAAATTGCATTGTCCAAAATCTAAAGAAGACTCCACCAGGTTATTTGTTTCTGCTTCCACAGGAGCTATCTTACAGCTTTGTAAATTATATATAACTGATAGCAAAGAAAATAACTGTTGTCTACAGATCTGTGTTTAAAGAGAGACAACAGGCCCAAGATGGAGTCACTTACGCTAGACTCACCAGGATGTAACCAATCAGTTTCAATCTTCTCCAAGAATGTGACCTATAACCAGCCAACCTGGAATATCCTGAGCAGCACTAGGAAATCCACTGAAAGGCCCCTCGTACTCCCCCATAGGAGAAACCTAGCCTAAAACAATGCATTCTTGGCTAATAACTTCCTTCTTTCCTGTTTCCTCTCTGGCTTGAAAAACCTTTACTTTCCAGCAGGCTGAAGGAGTTCATTTCAACTGCTAGTTGGGATTCTGCACAATTCACAAACAGTTTAACAAAGACAATTAGATCTTCAAATTTCCGCTATTGAACTTGTTATTTAACACATGTAAATTCTGTCCCAGCCTTGAATTGACTTCCTGCCTCCACTATGGAAGAAGCCAGTTTTGCCTGAATTTGCACATTCATTTCAACATTCCTTTCAGTTCAGTTCAATTGCTCAGTCGTGTCTGACTCTCTGTGACCCCATGAACTGCAGCACACCAGGCCTCCCTATCCATCACCAACTCCCAGAGTCCACCCAAACCCATGTCCATCGAGTCAGTGATGCCATCCAACCATCACATCCTCTGTCATCCCCTTCTCCTCCTGCCCTCAATCTTTCCCAGCATCAGGGTCTTTTCAAATGAATCAGCTCTTCGCATCAGGTGGCCATAGAATTGGAGTTTCAGCTTCAACCTCAGTCCTTCCAATGAACACAGGACTGATCTCCTTTAAGATGGACTGGTTGAATCTCCTTCCAGTCCAAGGGACTCTCAAGAGTCTTCTCCAGCACCACAGTTCAAAAGCATCAATTCTTCAAAACTCAGCTTTCTTTATAGTCCAACTCTCACATCCATACATGACTACTGGAAAAACCATAGCCTTGAATAGACAGAACTTTGTTGGCAAAGTAATGTCTCTGCTTTTTATATGTTGTCTAGGTTGGTCATAAGTTTCCTTCCAAGGAGCAAGCGTCTTTTAATTTCATGGCTGCAGTCACCATCTGCAGTGATTTTTAAGCCCAGAAAATAAACTCAGCCATTGTTTCCCCATCTATTTCCATGAAGTGATGGGACTGGATGCCATGATCTTAGTTTTCTGAATGTTGAGCTTTAAACCAACCTTTTCACTCTCCTCTTTCACTTTCAAAAAGAGGCTCTTTAGTTCTTCTTCACTTTCTGCCATAAGGGTGGTGTCATCTGCATATCTGAGGTTTCTGATATTTCTCCCAGCAATCTTGATTCCAGAATGTGCTTCTTCCAGCCCAGCGTTTCTCATGATGTATTCTGTATATAAGTTAAATAAGCACGGTGACAATATACAACCTTGACGTACTCCGTTTATTATTTGGAACCAGTCTGTTGTTCCATGTCCAGTTCTAACTGTTGCTTCCTGACCTGCATACAGGTTTCTCAAGAGGCAGGTCAGGTGGTCTGGTATTCCCATCTCTTTCAGAATGTTCCACAGTTTCTTGTGATCCACACAGTCAAAGGCTTTGGCATAGTCAATGAAGCAGAAATAGATGTTTTTCTGGAACTCTCTTGCTTTCTCCATGATCCAGTGGATGTTGGCAATTTCATCTCTGGTGCCTCTGCCTTTTCTAAAACCTGCTTGAACATCTGGGAGTTCACGGTTCACATATTGCTGAAGCCTGGCTTGGAGAATTTTGAGCATGACTTTACTAGCGTGTGAGATGAGAGCAATTGTGCGGTAGTTTAAGCATTCTTTGGCATTGCCTTTCTTTGGGACTGGAATGAAAACTGACCTTTTCCAGTCCTGTGGCCACTGCTGAGTTTTCCAAATTTGCTGGCATATTGAGGGCAGCACTTTCACGGCGTCATCTTTCAGGATTTGAAATAGCTCAACTGGAATTCCATTACCTCAACTAGCTTTGTTCATAGTGATGCTTCCTAAGGCCCACTTGACTTCACACTGCAGGATGTCTGGCTCCAGGTGAGTGATCACACCATCGTGATTATCAGCATTCATTTACTCCATATAAATTTGTGCTGTTTTGATATCGCCTTCGAATCTATTTTAACATCTGCCCAGTTCCCTCCCTGATTAATGACTTAAGCAGAATTTTTAACATCTGTTCATGTTTACATCTGTGTGGGTCATAATTTTACCCTTTTTAGAACATCATGTAAACTACTTATGATTGATAGAAAGTCTGCTCTTTAAAACAAGAGCCATCTCTAACGTGTTGCAGAGAAGCCAATTTGGACTCCATGTTGGTAACTGTTTCTTTGACTTGCTTTTTCATTGTTTTTGTTATTATAATCACACATAGTAGCCTGCCTCAGAGGACCCTGCCCCTCTGCCTGATTGTAAACTAAAGAGCCTTTGTTCAGCTCAGAGAGATAATCTGACTCTGCCCACCTGTGAAAGGAAGGGATTAACACACTCCTTCCAAAGGCTGACCCTTCCAGTTTTGCAAAACTGAAGATTCTTTTTACTTTACTTCTTCACTGTCTCTCCCTCTACATTCTGTCCTTTGACTTTAGTTCTTCATATGCTTCTCTCTTTCTCTCCCAGATTTAATAAAAAGAACCTGGCATCTAGACTCCAAAAAGATGGTTACTTTGAGACACTAATCGGCCATCTCCTCAGTCAGCCAGCTTTCCAAATAAAGTCATTTTTGCCTCAACAACTTGTCTCTCAGAGTCACTGGCGTGTCAAAGCAAGCAGAGTTAGCTTAGACTGGGTGACAAAATGTTTTGTGTAACAAAATAAGTATTTCTTAACAAGAAACTACCTCAGTAAGGAAACAAGCAGTACAATGTTTCATTTCAATGTGCCCAAAGTTGAATTTCTGAGCAACCGGTCCTCTCCATATTCATTTTTTAAGCAAGAAAATAAAATCCCACTTCAGTCACTCATATTCCAGAGCGGGTTTTGAAATTGCTACAGGGAACCACCCACTCTCTGCCCCCAGGGCTTCTCATGCCTGGTTCCTTCTTGTTGTTCAGATATCAGCTCAAAAAGCAGGGAATCAGAGTGCCTTGCTGATCCCAGCCCATCTTGTCTCACTGTTTTGCTTGCTCCATACCACTTCTTCAGTTCAGTTCAGTTCAGTTCAGTCGCTCAGTCGTGTCCGACTCTCCGCGACCCCATGAATCACAGCACGCCAGGCCTCCCTGTCCATCACCAACTCCCGGAGTACACTCAAACTCACGTCCACAGAGTCGGTGATGCCATCCAGCCATCTCATTCTCCGTCGTCCCCTTCTCCTCCCGCCCCCAACCTTTCCCAGCATCAGACTCTTTTCCAGTGAGTCAACTCGTCGCATGAGGTGGCCAAAGTATTGCAGTTTCAGCTTTAGCATCAGTCCCTCCAATGAACATCCAGGATTGATCTCCTTTAGAATGGACTGGTTGGATCTCCTTGCAGTATAAGGGACTCTCAAGAGTCTTCTCCAACACCACAGTTCAAAAGCATCGATTCTTCGGCGATCAGCTTTCTTCACAGTCCAACTCTCACATCCATACATGACCACGGGAAAAACCATTGCCTTGACTAGATGGACCTTGGTTGGCAAAGTAATGTCTCTGCTTTTTAATATACTATCAAGGTTGGTCATAACTTTCCTTCCAAGGAGCAAGCGTCTTTTAATTTCATGGCTGCAATCAGCATCTGCAGTGATTTTGGAGCCCAAAAAAACAAAGTCTGACACTGTTTCCACTGTTTTTCCATCTATTTCCCATGAAGTGATGGGACCAGATGCCATGATCTTTGTTTTCTGAATGTTGAGCTTCAAGCCAACCTTTTCACTCTCCTCTTTCACTTTCATCAAGAGGCCTTTGAGTTCCTCTTCACTTTCTGCCATAAGGGTGGTGTCATCTGCATATCTGAGGTTATTGATATTTCTCCCGGCAATGTTGATTCCAGCTTGTGCTTCTTCCAGCCCAGCGTTCCTCATGATGTACTCTGCATATAAGTTAAATAAGCAAGGTGACAATATACAACCTTGACGTACACCTTTTCTTATTTGGAACCAGTCGGTTGTTCCATGTCCAGTTCTGACTGTTGCTTCCTGACCTGCATACAGGTTTCTCAAGAGGCAGGTCAGGTGGTCTGGTATTCCCATCTATTTCAGAATGTTCCACAGTTTATTGTGATCCACACAGTCAAAGGCTTTGGCATAGTCAATGAAGCAGAAATAGATGTTTTTCTGAAACTCTCTTGCTTTCTCCATGATCCAGCGGATGTTGGCAATTTGATCTCTGGTGCCTCTGCCTTTTCTAAAACCTGCTTGAACATCTGGGAGTTCACGGTTTACATACTGCTGAAGCCTGGCTTGGAGAATTTTGAGCATGACTTTACTAGCATGTGAGATGATGCAATTGTGCGGTAGTTTGAACATTCTTTGGCATTGCCTTTCTTTGGGATTGGAATGAAGACTGACCTCTTCCAGTCCTGTGGCCACTGCTGAGTTTTCCAAATCTGCTGGCATATTGAGTGCAGCACTTTCACAGCATCATCTTTCAAGACTTGAAATAGCTCCACTGGAATTCCATCACCTCCACTAGCTTTGTTCGTAGTGATGCTTTCTAAGGCCCACTTGACTTCACATTCCAAGATGTCTGGCTCTAGGTCGGTGATCACATTATCGTGACTATCTTGGTCGTGAAGATCTTTTTTGTACAGTTCTTCTGTGTATTCCTGCCACCTCTTCTTAATATCTTCTGCTTCTGTTAGGTCCATACCATTTCTGTCCTTTATCGCGCCCATCTTTGCATGAAATGTTCCCTTGGAATCTCTACCACTTCTTACCATCCAAAATATCTTGTGCCTATATTTGTGGACCTGTTGTCTTTGGCTTGGGACTTCCCTGGTGGCTCAGATGGTAAAGCATCTGCCTACAATGCAGGAGACCTGGGTTTGATCCCTGGGTTGGGAAGATCCCCTGGAGAAGGAAATGGCAACCCACTCCAGTACTCTTGCCTGGAAAATCCCAGGAGTGTGGTAGGCTACCATCCATGGGGTAGCAAAGAGTCAGACACGACTAAGCAACTTCACTTTTCTTTCCTTTTGTCTTTGGCTATCTTTTCTCTCTAGGATATAAATGCGAGGAGTTTGTTTTCATTGCTGCTGCACCACAAGGGCCTTTGCTTGTACCTTAAGGGAAGGGAAGTCGCTCAGTTGTGTCCAACTCTTTGCGACCCAATGGACTGTAGCTCACCAGGCTCCTCCATCCATGGAATTTTCTAGGCAACAGTGCTGGAGTGGGTTGCCATTTCCTTCTCCAGGGGATCTTCCCAACCCAGGGATCGAACCCAGGTCTCCCACATTTCAGGCAGACGCTTTATTGTCTGAGCCATCAGGGTACCTAGAACATAGTAACTCTCAGTAAGTAAGTATTGTTGACTCAGTAAGTATTGTTGAGTGGGCAGGTGAGGGGAATAGAAATGCCTCTCTGGGTAGAAACAAAATTCCTCATGCCTGGGACCTGAAAGCATCTCTCCTCCAGGATGGAGAAGACAGGAGACAAGCTCTTGGGAAAGGAGTGAGCTGCGGAGCTCAGAAATTGTGATGGTTAATTTTATACATCAATTTGAATGAGTAAGGGAAGACTCTTGAGAGTCCCTTGGACTGCAAGGAGATCCACCCAGTCCATTCTAAAGGAGATCAGTCCTGGGTGTTCATTGGAAGGACTGATGCTAAAGCTGAAACTCCAATATTTTGGCCACCTCACGCGAAGAGTTGACTCACTGGAAAAGACTCTGATGCTGGGAGGGATTGGGGGCAGGAGCAGACGGGGACAACAGAGAATGAGATGGCTGGATGGCATCACCGACTCGATGGACATGAGTTTGAGTGAACTCCGGGAGTTGGTGATGGACAGGGAGGCCTGGCATGCTGTGATTCATGGGGTCGCAGAGAGTCGGATACGACTGAGCGACTGGACTGAACTGAACTGAACTGAAGGGATGTCTAGATAGCTGGTCCCATACTACTTCTGTGTCTGTGAAAGTGTTTCTGAAAGAGATCAGCCTTAGAATTGGTGAACTGAGTAAAGCAGATGGGCTTCCCCAACATAGGTGGGCATCAGTCGATCTGCTGAAAGCCAAGACAGAACAAAAAGGCAGAGGAAGGGTGAATTCGCGATCTCTTCCCTCTTTGAGCTAGGACATCTATCTTCTGCTCTCCTGTGCTCCTGGTTCCCAGCTCATCGGACTTGGACTGAATTGCACCACTGGCTTTCCTGGTTCTGAAGCTTGTGGAGAGCAGATCCCAGGACTTCTTGGCCTTGATAACCACACAAGCCAATTCCCATAATAAATCAATTTCTTTCCCTCTCCCTTGATCTCTGTCTCTCTTGATATATCTCTCCTATTGGTCTTGTTTCTCTGAGAAACCAACACTAACAAACCTCTCAGGAAGATTCTTCACAAGTAAGTTGCTTAGCACCTCCCATATGAGTCCACCATAGAATTGTGTCAGTGTTACTTCCTCAACGTCTCTTGGATTCATCCTGTGACACCTCCACTATCTGCCAAGTGAGCAGTCATTTGCTGCCTAGGGTCGACAGATTTATCTCTTCCCTCACTTTCTCCCCCGACCTTCCCTCCCTCCCAATTACATCTCTACCTAAAATTCATTCAACTAACATTATGAAGTTCTAACTATGCACCAGGCACTCATCTAGGTTTTAGAATACAACACTGAACAAGATCCACAGGATTCCTGACTGTGGGAGCACTGTCATTCTCCTGAGGAGGGACAGCAGACTGAAGGAGACCAGTAACTAAGATTATCTCAGCCTGCAGTAAGTCATCTGGAAAAGAAACTGCTTGGGGGAGCAGGTGGGATGAGGCGCGACATTACAAAGGATGGTCATGGAAAGCTCTCAAAGAGGGGACATCCGAGTGCTGCAGAATGAAAGCAGACATGGGAATATCTAGGTTGAGGGGGAAAAGCGAGATTCTAAACAGGGGCATGGAGCATGGCAGACAGACAGAGGAAATGAGGATAGAAATCAGGCAGAAACCAGAAGCCACAGGGGCAGAGAAGATGGATTTTACTCTAAGAGCAATTAGCTCTGAAATCCCCACTCCCTTTCTCATTACCCCTTCCCTTCAACCAGTAGGTTTTCCAGCATACCTTTCACCTGTTCTCTTAATTCCACTCCCACCAGATCTCGCAGTACAGCTCATCTTTTGTTACCAGGAAATGGGCTGGAAACAGATACTGGTGCCCGTGCCATACAAACAACCACCTGTGCATCTCAGCTGGCCACACTGGCCCCTGGGGGGATGTACTTGCAAGCCCAGCTTAGAGGGAGAAACAAACGCAGGTGTTTGGCACCTCCCAACACAATGAACTCAACCCTTCTTAGCGCTTTACTAACCTGTTCATGTGAAACTCAGCCTCCTTCCCTCCAGAATATCAGCCCTACCATGTGTTCTACAAGAAATGAACAAGACAGCAAGTGTAACTTCGACTAGAACTTCTCAAAGACATCTTGGGGTCAGTGGTTCTGTCCACTTCCACTGCCACCACATTAGCTGAGAGCATCATTACATGAAGTCTGAATTCTGAAACAGTCTCCAAAAATCCCCCCTAATTCTACTTTGTTTAGGTGGCTCTCAAACTTTAGCGTGCATTCAACTCACCTGGCACTACTAGTAAAGAACCTGCCTGCCAATGCAGGAGACCTAAGAGATGCGAGTTCAATCCCTGGGTCAGGAAGATGCCTTGGAGGAGGAAAAGGCAACCCACTGCAGGATTCTTGCCTGGAGAATCCCATGGACAGAGGAGCTTGGGCAGGCTGTAAGCCCAGGGGTTGCAAAGAGTCAGACATGACTAAAGTGACTTTGTATACACACAACACATCAGAGAGCTTGTTAAAAGATACTGCTTAGCCCCACCACCAGAGTTTCTGACTCAGTAGGCCTGTGGTGGGCCCCGCAAGTTCCCAGACAATACTATTCTGCTTTAATTCACCCAGGATGCCACGCTCAGACTATTCTTCCTAAAACAGATGTTCAGTCATACTTCAAGTGACTGCTCACACTGATCACATAAAGTTCAAACCCTTCTGCCCAGCCCACCACACCTGTCCAATCGGACTAGAGTGACAAGTACTACTATTTGAAAAGAGCCAAGTATCTCCAGTAAGCTCGTGACCATGGCATCCTCCTCCTCAAGCCTGATGTGATGTAAAGAAAACCCCTGGGCTGGCGATCAGAAGTCAACATGGTCATTCTCAAGCTGTAACTTTCAGAAAGTCCCTTCATAACTGCTTCTGTGTGTCCACAGATTTGAAGCGATGACCACAAAACTTAACAAATGTCTGAAACTTTTGTTACCAGTGCCCTTAAGGACACAGATTAATAACTCGAACTCAAAAGAACTTCAGAGTTGCAAGACATTTCAGTTAGCCATGTGCTCCTCTGAGCATCAGGATCCTTCTACAGAAATCCTTCCTGGCTCTTTCAAATTGAAGTATAATCAAAAGAAACCATGGTTGTCAATGCATTTTGTGAGACTAAACAAATGAGAGGAAATATAAACAGGGAGGCAAATGGGCTCATTAAAGATGCTCTGGCCAGGAAATGAGAGGACAGAGCACCAGGAAACAATTCAACACTCCCTGGCTGCAGCACCTTGGGTATGTCACCTGTCATCCAGGACTGCTAGCTCGTGAAATAGAGACTAAAGTCCCTCCTTGACTACCACACGGCTTGGTATGGAGGAGCAACACACTGGGTGTTGGTAGAACAGATAGTCACACGAGGAATAAGTACTACATGAGGTAAGGCACTACTATTTTCTGGGCGGTCTAACTACCCACATACTTGCTCAATTTTGGAACACTGCTCAGCTTTGCAGATGTCCCTCTGGGCTGTTTCACAATAAATTTACAAGTACTTATTTTTACAAATGCATTAGAAAATCTGTTGATTAAAAGGCAGAGTAGGAGTTTTCATTAATTTTTTTTTTTCTAGATTTAGAGTATCTTTTTTTTTTGGTAATTAATTTATTTTTTATTGGAGGCAAATTATTTTACAATATTATATTGGTTGGTTTTGCCATACATTGACATGAATTCGCCCCGGGTGTACATAAGTTCCCCCTCCTGAACCCCCCTCCCACCTCCCTCCTCCCTTTATCCTCCCTCTGGATCATCCCCGCATGCCAGCCCCGAGCATCCTATAACATGCATTGACCCTGAACTAGTGATTCGTTTCACATATGACAACATACATGTTTCAATGCCATTCTCCCAAATCATCCCACCCTCACCCTCTCCCATAGAGTCCCAAAGACTGTTCTATACATCTGTGTCTGTTTTGCTGTCCCGTATACAGGGTTATCATTTGCATCTTTCTAAATTCCATATATATGTGTTAGTATACTGTATTGGTGTTTTTCTTTCTGGCTTACTTCACTCTGTATAATAGGCTCCAGTTTCATCCACCTCATTAGAACTGATTCAAATGTATTCTTTTTAATGGCTGAATAATACTCCATTGTGTATATGTACCAAAGCTTTCTAATCCATTTGTCTGCAGATGGACATCTAGGTTGCTTCCATGTCCTGGCTATTATAAACAGTGCTGCAATGAACATTGGAGTACATGTGTCTCTTTCAATTCTGGTTTCCTCGGTGTGTATGCCCAGGAGTGCGATTGCTGGATCATATGGCAGTTCTATTTCCAGTTTTTTGAGGAATCTCCACACTGTTCTCCATAGTGGCTGTACTAGTTTGCATTCCCACCAACAGTGTAAGAGGGTTCCTTTCTCTCCACACCCTCTCCAGCATTTATTGCATGTAGACTTTTGGATAGCAGCCATTCTGACTGGTGTGAAATGGTATCTCATTGTGGTTTTGATTTGCATCTCTCTGATTATGAGGGATGTTGAGCATTTTTTCATGTGTTTGTTAGCCATCTTTATGTCTTCTTTGGAGAAATGTCTGTTTAGTTCTTTGGCCCATTTTTTGATTGGGTCATTTATTTTTCTGGAATTGAGCTGCCGGAGCTGCTTGTATATTTTGGAGATTAATCCTTTATCAGTTGCTTCATTTGCTATTATTTTCTCCCATTCTGAAGGCTGTCTTTTCACCTTACTTATAGTTTCCTTTGCTGTGCAGAAGCTTTTGATTTTAATTAGGTCCCATTTGTTTATTTTTGCTTTTATTTCCAATATTCTGGGAGGTGGGTCATGGAGGATCCTGCTGTGATTTATGTCGGAGAGTGTTTTGCCTACGTTCTCCTCTAGGAGTTTTATAGTTTCTGGTCTTACATTTAGCTCTCTAATCCATTTTGAATTATTTTTGTGTATGGTGTTAGGAAGTGTTCTAGTTTCATTCTTTTACAGGTGGCTGACCAGTTTTCCCAGCACCACTTGTTAAAGAGACTGTCTTTTCTCCATTTTATATTCTTGCCTCCTTTGTCAAAGATGAGGTGTCCATAGGTGCGTGGATTTATCTCTGGGCTTTCTATTTTGTTCCATTGATCTATATTTCTGTCTTTATGCCAGTACCATACTGTCTTGATGATTGTGGCTTTGTAGTAGAGCCTGAAGTCTGGCAGGTTAATTCCCCCAGTTCCATTTTTCTTCCTCAAGATTGCTTTGGCTATTCGAGGTTTTTTGTATTTCCATATAAACTGTGAGATTATTTGTTCAAGTTCTGTGAAAAAAATCTTTGGTAGCTTGATAGGGATTGCATTGAATGTATAAATTACTTTGGGTAGTATACTCATTTTTACAATATTTATTCTTCCAATCCATGAACATGGTATATTTCTCCATCTATTAGTGTCCTCTTTGATTGCTTTCAGTAGTGTTTTATAGTTTTCTATGTAGAAGTCTTTTGTTTCCTTAGGTAGATATATTCCTAAGTATTTAATTCTTTTCGTTGCAACAGTGAATGGAATAGTTTCCTTAATTTCTCTTTCTATTTTCTCATTATTAGTGTATAGGAATGCAAGGGATTTCTGTGTGTTGATTTTATATCCTGCAACATTACTGTAATCATTGATTAGCTCTAGTAGTTTTCTGGTAGAGTCTCTAGGGTTTTCTGTGTAGAGGATCATGTCATCAGCGAACAGTGAAAGTTTTACTTCTTCTTTTCCAATTTGGATTCCTTTTATGTCTTTTTCTGCTCTGATTGCTGAGGCCAAAACTTCCAGAACTATGTTGAATAGTAGTGGTGAGAGTGGGCACCCTTGTCTTGTTCCTGACTTTAGGGGAAATGCTTTCAGTTTTTCACCATTGAGGATAATGTTTGCTGTGGGTTTGTCATATATAGCTTTTATTATCATTAATTTTTTTAAAGAAAAATCTTAATTTTTCAATGAAACCTATGAATGCAATACTTGAATACACCTTTACACTATTTCTTACATTTCCTTCTCTTTTTTCCTTTACAGATCTTTAACTTCTTCCTCTCTGCCCCCTTTCCAACTCAGAAACATGAACAAACTTCACTCATTTCTACTTAAACATCAGCAAAAAAGATAACTCTGTCTTGATTTTGTTTTTCTCCTGAACCTCTTCCACTCGTTCTCTTCATGGACAAGAGCTCCAAAAAGGAGTTGATTCTCACTTTCCCCGCTCCCCTCCTCCCATTCATCTTCAGCCACAACAGCCTTGCTCCTGCAGCAACTTCCTTGAAACCGTCGAAGCTAAAGGTCTCCGATGACCCAACTGCAAACACGAAAGATGCTTTCCAGTCTGTATCCTACAGACCTCTTTGCAGCACCTGGCTCTGTTGACCTTATTCCAGAACTCACCCCTCCCCACCCACTGCCCACTGCAGCCACCGTCTCATGGAATCTTCCTGTCCCTCAAACCTCCACAGCTCAGCATGCTATCATTCCCTTAGCTGTTCTCTCGTTGTCTGCATTCACAGGGCTCCTTTCTCCACTCTCCTGTTTCACTCTCTCTTGGAAAGAGCATGTACAGTTCATGCCTTCAACAGTTACACGAATGTTGAAAATTCCCAGTCTACTGATCCAACCCAGATCTCCTTTATCTCTGACTGCTGCATACACCCTTTATTCGTCATTGCTTTCAGTAATTATTTTTAATTTATTTTATCTCAGCTTTCAAATTCAGCACTATAAACGTTGAAGCAGTGGTTACCTAGGAAACTATTGGATCAGCTGGAGAACAATTATGAGAGAGGAATACATATTTCTGAAGATAGCTCAGATTTCCATGAACAGAGACAAATGAAATAAAAAAGGAATGTGGAAAATAAATGCCTTCAGATTCTAAGAAGTTATTTTCAACTCCAGCTCCATTGCTCAATCCTTAGAATACTGCACCCCTTCCTTATATTGTGGGGGTTGAGTCCTAAGAAAAACTGCCAAGTCCACAAGTATTGTGAACACACTCAAAAATAGCTGAAATTTCAAATGGAAAATCTAAAATGCTGATGATGTGCTGTATAATTTAAAGTTTAATAAGCATGTATGGACAGATGGAAAGCATTTTTTCATAGTACTAAAGCCTTAAAAGAGTTGTCTTAATAACCAATAAAGGAGCAACTTACATATTCAAAAACAGCTGACTAAAATAATTCTAAAATGGACAGGAAGGAATAGTACTTAACAATCAAATATGATATTACAAAGCATATTCAGTGGAAAGGAAAAATGTCATGATATACTTCAAAAAGGTAACCAAAGAGTAAAATTAATATGATCCCAATTTAGAAAAAATTATTAATAATATCTCTATATATGAAGAGAAAAAGAAAGAATACACACAAAAAAAGTTATGGTGATGGTAATACATATTTTATTTCTTCTTTGTGTTTTTCTATATTTCCTGAATTTTCTCTGATAATTTCTTAAAATGCCCTTTTGAGTCAAAGTTACAAGAAGAATATAATAAGAAAAATAATCACAATATTCAATGAAAAACATGAAAGAGGACAGTGAAAAAGTTGGCTTGAAGCTCAGCATTCAGAAAACTAAGATCATGGCGTCTGGTCCCATCACTTCATGGGAAATAGATGGAGAAACAGTGGAAATAGTGCCAGACTTTATTTTTCTGGGCTCCAAAATCACTGCAGATGCTGACTGCAGCCATGAAATTAAAAGACGCTTACTCCTTGGAAGAAAAGTTATGACCAACCTAGATAGCATATTGAAAAGCAGAGACATTACTTTGCCAACAAAGGTCCGTCTAGTCAAGGCTATGGTTTTTCCAGTGGTCATGCATGGATCTGAGAGTTGGACTGTGAAGAAAGCTGATCGCCGAAGAATTGATGCTTTTGACCTGTGGTGTTGGAGAAGACTCTTGAGAGTCCCTTGGACTGCAAGGAGATCCAACCAGTCCATTCTAAAGGAGATCAATCCTGGGTGTTCACTGGAAGGACTGATGCTAAAGCTGAAACTCCAATACTTTGGCCACCTCATGCAAACAGTTGGACTCACTGGAAAAGACTCTGATGCTGGGGAAAGGTTGGGGGCGGGAGGAGAAGGGGACAACAGAGAATGAGATGGCTGGATGGCATCACTGACTCGATGGACATAAGTTTGAGTGAACTCCGGGAGTTGGTGATGGACAGGGAAGCCTGGCGTGCTGTGATTCATGGGGTCTCAAAGAGTCGGACACGACTGAGCGACTGAACTGAACTGATATCCAGCAGCACATGCCTACTGGATGTAGCAATGAAATACACCAAAATTCTAAGTCTGTATTAAAGTGCTCATAATTCTTTCCTCCATCTTCCCCTTCACCTTCCCTGATGCCTGGCAATATGGTTATATTATTTTACAATAAAATTAATAGTTAAACATTTTAAAGATAAAAACGGCCCAAAAGGGAGTTGTGACCCAAGAGGTAAACCTGGTTTTGTTTCAGCTTTTACGTAACTGGGCCATCTACTCACTAAATACCTTAGCATAGCTGTCCTCTTCCTTTTTGGCACTAGGGACAGGTTTCGGGAAAAACAATTTTTCCACGGATGACTGGGGGAGGTGTTGGAATGATTCTCACAAGGTTCACGTAGGGTCCGTGCTCCTATGAGAATCTAATGCTGCTGCTGACCTGACAGGAAGTGGAGCTCAGGCAGTAATGCAAGCTCCGGAGCGCGGCTGTAAATACAGATGAAGCTTCGCTCACTCACCCACTGCTCACCTCCTGCTATGTGGCCTGGCTCCTAACAGGGCATGAACTGGTACCAGTCCGTGACCCCGCCGCTGGGGACCCCTGCCTGAGCAGCTCAGAGAAGCCTTCCCTAATTTGTAAAATTAGCACTACACCTGCCCAGACCTCTCCCCACCTTGCGTGTGCACGCTAAGTCGCTTCTTGTGTCCAACTCTTTGCAGCACCATTCCTATTGTAACATCAACATCACAATTTACCAAAAGGTTGGAGTGCTCTCCCCAGTCCCCCAGGAACACCCACACCCCCTTCCTGACCTTTTCACATTAGACGTCCGGTGCTGTCCCAGTGCCTGTTTTGAATCAAATGATGAGAAGTGCTGGCTGCTTGTTGCCATATCTACACGAGAAGGCCTGTCGAGAAAAAAGCAGTGAGGGTTTCATTTCTTTGTCTTACAGGAAAAATCTACATTCAAGAACACAACACAATCCCTTCAGTTATTTATAATATCTCACCTCCATTTCTTACCAATTTTGTAAATCAAATAGCAAAATCTACTCAGTTACAAAGTGAATATTCCTGAAATACAGCCCCAATAAAATAAACTTATTTTTCTTTTCATTCCAGTCCAACAAAAAAGAAATTCATGAAATCACCCCCTCCCAAAACTCTCCACCCAAATGTAACATTGCAGTTTGTCTATATCCTTCCAAATCTTTTCCCATGTATATCTATGTATATATCTCTACTTTTCTTAATTGAAATGGAATATTATTGTAGGGGAGGAAAGAGTTTCCATCAACTCTCTTAGAGTCCCTGGCTGGGTCTGAAAATCAAACTGACAAAGATCAAGAAGACAAAAGCATAAAAATGTGAAGTTATACACATACATTTGAATCTCCAGAAGAGACTGAAGAAGACCCAAAAAGTGACCAAAGCAGAAATTTTTTATACCTTGCAGAGAAAGAAACAATATATTTGTGAAGAACTGGCAGGACAAATGGTAAAGGGCTAGGAGTAAATGGTAAAGATGTAACGAGGAAGATAAGGGTTAATTTAACAAAGTTTGTCTGCAGACTCTCTGAGCTGTAAGAGTCTGTCTCCAGTAAAAAGAGAATTTAGATCCTACTTTTGGGCAGAAAGAGGGAATTTTTTCAGTTTTTACAGCTACTTAATTGACTTCAACTCAAAATGATGTTTATGTCAAAGAGGCATACGCATTTCGGGATAACATATTTGGTTTCCTTCAGTACATGCTTAATTTATCCTGAATCCTTTCTTCTCAACACAGAGTTGCTCTTCCATGGTTACTGTCCACACAGCAGTCTACTGAACAGAGGTAACGTAATTTGTTACCCATCCCTCATTTTGAGGCATGGAGAAGGCAACGGCACCCACTCCAGTACTCTTGCTGGAGAATCCCATGGACGGAGGAGCCTGGTGGGCTGCAGTCCATGGGGTAGCGAAGAGTTGGACACGACTGAGCGACTTCACTCTCAATTTTCACTTTCATGCATTGGAGAAGGAATGGCAACCCACTCCAGTGTTCTTGCCTGGAGAATCCCAGGGACGGGGGAGCCTGGTGGGCTGCCGACCATGGGGTTGCACAGAGTCGGACACGACTGAAGCGACTTAGCAGCAGCAGCAGCAGTTGCTCCCAATATTTCACAATTACAAACAATACGAAAATAAGCCTCTTTACTCACTTTCCTGATTATTTCTTAAGGATAAATACAGGAGGCAGAAGGCGTGCATTTTGTAAAATATCTTACATTTAAAAAACTGCCTGTTTCCCATTATCCATACCCCCCAGAATGTTGAGGTAACACAGAAGATGTGGAGACCAATCTGTTTTGCAGAATCTTAGGCCACCCTTTGACTTGCATCTACCCTCACAGACACACATGGAGGCAAGTCCACTGGAGAGAAGGAAACTTCCACGGAGCTTAAGAATAAGTCCTGCCCTGTGTATAACAGAATCTCCAACCTCCCACTGACGAGTCACCTTAAATCTACACACACTACAGAGCAAAGAGGGAAAAGTCACTGACCATTCCTTTAGGAAAGCTTTTTCTTTCTGTGTTTTTAATTCTAAAATGTCAATGCCCTTATTGTAGACTAAGTAGAGTTTGATTATATTCTACTCTGACTTCATAATACCCGGTAATATTTTATATCCAGCATTCATCTTTTCTTGAACATATCAAGTTCCCTACATTTTATACATCAAATTAGAGGAAATCAAGGTTTTTTTTACTAGGGTGGCTAGCTATGGGTGCTGAGAGACAATAAAATGTCAAGGATAAGAGGAAATGTATCTTAAAGGAAGGTTATTTTCCATCACAAGAACTTTTTACTAGGAGAATCGAGGAAGTGCTAAGCACTCAGATAAACCAGACTCCAGGGCAGTGACTGGCATCTCTGTTTACAAGCAAGGAAGGAGAAAAGACAGATTCAAAGGGCTGGCTAAGCTTCTGGACCATTCTTGCCTATCTGTTCCCTTACAGGTTCATTTATAAGGGCTAGAAAAACATGTTCTTTAAAATGCCCCCCTGTTTGTCATCTGCCTTATCTTTAATTTTAACATTCTCCCCAGTATTGAAATTTTTATTTAATCAAAACTAGTCATTTGCCTTTAATATTTCTGATTTTCAAAGCATACTTAGAAAAACTTTCCCTCCACAAAGATTATATAACATAATTTTCCATGCTGCTTGCTTTCTAAATATTTAATGTGTTGACCCATTGATAATTTAAGTATATGCTATAAGATAATGTGTGAGTTTTTCTTATTCTTTTGCCATTTTTTCCAAGATAATTTTTAAAAGCCCGTATCTTTACCCCAACGACTAGACATACTATAAATATACATGTAAAACACTGAATTAATTAAATCCTGTTAAAATCAAGTCTGCTGTGCCAGGTAAAAGTTGCACATTTCAAAGCTATAATTATAGCATCTTTATCAAGCACAAAAACACTTGAATTTATCAGAACTTAGTAATTATTAAAAACAATACTAGGGTTTTTTTATTTTTCTGAGGTACAAGAGTTTAGTTTTTTATGCTTATATATATATGTATATGAAGTCCCAGACATTCTACACCTTTTTAAAATTTATATTAATAGCACAATAAGTACATCATGCTACATATTTTTTTAAATAATCATATTTAGATCTAATTCACTCATTTAAAACTATCTAGTATTTTATCAAGAACTTATTTTTCCTTTTTCATGACAAATGCTTCAAATACATGGAGAAAATGGTTTATCATGCTGGTATATCTCTAATCCACTTGGTGTACAGAGTGATCTAAATTTAAGTATTTCCCCTATGGATAGGCAATGATCCCAACAGTAATGAATAACTTGTCCTTCAGCTATTCATTAGATTCTAAATAATACAAAAGAAAGATTGTATGCCTGCTCAATCAGGCATTGAGGTAGGCTCAATTGTATGCCTACCATCTTAGAGCACAGATAGGCCCACCCAAGGAATATTTCATTTTGTAGGGGATATACCTTTGTTTGATTTGTTATTTTCTATACATTAGGGTCTATATTTTGTAAAATAATATGTTAATTTGTATATATTTTTGGTCTGACACATATGCAAATACTTCGATAAGGTTATGGGTTTTTTGCCTTGTAGGAAATTAATCAGTTTTGTATATTTGTATATAACGAATCTTATTCAAACATTCTTTCTTCAGTTCCCCCAAATGCTCTTGGAAAAATTTTAACCATCTTGCTGATTTTGTCATTGATAAGTAAATCTTTGACATGTGTTCACGCTATACTCATCACACTCTGACCGACTGAATGACACTGCAATCACAAACCCAGGGCAAGTTTTCATACATGCATAAAGCAGTTTCAGGCACTCTTTTGATTCATTCACATATTTGCCTCTGTTTGCACCAGTCACACAATTTTCATTTTCATGGCTTTCTTATATATGCCGATGGGTAACTCCTCTACTACATTAAATGCTCTTTGAGAGGGTACTGGAGGGAGTGGCGGGTCTTGGGTTGCTATTGCAATTTCATTCTTATTTATAAATTTTAGAATCAGTTATTGTAAAGTTACAAGAGAAGTCTGCTGAGTTTTGAGTGGGACATCATTACATTTTCAGAGATTTTACCGAGAACTGCTATCTTTACAATATTATATTTTCATACCTATACACATTTATCCAAGTCTTCTCTTATTTTCTTCAATAAAGAAAGGAAATATACATAAGACGCTGCACTAAGGTACATGCACCCTTGCAAAGATGCCATGCTAGATGTTCCTTATGTTGCTTTAGTTTTAGAATGTGTACCACCAAAGTAAGCACAGTTATTAAAAATTTTACTGAACAGAAGACTTGCCTGTTCCACTTTTGAGCAAAACCTAGATGTCATGCTCAGATGTTAGAAAAAATGTATTTTTAGCTAAAGAAAAATCTTGCTATTTGGTTTATAGAGGTTAAGGGAAAATATCATATCATATTTCATTTATACTATTATTATGCTAGAAAATATGTCCTTATCTTGCCCTGATTTTACAGCTTTAAGTTTTTAAACAGCTTTATTGAGACATTATTCACACAGCACTCAATTCACTCATTTGAAGTATACAATAGTTTTTAATATTCATAGATAATATATCACTTTCTTCATTATCTAATTTACATTTTGTCACCCAAAAGATACTCTATATCCATTAGTAATCACTCCCCATTTCCCTCTACCTCTAGTCCTAAGAAACCACTAATTTACTTTCTACATGTATAAATTAGCCTTTTCTGGACATTTTATATTAATGATATTAAGTAATATGGTCTTTCACGATTATTTTTTTTCACAGAGCATAAGGTTTTCAAGATTCATTTGTGTTGTTGTTATGTATCAATATGTCATTCTTTTTTATTGCCAAATAATAATCCATTGTTATAGATATAACACACTTCATTTGTCATTTCATTAGTTGATAGGTATATGGGTGTATTTCTACTTTTGGGCTATTATAAATAATGCTGCTATTAACATTCATGTATGAGTTCTTGTGTGCACATGTATTTCACTTCTTTTGGGTATATGTGTATATATATATATATATATATATATATACACACACACACACACCTAGGAGTGGAATTGCTGTATCATATGATAATTCTACATTTCATATTTTTGAGAGCTGTCAGACCATTTTCTAAAATGACTGTGTCATTTTACATTCTTACCAGTAACACATAAAACTTTCAATTTCTCCATATGAATGTGAGAGTTGGACTGTGAAGAAAACTGATCGCCGAAGAATTGATGCTTTTGAACTGTGGTGCTGGAGAAGACTCTTGAGAGTCCCTTGTACTGCAAGGAGATCCAACCAGTCCATTCTAAGGGAGATTGATCCTGGGTGTTCATTGGAAGGACTGATGCTAAAACTGAAACTGCAATACTTTGGCCACCTCATGCGACGAGTTGACTCACTGGAAAAGACTCTGATGCTGGGAAAGGTTGGGGGCGGGAGGAGAAGGGGACGACGGAGAATGAGATGGCTGGATGGCATCACCGACTCTGTGGACGTGAGTTTGGGTGTACTCCGGGAGTTGGTGATGGACAGGGAGGCCTGGCGTGCTGTGATTCATGGGGTCGCGGAGAGTCGGACACGACTGAGCGACTGAACTGAACTGAACTGAACAACACTTGTTACTGTCCATCTTAGGGTGTATTAAAGTGTTAGGTAGTTAGAAAAAGGAGCCCAAAATGGCAGTGGCTAAAAGACAAAGGGAAAAGCCTGTGAAAAGGGAACAAAAAAAAAAAATCCGAGAACCTGAGTGTTCTGAGAACCTCAGGTGAAACGAACGCCCTCTTCCTGGCTAGCCCTAATGTGCATAGGGCAGGCTTGCCTGGCTAGCCCTAATTTGCATAGGGCAGGCTTGTGGGGAGGAGACAAAACGGATAAAAAGAGGAAGCCAAGCCAGGTTGGGGCCTCTCCTTTGGGGTCCACCTGCCTTCATGCCTCCAGTGTGTTATATCCTTTGTTGCCGAATAAAACCCTAAGCTGTAATCGAGCTGTAACACAGGTCTGCAGTTTCAAATCTTTGTTGCCCAAAGACAGAGCTGAGGAAATTACACACTCTCCCAACAATAGAACCTTGTGGTTTGGACTTGCATTTGCCTAATGACTAATGATACTGAGTATCTGTTTGGGTACATATTGACCTTCGGAGAAATGTCTATTCAGGTTCTTTGGCCATTTTTTAATTGGGTTATCTGTCTTTTTATTACTGAGATTTATACTGCTTCAATTTTTAATCTCTCGGTAGAACTAGTCTCAAATGAAAAGTTTACAACTTCATTGTTTATACGTTTTCTCTCATTCAAATCACAATTAGTAGAATCAATTCAAAAATTTCCCCCAATAAATCCAACACAGTGGTCTGTGTTCCTGCACAATGAAATAAAAGCAAGCCCATTTTAAAAAGAAAAAATGAAATAAAATTTCAAAAGTTAATAAAATGACACAACATCCTTGAAGCTTTTTCATCAAAGTCAAAATCTCTTTAGGGGACAAGAGGAACGAACGAAGAAAGACAAACAGATATGCTCTGGGAGGCACCATTTATATGATATAACCCACAGTCTGAATCCACTCCAGTATTCTTGCCTGGAGAATCCCCATGGACAGAAGAGCCTGGGAAGCTACAGTCGATGAGGTCACAAAGAGTCAGACACGACTGAGCCACTAAACACAACACAGGCACAGTCTGAACGGCACCCACTGGAGTTATGAACGCAGGACTGCAGTGGACACCACCACCACCAGGTTTTCAGTCAATCTATTGCTTAATATTATTGACCATATAACCCAACTGATCTTACTAAAGAAAACTGCTCATCAGACCAAATTCTGTCCTATGAATGATGATTTCAAATAGCCATCCTCATGGCCAGAGATCACAGGAAAAGGAGAGGCGCCACTTCTGCTGCTGGGAGAGAAAGAACAGCCCAGAAATTACCAGGCATTCCCCAAAATACATGTTACTGTCAACTTCACCCCCAACCCTGTCACCAGCACTATCAGAATCAAAGGAAAGAAACTGCAACATTTTATTTGCCATACTAGTCCTGACCTTTAGAGGGAAGCCCTAAAACTCTAAATAAAAAAAAGCCAAAAAGAAAGCATCAATGTAGAATATAATTATTCTATTAGGTGAGAGACTAGTAGATTTATAAACTAGGTAAACTACCCCTAAATAATACATGCTTAGACTTATTACAAAAGCTTCCTCAATCAAAATTATAAACGTTCATATCATCTGAAGAACTTGCAGGGTTTTTATATTCTTTGTGCTTTTCCATAAAAGGAAGAACTCAGGGAGCTTGACCTGGAAGAAAGAAGAGGAGAGAAGAAGAAAGAACACAAGGGCTATTTCCAGACACTTCCCTTCCTGTTCACTCGGAAGGTTACAACTCATCCTTCTAGACCAGCAGTTCCAAACCTTTTTGGTGCCAGGGACCAGTTTCATGGAAGACAATTTTTACATGGACCTGGTGTGGGGGGATGGTGTCAGGACAATTCAAACACTTATATTTATTGTGCACTTTATTTCTAACCTTAATGCCACCACTGATCTGACAGGAGGTGCCAGATCCATGGCCAGGCAGTTGGGGACCCATGTTCTAGACCACCTTTTCTGGAGCTGTATCTTACTCCCAAAGGATTCAGAAAAATACATAATAATGTGTATCCAGAGAGAAAATAAAACAAATGTGGCAAAATGCTAAAAAAGAGATTCAGGATGGACAGAAGTTCTCTGTATGATTCTCATACCTTTTCTCAAAGTATGGAGATACTGAAAAATAGTGAAAAGTGAAGTTGCTCAGTCGTGTCCGACTCTTTGCGACCCAATGGACTCTAGCCTACCAGGCTCCTAAGTCCATGGGATTTTCCAGGCAAGGATACTGGAGTGGGTTGCCATTTCCTTCTCCAGGGGATCTTCCCAACCCAGGGATCGAACCTGGGTCTCCCGCACTGTAGGCAGACACTTT
This sequence comes from Moschus berezovskii, assembly GCF_049115385.1. NCBI lineage: Eukaryota > Metazoa > Chordata > Mammalia > Artiodactyla > Moschidae > Moschus > Moschus berezovskii. The sequence goes on along the minus strand of NC_142466.1, from coordinate 35,594,399 downwards.
ACCATCTGAGCTACCATCTGGTAAAAGGTGTTTTTAAAAGACAGCTCTGGTGACAAAGGGCAGAGAACAGGGATCAAATGGGAGTGGCCACTGGCCTCTGGCATCTGTGGACCAGCTAGCACCAGTGGAGAACGCCAAGCGCTCAGGGTCACGGGCGCACCGACAAGTCCAGCCGTCACAGGTAACTCAGGGGCAGGCACAAGGACAGAGGTCACTGCAAAAACAACCGACGAGACGCTCAACCAGAGAGCATCACCCAGACTGGGCCCCATCCCCGCGTCACTTCCTCCTGCGCCCAGAGGCCCTCTGGGGAGGAGGGGGAACCTTTGGGACGGGAGATGTCAGCCTGACGCAGAGTCTAAATTTTCACTTGCATGGGCATTTACCTCCCCTACTCCATCAGGAAGACCTGAGACTCTCCCAAAGAGGCTGTCTGAATGTTGAACAGATGATGTCATCTTTCATTGACAACTTAATGTTTTTTTTCTCATCCTCAAGGGAGATGAGCATTCCAAAGCAAAGTGAGGACAGTTGAAAAGAATGAAAATTCATTTTTGGACGAAAGATAAAGCGTGCCCAGATCCTACTCACTGAAAAAATGGAGGGTGGGACTTACTGTCTCTTTAGAAAACAGAAATGACCCCAACAGATGCTGTTCTTCTTGCCCACAGTCACGGCAGATCACTGACAGAGTTGGAAGCTAAAACCAGAGCCTGCATCTTTTCAACGTATTTCCTTAGGCAAAGCAAACTGTACTCCTTCACTTTATTCAAAACAAATAACAACAGGATGTTTGTTGGCAAGAGATATACACAACTCCTATTTCATTTTGCCGGTTTTCTTTACTGATTTTTTTCAAACTTAAATGAAAATTCCTTCCTTACTGGAGGGTTCTCTTATTTCTAGTGGAAAACGTCTACCAAATCTGTTAGTGATCCTTCTTCAGCTCCCTTCTGTAGTGTGACTTAGGAGAAAGCATGCTGGACACAAGCAGAATGCTGGTTTCTGCCCTAGGTGTGCAAGCAATGAGATTTTGGGTCAATCGCTCACCTCTGCCAGGGGCTGGGAGGGGCGGCCTGGGGAGAGGGAGGTGGAAGCAAGCAGGGTGGGTAGGCTACTATCTGATGGACATAGAGTTTCAGTTTTACAACACGAAGAGTTGCAGAGATGGACAGTGGTGATGGCTCCACCACATTAGGAACAGACTTAATACTACTGAAGCAGTGGTTATGCTGGAGAAGTGTATGTTACATGTATTTTACAGCAATGAAAAAATGAGGGAAAAAAAACTGCACATATACACAAAAGCCAGAAGTGGGCTAAAAATTCCTTTGTCTTGTTTCCCTCACAGGGATGTTCCAAGGAAGCAATGCATCCCACTTTGTAAAATCACTTTTTAAATTGAAACATGACATAAATGTGGTCTGATGTTGTTAAAAGAGTTAAGTGATTGGGGCCAAGAACTCCCCATTAGACAGACCACTGCACTCCTGCTACTCAGCAGTTTGAGCTTCCCACAGGGACAGCCAGAGGCCACTTAGCAGCACTCTGCCAGTTTAATCAGTCCCTCCAAGTAGGGATGTAGACCTTCTCCAGACACAGAGGCAAAGGCAGGTTTTCAGCATGACACTGAATGAGGGTAACTTTATCATTTCTTTTAAAACACCACCTAAAACAAAGAGAAAAAAAAAAAAACACACCTTTCTAAAACACAAAGATGAAACAAGTCTGCCTTTCATTTAGCTCGTGATCCATGAGGGAAAGAAAACCCAACACTACCCAAAAGTACCCAAAAGTTTTCCAGGCTAGAGAATATGTCTCTCCTCTGGGTTTCATGGTCAAAATTTAAAACTCATCACAGTATGATGAGTGGTCTCCTTTTCAGCTGTTGTGAATAGATAATGAGCTTTTTGAGGACAGGAATTCCCTTAGTCCAGAGAAGTTCAATAAATTTTGATTGAATGAATGACATTTGCATTGATTCTATATGTGTATTAGCATCCTTCTGCCAAATACAGTCTCAATTCTTGGTATTTTATGTCACATATGTAAATCATGGAAAGCACCCATGATTATTTGACCATGGAATCCTCATTCACAAGCAAGCAACTATCAGTAACTATTAGAGTTTCCCCCACATACATCTGGGCTTTCCTGATGGCTCAGCAGTGAAGAATCCACCTGCAATGTAGGAGATGCAGGAGACATGGGTTCAATCCTTGGATCAGGAAGATTCCCTGGAGGAGGAAATGCAACCCACTCCAGTATTCTTGCCTGGAAAATCCCATGGACAGAGGAGCCTGGTGGGCTATCATCCATGGGGTCACAAAGAGTCAGACACGACTGAGCAAGTAAGCACACACGCACATACATCTATCAGATAAGACAAGCAAAACATAAATACACAAGTAATTAAGTGCCAAAGGTTAATTTTCTTTAACTCTTCAATGTACAGCTGTTTTCATAGTTGATATACTGAATATATTCAGCCTGTGGAACCAAATGGGCACATACAATGGTTTGTTATACAGGAATGCTATTGCCAAAAAAAAAAAACCCTACACTAATATTAAAGAGGTGTGATGGCACACAAATGGTACGTATTGAGGCCTGATTTGCTGGCTCATGGAAAAGGCTCAAGTTCTGCCACATCCACCAACTAAGAAGATAATGACTATAGCCCCAAACCACAAGAGAAATTAAAATCTTGGTCCCATACTTCCCTGCTTTCTAAAATATAGCATCTGTGATGAACTGAAATAAGATATTCTATAACCCACCAATCTAAAACGATCACCAAAGAAATCCATTCATACCACTTGAATGGTCATGAAAGACTTTCCACACCTGTGAACTGATGAAATAGCAAAAGAAAAACAAGCTATGCATGAAATCCATGCCAAAAAAAAAAAAAAAGAAATCCATGCCAGTCTCGTGTCCACATAATTTGCCCGTAGGTGAGTCCTGCCCTTTCGAAAATAAGCCAAAGACGTAAGTGTAAATTCAGTTGAAAAGTAGAAAGCAAGTCAAAACAACAGGAAGATTTCTGAGCCTGAGGTCAAAAAACCCAAGCATTTTTCATGACACCTGTCTGCAGACTACACTGAAATTTCATTTACAAAAAGGGAGGGGGGCTGCCTACATTCCCTCAACCAACGCAAGATTAAGAAACACAATAAAACAGATCTGCCAACTTTCAGCATGATGGACCCTGAATGACTGTGGACAACTGATTTAACCTATCCACCTCACTTTTCTCATCAGTAAAAGGGGAAATTAATTAACACAGTAGTTGTTTAAGATCCAAAACAGACTCACCATGGGAACTGGGCCTGACACAGAAGACATTTTAAGAAGAAGCTAGGCTATCTATTTGCCATTTCTAGCCTATTTCTTTAAGATATGAACATAATGACACAGCAAAGAACAGCTAAACCTCCCTCACTGCTTTGTTCATTAAACCACATACAGCCTCAAAATGCCTTATCTCACGATAGGCCTCAGAGACTTCTGCAAGTCAAATGAGAGATTTGGTGTAAAAAAAGGGAGATGAAAACTATATACAAGTCACAAGTGAGTGATATGTTTATTTATAAGTTACTGGGTTGGAAATCAAAATATACTTCCATAAAAACAATGATTGATATATATCTATACCAATATATATCTCTATGCATATGTGTTAAACATGTGTATATATATACATAAATACATGTACATATATATATATAGCATAAATCTCTATATACATTCATATGTACAGGCACACAAATATGTTAAATTCTCAACCTAAGCCATCAAAGCCTATCTAAGCCCTAAATTACTAACAACTGGCCAGAGTCTTAGAGCCAGGAGCAAGGTGACTCCACTGCTCATACTTTAGTGACACTTCAGTGGCTCATCACTGTCCTTGCCACAGCTTCTTGGCAACGAACCTTGGCACCCGTCTTTCACTAACCAGCCTATCCTCACTAGAACTGCAGGGCGCCCAAGCTTCTTGACAAACCCTGAAGAGATCATGATGAAAGGGATCAGAGTATGTCACCCCAAAATGTCATTTTCACATAAAGAGTATTTCGAGTTGAAGGCAATTAGCTCTCTGCTCCCCTCCTTTCTTTGTAAAATCAGGGCATAATTTCTTTTTATTAAAGACGTTTCCCTCTCCCACACCAGGAAGAAAACTAGACCAGAGATAACTCTTACCACCTGAGAGACTCTTATCCATGTGTGTGCCTGCATGCATGCTGAGTAGCTTCAGTCACATCCAACTCTTTGTGACCCTATGGATTGCAGCCCACCAGGCTGCTCTGTCCATGGGATTCTCCAGGCAAGAATACTGGAGTGGGTTGCCATGCCCTCCTCCAGGGATCTCCCTGATCCAGGACTCGAACCCGCGTCTCTTATGTCTCCTGAATTGGCAGGCGGGTTCACCAGTAGTGCCACCTGGGAAGCCCCTTATCTGCATGAAAACCTTACTAAACAATTCTTATTTAGCATACATTTTCTAATCATCTTCCCATAACTTACCCTCATCCAGTAGCCCCCAAAATCCTTTTATTTAGCCTCTTCTCCACACTTCATCATCCTTTGTTTAAATGATAAGTTCCTAATTCCAACCACCTCCTTGAGGCACATTTCTTCGCGAACTTTCATATGTATGTATGCAGTTAAACTTGTTTTTCTCCTCTCTTGCTAATCTGTCTTTTGTCCATTTAATTTACAGGCCCCAAGTATCCCCAAGGGGATAAAGGAGAAAAGTTTCCTTTCTTGCAATGGTTTCTCATATCTCAGGGACTTTGGCATAATAAATCCTGCTGCTACACCTGATTGCCACCAGTATCTAGCAACATCCACCTCAATTCAGACATCGCCCTCTTCCAGAAAGCTCCCTGAACTCCTGCCATCACCCAGACTTGAGTCATTGTCCCTCACCTTTGCTCCCACAGATCACTGACCTTCTCCATACTATAAAATTTATCCCATTACATCCCAATAACAGAGTTCCTTGTCTGTATCCCCCAATAAAGTGTAAGTGCCTAAATGAATATTAATAAGTCAAAACATCTGCCTTACTTATTTATTTACTTAAGTCCTGACTAGTTCATTCTCAAGTAATAACCCTCTGACAGCACAGGGAGACGTCTGAATCCAGGCTGGCAGGGCAGGTCTGCCAGGGATTCTTCTTCAGAGTCAAGGCCAGCCAAACCCTTTACAGGTTCAGGTTCTTACTATTTTTATTTTTTTGTTTTGTCAAGTTAGCTGGTTGGTTTGTGTCTGCTGTTTGCTCTTGATTCTGGTTTTGTTTTCTTAGTATATGTCTTCCAAGACACTATAATGGAATGAATGGTGGCTAAGAAATCTAGCTACTGGCCCCATTTTAACTACTATATGATCTCTATCTTTGCTCCCCCATCTGTAAGTTGAGGAGATAGTCTAAGAGTGGTTCCTAAATCTCACCACTCACAGTCCTGAGGGATGCCTGTAACAAACACTGTTCTCTGTCTAGCACAGGGAACTCTACTCAGTGCTCTGTGGTGAGCTAAATCAGAAGGAAATCCCAAAAAGAGGGGATATAGGTAGACATATAGCTGATTCACTTTGTTGTACAGCAGAAACTAAAACAACATTGTAAAGCTACTAGACTCCAATAAATACATAAAAGTAAAAATAAACACTGTTCTCCCTCTAGAACTCAGGTAACTGATGAGCAGCCAGGTTTGGGGACCACTGGAAGGGGCAGAGATTTTAAATCAAGTCACATCTGGGACCGAGATCTAATTCCTCCACTCACTTCCTGTGTGACCTTTAGCAAATTACTTAACCTCATCTCCATTTACTTGCATGTCAGAGGACAGATAGTAAGAAGTTTACAGGACTGAAGGGAAGGAAGATTAATGTACAAAAGAAGAGTACCAACTTGTGGCTGGCCCACTGCAGATGCTCAGTAAATGGTAATGACACCCCTCCACACCTCCTGTGTATACTCATGGCATCCAAACATTTCTCTGTCACGGCCCCTAAGAGTTTCCAGAGAGCAAGGCACCTCTGTTTTATTCTCCAACCCATCCCCACTTCCCAACACAGTGCCTATGACACTGGCCAATATTACTCAATAAACATTCATTCAATTAGTGAATCAGTAACATATTAGAATATACTAGCATAACTAATTTCCCTCCCTCTCTCAATAGACTAAACTGTGAGCTCCTCCAAAGCTGGAACTATTCCTTGTTTACTGATCTAAAACTCATTACTTAATATAGTGCCTATCACATGCTTGTTGAACTAATTATTTTCAAAGTCTCTTTCTAGGTCAAGCGTACCAAGGATCTGTGGCTCCAGAAGATCTGAGATAGAATTAGTTGCAAGTGACTGTATGTCTTTTATATATTTGGCTTCTAAGTACCAACACTTCTACAGTTGAAAAATTAGCGCACATATAATGAAATAATTATGCGGTTTCTGAAGGTTCCCCTCACCTGCTACCAGGATCTGCTCCATGAGGGCAGATATAATACCATGTTCAGCATCATGTCCCCAGAGCCTAACAAGAGTTTTGTGACAAATGTAAACATTTGCTGAATGAATGAATGTGAGTTCTTTGCCAGTCTAGGTAAGGCAGAATTTCCTATTTTTAGGACTCTTTCCTCATTGAATTCAAAGTTGCTGCATTTAGGAATGACGAAATGTTCAAAAATAAGAACAGCAGATGTTTCATCTCTGGGTGGCAGAGAATTTCTCTTTTAAAATCCTTGACTTATTTTACACTGCAGAAAATCAACCAAAACACTAGCACCCAAAAAGCTCACATAATAAATCAGCTTAAGTCAAATATATTCTGCATCTACAAAGATGACTATTACCAGTTGGTATTTTAAAGTATTATGACTATTGAGCTCTGAACTTAACTTTGAGAAATCGCTTTAGCAGTGTGATTTTAAGATAAAGGAATGAGATCCAAAACCAAATGATATGAATCAGATCACTAAAAAAATAAGTCTTTGATGTAACAAAGATTAATCAAGAACACACGGGGGTTATTACAAAAATCAAAATTTTACCTCTTTCTTTACAAAAGAGTCAAAATTGATTCAATAAAAATTCAGCAAGGATACAGTTCTAGCCTCCGGTGAATTCCAGAGGGAAAGTGGGACACAATGACTAAGGACAGATGTTTAGATTAAAGGGTCTGCGTCACCAGAAAAAAATGGCACCGATTCAAATGCACAATCAGAAAAGGGTGGTCAGGCAAAGGTCACTTAGGGGTAACTCCCATTTACTGTGATCTGCTACAAAGAGACTGAGGGAACCCCACACAGCATGGAGAGAGGGGAGGTCTATGACTATCTCCCGAGGCTATTCTGCCAGCATGCCACAGTACTTCATTTTTCTTTAAGGTTTTAATCACCCCAACAAAACAAAAACGCACCGCAAAGCCAACAAGGGACAAGAGACAAACACAACCAATACAAAGGAAGCCGTCATCATCTTTCCATTGTTCTGCAGCCTCACGCACACCTTGAAGAAGAGCAGTAAACCAGCCATAGCATCCTTCTCAGCAGCGAGAGTCACTATTTTCTACCATTTCAGCACTCACTCTCAGGAACTTCAGAAAAAAAGACACAGGGGGTCCAGGCTGGGGAGCAGGGGGAGCCCTGGCAGGCTTGACACGAAGGCTTTAATGAAGACAACATCAGCTAACAAAAACTGCTAGTCTCCAGTGAAATTTCACTCTGATTTTTTTAATCGGCATAGCTTTCCTTAAAGCTTTCCTCACAGATCCAAAGAGAATGCTGCAACCATACCCCCAGGAACAGCTAAATAAATGCAACATACTCACAGGTTTAGAGCGGCTGTAACTTTGAAGAAATGAATATAGAAGCTTTTTCCTCTCTCCTACCAGAATTTTTTTTTTTAAGTCAATGGAAAGGAGAGACAGTTCTCAATTTAAAAGGCAAAAAAATCCTCAAATTCTGATTTATGTCCTGGTCTCCTGTGGGAATCAATTAATAAGCATAAGAAAAGAAGCTGCCCAGTTGCTGACAGTATCCCCAAGCTTCCCAGGGCAGAATTTAAGACATGTCTGTTAAAAGTGGCAGCTACACTCACTGCCGAAAGCTGACGCTCCTGCAGGAAAGGATGCCGGGAGATTTTTTTTTTCCCCAATCTCTGCTGCAGCCAAATTCTAATCCATCACTATTTAATTATCCTAGAGAAACAAGCAAGAAAAATACAAATGGCCTGGATTTATAAAATCTACAAGGTCTTTTAATGATTTTTCACCTAATCCAGGGATTCACTGCTGTCTAAAGAGGGTTAGCTGAAGAATGAGTTACCTCTTCTGTTTTAAGGAAAATGTAAAAGCAGGCTGATGCACCCATGTTAGACTTGGGTTTAATATCCTATCGACTATTTAAAAACACTAAATAAGGGAAAGTCAAGTTCTCTTAAGTTTTTAGTCTGATGAATTAAATGTGCAAAAGTAAAATTAGTAAAGTGAATGAAATATACATATGACCTAACAGTCATTCCAATATAGATGGGAGTTGCACTTTAAAATCAATATTAGATAAAGAATATTTGAATTGGTTTTGTTGAAACTAAAAAAAATAAAAACAAAGTAAGCTTAGAGATGGTCAGTGACTTGGCAACTTGTCTTGCCTCATGGGCACTTACACATACTAGAACTGAACTGTTTCTGTGATGGGGGTCACAATTCAATCTGATTATAAAAGTATCAGGTAATGTGTTCTGATATTTTCTGATTGTAAAATAAACTCCTTACAGAGAACTGGAAACAAAGAAGGAAATTAAAACCAGCAGTAATCTCGAACTAGAGATAGCCAACTGTTAATACTTTACTTCTAGTCTTCTTTCTCCATTTCTTTCTTTCTTTTTATTACTATTGTTTTACATTTTGTATACTACCTTTTTCACAGAGCATTATGCTACGATTATTTACCTATCAATGTGACTCATTTCTGAAAGTGCTCAAGAAAGCTGACATATGCAGTGACAGTCAACATGTATTTATGTGCCTACTATAGGCTGAGAATGGAAGAGAGAGGATCAAACAGAGCATGTGTGGTCCCTACTCCCTTGAAACTCTCAACCCAGCAAGGAAGTCATATATTCCTCAAATAGTCACAAATGTGATAGGTTCTACACTTCAGAGGAGACCTACAGGACTCTTTAGAAATATGTAAGCGACCTGGTCTTGCAAAGCTCAGGATTTCTCAAGGAAGGGCAAGCCCAGATGCAAAATCATCAGTACAGTATATTTCACATCTACAATCTTTTATCTAATATTCTTTTTTCTTATATCAAAAGAAACTTTGAGTCCAACTATATTCTTGTGAATAACATATAATATATCAGAGAATAATTGATATGACTTAAAGGAGATCAGTCCTGGGTGTTCATTGGAAGGACTGATGCTGAAGCTGAAATTCCAATACTTTGGCCACCTCATGCGAAGAGTTGACTCACTGGAAAAGAATAACATATAACATATAAGAGAATAATTGATTTGACTTAAAGGAGATCAGTGCTGGGTGTTCATTGGAATGACTGATGCTGAAGCTGAAACTCCAATACTTTGGCCACCTCATGTGACAATTTGACTCATTGGAAAAGACCCTGATGCTGAGAGGGATTGGGGGCAGGAGGAGAAGGGGACGACAGATGATGAGATGGCTGGATGGCATCACCGACTCGATGGACATGAGTTTGAGTAAACTCTGGGAGTTGGTGATGGACAAGGAGGCCTGGCGTGCTACGATTCATGGGGTCTCAAAGAGTTGGACACGACTGAGCGACTGAACTGAACTGAACTAAGAAATTACAAAAGGTAGACCATCCTGCCTCCCTAAAATGGTGAGTTCCCACATGTTTCTAAGAAATCTTCACCCACCTACTGTATAGCACAGGAAACTATATTCAATAGCTTGTAATAACATACAATGGAAAAGAATCTGAAAAAGAAGAAATATATGTATATACGTGTATGTAAAACTGAATAATTTTGCTGTACATCTGATACACTGTAAATCAACTATACATCAATTAAAAAATTAAAATTAAAAAAGAAAAGAAATCTTCAAGCTAAAATTAACTCAGCCATGTTCTGAATCTCATAAAGGCTAAAAGATTACCTTGAGAATACTGGAAATAATTTGACAAGGATTTTTTCTTAACTTAATGATATTGATGTAATCTGACAGAAAAAAAAAAATCCCACCAAATATCCAAATAATTTGTGAAAATTCTCCACATGATCAAAGTTAACATCAATAGTGAACAGTGATAAATCATTCTGACTGAATATGATGTGATGAAAATGGCATTTTATATCTGTGGTCTTCCTTCGCAAATCCCATAACTCCAGTCTTACCATGAGAAAAACACCAGACAAATTTCAGTATATGGACATCCTACAAAATATCTGCCTCCAATTCCTCAAAAGCATCAAGGTCATCAAAAAGAAGACACAGTCTGAGAAACTGACACAGCCAATTAGGTAAAAACGTCATAAATCTGAAAAAAGTATGGACTTTTGTTAGTGATAATGTATTAATGTTGGTTAATTAATAGCAATAAATTATGACACTAATGTAAGATGTTAATAACAGGGGAAACTGGGTACACAGTAGATGGGAACTCTCAACTTTTCTGTAAATCTAAAACTGTTCTAAAAAATAAATCCTATTTTTAAAAGTCCTTTTACCAAAATGAAAGTAACTTTATTTTTTCTGATCATTAATAAAACATATCCCATAAAAATGTTTTGGCAGTGCAAAAAGGTCATAAAGGGGATATTTTGAAATTATAAGAACTCTGTAATTCCACCACACTGAGATAACAAATCGCAAACACAATATGTATGTATATATACATGTATGTATGTGTGTGTGTACATATATATATTCCACTATTTTTAGCTGTGGTTAGGCTGACTAATAACCCCAAAATTACCAAGTTTCAATCCGTGGAGTCTATGAATGTTATCTTAAATGCGCAAAGAGACTTTGCAAGTGTAATCAAGTTAATCATCATAAAATGGGGAGATTATCCTAGATTATTTGGTTTGGTTCCTAAATGCAATCACAGGTATTCTTATAACAGGGAAATAGAAAGGTATTTTACACAAAAGGCACAAGGTGATGTGACCATGGAGACAGAGTGATTTGAAAAGACTATGCTGCTGGCTTTGAAGTTGGAAGAAGGGGCCATGAGCCCAAGAATGCAACAAATCCAGTAGCCTTAGTGACCTGTATCTCTTCTCTTCAGTTTTCTTTTCTCCAATTTTTCCATCAAAGCGTTCACTTTCCTGAACTTTTTTTTTATAAATTCTTTTTTTAAATAACAATACATGTTTCTTTTTTTAAATTAATTTATTTTGATTCATGTCAGTGTATGGCAAAAACCACTACAATATTGTAAAGTAATTAAACTCTCTTTCTCTATGCTCAAGGTTTTTTCCAGCTAATTCTCTTTTAACTGAGTTTATGAGGATTTTGTCATAATGGTCAAAACTGTCATGTTTTTTCCTGCTGGTGTCAGGCTTAAAAAATAATTTCCAACCCAAAGAACATAAAATGATTTGCCTTAATTTGCTTTTACTATTTAAACAATAAAATCTCCAATTTATTTTCTTTGTTATTAAGAACCATGCAAAGCCATAAATCCTCCAACCACTGTCCCTCCACCCATTCTCCCCTGGACCAGCATCAACACTGAGACTTGGCTGGAGTACAAATGTTGAAGTGGGAGACTGGAGACTTTCCAGAGACCCCCATCTGTTAGAGGAAGCACATTGAGTGAAACCACCCACCATGGCCAGGCACCACAGTTAACCACATGCATGACATTTTACCACAGGAGGTCCTGGTAAGGAACTAACCAGCCACCACCAACTGGGAGGGTTTGGGAAAAGTCAAAAGGAAGCACCATGTGTCCCAGAATTATTCTTGCTGGAATCCATCTCGGCTGAGCAATGTGTGAGCCACCAGGCAGGACCCTGAGTCAGAATAACTGGCAAAAGACAACTAGTCCTATCACCATAAAACCCGAGACTGTCAGCCAAGTGGCAGAGCAGTCCTCCTAGGTTCCCTTACCCTCCTGTTCTTCACCTGGGCACCCCTTCCCAGTAAAATCTCTTGCTTTGTCAGCGTGTGTATCTCCTCGGACAATTCATTTCCAAGTGTTAGACAAGAGCTCCCTTTTGGGTCCTGGAAAGGGTTCCCCTTCCTGCAACACATCCACACCCATGCTCCCTTTGCAAAGTCTCTCCCCATGGACTAAATCAATGCCTGTTAAAGAAAAAGAGCTCAACAAACATTTGTTAAACCATGTGAAGGAGGATGCTCACCTGTCCCCAGTCTGATGAGGTGGGTCTCAAGACAGGAAAATGGTCAAGGATCACAGTCCCTCATGTCTCAAAAATTTCACAGTCTTTTATGTTTTTCTTTGAATTTTTTTAAACATTTTATATCTTGAAGCAGTCATCCTAAGACTGCTAAGAAAATAGCCATAGCAAAATTTCTTGTACTTTGTAAGGAACTGTGGTTTTAGAAAATGTTCCCTATATGACATTGTACATTAAGTAATTGGTATAAAAATTATATTACGTTTGGTTTATTGTTTGCAGTTTTACAAAATGCTTTCAAATTATTTCATGAGTTAAAAATATATATTAAAAATAATATTTTTACTTATATTGAATTATCTAAAAAGGCATCCTTATACTATTTTAGTAAATTCTACTGAGAATATAGGCTCCATCCGAGGAGCTGAACAATAAAATACTACCAGACAATGAGAATGCTACTTCAAAATACATATGCTTTAAGTAGGCAATCACAGAATTAACTTCGTGGTATCAACTACCATAGAATTATTTTAGTCAAAGCAAACAACACATTGTTGGGAAAATTTCTTTTAAATTGGGGCCAGAAATTTTTAATGACAAAGACTCTCTTAAATCAGTAGGGTGATCTGACAGAGCTTTATACACACACACACACACACACACATTTTTTTAACTGCATAAAAGCAAAGTCAAGGTGCCCTCACAGGAAATTTTCTTTACTGACTAAATAGAAATTAAAAGCTTGTAACTGCGTTGCCAGAGGGGAGACAAAAGCTATGCCTATACTCCTAAAATGCTATTTTATCAGAACTACATGGAGCTTTAACACATTTTGAGATCATTCTCTGCTTATAGGTGATTAAAAAAATACTCCTTGCTGGCTTGAATACTTTCACTCTGCACAAAAAAAATAAAATAGATAACAAGGGAAATTACTTTATACGAAAATAAAAATCACACATAAATCCCCAAATACCTCTTCAGTGTTAAGTAATTTCAGAGGCCTTTAGATTTGTTAGTGGCTAAATCTTCAGACTGTTTATTAAATGTGTATGATACATGATACTGAACCACTCATGATTTACAAATGTGCCTAATGCAAACATCATTCCATCTCTGAGGAGTTCTAGACACAAAGCTCTGCAAACATCATGGCACAAAGGGGAGGGTAGGAAGAAGAGGAAAGAGAGAGAACCAGGGAGACTGGTTAACTTTCAAAACATAAACAGTGGAGAAATTTGACACATACAAAAGGCAAAGCTCCCTGCTTTTACGGTGTGTTATTACTTATTTTAGGTTGCTATTTTTATCAAGATGAATAAACATATCAGAAAACAGGGCAGATAAAAAATGACAGAAAGTGAACAAAGGCAGTGAAGCTCACTATATCCCCGAGGAGTCTGACAGCTCATTTCCATAAACTTCAGATGGAAATGGAGTCACCCCAGAGTTGAGAAACTGCAATGGAGTCATTGACAATCCTGTATAGTGCTCACTACACCCAAACAACTGGACATGACCTAATCATGCATGTATGGGTTGATTAACACAACCAGCTCTAACCATCATTAAAAAGGAAGAAAAAAACACATCCCAAAAGATCCTTTAACTCATTCCCCTTTTGAACAATCACACCAATATTATTGTGCCCTATACTTCCTAAGTTCTCAAAAAATGATGGCTGGATTTTTTTTTTAACGCATTGCAAATCCTTGCAGTTTACTTTGAATATTCATCTACGGTTTTTGATTAGTACATTCATTCAACAAACTTATTAATTCGACAAATACATATTGAGCTTCTGCTATAGGCCAAGCATTGTGCCTGGGTACAGGATGCACCATGATGGAACTTAAAGAGTTCAGAGAAACAGGTGGTCAGAAAACAAGTGGGAAAAAAAAGCTACAAAATATGAGAAATGGAGTGAGAGGAACAAACGGGTTGCCAGGATAGAGGAATGAAGGAGGAGTAACCTATCCAGGTGGAGTCTTTAGGCACAGTGAGCGGACAGAGCATCTGAGGGCCGAGGATGACCAGGAAGAAACTGGGAGAAGGGGCAGGAAGTCGCTCTGGGCAGAGACGTCAGATATACAAATCTAGGGCAGCAAAGGTCCAGCTTGAAAGAGGCTTCCAGCTCAAGGCAGAGAATGAGGCTGCGAGTTGACCAAGTGGAGGCAGTGTGTGGGGACCTGACCTTGATCTCAGGCCTTGTGGGAATCTTCACCCTAAGAGACAAGCAAAGTCACGCCCAGATTCTAAGCAAAAAAATGACATCATTCAATTGAATTTCTAAAAGGATCACTCTGTCCTGATTCAAACGAACCTGCTGTTAATAAATTATGAGACACTGGGGAAATTTGAACACTGACAGGATATTTGATGAATGTCGTTAATTTATTTTAGGTGTGTCAACAGCCTTGCGATTTTTTTTTTTAAAGACCTATCTTTTATATGCATACTAAAATACAGATACAGCAATGCCATAAAAGGCTTATAGATTAGATAATAGTTCTGTTTCAGTGCAATTTCCTGACCTTGAGACCTGAATGGTAATTAAGTAAGAGCACCTCTTTGTTTTCAGGAAGTGCATACTGAAATATTTAGAGATAGATTACAGATGACATAAGATTGGCCTTGAGTTAACAACTGTCGAAGGTAAATGGTGAGTACATAAAAGCTCAGTGGACCATCCTCTATTTTTTATATATGTTTGAAATCTTTCGTATTAAAATTTTAAATCAGGAAATGTTGTCTGCTACATGGAGAATGAATGGGATACAGTTGGGAGGGTGTAAGACTAGAGAACAAAAGAAACAAGAAAACACATGGCGGGGCCAGGGCTCTTTAAGTAACCCAGGCAAAGCTGACAGTACCTCAGACTAAGGTAACAGAAAAGAGAGAGAAGGTGAACCGATGGGAAATACACGTGGGAGGCAGAAGTCATCAGACCTGGTAGAAGGAAGTTAAAGGGCAGGAATCAAAGCTGTCCACCAGGCATCTGCTTTGAGCAAGTGAGTGGAGACATTTACAAAGATGGAGAAGACAGAGGGAGGAAAAGCCTTCTGAGGGATGAGGGAGGCGAGTTCAGTTTGGAACTGTCAAGATTTCAGTTTGGAACACATAAATTAAGATGTTTATGAAATATCCAAGTGAGTGATCAGATAGGCAAGGACGGGGCCTATTTCCCATTCCAACTAATAAGATAGTGCCAGACAGAAGAATAGTCATGTCCAGGTCACTGATGGAGGAGGTAAGGAAGTCAGCATTGGGAACAGAGCTTCTCTGACTTGCAGACACATCTTGGGTGTCTACCTGGGGTTGAACGATAGAGGCTCCTGAGCCTGTGGAAAGGGCAATCACAATGACAAAGGCCCTGTTCATAAGGGTTCATAGGTTATTTTCCATTCATTTTGCCACCAACACTACCAAGTCTTCTACTTCTCCCCTGGGCCTCCTTGGTAAGATGAGACAACTGGACCAAAGGATCACTAAGAAGATTCCCTTTAAGCTATGAAATCCTGTCACTCCTCCTTAGAGTGAAAAGGAGCATTCATACTGGATTGAACAAAATGTTCATTTGGGTTTTTCCATAACATCAGACAAAAAGCCCAAACAAACTTTTTGGCCAACCCAGTAGAATACACAAGCCTCAGCTTAAAATATGGATACAAACTCCATCCCCTAGTAACCTTATACAAAGAACTTCCTGTTTTGGAAGGTCCCAATACAAAAGCAAGCCACTAAAGAAGACCTAATAGTACAAAAGAAAGTATACAGAGAAGCAATTCAGTGCAGGAGAGATACCTGGGGATACTGCTCACTCTGGGCTTTTTAGTGAAATTTATTTCCATTTTCTATATCCCCTTGACTCTATAACGCATGATTTATGACCTGCTTGAAGGTGTTTGGGCCACACTGGTATCCAATATTCAGACCACAAATGATCTTGTGACTGAAATTCTGAGAGTGTTGAAAAGATAAACACAGGTTTCCCATCCAGTCCATCAGCTCTACTCCTAGGTATGTATGCCAGAGAATTGCAAACAGGTATCCAACAACAAACTGGATACAGTTGCGCATAGCAGCGTTATTCACAACAGCCAAAAACTGGAAACAACCTAAATGTTTATCAACTTATAAATGGACAAACAAAATGTGGTATATCCACACAGTTGAGTATTATTCAGCCACAAAAAAGAATGAAGAAAGTATTGACACCTGCTAAAACATGGATAAGCTTCAAACTCTTAGACACAAAAGAACAAATAGTGAATAATCCTATTTTTATGCAATGTATATAGAGACAAATCTAGAAGCAGAAATTAGATGGGATGTTCATTGGAGGGACTGATGCTAAAGCTGAAACTGCAATACTTTGGCCACCTCATGCGACGAGTTGACTCACTGGAAAAGACTCTGATGCTGGGAAAGGTTGGGGGCGGGAGGAGAAGGGGACGACGGAGAATGAGATGGCTAGATGGCATCACCGACTCTGTGGACATGAGTTTGAGTGTACTCCGGGAGTTGGTGATGGACAGGGAGGCCTGGCGTGCTGTGATTCATGGGGTCGCTGAGAGTCGGACACGACTGAGCGACTGAACTGAACGGAACTGAACTGAGGAGTGGGGGAGAAGGCACTGGCAAGCCACTCCAGTACTCTTGCCTGGAAAATCCCATGGATGGGGGAGCCTGGTAGGCTGCAGTCCGTGGGGTCGGACACGACTGAGCGAGTTCACTTCCACTTTTCACTTTCACACATTGGAGAAGGAAATGGCAACCCACTCCAGTGTTCTTGCCGGGAGAATCCCAGGGACGGGGGAGCCTGGTGGGCTTCTGTCTATGGGGTCGCACGGAGTCGGACACGACTGAAGTGACTTGGCGGCAGCAGCAGGAGTGGGAGTAAGAAAGGCAAGTGACTCTAAAAGGGCACAGGGTTTCTTTTCTGGATGATGATTTTTTTTTTTAATTAGATTGTAATGATGGTTGTACATAGTTCTATAAATATAATAAACTTCGATGAACTGTAAATATAAAAGATTTTATGGGATATAAATTTATAATGCAATAGAGCTATTTTTAAAAGTTCCAGGGCAGAGAATATCAAGAGAATTATTTTCCCCTCCTTACCTAGTACCAAGATTGAAATACACATATTTTCTTACTGTGTCTTCTTATTTAACAATTTTATTTTTCCCTTCTCTTATGCAAAGTCACCTGTAAAATTCTCCACTGTGTTTTTTTCCTTCCTTAGTGGTATATACAATGTCAACGGCATTTTAGATCCAATAAAATAATTAAAGAGCAACCTAGGTTAAGAAAAATCAGGTGAAGTTGGGGTAGGGAGGCCCCTCCAAACCTAAGCAACACTTGGATTATCTAGACAGGGAAGTTGGGTCAAAGAAAAGATCACAGAAAAATGAAAATAAATCTAACTCGGCTTGAAGTAATACTAGTTATAATTTAACCACTATGAAGAAAATATTAACTAGATGTTTTCCAACTATCATTCACCAAACTTCAACCTTTAATAACCTTAAAACAGACCAACCTATTGCACCATAATTAACTGATCTAAACTGATGGAGCCCACCGGGTTGCCTTAAAAGCTTTATCTCATTCTAATTTACAATCTGTGATTCAAAAGAGAAAGTGTGAAGAAGGAGGAAGTCCCTGAAACATGCTAGGCTACAAAATATTTTTATTTCTATTGTAAGCGTTTTATCACCTGGCTAAAAACATCTGCCTCTTTCAAATTCTAGAGGTAAGAGCAAATTCACCATAGCTGCTGCACATAAACACATACATCCCACCGCATTCACACTGCCTCCAGACTCAAAATACCTACGAATTCCTGTATAAGGATAAAGTCAAAATTTTAACAAGGTGCTATGGAATATAAGAGAACACTGCTGAAAATATGTTAAACTTGCATCTGTTCTAATAGTCTTGGCACACAAATTTGATGTCTCCCCGACTTCTCTAAACTATCATAATAAGAAAATCTTGGTTTTCTAGTACCCAATCAGGTCCTCCAATTAATTAGACTTTGGGGCCATTGCCCACAGTAGTTTACATGAGAAAGAGGTTAAACACTATCAAGTCACTTGAGCCCAAGTGGTTAGTCTACTCTCTTCGCTCCGTGGAGGCCAGGATCCTGGGTGACCCAAATCTGGTTATGTCCACAGGGTCCCAGGTAACCCTTGTATCACTCAAAACTCAAAACCAATGTAAGTCGCTCCAACCTTCCAATCGGAAAACAGCTGTATTTGGAACCCCTGGAACATTTTACTTACTCTTCACATATCATATTGAGGCAGGAGGTAGACAGAAACTCCCCACCCCTGCCCAGAGTGAGCAACTGGAGTTCATTCCCTGTGGACAGGAACTCGAAAATACCAGTATTTTTTTATATTCTCGATATTCAATATCAATTCTCGAATGCAGGACAGAAGGCTGGGCCTACCCAGATAAGAGATAAGAGGCCACATATTTATTATTCTCAAAGTCAAGGAGACCTAGAAAGCTCCTTGGAGGTCAAATGGAGAGTGATGCCAAGGCCACCCATAGGCCTCTTCGCTGGAATCCATCGTGGCTGAGAGATGCATGCACACATGGGAGGATCCTGAGATATACTAAATATGAACTCAGAACAAGGCAAAGCAAAATGACTGGCCAAAGAAAAGCTGGAGGAAAAACCCCATGAAAGTGATTCAAGCTACCACGAGGACATGGCTCTCTCTCTGTCTGCCCGTGTGTCTGTCCACACAAACTGTACTCTTTCCTCCTAATAAACACTTTGTTTCACTCCTTTCCATCTTTGTGAGAACTCTTTTTACACAAAGCCAAAGGGCCAGAGCCTTGTCTGCCATAAGCTGACCTCAATCTGGCCAGAAACACAAACCTTGCTTCAAGCCACTGCAGGTTGAGGCCACCCAAAATCAATATCACAGTTAATTTATGAACAGACTTTACTTACACCCACCACTGCATTGTCAGATACTGTAGTTGTCCTGGGCATGAAGAACACCCAGTCATCAGGGCACCAAGAAGCACACACCAGCATGGAATTGTTAAATCAAGAAGCCAGAGGCTATGGCAGAGCTAACCTTCTAGCAAAATTCTAATGACCATTAAATGGGACTAAAGTACGGTTCCTCCCTAAGAGATGACCTCCTAGGCAAATAAGTCAGAAACTTCATAAGCAATTTTAATTTTCAGAAAGGACATGTTCAATGTGCCACTGTTTTATTTTTTTTAATCTAATTTTGCTCCTAGTTCTAAATGTTAGAGATGTTTGTACGATCTGCTGCTGCTGCTAAGTCGCTTCAGTCATGTCCAATTCTGTGCGACCCCATAGACGGCAGCCCACCAGGCTCCCCCGTCCCTGGGATTCTCCAGGCAAGAACACTGGAGTGGGTTGCCATTGTACAATCTACCAGCTAGCAAATCTAACAACTTTCCGAAATAGTTAACACGGTTGTTATTACAACTGTTACCACAAAGATCCAGAAGGAGGAAAGACTACATCTGTGGTGGTGAGCTAACTAAGCAGAAAAGGAGAGCAGCAGTAAGTTTTCTTCAGTGGAAACGCTCGAAGCCCCTCCTCATCTGTTCACTTGTACCCTTTCCTTACAAATTCAGAAGAAATTTTCACAGGAAGAAATCAACCACCAGGTTGGCAAGAGGACCACACCCTCCTACAGCGAGGCTGAAGCATTGCTATCGGCACATAAAACCAAACTATGTAGTTTGATCAGCATAAGGAAAAAGAGCTCTACCGAGTTTAGAAGCTAACAGATCACAAATGAAATGTCATGGCATGATAAATGGAAGAGGGACTCAGAGATAAGTGTTGGGAAACCCTGAAACTAGGGCAAAATAAAAGTTCACATAAAAACCAGCTGAAGAATTTTTTACAATTAACATATACTTGTAATCAGAGAGAAAACATACAGAATACGTTAAAAGACAAATATAGAATAACAGATTTCTTCAGTAATATTTTCCATTTCAGAAAGGGTCAATAACTCAGGAGAGATGGTACAGGAACATCACACTCTATGTTGGAGAATACAGAGAAACAGCCAAGAGAGCTTCCCCTGTAAATGAAGCGTGTGTGTGCTCAGTCCCTCAGCCTGCTGCGTCTCCTACGTCTTCTGCAGTGGCAGCGGACTCTGTAACACTGAGCTACCTGGGAATCCGAAGCGAAAGTTAAAGTGTTACTCGGTCCTGTCCAACTCTTTGAAAACTCCTGGACTGTAGCCCACCTGATTCTTCTGTCCGTGGGATTCTCCAGGCAAGAATACTGGAATGGGCTGCCATTCCCTTTTCCAGGGGATCTTCCCAACTCAGGGATCGAACTCACGTCTCCTACATTGCAGGCAAATTCTTTACAGTCTGAGCTACCAGGGAAGCCCTAAGTATAACCTACTGACTTTCAAACGTTATCTGGGAACATTTTTAGTCATTGTGGAATTTTCTTACATATATGACACAAGTTTCTATCCTCTTAAATAGAATATACTAGATATAATATAACTTTCTTCCAATGTCTCAGAGACAGCATTATTAACATGACTTTCTCAGTGGAGATTGACAGTGACCAGGGTAGGGGAGCAGTAATGTACTGATATTTATTGAGCACCTACTATTTGTTTATACCCATTATAATATTTACATTGAATTTCATTTTATCTCCCCAATAAATCTGTGAGCGCATGAAGAAACTGAGACTCAGTGAAACTGTCCCAACAGGTCCCCCAGGGAGTAAATGAAGCTGAAACTGGTAATCAAGTTCACTGTCAAGTCCAAGGGCTTGACTCTCCAGAAAGGTACATCTCGGCGTGTGTACCTGAGCAAGGTAAAACCACACTGCTATGCTTTGGAGTTCTATGACTGTACATCATACTCACTTTCTTCTTTCTGTGCCATCTTTTGCTACTATCAACAAATAACTGTATCTGCTATATATAGTAACAGTATATTACTATCAACAAATATAAAACCACCCTCTCACCATACCATCCTAGAACTCCAGCAAAATTATACTAAAAAGCCTAAGTCTATTCACAGTCATTGTAAACAAACTCCAGATGGAAGTCTCTACTATAAGTAAAGGGCAAGATTTTTACAGTATGGGCTCTAAGATCTACTTTGGCTACCCTTTTTGGACCTGGACTCTACTTCAAATAGGTAAGGTTCTCTATTAGGTGAAATGTTACTATTATTGTTGCTACACCAAGGTGAGAGAAGTGTGTACCAAGGACATTTTGGCAACACCAAAAAGGAAACACAAAACTGTTTAAGGAACAGTCTTAGGTGTCACAAGTAATAATGCACATCAGAAACCTAAGAGAATAAGGCAAGTTCTAGAACGGATAAGTCTTTGGATTTGCTAAACTGAGCATGACTGAGCTATCAGGGAAGTTAAATTTGGAAGTAAAAAAAATACTGGCATGGCAGAGAATGGATACATGTATATATGTGGCTGTGTCTCTTAGCTGTTCACCTGAAACTTTTAGATTTGCCAATACAAAATGACAAAAAAAAAAATGCTGGCAACAGCTGAAGACAGGCTGAAAGAGGCAATGAATGGAAAAGAAAATGTTAGATAATCAGAAAGTGAGGTAGCATTAAAAAATTATTGTTTTCAAGATGAGAAAAAAAAAACAAAATATATGGTTGACAGATAAAAGAAGCTAAGACATACAAATTTTCCAAGAATTTCACATTTTCAGAGTTCACCGTGTGTTTCTGATGGTCACGAATCAAAGACATCTCTGTCACAGGAGTCCTTTTTGGAGGCTATTCTCCTGAGAACCAGTCATGCTAATATTGAAACATCTAAAGCAGATAGAATAGTTTTGCACAAACACAAAGACACATAGACCAAAGGACCAAAACAGAAAGCCCCCAGAAACAGAGAGTTATTAGTTTAACGAGTTTATTGTTTGATGAAGGAGGCATCACACATACATTTTCTTTTACTCACAGACTTAGTAAACGGTGTTGGAATAGTGTGCTGACAATGGAGAGGTCGGCATGAGATAGGGATCTAAATTAACTTCAGTTGGGTTAAGTTCAGGGTTTTCTTTTTTTTAGTTCAGCTAAAATTTTCTGCCTGCTGGGTCTATTTCTGAAAAAGGGAGTTGAAGTCACCAACGATAGTAACGAAATCATCTATTTCTCCTTGTATAATAATTCTATTTTTGCTTCATGTAGTTTGATGCTCTGTCACTGGTATCTACACATTAAGAACTGTTACGCCTTCGTGGGAGATTGGCCCCTCTATCATTAGCTAATGCCTTTCTTTATTCCTGATAACTTTCTTTAAAGTCTGCTCTGTTCAAAATTAGTATAGCTATTCCTGCTTTCTGATGATTACTGTTAGCATGGTATATTTTTTCTCAATTGACTTTTATTCTATATGTGTCTTTTATTTTAAATGGGTTTTGTTGTAAATAACGTATAGTTGGACCATATTTTTTGAGCTACTCTGATAAAGTATTTTAATTGGTAAATGTAGACCACTAACATTCAAAGTGATTATTGATATAGCTGGCTTAACATCTACCATGTTCATCACTACGTTTATTTCTTGCCCTCACTTTTGTTCCTATTCTTGTCTCCCACTCTTTTTCTGCCTCATATTGTTTTAATTGAACATTTCCTACGCTCCATTTTCTCTCCTTTCTTAGCATATCAGCTTTACTTCTTTTTTTACGTTTTTTTGGTGGTTGCCCTAGAGTTTGCATTTACATCTAATCTAAGTCTACATTCAAATATACTGTACCACTTCACAGCTAGTGAGTACCTTATAACAACACAATACTATCGTCCCTCCCATTCCTTGTATGACTGTTGTCATTCATCTCACTTAGAGGTAAGCATACACAAGCATATATATATATATCTTTTGTGTGTATATATAAAAACATATAAAGATATAAACATAAGTATATATAACCAAATACACTGTTGGCATTATCTTCAACAAACTGCTGTTAGATCAATTAAGAATATGAAAAAGTATTTTATTTTACTTTGACTTATTCCTTTTTTGATATTCTTCTTTCCTTTATGTAGATCTGAGGTTCTACATATTATTTTCCCTCTCTATATAGAACTTCCTTTCATGTTTCTCATAAGGCAGATCTATGGGTAACAAATTGCTTTAATTTTTGTTCACCTGAGGAAGCTTTTATTTCTCCTTTACTTTTGAAGATAATTTCACAGAGTACAGAATTCTAGGTTGGTAGTTTTATTCTC
The DNA here is from genome assembly GCF_049115385.1 of Moschus berezovskii. Taxonomy (NCBI): domain Eukaryota; kingdom Metazoa; phylum Chordata; class Mammalia; order Artiodactyla; family Moschidae; genus Moschus; species Moschus berezovskii. The sequence continues at coordinate 35,570,761 of NC_142466.1, read as the reverse complement.
TCAACACAAATATTTCATTACACTTTCTTTTGCTTGCCTGGTTTCTGACGAGAAGTTAACTCTGCTCCTCTAGAGGTAAGGTGTGTTTTTTATTTTAGGAATTATCTTTGCTACTCTGTAGTTTGCAGGTGACAGATATATCAAGAGGTTATTTTTTGGTGTTCACCCTATTCAGTGTTCTCTTACCTTACTGGATTTATGGTTTGGTGTCTAACATTAATTGTGGAAATGATCAAACATTATTGTTTCAAACATTATTCTGTTCCTTTCTTTTCCTCCTAGTGTTCCCATACAACACCTGTTGTACTCGTCCTACAGTCCTTGGACATTCTGTTCTGTTTTTAATCAGTCTGTGTTCTCTTTGCTTTTCAGTTTTTGAGGATTCTATTCAGGACTATATTGCTCTAGCCTCTAGCTCAGAGACTCTTTCCTCAGCCACGTCCAGTCTAATAAGTCCATCAAAGGCAGCTTTCATTTCTGTTAGAGTGTTTTCATCTCTCGCATTTCTTTTTGGTTCTTTCTTAGGACTTCCATCTTTCTGTTTACACTGCCCATCGGTTCCTGTAGGCAGGCTCTCTGCTTCACCCACAGAGGCCACAGCATATTCACCATAGTTGTTTGAAACCCCCAGATCCCTGCTATGTCTGGTTTAGATGTTTACTCGGTCTCCTCAAACTGTGTTTTTTGCCTATTGGTCTGCCTTGTAATCTTTCTTGGTGGTTAAATATGATGTCCATGATAAAAGAAACTGCTGTAAATCAGTGTGGTCACATGGTGGTGAGGGGTGGGGGAGAGGAAACATTCTACATTCCTATGATTAAGTCACAGTCCTTAAGGGAGCCTGTGTCTCTGGACTGGGAACTTCTCTTCTCAGTTTTTCATCTCACGTAGATGGGACAGGATGGCCAGAGTGGGCTGGAGTTCCCAGGTCAGTTAGACACTGGTTAAATACTCTCCCCTGAGGGTAGACCTTGTTAAGAATAGTCAACTCTGGTATATTTCAGAATGGTTCCTTTTCTCCTTACCCTGCAGGATGCCCAAAGGGATTTTTCTCCTCTGTTTACTGTGGGAATCTGGCAGAGCTTCTAGAGGCAAATCTCACATTAGGAGGGGAGGGGCTTCACATGAGGGGTTCCCATGTGGTTCTTAACTCCCCAAATTGTTCACACTAAGCCTCGACCAATTCATCCACCACAGCTGAGGTCTTCCAGTCCCGGCTTTGGCTCTGTACACCATACTCCCTGTATTTGCCCTTCTGACCCTCTGGTATTGCGGGTAGGGATCTGCCCTGTATCCTCCCCTTTCCTTTGGCTCCAAAATGAATTGTGGCTTTTTCAAGTCTGTTAAGTTCTTTACATGTTTTTAGGACAGAGTGGTGACTTCAAGCTCCTTACATGCAAAACCAGAAACCAGAAGTCAAGTTCAGAAGGTTTTTGTTTCCCTATAATTTGATTTTTTAAAAACTAGTCAGTGTTAGAAATTGCTGACAATGCCTTTCAAATCCAGAGGTAAAGCCTCTGCCAGTTTAATGCAACCAGTGAAAATTCAAGGAAACACAAGTTTTAATGTGTATTGCCCATTGGTCACATCAATTACATCAGCCTGACCTATTTTCATCTCTGAGACCTGAACCCTTTTCTGATGTGTGTCCAGTGTTCCAGTTTCTCACTGCGAACAGCAGAGCCTCCACTGTGAATTCCAATCACCAGCCTCATAGTCAGACCCTTTTCTACCTCCTGGATTTCAGTCTACCATATACCTCAAGCTCAGGTCCTGCCAATGCTCAGAGCAGAGCAGCAGCAGCAGAGCGGAATAAGATTTCTGGATGGCAAATAATGCACTCACCTTAAAAGTAATTTTTAAAATTACACAAGCAGATTATCTTCCAAAGAGTACAGCATGAAAAGGGAAGGGGAGGAAAAGTAACTTTACAGTGGCAAGACCTGACAAACACTATCTCAAGCCAAGTGATTAGGTTTAGCCTCAACAGTAGTAAGCCAGGTTGATGGCTCAAACGGTTAGCCTGCAATGCAAGAGACTCAGGTTCGATCCCTGGGTCAGGAAGTTCCTATGAAGGGAATGGCTTCCCACCCCAATATTATTGCCTGGAGAATTCAATGGACAGAGGATGCTGGTTGGCCACAGTTCACAGGGTCGCAAAGACTCGGACACGACTGAGCGACTAACACTTTTCACTTTTTAAGCAGCAAAATGGTTTCAAATAATACCTAGGGATGATGATGCTACACGCACACATTGTTCATAGCTAAAATAAGATAAAATTCGAAAGATAAAATTATTTTGAAAGTGCTGTGGACTGAATTCAGTTCAGCCGCTCAACCATGTCCAACTCTTTGCGACCCCACGGACTACAGCACATCAGGCTTCCCTGTCTATAACTATCTCCTGAAGCTTGCTGAAACTCATGTCCATCGAGTCAGTGATGCCATCTAACCATCTCAGAACTGCATTCCCCCAAAATTCATATATTGAAACCCTGATCCCCAGTGTGATGGCATTTGGAGATGAGGCCTTTGGAAGATAATTAGATTCAGATCAGATCCTGAGAGTGGGGTCCTCATGACTAATGCCCTTATAGTAAGAACCTCTAGAGACCTCTCTCTCTCTACCTGTGGAGACACAAAGAGAAGGTGACCATCTGTAAACCAGGTAGAAAGCTCTCACCGGAACCAAACCATGCTAGCAACCTGATCTCTCACTTTCAGGCTCCAAAACTGTGAGAAAATTAATTTCTCTTGTTTAAGCTACCCAATCTATGGTATTTTGTTATGGCAGCCTGAGTTGACTAGTACAGAAAGGCAACTTGAGAAATATCACATAAAGAGCAATAAAAATAGTCATCCCTTTTATAGCCAATAATTCTACATTGGTGAAGTTAAACTTTCAGAGACAACTCAAACATATAACAAAACTATACACATTAAAATATTCACTACTTAGTTTTAAGCTTTTAAGACAGTAACAAACTAAATGTTTAAGAAAGAAGAAATGAATAAGTAAACTGTGGTGTTCCACTTGATCTAATATGACATCATTTAAAAGCATTACGAAAATTATATAGGCTTATGGGAAATGCTTATAATAAAACTAAGTGCAAACCAAAAGCAAAAATCTACAATATGAGGCTAACCATGTAAAGAAATATGGGCAAGATATAAAAGGGTTAGCTATAAACAAAATTTCATTTGTTGGAAAACATTTTTTCTTTTATTTTTGTTTAAGGTTACAAGACGGAGAAGGCAATGGCAAGCCACTCCAGTACTCTTGCCTAGCAAATCCCATGGATGGAGGAGCCTGGTAGGCTGTAGTCCATGGGGTCACTAAGTCGGACACGACTGAGCGACCTCACTTTCACTTTTCACTTTCACACATTGGAGAAGGAAATGGCAACCCACTCCAGTGTTCTTGCCTAGAGAATCCCAGGGACGGAGGAGCCTGGTGGGCTGTCGTCTATGGGGTCGCACAGAGTCGGACACGACTGAAGCGACTTCACAGCAGCAGCAAGGTTACAAGAAATCTGACTCAAAAATGTATTTGTCAGTAACTTTGGATAGATCTTTTCTTAAGCTTAATCACATCCTAAATGTTAAATTATAGAGAATTGAGTTTTTCCAACAATAGTCACTATACTCAAAAAAGTGAGAATGAAAAAAAATTTTTTTAAAGAAAACCATCAATTTTCTCTACTACATACTTTTTTATTACGTTACTACTTACACAGAGAGGGTTTCCAAAGCATCTTCAAAGATATCCTGGGGGAACAAAAAACACAATGAGTGTCTCAGGAATCAAGAACTTTAAATATAAAAGAGTCTCATGTGTGTGTGTGCACGCGTGTGTGCACGTGTGTGCGCATGTGTGTGCGCGCGTGCGTGCGCATGTGCCCAAGCACATGTGTGCATGCCTCCCAGCAACAGTGGGGAGTTTGGGTGGGCTGCAGTAGAACTACTCCACTTAATGCTCACTAATATAATTCCTTTCAGAGAAATCAAGCACATGAATGTAAGTGAGATTTAACTTAGGTAAGATTAAAAAATAATAATAATAAGACTGGTAAAATACTCAGCTAGCAATCAAACTGGGCTAATTTGAAGAAACTGACTCCTCTAAAGGAGTCTTCAGTCTCATTCAACCCAGAAGCACAATGAAACAAATAACAGGACTTGCCCGATTCAGTCATGTCTTTCTCCCTGGCTGGCCACGTTAGCACCCCTGGGCCTTTGTGTCACATCCAACTCCACTACGCACCCAGAAAGTCTCCCAGCCGCCAGACTGTTCTCTACAACATAGAAGGCAGCCTTTTGTTTATGCCACTGGCCTGTTCAAAAGTTGCATCAGGAGAAAAACCCAAACACACACAACACACACACACATGCACACTCACATCTGCTTACAAATCCACACATGCACCCCACACTCATACACACTGACTGACATTCACAAGCTCACCCATAACCTCACAGACACACACACTTAGAAACACACATACACTCAGACACAAACTTACACAAAGTTCCCTCATAGCTGCAAAAATCAAATCCAAGCTCCTCATCCAATTATCTGGGACCTACTATAATCTAGTCGAATCTTCAAAGCCTCCTTCCCTCACATTCCTACCACCATTTCCACAGCCACACACGGGACCTCCCTGTCCTCCCTGCCTCCACACTTCACACGTGCCATTCAATTCTTCACATAATAGCTGAAGTTACTCTTATCTTTCTCTTCTTTAATACGCTCACATCATACTACTGCTTTCAGTTCAGTTCAGTCGCTCAGTCGTGTCCGACTCTCTGCGACCCCATGAATCACAGCACACCAGGCCTCCCTGTCCATCACCAACTCCCGGAGTTCACTCAAGCTCATGTCCATCGAGTTGGTGATGCCATCCAGCCATCTCATTCTCAGTCATCCCCATCTCCTCCCACCCCCAATCCCTCCTAGCATCAGACCCTTTTCCAGTGAGTCAACTCGTCGCATGAGGTGGCCAAAGTATTGCAGTTGCAGCTTTAGCATCAGTCCTTCCAATGAACACCCAGGATTGATCTCCTTTAGAATGGGCTGGTTGGATCTCCTTGCAGTCCAAGGGACTCTCAAGAGTCTTCTCCAGCACCACAGTACTGCTTTCAGTTCAGTTCAGTTCAGTTCAGTCGCTCAGTCGTGTGCGACTCTCCGCGACCCCATGAATCACAGAACGCCAGGCTTCCCTGTCTATCACCAACTCCCGGAGTTCACTCAAACTCATGTCCACAGAGTCGGTGATGCCATCCAGCCATCTCATTCTCTGTCGTCCCCTTCTCCTCCCGCCCCCAACCTTTCCCAGCATCAGAGTCTTTTCCAGTACTGCTTTAGACCTCTTTAAAAGTTTTCCACTGCACGTAGAATAAATCCAAATTTAATAAACATCCAAGACCTATTGTATAGTATAAGAAATATTCAATATCTTATAATATCCTATAATTGAAAAGTTTTTGAAAAACAATATATATGCACAATATATGTATGTGCATGTATATAATAACCTATAATGGGAAAGTTTCTGAAAAAGAATATATATACACAATACATGTGTGTGCATGTGTGTGTATGGATGCTTAGTTGCTCAGTCATGTCTGACACTTTGCAACCCTTTGGACTATAGCCCACCAGATTCCTCTGTCCATGGAATTTTCCAGGCAAGAATACTGGAGTGGGTTGCCATTTCTTCCTCCATGGATCATTCTGATCAAACAATTGAACCCATGTTTCCTGTGTTTCCTGCACTGCAGGCAAATTCGTTACCCACTGAACCATCAGGGGAGGCATATATATATATATATATATATATATATGTATAACTGAATCACTTTGCTATAAACTTGTGTTGTGTGCTTAGTCCTGTTATTTGTTTCATTGTGCTTCTGGGTTGAATGAGACTGATGAGTGTGTGCTTAGTTGCTCAGTCGTGTCCAACTCTTGCAACTCCATAGACTGTAGCCTGCCAGGCTCCATGGGATTCTCCAGGCAAGAATACTGGAGTGGATTGTCATCTCCTTCTCCAGGGGATCTTCCCAACCCAGGAATCGAACCCAGGTCTCCTGCATTGCATGCAGACTCTTTTACCGACTGAGCTACGAGGGAAGCCTATATAATATAAACTTGAAACACTGTTGCTGCTGCTGCTGCGTCACTTCAGTCGTGTCCGACTCTGTGTGACCCCATAGACAGAAGCCCACCAGGCTCCCCCGTCCCTGGGATTCTCCAGGCAAGAACACTGGAGTGGGTTGCCATTTCAACTATATTTCAATCTTTAAAAAGAACAAGGTAGAGTCCTGAAAGAAAAATAAAATTCAAATTCCTTCTCAAAAATCTATGAAGCCCCTAAACGACCCTGCCAGCCTCTGACTACCCCTCTGCCCACTGGCCCCCATACTCACTTCACTTCAGCCACAGGCTGTCCTTCTGTTCCATGCACAAGCCAAACTCTTCCCATGCCTCTCTGCATATCTCTTTCCTAGAATGTTCTTCACTCAACTCTTCCTATGGCTGACTCACTCTCATCTTTCCATTTTCAAGGCCTCTGATAAACATATTAAAATTACTAAGAATAGCAGCATACTAATAGTTTCCCATCATCTGATTTCTTTCATTCTCAATACCATTCTTAATATCATAATCTCTAATCATCTCATTTGTTTATGTGGTTACAATCTGTCTCCATCTGGGCAGGTTCTCAATTATCATGTCTACACAGAAATCACCAGAGCTTGGCACAGAGTTGTTGCTCAAGATACATGTTGCTGAATGAATGAATTGAGCTTGGGCCATCAGGGCAGTGATCACATCACCCCATTTAGAGCTATAGCACAGAAATGAAGAAAGAGGATCCAAGAGCTTTTCTCTCATTTGATTATTAATACTGAACAATGTATATACCATACTATGGCTTCCTGGTGGCTCAGATGGTAAAGAATCCGCCTCCAATGCAGGAGACTAGGGCTCAATCCCTGGGTCGGTAAGATACCCTGAAAAAGGGTTTGGCAACCCACTCCAGTATTCTTGCCTGGAGAATCCCATGGACAGAGGTGCCTGGTGGGCTACAGTCCATGGGGTTGCAAAAGACTCAGACACAACTGAGAGACCAAACACGTACAACATACTGACTCTGCAGGCAGGCAGGAAACAAAATGTGTAAATACGAAAAAGAAGAAACATTCTAAGTAGTTCAACTAGGTAACCTGGGGTCTAAGGAAGGAGCAGGATTCAGGAGAAAATTACTTTTATTGCAGCAGCAACTGAACTTTACACCTTTTCTTAACAAGCATGTTTAAAAGTTCCTAAATTAAAGAAAATCCAAAAGCCGCATGTCCCACCCTTACTTCGGTCTTGTCCCTTGGTCTAGTTTCATGCTATACCCCACATCCTGAGCAGTCGCCGCTAGGTAGTGTCTACCAAGTCTGGAGAATTATAGAAACTCTTCCTTCTCACTTAGAATTGGGAGAAACCCACTATGGCAGTAATTTTCTCCTAAATCCTGCTGCTTCCTTAGACCCCAGATTACCTAGCTGAACTACTTAGAACGTTTCTTAGAACTGAGTTGAAAATTTGGGATCCCTGATCTATTGATCTACATTCATACCATACTCTATAAGGGAGGTGGACTCAGGGGCAATTCCATCTTATTCCTCATTCTCCAGAGACTAATGACTGGAGCAAAATTAGAAACTCATAAACCAGCCACTGAAAGAAAAAGGAGCTGGTCCTATAGCAAAAGAACCTAAGCCAATATATAGGCTTCTCTGGCCTATATGAAAATTTCTAAGAAAAGACTCCTTTCTCCAAATCAAAAGTCTGAAGAGGCTCTTGGCATCACCAACCTTGTCATTTTGAATCACAGCCCAGTGTCCCACATTCCAGGACACAGGCTTACCATCTGAAGGGTTGCAGAGAAGGTGAAAGACTAGGCTCTCCAGGAACCCAGTTCTAGCTGTGGTGACCAATTAAATTTACCTGTGCCAGACACCAGCTCATGGTCCCTCCAGCATTCCTGTTAACCCCACCCAGGCAGACCTGAACCAGGAAGGGGGAATGCAGAGAGCATGCTCCTGAGAGCTTCTGAGCACCTGACCTCCTCCTCACAAACCTCAACCCAGAGCAGAGCACACAGCAGGCACAGAGACACTGAGTGGGCTTCAGGAAAGATAGCTCAGAAAGCCAGCTCTCCTTTTAAAAAGAAACACGGCTAATGTTTACACTTAAACAAGTAATACCCCTATACCCATCTCAGTGTTATAGTTTTTCCATTAGTCATGTACTGATGTGAGAGATAGACCATGAAGAAGGCTGAGCACCGAAGAACTGATGCTTTTGAACTGTGGTGCTGGAGAAGGCTCTTGAAAGTCCCTTGGACAGCAAGGAGATCAAACCAGTCAATCCTTAAGGAAATCAACCCCGAATATTCACTGGAAGGACTGATGCTGAAGCTCAATCTCCAGTACTTGGCCCACCTGATGCAAAGAGCTGACTCACTGGAAAAGACCCCGATGCTGGGAAAGACTGAGGGCAAGAGGAGTAGGGGGAGACAAAGGATGAGATGGTTAGATGGCATCACTTGACTCAGGAGTTTGAGCAAACTCTGGGAGACAGTGAAGGAAGGGAATCCTGGCATGCTGCAGTTCATAAAGTCGCAAAGAGTCGGACACGACTTAGTGACTGAACAACAGCAACAATCCATCTCAAAAAAAGAAACACTAAGCTATATCCAGTAAGAAGTCATCTTCATTTGAGTAACACCTCACCCTTTATCATATGCAGTATGTGCCTGAGTGCTCAGTCTCTTCAGTCACGTCAAACTGTTTGTGACCCTATGGACTGTAACCCATCAGGCTCCTCTGTCCGTGGGATTCTCCCCACAAGAATACTGGAGTGGGTTGCCATGTCCTCCCCCAGGGGATCTTCTTGACCCAGGGATCGAACCCACGTCTCCCACATTGCTGGCAGATTCTTTACCCCTAAGCCACGGAGGAAGCCCCTATCATATGCAGCGGGTTCTATAAATAAAACATTCTGTACAACATGGAAACCACAGCTAACAATACTGCACTGCATATTTGAAAGTTGTTCAAAGAGCTGATATTGAAAATTTTCATCATACACACAAACAAACTATGACTATGTGATGTGATGGATGTGTTCAGTTCAGTGCAGTTCAGTCGCTCAGTCGTGTCCGACTCTCTGCGACCCCATGAACCACAGCATGCCAGGCCTCCCTGTTTATCACCAACTCCCGGAGTCCACCCAAACCCATTGAGTTGGTGATGCCATCCAACCATCTCATCCTCTGTTGTCCCCTTCTCCTCCTGCACTCAATCCTTCCCAGCATCAGGGTCTTTTCCAATGACTCAGCTCTTTGCATCAGGTGGCCAAAATACTGGAGTTTCAGCTTCAACATCAGTCCTTCCAATGAACACCCAGGACTGATCTCCTTTAGGATGGACTGGTTGGATCTCCTTGCGGTCCAAGGGACTCTCAAGAGTCTTCTCCAACACCACAGTTCAAAAGCATCAATTCTTCAGTGCTCAGCTTTCTTTATAGTCCAACTCTCACATCCATACATGACCACTGAAAAAACCATAGCCTTGACTAGACAGACCTTTGTTGGCAAAGTAATGTCCCTGCTTTTTAATACGCTGTCTAGGTTGGTCATAACTTTCCTTCCAAGGAGTAAGCATCTTTTAATTTCATGGCTGCGATCACCATCTGCAGTGATTTTGGAGCCCAGAAAAATAGTCAGCTACTGTTTCCACTGTTTCCCCATCTATTTGCCATGAAGTGATAGGACCGGATGCCATGATCTTAGTTTTTTGAATGTTGAGCTTTAAGCCAACTTTTTCACTCTCCTCTTTCACTTTCATCAAGAGGCTCTTTAGTCCTTCACTTTCTGCCATAAGGGTGGTGTCATCTGCATATCTGAGGTTATTGATATTTCTCCCAGCAATCTTGATTCCAGCTTGCGCTTCCTCCAGCCCAGCGTTTCTCATGATGTGAGATGTGAGATGGATGTGTTAACTATTATGGTAATCATTTCACAATACAGTCATGCATCAAATCATTTAAGTTGCACTCCTTAAACCTACATGATGTTATAGGTTAACTATAGCTCACAAAGCTGGGGGAAATTTTTTAATTAAAAATAATGTTAAAATCAATTGTTTCCATTTAGATGAATAATAAAACTTTAATAGAATGCCTTCACATAACAGAGAAAATCCACCAGAGTTCTAGGATATTATTCTAATAAACTAGAAATGAGAAAGAGAAATAGAAAAAAAGCAAGAGAGAAGGAAAAAAGAGGAAGAAAACTTTGTCTCTAAAGACCAGACAAAAGGTGATTTTTTTCTCACTTAAAAAAAAGAAAAGGAGTTTCCCTGGTGACTCAGATGACAGAGAATCTGCCTGCAATGCGGAAGACCCAATTGGATCTCTGGGTTGGGAAGATCCCCTAGAGAAGAGAAAGCTACTCATTCCAGTATTCTTGCCTGGAGAATTCCATGGACAGAGGCTACAGTCCATGGGGTCACAAAGAGTTGGACATGACTGACACACAAAGAGAAGAACTAAGATTAAATGAGTGCCTAACATGTGTCAGGCACTTTACAAAGCTCCTCCCAATTTGTAGCAAGTAAATTCAGTCACAAGTAACTACCTGAGCAATATTACACAGCTGGTAAGTGAAGGATTTGATTGAGGTCATATCTGAATGGTCTAGTGGTTTTCCCTACTTTCTTCAATTTAAGTCTGAACTTCGCAATAAGGAGTTCATGATCTGAGCCACAGTCAGCTCCTGGTCTTGTTTTCGCTAACTGTATACAGCTTCTCCATCTTTGGTTGCAAAGAATATAATCAATCTGATTTCGGTGTTGACCATCTGGTGATGTCCATGTGTAGAGTCTTCTCTTGTGTTGTTGGAAGAGGGTGTTTGCTATGACCAGTGCATTCTCTTGACAAAACTCTATTAGCCTTTGCCCTGCTTCATTCCGTGCTCCAAGGCCAAATTTGCCAGTTACTCCAGGTGTTTCTTGACTTCCTACTTTTGCATTCCAGTCCCCTAGAATGAAAAGGACATCTTTTTTGGGTGTTAGTTCTAAAAGGTCTTGTAGGTCTTCATAGAACCGATTAACTTCGGCTTCTTCAGCATTACTGGTTGGGGCATAGGCCTGGATTACTGTAATATTGAATGGTTTGCCTTGGAAACGAACAGAAATCATCCTGTCATTTTTAAGATTGCATCCAAGTACTGCATTTCGGACTCTTTTGTTGACCATGATGGCTACTCCATTTCTTCTAAGGGATTCCTGGATCTGATTGATAGAGTGCCTGATGAACTCTGGACGGAGGTTCGTGACATTGTACAGGAGACAGGGACCAAGACCATCCCCATGGAAAAGAAATGCAAAAGAGCGAAATGGCTGTCTGAGGAGGCCTTACAAATAGCTGTAAAAAGAAGAGAGGCGAAAAGCAAAGGAGAAAAGGAAAGATATAAGCATCTGAATGCAGAGTTCCAAAGAATAGCAAGGAGAGATAAGAAAGCCTTCCTCAGTGATCAATGCAAAGAAATAGAGGAAAACAACAGAATAGGAAAAACAAGAGACCTCTTCAAGAAAATTAGAGATTCCAAGGGAACTTTTCATGCAAAGATGGGCTCGATAAAGGACAGAAATGGTATGGACCTAACAGAAGCAGAAGATATTAAGAAGAGGTGGCAGGAATACACAGAAGAACTGTACAAAAAAGATCTTCACGACCAAGATAGTCACGATAATGTGATCACTGACCTAGAGCCAGACATCTTGGAATGTGAAGTCAAGTGGGCCTTAGAAAGCATCACTACGAACAAAGCTAGTGGAGGTGATGGAATTCCAGTGGAGCTATTTCAAGTCTTGAAAGATGATGCTGTGAAAGTGCTGCACTCAATATGCCAGCAGATTTGGAAAACTCAGCAGTGGCCACAGGACTGGAAGAGGTCAGTCTTCATTCCAATCCCAAAGAAAGGCAATGCCAAAGAATGCTCAAACTACCGCACAATTGCACTCATCTCACACGCTAGTAAAGTCATGCTCAAAATTCTCCAAGCCAGGCTTCAGCAGTATGTAAACCGTGAACTCCCAGATGTTCAAGCAGGTTTTAGAAAAGGCAGAGGCACCAGAGATCAAATTGCCAACATCCGCTGGATCATGGAGAAAGCAAGAGAGTTTCAGAAAAACATCTATTTCTGCTTCATTGACTATGCCAAAGCCTTTGACTGCGTGGATCACAATAAACTGTGGAACATTCTGAAAGAGATGGGAATCCCAGACCACCTGACCTGCCTCTTGAGAAACCTGTATGCAGGTCAGGAAGCAACAGTTAGAACCGGTCATGGAACAACAGACTGGTTCCAAATAGGAAAAGGTGTACGTCAAGGTTGTATATTGTCACCTTGCTTATTTAACTTATATGCAGAGCACATCATGAGGAACGCTGGGCTGGAAGAAGCACAAGCTGGAATCAAGATTGCTGGGAGAAATATCAATAACCTCAGATATGCAGATGACACTACCCTTATGGCAGAAAGTGAAGAGGAACTCAAAAGCCTCTTGATGAAAGTGAAAGAGGAGAGTGAAAAGGTTGGCTTGAAGCTCAACATTCAGAAAACAAAGATCATGGCATCTGGTCCCATCACTTCATGGGAAATAGATGGAAAAACAGTGGAAACAGTGTCAGACTTTGTTTTCTTGGGCTCCAAAATCACTGCAGATGCTGATTGCAGCCATGAAATTAAAAGACGCTTGCTCCTTGGAAGGAAAGTTATGACCAACCTTGATAGTATATTAAAAAGCAGAGACATTACTTTGCCGACCAAGGTCCGTCTAGTCAGGGCAATGGTTTTTCCTGTGGTCATGTATGGATGTGAGAGTTGGACTGTGAAGAAAGCTGATCGCCGAAGAATTGATGCTTTTGAACTGTGGTGTTGGAGAAGACTCTTGAGAGTCCCTTATACTGCAAGGAGATCCAACCAGTCCATTCTAAAGGAGATCAATCCTGGATGTTCATTGGAGGGACTGATGCTAAAGCTGAAACTCCAATACTTTGGCCACCTCATGAGACGAGTTGACTCACTGGAAAAGACTCTGATGCTGGGAAAGGTTGGGGGCGGGAGGAGAAGGGGACGACAGAGAATGAGATGGCTGGATGGCATCACCGACTCTGTGGACATGGGTTTAAGTGTACTCCGGGAGTTGGTGATGGACAGGGAGGCCTGGCGTGCTGTGATTCATGGGGTCGCGGAGAGTCGGACACGACTGAGCGACTGAACTGAACTGAACTGAACTGAAGTGAAGGAACTGAGATTCAACTCCAGATTTAACCTCAAAGTATTTTTTTAATGTTAATTAAGAAAAACATCCAAAACTTGGAGCTAAGGCCATTGGGCAGGAGTGGAGAAGCGGAGGAGAGAAGGGGGCATCATATCTCTGGAGGTAATACTGCAGACTGTCGCACAAATCCTCCCAAGGATTCTTGAATTCTCTCAGATGATTTCCTTGTGTTTGACTTGGTTATTTATTATCAGATTAGAGCCAGAGCATCTCCTGCGGAGGTATGGGTCCTCAGTCACCTGCCGCAGTGGCAGGGGGTCTGGATGCAGCAGACCTGGTATGGTATAAGCCCTCTTGGAGGAGGTCGCCACTAAAACCACCAAAGAGCCGCCAGAACTTACACAGGGCTAGAGGAACAGACTCTTAGAGGGCACAAACAAACTCTTGTGCATACCAGGACCCAGGAGAAAGGAGCAGTGACCCCACAAGAGAGTGAGTGTCCACACTAGCCTGTGAGTGTCTAGGAGTCTCTGGCAGAGGCATGGGGCACTGGTGGCCTAGTGTAGGGTCGGGGCACTTACTGTAGCAGTGCATGCATGGGACCTTTTGAAGGAGACTGCCATTATCTTCATTGCCTCCACCACAGTTTGGCCTCAGGTCAAACAACAGGGAGGGAACACAGCCCTGTCCATCAACAGAAAATTGGTATAAAGTATTACTGACCATGGCCCAGCCCATAAGACCCAGTTTCCCCCTCAGTCAGTCTCTCCCATCAGGAAGCTTCCATAAGCTTCTTATCCTTCTCCATCAGAGGGCAGACAGAAAACCACAATCACGGAAAACTAATTAAACTGGTCACATGGACCAAAGCCTTGTCTAACTCAATGAAACTATGAGCCATGCCATGTAGGGCCACCCAGGACAGACGGGTCATGGTGGAGAATTCAGACAAAATGTGGTCCACTGGAGAAGGGAATGGCAAACCACCTTCAGTATTCTTGCCTTGAGAACCCCATGAACAGTATGAAAAGGCAAAAAGATAGGACATGGAAAGATGCACTCCCCAGGTCAGTAGGTGCCCAATATGCTACTGGAAATCAGTGGAGAAATAACTCAAGAAAGAATGAAGAGATGGAGCCAAAGCAAAAACCCAGTTGTGAAGGTGACTGATGATGGAAGTAAAGTCCGATGCTGTAAAGAACAATAATGCATAGGAACCTGAAATGTTAGGTCCATTCAGTTCAGTTCAGTTCAGTCGCTCAGTCGTGTCTGACTCTCCGCGACCCCATGAATCACTGCACACCAACTCCCAGAGTTCACTCAGACTCAAGTCCACAGAGTCGGTGATGCCATCCCATGGATCAAGGCAAATTGGAAGCGGTCAAACAGGAGATGGCAGGAGTGAACATCAACATTTTAGGAATCAGTAAACTAAAATGGACTGGAATGGGTGAATTTAACTCAGATGACCATTATATCTACAACTGTGGGCAAGGATCCCTTAGAAAAAATGGAGTAGCCATCATAGTCAACAAAAGAGTCCAAAATGTAGTACTTGGATGCAATCTCAAAAATAACAGAATAATCTCTGTTCCCTTCCAAGGCAAACTATTCAATATTACAGTAATCCAAGTCAATGCCCCGACCAGTAATGCTGAAGAAGCTGAACAGTTCTATGAAGACCTACAAGATCTTCTAGAACAAACACCCCAAAATGATATCATTTTCATTATAGGGGACTGGAATGCAAAAGTAGGAAGTCAAGAGATACCTGGAGTAACAGACAAATTTGGCCTTGGAGTACAAAACAAAGCAGATCAAAGGCTAACAAAGTTTCGCCAAGACTACGCACCATTCATAGCAAACACCCTCTTCCAACAAAACAAGAGAAGACTCTACACACAGATGGTCAATATCGAAATTAGATTGATTATATTTTTTGCAGGCAAAGATGGAGAAGCTCTATACAGTCAGCAAAAACAAAGACCAAGAGCTGACTGTGGCTCAGATCATGAACTCCTTATTGCCAAATTCTGATTGAAGTTGAACAAAGTAGGGAAAACTACTAGACCATTCAGGTATGACCTAAATCAAATGCCTTCTGATTATACAGTGGAAGTGACAAATCGATTCAAGGGATTAGATCTCAGAATGCTAAAAGAACTATGGACAGAGGTTCGTGATATTGTACAGGAGGCAGTGATCAAGACCGTCCCCAAGAAAAAGAAATGCAAAAAGGCAAAATGGTTGTCTGAGGAGGCCTTACAAATCGATGAGAAAAGAAGAGAAGCTAAAGGCAAAGGAGAAAAGCAAAGATATACACATTTGAATGCAGAGTTCCAAAGAATAGCAAGGAGAGATAAGAAAGACTTCCTCAGTGATCATTGCAAAGAAATAGAGGAAAACAATAGAATGGGAAAGACTAGAGATCACTTCAAGAAAATCAGAGATACCAAGGGAACATTTTATGCAAAGATGGGCACAATTAAGGATAGAAATAATATGGACCTAACAGAAGCAACAGTCAGAACTCTACATGGAACAACAGACTGGTTCCAAATAGGAAAAGGAGTGCGTCAAGGTTATATATTGTCACCCTGCTTATTTAACTTATATGCAGAGTACATCATGAGGAACGCTGGGCTGGAAGAAGCACAAGCTGGAATCAAGATTGCTGGGAGAAATATCAATAACCTCAGATATGCAGATGACACCACCCTTATGGCAGAAAGTGAAGAGGAACTCAAATGCCTCTTGATGAAAGTGAAAGAGGAGAGTGAAAAGGTTGGCTTGAAGCTCAACATTCAGAAAACAAAGATCATGGCATCTGGTCCCATCACTTCATGGGAAATAGATGGAAAAACAGTGGAAACAGTGTCAGACTTTATTTTGGGGGGCTCCAAAATCACTGCGGATGCTGATTGCAGCCATGAAATTAAAAGACGCTTACTCCTTGGAAGGAAAGTTATGACCAACCTAGACAGCATATTAAAAAGCAGAGACATTACTTTGCCAACAAAGGTCCGTCTAGTCAAGGCTATGGTTTTTCCCGTGGTCATGTATGGATGTGAGAGTTGGACTGTGAAGAAAGCTGAGCGCCAAAGAATTGATCCTTTTGAACTGTGGTGCTGGAGAAGACTCTTGAGAGTCCCTTGGACTGCAAGGAGATCCAACCAGTCCATTCTAAAGGAGATCAATCCTGGGTGTTCATTGGAAGGACTGATGCTACAGCTGAAACTCCAATACTTTGGCCACCTCATGTGACGAGCTGACTCACTGGAAAAGAGTCTGATGATGGGAAGGATTGGGGGCAGGAGGAGAAGGGGACAACAGAGAATGAGATGGCTGGATGGCATCACTGACTCTGTGGACATGAGTTTGAGTGAACTCCGGGAGTTGGTGATGGACAGGGAGGCCTGGCGTGCTGTGATTCATGGGGTCGCAAAGAGTCGGACACGACTGAGCGACTGAACTGAACAGAAGCAGAAGACATTAAGAAGAGGTGGCAAGAATACACAAAGAACTATACAAAAAAGATTTTCATGACCCAGATATCCACGATGGTGTGATCATTCATCTAAACCCAGACATCCTGGAGTGCAAAGTCAAGTGGGCCTTAGGAAGCATCACTAGGAACAAAACTAGTGGAGGTGATGGAATTCCAGTTGAGCTATTTCAAATCCTAAAAGATGATGCTGTGAAAGTGCTTCACTCAATATGCCAGCAAAATTGGAAAAACTCAGCAATGGCCACAGGACTAGAAAAGGTCAGTTTTCATTCCAATCCCAAAGAATGTTCAAACTACCGCACAATTGCACTCATCTCACACGCTAGTAAAGTAACACTCAAAATTCTCCAAGCCAGGCTTCAACAGTACATGAACCGTGAACTTCCAGATGTTCAAGCTGTATTTAGAAAAGGCAGAGGAACCAGAGATCAAATTGCCAACATCCACTGGGTCACTGAAAAAGCAGGAGAGTTCCAGAAAAACATCTACTTCTGCTTTATTGACTATGCCAAAGCCTTTGACTGTGTGGATCACAATAAATTATGGAAAATTTCTAAAGAGATGGGAATACCAGAACACCTGACCTGCCTCCTGAGAAATCTGTATGCAGGTCAAGAAGCAACAGTTATAACTGGACATGGAACAACAGACTGGTTCCAAATCAGTAAAGGAGTATGTCAAGGCTGCATATTGTCTTCCTGCTTATTTAACTTACATGCAGAGTACATCATGCAAAATGCCAGGCTAGATGAAGCACAAGCTGGAGTGAAGATTGCAGGGAGAAATACCAATAACCTCAGATATGCAGATGACACCACCCTTATGGCTGAAAGTGAAGAACTAAAGAACCTCTTGATGAAAGTGAAAGAGGAGAGTGAAAAAGTTGGCTTAAAACTCAACATTCAGAAAACTAAGATCATAGCATCCGGTCCCATCACTTCATGGCAAATAGATGGGGAAACAATGGAAACAGTGAGAGACTATTTTGGGGGGCTCCAAAATCACTGCAGATGGTGACTGCAGCCATGAAATTAACAGATGCTTGCTCCTTGGAAGAAGAGCTATGACCAACTTAGACAGCATATTAAAAAGCAGAGACATTACTTTGCCAACAAAAGTCCACCTAGTCAAAGATAGGTTTTTCCAAGAGTCATGTATGGATGTGAGAGCTGGACTATAAAGAAAGCTGATCACCGAAGAACTGATGCCTTTCAACTGTGGTGTTGGAGAAGACTCTTCAGAGTCCCTTGGACTGCAAGGAGATCCAACCAGTCAATCCTAAAGGAAATGAGTCCTGGAAATTCATTGGAAGGACTGATGCTAAGCTGAAACTCCAATACTTTGGCCACTTGATGCAAAGAACTGACTCACTGGGAAAGATTCTGATGTTGGGAAAGACTGAAGGCGGGAGGAGAAGGGGACGACAGAGGATGAGATGGTTGGATGGCATCACCGACTCAACGGACATGAGTTTGAGTAAGCTCCAGAAGATGGTGATGGACAGGACAGCCTGGCATGCTGAAGTCCATGGGGTCACAAAGAGTTGGACACATATGAGCGAATGAACTGAACTAGAAGCCAGATACTATGAGATTATTTGTTAATGTGCAGATTTTGGAATGGTAAGAAAACCTCAAAGATTTCAGTTTTATGACCCTGTAGGACACTATCCAGTTTTATCTGTAGCCTAGGGATCTTAAGCTAACATTGTTCTTGTTTGAAGTCTATAAAAACCCAGTTCCACAAACAGCCCGTGAATCAGTTTACCATCTCACTGGTTTCCCTCAGTGATGGGTTAAATAAAAGTTTCAGCACGTCCACTTTATATCTTTATGAGAGTCATATCCGCTCCCTTCCTCAATGGATTCCCATCAGGACCGCTAGGTTTGGCACCTGATCTGCAGGGAACTGCTAGTCAACAGTCTCCCATCCAACACTAAACATCCGTACATCTTCATGCATTTCTCACAGAGCATAACAAGATTTTTCGACCTCTGGTGTTTGCTTCTCCAAACTCACCATCAACTTCCCAGTGCTTCACCACTGCTGGTTTTCACTTCCCCAGTGATTACAACAGCTGGTTTCCCTGAAACTTCCCACCACAAGGTAAGTGTACCATGTGGCTAGTGCTACTAAGTCACTTCAGTCATGTCTGACCCTTTGTATCCTTATGAACTGCAGCCTACCAGGCTCCTCTGTCCATGGGATTCTCCAGGCAAGAATACTGGAGTGGATTGCCATGGTCTTCCCTTCAGGAGTATCTTCCCAACCCAGGGATCAAACCCACATCTCTTATGTCCCCTGCATTGGCAGACGGGTTCTTTACCACTGCACCACTTGGGAAGCCCATGCACCACATGGGGTCCAGTTGAAAGAAATACAGTCAGAGAAGCATCCAGAGTCCTTCCAATTTAAGGAAAGTAATACAAGAAAGGCTTTAGCGTAGTTGATGAAACAGAGATAGATGTTTTTCTGAAATTCCCTTGCTTCCTCTATAATCCAGCAAATGTTGGCAATTTGATCCCTGGTTCCCGTTTCTTTTCTAAACCCAGCTTGGACATCTGGAAGTTCTGGTTTGCATAATGCTGAAGACTAGCATGCAAGACTTTAAGCATGACCTTACTAGCCTGAAAGAGGAGAGTGAAAAGGTTGGCTTGAAGCTCAACATTCAGAAAACAAAGATCATGGCATCTGGTCCCATCACTTCATGGGAAATAGATGGGGAAACAGTGGAAACAGTGTCAGACTTTATTTTGGGGGGCTCCAAAATCACTGTGGATGCTGATTACAGCCATGAAATTAAAAGACGCTTACTCCTTGGAAGGAAAGTTATGACCAACCTAGATAGTCTATTAAAAAGCAAAGAACTTACTTTGCCAACAAAGGTCCGTCTAGTCAAGGCTACGGTTTTTCCAGTGGTCATGTATGGATGTGAGAGTTGGACTGTGAAGAAGGCTGATTGCCGAAGAGTTGATGCTTTTGAACTGTGGTGTTGGAGAAGACTCTTGAGAGTCCCTTATACTGCAAGGAGATCCAACCAGTCCATTCTGGGGGAGATCAGTCCTGGGTGTTCATTGGAAGGACTGATGCTAAAGCTGAAACTGCAGTACTTTGGCCACCTCATGCGACGAGTTGACTCACTGGAAAAGAGTCTGATGCTAGGAGGGATTGGGGGTGGGAGGAGACGGGGACGACAGAGAATGAGATGGCTGGATGGCATCACCGACTCTGTGGACATGAGTTTGAGTGAACTCTGGGAGTTGGTGATGGACAGGGAGGCCTGGCGTGCTATGATTCATGGGGTCGCGGAGAGTCGGACACGACTGAGCAACTGAACTGAACTGAACTTACTAGCCTGGGAGATGTGTGCAATTGTCCAATGGTTAGGTTAGCACATTCTTTGGTACTACTTGAGAACTGGGATGAGGATTGACCTTTTTAAGTCCTGTGGCCACTGCTGGGTCTTCCAGAATCTAATGGCAGACAGCAAAGAGGAACTAAAGAGCCTCTTGTTAAAGGTGAAGGGGGAGAGTAAAAGAGCCGGCTTAAGACTAGATATTAAAAAAAATAAGATCATGGCATCCAGCCCCATTGCTGCATGGCAAACAGTAGGGGGAAAGGGTGGAAGCAGTGACAAAATCCTCTTCTTGGGCTCCAAAATCACTGCAGATGATGATTGCAGCCATGAAATCAGAAGACAACTGCTTCTTGGCAGGAAAGCAATGGCAAACATAGAGAGTGTGTTGAAAAGCAGAGATAATACTCTGCTGACGAAGGTCCATATAATCGAGGCTATGGTCTTCCCGGTGGTCACATATGGTTTTGAAAGCTGAACCATAAAGAAGGTAGACCACCAAAGAACTGATGTCTTTGAATTGTGGTGCTAGAGATGACTCCTGAAAGTCCCGTGGACATCAAAGAGATCAACCCAGTCAATCTTAAGGGAGATCAACCCTGAATATTCACTGCAAGGACTAATGCTGAAGCTGAAGCTCCAGTATTCTGGTCATCTGATGTGAACAGAGGACTCTTTGGAAAAGTCCCTGATGCTGGGAAAGATTGAGGGCAGGAGCAGAGGAGGGCATCAGAGGATGAGATGGCCAGATAGCCAGATGGCATGGCCAATGCAATGGACATGAACTTGGGCAAACTCTGGGAGATGGTGAGGGACAGGGAGGCCTGACATGCTGTAGTACATGGGTTCACAAGGAGTCAGACACAACTGGGCAACTGAACAACACAAGAAAACTCACACTGCCGACAAGAGATGTGCTCAGCAGAAAGCCTCAGCATTTTTTTTTTTTTAGTACTTGACTCACTTTATTTTTTTTTTTTCTTTTTTCAAAAACAATTTTAGGAATCTTTACTTAAAAACAACCTTATCTTAAAATGGAGTAACTTTGGTTTTACGAGCAGCAAGCAAAGTACAGAAGCAAAAATGCATTACAGGAGCATTAAGTTCTACATTAGGTCACAGCGTCTAATCTGAAATCATACCCATAATATAATTTTTCGGGATATCTGGGAAATAGTTATTTCCCAGGATGTCTGAACCATAGCTACTCTATTTTGACTTTTAATTGTAAAAAAAAAAAAATTTTTTTTAATAGCCAAAGCAGATTTCACCATTAATGACATTAGTGTTTTTCTAGGTATGAGAAGATGCAAGAATTGGAACTCATAAAACCTTTTTCTGAAAAGATCTAACTATCTGAAGGCCTGTTCTGCCAGTTTTTTCTTTTTTTTTTTCCAGAGCACTGAGTGCCTCATTCCTGATTTTCACCCTGAACTTCTTTCAGGGGGTGTTGAAGGTCAGCAGCTTGCAATAGTCATGATGTAATCTTTGTAGAGGCAGCTGGCAAGTACCAACTTCCAGTCTTATGAAGCCTCAGCATTTAGTTCCATCCTTAAAGACTGCTGCATCAGCCTCCCCAGCTCCCATGCTGGGGCCAACCCTGAGGAGCTACTACTCTTGGGCATAAGTGTAATAAATGTTTACCTGAGCCACACCTGGCTGCCTCCAATGGAACCTCACTTTCTCAAGAGCCTATCTTGACTCCTGGCTGCAGTCAAGGGCCATCTGATTCCTGAATTCACTTTAAAACCCAACACAGTACTCTACACTTCAAAAACTATTAGCAGATAAATTGTTAGAAGACTGGCTAGCTGAGAACCCTTGTCCTGAGATGAGAGGTCTTTACTCTGAGCAGTTTCATTCTGCAATTCAGCAAATGGACTAACCTTGTTAGGTGAGAGATTCCCCGGGGACAACCTTCCAGATGCCACCTACCACTCCAGGGCCTGCTCCCTGCTGGGTGGGGAGCCTGAAACCTGACTTCCTTCCCCCAGTGGGATGGAGGATCCTGGACACGAAACAGAGAAGTGAGGAAAAGGAATGGGGGTGCTGCGTCACTGCTAAAGCGTTTCTCAACCATTCTCATCTTCATTTGTAACATTCTGAGTAGCAAAAATGCATGCAAGTGCATTTAAGTGACAGCAAGTTTTTAATAAGCGTTTATTTCTTTAAGACTCTTAAATAATGGAGATACTAAAGATGAAGATAGTCACATTATTTTTTGCCCTAAGGGAGAGAGGCAAAGACTAAAGATAACAAATATGCTATTAAAATATGCAGGAATTTAAATACTCTATTAATTTCCAAAGAGACCAAATAGATTTACAAATTTTTCAGGTCTCCCCATCTGAATTTTAATTCACTTTGGGGTATGAAAAGAAATACGTGGTAAATATTACTCTAAGTAGGAAGAGGAAGTAGGAAGGAACATGATAAAAATTAAAAGTAGGTACTGCAAATCCAGTAAGTTGAATCACTTCTCTATGGCCTCTTCCTTTCTCCCCTTACCTTTTCCTTTTTCTCATCTTCTTCCTGTGCCTCTTTCTCCATTTTTCCCTCTCCTATTTGGATGATTTCAATAGGACTGTGAGCCAAAACCTCCATGTTCTCATTCATCTGTTGTTCTTCAGGGAGGGATGACAAGGTCTGAAGGGGCTCTGTTGACACTTTCTTCCTCAATGAGAACCACTTCCCATACCCCATAGCATCAGACCCTTCCCACTGGAGCCTTTTCCCAACATTCCATTCTATTGACCAATCAAGCTGTGTGTTTGGTACCATGGACTCAAAGAACCCCAGAGCTGCTGAGAACTCTGACAAGTAACAGATTCTACGCTTGGCTCTGGGTCACATCTGGACGATTCTCAGGGAGATGAGACGTAAAGAAGATGCCCTAGCCTCTCAAAGGATTAGTGCAGAGATTAAGAACCATCAGTATTAGGGTCCTAAGAACCACAGGAATTCCTCTTCATGACATTATCCCCTGGTCGATCAAGATGTCCAAAATGGGAAACCAAACTGACATTAGTTGTTACACTTTATTATCATCTTAGTGACATACCAGAAGGGCTCCTCAAATATTGGATGTAAATCTTCTTACAAGTAAAAAGAAAAAGTATATTGCTAAAGGAATCATATGGGAAATGCATAAACCTAAGTGATATCACTCCCTACTTTAATAAATTGTTGGTTTTCCTAAATCAAGGTTAATTAACTTAAAAGACAAATTTATTATATATCCATGAAGTGACTCTTAGAAAATAAACGGGGCAAAGAACTTTTTAATATATGTGTCCTGAGCTCATGAGTCAGGGAGAACTTTTCATTCTGCACACATCTGCCATCCATGGCCTTTTGGAGCATTTAAACTCTTCCAGTTGCATTTTATAGGCTGCATTTTTTTTATAAGTTCCTATGTTAGGAGGGAACATCAATGCCCCAGACTCTCTGGAGCCAAATGTAAACCTCAGCTTCAGTTTATTCCCCGTACTAGATCTAAAGGGTGCAATCACTGCTCATACCTCCCCTTTAAGGATTAACATTAAAACTCAACTGACCCACAGAGCTCTTTGCCAGAGGGAAGGAAAACGATGGGGGCCCATACACTAGAGATTCTTCACACCCCCACGCGCCCACTTGGCCCTTCAAGTGCATAAAATGCAACCTTCCCAAGGTTATGAAGAGAATTCTTAAAAAGAACAGACAAAAAAAGAACCAGACACAGAGTTTACCTTCCACATTTGCCCAGAAGGTTTATAAAATCTACTTTCTGGGATATGCTTATCAAAAAACTGGAGATTTTCATACACTATTCAAAACTAGGGTTTTTAAATTTCAGATAAATACAAATAGTAAAAGAAAAAATGCCAAAAGAAAAAAAGAATGTGTGCCTGAGAAATCTTTAAGCATTCATCACTTGTGGTTGAAAAAGATTTCACACCTTCTCCAAGTACAGTATTAACATAATTCTCGAGTTTCTCTCAAGCCAGGGAAGTCCTCTAATATTACTCCATAAGTCCTGTCTTTTTTTTCAAGCTTCATATTTACAAAAAAATTGCAGATCTTATAGTGAAAATAGGAAATATGGAGTGACAGTCACTTCATTAGGAAAGATTACATTGAGCACATAAATAAATTGAGCATATTTTAACTAAGCCACTATCATGTGTTGGTAAGTCAGATTTTATTCCAAGATTCACTTAAGTGCATTTCCAGCACAAGAGAGTGGAAAACATAAATTTAGGCCAGGAATTGGAACCCATGTGGGTCTCAATCTCAGCTCTACCCCACCCCTGGGGAGGTCTAGGCTTCTGAATCCTGCTCCACTGATTTTCCTAAGAACCTATCAGAACTCCCATACTGAAATCAAGGGCTATCATACTCCTTTTGAATCCACTTTGTAACCCAACACAGCACTTTTGCACTTTGAAGACTCTTAGCAATGGGGATTCCAACCATCTCCCCAAGTTGTTGGAAGGATGTTAGAGAGACAATAGCATGTAAAGGTCCAACTCAAAACAGACTCAGTAAATACCATTTCTGAGGATACTAACTTCTCAGATGTGGGGTGAATCGGTGGACTCATAGACACAGAGCTGGGATCCCTCACTCTACTTCCTCAAGAACTCTTTCCCACTAAAGATTCTGCATCTTCTTTTGAAAGAGAGAAAAGAGGCTGAATGTGGGAATATTTATAGCAAATAGGTACTCAAAAATGTTAACTGCCTTACTTCTCCCATCCAAAAATGCCTTCATCTCTTATTCTTCAGTGCCCAGACTCTTCCTATTCAGTGGGTTACTCAACATGATAAACATAACTTATGAGCACAGAGCCCAAGACCTCAGCTCACTGGGGAGCAGTGACCTTGGCCAACAACGTGACCTTGGTTAATACACTCAATCTCATGGGGCTCTAGCCTCCTCATGAGGAAAGCAGAGGCTAGCAATAGATACCATCCCTTATTCAAAAGCCTAGATTCTCTGAATTCAACACAAATCCTCCCCAATAAGGGAGCTGAATGCCCATCACACATGCTAAAATAAAATTCCTTGCTGAAGGCTGGCATCCAGAGGGACTGTGTCCAAATGAAGGGCTGGGCTGTCAGAGTCCTATCAGTTGTACTAACTCAATCCTCAACAGCCAGCTAGTGTGTTAAGGACCAGGAAAAGCAGTTCACATGATGATTCTTTGCAGTTCTAACAACCAAGCACAGAGAAAACATGAAATTAAAAAGAACCACCAGATGTCACCCTCACAAATAACAAATGAACTGGACAGCACTGCTTTAATTGTTAAGTCACTCAGTCATGTCCAACTCTTTGCGACCCCATGGACCCCACCAGGCTCCTTTGTCCATGGAATTCTTCAGGCGAGAATCCTGGAGTGGGTAGTCATTCCCTTCTGCAGAGGATTCTCCCAACCCAGTGATAGAAGCCAGGTCTCCTGCATTGCAGGAAGATTTTTTACCCACTGAGCCACCAGGGAAGCTCAGCATTGCTTTAGTTTCTACTAACATATAGAGAAGTGTGTTTTTTTAAAAATGAAATAGTTAACTTTATGAAGGGGGAAATATTTTCCTTTTGCATTTCATTATAAATATGGAGTTGAGTTGCAGCTTAAGGTAAGGGTTAAGTTCTAAGTCAAGTACATAAAAGGAAAATCACATATAGTCAAAACTGACATTGAACAAATACTTTAAATTGTCATTACTACAGAATTCACACAGTGTAGGATATAACCTCAGAGAGGAATGGGCATATACAAACCCAAACTGTGTAGAGCCATGTGCGGTGTGTAATAAAGAGTGTATATGCAAAACATAAGTTCTTTTACAAAAGTGTACTATTGAATTGTTTAACAAAAATTAGTAAATTATTTTACTTCCCTGTACACAGTCCTCAGCTACTATTTTTATGGTTGTAAAATGAACCCTGGCAATCACTTAATAGTCAAGTACTCCTGTCCTCTGGTGCCAGTCCTACAAATCTATAGTAAACAGAGGACTATCTGGGGCATACTATTTTTGCAGGAGAATAATTTCACACAAAACAAACAGCTACAAACAGAACCAAGAGACTGAGTTTTAACATTTCAAGCCATTTAATTTTGAAACCATCACAAATAGAGGTATTTTTAATTTAAAATGAACAGAGCTGGGAATTCCTTGGTAGTCCAGTGACTGAGACTCTATGCTCCCAAGGCAGGGGGCCTGGGTTCAATCCCACATGATCCCACTAGATCCCACATGATGCAACTAAGACTCGGCACAGCCAAATAAATTAAATAAATAAATAGTAAAATGAAGAAAACTGATACTTCTTCCTATGAATAAATAACCACAAATTCAATCTGTTGTTGTCTATTAATGTTAGACATTTTAATATAATTTTATTTATTTTTATTTATTTATTTTTATTTATTTATTTTTTTATTGGAGGCTAATTATTTTACAATATTATACTGGTTGGTTTTGCCATACATTGACATGAATCTGCCCCGGGTGTACATGAGTTCCCCTTCCTGAACCCCCCTCCCACCTCCCTCCTCCCCTTATCCTCCCTCTGGGTCATCCCCGCACACTAGCCCCGAGCATCCTGTAACATGCATCGACCCTGAACTGGAGATCCGTTTCACATATGACAACATACATGTTTCAATGCCATTCTCCCAAACCATCCCACCCTCACCCTCTCCCACAGAGTCC
This sequence comes from Moschus berezovskii, assembly GCF_049115385.1. Classification (NCBI taxonomy): domain Eukaryota; kingdom Metazoa; phylum Chordata; class Mammalia; order Artiodactyla; family Moschidae; genus Moschus; species Moschus berezovskii. The sequence goes on along the minus strand of NC_142466.1, from coordinate 35,543,839 downwards.
CAAAGACTATTCTATACACCTGTGTCTCTTTTGCTGTCTCCTATACAGGGTTTTGGCTGTTCCGGGTCTTCACTGCTACTCAGGCTTTTCTCTAGTTGCAGCAAGCAGGGTATACTCTTCCTTGCAGTGCACCGGCTTCTCATTGCAGTGGCCTCTCTTGTAACGAGCACAGGCTCTGGGGGGGCGCAGGCTTCAGGAGTTGGTGGACTCAATAGTTGTGGTTCAGGGCTCCAGAGCACAGGCTCAATAGTTTTGGCGCAGACGCTTAGTTGTTCCACGGCATGTGGTATCTTCCTGGATTAGGGATTCAACCCATGTGTCCTGCACTGGTAAGAGGATTCTTTTCTGCTGGGCCACTAGAGAAGCCCCTATTTTAGACATTTAGATGCTTATTTCCAATTCACAAGCAATCATTAAAAAAGATTTCACCTGGACTTCCCTGGTAGTCTAGTGGTTAAAAACCCACTTTCCAATGCAGGGTACACGGGTTTGATCCCTGCTCAGAGAAGATTCCACATGGCACGGGCAATTAAGCCCTTGCACCGCAACTGAGCCCACAACCCTAGAGCCCATGTCCCACAGCAAGAGAAGCCACCACAATGAGAAGCCCATGGGCCGCAACTAGAGGGTAGCCTTCACTTGCCGCAACTAGAGAAAGCCCTCGCACAGCAACAAAGACACAGCACATGCAAAAGTAAATAAATAAATAAAATTCAAAAAAAAAAAATTTTACCTCTACTATTACTACTGTTAATATAGTCTGATAATAACAACAATAATAAAAGGTTATTGAGTGCCAAACACTGCTCTAAATCCTTAATGTGCATTAACTCATTTAATCTTCATAACGACTCTATGAGATACGGTTATTATTATATCCAAATAAGGAAACTAAAACTTGTGGAGATTTAATTAATTTACCCAACATCTCATAGATGAGCCTCTGTTTTTCCGTCTATGTGATGGGAATAATATCACTTAATTTATAGCACTGTTTTGAGGCTTAACTGAGATAATGTATTTAATGTACCCAGCTCAGTACTGACACAATACTAACAAATAATTTCTTTTGTGAACATTAAAGTAGTTCTACAACTGAGTCTCCAGAGCAGCCTGCTGCTGCTGCTAAGTCACTTCAGTCGTGTCCGACTCTGTGTGACCCCATAGACGGAAGCCCACCAGGCTCAAGCAAAACGAAACCTCTTGCATCGTCTTATTCAACCCTCAAATTTTCCAGCTATGACAGAAAAATGGCAGAATTAGCATGCCCTTACTTATGGCTCTGCTCCAAAGCAAATGTTTTTAAAATAGAATATAGACGTTATCTCTTAATCATTGGGAAGGGGTAGTTCCTGAAGAACAAGGCTTCAAAGGTAACTTGAAAGTGAGAAAGCCCATTACATGGGATAGATAGGTAAGAGTCAGACTTGAGCTCAGGTGCTGAGAATCAGCCTCCCTGAGTTCAAATCCATTTCACCACCTACTAGCTCTGTGACCTTGGGCAAGCCTTTTCCTTTCTTCTACCCCAGTTTCCCATCTCACTGGCGTGTTCACTGATTAAATGACACATTGAAAAGCACACAGTACAGAGCATCCAGGATAAAACACTAGTTATTAGCACTACTATTATTGATGGGACTTGAAACTTCTAAAGGGACTAGTGGGGGGTACTAAGTGCTACAGCCTGGAGAAGGTAGGGGAGTGCACAGGGCATAACACTTTGCACTAGGAATCCTGCTTCTGCCCCCGCCCCCACCGGCTGACATGTCCCAGTGTCCTCAAAGAGATCAGTCCACCCCCACAGAGATCACCAAACTACAACTCATGAGCCAAATCCAGCCTGCCCCCTGTTTTTGTAAATAAAGTTTTATTGGAATGCTGCCACTCTCAATCATTTACATGTTGTCTATTTATATATTTCCTCTCACACCCTCAGAGCTGAGTTGTTGCAAGTGAGACCACAGGGTCTACAAAGTTGAAACTATTTACTCTGGCCTTTCATAGAAAGTTTGCCTACCTTTGCATAAAGGGATAAAATATCAAATTTCCTTCCCTACCCCATTGGATATTTTGAGGATGGAATAAGAAATAGATGTGAAAAATCTATAAAATAGCAGGAATTATTTACCCAAAAAACCCACAGCCTTCAAGCTTCAAATTCAAGGGGAAATAAATAATGCTAAGACTACGGGTGTAGAGTCCCACTAACAGCTCCAACAATTTTTAGCTATGTGTGGCTTTGGGCAAGTTATTGTAATTAGCTTCTCTAAGATTCATATTCATCATAATAATAACAATACCGAACTTGTGGGATTCAAAGAATTAAATGAGATGTATTAGGGTTAGGCATGGTGCCTGGTCAATATTAAGTAATTGATAATGTCAGCTCTTATTAAATGATTGCATTCATTACTGCAAGAAAAAGGTTTATGTCAAATACTGGACCACTCAATACTTTCCCTCCCAGGATATACACTCTTTTGAGAATTATCAGTGATGCTAAGGACGCTAATCCGGTCCTTCAAGGAGTCTAAGAAGGAAAAGGTTAAAATTTCAAGGCTAAATTCTCCTTCACTCCCACAGTCAACATAATACTCCTCTGTCAACATCAGGAAAATTTTAGCAAGAAGCTAAATTGCATATCTACATATTTGTATTATACAAAGAAATAAACTTTATACTGTAAGACAAATTAACTGAATCAATCCAATGCAAAATGCTGACATTTTGCTTCTAACAAGAAGCAACTAAATACAGAAACTTATTCAAAAAAGCAGAAGGAAGAGACTGCCAGAAGGGATTAGCATAATAGATCAAGTAATTTGTGTCTCAAACTTGATATATATTATACATCAAAAAAATTTTAATGAATTAAAGATTCTAAACATGCTGAAAGACAAAAACTATAATTCTGATAAAACAAATGCATTAGAAAGAACTTGAAATGACTACAGAAGGGCACCAGGAAACTGATGCATTTGAGGCTGATGCAAATGTTCAATATCTTAATTATAGTGGTGGTTAAATGGGCGAATACATTTACGAAACTTAATTTGTACAGTAAAGATGAGTCATTTTATCACATGCAATTATACCTTGATAATGTTGGTTTTTAAAAGAATTTGAGAAAAAGTAAATACTTCCATGAAAGTAAAAGTGTTAGTCGCTCAGTCATGTCTGACTCTTTGCGACCGCATGGACCGTAGCCCACCAGGCTCCTCTGTCCATGGAATTCTCCAGGCAAGAATACTGGAGTGGGTACCCATTCCCTTCTCCAGGGGATCTTCCTGACCCAGGGATCGAACCAGGGTCTCCCACATCGCAGGCAGATTCTTTACCATCTCAGTCACCAGGGAAGCCCCAAATAATTCCATATTAAGTGTTAAAAATTTTGATGCTGATGATGTCATAATAATAGTTAACACTGCTACAGCACTCTTTATGTACCAGGCACTGTTCTACACATTTTCAGTATACTAACTTCTTTGCTTTTCATGACAACCCTCTGAAGTAGCTTAGTATCAGTCCCAGTTTACAAACGATGAAACTGCAACATAGGGTAAGTAACCTACCCAAAGTCACAAAGTATCCAAGTGACAGAATCAGAATGTGAACCCATAAAAAACTGCAGAATCTGTGATCTATATTCACACTCATTAAACTTTTTAAACTATTTTTGAGAAATCAATTTTTTTAATTCAACAAACTGAGCTAACTGACAAAATGAACATCATCAAACTGAGCCAGAGCTATGGAGACACTCTAACTTCTCTTCATGCCATATATCTCATGTGCAAAGTTGAGTGTGTGGTTATTCACATCTCGGCTATCTTCCCCCCAGCCTTTAAGTTGCATGATGCATATCCCCAGGCATCAAGCCCAGGGTCTATACATGGCAGCTACACCAGAAATACTACTTGAAAGAATGAATAAAAAGTGAGAGGATCCAGGAAAGCACTTCATTATATATTAACCATCACTGCAGACTGAAATTTTGTTCACATACATGTCTGTATGTGCATGTGTGAGTACGTATACACATACCCTATAATTTCTTGAAAGTAAAGTGTTAGTCGCTCGGTCATGGCAGACTCTTTGCAACACCATGGACTGTAGCCTCTGTCCATGGAATTCTCTAGGCAGGAATACTGATCTGGTATTGATACCCTTCTGCAGGGGATCTTCCCCACCCAGGAATTGAACCCAGGTCTCCCACATTGCAGGTGGATTCTTTACTAGAGAGAAGCCTGACAGTTTAAGTCATTGAAAAGGTTCTCTCATTAATAAGCTACAGAACTGTGATTGAATATATCAGCCCTGTTAATATATAAAACATTTTAGCACATATATGCACTAAGTATTATGCTTTGCATTTCAATTTATTGTCTCATATAAGCTAGACAGTGTTTCTCTAAAATAGATGCAATTATCACTCCAGAGCTAATAAATGGTTTATTACCAGGTCTGACTCCATAGCCTGAGATCCTACCCATCATGACCTAAGAACTTTTCATGTACAGTTCAGACAATCAAAATCCCAGCAGATTTTCAGTGGAACCTGGCAAGTAGTTCTAAAGTTATCTGAAAAGGAAAATATATTACAAAATTTTCCCTGCCAAATTAAACTTGTGGAAATGGCACAGGAAAATACATATATGTAGATCAATAGAACATAATAAAGAATGCAGTATAAACTCCTGTAAACATAGGAATTTATTTTATGATTCAGTTAAAATTTAAGTTGGAGAAAGAATAATGAATTATTTAATAAATGATGCTGAAGAAACTGGTTATCTGTTGGGACAAAAGTGAAATGAAACCCATATGCAAATTTCTAGATACATTAAAAAGATAACTACAAAAACGAGAGATGGGTGTATGGAGAGTATTCTTTACAACCTTGAAACAGAGACAATCTTTCTAAATAAGACAACAAACCCAAAAGCCATAAAGAAAAAAGTTCGGGCTACATAAAAATTTTAAACTTCTAAGACAGGCAAGGAGAAAATATTTAAGGTACTGTATATGGACAAAAAATTATTATCTATAATTTATAAAGAACTCTTTCAGGCCAATAAGAAAGAGAGAAACAGCCAAAAGAATAATAGATAAAGGGTGTGAAGAAACAGTGCATTGAAAAAGAAATCCATAGCCAATAAACCTGGAAATGTGCACCTAAAAAGTAGTATTATTTTGTCCATAGGATTGGCAAACACTTTTTTAATTGATAATACCCACAGTTGGCAGAGATGTTGGAAAATAGAACATATACTGTTACTACTATTTAGAAGTCAGTCTTGCTATATTCATATTAAAAAAATGTAATATATATACAGCCTATTTGGAAGCCTTGCTGTATTTATTAAAGATTTAAATGCATGTATTATCAAACATTTCAAAGTATACACAGCAGTACTATTCCTAGGATTCTATACTGTTAAAACATACACATGTGCAAGGGTCCATCTATTATAGTACATACTATATTGAAAAAACCCAAATGCTCTTCACAGGGAAGTAGTTAAAGCATGGTACAATTATATTACCTAACTCTCTTCCTTCAGAGACGGCAATGGCAGCCCACTCCAGTACTCCTGCCTGGAAAATCACACGGATGGAGGAGCCTGGTGGGCTACAGTCCATGGGGTCGCGAAGAGTCGGACACAACTGAGCGACTTAAGGAAATGGCAACCCACTCCAGTGTTCTTGCCTGGAGAATCCCAGGGACAGGGGAGCCTGGTGGGCTGCTGTCTATGGGGTCGCAGAGAGTCAGACACGACTGAAGTGACTTAGCAGCAGCAGCAGCAGCAACTCCCTTCCTTCACTGGGTAAAAAGTAAAGCAAACAGAGGAAATATCTCCCAGATACAAAAAATGCAAAGTCTATTCCTGAGAAAGTCAAACTCCAATGCTAATTTTTTCTAAGGACGGGCAGGGAAGGAATGATAAAGTGAAAAATCATGTTGTGTCAAAATGATTTAAATCTTTTACAACAGGAATGCTTTGATGTACTACTTTAGTAATGTAAAAGAAAAACAAGGAACAATTTGAACAACATTTTTAAAAGGTTAAAAGCATTTTTGCAATAAGCAGATCCAACATACCTAGAGAAAAATGCACAGTAAGGTAGGATGACATTTCAACTAAATTTGTACTATAACCCAGATCCTTTTGTGCCTAGTATAAGTGAAAAGCACTTTCTAGAAATGTCTAGACAACTTTAAAAAAAAAACTTTTTGTTTAGAAATAATTTCAGACTTTCAACATAGTACAAGGAAAGCCTGTATGCCATTTATCCATATTCATCTAATGCTAATATTTTGTCTCATTTGCCTTATACTGTTTTTCCTCTCCCTTCCCACCTTCTTTTCCCTTCTCTATCTCAATAGATTAAAATTTTTTTCTAAGCCATTTGAAAGTAAATTATGTATATTGTGACCCTTTACCTCTAAATATTCCAGTGCGTATTTTTTTTAATACAGATATTCTCTTACCTAAGCACAGTACAGTTATCCACATCAGAAAATTTAACTACTTTAAACTTCTGTCCATTTTCCAATTTTGTCAATTAACCCAATAGTGCTGCCTTGCAGCATTTTCCCCTGCAGTACAGGAGCTCATCTCAGGTCCACTATTGCATTTAGCTGTTCCATCTCCTTTGCCTCCTTTAATCTGGAACATTTTCATAGCCTTTCTTTGCCTTTCAAGACACCGACATTTTTTTAGTACAGCCCTCTCTTTTTTTTTTTTAATAGAACCTTCCTTATTTAAAGTTTCTCTGACATTTCCTATGATCAAATTCAGGTTAGACTAGTACAGAAGAGACCCTGTGTCCTCGTCAGGTCACTTCTAGCTGGAGGCACAGATCCTGTCTGCCCCCACTGGTGATATTAACTTTGACCACCTGGTCAAAGTAGTATGTGATCTCTCCACTGCACAGTTACTATTTCTGTCTTATAAGCCATAAGGACTCCGTGGTGAGACCAGGGTAAGACCAGATCAATACCAGATCAAGAACATGCTCCTCCCCTAAACTTGTCTCGATCACGTACACTGATGGTTGCCTGACTCATCTTTACCAGGCTAGCTGATCATTGTTTTACCACCTCCAGCACTCCCTCCACTTTTACCAGTTGGCCTTTAGCATTCTGCTAAAAGTAAATCCCTCCCATCTCCTCCACTTGTCTAGTTGATCACCACCCATATGAGACCTATCTTCAATGGTCTGTAATACGTTACTGTACTTATTTTGATGCTCAGATTGCCCCAGAATTGGTCTTGGCAACTTACACATTTCTCACTCTTTACTCCCTCAGAGGAAATTCTAATACTCAGAACTTGCTTATTATAAGAATTCTGTTTTGCCAAGGAATCTTACAAAGTGAGGCATATCTAAACATTAACAGTAAGACTCAATGATTTTTCTGAGCCCTCTAATGAAAACTGAGGCATGTAGCCACTGACCTATACACTTACACCCTGATACACATTACAAAATGGACTTTGTGAAAAAGAGAATATTAAGGTTCTACTTAATTTGCTGCCATCTGAAGCTGAGTTCCCCTACTAATTTTTAGCTTATCTAAACACTTAAGAGAACCTAAAGGACTGTGAGCCTTTGTATCAGAATAATGGTGCTGGTGCAGACCTCTAAAACTCAGTCTCTTTAATCATTTCTTTTTAATTAAGAGGAAGAGCTTCATGTTGACGTATGGCAGAAACCAATACAATACTATAAAGCGATTATCCTCCAATTAAAAATAAGTAAATAATTATTTTTTAAAAAGAGGTAAAGCTATCTATAGTGAAAACTGGCAACAGTGTGCAGCCAACTTGAAAATAATTCCCTGGTAGATCAGACGGTAAAGAATCTGTCTTCAATCCTGGAGTCCTAGGTTCAGTCCCTGGGTTCGGAAGATCCCCTGGAGAAGGGAAAGGTTACCCACTCCAGTATTCCAGCCTGGAGAATTCCATGGACAGAGGAGCCTGGTGGGCTACGGTCCATGGGGTTGCAAAGAGTAGGACACAACTGAGCGATTTTCACTTTTCAAAATTAAGAAGCCAGGAAACATCTGGAAACAACAGAACAAGTGAGAGAAGTCAATGGAGTTTTAATCGATACACGAGAAATTTGAGGAACTGCAGTACAATTTACAGAGACAAGAGTTCTTGAGAGTCTGATAGATTTATGACCGTAGAGGAAGTAAATTGTTTCTGGGTTAGAATTAGGTTACACCCGTTGAGATATATCCATACAGGATCCAAAAGGCTGAGGTCATCTTCCTGCCCCTTTCTGATTTTTTTCTGCTGTCAAGCAAGGGTAAGAAACAGAACTTGTTTCAACAGCAGTGCTCAGCTTCCTTTCTCCGCCGTGGAGCATATAATAGAGGCAGCAGAAGTGTCTCCATTCTGGCTTTCTGATCCCTGAACTGCCATGTGTTGGGAACTTGGTTCCAGAATCATCAGTCACAGAATACCAGCACCTCGCCTAATGAGTCAGTTCTGGATGGTACTTCCTTTCACAGAGGCTCAGCCTAGAACCACGTCTATAGCCCCAGCCCCTTCGTGCATTTTTAAAACATCTGTCTTACATAAACTCATACACTCTTTCTTATGTAAACTACCTACAGCAGTGTCTGCTTCCTGCACTGAAACCTGATAGAGTGAGAGGGATGACAGAGAAGAAAATAAGCAAACAAGATAATACAGACGGTGATCACATCTATGAGGAAGTACACAGGATGTGTAATAGAGGAAAGAGAAAGACTGCTTTGAATATGAAACCCAAGGAAAGCAGCATTTGGAACTTGATCTTTAAAGTGAGGATGGAAAGTCGAGAAGGAGCTGGTCATGTGAAGAACTGGTGCAGTCTGCCAGGCTGGGGAAAACCTTAACGCAAGAGCACTACGGTAGAAAAGAACTGAGCATGTTCAAGAAATCTAATGGAAGCTCAGGTGGCGAGAGCAGAGGAACAAAGGGGAGAAGGGCAGGAGATGAGCTGTAGCAGGAAAGCGAAAGAAAAGAAGTGTGCATTTCATCCTAAACAGTCTGCAGCACAGGAGTAACGTGGCTACCATTTGTAAAGGAGCACTTAGATTGCAGAATGAGCGTGGACTGCAGAAGTGAATCAGTGTGGGTGTCATTTCGAGGGCTCCAAAGAGCTCCGGTACCACAGCTCTTTATGTCTCAGCGCAGAAAAGAATTTAGCTAGAGGCAAAGTGACAGACAAGAAGTGATTTACTTGAATAGGACGCCTGTGCTATTTACAAGCAGGTGGGTGAGAGGGTGCTGTGCCCCCAGAACTTACTGGACTACAGCTTTATAATCAAAGGAAAAGTGGGGGAGGGGAAGAACTTCTCTGTCTTTCTTGAATAGACATCATGCTTCCACCATCAGCTCCTCTTCCAGGTTAAGCAGGGGAGTTTTCTTTTTTCTACATGGTCAAGCTAGGTTCACAAAGCATCATTTTTTATGTGTGCAGACAGTATATTTTAAGGATCATTAACTGAGCTCACTGGGCAGGATGTAGGTCTCATGCCAACACTATTTTATTGTTTGGGGGCAAGTGTTATGCTCCTGTTACATGGTTTCACTGCTTAGCAAGCCTGCTTGGTTTGGGGGTTAAAAAACCCTGTTCTCTTGAATAAACGTGAAATTACAGGAGTCTCCCCTATTTTTTTCTACTAGTGGGATTAACCATTTAATTAATCCCTAATGGGATTAACTATATAATCACCTGCTTTGTCCCTTTACTCTGTCAGAAGGCAAGGCGGAAGTGGGGAGACCGGTAAGGATGTTCTCCCAGATATGCAGGGTGAGAAGACGGTGGTGTGGCCTGCGGACACAGTGGTGACGGAAAGGAGCCATGTTTGGGGGTATTACTAGATTCAACAGGACTAGCTGATAACAGAGATTGGTGGTAGGGGGGTGTAAAAGAAGCGTAAATTGAGGAAAACAGAAAGGGAAAATAAGGCACAGGAAGGGCTTTTTAGGTTGAGTAATGCTGTTTTAAATTTCTCCCCCAAAGTCTTGTGTTTGCTCCTAAAATTATTATGGAAAGGATGCTTGTCACTAAATTGCCATAACTGAAATAGAATGCTTTTCGGCCTTTAACAGACAGACAGGAGTTCATTTTAGCATGTCATGTGCCCCTCAGTTTAACCTCAGCTGCTGTCATGTGGAGCCTGCTCCCTGAGGCACGCAAACTTAACAGTTCTGTTATACCTCAAAAAGGTTGACTCTTATCTAAGTTAAAATACAATCTCCTTCACCATAAACTACACAGGGAAGTAAAAGCAAGCAAGTCTTTAGAAGGAAAAAAAGAAGATTCTAAGCTAGTAGCTTTACTTTTAAAATTTCCAGTGTAATCAGCAATACAGATGGACTTGTAGATGCTCACACTTTATAAAATCATTTCTTATAAAGTCATGTCTACTATTTATGAAGTCAGAGTAGAGTTGTTTGATGAGAAAGAAAATCTGAGCAAGAAAATCTCAATGTTTTCTATTTTGAAAAGGGGAGAAACCACCTATGCACACATGCTAGTATTACTAACTAAGCAAATGGTTAGAAATGTGAACACTTCAGGATTCTAACAGCATTAAGTGTGTAAATAAATTATACTCATCCTCATTTTCTGAACATTCCCTATTTAGCCCAACCAGATTACATGTGTCATTTCACTCTGTCCAACTCTAGGAATGAAGAAACTATGGCTCCAAGTGCCTTGCCCTTGGTTACCTGGCTTAAGCCAGCTGTCTGCAAGGACATTCACCATTCTTTGTCTTTTTTTATAATTCTGTAATTTTATTTTATTTTTGGCTACACTGGGTTTTCTTCGCTGTGTGGGCTTTTCTTTAGTTGCGGCAAGCAGGGGCTTGCCAGTTACAGTGTGTGGGCTTCTCATTGTGGAGGCTTCTCTCACTGCAGAGGCTTCCCTCATAGCTCAGTTGGTAAAGAATCTGCCTGAAATGCAGGAGACCCCAGTTCAACTCCTGGGTTGGGAAGATCCGCTGGAGAAGGGAAGGCTACCCACTCCAGTATTCTGGCCTGGAGAATTCCATGGACTGTATAGTCCATAGGGTCTCAAAGAGTCGGACACAACTGAGAGACTTTCACTTTCACTTTCTCTCGTGGCAGAGTGCGGGCTCTAGACCGTGTGCTTCAGTAGTGCTTCCCGGGCTCTAGAGCACAGACTCAATAGTTACGGCATACAGGCTTAGCTCCTCTGCACAGCATGTGAGGTCTTCCCAGACCAAGGATCGCAACCATGTCTCCTGCATTGAGAGGCGGATTCTTTACCACTGAGCTATCAGAGAAGCCCCTGTTTGTATTTTTAAAATGAAAACAAAAACAAAACCTTCTCTTCCAAACCAGATCTGAAAATTAATACCAGCAAATGAATATGGAATATCAAGGTGTTCAAATATGACTAGCTGAAATATTTTATACAATCTTCCTAGAATTTTTTTCTGCTCTGTAAAATTCCAGCCGTCCTTATGTATGATAAAAGTCAAAATCCACACACAGTAGCCATTCAAATGAATGACTGCAACTAAGCATTTATAGTACGGCAGGCTCTGGATGAGCTGTCAAAGTTGCTAGTACAACTCTCTGAGGTGGCCCTTAGAATCCCCCGCTGACTGATAGGGAAACTCAAGCTCACAAGGAGATTAAATAATCTGCCCAAGGTCACAGTGCCTGCAAGTGACAGAACCCAACCTACGTCCACTAACCTGCAAGTCCATCCATGTTCTTTGCCCTCTCTCACATGCCTTCCTAGGAACAGACACAACAAATCTGAAACTCAGGAGTGCCTGAAAAGAGGCAGATTTCATTTGAGACTTCTACTAAGGTAACAATTCCTTTTATTTAACTGCTAATAGTTTAAAATGCAAATGCATATTTGTCCTTGTAGCAGCAAGCTAAACATGTTGGATAAGTAGCCTCTGCCTTAGCAAAAGAACTAGAAAATCAGGGAACGCCATCATCTGTATATATCACACATCTTCTACTGTATCGCAAACAAGACAAAATTATTCATTTGGACAAGGGTAATTCACTCAGCCCTGGAGCCCGTCTTCTGATGATGTCAGAATGTGAGAGCCATGTAAGCGCTGACCCAAATGCACTCTGCTCTGCAGTCTTGTTTTCTGATGCCTCACACGTTTGCTTTGTCCTTGTCACATATAACGACTGCTCTTTACGTCTACCTAGGAAATTCTATTTTATCCTGATGACTTCTAATTTTTCAATTAATTTAAAGGTGAAAAACATATTGAGCTGAGAACAGATGGGCACAAGGAATGTTTCTGGGATCACGAAAATATTCTTAAATTGGATTGTGATAGTTGCACAATTCTATAAATTTATTAAAGATCATTGAACTGTACACTTGAAAAGGACTGAATGAATGGCATGTAAATTATACCTCAATAAAACTCCTTTAGAAAAAAAAACGAATATTAGATAATGCTAATAGATTATGGAGGTAAATTCTCCTTTCTTGACAGGCTAAAGATATCATGTTGTTAGAAAGCACTGAAGGGAGTCCCTTTGCTCCTTTCTGTGGGTGGAAAGTTCCGTCCTTTCCTTCCAGAACATCAAGGCTCCTACATCCTATATCCTGCTGGCCGTCATAGCATGTATGGCCAAAGAGGAATATTTCTCCTTGGAAGCAGCCAGGAATGCTAAATAGTCATTGAACACCTGGAGGGGTCTGGAGGACTGGAGGAGGGCATGGCAACCTACTTCAGTATTCTTGCCTGGAGAATCTCATGGACAGAGGAGCCTGGCCGGCTACAGTTCATAAAGTCACAAAGACTCAGACAAGACTGAAGCAACTGAGCATGCATGCACCCGGAGGGGAGGGAAAAAGGGAATGTCTGGAAAGGCTGGAGGAGAAATGGTACCTGAAGGAGGTCTTCAGTGATGAATAGGAATTGGCTGGGTGAGGGAATGAAAATGCTGAGAAGTGAGAAAAGCAGATGGAGCCTGGAAGGGGAGCTATAAGCACCTCAACACAGCTGATGTTCAAGGTCCTGCTGCTGCTGCTGCTAAGTCACTTCAGTCGTGTCCGACTCTGTGTGACCCCATAGACGGAAGCCCACCAGGCTCCCCCGTCCCTGGGATTCTCCAGGCAAGAACACTGGAGTGGGTTGCCATTTCCTTCTCCAATGTGTGAAAGGGAAAAGTGAAAGTGAAGTCGCTCAGTCGTGTCCGACCTTTAGCGACCCCACGGACTGCAGCCTACCAGGCTCCTCCATCCATGGGATTTTCTAGGCAAGAGTACTGGAGTGGCTTGCCATTGCCTTCTCCAGTTCAAGGTCCTATAAGAGGGCAAACTCCTGGGAACCGCTCCAGACCTACTGAAGAAGAATGGTTTGTGGTGGGACCTGGGATCATGCATCTTAAAAAGCCACCCACTCTCCTCACCAAGTTCCCTATGCACCCTAAAGTATGAGAACCACTGAGCTAGGTCTTAATAAGCTAGGTCTTAACGCATCATGCTAAAATAAGACCATGGCATTCGGTCCCATCACTTCAGGGCAAACAGATGCGGGAAAAAATGGAAACAATGGCAGATTTTATTTTCTTGGGCTCCAAAATCACTGCAGAATGATTGAAGCCATGAAATTAAAAGACACTGCTCCTTGGAAGAAAAGCTATGATAAACCTAGAGAGCATATTAAAAAGCAGTGACATCACTTTGCCGAGAAAGGTATGTATAGACAAAGTTATGGCTTTTTCAGTGGTCGTGTATGGATGTGACAGCTGGACCATAAAGAAGGCTGAGTGCCAAAGAACTGATGCTTTCGAACTATGGTGTTGGAGAAGACTATTGAGAGTCCCTTGGACTGCAAGGAGATCAAACCAGTCAATCCTAAAGGAAATTAACCCAAAATATTCATTGGAGACTGATGCTGAAGCTGAAATTCCAATACTTAGGTCACCTGATACGAAGAACTGACTCATTACAAAAGACACTGATTCTGGGAAAGACTGAAGGCAGGAGTAGAAGGGGGCAACAAAGGATGAGATGGTTGGGTGGCATCACCAACTCAATGAACATGAGTTTCAGCAAACTTGGGAAGATAGTGAAGGACAGGGAAGCCTGGTGTGCTGCAGTCCATGGGATCGCAAAGAGTCAGACACAATTGTCTGACTAAACAACATCATGCTAAGGTGTCTGCATAATACCTCAAAAGTAAGGAGACACTGTGAACAGATTTTAAGCAGCAAGATGAGGGTGGATTTGAGCTTCAAAAAGACCATGGCCCATAGCTTTGGAGGCAGAGCAAGAACCCTAGCACACCCTCGAGGACCTAGGAGTACACACACACTGCCACCTCCTTTACCTTTTAACCTTTTAGACTAAGTGCATGCTAAGTCGCTCCATTTGAGTCTGACTCTTCCTGCCCCTATGGACTAGCCCACCAGGCTCCTCTGTCCATGGGATTCTCCAGACAAGAATACTGAAGTGGGCTGTTATGATCTCCTCCAGGGATCTTCCTGACCCAGGGACTGAACCAATGTCTCCTGCGTCTCCAGCATTGCAGACAGATTCTTTACCTCTGAGCCACCTGGGAAGCCTCTTAGACTAAGTAGTCGAACACAGATTTACCTCTTACAGGCCATAGTCTCCTATTAATATCTAGATGCTTTATGATCTTATGAAAATATCATAAGAATTTTATGATATTCACTAACGTGAAGGAGGGGACCATCCAGCACAGCCTCACATTTGGACAAACTAGAAGTTACCACATATATTATTTCGGTGTCAGGGGGCAAGTGTCATTTTCAGAATATTATGGACACAGCCAAGTCCCTTGCTGACTAATACAAACACTGTTCTGCTGAAACAGATGGCCCGCTGAGCCCATGTTTGTGCTCTCTTTTGTGGTAAATGGTTTCCCCTCTCCACTCAGAGAGGGAGAGGTATAAGGACTATAAACTAACAGAAGTAACCTCACCAGAATCCTGAGATTAGCCTATGTAGGAATCCAGTTGGAAGAGCAGTCTTGCAGGACTCTGCATGGGCCTATCTTTATACAAGGTCAGTTCTTTATTGGGTTGAGAAATCTTTGTCAAGTATCCACAACATGCAGGCACTTAATAATAATCATGATGAGTGTTGACATTTGCACTCCAAATGCTAAGTATTTCATAGGGCATTAATCCCCACAGTAACCCTCTAAAGCAGGTTCTATTATCCCCATTTGACTGATGAAGAAACTGAAGCTCAAAGAGATTAATTCATCCAAGGCTGTACATGAAGGAGCAGGGATTCCAACCCATGTCCATCTGACTCCAGAACTTGAGCCATAGCACTTCAGGGGTTCAAAAGAGTTTGAGTTTCCCAGTTTTTTATGCCTATATAAGTATTAAGGAAACAAGCAAATTTAATTCATAAAGCTTCAGTTCAGTTCAGTTCAGTCGCTCAGTCGTGTCCAACTCTTTGCGACCCCATGAATCACAGCACGCCAGGCCTCCCTGTCCATCACCAACTCCCGGAGTTCACTCAAACTCATGTCCATCAAGTCAGTGATGCCATCCAGCCATCTCATCCTCTGTCGTCCCCTTCTCCTCTGCCCCCAGTCCCTTCCAGCATCAGAGTCTTTTCCAGTGAGTCAACTCTTTGCATGAGGCAGCCAAAGGATTGGAGTTTCAGCATCAGCATCAATCCTTCTGATGAACACCCAGGACTGGTCTCCTTTAGGATGGACTGGTTGGATCGCTCTGCAGTCCAAAGGACTCTCAAGAGTCTTCTCCAACACCACAGTTCAAAAGCATCAATTCTTCGGCGCTCAGCTTTCTTCACAGTCCAACTCTCACATCCATACATGACCACTGGAAAAACCATAGTCTTGACTAGACGGATCCTTGTTGGCAAAGTAGTGTCTCTGCTTTTTAATATGCTATCTAGGTTGATCATAACTTTCCTTCCAAGGAGTAAGCGTCTTTTAATTTATAAACAAATTCACATATAGTCCTAGAAACCACACAGTACAGGGGTCAGCAAACTATTTCCACAAAGCATCTGTAAGTATTTAGGCCACGTAGGCCAAACAGTCCATATCCCAACTACTAACTCTGACGTTGTGTGAAAGCAGCCACAGGTAACACCATTTCAGGCAGGTCTGTGTTCCAATAAAACTTTATTTATAAGAACAGGCAGGAAGAAGGCTACATTTGTCCTTGCAGCAAAGTTTGCCACCCCCTGACCTAGTGGAAAGGGCACTGAATTCAGAAAGTTAGAACACCTGGCTTCTAACCCTGACTCCATGCCTAAGACAGCTGGGTCACCTTGGGTCGGTTACTGCCTGACTGTGTCTAGGCTGTGTAGTTCTGCAGAAGTTCCTCCCCTATGGACAACAAAAATGAGGTAAAATTATATTTGGACACACTAAAACAGATTTCCCATCAAACCCATAAATAGTAAAGAGTGGCAGCAATACTTTAAGGTAAAGCAGAACGGAAAAGAGAACTAACACATTAAGGGTGCTACTATCAGCCTTGAATATTCATTAGATGGACGGATGATGAAGTTGAAGCTGCAATACTTGGGCCACCTGATGCAAAGAGCCAACTCATTAGAAAAGATCCTGATGCTGGGAAAGATTCAGGGCAGGAGGAGAAGGGGTTGACAGAGGACAAGATCATTGGATAGCATCACTGACTCAATGCACATGAGTTTGAGCAAGCTCTGGGAGATCGTGAAGGACAGGGAAGCCTGGCGTGCTGCAGTCCATGGGGTCGCAAAGAATCAGACAGGACTGAGCAACTGAACAAAAATGTGCCAGGTGCTTTGTAAAGCAGATTCTTATTTCAACCTGGGTCAGCCTTATGGGGTAGGTATCATTATTCCTGTTTTATAAATGAAAAGCATTAGACAAATTAAAAAACGTGTCCAAGGTCACACAGCAAATGGCACGAGAAGTCTAGATGTGAACCCAAGCCAGGAGCAGCTGGAGCAGCTATTCTTGAACAAGAGCCGGGCTGACGATTTTGCACAGAAAATGGCATCTGAGTGCTTCTGGGAGGGGGTCGTGGAGTCAGGCCTCACTCCCGTCTCTTCAGGACTCTCCCACTCTGTCATCCATGTTGTCCGCCTCCTCTCAAAAATATCCTACCCCATTTGGCCTGAGAAAAATAAAGTGAGACTCTGAGGTTTGTTGCCTTTAGTTCCGAGTGGAAAGACTGTGACTCATGCTTGGAAAAAAGACTAGGAAGCCCAGAACTCTGGGCCAAAGCCATCTACGGAAGCGGAGCAAGAGACAAGGAGGACAGAAGACACCCTCAGAGAAACCAGGACGGGTCCCGCCGACCCACCAGAGTTGTGGGTCCAGGCAGCTGTGCGTCTGAGCACTTCACTGAGGGTCAGAGTCTGTGTGAAACAGCCTATGGAATTACTAGAACACGCCTGACCTGTCTGCCTCCTTAACCAGTGCATCTCAGTTTACAGTCATCAGCTTAAAACTAAGTACTTTGGAAATGGGGCCAGGAAACAAGAAGATGAAACCAAGAAATGGGATCATCATTGCTTCTTCTATGATGAAGAAGAAAAAATAAAAGATACACATGTCCCAAATGTGGCAGGATACATGTGTCAAACAAGAAAAGTGGAGGGAAAAAAACTCCTTAGCTGAGCGTTCAAGGCCTATCCGAATCTGCAGGAATACACACAGCACTGCCTTCCTGCCTCTCACACATTCTTTGCGCCAACCTCCACCAAGCTCCCCTCATGCTCGAGCATGTTCCCCATTGCTCCCTCTGCCTGAAGGAATCAAGCAGTGCCTGGCTGCATGGTTGCCTGCTAAAATGCCACCCCTCAAACTCCAGATCAAATGTCATCTTCTAGACCACAGATGTCAAAGCTGAAAACTTCAGAAGCAGATTATCAATATCAACTGCTCCAGATTACACAAGAGGAAACCAAGGCCCAAAGTGGTTCAGTAACACAGCTGGGCAGTAAAGATGAGGTTTGGAAACCAAGTCAGCTGACTTGGGGATGGGAGTAGGGAGACGTGTCACCACCATCCTCCAGGTGAGTGACTACCGCAGGAAAGCTCTCTTTTCCTCCTTCTCCCAGAGCACCAGGTACCAATACATGCTCTCCAAACTCTCCGCTGCATTCCAGGTGAGAGTGGATTTTGTGTCCATATTCCTCATTACCTGAACCAGAGAGGTCAAAATCATGTCTTACCCATTATGTTATCCCAGTACCTAGCCAGGCCTGCACATAGTGGGCCTTCACGGGACTGTAACACTCATTTAACAAAACAAAATACCAGAAACTCCCCTCCCTCCCCACCTCTGGTCCTGTCTCCCTCCAGTCAAGCCGCCTCCATGCTCTCCAGAGGAGCTACCTACAGCCCAAATCTCACCACACCTCTGCTCAGTTCAGTTCAGTTCAGTCGCTCAGTCATGTCCGACTCTTTGCAACCCCATGAATCACAGCACGCCAGGCCTCCCTGTCCATCACCAACTCCCGGAGTTCACTCAAACTCATGTCCATCAAGTCGGTGATGCCATCCAGCCATCTCATTCTCTGTTGTCCCCGTCTCCTCCGCCCCCAACCTTTCCCAGCATCAGAGTCTTTTCCAGTGAGTCAACTCATCGCATGAGGTGGCCAAAGTACTGCAGTTTCAGCTTTAGCATCAGTCCTTCCAATGAACACTCAGGATTGATCTCCTTTAGAATGGACTGGTTGGATCTCCTTGCAGTACAAGAGACTCTCAAGAGTCTTCTCCAACACCACAGTTTAAAACCATCAATTCTTCGGCGATCAGCTTTCTTCACAGTCCAACTCTCACATCCATACATGACCACGGGAAAAATTATAGCCTTGACTAGACGGACCTTGGTTGGCAAAGTAATGTCTCTGCTTTTTAATATACTATCTAGGTTGGTCATAACTTTCCTTCCAAGGAGTAAGCGTCTTTTAATTTCATGACTGCAATCAGCATCTGCAGTAATTTTGGAGCCCAAAAAAATAAAGTCTGACACTGTTTCCACTGTTTTTCCATCTATTTCCCATGAAGTGATGGGACCAGATGCCATGATCTTTGTTTTCTGAATGTTGAGCTTCAAGCCAACCTTTTCACTCTCCTCTTTCACTTTCATCAAGAGGCTTTTTAGTTCCTCTTCACTTTCTGCCATAAGGGTAGTGTCATCTGCATATCTGAGGTTATTGATATTTCTCCCGGCAACCTTGATTCCAGCTTGTGCTTCTTCCAGCCCAGCGTTCCTCATGACGTACTCTGCATATAAGTTAAATAAGCAAGGTGACAATATACAGCCTTGACGTACTCCTTTGCCTATTTGGAACCAGTCTGTTGTTCCATGTCCAGTTCTGACTGTTGCTTCCTGACCTGCATACAGGTTTCTCATGAGGCAGGTCAGGTGGTCTGGTATTCCCATCTCTTTCAGAATTTTCCACAGTTTATTGTGATCCACACAGTCAAAGGCTTTGGCATAGTCAATGAAGCAGAAATAGATGTTTTTCTGCTCAGTAGAAACCCTTAAATGCACACCGTGCACTACACAATATACATGACTCCTCATGAAAAACCTACAGGAGCCCTTCCTATCCTTCCAACCTCATTTCCTCCCACCAGGAGAACCACAATCACTCTTCACTTCCGTAAAACACAAGTGTTAGTCGCTCAGTCATGTCCAACCCTTTGTGACCCTATGGACTCCCGCCAGGCTCCTCTGTCCATGAGATTCTCCAGGCAAGAATACTGGAATGGGTTGTCATTCCCTTCTCCGGGGGATCTTCCTGACCCGGTGAACAAACCTGGGTCTCTCGCATTGCAGGCAGATTCTTTACAGCCTGAGCCATAAGGGAAGCCCTTACTTCCATACCTTATGCTTGCTATTCCCTCTCTCCAGGAGGCACTTCAGTCTCTTCTCCATGCCTAACCCCTTGTTCCTGCGAGATCCAGAATGTCTAAGAAATGGCCTCCGCGGGGACACCACCCCTGATTACCCATTCCCTCCCCTCAGTCCAGATGAGATGCCCTCCTCCATGCTCCCAAAGCACCCCAGCATCCCTCCTCTGTAGTTCTCAGCAAAGAAAACTGCATCTGTTTGTTCACACACCTGTCCCCACCTCTCACTAGACATTACTGAGGACAGGAGCACCTGGCATAAACCCAATACTTTGTTAGACTGAATATTCTTCTCCCTCACTAGTTACAATCAGACCCAAGAAATATACACAGTTATTTTACTAAAATATTTTAAAACATGCGTCCACAGATCTCAGGAAAAAAAAAAAAGAGCTCTTACTATACACCCTCATCTTTCAATAATGAGCCAAAGATGCATAACAGCATTATGAACTGCTAGGCAGTCAACACATGAGGAGTCCTGTGTTGAGAGAGGTGTGGTGATCTAGCCACTATGGTCAACCAGCCAGAGACACTCTGGGTGTGTGACTGACCCCCACTAGGTACGGGAATAGAAAAGAAGAGTTCTGACATGGTTGGTGATCAAGGGGAGGTCTGACAAAAGGAAGGCCTCCTGGGTTCTGGGTGCTCATCTCCTGGCAAGTGAGCACACAGTGACTTCAGGAGACCCTCCTGAGCTGGCCGCTAGGGCCACTGAGACGGGGAGCCAGGGAGCTGTCAACAAATGGCCAGATGGAAACCAGGAGCCTCACAGAATTCACGGTATCCATTTCACACTGCGGATAATTACTAACAGCACCCGTGTGCAGGGAGCTAAGGTGGGAGAGCAAACAGCGCACCCAAAGAAGGACTGACTCCTGCCAAAGAAGCACGCCTGCACTGCTGGGCTCAAGGGGGAGAGAGGGGATGTGGGGCAAAGGGGACAGGAGAGAAAAGGAGGGCAAGTTTCACCCTCGTTTCTCATCTGAGAAAGTAGCATTCCCAGGAATAGACGAGCTTTCAAATGACTCAGAATTGAACATGCCAGGAAAACTGCCTGTCTGTCCACTAGAGCTGGCAGCCAGGCTGACAATAAGCTGCTGCTACTTTTTCCCCTCTTACTCACCTGCAGGACCAATTTACAACCTCCCTTCCAGAACCTTGCCCAGATCCATTCACTCAGAAACAAACAGCCGAGCTCCCTCAATGAGGACAGTCGCAATGAGCCACGCAGGTGAGTTCATTGTGCCTGAGGTCCGCACCCTCCACACCCACTTGAAGGCTGAACCCTACCCACTCCTCTTCTCAGGTAACAGCACCCCGGCCAGCTGACAGTCATCGATGACTGGCTCCTCCCTTCCCCGACTCCACTGCCTTTCAAATAGGCCAATTCCTCCTCCCAGTTCATGCTGAGAAGTCCCTCCAGTCTGGCCTCCTCTCTTCAACACCATAACTTTTGCTCCACCCCAGTCATCACTTCCCACTTGGAACTGTAGAAACAGCCTCTTTGCCCTTCCTGCCACCACGTCCACAGTCTGGCAGCAGCAACTTCACCAGATTTAGCTTCCTAAAATAAGTGTATCACTTGCCTAGTTAAGAAACTCTCTGGGTCCTCCTTTTTTGCATGTCTCAGCCCTCCAAGGCTCTCCACACTCTGAGCAGCCTGCTGACCCCAGGGTGTGCTCTCCTCCCAGCCCACGCCTGGGCCTCATCACACCTGCTCCACCCAGCACTTCCTTCTAACCCAGTTCAGGGAGCCAGATTTCTCCAGCTCCATTCTTCTTTCTCAAAATTGCCTTTCCAATTGGGGTCTCTTGTGTTTCCATACACATCTTAAAATTTTGTGTTCTACTTCTGTGAAACATACCATTGATGATTTGATAGGAATCTGCAGGTTGCCTTAAGTAGTATGGTCATTTTAGCAATATCGATTCTTCCAATCCAAGAACACAATATATATTTCCATCTGTTTGTGTCATCTTCCATTGTTTTCATCAGGGTCTTATCGTTTTCAGAGTATAGGTCTTTGCCTTCTTAGGTAAATTTATTCCTAGATATTTTATTCTTTTTGATGCCACGGTAAATGGGATTGTTTCCTTAACTGAACTGAATACACAAAATAGATAATCAGCAAGGACCTCCTGTATAGCACAGGGAACTACATTCAAAATCTTGCAATAACCTAAAATGGAAAAGAATCTAAAATATATAAATACATATATATACACAAATATACATATATGTGTATGCATATAATGGAATAACTTTGCTGCACACCTGAAACTAACACAAATCAACAATATGTCAATAAAAAAAAAATTTTTAAGACCCAGTTCAAATACCAGCTCTTCTTTAAAGTCTTTGTGTGTGTGCTAAGTCACTTCAGTCATGTCCGACTCTTTGTGACCTGACAGACTGCAGCTTGCCAAGCTCCTCTGTCCATGGGATTTTCCAGACAAGAATACTGGAGTGGGCTCCCATGCCCTTCTCCAGGGATCTTCCCAACCCAGGGATTAAACCCAGAGATCAAACCCGCGTTTCCTGCAGCTCCTGTATTGCAGGCGTATTCTTTACTGCTGAGCCACCTTTGCCAGCCCCTAAACGAAGGCAACCAACCATTCCTGTTTGCACCTGTTGTCCTGGAGTAATTACTGAAAGCACCATATTGACTTTCCTAGGTCCCTGCTGTGGATGATAAACTATATGGCTCTCTTACCTAAAATCTACACTGTGCTATGCTTAGTCACTGAGTCGTATCCAACTCTTTGTGACCCCCATTGACTGCAGCCCAGCAGGCTCCTCTGTCCATGGGGATTCTCCAGGCAAGGATACTGGAGTTGGTTGCCATGTCCTCCTCCAAAGGATCTTCCCAACCCAGGGATCGAACCCAGATAGAACCCAACCCAGGGATCAAACCCATCGCAGGCAGATACTTTACCATCTGAGCCACCAGGGAAGCCCACCTAAAATCTACCCTGACCCAAAGACAGCACTTGTTACTTGTCTCTTTTGCTACAGGGTGCGTTCCTCAAGATTGATCAAGCCATCTCACCTCTGTGTGGACATCCAGCATCTGAAGTCTGCCTGCACCTGGGGAGGTGCTCAATGAACACGATGGAATGAAAGAATGAATCTGATCAGAAGAAAACTGTAGCAAACAGTTTTATCTGGACAGCATCTAAAATGCCACCAGGGAAATTTTCTAAATCACAATTAAACCAAAAAAATCCTGGGCAAAAAAAGCAAGCCATGGAAGCATCTGTCAAAAAAACCATTTCTTTCCCTAATCCAGTGTTTCTCAACTTTTTTTCAATATTGTTCTCCCCCCTTGAAAGCCTTTTCAGACATTTTTCTCCTAACCCGATGACATGTTAATAGCACTGAAATATTTCTGTACTTTATACATAAAAAAGCAAGTATAAGGTTTACTCTTTTTATTCAAGAAAAGGTTCAGAATGATAATAAAAATATTAAGTTACATTTAAAGTTTTAAGGCTACTAACATTAAACTTTATAACTGTATTTACTGAGCAACTTTTAATGCAATTTTAATGTAAAATATATCAGATTACATATACAAATTACCAATTTCTACATAATAATAGCAATGTAACCAAATTTTTCAAAGACTTTAAATCTGCTCCTTTTCCAGCAAAGGTAAAACAGTTGAAAAAAAAAATCTTCCTAAAAGTTATTTTTAATGAACTAAACTTTTGTTTTATATGAGAAAATCATTTTTAACTTATCCAGCTGCTAAATATTCATTCAGATATCATCAATATTTTTTCTTTTCGATACTTGACATAGTTATTGGTGAGCTCAATAACTCTAATAAATAAGAAAATATAAACTACTTTTATTTAATTTTCAAATCCCAAGTCACACACAGAACAGTAAGGGCCAAACATAAGCACTTAACATCCACAAGACAGCCAAAAGCAGCCCATACATATAAGGAGGTCACCAAGAGCGATACGACTTCAGGATTAAGCTACTGATGGTCAGAAAGATCTCAAGTGATAGCCATATATTTGCCACAGGTTTGTAATAATGACCTTGCATACATTCTGCATATCTTCCATGAACTTGTTGTCAAAGTTGCTTGTATGATACACAAAAAAACCAATGAGAAAAATTTAAATGTTAACAAATAGTATATTGGCCACCGAGGTTTGAAGGAATGTCTGGAACCACTGGAATGTCTAAGAAGTTTCTGTCTTCCTCCAGAACCAATTTGTGCTGCCTCTGAGGTTGCAAGCCCTAACCTCTTATGGTTCCCACATTTATCCTCCTAGCACCTAAAGATAAAAAAACAAAAACACCAGTTTACCTAAGAAAACACCCACTCCACAGCTATCATAAGAGCCCCACTACTACCATCATCTCCTTGGGTACTTCAAAGGAAAAAGGATTCCCATATTATCAGCATTTCCCCAAAAAATGGAGCCTCCCTGCCTCTAAACATATAGACTTCCAGAGCTTGGAAGAAGACTCAGGGCTCATGGCACCCCTTCATCTTCAGATGAGGAAACCTAAAGAGCCCTAAGACGTTGAGACACTGGCTCAATCCAGGTCACTCTATCGTTATAGGTAGAGACCTTGTCAGTCTGGGTCCCTGTTGTATCTTCAAGCTAGCACCAGGCTTGGCACATAACATAATCAGATGTTTGTACACTTAATGAATGAATGGCTATTGGGTAAATGACAGAGTTGAGAGCCGAGTTCACCTAATTCCTAACCTACTACTTTTCCAACTAAACCACCTGGTCCCCTTTTACTTCCATTTGAATATCAAATAGTGACCTCAAAGACCATCAAATCTAAATTAAGTGCTTGAAAAGCTTCCCAGATCTTTTAGTTTCACACATCCAGTAAGTTTAAGAGCAGGGTCTTGTGCACATGTGGTAGAGCACTTCAGCCCACTGAAAGTGAGACTTCCCACAAATAAGCTAAGGGTACCAGGTCTACAAGACAACATTTCTTACTTGGTTACCCTGCCTTGAGCTCTTTTCTAGAGTTCTTGTTCGCATGCCACATCTCCCTAACGAGACTAAGAACCGCGGAAAGTCAAAACTGCCTTCCCTTTCTAAGGCACCTGCCAAGTTAAAGCACAAAGCAAATGTTCAATAAATGTTTGCAACATTTATTCTGGTGTAAATGGGGCATCATGAGGGACAAAAGTAGATTTGGCATGAACAAAAGAATTCGGTTTGTACTTTGCTCATTTCCTAGAACCAGTATAGTACCGAACGTGTAACAGGAGCCTAAGAGTTGTGGGATTTTAAAAAATGAATAGGGGAGACGCCCGGCTCCGGCGGCGCAGACGCGGGAGAGGCCCGGCTCCGGCGCAACCGACCACGTGCAGAATCGTGGCTGAGATGAGCTACCCCGCGCCCAGGGTTAGGGCGGTAGCCGAGAGGAGCTGTACCACGTTCAGGAGGCGGTGGCTGTTTGGGCACCGGAGGGCCAAGAGGAGCTGATCTACATTCAAAGCAGGAGGCGCGGCCTTGAGGAGATACCCCTCGTCCAAGGTAAGGTACAGCGGCTGCGGCTTGCTGGAGCAGCTGGGAAGAGATACTCCACGACCAAGTGGAATATAAGAATCCAGTGTTCTGGGGAGGAAGGAACAAGATGGCGGAGGGATAAGATGGCAAGACCACTTTCTCCCCCACAAATTCATCAAAAGAACATTTGAACGCGGAGTAAAGTCCACAAAACAACTTCTGAATACTGGCAGAGGACATCAGGCTCCCAGAAAAGCAGCCCATTGTCTTCTAAAGGAGAGAGAAGAAATCCAGCTCCACCCACCAGAACACCGACACATGCTTCCCTAACCAGGGAACCCGGACAAGTCACCCGTCCAACCCCACACACAGCGAAGAAACTACGTAATAAAGAGAACTCCACAAACTGCAAGAAGAGGGAAAGGCCACCCCAAGCAAAGCAATATAAGCAAGATGAAGAGGCAGAGAAATACCCAGCAAGTAAAGGAACAAGATAATTGCCCACCAACACAAACAAAAGAACAAGATATAAGGAATTTACCTGATAAAGAATTTCAAATTTTGATGGTGAAAATGATTCAAAATCTTGAAAGCAAAATGGAGTTATAGATAAATAACCTGGAGAAAAGGATTGAGAAGATGGAAGAAAGATTTAATAAGGACTTAGAAGAAATAAAAAAGAGTCAATATACAATGAATAATGCAATAGATGAGATCAGAAACACTCTGGAGGGAACAAACAGTAGAATAACAGAGGCAGAAGACAGGATAAGCGAACTAGAAGATAGAATTGTAGAAATAAATGAAACAGAGAGGAAAAAAGAAAAACGAATTAAAAGAAATGAGGACAATATTAGAGACCTCTGGGACAATGTTAAACGCTCCAACATTCGAATCATAGGAGTCCCAGAAGAAGAAGACAAAAAGAAAGACCATGAGAGAATACTTGAGGAGATAATAGTTGAAAACTTCCCTAAAATGGGGAAAGAAATAATCACCCAAGTCCAAGAAACCCAGAGAGTCCCCAACAGGATAAACCCAAGGTGAAATACTCCAAGACACATATTAATCAAATTAACAAAGATCAAACACAAAGAACAAATATTAAAAGCAGCAAGGGAAAAGCAGCAAATAACACATAAGGGGATTCCCATAAGGATAACAGCTGATCTTTCAACAGAAACTCTTCAGGCCAGAAGGGAGTGGCAAGACATACTTAAAGTGATGAAAGAAAATACCCTACAGCCCAGATTACTATACCCAGCAAGGATCTCATTCAAATATGAAGGAGAAATCAAAAGCTTTACAGACAAGCAGAAGCTGAGGGAATTCAGCATCACCAAACCAGCTCTCCAACAAATGCTAAAGGATCTTCTATAGACAGGATACACAGAAAGAGTGTATAAACTTGAACCCAAAGCAATAAAGAAAATGGCTACGGGATCATACTTATCAATAATTACCTTAAACGTTAATGGGTTGAAATTTTCAAAAAGGCTAGGAAACAATTCTCATAGCCATCAATAGTTCAGTGTTGAGTTCATGAATAGTTTTTAAAGTTTGGGACAAACTGTAGTATTTGCTATTTGAAGTACTATTTGTAATTGGCATATTACGATGTAACACTGGTCTTCATTTCCATCTTAAAACGCCTAAAAATGCCTAACAGGTTTTTAGATTTGTGAATTTTAGTTGAAATGTATTTTACGATGTTACTAAACCTGCAGAAATATTGAAATATTTCAGAGAACTTATTCACTGTACATTTAATTTATTTTATTTATAAAAGTTATGAACTGTAGAAAGTTTTACTTGTTGGGTCAAATGCTTGTTGCATTTGAAGTGCTAGTTACAAGAAAATCAAATACCTTCAATGTATAAATGCTATTAAGTTTTTAAAGGACTCTGGAGTATAAGTAAGTTTGTTTAAAGAAATTTAGTCTGTTCAACTTGAAAAAAATAAATAAAATTGGAAAAAAAAAATGAATAAAAGATATGGCAAAAAGTGAGTAATTATTAAGTTTTGTCTTCAATTCTGTAGTCATTCACTCACTCCACAAATACATATTACCAAGTATCTTGTGTGCTAGGCTCTCTGCTGCTTTGAAACATAATTTCCCCCACAGAGTTAGAGCCATCCTCCCTAGCCAATGCCTGGCATTCGGTTCACCTTGCAGGCAGAAGGCACAGCTAGCATAGCCCTATGTCTCAATACCTATCGTCCAAGCATTCTCTCCCAACAGTGCCCTGACCTAAACAATTACATCTAAGTGTTGCAAAACAAATAATCACAATTAAGGGTTGCAAATCTTTTTCATCAAGCCCAGGAATTGAAATTTTTCACTCCACATTTACTAGCTACTCCCAATTTCCTCAGGCATAACGCTGATTAAAATTGTTATACATAGAAAAGTGGCTGGGAACTAGGCTAGCACATCAGATTGAGACCACACTGTAAAGAGCCTTGCACGCCAAGAACATACGTGCATGCTAAGTTGCTTCCATTGTGTCCAAATCTTTGCAGCCCTATGGACTGCAGCCTGCCACATTCCTCTGTCTGTGGGATTTTCCAGGCAAGAATACTGGAGTGGGTTGCCATGCCCTCCCCCAGGGAATCTTCCTGACCCAGGGATAGAAACCAGGTCTCCTGCACTGGCAGGTGGATTCTTTACCACTGAGCCACTGGAGGAAGCCCCATGCCAAGAAGCCAAGAACATGGATAGTTAATTTAATATACAGCTGTGCTGTGCTAAGTCCCTCAGCCCTGTCTGACTCTTTGTGACCCCGTGGACTGTAGCCCACCTGGCTCCTCTGTTCATGGGATTCTCCAGGCAACAGTACTGGAGTGGGTTGCCATGCCCTCCTCCAGGGGGATCTTCTCAACCCAGGCATTGAACCTGCGTCTCCTATGTCTCCTGCATTGGCAGGCAGGTTCTTTACCACTAGGGCCATACAGCAGAGAGTCATAAAAACCTTTAAGGGAAACAGTGAATGTATAGTCAGAGCACCAGGAAAGTGTCACGATCTTGATTACATAAAAGATCTAAGACAGGAGGAATGAAAAAAAGCTGGCTCCAGGTCATACCAAAAAGACAGTCTAAAGCTACAAATAAAGAAAGGCTGTCACAGACGAAAATGGCAATGAATAAGCCATTTCATCCTTTGCTTTTATGTGTAATTTAAAAGTTTCAACAATAGATGCAGCCATGCAAGCTCCAGTTCATTGATCGGTCGTCGTGAGGTCCTCCTTGGAAGGCACAGGCTGTAAGAAAGCTTCTGGACAGTCCGGCGTGCCCTCCTGTCAGCCAGTCATGTAAAAGAGCTGGAGTTCAGGTTTTGTTTTGTTATTTTAAGGACTACATTTAAAACACAGTATTAGTTGCCAGGAGTTTCCCGACATTGAAAAGATGGACAGGAATCTTAGCCCGCCAATTCCAAGATCTTCCACTATTGCATCATTTGAAATGAAGCCTCCTCAGGCAGCGACTTGTAAAATTCAAGTCAGGTAAAATGGCAGCAGCAGCAGCAGCAGCTGCCGGCCGGCGGCTTCAACTTCAAGAGCGAGCAAGAGAGCGTGTCTCTGCGGAGCTGCCAACTGCTCACAGCAAGTCAATAAATCAACAGGTTCTGCGCGCGCGCCCGAGGGTGCTCAGACCCCGGCGCGCCAGCCACAGGAGGAAGTGGCTAATCATTTAAAGACAGTAAAGAGACCGCAGTTGAAGGTCGGAGTCGGTTCTCCCCGCACCTTCCCTCCCTCTGCCACCCACTCTGGGAATCTGATGGTGAAAGCACCAATTTCTGGGCTGCTGCTCCAGGCCCCTAGCCCTCCAACCCAAGGACAGCTCTGCCTTGCCCGCTGGTGCAGACACCCCGAGGGCTCCTTCTTCCTCCTGCTGGCCCCCTCCTCTCATCGACTGCAAGCCCTTCGATTCTGCCACCGGAAACTTCCATAGAAGGTGAGATTCCCAGATCAGGAGACGGTTCCACAAACTCCTAAGCGCCAGTGTCGGAACTTCAGGGTCAGACCCCATAAAGCCTAGGCGTCCCTAGTAAGGCTCAGAACTGCTCTATACTGCGGGTCCCGCGCTCCGCGCGCTCGCACCCATCCACCAGCAGCCGGACGCGGTGCCCTCGCTTCCCCCTACCCTAGGCGTGATGCCTGGAACCTCAGCAGCGCCTCCGATCCGAGCGCCGCAGAAACCCTCCTCGCTCCAGCAGGGACGGACTTCCCAAGGTCGGGTGTCCCCACTCGCAACCCCCGGTCTCCTCCTCCGGGCGGGAGACTGTAGGTTCCAGACAGACAACCAAGGGGGCGGGGCCTTGGCCGTCCCTGCAGAGCTCGCTCACCCCTGCCGAGCTCGCTCATCCCTCCCGGGTCCAGGGGTAGTGCCCACTCTCCCCACCGGCCAGTACCTCGTCCACGTCCAACTCTGCTCCGTTGCCGACGAGCGCCATGTTCCTCCTCCGGCTGCAGCCGCCCAAAAACCAAACAGGGAGCTCAGAACCAACTCAGTTACTCAGCCCGGGGCTCAGCCCAGCGCCAACACGGGAGGAAGAGGGCGGCCCGGCGCTCCCGCGGGGTCCCGGGCGGGGCCAGCGCGCCGCTGAGCAAGTGCTTTCCCCGCCCCCGGCGCCTGCACATCCGCCGAGCATCCATTTCTCAAGCAGGCGCCCTGTGGCCCGCCTCGACATAAGCTCCGCCCCTTGCAGGCCTCGCCCCACCCTCTACGAGTCTCCGACTAGAGAAGCCAATCAGATTCTTGCACCGCGTCTCCACCTCCAGGCAGCATCCACTGCGGATCCACTTGGGCGGGGTCATTCCGTGGGCGGAGTCACTTTGTGGGCGGAGTCACTCGCGAACCTCGCAGGTCTCTCCCACCCGGTGGGAAGGTATTGAATACCTAGGAGTATTCTAGCGCTCTGTGTGGAGGCTATTGCTCGCCAGCGTCCAAGAGAGCAGCGGCTTAGCGTGGCCAGAATGAAAGCCACACTATCCCCGAGGCCCGTTTGAAGTGTCCACCTGATCCCTGAGCCAATACCAAGTCCCTTCCCTCGCCAAGCGGGCACTGCCTGCGTCTCGCAAATGGTGAGGCAACCTCGCGTCAAGCTCACCAGTCACCCAGAGGTCTTTGCCATTCCACCTACCCAGGCACTAGGTGAGGGACATCGTCTTCCCATACAGGGATGATGTGTTTGCTTCTGTGTACGTCTGATAATTAAATTAAAAATCATGGGACAGATATTTATGCAACTTAGAGTTCTCTTCTTCCAATATTCTGTCACAGTGACCCCTTTTGTAATCCGAAACATATGTGCATAAGTCGTGTTTGAACTATATACCCGTGAGGGTAGGGATGCTGTGTCTTCTTCAAAGTTGTATTCCCAGCACCTAGAACAGTGCCTTGCAGTGAGTGCTCAAAAAATATTTACTGGCTTCCTTTAAAAATTGATTCCTGTGTCTAACACAACTGGAAAATTATGAGCTGTATTTTGGGGGTATTGAGGGGGGCATTAGTCAGCTTTATAATACAATAAAATTCACCAACTTTAAGCTTCTAATTTGATAAATGTTTACAAAACACCATTCCAATCATAATTTAGAACACACCCATAAAGTTCCCTGTGCCTGTTTGCTGTCAATTTCTTTCACCCACTCTCTGGCCTGGGGCAACCTCTGATCTGCTTTCTATCACTTCATTTTGCCTTTTCTAGAATTTCATATCTATAAGTCAATCATAGGGCACATGGTCTTTTGTGTCTGGCTCATGAAAGGCATTTAATGGTCATCCAGTGACAACTACAAAGATTGCTAACATTTATTGAGTACTTCCTACGTGCCAGGACTATCCTGAGCCCCTTGTTTAACTTACCTCATCTATCCTTTGTAACCCCATGAAGTAGATACTGTTAACTTACAGATGAGTAAAATGAGGCTCACAGAGTTCAATATCTGGTTGCAGTCAAACATCTATTAAGGAAGTAAGGATGCCAGAATCTGACCTTCAGCAATCTGACTTAAGGGTGTGGTGCTAACCATTGTTCCACACTGCCTCTAACCACCACCTTCCCCTTCTTTCTCCCTATTTCAGTAGAGCAGCTGCCTGCACATGTCTGTTACATGTACTTTCAGTGAGTCACCTTTGCATCCTTGAAACTTGCTTTACAGTTTTAATGAGTCATTACGTACCTTTGTACTAGAAAAATGAAATGGTTCTACCTCACAAACAGATTAGATTATGATGATGACTGCACAACTCTATGATTCATTACAAATCCTTAAATTGTATAATATAATCGGTGGATTTTATGCCCCTGTATATTATATTTCAATATCACCACTTTTAAAAACAGGTTAATACATTCTTGCAGCACTCTTAGAATCAGGTGTGTGAGAATAGAAGGGAGTTGGGGTCATTTAATTATAATACCCCTGAAAGTTTCCATTCCTCCCCCAACCTCCTGTTTATACTTAGCTTTCTGAGGCTGGATTTCCTGTCTGGGTCCAGATCCTACTCCTTATTACTCTTGCATGATTCCATTTTTTAAAGTTCATTGGCTCCCAAATTAATATCACATTTTTTAACATTAAGCCATCATGTGGTGGCTTCTTCCTCTCCTGTATGCTTTGCTATTTTCTTTCAACTCCTCAAATTTTAAACAGATACAAAAGAACTTGGCTCTAATGAGTGGCGTGATGATGTCAAAGTGAGAATCAAGCTTAATTTTTCAGAAATCATTCTTATAAATAAAATTTGGTAGTTTGTTTTTTTTTTTACCCAGAGACCAAATCTGAAACCCTGTGTGTTTTAAATTCATGTCACTAGACAAGTAGCATTCCTGTTTCTGAGGGAGCCAATTATGAACACAATGAATAAGTGTGACCTAGCCCCTGGAACATCTAATCAAATTTGCTGTGCTCATGGCAGATGCCAACTTCTCCTTCTTGCACATGTGTGATTCTACAAGATTATGAATCACAAATATAAAAGAGTTTTTTGCAAAGAATAATTAAAATGAATTAATTTCTGTAACAGAATTCCCCTTTCCAGTTTGCTGATCATGATGTATTCTATCAGTCAAATGAGATTAGTCAAATATTCCATTTCCCAAAAGAAGCTAGAATAGAGGTTCCGCAGAAGCAGTGTCTGAATTTTTTTTTTTTTTGAAGATACATCTACCGGGAGCTGTTTGGGATTCAAATTAAACCTAACTTGCAGACAATCTAATCTTTAGTATTCCTAAACCTATTACTTCTAGCACTTGTAAGGTTTCTTTTTAGTTGATGCATACATGCTAAGTCACTTCAGTCATGTCTGACTCTTTGCAACACTATGGACTGTATCCCTCCAGGCTCCTTTATCCATGGGATTCTCCAGGCAACAATACTGGAGTGGGTTGCCATGCCCTCTTCCAGGAAATCTTTCTGACCCAGGGATCAAACCTGAATCTCTTATGTGTTCTGCATTGGCAGGCGAGTTCTTTACCACTAGCACCACCTGGAAAGCCCTTTTTAGTACCTTCATCATTTGTGTAGGAGAGAGAATGATTTTGCATTTAGAAATGCAAAATTTTAGATGCTTGTATCATTATAAGTCATACATTTGTCAGTGGCTTTGGCTCACATTCATAGCTTAGCTCAACAAGGAGAACTTCACCTTCTAAATTATCCCTCCTTCTCTGTCACCCACAAGGTGTCTTCCTGCTGCCTTAGCACTTACCACTATCTGAAAATATCTTGTTCATTTTTCTGTTTACTTGCTTATGGTCTATCTCTGTCAACAACAACATCTACACGTTAGCTGTGATGTAAGCTCCATGAAGGAAGGAACCTTGTGTTTTGTGTCTACAACAAAACCCTAGTGCCTAACACTTAATGGATATTTCATAAATGGTTATTGAGTGAATGAATGAAAGTATATAAAGTTCATAGTGCACAGAGCGTTATTTTTAGACCTTGTAATGTCAATGTTTCACCACAGTGATTTTTGAAAAACAGAGAAAACCAGTAAAGATGAAGGAGAGTAAAGAATCCAAATTACATGAAGTCTAAAAAGTAAATACTGTTTTTCTTAGGGTGATGTGGCAGGCATGATGACTATCTTTAATGCCTACTTTTTTTTTTTTCAAAATTATACAAGAGCTAAGCACTTAGAGGTCCCTTAGTGACCTAAAAGAGTTTAATTCTTGTCACTGGGAGAGGCTTAAATGCTAGGAGGGGAAAAACCTCATTATTTAGTGGAGACTGAAATCCTCCCTTAAGAATATCCCTGTTCTCAGCATTTGCAGTTGGGTGAACACTCATTTTGCCCTGTTTATCAGTTGTTCCCTTTTTCATGCACATATAGATAATCTTTCCCATCACTTTCCTATTTATTTTCACTATTTCTCTTTAGATTAATCTCACTTTTTCCAGATGATGAGACACCCACAGAAGAGAAAAGCAGAACAGAGACTAATTGTGGCAATATGAAACCTCTGAGTGCAGCATTAAGAATTTAAAAACAAGAATAAATAAGGAATCTGTGGCAGAGGCTGCTCATTGCTACCCAATGTTCATTCTCCCTTTGTTCTATTGGTAAGCTGCTGCTGCTGCTGCTAAGTCGCTTCAGTCGTGTCCGACTCTGTGTGACCCCATAGACGGCAGCCCACCAGGCTCCTCCGTCCCTGGGATTCTCCAGGCAAGAACACTGGAGTGGGTTGCCGTAAGAGAACCTGAGTTTATATAAGGCAGCGTGGTGTCCAGCTAAAAGATTGCATTTTCAAGAACTCCTTCACAGCTGGAATGGCCAATGTAACTAAATTTCAGACAATGAAATATATTTTACTTCCAGGAAAGCTATTTAAAGGGAAATGACTGAATATAGGCATATGGTACCTTTGCCCTTCTGCCTCTTCTCCTTCCAGCAGCCTGGAACAGATGCAATGGTTGGAGCACCTGCTGCCCTTTTGGACCATGAAGTAATACCTTGAGAATGGAAGCCATAAACTAGAAAAGTGGAATGAAAAGACAGAAAGAGTCTGGATTCCTGATGACTGTGGAGCTGCCACACAAGCACTTGATTACCAACCTCCAGATTTCTACTATTCTAAATACTATTAATTATATTCATTTCAATTACTACCTTCAGTTCAGTTCAGTTCAGTTCAATCGCTCAGTCGTGTTCGACTCTTTGCGACCCCATGAATCACAGCACGCCAGGCCTCCCTGTCCATCACCAACTCCCGGAGTTCACTCAAACTCATGTCTATCAAGTCGGTGATGCCATCCAGGCATCTCATTCTCTGTCATCCCCTTCTCCTCCTGCCCCCAATCCCTCCCAGGAAGTCACCACTATACTGAGTTTTCTGTTAGATGCAAACAATCTTAAATCTATATGTTCAGTTCAGTCGCTCAGTCGTGTCCGACTCTCCGCGACCCCATGAATCACAGCACGCCAGGCCTCCCTGTCCATCACCAACTCCCGGAGTACACTCAAACTCATGTCCACAGAGTCGGTGATGCCATCCAGCCATCTCATTCTCCGTCGTCCCCTTCTCCTCCCGCCCCCAACCTTTCCCAGCATCAGAGTCTTTTCCAGTGAGTCAACTCGTCGCATGAGGTGGCCAAAGTATTGCAGTTTCAGCTTCGGCATCAGTCCCCCCAATGAACATCCAGGATTGATCTCCTTTAGAATGGACTGGTTGGATCTCCTTGCAGTATAAGGGACTCTCAAGAGTCTTCTCCAACACCACAGTTCAAAAGCATCGATTCTTCGGCGATCAGCTTTCTTCACAGTCCAACTCTCACATCCATACATGACCACGGGAAAAACCATTGCCTTGACTAGACGGACCTTGGTTGGCAAAGTAATGTCTCTGCTTTTTAATATACAAGGTTGGTCATAACTTTCCTTCCGAGGAGCAAGCGTCTTTTAATTTCATGGCTGCAATCAGCAAATCTATATGTAGAAGTATAAAATTCAAAGTGTTATTAGATGTTCTATGCCCCCATATACCTTCCCACTGACTTCAGCTGAAGCATTTGGAACTTCTACCCAATGTTGGATTGGAGTAGACTACTTGGAGCAGTTTTTACAGTCATGTACACCTTCTTTCCTGAAGATCCGTCCTCCAAGTCCTTTTTCTCCCGGTTCTGTTGTGCCTTTTCTGGCATATTTTCCCTCGTACTGCTATACTCTGTTATTGTCCTACAATCCAAATATTCTCCAGATTCTGAAAAATATTGATACTAGCATCTTTTTATGATATCCTTATTTTATTTCATGACAGTTTTAGTAAACCAATAATTATTTTTGGCCATCTTCAGCAATTCTATCCTCATAGCCTCTTATAGACCTAGTATTTACAATGTTTCTTCCTTTTTTGTTTTGTTTTGTGTTTTGGCCATGTCTCATGGCATGAGAAATCCTAGTTCTCAAACAGAAATTGAACCTGTGCCTCCTGCTGTGGAAGTGTGCAGTCTTAACCACTGAACCCCAGGGAAGTCCCTATAACACTTCTGACTGAGCACTTTGGTTTTATATTAGGCAGTCATTTCCTGTAATCACCGAGAGGAGTCACATACAAACCTCCATAAGACATACACATAGCAACATCTATATTCTAAAATCAGTTTTGACTTAGCACTACAATGTAGCTCTGAGTGTCTCTAAAGCAAGGGCTCTCAAACTTGAGCACGTCAGAATCACTCAGAGAGCTTGTTAGAACACAGGTTGCTGCTTCCAGTCCCCAGAGTTTCTGATTAGACAAGTCTGGGGTGGGTCTGCTTGTTGCTGTGGCTGCTGCTATGAATTCAAGAGCCAGGTCTAGAGAATCACTGCTCTAGATCGTGGCCAGCAACTTGAGTCCCTCAGGCACAAGCAGCCTTCCTGGCAGATATAGCACACCCACAAAGGTTCAAGATGAAACATTAGCAAAGCGCTTTGTGCTGCTACTTAGCATACAAGGACTAGCATTCTATGTAAAAGAAAAAGCTGTGACCGTTTTCTCCTTGATATTCTTTCAACAATAAGGAAAACAATTTAAGTGGTGAGAATATAGCTTTATTTTCACATAATTCAATAAAACCACTTTCATTTTATTTTCATCAATTTTTACTTTTGTCAGGTGAACGATGTAAAAAAGAGGTAGGTCCTCACTGCTCCAAGAGAGCCTGACTCCCACACAGATACGGGACCATCGGCAATTAAGCCTCATCTCCTAGTTCCTTGAGATATTGATTTGTGATCTTCGTGGGGTTTTTTAATTAATTTATTTTTAATAAATTAAAAATTGCTTTACAATTTATAATTGCTTTACAATGATTTGTGATCTTGAACAACCCACTTCAGTCCTTTCAGGGTTTTTTTGTGGCAACAAATATAGAATGAGTATTTCCCCAGTGGTGCAGTGGATAAGTATCCACCTGCCAATGCAGGAAATGCAGGTTCGATCCCTGATCCGGGAAGATTCCACATACTGTGGAGCAACTAAGCCCATGGGCTGCCACTACTACTCAGCCACCACCTGCCCCCACGCCTGCAACAACCCACGATAGAACCTATGCTCCACACAAGAGAAGCCATCGCAATGAGAAATCCACTCACCTCAACTAGTGAGTAGCCGCTGCTGGCTGCAACTAGAGAAAGCCTGTGCAAAGCAACGAAGACCCAACGCAGCCAAAAATAAATAAATTTTTCCTGAAAAAGTTATAAAAAATATAGAATAAGGACATGACTTTCCATATCCATAATACTACAATCCTGGGATTTACTTGGAGTGAAGGAAGCTCTCTTTGACTCTCAGTTATGAGAGAGTGGGATGTGGTAATGGGAAGCAGCCAAGAAGGCAATTTTACATGTTCCCAAATTACCACGTAACTCAAGGAATTCCGCACAGCCCCCCATTACTAGTTAATATGCTTGGGATGGGGGAGACTTTTAAGGAGAAATAATTTACACTGTTCTCTATACTCTGTCTATATACCATCGCTGCTTTTTGATGTTTCTAGCTGACTTGGAATTACCCATTGATTTCTGAAAACATGTCTAAATATTGAAAAGTAAGCTCTAGGGTGATGGGCCTTAGGTGCATTCTGGGAACCTCTGGTTTGGCTCAGCAGTTATGTCTGGGCTTAGAGGCAGCACGGCATAATTTCCATGTGTCTGAACTATTTCATTGCCTTCTAAGCACTTTACAAAAACCCTGTGAGGTGAGCAGAGCTTACATCTTACAGATGAGAAAACCGAAGCTCTGAGATGTTAGATGACCTGCCCAAAGTCTTTAAGGAGTGGGAGTAAATCTCATGTTAAGTCCCTTTACTGAAAGGTATATTATAAAGGATATAACTATGGCTGGACTTCCCAGTGGCTCAGTGATAAAGAATCTGCCTGCAAATGCAGGAGCTGTAGGAGACTTGGGTTAATCCCTGGGTGGGGAAGAGCCCCTGGAGGAGGAAATGACAATCCACTCCAATATTCTTGCCTGGGAAATCCCATGGACAGAGGAGCCTGGTGGGCTACAGTCCATGGGGTCGCAAGAGTCAGACATGACTGAGCATGCATACATAATTGTGGCCAGTTTTTGGAGAGATTAGGAAAGGCTTGCTGCTGCTGCTGCTGCTGCTAAGTCGCTTCAGTCATGTCCGACTCTGTGCGACCCCATAGACAGCAGCCCACCAGGCTCCCCTGTCCCTGGGATTCTCCAGGCAAGAACACTGGAGTGGGGTGCCATTGCCTTCTCCGTAGGAAAGGCATACATACTCCCAAATCTGCCTCACTACAAGAAACATACCCCAGAAAATTGTAAGCCCCCCTACAACTCACCCATCCCACCCCGATGTTTTTTTTGTAACTATCAGATAGTTCCAAAGTCTTTGACCATAGACCCTTGGTGGACTCAGATGTATTTTTGTGACACTATTCATGCACAAGGATTCTATAAAAATCATAAATGTCAAACTGTGAAGAATGCTGACATAAGTCCAGAGACGGACCTCCTGCAGGTAACAACCTTCAACCACAAAAATCCTACCTGAAGGCACTGAAGAGAGACCCAAAGAAGTTAGACTCTGAAGGCTGTTCGGGTCTCATACTTGAGAGAAACTTACTCTGTGGCATTCTTGCTTTTTTATGGCATTAGCCTGAGGAAAGCCTGTGTGATTTATTGGTTCAAAGAACCTGCGGACAGATTTCAAGGCAAACACAGCAGCTGGAAAATGAGAGGAAATATCCAAGAAAGGGAAGGAAGGTGGGATTGGGCTCTAACTCCTGACCTATGCACACATGAGGCCAAATGCAAGGAGCCCAGATGAGGTTAAAAGAACTGAACCGAATTCTCAGCAGCCACTCACGACAGGGGTACATGTACTTATAGCTTGTGTTTATCCAAATTAACTGATTAAAAAAATAATCATTCAATACTCTTCAGAGTCTCTAAAAGAATCCAACTCAAACTCTGGCACTTTTGATTCCAAAACTACCTTCCCAGCCACTTCCTAGCTATTTAAGTAACCTTTCAGGCACTGTAGGTAAGAACGGGAGAATTAGCACATCTTCCTTGAAAAGTTTGGCAACAAAGATCCAGAGTTTAAAACCCCACAGCTGGGAATTTATCCTAGAGATATATTACATACGTGTAAAATTACTAGCCCACACGTTTACCCACTGTGGCAATATTTGAACAAAGTTTTTCTATATACCTGGACACTTCAGCACTGTGCTTGAGGGCCAGGTTAAGCAGTAGATTCACCAACAAAAAGCACAAAAATGAAAAAAAAACAATGGCACTACAATGGTTTTCAGCAGGACAGTGAAATGAAAAGGCAGAGTACTGCCTTATTCAGTCTCAGCTGGGATCTTGAGCTTTGGATAACTCAGATTTTCTAGTGCTATTCTGTCATCTCACCTTTGTAACACCTCTTCTCTCCATCCACCCAAGATCTGAGTGGCAGCATCTCTATTTCTCACTTGAATTTTCAGCTGATCTCGCTGAGTTCGATTCCTTGGCTCAACATCGCATCAGGGAGGCAGTATGGCACATAGTAAACAGCGATGTTTCAACGTGGGTTCCAACAGAACTTCAGCTCCCTTGATCTGTGGCTCCTAACAAATCACTTAATTCAACTAAGCCTTGATTTCCTCATATAGAAAATGGAGGCAATTTTAAGATGCAAAAATGCTGTAAAGAGTACACACAATTATCTGTATAAAATGTCTAGCACATGGAAATGCTTAATACATTTTACCTGTTATTATAATTCATATCCCTGGTGGCTCAGATGGTAAAAAATCCGCCTGCCATACAGGAGACCCTAGAGGAGGGCATGGCAACTCACTCCAGTATGCTTGCCTGGAGAATCCCCATTGACAGAGGAGCCTGGCGGGCTACAGTCCACGCGGTCTCAGACATGACTGAGACTAAGCACATTTAATTCATTTCAGAGTTAAATGATCTAAAAATATAAGCTTGGTCGTGTTAGACATTATTAGAACACACTATATCCTGGCTTTTTCTCCTTTGAGGTACAGGAATACTGCTTCCTAACTGCTTTCTAATTAATGGAGCCATGTGACTAATTCTAACAAATGGACTCAAATATAAAAGAATAGGTATGAGAATCTGATGTGCTTCCTTCTCCCATTGGATGACAAAGGAAGCCATCTGTTCCACACTTTGCTTCTACAAGATAGAGGTTTCATCGGACCGTGTCCATCTAAGTGACCAAAGAGCAGAGTCCCACAGCAATTTTTCAATAAACACATAGTGCGAGCAACTCATATCCAGGAGATTTTGAGGTTTTTATCACAGCAGAGCCTACCTGCTCTATCCTAAGACAGGACACTTCGTTTCTCACTGCTTAGACACATGTAAGCTCTCCTAAAGGGCCAGAAAGCACCAAAAGTTCTAGCTATGTAGAAACAAAACATGTCTGTAGTTTTCATTTCTTTTTCAAACTTATTGTTTCTGTATACAGTTACTTGAAAGCGACTTTAAAAAGAATCACACAAATGAGGCTGACTTAAGGAAGTAGGAAATTTACTAACCTACATAAATTAAAATCCAAGAGTAGAGTGAGCATGGGGCACGCTGAATACAGAGGCTTAAGCTAGACATCAAGGACTCAGTTTAGCTGTTACTTTAATTCAGCTCTGTATGTGTGTGTGTGTGAGAGTGTGATAATGTTTTCTGGCAAAGTCTTCTCTTACTGAAAAAAAAGGCTGCCAGTACTTCCAGTTGCTTATACTATTTTCTCTTATGGCAACTTGAGCTCAGAGTCATTCTCTCTCAGTGGTTCTGAGAAAGTCCTGGCATTCCGTCTCATTGGACCAAATTGAGTCACTTACCCACCCACAGAACCAGTCACAGTGACCAGAATACAAATATTCTGATTGGCTGCTGATTCTGGGGAGACCCATGGACTACACCAAGGGAGTACAGGTTCCCTGGGGAAAAAAAAATTAAGGTACTGCTACCAAAAGCAGAGTGAATGAACACAGGATAGGCAAAAATAACACAAAAATATGTGACCAGATAGGGAACTTTATGAACAAGTCACTTTGTTTTACGGCAAAGATTATCACAACATTGTAAATTAGTTATATTTCAATAATAAAACATTTTTTAAAAATTTGTAAAGCTGTACAAGGAAACTGAAAAAAAATCAAAGTAAAAATATAAAATTAGTTGAAGCTTTGTGACATTAGATTACTTTTATGTTATTAACGTTCAGTTCAGTTCAGCTCAGTCGCTCAGTCGTGTCCGACTCTCCGCGACCCCATGAATCACAGCACGCCAGGCCTTCCTGTCCATCACCAACTCACGGAGTTCACGCAAACTCATGTCCACAGAGTCGGTAATGCCATCCAGCTATCTCATTCTCGGTCGTCCCCTTCTCCTCCCGCCCCCAACCTTTCCTAGCATCAGAGTCTTTTCCAGTGAGTCAACTCGTCTCATGAGGTGGCCAAAGTACTGCAGTTTCAGCTTTAGCATCAGTCCTTCCAATGAACACCCAGGATTGATCTCCTCTAGAATGGACTGGTTGGATCTCCTTGCAGTACAAGGGACTCTCAAGAGTCTTCTCCAACACCACAGTTCAAAAATATCAATTCTTCGGCGATCAGCTTTCTTCACAGTCCAACTCTCACATCCATACATGACCACGGGAAAAACCATAGCCTTGACTAGACGAAACTTTGTTGGCAAAGTAATGTCTCTGCTTTTTAATATACTATCAAGATTGGTCATAACTTTCCTTCCAAGGAGTAAGCGTCTTTTAATTTCATGGCTGCAATCAGCATCCACAGTGATTTTGGAGCCCAAAAAAATAAAGTCTGACACTGTTTCCACTGTTTTTCCATCTATTTCCCATGAAGTGATGGGACCAGATGCCATGATCTTTGTTTTCTGAATGTTGAGCTTCAAGCCAACCTTTTCACTCTCCTCTTTCACTTTCATCAAGAGGCTTTTGAGTTCCTCTTCACTTTCTGCCATAAGGGTAGTGTCATCTGCATATCTGAGGTTATT
Organism: Moschus berezovskii; assembly: GCF_049115385.1. NCBI lineage: Eukaryota > Metazoa > Chordata > Mammalia > Artiodactyla > Moschidae > Moschus > Moschus berezovskii. Next base: position 35,501,935 of record NC_142466.1, on the reverse strand, counting down.
GATATTTCTCCCGGCAACCTTGATTCCAGCTTGTGCTTCTTCCAGCCCAGCGTTCCTCATGATGTACTCTGCATATAAGTTAAATAAGCAAGGTGACAATATACAGCCTTGACGTACTCCTTTTCCTATTTGGAACCAGTCTGTTGTTCCATGTACAGTTCTGACTGTTGCTTCCTGACCTGCATACAGGTTTCTCAAGAGGCAGGTCAGGTGGTCTGGTATTCCCATCTCTTTCAGAATGTTCCACAGTTTATTGTGATCCACAAAGGCTTTAGCGTAGTCAATGAAGCAGAAATAGATGTTTTTCTGGAACTCTCTTGCTTTCTCCATGGTCCAGCGGATGTTGGCAACTTGATCTCTGGTGCCTCTGCCTTTTCTAAAACCTGCTTGAACGTCTCGGAGTTCAAGGTTCACATATTGCTGAAACCTGTTAGCAAATGTGAAATCTAAGGATTCCCTGTCAATCCAATGGTTAAGACTCTGCGCTTCCCCCAAGATTCCAAATGCACTGCAGTGCAGCCAAAAATACGACATCTACAGGGGAAAAAGTGTAACAATATAAATGGTTTCCTTTCCTATGGTTGGGTGGTGGAGGTGGATGAGTTTGTGTTTGTGTGTGTGTGTGTACACCCACACGAATGTGCATGTTTATACTTTTCTTTTTTTGCCTCATCTATCAACGCCAGGGAGACTTGCTGTCTTCCAAGATGGGGTGAGACTTCCCCATCAGCCATTTCACCCTCTACATCTCTTTTCCCAAGAGGGGTGTTCCTGTTTTCCAAGAGTGTCTGGCTTCAGCAGCTTGAGTGAAACAGTTACAGCATAGGATCAAACACTGCCTATTTAATCTGCTTCTTACTGTGGCAGGGCCTCAGAAAACACTGAAATAGGGCTCTGATCTTTGGCTCCTCCACAGCTTGTGAAAGACAGGGATTTATTGATAAAGTCATCTCCCCAACTGGGTTGTGAGGGCCTCAAGGACTTAGAACCCATTTTACTGATGTCTGTTTCCACAGCACCCAGTGTGAGGGACTGCAGACCTGAGGGACTCTGCCCCCAAGTCATCGTTTATAGTCTAGTGGAAACATTAAACTGGCAACATGAATGACCAAAATACAGCACAGAGTGTCAAACTACTGCAAAAGGGCTTTGGGATTTCAAAGAAGGAAGCACTTTTTCTCCGGCTGAATGGACAAGAAGGTTTTTTTTACTAAGGAAGTAGCATTAGGAGTGGTAGCAGGAGAAGGGCAGAGCTGAGGGCAGAAAATGCCAGGCAGAGGATCCCCTAGAAAAGAAGACATACAGGGGATATTTTTGTCTTAATCACTCACACCAGAATAGGAGAGAACACTATTTGTTTGGAAAATACTTTGATAAGCTACTAGAATTAAGGGTGAAAACTTCAAGTTTGTGGGTGACTACACGCTTCAAGCTCCTCTCGGCCCTCCTGCGCCCGCCCAGCTGCCGCCACTTGGACGTGGGTAGCTCCTCTCGGCCACCGCCCAGCCAGCGTCGCGTCTGTGCGCCCGGAGCCGGCATGGCCTCAGAATCACTGCAGTTGCTGATTGCAGCCATGAAATTAAAAGCCAGGAAATTAAATTTCCTCCTTGGAAAGAAAATTATGACCAAAGTAGACAGCATATTAAAAAGCAGAGACATTACTTTGCCAACAAAGGTCCGTCCAGTCAAGGCTATGGTTTTTCCAGTGGTCATGTATTGATGTGAGAGTTGGTCTGTGAAGAAAGCTGATCCCCGAAGAATTGATGCTTTTGAACTGTGGTGCTGGAGAAGACTCTTGAGAGTCCCTTGGACTGTAAGGAGATCCAACCAGTCCATTCTAAAGGAGATCAGTCCTGGGTGTTCATTGGAAGGACTGATGCTAAAGCTGGAACTCCAATACTTTGGCCATCTCTTGCAAAGAGTTGACTCACTGGAAAAGACTCTGATGCTGAGAGGGATTGGGGGCAGGAGGAGAAGGGGACGACAGAGAATGAGATGGTTGGATGGCATCACTGACTCGATGGACGTGAGTTTGAGTGTACTCCGGGAGTTGGTGATGGACAGTGAGGCCTGGCATGCTGTGGTTCATGGGGTCTCAAAGAGTCGGACATGACTAAGGGACTGAACTGAACTGAACTGACCCGCTTCAAGCAAGTATCATGTCACAATCGCTATCCTGTACTGGGCGAGGCAAAGGAGGAACTTGGACACACAGCCAGGTCAGGGGTACTATGCCCTGAGCCACACAACCTCCCATAGACAAGGTGCTAAGCTTTGGAGAAATGGCCAAGAGCTCAGAGGAGCTGCAATGCTGGGGTTCCTTAAGCATGTCATGGAAGATTGCCTAAAAATATAAGTTGGGGCCATATCATAAAGTGAAAAATGCTGTATTACGAAATTTGGAGTTTACCCTGATACCAGTCAGTTCAGGCTAGGACTCTTTTCAGAATATCGCCATTTCTCCCACATTTTTTTTCCTTTAAAGAGATCCTTCATACACTTTCCTCAGTTTCCTTTAATGCTGTGATGCATGCTAAGCTGTTTCTGTCACATCAGACTCTTTGCAACCTCATGGACTGTAGCCAACCAGGCTACTCTATCCATGGGATTCGCCAGGCAAGAATATTGGAGTGGGTTGCCGTGCCCTCCAAGGGATCTTCCTGACCCATGGATAGAATCCTTGTCTCTGGCAGCTCCTGCATTGCGGGCAAATTCTTTACCTCACAGCCACCCTGGAAAGCCCCTTTAATGGTAAAATTTTGTGTAAAACTCTAATATAAAATCACATCCAGGGTCTTAGCACTGATAACAATTTACCAGTCCTAGTCAGATTTTGCTAGTTTTATTCGTACTCTTTTGTATGTGTTTGTGTATTTTTTTTCTATACAATTTTACGTGTGTAGGCTTGTAGATCCAGGGTCAAGAGACTGAAGAGTATCAGCATTTCAAAGATACCTCATGTTATCCTTTTATAGGTACACCCACCTCCTTGCCATGTCACATCACCGCCAATCCTCATCCCTAACCCCTCACAACTGATAATCTGTCCTCTATTTTTAAGACTTTTGTCATTTCAAAATGTTCCATAGGTGCGATATACAGTTTTTCATTTTGGAGCATTAACTTTTCCCACTCAACATGATTTCTTCTTGACTCATCCAAGTTTTTACGTGTGTCAATCGATTGTTCTTTTGTTGCTAAATAGTATTCCACAGTGAGTTTAGCCAGTTATCTGGGCTGTCACAGATAAAGCTGTCATGACCATTTGTGTACATGGTTTCATGTGAACATAAGTTATCGTTTCTCTAAGTTAAATGCCCAGGTTCAATCTCTGGGTTGTATGGTAACTGAATGTTGCTGTCTGGGGTCTACACACCTGTAACTGACCATGGGGAGAATATATTCTGTCTCTCTGAATGACTTCAAATCTTGGGATGTTTCCTTTGGGGTTGCAATTTTCTGAAATAGTTTCTCCATGCAATTTCGTCCAGGAATCTATGGAAACAAAATGTCACAAATCATGGAATGTATTTGTTTATTTTCCTTTACATATAGCAAGACTGATGTTCAGTTATGTGAAGGAACTCCTCTGGAGGCAGCTGTTATGGTCTGAATATGTCTTGTCAAAATCCACATGTTGAAATCTTAAAGCCTAATGTGATGGTATGAGGAGGTGGGGTCTTTGGGAGATGCTTGATCATGAGGGCAGAACCCTCATAAATGGGACTAGAGCTCTTAGAGATCCAAAAGAGCTCCCATGCTTTTCTTACCATATGAAAAATCGGCACTCCAGAAAAGGGCTCCTGATTGTATCCCCATCTCAGACTTCCAGCTTCCAGATATGTGAGAAACAAATTTCCGTTGTTTATAAACCACTATTTTGTTATAGCAGCCTGAAGGGACTAAGGTGGCAGCCTTCGAGTGTCTTTGACTTAATACATTCGTGCTGCTAAAGCATCTGCCTGGAATAGTCTTCCTACGTAAACCAGCCAGTGATAATTGGCCACCGTCTATGAGCTGCTTTCACTGTGGAGTATGAGGCATAGGCAAGATGTCAGGGAAGGTTGCCTTCAGGTATGATCATTCAGATTAGCATAGACATTCCTTCTTCAGGTCTTATCATGATCGCATTCCTGTCCCTCCCTTACCTGAAGGGACCCACAGATTCCATAGTGCCTGACATCTGGAACCCTGGAGCTTACTCTCCCAGCCCCCACCCCACTGTGCTCTGAGGAGTCCACCTAGAATCAGAGTCCAGCATCTCCCTTTCACCTTCTGCCCTCTACCCCCTCACCCCAGAAGCAGGTACCCCGAAGCCTCTGACCGACTCATGCTCAGTTGCCTCTTTCCAAGGCAAGGAGCCCCTGCATAAACTTGACCAGTTTCTAGTCTCTGGGAATGGAACGCGCTTTATCGCAAGTGATCTGTCACTTTACTTTCAGGTACTCAGCTTAGAAGCACATTTCCAAGGACATGTGATGTATGAAAGTAGAGACAGCCCGTTCTAGAAATGAAACTGACCAAGAGTAGCATAGTGGACACATTGTGTTTGTTTGTAGGAGGAACCATCCCTGAAAGTATCAGAAGCAAATCTAAGAAAAATACCTGAATATCATTTGTTATGTTTAGTGATGCTCTGATTTATACCTCTAAGGTGTGGAATGAAAAGATATGACTAGAAGAGTCTTCTCAACTAAGCTTTTGATCATCCCTCGGACCAACACACTCACAAAATGCCGACACAATCGTCAACTCTTAGCCAGGAAAAATAGAATGGCATCCACATGCACACACAAGCATTTACACACTCACCATTCATGTAAAATTAACACACAGCTTTATGAGTGGAGTTTGACAAGGTCGTGGAAAAAAGCGTTGATTTGAAAAAAAGAAAAAACAACAACCATCACTATGCAGGAGTAGGAATTCGCTGCTAACTTAAATTTAGTCATCCTCTCTGAAAGAGCTCTGTGTTCATCATAAATGACAAGGCAATATGTGTTTTCTGAGCTGACAAAGATGGAGACCCCTGTAAAAATCGCACTAGAAGTAACAGGTCTCATGCACGTGGTTGGGGCCAGTGTGGTGGCTAGCATGGTGGCAGGTGTGGTGGTAGGTGAGAGGAGAGTCAAGCCCAGTCCTTGACCTTGATACTAAACCCCACTTGGGTCCTCTCACCCGATGCGTAGTATAGACAAGCTTCTGACACCAGATTGTGGTAAAGGAGGGTACAGCGTTTACTGTAAGATGCCCAACAAGAACCAAGCAAGGAGAATGTTCAATTCATGCTCAGAAGATACAAACTCCCCAGTGACTTTCACAGAGGGGTTTCTAAAGGCAACATTAGGGGTAAGGGTTATAAGGTGCCCGATCAGCCTGTGGACATTCTCCTGATTGGCTGATAATGAGGTACCAGGGTGATATTTCCAGAGTTAATGCTATCAGCCAGACTGGAGTCAACATGATTGTGGTCAGCATGCAGTTAACTTCTTCCAACTGGTGAGGGTTTTAGTATCTCCAAAACAGCTCGAGGATATGGCTCAGGATATTATCTATAGCCCTTGAGTAGGAACTAAAAGGTCCTTGACTTTATTTTATGGCTAGCCTAGTATTATTTTGTCTTGCTTGACTGTTTTCTTTTGTTTCTGCATTTCTCATTTCTCTGATTACAATTGCTCTTTGGAACTCAGGGTTGGCCTTGGAGGTTAAAACTTTTCTACAAACAAGAGACGGGGCGGGGGGGGGGGTGGGGGGGTGGGAGCGGATAAGGGGTGGGGAGAGTCGGAGGTGGAGAGTGTTGGGAACGGAGGGGGTCTGCCCCTGGGAAAACGCTGCAACGATCTGCGCAGTTTTAACCTCAGGACTCTTGAACATGAATGAGAATCCAAGAGAATTCCAAAGGGGGAAGGAGGAAAGCCCAGAGGACCCCCCAAAAGTGTGCTTGGGATGTGGACACACAATAAATCACTTGAAAATATTTGGAGTTCGAGCAGTACAAATTGTAACCATAAATGATTTTATTTTAAAGATAAGGACAACCAGGCCATTGTGGAAGTGTGTCACGAGTCATAATGGATGCCTAGGTGGAACAGTGAAACTCTTACCAGTTGCTAGCTTTGAATGAACTACAATTTCTGAGATGTTTCTTGCCAGTCTGCCTGCAATGCAGGAGACGTGGGTTCAATCCCTGGATCAGGAAGATTCCCCTGGAGAAGGAAATGGCAACCCACTCCAGTATTCTTGCCTGGGAAATTCCATGGACAAAGGAGCCTGGCTGGCTACAGTCCATGGGGTCACAAAGAATCAGACACAACTGAAGCAACTTAGCATGCACACAATATTATACATAGACCAAATAATTTTCAGAAAAAGGAGAATGAACAAATAGTTTAAAATCAAACACAAGTCATATTTTCTTTATGAGGTCAAAAATAACCAATCATCAGACCATGAACGAGTTTCATAGATCATCTAGTCCATGGCGCTCAACACAGTGTTCTGATTGAACAGTTTCTTACTTCTTTTTTTTTTAAGCGCCAAAGATTATTCAGTTAACTAGCCAGGTTGTGAACGTTGTGAACCAATCAGTTCAGTTCAGTCTCTCAGTCGTGTGCGACTCTTTGCGACCCCATGAATCACAGCACGCCAGGCCTCCCTGTCCATCACCAACTCCTGGAGTTCACTCAAACTCATGTCCATAGAGTCGGTGATGCCATCCAGCCATCTCATTCTCTGTCGTCCCCTTCTCCTCCCGCCCCCAACCTTTCCCAGCATCAGAGTCTTTTCCAGTGAGTCAACCCATCACATGAGGTGGCCAAAGTATTGCAGTTTCAGCTTTAGCATCAGTCCCTCCAATGAACACCCAGGATTGATCTCCTCTAGAATGGACTGGTTGGATCTCCTTGCAGTCCAAGGGACTCTCAAGAGTCTTCTCCAGCACCACAGTTCAAAAGCATCAATTCTTTGGCGATCAGCTTTCTTCACATTCCAACTCTCACATCCATACATGACCACGGGAAAAACCATAGCCTTGACTACACGGACCTTGGTTGACAAAGTAAAGATGTCCTTTTCATTATAGGGGACTGGAATGCAAAAGTAGGAAGTCAAGAAACACCTGGAGTAACAGGCAAATTTGGCCTTGGAGCACGGAATGAAGCAGGGCAAAGGCTAATAGAGTTTTGCCAAGAGAACGCACTGGTCATAGAAAACACCCTCTTCCAACAACACAAGAGAACACTCTACACATGGACATCACCAGATGGTCAACACCGAAATCAGATTGATTATATTCTTTGCAGCCAAAGATGGAAAAGCTGTATACAGTTAGCAAAAACAAGACCAGGAGCTGACTGTGGCTCAGATCATGAACTCCTTATTGCCAAATTCAGACTTAAATTGGAGAAAGTAGGGAAAACCACTAGACCATTAAGATATGACCTAAATCAAATCCCTTATGATTATACAGTGGAAGTGAGAAATAGATTTAAGGGACTAGATCTGATAGGTAGAGTGCCTGATGAACTCTGGATGGAGGTTTCTGACATTGTACAGGAGACAGGGACCAAGACCATCCCCATGGAAAAGAAATGCAAAAAAGCAAAATGGCTGTCTGAGGAGGCCTTAAAATAGCTGTGAAAAGAAGAGAAGCGAAAAGCAAAGGAGAAAAGGAACGATATAAGCATCTGAAAGCAGAGTTTCAAAGAATAACAAGGAGAGATAAGAAAGCCTTCCTCAGCGATCAATGCAAAGAAATAGAGGAAAACAACTGAATAGGAAAAACAAGAGATCTCTTCAAGAAAATTAGAGATATCAAGGGAATATTTCATGCAAAGATGGACTCGATAATGGACAGAAATGGTATGGACTTAACAGAAGCAGAAGATATTAAGAAGAGGTGGCAAGAATACACAGAAGAACTGTACAAAAAAATCTTCATGACAAAGATAACCATGATGGCGTGATCACTCACCTGGAGCCAGACATCTTGGAATGTGAAGTCAAGTGGGCCTTAGAGAGCATCACTACGAACAAAGCTAGTGGAGGTGATGGAATTCCAGTTGAGCTATTTCAAATCCTGAAAGATGATGCTGTGAAAGTGCTGCCCTCAATATGCCAGCAAATTTGGAAAACTCAGCAGTGGCCACAGGACTGGAAAAGGTCAGTCTTCATTCCAATCCCAAAGAAAGGCAATGCCAAAGAATGCTCAAATTACCACACAATTGCACTCATCTCACACGCTAGTAAAGTCATGCTCAAAATTCTCCAAGCCAGGCTTCAGCAATATGTGAACCGTGAACTCCCAGATGTTCAAGCAGGTTTTAGAAAAGGCAGAGGCACCAGAGATCAAATTGCCGACATCCGCTGGATCATGGAGACAGCAAGAGAGTTCCAGAAAAACATCTATTTCTGCTTCATTGACTATGCCAAAGCCTTTGACTGGGTGGATCACAAGAAACTGGAACATTCTGAAAGAGATGGGAATCCCAGACCACCTGACCTGCCTCTTGAGAAACCTGTATGCAGGTCAGGAAGCAACAGTTAGAACTGGACATGGAACAACAGACTGGTTCCAAATAGGAAAAGGAGTACAAGGTTGTATATTGTCACCCTGCTTATTTAACTTACATGCAGAGTACATCATGAGGAACGCTGGGCTGGAAGAAGCACAAGCTGGAATCAAGGTTGCCGGGAGAAATATCAATAACCTCAGATATGCAGATGACACTACCCTTATAGCAGAAAGTGAAGAGGAACTCAAAAGCCTCTTGATGAAAGTGAAAGAGGAGAGTGAAAAGGTTGGCTTGAAGCTCAACATTCAGAAAATGAAGATCATGGCATCTGGTCCTATCACTTCATGGGAAATAGATGGGGAAACATTGAAAACAGTGTCAGACATTATTTTTTTGGGCTCCAAAATCACTGCAGATGCTGATTGCAGCCAGGATATTAAAAGACGCTTACTCCTTGGAAGGAAAGTTATGACCAACCTAGATAGCATATTGAAAAGCAGAGACATTTGTGAACCAATAACCCTTTCCAGTTATCTCACTTTATATGAGACTGGAAGGAGAAGGAATGTGCTAACTATTACTGAATGCCTACCAAATTGCTACCTTAGTTAACAAGGAGTGACATGAAGATAAGGTTGTCAGGGAATTTGCCCAGTGAACTACATCATGGTACACCCATATTTCTTCTGTCCTAGCTTCAAATTCTTTCCTCTATCTAACTAAAAATCAAAGCACTTAGTTAGCATAAGCCTACATGATCGCATTTATTTTTTGTTTAAAAAGATATTACAAAATAGGTACTATTACTATTCCTATTTTATGTAAGTGAATAAACTGAGACCCCTACAGATGTAATTAGCCTAAAGTCAGTTTGCTAGTACATGGTGAAGGTAGGGCTTGAATCCAGAATATTTTTTAATTTTAGAGCTAAATTTTAGTAGAACATGGAAGTTTGAACTCTTACACCTTGAACAAACAAAACTGTAAAATTTCTGCTTGCTTCAGAATAGTTTTATGGGGAAGGTAGCCTGTAAGAGAAAGTTGACATTCAGTGCAGAGGAGCCAAGGTTTTTCAACAAAGTGTACGAAAGTGCTTGTGGGGACTGGGCGAGGAGTGAAGGGCTCAGGCATTTACAACAGCAAGTGTTCTCTCATCCTCTTGATGCGAGGTGGGAGAGAACGTCTGTAAAGCTTCATCGAACACCATGTAGCTGCCTCACTGAATCAGAGCCCAGCACTGCTGGTATTTCACAGCACGGATCTCCTCAAACACGGCTACACCATAAGCATACGTGACAGCAGTCATCCTCTCCTTCAGTTTCACAGTCATGTCTTTATCATACCTAAGGTCAAGTTTAGTTCCCAGTAGTGCAATGGGGGTGTTGAGACAATGATGTCACATTTCAGGATATAACTTGCGTGGACATTTTCACAAGATGCAGAACTCACAGTTCAATTCAGTTCAGCCGCTCAGTCGTGTCCGACTCTTTGCGACCCCATGAATCACAGCACACCAGGCCTCCTTGTCCATCACCAACACCCAGAATTCACTCAAATTCATGTCCATCGAGTCGGTGATGCCATCCAACCATCTCATTCTCTGTCGTCCCCTTCTCCTCCTGGCCCCAATCCCTCCCAGCATCATAGTCTTTTCCAATGAGTCAACTCTTCACATAAGGTGGCCAAAGTATTGCAGTTTCAGCTTTAGCATCAGTCTTTCCAATGAATACCCAGGACTGATCTTTAGAATGGACTGGTTGGATCTCCATGCAGTCCAAGGGACTCTCAAGAGTCTTCTCCAACACCACAGTTCAAAAGCATCAATTCTTCAGCACTCAGCTTTCTTCACAGTCCAACTCTCACATCCATGCATGACCACAGGAAAAACCATAGCCTTGACTAGGAAAAGCAAGTTGAGAATATGCCTGTTTGCAAATCGAAACTATGTTGAGTTATCATCTCACACCAGTCTGAATGGCCATCATCAAAAATCCACAAACAATAAATGATAGTGTGTGAAGAAAAGGTGGTGGTGGGAATATAAATTGGTACAGCCACAATGGAAAACAGTATGGAAGCACTTCAAAAAACTAAAAATAGAGCTACTGTATGATCCTGCAATCCCACTCCTGGGCATACATCCAGAGAAGAACATGGTCTGAAAGGATATGTGCATCCCAATGTTCATCACAGCACAGTTTACCAAGCCAAGACCTACATGGAAGCAACCTACATGTCCATTGGCAGGTGAGTGGAAAAAGATGTGGTACACATATACAATGGAATATTACTCCTCCATGAAAAACATCTTGAACTCTCTTTCACCAAAGATACCAAAGAAACCCATGCTGATTTTTGAATTTTCTCTGACTTTCACTATTCATGTAATAAACACAGCTGGTGAAGCAACTATCAGTTCAGTTCAGTCTCTCAGTCATGTCCGACTCTTTGCTACCCCATGGACTGCAGCATGCCAGGCTTCCCTGTCCCTCACCAACTCCTGGAGCTTGCTCAAACTCATGTCCATCAAGTTAGTGATGCCATCCAACCATCACATCCTCTGTCATCCCCTCCTCTTCCTGCCTTCAATCTTTCCCAGCATCAGGGTCTTTTCTAAAGAGTCAGTTCTTTGCATCATGTGACCAAAGTGTTGGAACTTCAACGTCAACATCAGTCCTTCCAATGAGTATTCAGGACTGATTTCCTTTAAGATTGACTAGTTTGATCTCCTTGAAGTCCAAGGGACTCTCAAGAGTCTTCTCCAGAACCACAGTTCAAAAGCATCAGTTCTTTAGCACTCAGCTTTCTTTATAGTCCAACACTCTCACATCCATACATGACTACTAGAAAAACCATAGCTTTGACTATACGGACCTTGGTTGGCAAAGTAATGTCACTGAAACAGCTATAGTTCACTAGTAATAACAGCAACTTGACATGTTCCATCATCATGTTCTGGATGCAACTGACTAAGAAAAACTCACATCAGAGCTGGATAATGACAAGATGGAAATGATGTAACTCAGTGCTTTGCCACTCTGCCCATGAAAATCACTTGGAAGCTTTTAAAAACATTGATGCCTGACTCTGCTCCAGAGATTCTGATTTATTTGATCCGAAGTGGGGCCCAGGCATTAAAATTGCTTAAGTTCTACAGATGACTCTAATGTGTAGCCAGAGTGTCTGGCTGATTTATCTACACACATGAATGGGAAATCCATTTTAGCCAGTTAAACTATTATGTAGGGTGGGAAATCTACCTCACTGAATGTGATAACATTTAGACTAGAGCCAAATACTAGAGCATCATTGAGTGGCCATAGAGAGAAACTGAAAAGAATCCATCAAAATCAACAAATGCACAGCTGCCCCCTTGTGCCCACAATCACGGTTCTCTTCCCCACTCAGTCATGCTCTTGCTTCCCTACCCAAGAGATGTGGTTGTCACATGAGATGGAGCTTGAAAGTGAAAGGGTTAGTCACTGAGTCCTGTCCCACTCTTTGTGACAGTATGGACTGTAGCCCACAAGGTTCCTCTGTCCATGGAATTCTCCAGGCAAAAATACTGGAGTGGGTAGTCATTCCCTTCTCCAGGGAATCTTCCCAACTCAGGGATTGAACGTGGGTCTCCTGAGTGGCAAGCAGATTCTTTCATTTTACATGAGATAGACATATATTTAAAAAGCTGTCATAAAGCAGTATTTATCAATAAACCTTGATCAAAAACTTACTATGTGCCAGGACTTGGGTTCACTGCTAGCAATATAAAGATGGGTAAGTTGTGGTTCCTGCCCTCATGAATTCGGTCTACCAGAGAAGAGAGGGTGTGGAATGTGCTTTTGTGGCATTTATGTATACAGAGATGTTGGAAGAAGGAGAACCAAGCAACTATTTGTGCCTGGGAGAATCAGGAAAGACAAGGAGAGTTGCTAAGTGTGTTAGAGAGCAAAAGATTGAGTAGGAGGGCTTCACCAGGCCCTCTCCAATGGAAAGGGCATTCCACTGAGGGAAGAGCATGTACCAATGCAGTGACACATGAGCAGCTGTTGAGTTTGGGTATATAAGTGGTACTATTATTGTGACTTCAGCCTAGAGGGAGCATTAAGGACCAACAGAGGGTTGGGCTGGAAAGGAAAGCATCATGGCCTTTGTATGGCTTTTTGTTGTTTGGATAACATACAGCCAGCACTGTCCAATAGAACTTGATATTGGTGGAAATTAAGGAGTTGGTTCAAGTAAGAAAGTGGATGGGAATTTTAAGAGCAGGCCCAAACTCAAAGAGAAAGTCTTTGATCTATATCAAAAATTTGAGAAATCAATGTATTCTCAAATGTTTTATGTAGAACATTTTAATTATGCTTATGTCTTTTTTTAAATGATTCTCAACTCTAACAAAATTTTGTGTTCATAGTCCAATCACCAACCCAGAAAGCATCTTTTATATTTTTCAGAATAATCCTTTTTGTTTTAAATATGTTATTTATTTGGCTACTTGGGGTCTTAGTTGCAGCATGAGGAATCTTAGTTGCAGCATGTGGAATCTAGCTCCCTGACCAGCGATCAAACCCAGGCCCCCTGCATTGGGAACTCTGAGTCTTAGCCACTGTAACACAAGGGAAGTCCCAGGAAGTTTCTTTTAAATATCACAACTAAGGATGTGGAGGTACTACTTATGCCACTGTACCTACCCAGTAATACAGTTAACATTACTTAAAAGAACAGCCAAGATCTTCCATCCACCATTAAAAATCTCACTTCTGATCCACTCTTCCCAGCCTGATGTTCACTCTTTAGACTATCCTGATTTCAAACCTCCCAGCTATCAACCTTGATCCTTGTTTCCAGTTTTTTTCATTGCCATGAGCTTCAGCCTCGGTGCTCAATCCTGTTTTCCAACCTGTAAACCAATTTCACTTGACAGACTCTATTTCTCCACTCAGCTATGTCATCATGGGAAAATATCCCTCTTGTTTTGACTGGGCTGGAGATCCGCCTCTCCCAGTGCCACCCTCATGTGTGGTGATCCTAACAGGCTGGCTCCATCTTCTAAAGAAAGTCAGGGAGAAGGGAGAAAGGGAATCTAGGCTGGTACCCAGGTTTCTGTCTCAGATAATCAGGTGGATGGAGCTGACAACAGATGATGGCTTTCCATAAAGGAAACCTAGGAGGACAGATTAAGAGAAGGAGATAATGATTTCAGTTTTAAATGTCTTTGTTTTGGAGTATTTCATAGCTTCCTCCTAAAATCTGTACAAAAATCTGGTACAAAACCTAATGAACTGCAGCTCAGTCTTTCTCAAGGATGTCCTCCCTTTCATCCCTTTTTCCACCTCAACTGACCTTCCTGTTTACTTCCAACTTCCCTGTTTCCTATCTCTTCTCAAAGTTTTGTGTGAGCTGCTTGAAGGCCTGTGCTTTGTCTTTTATCTTTGAACCCCACTGCAGCCATAATATGTAATAGACAACACATGTTAAATAAAGTGTGATGGACATAAATGAAAATTTATTAAACTGGTTGTTGTTCAGAGACAGAAGTCGTGGGATTAAGTTTGAACAAGGAGGGATAAAAGGATGCCTTTTCCAAAGAAGAAAGGAAGGAAAGATAAATTATAAAAAGTTGTCCCCAAGGAGTGGACATTGTTTCACATCCTTGACCAAGTCAGGTTGAGAGTTCATGATTCACTTTTATTGGGGAAAAAAAGCCCTAAATTGGCTAAGCAAAAGTTTGTGAAGTTGAATCAGAGTCAATTCCTTCGGACCTGTTTGAATGTATAAGTTCCATAAGTGCATTGCTTACTCCATTGTTAGCACTCATTGAGACATTCGATCTTCCATTCAGGAGGCTAGCCATAAACAATTGCTCTATGAATGCAGGGGGAAAAAAAAAAACTTGTAGTTTGCACTGGGAATATGGCCACCAATGGCAGAAAGTCAAAAGATGAACATTTTTTAAGTTAAATAGATTTACTTTAATCAATTCCAAATGTTTACTTCTCTCATAATCACTCCTAAAATCTGGGTGTAAACGAGTACTTTATTAACTTACTAAAGCATTGAGGAGCCATTTAAATTTTAAAAGGATAAGACTCAGATGTTAGTAGATCATTTCTTATTTACATAAGGAATAAAGAACACGATACAACAGGACTATGTATGCTGGGCACTTCAAAAATACCCATGATAACACTTGCCTACTCTTTGTGTGCGTGAGTTGTGTCTGACTCTTTGCAACCCCATGGACTGTAGCCTGCCAGACTCCTTTGTCCATGGAATTCTCCAGGCAAGAATATTGGAGTGGGTAGCCATTCCTTTCTTCAGGGGATCTTCCCAATCCAGGGATTGAAACCGGGTCTCCTATATTGCAGGTGGATACTTTGACACCTGAGCTACCAGGGCAGTCCCTTTACATTTGGCTACTGTTTATATTTGGACAAATTGTGGAGTACACTTTATAATTATTTGCAGAGGGATTGTTAAACAATAACAATTGTTTGGCTATTTACAGTTTGGCTTTGATTATGTTATTCTTTGGGTCCTCTCTAGCTTGGTTCAAATTCTCCCTGTCATTGGTTCCAAATAGCCATTTAGGACAAGAACTTAATTTTCAAGGTGATAAGACTGCATAGTCAACAGAAAAGTCAACCCACCTGTTCTCAGTTGCTGCCCTCGGTTGCGACTATGGAAACAGGTAAACCCACAGATACAAACAAACCATGTGCTTGCTCAGTTCAGTAATAAGAACTCCCTTCACAATTCCTTTCACTGAATGTTTTGTTGACTTAATATCTTTAAATATCACTGTCAAATGGATCAAACATTACTTTTCTCTCATTAGCCTTTTTAAAATTAAAATAACCTTTTTTCTTATTATAAAAGCAATACATTGCATTACAAAAAAATCTGAAAATGCAGATAAAGAAAGAGAAGAAAAGAAAGTTATCCCTGAGGTAATTGGACTTTCAGCTAATAGGTCAATTGGGACTTGAGTGTTTAAATAAAAAATAGAGAAAAACATCTAGTGATGTTCTATAACTACTACTTAATCTCACAGTATATATTAGTGGTTAGCATATTTTTCAAATTTGCAAAACCTTTTCATCAATGAATCTTATGTAGGAGATCAATACATAAGACAGATTAAAAAATAGCAGATGATGGTCTGAAAGCCCAAGGGGTTGGCCCTCAAACAACCCCCAAGTTGAGCCGTGAAACACCTGTTGATGCCTTAGAGTTCTTCAAAGCAAAGTTTAAAAATCCATTGGACTTTATCATTATAGACCTTTTTCCAATGAATAATATTCATAGGTATCAATTTATAAAATGAGGACCATAAGAAGTATGCATTTTAATCATTTTGTTTCGTTTCACATTATAAATCACGAAGACCTTTCCCACATCAAGATATTCGCTTCTACAACATCATTTTCAACAGCTTCATCGTATTCCTTTGTTTTTACTTACCATATTTCTTTAACAATCTTCAGATATTAGACAGGTCATTTGTTCCCAGTTTTTCCTTATTTTTAAGCAACACTGCTATCATGGTTCCTGCTTGGGTTGGAAGTGAATTTCCAGACATGAGGCAGAATGAGGGGAGAATAAAGTTTATTAGAGGGGGAGAGGCTGTTAAAACAGCAGCCTGGTTCAGGGGAGAGCCAAACCCTTTCACAAGCTAGTAGCTAGATTTTTATAACCCCAAGACAGAGAAAATTCCTACTGGAATGGTGGCATTAGGTGATTGGTTAGGATGCTGTAGGGTGGAAATTTTATCTAATATGGGGTCAGGAAACTGACTGGCTTAGATCTGAAGCTCATGGCAACAGTTGCCATAGGGCTTGGTCAGTTTCAGAGATTTTATCCTGTGATCTTGGTACTGGACTCCACACCTGTAACCTCAGTACAGGACTCCACAACTGTGACTGGCATCATTGTAAGGAGTTAAGAATGTATGTGGATTCTTCATTATTTCCTAAAGATTCACATTTTAATGTGTTTTTCAAAATGTCTTTTAAGATACGTACATTGAAAAAAAAAAAGATACGTACATTGATTGACATGCATTGCACTGGTGAACTTGTGTATGTAACTTGAAATAATGGTCCATGGAGAGACAAACTGATGAGATGGGCACAGAGAAATACTGCTGACTGGTAGAGAGACCTGAAACATGTGTTAGGAATAGTCCTGGCTCACATGTCAGGGTGGCTATGAGTCCCAAGACCAGTTTTGCCACATATCGTACTATTAGTTACGAGATATCCAAATGAGGGTTCATCTCTTCCAGAACTTTGCAACTTGTTCCATACAGTGGATACGTAAAAAATGTTCACTGAATATGACCCCAGGTGTTTGTTTTAGGGACAATATACCATTTCTCATAACCTTATCACTATTCTACATTTAATTTTAATAATACCTCTTCAAGATAACCCCCTTCAAATTTTGTCTTTTTTTTTTTTTGCTAAGGATTATTCATTTTGGAAAAACCCAAAAAGTCACTCACAACTGATTTTAGAAAAGTTTGGCAGGGTCAAAAGCAATTTCAGAAAAGCCAAGCTATGAGCACTAGATGCCATCTTTGGTTTTGGGTTTGTTTTTTGTCAATACTGGCTTCTACTCACAAAACCGTTGGGTTAATCCGTCCAGATGGTCTGATTGATTACTTTCTTTTTTTATTTTTTTATCGGAGGCTAATTATTTTACAATATTATATTGGTTGGTTTTGCCATACATTGACATGAATCCGCCCCGGGTGTACATGAGTTCCCCCTTCTGAACCCCCCTCCCACCTCCCTCCTCCCTTTATCCTCCCTCTGGGTCATCCCCGCACACCAGCCCCGAGCATCCTGTAACATGCATTGACCCTGAATTGGTGATTCGTTTCACATATGACAACATACATGTTTCAATGCCATTCTCCCAAATCATCCCACCCTCACCCTCTCCCACAGAGTCTCAAAGACTGTTCTATACATCTGTGTCTCTATTGCTGTCTCATATACAGGGTTATCATTTGCATCTTTCTAAATTCCATATATATGCGTTAGTATACTGTATTGGTGTTTTTCTTTCTGGCTTACTTCACTCTGTATAATAGGCTCCAGTTTCATCCACCTCATTAGAACTGATTCAAATGCATTCTTTTTAATGGCTTAGTAATACTCCATTGTGTATACGTACCAAAGCTTTCTTATCCATTCGTCTGCAGATGGACATCTAGGTTGTTTCCATGTCCTGGCTATTATAAACAGTGCAGAAATGAACATTGGAGTACATGTGTCTCTTTCAATTCTGGTTTCCTCGGTGTGTATGCCCAGGAGTGCAATTGCTGGATCATATGGCAGTTCTATTTCCAGTTTTTTGAGGAATCTCCACACTGTTCTCCATAGTGGCTGTACTAGTTTGCATTCCCACCAACAGTATAAGAGGGTTCCCTTCTCTCCACACCCTCTCCAGCATTTATTGCATGTAGACTTTTGGATAGCAGCCATCTGACTGGTGTGAAATGGTATGTCATTGTGGTTTTGATTTGCATTTCTCTGATTATGAGTGATGTTGAGCATTTTTTCATGTGTTTGTTACCATCTGTATGTCTTCTTTGGAGAAATGTCTGTTTAGTTCTTTGGCCCATTTTTTTGATTGGGTCATTTATTTTTCTGGAATTGAGCTGCAGGAGCTGCTTGTATATTTTGGAGATTAATCCTTTATCAGTTGCTTCATTTGCTATTATTTTCTCCCATTCTGAAGGCTGTCTTAAAAATATGGAACGCTTCACAAATTTGCACATCATCCTTGCGCAAGGGCCATGCTTATCTTCTCTGTATCGTTCCAATTTTTAGTATATGTGCTGCCGAAGCGAGCACTGATTGATTACTTTCACTTAGAGGATGATTTCTTGATTGTCATAGAAGCTCTTCAACTTGCATTCTGGTTTTTTTTTTCATTGAAGTATAGTTGATTTACAATGTTGTGCTAATTTCTGCTCTATGGCAAAGTGGCTCAGTTGTACACATATATACAATCTTTTTTCATATTCTTTTCAATTATGGTTTATCCCAGAACATTGAATACAGATGCCTGTGTCATACGGAACGACCTTGGTGTTTATCCATTCTAAATGTAATAGTTTTCACCTAATACAAACTCTCTCACTTCATCCCTCTCCTTCCTCCCTCCCCCTTGGCAACCACAAGTCTGTTCCCTATGTCTGTGGGTCTGTTTCTGTTTTGTAGATTGGTTTCATTTGTGCCGTATTTTAGATTCTGCACCTAAGTGATAGCGTATGGTATTTGTCTTCAGTCTTTCTGACTTACCTCACTTAGTATGGTAATCTCTAGGTCTGTCCATGTTGCTGCAAACAATCCTGCCTGTGATTCTGACAACTTGGGGGTCTGGGGCAGTGTTCTGCCATAGACTTCAATATGTGTTTTCCAGTTCAGGGCAGCAAACCAAGACTACTGCCTACTGCTGCTGCTGCTGCTGCTGCTGCTACTGCTGCTGCTAAGTCGCTTCAGTCGTGTCTGACTCTGTGTGACCCCACAGACGGTAGCCTTCTAGGCTCCTCTGTCCCTGGGATTCTCCAGGCAAGGACACTGGAGTGAGTTGCCATTTCCTTCTCCAATGCATGAAAGTGAAAAGTGAAAGTGAAGTCTCTCAGTCGTGCCCAACTCTTAGCGACCCCATGGACTGCAGCCTACCAGGCTCCCCCGTCCATGGGATTTTCCAGGCAAGCTAAAAACAAACAACTGTTTTCCAGTTTTCTTAATAGAAGAGAAGGATATTCTAAGCTGCTCTGTTCATCACTTAGCTGAATATTTTCTGACTCAAGTTTCTTTTTTTTTTTTCAGAATAAAAGTTTCTTTAGCGAAATTTGGGTCTCATATTCATTTGGAAGATATCTCTTAAGTGAAAGTGGAGAGTGAAAAGTTTGGCTTGAAGTTCAACATTCAGAAAACAAAGATCATGGCATCTGGTCCCATCACTTCATGGGAAATAGATGGAAAAACAGTGAAAACAGTGTCAGACTTTATTTTTGGGGGCTCCAAAATCACTGCAGATGCTGATTGCAGCCATGAAATTAAAAGACGCTTACTCCTTGGAAGGAAAGTTATGACCAACCTAGATAGTATATTAAAAAGCAGAGACATTACTTTGCCAACAAAGGTCCGTCTAGTCAAGGCAATGGTTTTTCCCGTGGTCACGTATGGATGTGAGAGTTGGACTGTGAAGAAAGCTGATCCCCGAAGAATTGATGCTTTTGAACTGTGGTGCTGGAGAAGACTCTTGAGAGTCCCTTATACTGCAAGGAGATCCAACCAGTCCATTCTAAAGGAGATCAATCCTGAGTGTTCATTGGAAGGACTGATGCTAAAGCTGAAACTGCAATACTTTGGCCACCTCATGTGACGAGTTGACTCACTGGAAAAGACTCTGATGCTGGGAAGGATTGGGGGCAGGAGAAGAAGGGGACGACAGAGAATGAGATGGCTGGATGGCATCACCGACTCTGTGGACATGAGTTTGAGTGAACTCCGGGAGTTGGTGATGGACAGGGAGGCCTGGCATGCAGTGATTCATGGGGTCGCAAAGAGTCGGACACGACTGAGCGACTGAAAAGAAAGAAAGGGTAGGGTAATGGCACCCCACTCCAGTACTCTTGCCTGGAAAATCCCATGGATGGAGGAGCCTGGTAGGCTGCAGTCCATGGGGTCGCTAAGAGTCGGAAACGACTGAGCGACTTCACTTTCACTTTTCACTTTCGTGCATTGGAGAAGGAAATGGCAACCCACTCCAGTGTTCTTGCCTGGACAATCCCAGGGACGGGGGAGCCTGGTGGGCTGCCGTCTATGGAGTCGCACAGAGTCGGACACGACTGAAGTGACTTAGCAGCAGCTACAGCAGCAGCAGGGTAGAGTAAGAAGAAACTTTTCCCTCTGCCCCCTTATATTCTGTGAATTGCTGTTGTTCAGTTGCTAAGTCATGTCTGACTCTTCACGACCCCGTGGACTGCAACACATCAGGCTTCCCTGTCCTTCACTATCTCCCTGAGTTGGCTCAAACTCATATCCATTGAATCAGTGGTGCCATCCAACCATCTCATCCTCTATTGCCCCCTTCTCCTCCTGCCTTCAATCTTTCCCAGAATCAGGGTCTTTTCCAATGAGTCAGCTTTTTGCATCAGGTGGCCAAAGTATTGGAGGTTCAGCTTCAGTATCAGTCCTTCCAATGAATATTCAGAGTTGATTTCCTTTAGGACCGTCTAGTTTGATCTCTTTGCTGTCCAAGGGACTTTCAAGAGTCTTCTCCAGCACCACAGTTTGAAAGCATAAATTCTTCACGACTCAGCCTTCTAAAGGTTTCCCTTGTGGCTCAGCTGGTAAAGAATCCGCCTGCAATGTGGGAGACCTGGGTTCGATCCCTGGGTTGGGAAGATCCCCTGGAGAAGGGAAAAGGCTACCCACTCCAGTATGCTGGCCTGGAGAATTCCATGGAGTTTGAACTCCATGGGGTTTAAAACAGTCGGACGTGACTGAGCGACTTTCACTTTCAGCTTTATTTATGGTCCAACTCTCACAGTGAATGAGACCCTACAAATTAGGCTGACAAAAACCAGATTAACAGGAGGAAAAAAAAAAAGTTATCATGTGTGCATATGAAAGGCTTAAAGAAATAAAATGAAAGCCCCAAAGAGGTGATCAGACTCAGAGGGTTATATATCATTTTAACAAAAGGCAATAAATTTGTGGAAGGTTTCCCAGGTGGCTCATTGGTAAAGAATCCACCTGCCAATGCAGGAGATGCTGGTTCGATCCCTGGGTCAGGAAGCTCCCTCAGAGAAGGAAATGGCAACCTACTCCAGTATTCTTGCCTGGGAAATCCCATGGACAGAGGAGCCTGGCCAGCCACAGTCCATGGAGTCACAAAAGAGTCAGACATGATTTAGCAACTAAAGAACAACAACAATAAATTTGTGGAGAAGTGATAAGACAAAGAGAAAGGGGTAGTACATTGTGAGAAGAAAATATATGGGGATATATGCGAGACAGCAAAAGAGACACAAATGTAAAGAACAGACTTTTGGACTCTGTGGGAAAAGACAAGGGTGGGATGACTTGAGAGAATAGCATTCAAACATGTATATTACCATATGTGAAATAGATCGCCAGTCTAGGTTCGATGCATGAGACGGCGCTCAGGGCTGGTGCACTGGGTTGACCCTGAGGGATGGGATGGGGAGGGAGGTGGGAGGGAGGGTCAGGATGGGGAACACATGTGCACCCATAGCTGATTCATATCAATATATGGCAAAACCACAATACTGTAAATTAATTAGCTTCCAATTAAAATAAATAAATTAATTAAAAAGAAAAGAAAATATATGGGGAAACTAATGGAAAATAAGTATTATTTACTTATTTATTGTTTGGCCATGCCTCGTGGTTAGCATGATCTTAGTTCCCCAACCAGGATTGAACCTGTGGCCTCAGCAGTGTAAGCACCAAGTTCTAACAACTGGCCTGCCAGGGGATTCCCAATCTACATGAAGGGGTTTTTTGAGTATTATTTTAATAACATTTGTTTGTGCAGGTCCATCTTGGTGCCCACTTTCCATCTTCTTCATGGCCAGAAAACTCCCCAGGAGAGGGGATTTCTGTCAGTACTCATTTATCAGAAGTTTCTGCTTTTAGTTAGATTGGTATGTTCTAATAGGATTTCTTTCTGCATCTGTTGATTCTCAGTTGTCTTCAGTTCAAAATAAATATGCCAAAGTGTCATTTTTAGCGGTGGCATACTCTGACCCCTTCACTCTCATAATTAATCATCTATTTGAATACACTAACCCTCTAGAGTGGAGAAGGAAATGGCAAACCACTCCAGTGTTAGAGAATCCCAGGGAAGGGGGAGCCTGGTGGTCTTCCGTCTATGGGGTCACACAGAGTCGGACACAACTGAAGTGATTTAGCAGCAGCAGCAGCAAACCTCTAGAGAAAAGCTTGCTGCAGTATCGGAGATATCTTTCCCCGATTCTTTTGAAAAGAAGATTCCTATTTTCTTTGCATCACTTATGTTGGTTATAGTCATTTACTTTTCATCTTAATTATCTTCTTTTAAAGTCCATATTCCTTAACTCAAATATCAATAACTTGTAGAACTCAGCTTTTCATATCAATTATGCATCCTGTTCATCATAGGAGATAGAACAAGCCTAAGCACGCAGGGTATGTCACTTTCCCACCGTGACTACACCTCTCCTCGGTTTAAACCACCTAGGAAGCTGATTTCTTTGGACTTATACCCTGAGTTGAGAAAGTCACAACTATGTCAATAATTCTCAAGAGCCTTTATTTATTTTCAAAATATCTTCATTCAGTTTTATTCCTACTAATTATGTGACAAAAATAGCTATGAAGGATAAAATAGCAAGTCTAGCCTGGGATAAATTTGCATACAGCAAATCAGTTTAGAAGCAAATTTTAGTAGAAGCAACAGCTCCTGATTGCAATGATCGTTTGTTGGTGCACATTGTTCAGAATGAGAAATATGGTAATAATACAGCTGCTCTTTAGATGGGAGCTTTAATAGTTGTGCTTGGAAGGTGGCAATGGGGAGAATGACACTCTAAGTCAGCTTGTAAGCAAAAAGACCTGTGAAAATCTCCTACATGAAAAGAGACAATTAGGACAGTGTATACCTCTGTATGGGTGAAGGGCTACATGACGAGCTTCACATGCATTATTAACTTTTATTTCTTAAATTTCAGGAGAAGAAAGAGGAGGAAGTAGAAGGGGAGGAGTTTGATATGGCAATTAAAAAAAAAAAAGCCCCAGTTGACTCCATCTCAGAGATTCTGATTCAGTTTTTCTGGATTGGAGCTGGACTCGGCTTTGTCGGCTGCTGCTGCTTCTTTTTTTTTTAATTATCCAAACTCAGCCAGAGTTGAAACAACTCACTCACAGAACAGAAGAGCTGTTAACATAGGAGGGGGAAAAACTGGTCAACGGTCCCACCATTTCAAAGTCATTTTAACCATCTGTAATTTTTTCCAAATCAAAGCAATCAATGTAATGTTAGTTTTCCTAGTATTGTTTTGTTTTTTTTAAATAGCCCTTGAGGAGTGCATCACAGGGAAAAAAAGTATAAATTGGTTGCTTTATAGACTTGAGAATGTGGTTTGGTACAATAAAAGGTAAGAGCATACCCGTTTGACAAAGCAACTTAAATTGACGACAGATTAATCAAACAAGTAGCTGTTGTTCAAGCAGTATTTTATGCTTTATTTGTTTGTTGTTTAGTCACTAAGTCGTGTCCAACTCTTTTGCAGCCCCATAGACTGTAGCCCACCAGGCTCCTCTGTCCATGGGACTTCCCAGGCAAGAATACTGGAGTGGGTTGCCATTTTTATGCTTGGGGGGCTCCCAAACTGGGAGAAGCTTCTATCATTGCTTTTATTTTCAGGTTTTCTTAGCTAATTTTTTATATGTGATTTAAGATCAAGTTTTCAAAACTGAAACATTTTCAACAAAATAAATCTTTGTGGAAAGTAAATTAAATTTATGTTACCCGAAGGAGAATTAAGATAATCATAATGGTGACTTTTACCTTCCAAGAACATTATATGTCCTGCTATTTGGTCAAGATTTCTTTCACATCTTTAAGAGAAATTCATCCTCATATGGGTCTTGCAACATTTTTTATTTAGTCTATTCCTAGGTATTTTACTTTTCTTGTCATTGTTGCTATTTTAAATGAGGTTTTCTTCCTTTTATCTGACTGTGATTTGTACTTGTACCTAACATTGATTTTATCAGGTAAAGTAGTTTCTTGTTCAATTATTTTGTGTTTCTCAAGTTTTGCAATCATAACTTCTGCCAATAGTGTTAGTTTCACTTTCTAATTTTTATACGTCTAATTTCTTCCTCTTATCTAATTGCATCAGCTAATGCTGGGAGGGATTGGGGGCAGGAGGAGAAGGGGACGACAGAGAATGAGATGGCTGGATGGCATCACCGACTCGATGGACATGAGTTTGAGTGAACTCTGGGAGTTGCTGATGGACAGGGAGGCCTGGTGTGCTGTGATTCATGGGGTCGCGGAGAGTCGGACACGACTGAGCGACTGAATTGAACTGAACATCTCCAGCACTCTGCTAAATAACAGTAGTGAATTAAAAAAAGTGACATTTTTATCTTGTTCGTGACTTTATCAGAAATATTTTAAGTTCTGCCATAAAGCATGACATTGGGTTTCAAGCTGAAATCAATTTATTTTACCATGTTATCTGTATTTTTTTCAGTATTTTCATCAAGCATAGTTGTTGAATTTGGTCAGATGTATTTTCAGCATCTATAGAGACACTTATATGATTTTATTCATCCAGTCTAGTAATATGATAAAACTTATTAATGTATTTCCAGTCTTCAGACTTCTAGAATAAACTCCAGCCCATATTTCATTTCCTCCTGCTTCTGACTGTGTCCTCCTTTTTCTCATCATCTTGGTCATAAGTTCTTACATTTCTACATTTGTGTTTTCTTTAGAGAAGCAGTGCTTTATATTTTAAAAAAAATTCTTAGCATGTTTAGTGATTTTCTTCATCACTATTTTCAGCTAATTTTCTAGGTTAGTTTTGCTGCTATTTCTTACTTTTTTTTTTAACTTTTTATTGTGTATTGGGGTATAGCTGATTAGCAAATAATGTTGTGATAGTTTCAGATAAACAGCCAAGGGACTCAGCGGTACATATACATGTATCCACTCTCCTCCAAACTCCCCTCCCATCCAGGCTGCCACATAACTTTGAGCAGAGTTCCCTGTGCTGTACAGTAGGTCCTTGTTGGTTATCCATTTTCAATATGCCAGTGTGTACGTACTCTTTCCCACTTTTTGTCTTTTAGGATTTTAGTATTGGTGTCATGCCAGTTCTCTTGTTATTTCTCCTTGTGGAATGAGTTGAGATTTCCTGGCCTTGCTATTTGCAGTATTTACTTCCAGAGAGTATATTTTTGCTAGCATTTTTTTGAGGTCACTGGGCCACTGTGCTATTTTTACATATCCTTGTAGCATGTGCTGAACTCCTGCACCCCTTTCTAATTTTTTCCTTCAGTCTTATACATTTCATAGTTATAAAGGCTAAACTGCCTGGATTAGCTATGTTTATGTAAGTAAAACTTTTTTTTCACTCGCATGATATCCATTATTTTCAAGTATTTAATGATTTGGTGATGGGTCTGGCAACAGAAAACAAGTCTTGTTTCTTTTAAAAAGTGGAAATAGATTCGTTTTTCAAATTAAAAAGCATCTTAATGGAAAGTGTTGGTTCTGTAGTCCTGTCATGAGTAAATAATTTGCTACTGTTCATAGTTTGTTGTTCTAAGCTTCCAAGATTTTTTCTAAATATACTCACAAAATATACACACTCACATGCATTTTTTAAAAATGAAATCACAATATTCTGCTTTGTGGCCTGTTTATTCACTTATTATACCATGCCACTTTCTGTGTTAATAAATATAGACCTATAGTTTTTAATGGATTGCTCAGTTGGTAAAAAATCTTTTTGCAATGTGGGAGACCCTGGTTCTATTCCTGGGTCAGGAAGATCCTCTGGAGAAGGGATAGACTACCCATTCCAGTTGGGTTTCCTTTGTGGCTCAGCTGGTAAAGAATCCGCCTGCAATGTGGGAGACCTGGGTTCGATTCCTGGGTTGGGAAGATCCCCTGGAGAAGGGAAAGGCTACCCACTCCAGTATTCTTGCCTAGAGAATTCCATGGACTATACAGTCTATGGGGTTGCAAAGAGTTGATGTGACTTAAAAAAAAACAAAAAACACATTACTTATGTCACCAGTCATTTACAGATGATCATTTAGGTTACTCCTCATTATTCACTGCTATAAACAAAATTTTTCATGAATGTCCTGTATTCTCTAATTGTTTTCCTTGAATACACTACTAAGTGGAAAATCACTAGATCACTGGATATAGCTATTAAAAAGCAAATTTACCAAACATAACTTCAATTAAGTTTAAATATAACCTACCATTCATATGTTGATTTTTTCCACTACATTGGTTACAAAATGTTCCTATTCTAAAATAATCTATAAATAAAACTGAAATAAATGAGAATTTCTAGTTCACAGAAAATTTTGGTTATCCCAGAGAAAAAAATTTGTTATAGTCCATCAAGTGCTTCTGAAAAATGTAATGATTTACTAAAATTCATTTTTTTTCTACCACATCTTCCCACAAAATAAAAGATTACAAGAATGACCATAAAAGGACTAAGGGTTTTTTAATGTCATATTCCTTAAGGTATAATTTGCATACAGTAAAATCATCCTTCCTAGTGTATAGATTTATGAGTTTTGACAAGAACTTATGGTCTCATAACCATAATCAAGATGTAGAAAAGTTCCTTCACCCCAACAATTTCCTTCATGTTTCTCTGTTGTCATTCCTATCCCCAACTCCAGGCACTGGCAACCATTGATCTGTTTTCTATTCCTACAGTTTTGCCTTCCCTAGAACCTCATTTCGGAGAAGGCAATGGCAAGCCACTCTAGTACTCTTGCCTAGAAAATCCCATGGATGGAGGAGCCTGGTAGGCTGCAGTCTGTGGGGTCGCTAGGGGTCGGACACGACTGTGCGACTTTACTTTCACTTTTCCCTTTCACACATTGGAGAAGGAAATGGCAACCCACTCCAGTGTTCTTGCCTGGAGAATCCTAGGGACGGGGGAGCCTGGTGGGCTTCCGTCCATGGGGTCACACAGAGTCGGACACGACTGAAGTGACTCAGCAGCAGCAGCAGCAGAACCTCATTTAAAAAGATTCATGAAGACTTTCGAAATTGGCTTCTTTTTTCAGCATGATGCCTTTGAGATGTATCCAGGTTATCGTGTGTACCAATAGTCTTTTCCTTTTCGTTGTTGAGTAATATTGCATTGCATGAATGAAACACAGTGTTTCTTCATTCACCACTTGGAGCATATTTGGGTTGTTTCCATTCTTGGTGATTATGAATGAAGTAGATAGTAACACTCACTTACAGGTTTTATTTCACCATAACTTTTCATTTCTCTTAGGTAAATACCTAGGACTAGAATTGATGAATTTTATTTGTGCTGTGCTAAATCGCTTCTTCTAAAGGAGATCAGTCCTGGGTGTTCATTGGAAGGACTGATGCTAAAGTTGAAACTCCAATACTTTGGCCACCTCATGTGAAGAGTTGACTCACTGGAAAAGAGTCTGATGCTGGGAGGGATTGGGGGTGGGAGAAGAAGGGGACAACAAAGAATGAGATGGCTGGATGGCATCACCGACTCGATGGACATGAGTTTGAGTGAACTCTGGGAGTTGCTGATGGACAGGGAGGCCTGTTGTGCTGTGATTCATGGTGTCGCAGAGAGTCGGCTGAGCGACTGAACTGAACTGAACTGAAATTGCTTCAGTCATGTCCGACTCTTTGCAACCCTATGGACTGTTGCCCACCAGGCTCCTCTGTTCACGGGATTCTCCAGGCAAGAATACTGGTGTGGGTTGCCATGCTTTCCTCCAGGGGATCTTCCCAACCCAGGAAGCAAATCCCCATCTCTTGATTCTCCTGCAGTGAGCCCTCTACAGTTGAAGCACAGAGT
This sequence comes from Moschus berezovskii, assembly GCF_049115385.1. Classification (NCBI taxonomy): domain Eukaryota; kingdom Metazoa; phylum Chordata; class Mammalia; order Artiodactyla; family Moschidae; genus Moschus; species Moschus berezovskii. The sequence goes on along the minus strand of NC_142466.1, from coordinate 35,473,783 downwards.
CCTAACCATTGGACTGCCAGGGAATTCCCACCAATATCTTAGTTAGAATCTTACAACAGAAAATTAAGATGATGCTGGTTGAAGAAAAATCCTTTGCCACCTTGACCATTGTTCTGACTTTCTTTCCCACTAGACCTCAGCTTTTAATGGAAAGTGAAGGAGTTATTTTAATCAGCTATGACTCATCAGGGGAGAGAGTAAGAAACAACTTCTTCCTGCCCTTCTACAGGAGGGTGCTTAGCTTTGTGTTCAGCCAGTCATCTCATCACTATGGTAACACCCTCTGTCCCTCCCACTCTGGGGACCTCAGCAGATAGAAGGGCACTGCTGATTTTGCATCAGAAGTCAAATAATACTTTGCAATAAAAACCTCAATGACTATTATATGCACGAGGACCAAGGCACAGGGATCGAGGACAGTGGCCTGATAGAAATGAGCAAAATTAGCCCAATATTTACAGTAATCCTCATTTCACCCGTTAGCAGCATAGGAAATCAATGACCCAGAACTCAGGAAGCTGGTAGATGAACAGAGATTAACACCAAATAAAAGAATTCCCTCTTCTCCAAAGAAGTAACAAAGAACTGGGGCTTTCCACTGCAAGCCTGCCAGGCTTTCATTAGGACTGCTCCCAGCTGACCTGCCCAACACCGCCTCCCACCCCGACATTGCCTCCATGCTTGTTCATGATCTCTCTTTCCTGTCGTTTCCGCCTCTCTCCATCTGTCCTCTCTTTTCTCGCCTTCATTCTCTTCTCTTTGCTTCCATTTCCTTTCAGGTTAGTTTTTTTTTTTTTGGCTGCACTGGGTCTTAGTTGCAGCACGCAGGATCTTCAATCTCTGTTGCTGCTGCTGCGTCGTTTCAGTCATGTCCGACTCTGTGTGACCCCATAGATGGCAGCCCACCAGGCTCCCCCGTCCCTGGGATTCTCCAGGCAAGAACACTGGAGTGGGTTGCCATTTCCTTCTCCAATGCATGAAAGAGAAAATGGAAAGTGAAGTCGCTCAGTCGTGTCTGACTCTTTGCGAAGCCATGGATTGAAACCAGGTTTCTCCGTCCATGGGATTTTCCAGGCAAAAGTACTGGAGTGGCACGTGAACTCTTAGTTGCAGCATGTGGGATCTATTTCTCTGACCAGGGATTGAGCCAGGGCCTCCTACATTGGGAATGTGGAGTCTTTGCCACTCACTGGACCACCAGGGAAGTCCCTCCTTTCAGGTTTGATTTTGAGTCACTGCTTGCCTGGATGATCCATCCATCCTGCAGGGGAATTTGGTCCCAGGACATCCCACCAACCACAGTTCACGTCTCCTCCCCTCCTTCCATATCACTGGGGATGGACGCTTGGACACTGCAGTGTCTGGAAAGGGGATCTACTTATTCCTCATCCTGGCATTTTTTTTCACAGTCTACCCAGCCATGTGTTATAGAGTCACTGAGTCAGAATAACTTCATTACCCTGGTCTGGCTAGATCATGCGCATATCCATTTCCTCTTTTTCTTTAGCAACCCAAACCCAAACCCATACCCAAATTTAGTAAGTGAAACAGCCATGTGTCGAGTCATAAAAGACTACATTTACCACCTTTCCAGGAAGAACAGCCTGACCAGTAAGAGTGAATGGTTGTGAGCCGAGGCCTCCTAAAAAGTGTATTAAAAGAGGGCTGCCAGCTGAGACCCACCCTTCCACCTTTCCTCCTTTGTTACCAGCTGAATTGTGTTCCCTTCCAAAATGCATATGGAAAAGCTCTAATCCCTAGAATGTGATTGCATTTGGATATAGGACTCCTAAAGAAGGAATTAAGTTAAAACGGGAATTAAGTAATTAGGGTAGCTCCTAATCCAATATGACTGTTGTCTTTATAAGAGGAGATTGGGACACAGAGAGAGAGAGACAGAGGGAATACAGGGAAAGGGCACAAGGAGAAGGTGGCCATCTACAAGGACAGCGGCCTCAGAAGGAACTAACCTTGTCAACACCTTGATCTCTGGCTTCTAGCCTTCAGAACTATGATACATATCTGTTGTTTAAGCCACCCGGTCCTTGGTACTTTGTTGTAATAGCACTAGCAAACTAATATCCATTCTTTCCTCTTCCTGCCAAAGTGAATGTGGTAGGAGGAGCAGCAGTACCTGTCTTGAAACCATGAAAGACCCTGTGTCCCTTGTTAAGGGTGTGGAGCAGAAAGTGAGAATAAACCCAGGACACAGGTGACACTCTAGCCCATCTTGTTTAGGCGTCTATGGTTTCAGGTCTCTGTATTAGCAGCCAACTGCAGTTCCTAAGAAAGTATCTGGTATCCAGTTTTGCACTTTTTACTCAGACAGAATCTCTAACCATCCTTGCAAAATCCTCCCTCCACCTCCTCTCTAATTTCCTGGGAGATCTGCTGGCTTGCTCTCATTGTCTTCCTCCTAGGACAGCCCCTGCCTGTTAGGCCATTTGGAGTGTCTCCACCAGGGTCACTGCTAACAGTATCTTTGGGAGATCTCCAGTATCAGCCCCAATATGCCCTCTCCCACATCTAACCCTGGTGCCTGAGAAGGCTGACCTCTGCCCCAGCTCTGTATCATCCTGTGCCATGAACTCTGAAGGAGCAGGATCTCAACGCCCTAAAGACTCTCAATGAATCAGCTCCTCCAGCTTCCAGCTTAACTCCTGCAGAGAGTTGGGCAGAACACCAATCCTCCAATCTTTGTCCCTCTCTTCAGTTACTTCAAAGTTAGATCATCATTTATTCACTTGTCCCTTCCCCAAAATGTTTGCACCAGTAGAAGCATTCATGGAAATCAGTTGCACTTAAATCAAAATTAACCACCCCACCTCAAAAAAAAAAAGCCCTTAAATTACAAATTCTAGAGGTCTACTATAATATTCAGGAGTATGCCCAATTTCAAAAAGATCCGATGACATTGACATTTGGCTGGTATTGCTCATTAATGTAGTGACTCTAGCAAAAATGTTTTATCTATGAAAGCCTGAGGGCTTCCCTGGTGGCTCAGACAGTAAAGAATCCGCCTGCAATGCAGGAGACCAGGGTTTGATCCTGGGGTAGGGAAGGTCCCCCAGATATCTACCCACTCCAGAATTCTAGCCTGGGGAATTTCATGGACAGAAAAGCCTGGAGGGCTATAGTTCATGGGGTCCAAAGAGTGGGACATGACTGAGCAACTAACACTACATAAGAGCCTGAAAGCACTTTGAAGCAATCTCAGAGTTTACACTGTCCTCTGTACTAAGAAATGATTCTATCTGAGGAAGGGTTTGGCCACCTGAGGCTAAGAACGGACTCATTGGAAAAGACCCTGATGCTGGGAAAGATTGAAAGTAGGAGGAGAAGGGGACAACAGAGGAGGAGATGGTTGAATGGCATCACCAACTCAATGGACATGAGTTTGAGCAAGCTCTGGGAGTTGGTGATGGACAGGGAAGCCTGGCGTGCTGCAGGGGTCGCAAAGAGTCGCACACAACTGAGCGACTGAACTGAACTGAGGAAGGGTAGAAAGCATTAAATGATTACCAGCCAGTTCACCTTTCTCCCTTGAATTTTGGAAAATCATTTCACTGATTATTTTGCAGCAGGATTCTTTTAATCTGAAAGAACCTCTTTTCTAAGCTGAAGTGAAGCAAACGCTGCAAGGTTCACAGTGGCTCTTTCATGGAAGAAGAATTTTGAATTATTATTTCTTCTTCATATTTTCCTGTAATTTTCAAAGTTTCTGTACTGAGACAGCATGGATGCTGTATGCAGAAAAAGATGCTGCTTACCCTTCAGACTGATCTTTTAAAAAATCCAATTCAAACCATTAGGTATTTCTATTTTTTTCTTCTTGGATGGAAAAGTTGACAGGCCAGCAGCTTGCATTCATGAACACTACTAACATGACTATTAGACTCTACCTTCTGAAGTACAGAAGAATTTCCCCCCATTTTGCATCCTTGTTCAATTGGAGTTTTAGAAAGTGTGAACATAACCTAAATAATAAAAATCATACAGTGAAAAATAGATATTCTAGAACAGGAAGAAATACTTGGCAATTGCATAAGAAAGTCAATTTGAAAAGTCACACATAGTACCCTGGGGAAGCTGAGCATGTGACAATATGAAACAGAGTGTACTTTACTGAGACTACTCAAGCAGTCATTTTCTATGAAAAGAGAATTTATGAAATCAAGAGAAGAAATGTACTGAAAGCCAGTTGTCTACATACCACACAGCATTCTTAACAACTAGTGGGAAATAGCACTTGACTTAACTGGAATAATTTTTTTTAATTGTCTAATCTCTTCCCCTTTGGTTTCCTTGTCTGTAAAGCAGGGATGGTAATGCTAACAGAGGCATTACGAAAATTGTTAGACATTCACACGTTTATTTAATTAGCGATAATTTGATTTTGATGTGATGGGTTGAGGAGCTGATGATAGCTTCAGTATTATTCCACCCTTCTGTTTCTCGTTTTTTCTTCCTCTGACTTTTGAGAACTGCAGTCCCTTTCATTTCTCCTTCTCTTTGTGCAATTAAGGGTGTAACTGTAGGAAAAAACAATCACTGTTGCTTCTGCAACTTATCATACTGAACAAATAAGGACTTTTGCCCACCAGCTCCCCATTCATTTTTCCATGTGGTCCTAGTCTTTTCAACCTCAAGATTCTTTTTCCTCAGTGTACCGAACCAGGGTATTTTGGAGGAAGAACGCCCTGTCCACCTCGGGGGCTGAGTTACCTCTGGTTCCTCTAGGCCGGGGTCCACCTCAGCCTCCAGCCCAAGCCTCATGACAAAGAGGAGAGGCAGCAGTTACTGATCACCTACCACGGACCTCTACTCTTTGTTTAACAGCTCACCTATTTTGCTCACTCACATGAAATTGCCATCTCTGGAATCCAGAAATGGTTGCACATCTGTGATTTCATATGGGTCAGCTTAATATTTCTCATTATTATTATTATTATGCCCAAATTATACATGAGGAAACTCTTTTTTTCGGTAAAAGCCCTGAATGTTTCTCCTCTTGCCTCCGGAGAGACATGAGGGAAAGAGTCCAACCTTGGAAACAACACTTTATGAAAGAAGGCTCCGTCCGGGCGGGCCGCTCACCAGTGGCCCTCAGCCTCAGTCCTTCCTGCACCGTTCCGGCTTCACACCCCAGTCAAAACCTGGAGCTGACTCTCTGGAATTAGTCATTTTTAGTCTCTACAAAGAATCAATCTAAAGCATTCTTGTTTGTCTCTGAGAGTGTTTTGGTGCCACAGCAATGAACAGTAAAATAAATAATTTTGATCCAAGTTTATTATAGAGCCATATTGCCACCCTCTGGATTAAAATTAATTGGATAGATACATTGCATGCATCCACGTATAGAGATTTGTCTGACTCACAGTTATATATATCCTCTCTAGTTCTTTCTCTCTCACTCTCTCTTTTTTTTTGCGAGGGGTGGTGGGTTCTGATGGTTACATGCTCAATGAACGAACATGCTTATTCTATCACTTGAGAACATTTTAAGTTTGAAAATCTGTGCCAAAGTCCATTTCTCTCTTCTCTGGACTTCTGGAAGACTTATTAGACGTCTATTTATTTTTAAATGTTTATTGAGCACTGAGATGGTTAACTTTATGTGTCAACTTGGTGGGGTTATGACGCTAATTGTTTGGTTAAACACTGGTCAAGATGCTACTGAGAAGAAGCTATTATGCCTGAAGATTGCTACAGAGAGACTCAGCTTGGGTTTCCAGTCTCCAAGCCTACCTGGTGGATTTCGGACTCAAGACTATGATACCAAATGTTACTTGAATATCTAGTCTACTAATTTCAGTCTTGCCAGCTCCCACAATCATGTAAGCCAATTCTTGAAAATCTTATCTACCTACCTACCTACCTATCTATGTAATTGGTTTTGTTTCTCTGGAAAACTCTGATGAAAACAAGCACCGACAGTGTGCTAGGCGCTGTGTCAGTCAGTGAGGACCCAGATAAGCTCCTTGATGAGATGGCTTTTCTTCACTGCAAAAGAGACGTGTTAAGAGAGGAATTAGATCTCAATGTAAGGTCTGTTAGAGTGAGAATAAAGTGCTGGGAAGATCAAAAAAGGGGTGACTAATTCTGCCTGAGGGGATGAAGAAGTTGACCTTGTTGAGGTGACCTGGTCTCAAAAGGTAAGCAGGGCTTCTCAGGGCTGATTAGGGCTGGAGGAGATATCCCTCAGGGAGAGGGACTATAGGAACCACTCACCAAACCCAGGGGCTTCTGAGTCAAGGTCATGTCCTAAACCCCAAATGTGTGCATTACAAAGTGCTGTGAGACCAGAATATAGACGATTGAGACCAAGTTGTGGAAACTGTATTGAAACTGAGATGTCCAATGTTGAACATTTCTAAGCCAAAGTTGGCAGTGAAGTGAAGTTTAGAGTTAAGGAGTAGCTGGGACTTTGAGGTAAGATGCAAAAATAAATGTCATTTCAATATAGGAGAAAACTGTCCATTTTGCAAATAGAAAAGAATGTCAGGAAAATGTAGCTCTCTATCCAACAAACATTTAATGAGCACTTACTTTAGGCCAAGAAATATTCTAGGACCTAGCCACGTGTAAGATATAGTCCTTAAGCTACATAGTCAAGGAGGGGAAGGAGCAGAAAGTAATTACTTATTTCCCAGCTCGCCCAATCCAAAATTAATCACATGGTGGTCATGCCCTCAAAGTCAACTATCTCCTTGTAAAGTCTCCTAGTCATTTTTAGGAACCCTGGTAACATCTAGCATCACCTTCATGTTCTCTTTTCACTCAGACATGGCTGAGTCTTTGGGACCCCATGGACTGTAGCCCACCAAGCTCCTCTGCCCATGGAATTCTCCAGGCAAGTCTATTGGAGTGGGTTTCCATTTTCTTCTCCAGGGGATCTTCCCAACCCAGGGATTGAACCCAGGTCTCCTGCACTGCAAGTAGAGTCTTTACTGTCTGAGCCACCCGGGAAGCCCATGTTCTGCTCTGGCTCCTTTCAAAGAAGTCTGTTGTTGAGGCCTCTGCCTTCAGACCATCAGCCTCAAGCCATTTCCATGCTCCCATTCTCCTCTTCAAGGCACATGCCTCCAACCTCTGTGTTGGAGATGATAGTGTCACACATGTATACTTATGGAAAAAAAAATTTCTTAAGCTGTTTGTATTAGTTTTCTATGGCAGCTGTTTAAAAAATTGCCACATACAACTTGTCATCAAGAATTAGAATTAAAAAAAAAAAAAAGAATTAGAATGATAGGAATTCCCCAGTGGTTGAGTGGTCAGAGCTCAGAGATTCCACTGCAGGGGCACAGGTTTGATCTCTGGTCTGGAAGCATGCCTCACAGTGTGCTCCCCACTCCAAAAAAGAGTTAGAATGATAGATAATAAGTATTGGTAAGGATGTGTGGATGGAAACATCGGCAGTAGTGATGGGGTTCAGGACACACTACCCCAAAATATTGAATGGCATGTTGAATTTCTTAAGCTGAAGGAATCTGAGAAAACAGCAGAAGCAAAAAGATCACTCTGACCCCATATTCCTTACTCTTCTTCCCTGAAACAGGTCATAAAACTCCCATATGGAAAGTATCCTCCCTGCACCAGGAGGAAGACATTCTTATCACCTGAGACAGGAAATTTGGGGTCAAAAAATCTGCAAAAACAACGCTTGTTAAAATAACCCTTGGGGCGGTCCTAAGATGGCAGAGGAATAGGACGGGGAGACCGCTTTCTCCCCCACAAATTCATTGAAAGATCATTTGAATGCTGAGCAAATTTCACAAAACTTCTGAATGCTGGCAGAGGACACCAGGCACCCAGAAAGTCTGCCCATTGTCCTTAAAAGGAAGTAGGACAAAAGATAAAAAGAGAGAAAAAAGAGTTAGGGATGGAGACTCATCCTGGGGAGGGAGTCATGAAGAACTTTCCAAACACCAGGAAACCCTCTCACCGGCAGTTCTGCGGGGAGCTTTGGAGTCTCAGAGGGCAACATAACCACGAGAAAAAAACAAAACCCACAGATTACACACCTAACCACAACTCCCAGTGGAGAAGTAGCCCAGACGCTCATGTCCACCACCAGCAAGCAGGGGCTGAACAGGGAGGTACGGGCTGCATTGCTTAGGGTAAGGACCAGGCTTGAATGCCCTGAGGACAATCTGAGGGCGCTAATGTGAGATAGCAACCCAAACTGTGGGATAGCCAGAGAGAGAGAAAAAAAAGAGAGAACTTTCCCATGAAAAGTTCTAACCTAAGGCAATCTCGGGCCCGCCCACAGAACAAAGGACTGAACAAGTACCAGAGGAGAGCTAGCCGGCTGCAGACCAGCCCACCTACTGTGGGAGGCAGACAGGCAACAGCCAGAGCTGGAAGGCGAGGGGCAATCTTGGCCCCAGAGACAGCATCCTCTACCAAACTGCGAGCAGACTCCCAGTTGCTAACCAAGTCTTCCTGGGATCCTGGATGGTTGACATCTGCCAGGAGGGCAACAGCCTGAGACCAGCTCCCCAGAGGAGACACATGGCACACCTGAGATGGTGCTACCACTGAAACTGCTACCCAGGAAACTGAGCAGCTGGGACCAGGGAGGTGATCAGATGGCACCACCCACCTGAGGAGAGTGTGCTTGCCAAGCACCTGGTCGCCTAAGCTGCTTGGACCTGGGAAGGGCACAAAACTCATGCCCAGATGAGTCTGTGCCTTTGTGGAGTACCAGAGAACCTGAACCTGAGTGGCTTAGACCTGGGAAGTGTATGCAACCCAGGGCCCGCTTTAGACAGCTCCCTGCAGAGCAACATAGAGCCTGAGCAGTGTAGACTGGTAAAGAACACATGCCGTGAGCAGGAGCAAACCCAGTGTGGCCCAGAGTGAAAGCACTCCCCACACATGCTAGTGATATTTCTTTGCAGTGTTCCACCCTCCCCACAGCACAACTGAACAAGTGAGCCTAAATAAGTGATCACCTTCGCCCCCTTGTGTCAGGGTGGAAATTAGACACTGAAGAGACTTGCAAACAGGAACCCAAAATAAACAAAGAAAAGGGAACTGCTTTGGAAGTGACAGGTGTAACAGAAGAAAACCCTGTAGTTAGCAACTGACTACATTGGAAGGGGCCTATAGACCGTGAGATGAAGTATAAGCTGGAACAAGGAACTATCTGAAACTGAACTGACCCCACACTGCCCTCCACAGCTCCAGAGAAATTCCTAGATATATTTTACTATTATCATTTTTTAAATTATTTAGTTATTTATTACTCCTTTAATTTTCATTTTTATAACCTACTATTACCTTGCAAAAAAAGACCCTATTTTTAAAGTGAATTTCATATATATTTTTTATAACTTTTGTGATTTTGTTTCTGTTTTTAATGTTGTATTTTTGAGAGTCTAACCTCTACTCTAGATTTTTAACCTTTGCCTTTTGGTGTTTGTTATCAATTTTGTACCTTTAAGAACCCAATCTTCAGTACCCATTTTTACTTAGGAGTGTGATTACTGGACTGATTGCTCTCTCCCCCTTTTGACTCTCCTTTTTCTCCCCCAGGTCACCTTTATCTCCTTCCCCTTCTCTTCTCTACCCAACTCTGTGAATCTCTCTGGGTATTCCGGGCTGTGGAGAACACTTAGGAAACTGATTACTGGCTATATCTGTCTCTATCCTTTTTATTCCCCATCTTCTCCTGGTCACCTCTGTCTCATTCCTCCCTGTTCTCTTCTCTGTGTAACTCCGTGAACCTCTCTGGGTGTTCCAGACTGTGGAGAGCACATGGGTAATTATTTACTGGCTAGATTGCTCTCTCCCCTTTTGATTCCCCTCTTCTCCTCCTGATCATCCCTATCTCCCTCCTCCCTCTTCTCTCCTCCGTGTAACTCTGCAAACCTCTCTGGGTGTCCCTCACTGTGGAGAATCTTTTCTCCATTAACCTAGATGTTTTATCATTGGTGCAGTATCAATGGAGAAGTCTTGAGGCTACTGTAATAATAAGACTGAAAACCACAGGCAGGAGGCTTAAAATCAAAACTTGAGAACACCAGAAAACTCCTGACTCCAGGGAATATTAGTCGACAAGAGCTCATCCAAAAGCCTCCATACCTATGCTGAAACCAAGCTCCACCCAAGAGCCAACAAGTTTCAGAGCAAGACATACCAAGCTAATTCTCCAACAACGCAGGAACATAACCCTAAGCATTAAAATACAGGTGGCCAAAAGTCACACCAAACCCATAGACACCTCAAAACTCAGTACTGGACACGTCATTGCACTCCAGAAAGAAGAGATCCAGCTCCACTCACCAGAACACCAAAGCAAGTTTCCCTAACCTGGAAACCTTGACAGGCCACTCATCCAACCTCACCCACAGGGAGGAACCTCTACAATAAAGGAGAACCACAAACTTTCAGCATCCAGAAAGGCCACCCCAAACACAGCAATCTAAACAAGATGAAAAGGCAGAGAAACATTCAGCAGGTAAAAGAACATGATAAATGCCCACCAAACCAAACAAAAGAGGAGGAGATAGGGAGTCTACCTGAAAAAGAATTCAGAATAATGATAGTAAAAATGATTCAAAATCTTGAAGACAAAATGGAGTTACAGATAAATAGTCTGGAGACAGGATTGAGAAGTGATGCAAGAAATGTTTAACAAGGACCTCGAAGAATAAAAAAGAGTCAATCAATAATGAATAATGCAATAACTGAGATAAAAAACACTCTGGAGGGAACCAACAGTAGAATAACTGAGGCAGAAGACAGGATAAGTGAGGTGGAATATAGAATGGTAGAAATAAACGAAGCAGAAAGGAAAAAAGAATTAAAAGAAATGAGGACAATCTCAGAGACCTCTGGGACAATGTCAAATGCCCCAACATTCAAATCGTTGGAGTCCCAGAAGAAGAAAACAAAAAGAAAGGCCATGAAAAAATACTTGAGGAGATAATAGTTGAAAACTTCCCTAAAATGGGTTAGGAAATAGCCACCCAAGTCCAAGAAACCCAGAGAGTCCCAAACAGAATAAACCCAAGGCAAAACACCCCAAGACACTAATTATTCAAATCAATGAAGATCAAACACAAAGAATAAATATTAAAAGCAGCAAGGAAAAAATAACAAATAACACACAAGGAGATTCCCTAAGGATAACAGCTGATCTTTCAATAGAAACTCTTCAGGCCAGAAGGAAATGGCAGGACATACTTAAAGTGAAGAAAGAGAAAAACCTACAACACAGATTACTGTACCCAGCAAGGATCTCATTCAAATATAAAGGAGAAGTCAAAAGCTCTATAGACAAGCAAAAGCTGCAAGAATTCAGCACCACCAAACCAGCTCTTCAACAAATACTAAAGGATCTTCTCTAGACAAGAAACACAGAAAAGGTGTATAAACTCGAACCCAAAACAACAAAGTAAATGGCAATGGGATCATACTTATCAATAATTACATTAAATGTAAATGGGCTGAATGCCCCAACCAAATGACTGGCTAAATGGATACAAAACAAGACCCTTAAATATGCTGTCTACAAGAGACCCACCTCAAAACAAGGGACACATACAGACCAAAAGTGAAGGGCTGGAAAAAGATATTTCATGGAAATGGAGACCAAAAGAAAGCAGAAGTAGCAATAGTCATATCAGATAAAATAGACTTTGAAATGAAGGCTGTGAAAAGAGACAAAGAAGGACACTACATAATGAGCAAAGGATCAATCCAAGAAGCAGATATAACAATTATAAATATATATGCAACCAACATAGGAGCACCACAACATGTAAGGTAAATGCTGGCAAGTATGGAAGGGGAAATTAACAGTAACACAACAACAGTGGGAGACCTTACTACCCCACTCACACCTATGTATAGATCCACTAAACAGAAAATTAGCAGGGAAAAACAAACTTTAAATGATACAATGGACCAGTTAGACCTAATTGATACCTATGGGACATTTCACCCCAAAACAATGAATTTCACTTTTTTCTCAAGTGCATATGGAGACTTCTCCAGGATAGATCACATCCTGGGCCATAAATCTGGCCTTGGTAAATTCAAAAAAATTGAAATCATTCCAAGCATCTTTTCTGATCACAATGAGGTAAGATTAGATGTCAACTATGGGAAAAATCTATTAAAAATATAAACATATGGAGGCTAAACAACACACTTCTGAATAACAACAAATCACAGAAGAAATCAAAATATGCATAGAAACGAATGAAAATGAAAACACAACAAGCCAAAACCTATGGGATTCAGTAAAAGCAGTGCTAAGGGAAAGGTTCATAGGAATACAAGCTTACCTCAAGAGACAAGAGAAAAATCAAATAAATAATCTAACTCTACACATAAAGCAACTAGGAAAAGAAGAAATGAAGAACCCCAGGGTTAGTAGAAGGAAAGAAATCATAAAAATTAGGGCAGAAATAAATGAAAAAGAAACAAAGGAGACCATAGCAAAAATTAACAAAGCTAAAAGCTGGTTCTTTGAGAAGATAAATAAAATAGCCAAACTATTCACCAGACTCATCAAGAAGCAAAGGGAGAAGAATCAAATCAACAAAATTAGAAATGAAAATGGAGAAATCACAACAGACAACACAGAAATACAAAGGACCATAAAAGACTACTATCAGCAACTATATGCCAATAAAATGGACAACTTGGAAGAAATGGACAAATTCTTAGAAAAGTAGTTTTCCAAAACTAAACCAGGAAGAAATAGAAAATCTTAACAGACCCATCACAAGCACAGAAATCAAAACTCCCTTAAAGTCAGGAACAAGACAAGAGTGCCCACTCTCACCATTACTATTCAAAATAGTTTTGGAAGTTTTAGCCACAGCAATCAGAGAAGAAAAAGAAATAGAAGGAATCCAAATTGGAAAAGAAGAAGTAAAACTTTCACTGTTTGCAAATGACATGATCCTCTACACAGAAAACCCTAAAGCCACCACCAGAACATTACTAGAGCTAATCTATGAATATAGTAGAGTTGCAGGATATAGTATTAACACACAGAAATCCCTTGCATTCCTATACACTAACAATGAGAAAACAGAAAGAGAAATTAAGGAAACAATTCCATTCACCATTGCAACGAAAAGAATAAAATACTTAAGAATAAATCTACCTAAAGAAAAAAAGACCTATATATAGAAAACTATAAAACACTGATGAAAGAAATCAGAGGACACAAATAGATGGAGAAATATACCATGCTCATGGATTGGAAGAATCAATATAGTGAAAATGAGTATACCGTGAAAGCAATCTATAGATTCAATGTATTCCCCATCAAACTTCCAATGGTATTTTTCAGAGAACTAGAACAAATAATTTCACAATTGGTATGGAAATACAAAAAAAACCTTGAATAGCCAAAGCAATCTTGAGAAAGGAGAATGGAACTGGAGGAGTCAACCTGCCTGACCTCAGGCTATACTACAAAGCTACAGTCATCAAGATAGTATGGTACTGGCACAAAGACAGAAATATAGATCAATGGAACAAAATAGAAAGCTCAGAGATAAATCCACACATCTATGGACACCTTATCTTTGATAAAGGAGGCAAGGATATACAATGGAGAAAAGACATCTCTTTAACAAGTGGTGCTAGGAAAACTGGTCAACCACCTATGAAAGAATGAAACTAGAACACTTTCTAACACCATACACAAAAATAAATTCAAAATGGATTAAAGATCTAAATGTGAGACCAGAAACTATAAAACTCCTAGAGGAAAATATAGGCAAAACACTCTCTGACATAAATCACAGCAGGATCCTCATGACCCACCTGTCAGAGAAATGGAAATAAAAGCAAAAATAAACAAATGGGACCTAATTAAACTTAGAAGCTTTTGCACAACGAAGGAAACTAAAAGCAAGGTGAAAAGACAGCCTTCAGAATGGGAGAAAATAATAGCAAATGAAGCAACTGACAAAGAATTAATCTCAAAGATATACAAGCAGGTCCTGCAGCTCAATTCCAGAAAAATAAATGACCCAGTCAAAAAATGGGCCAAAGAACTAAGCAGACACTTCTCCAAAGAAGACATACAGATGGCTAACAAACACATGAAAAGAATCTCAACATCACTCATTATCAGAGAAATGCAAATCAAAACCACAATGAGGTACCATCGCATGCTGGTCAGAATGGCTGCTATCCAAAAGTCTACAAACAATAAATGTTGGAGAGGGTGTTGAGAAAAGGGAACCCTCTTACACTGTTGGTGAGAATGCAAACTAGTACAGCCACGATGGAGAACAGTGTGGAGATTCCTCAAAAAACTGGAAATAGAACTGCAGTGTATCCCACTGCTGGGCATACACAACGAGGAAACCAGAATGGAAAGAGACACACGTACCCCAATGTTCATTGCAGCACTGTTTACAATAGCCAAGACATGGAAGCAATCTAGATGTCCATCAGCAGACGAATGGATAAGAAATCTGTGGTACATATACACAATGGAATATTGCTCAGCCATTAAAAGGAATGCATCTGAATCAGTTCTAATGAGGTGGATGAAACTGGAGCCTATTATACAGAGTGGAGTCAGTCAGAAAGAAAAACACCAATACAGTATACTAATGCATATATATGGAATTTAGAAAGATGGTAACAATGACCCTATATGTGAGACAGCAAAAGAGACACAGATGTAAAGAATAGTCTTTTGGACTCTGTGAGAGAAGGCAAGGTGGGATGATTTGAGGGAATAGCATTGAAACATGTATATTATCATATGTGAAACAGATCACCAGCCCAGATTTGATGCATGAAACAGGGTGCTCAGGGCTGGTGCACTGGGATGGTCCTGAGGGATGGGATGGGGAGGAAGGTGGGAGGGGGGTTCAGGATGGGGGACACATGTACACCCATGGCTGATTCATGTCAACGTATGGCAAAAACCACTACAATATTGTAAAGCAATTAGCCTCCAATTAAAATAAATAAATTAATTTTTTAAAATAAATAAAATAACCCTTATATTCCTAGTTCCTACTTCAACATTTACAACTCCCAGCCCAAACTCCTTTGTCTCATCAATTCTTCACAAACTTATTGTTTCTTTGTCTAAAAGGTATAAAAGTTTCCTGCCCTAGTCACTTCTTTGGGTCTTTGTTTTCTTGTGATGCTTCCCACAATCATGTAAAAATTCACTAAGTTGTGTGTGCTTCTCTCCTGTTCATCTGTCTTTGCCCATTCACTTTTCAGACCCAGCCAGGGACCCGAACAGGGCCAAGAAAAAGTTTTTTCTCCCTGTAGTTGATGATTCCTGTGACCACTCTAGGGGGAAAATTGATTAAATTTAGTCAATATATTCCCTGTGTCCCAGCAATCCCATTCCTGGTAAACTGTACCAAAAACATTCTCACATAGATGACCATGAGGCTATATGTACAAAGACACACACTGGAACATTTATGTGTCAAAGCATTAAGTCTGAGCCCTGCAGCCGTTAAATGCAGCACACTAGATATACAGCAAAACAGATTTTTTAAAGTTTAGCACTGAGATTTTTTTAAAGGTACAGAATAAAACATTTCCAGGCAAAATACCATTTGTGTAAACTAAAAAACAGGCAAACGAAACACTACATATTATAAAAAAGCACATTCAGAGACATAGTTAATACTCTAGAATGGTCACCACTTGGAGGAAGAAGGAGGTGGGAGTGGAGAATTCATCAAAGGTAGTCCTCGGTTCAAAGATGAAATGGCAATGGTCAGAGCTCTTAACTGTAAAGAGCAGAAACTATGATTTAAACATACAAGAGGAAAGATTTAAGGCTCTTTGGTGGCACATTAAACCAACTGGAAGGCCCAGAGGCTTTGCAATCACACCACAGAATTGGTTAGGGGAGGCTACCCCTAGTCTCTAAAGACTGGATGGTTCGCGATGCCTGAATGAAAAAATGCTGAGTGCTTCAACCATATTCTCCACGATCAGTGAGAAGTCTACTGTCCCTGTTCTTTGCATCAGTGCTGGATTCAACGTCTGAAGCAGATGCATCAGAATAACCAAGCTTACCTCACAGGCAGTGCCCTCTACCAAGGAGGCTAGCAATGATTCTATTTTTAGCATCCATCAGGAGAAGTAGTATCTGCCTCCCCAGTGATCGTGGAGTGAAGAAATCATTCAGCAGAAGAGGGCTCTATGTTGGGCAGCCAAAATAATTACAAAAACCCTCTAGTGAAAAGTGCCATCAACCTTCAACAACAACAGTGTGTGTTGGGGTCAATTAAGAGCTCATTGACTTTTCCAAGAAGGCCACTGATAACATTTTTGAGAATAGTTTCAATGGGCTACTGTGGACAGGAGACAGATGCTAGTAAGCTAGAGAATGAACGGGAGATGAAGACACACAGGTGATGAGTATAGACCTCCAAGGAACTTCACCATGAGTGGAAGCATAGGAGGGTTCACAGGTAGAGGAAAATGTAGAATTCATGAAGCACTTTGGTTTTTGTTTGTTTTTGTTTTTAAGGGAAAACAGACTAGATCACATTGTTAGGCTGAGAAGGAGCTAGGAGAGAAAGATCACCATGGTTAGAAAGAAAATAGATGATTTTTTAAAAGCCACAACCTAATCAGAGCCTAAGTGGAAGGATTAACCTGAAAATGCTGTAGGGAGAGACAGCTGCTGTGAGTGAGAGAAAAGAAGTAAGAATGCATGCGGCTGTGTATGTGAGGATGTACAGATGGTAAGTTAGTATCTGTTGGACCTCCATTTTATCTATAAAATAAATGAACGGGAACAACTGAGGGGAGCTTCCCAAGTGGTGCTAGTGGTAAAGAACGTGCCTGCCAATGCAGGAGACAAAAGAGACTCAGTCTCTGGGTTAGGAAGATCGTCTGGAGGAGGGCATGGCAACCCACTACAGTATTCTTATCTGGAGAATCCCATGGACAGAGGAGCCTGGAGGGCTACAGTCCAAGAGCTGCAAAGAGTCGGATGCGACAGAAGCGACTTAGCATGCATGCACACGCAACTGAGGGACGCAGAATTGGAGATGAATTAGAGGCCTGGAGGAGATTGCTGAAATTTTCTAACTGCTAAACAGGAGAGGAACTGTTCACTATCAAATAAAGAAATTATTGAAAGATGAGTACAGGGAGTTTCATAGCTGTCCAGTATTTAGGACTTGGTGTTCTCAGGGCTTGGGCCCAGGTTTAAGCCCTGGTTGGGAAGCTAAGATTCCACAAGCCTTGGGGCCAAGAAAGAAAAAAAAAGATGAAGATTTAAAGCTGAAGA
Organism: Moschus berezovskii; assembly: GCF_049115385.1. NCBI lineage: Eukaryota > Metazoa > Chordata > Mammalia > Artiodactyla > Moschidae > Moschus > Moschus berezovskii. The sequence continues at coordinate 35,456,517 of NC_142466.1, read as the reverse complement.
TTTTAAACTTGAAGTCGTTCCAATCTGCTTAATGATTGTTTTTCCTTCAGCAAAACTGCTGCCCCTGTGTGGAAGCAAAGTAGGTCAAGGGTCAGGCTCATGGAAGTGTGAAAGTGAAGTGAAAGTCGCTCAGTCCAACACTTTGCTATACAGTCCATGGGATTCTCCAGGTCAGAATACTGGAGTGGGTAGCCTTCCCCTTCTTCAGGGGATCTTCCAAACCCAGGGATCAAACCCAGGTCTCCCACATTGCAGGCAGATTCTTTACCAGCTGAGCCACCAGGGAAGCCCTGAGGGTATAGGAACTAGGATGTAAGCCTTGAGCCTCCAAAGAGAGAGTGGTTTACATGATAGCACATCAGGCTATGGATTAGGTAGAGAGGGAAATGCAGCCAGGAGTGAGGAGATGAGGAGATTAAGGTGTTCCAAATTTGCTCTGAGATTGAGAATCAGGGGTTAGCGCTACAGTGAGAGCTGGAAGGATGGCAGTTTGTAGTTAGAACGAGGGCTTTTATAGTTTTAGATTTTAGAAATGAAGTTCTTCACGTCCAAGATCTGACCATTAAAAAGGGGTGACCTTTGATATAAGGTCCAGAGGACAGAAAAAATGCAGAGAAACATCTACAGAGAGATGACCATCTGACCCTCTGCTTGGAAGCCTGAAATTAAGAATCATAGCCTTCAGCAAAAACCAGTCCTTGAGATCATGTGTTCCCCTCTGGTAGCTGTAGGTGACCTGGAATGAGAACTTGATAAGAAGTTGGAGATAAAGAGGAAAAAACTGTCCTATGGGAGCTGGATTATTCTGTTGAGTTGGCCAAAAAGTTGGTTTGGGTAAAACCCGAACAAACTTTCTGGCCAACTCAGTATAAGCCAAGAATGAATCTTATCAGAAGTTGGCAAACTTAAGGTAAAGAAAAGGATGCCAAGATTCCTAGGCCAGCCAAGGTAACCATAGCTTGAAGTATCTTTGTTAACACAAAGAGTGTCTGTCTGGTTGTGGCTGGGTTGGTAAATGAAGCATGAATGAGAGAGACATAGGCACTGATTTAATGCTTCTGACACCAGGCCAGTGTGCACACTGCTGTCCCACCCCTGGGCCAGGATAGCCTAACAGCCAGATTCCTGCCACTTATCATTCCTAGATGACATGAGTCATTAAAGTCATCCAGTTGTTCTCCTTTGTGCTAATCCCGTACCCTTTAAATAAACTTCTTATTCGATTCTGGCTTCCGATATGGATTTTGCATATAGGACAACAATGTGCCGATTGGCAACATAACTCCTTGATCATGATCAGTATCGATCTAATGGTTAATTAACAGACATTTTAAGTTTACATACGTGGATATGGTCAAAGGGAGTCGGGCCCCCAAACCCAAACACTTTTGGATGCCCTAACAATTGTATTTCTGATTCTAAAACACTAAGTACCATCCCTTGGAAAATAGCACACGATATGGCCATGATATGAAGTTGGATTCGGAGGCAAACTGTCCTTTCCTAGGTCACGCTTCTGTAATCTACTGCCCTCCTGCCAATCCACCACAGATTTCTGCACACAATCTTAGCAGGAACAACTCATCTTCTTTTTCTAGCTAACCAGAGAGTACAGATCTATGATTAAACTAATCAAGCTGTGGTGTTTATTACATGGTGCCATGCATGCATGCTAAGTCGCTTCAGTTGTGTCCAACTCTTCGCGACCCTCCGGACTATAACCCACCAGGCTCCTCTGTCCATAGAATTCTCCAGGCAAGAATACCAGAGTGGGTTGCCGTGCCCTCCTCCAGGGGAAGGGATTGAAGCCATGTTTCTCACATCGTCTGAGTCATCTGAGCAGGTTCTTTACCACTAGCGCCATCTTGGAAGCCTTTATATGCTGCTGCTGCTGCTAAGTTGCTTCAGTCATGTCTGACTCTGTGTGACCCCATAGACAGCAGCCCACCAGGCTCCCATGTCCCTGGGATTCTCTAGGCAAGAACACTGGAGTGGGTTGCCATTTCCTTCTCCAATGCATGAAAGTGAAAAGTCAAAGTGAAGTCGTTCAGTTGTGTCTGACTCTTAGAGACACCATGGACTACAGCCCACTAGGCTCCTCCATTCATGGGATTTTCCAGGCAAGAGTTCTAGAGTGGGGTGCCATTGTCTTCTCCAATATGGTACCATATAAGGATATAAATATTATACATGTACAGGTCAGTGTGATATTTATAAAAGATTATATCAAGGCAAAGGAATAAGAAGAAAACGTCCTCTGGTCATAAAATGATAAGGAAATGAACAGGTGCCATCTTAGTAATGATAAGGTTGATAACTTGGTATCATGTCTGGAGCTAAGTAAACAGGCAATATAAATCCAGGTTTGGTTCTGCCTGCATGACCTGTGCTGTGCAAGTAAGTCTTTCTATAGCTGTTATTTTGTAAGCATTATATTGAATAGCATGTTCTTGGTGTTAAGCATTATATATGAATGGCGTGCCCTTGGTGTTGAGCATTATATTGAATAGTGTGCCCTTAGTGTATGAGAAAAGCGAATTTATCTTCCACCTTCCTTTGAAATGTACTCACGGTGCCTTGTTCTTCCTCTTCCTCTGCATAGAAATGGAAGCAGAGCTCATGACTTCTAATTACTGTCAGGTAATACAAGATTCCCTGGTCAGTTTTTAGCATTTCAAGTCTCAGGTAATAGTCAAACTTCGAACTTCATGTTAAGCTGGGGCTCTCCTCCCAGTTCTAGTTTATTGCCAGATATTATCAGTTTCTTTCCTTCTATCTCTTTGGATTTTTACTCCTCCACCTCTCTTTCATTACCTGTGTTCCTTATGTTTCCAGAAAAATTATTACCTGCGCTGTTACAGTTAACTGTGTGTTTGTGTGAGTCACTCAGTAGTGTCTGATTCCTTATGATCCCAGGCTCCTCTGTCCATGGGGATTCTCCAGGCAAGAATACTGGTGTGGGTTGTCATGCCCTCCTCCAGGGGATCTTCCCCACCCAGGGATTGAACCCAGGTCTCCCGCATTGTGGGCAGATTCTTTATGGTCTGAGCCACCAGGGAATCCCATGGTTAACTAGTTGGCACTCTTTCAAACTGCCAGATAATCAAAGATTTATCTTTCTCCAGAGTGCATTTGTGACTCTTAGGGAGATCCCTGATCAGTCATGGTCCTAGCAGAAAATAGCATTTGCCCCAGATGGTAACAAAGAGACTCTAACGAAGGGCCTTCTTATAGAGGTGGGCACAGGATTCATGGAACACAGAAGGAATGAGGTTGTATACAGGTTTGTAACAGCGAAAGCCATTACCATTCCAAGTAGTAGAGGGAACAGTAGCGCCAGAGCCCAGTGAGGGCGAGACTGCAAGAGAGGCCTGGCTACAGTGTAGTCCTGGAAGGATGCAAACACTGCCAAAGACACAATGCCAGTGCAAGGAGACAGCGGAAAGAAATGCCTGGAATGCCTTCCTCTTGTTAGTGATTTCTGCCAGTGTCTCACATTGGCCAAATTCAACTGGTAACTAGCCAGCAAGAGACCTCAGATAATGGAGCTCTCAGAGGTTAGCCTTCTGGGAAGAATAATGTATCTAGGAGGACACCCCTGCCAGTACACTCCTGCCATAGGGGACCTCTCCCCTCCACGTCTCCTGCCCAAGGCAAGTATATCTCTATTATGATGAGCTGCTTACTCTTTCCTAACCCTCTGGGATTTATTCCTGCAATGCTATCACTCTGTGTGTGGAGGGCCACAGAAAACACATACGTCCTTTACCTATCATGTTTACTATTTAATATGCAACGTGTGACATTTAACATCCTGCTACATGTAACATTTAGTAGTCATTAAACTACTTGGGCGTCCTGCATGTGTCCTCTTTGAACCTCGAGATTGCTCATCAAGACAGATATTAACTTTGAAGACAATGACTGTGGGAGAGAAGACAGAAAGAGAGCGGCCAAGCCGCAGTGATCAGGTGACTAAAGCCACAGAACCATCTTTCTGTACCAGGTTGCCTCTGGGAACCTCAAAACACATATTATCATCCTTCGTTCGCTTTTTGTTACTACTCCACCTCATCTTTGAAGTCAGTATTGGTATATCTAGCTTAGACATTGCGAACAACTGAGCTTGGCTCTGCACTCTGAGACTTCCACTGGGAATTGCTTTGCGTCAGACTGGTGAAAGAAACCAAATCCCATGAGTCCCCTCCTACACCATTGCTGGCTCCTGCTTTTAGCTCATTGGCTGTTTCATTTGGAGTCTTTTAAGAAATGACTGCCCTTCTTGTTCTCCCTTGAGTAAAGTTTATTTCACGAATTGAGACGTAACATAAAGGATATCAACAGTATATGGTACAGTTATTTCATTCTGGAAAATTCTGAAATGGCAATGTGCAGGTTTTCCTGGGAGGTTGGTTTTCATCACAAGCTGTCTCCTTTCCAGATCAGATATTTAGAGAAGCAGAATGTGAGCCTACGTGTTCAGCCCTGTGGGAACTCTTCAGAGTGAGCTTAGGACAGAACACAGACTGCATTTCCACTTACAAGTGTATTCCCTTTGGGCTATTCTGACTGTGGAGTGAATATACCTGGCAACCCACTTCTGATACCTTAATTTAAGCAATGTGTGAGTAGGAACAAGAGTAGGAACAGTAGGAACCTTCCTTGAGTAGGAACAAAACAGCCTTACCGTGACTGCCAGGTGTTAAAAAGGAACACACTATTGAAGATTCAGGGAGTGCAGGTCTATCGTGTGGTGGTGTTAAACCTAGCTGATCAATTCTCAGGTACCTCTCTAAGCAACCTCTTTGGATGTCTCTTTTTTTTCTAGTAAGCCTTATAGAGTTTCACTCTGAGTATCGTTAAATACAAATTGAAAATTCTGAACTTGATAGTCTATTTAATTGCTATATTTCAGAAAAGCTATAAACTTTGATTTAATAAGTAAATAAAATGACTCTAAAGGCAATATTTTTTCCTAAAAATTAGCTTCATTGAGATGCAATTTACATACAATAAAATTCACTCATTTTAAATGCAGACTTGATAGGTTTTGACAAATATAGACAGTCTTATAATCATGACTCCAAAGAAGATGTAGAACATTCCATCACCCGCAAAAGAGACTCGGGCCCATTTGTAGTCTTTCCCCTATGCCAACCTCCAGGCCCAGGTGGCCACTGATTTTCTGTCACAATGATTTTAGAAATAGAAATTCTTCTTTCACTCAGCATGATGCATATGAGATTTATCACTGCGTTGGTATGTGTCAGCAGTCTGTTTCATCTTATTGATAAGTAACATTTCATTGTAGGGAACAGAATTGGTTTTTGTGATTTTTTTTTGAACATTACAATTTGTTTATCCATTCGACAGTTGCTGGACATTCAGATCATTTCCAGTTTTTACTATTGTGAACAAAGCTGCTATGAACATCTGAATAGAAGTCTTTGAGTGGACAAATGTTTTCATATCTCTTGTGAAAATATCTAGTGAGTTCCTGGGATGTATGGTAAGTATATTTAACTTCACTTTTTAAAAGTCCAACTGTTTTCCAGAGTAGCAGTTGCTTCAGATTCTTACCAAAAATTAGTATTGTCATTCATTGAATTTTATCATTCTAGTGGTTTGTAGTGTTTGTCTTACAGTGGTTTTAATTTACATTTCTCTAAGGAATAATGATGTTCAGCACTTTTTCATGTGCTTATTTGCCAGTTTTTAAAATATTATTCTGTGAAATGTCAGTTCTACTCTTTTGCCCATTTAAAATTATGTTGTTTATCTTATTATTGAATTGTAATGTATATATTTTAAATATAAGCTTTTAATAAGATATGAATTTTAAAAATATTTTCCCAATTTGGCTTGCCATTAATTTCCTTAATAGTGTTTTGGAAGAGCAAAATTTTTTCATTTTGATGTAGTCAAGTCTGTTCACTTTTATTTTATGGTTATAATTTCGTTTCCTACCTAAGAAACTGGTGCCATGAAGATTTTCTCATTTATTTTCATCTAGAAATTTATAGTTGTGCTCATATGTTTATATCTATGGGATTCCCTGGTAGCTCAAAGAGTGCAAAGCAGAAGAGCCAGGTTCAATCCCTGGGTGGAGAAGATCCCCTGGAGGAGGAAATGGCAACCCACTCCAATATTCTTGCCTGGGAAATCCCATGGACAGAGGAGCCGGGCAGGCTGCAGTTCATGGGATCACGAAGAGTAGGACATAACTGAGCGACTAAGCATTTAGGCAGGAAGATATAAAATAGATTACTAGTAAGAACCTGCTGTACAGCACAGGGAACCCTACTCAAGACTCTGTAATAGCCTATATGGGAAAAGAATCTAAAAAAAAAAAAGGAGAAGTGATCTTTGTGTATGTATAACTGAATCACTTTGCTGTACACCTGAAATTAACACAACATTGTAAATCAACTATACTCTAATAAAATTTTAAAAATAAAATAGAGATTAGTAGTAATAGTACCTAGTTCCTATGATGTTTAGATTCAATGTACCAAATATGTTTCCTTGACACCTAAAATACTTCATACATGATAGTTTCTGCTTTCAGTGAATTAATTTTTTTTATGTGGCACTCAGCCCTTTTCTTTATTTTTTGCCCTACTCACCTGCCCTACATACACAGATGAAGAACCCCTCTCACATAAGGATGTTTATGTGTGTTGCAATGTTGTAGAGATGGACAGGATTTTCTTCTGTTGACCTCCTCCTAGGCATGATGCTGGCTGGGAATGCCCAAGGTCCTCACCTGGGCCTATCCTCCTTGAGGCAGCCCCCTCAGACATCTTCCCACCAGAGCCAATGCTGTGGTAGGACCAGTCCTTGTGGTTTTTCTTGTGATTGCAAGACTCACCTAAGCAAAAGATCATCAAGGAACTTTCCAGAACAAGATTTGTTGTCCACCATTCCTGGAGGGTTCATGGCACGCCTGAGGGCTACAGAGCAAGGTAGAGAGAGCAAGGGAGGGGTCTTGAACCTGGGGCTCTGCCTTTATTTGGATCAAAGGTGTGGTGCCTAAGGCTTTACAGGTTTACTCTTCATTGGCAAATTTAAAACGAAAGAGCAGAAATTAGGGTGCAGGAAGGGGAGAGCAGGATCTCTCAAGCTGTCAGTTATCTAGGTTTCCAGGGCTTTTCATATGGGGAAATCCATCAGTGTGGGCAGGCTGGTTCGTTTATCTAGTTTTTTAACTAGCAACTGTGATATACCACTGGCAATACGTATATTCAAGATGGGTATCTTTGAAACGGATGCCTCGACAATCAAAAGCTTAATGTTAGGCACTTCACTCAGATTTCCATCACAGAAACCTAAGAATTCAAAATAAAATATTAGACATACCACACTTATAGAAAAGATCCTTCCATCAGTTTCAGGGGCCTTGAGGTCCGGCCTAATGCTATACAGCTGGGCCCTTTCTCTATTCTCTTATGCAATCCTTCCACCTCCAAATTTCTGTTCACTTCTGTTGCAGGAAGATAGACCCCTTCTAGGGCCTGAAAGTGGGCTCTTGTCTAACACTTGGAAATGACTTGTCTGAGGAGACACATGCTGACAAGGCAAGAGATTTTATTGGAAAGGGGCGCCCAGGCAGAGAGCAGTAGGGTAAGGGAACCCAGGAGAACTGCTCTGCCACGTGGCTTGCAGTCTCGGGTTTCATGGTGATGGGGTTAATTTCCGGGTTGTCTTCAGCCAATCATTCTGACTCAGAGTACTTCCTGGTGGTGCATGCCTTGTTCAGCCAAGATGGATGCCAGAGAGAAGGATTCTGGGAGGTGGTTGGACACGTGGTGTCACTTTTTGATCTTTCCTGAACTCTCCCTGTTGGTGGTGGCTTATTAGTTCCCTCTTCCTTACCAGGACCTCCTGTCGTAAAACAACTCATGCAAATGGTTACTATGACTCCTGGCCAGGGTGGGCGGTTTCAGTCAGTGTGCTTCCCCTAACACTTCTATTGCTTGAAAGTTTAAGCCTCATTTTGTATCCATAAAATTCTTTTCTAATCCAAAACCCACTTTTCTCCCAGAAAGATTTTTTCTCAGCCATTGTTTCTTTAAAAAACAAAACAAAACACCTTTTTATTTTGTATTGGCGTATAGCCAATTAACAATGTTGTGATAGCTTCAGGTGAACAACAAAGGAACTCAGCCATACATACACATGTATACAGTCTCCCCTAAACTCCCCTCCCATCCAGGCTTCCACATAACACTGAGCAGAGTCCCATGTGCTATACAGTACGTACTTGTTGGTTATCCATTTCAAATATAACAGTATGAATCTGAGAGAAGGTGTTAAGGCAAGGAAAATTACTTTCTCTGGAAAGCAGCTAACGGAGAAGATGACAGGCCAGCGCCTCAAAATAACCATCTTATTGGGGTCTGGATGTCAGATTCTTTTGTAGATCAGAGAAAGAAGCAATGAGGAACTAAAGTCAAAAGGCAGAATAGAGAGGGAGAAGCAGTGGACAAATAAAGTGAAAGGGTCTTCAGTCTTGTAAACATCTCTGAGAATGGCCTGCCTTTGGAAAGGGTGTGTTAATCTCTCTTGTTCATAGGTGTTTTTGGTGATGGTTTAGTTGCTAAGTCATGTCTGACGCTTGTGACCCCATGGACTGTAGTCTGCCAGGCTCCTCTGTCCCTGGGATTCCCCAAGAATACTGGAGTGGGTTGCCATTTCCTTCTCCAGAGGATCTTCCTGTCCCAAGAATTGAACCTGGGTCTCTTGCATTGCAGGCAGCTTCTTTACTGATTGAGTTACAAGGGAAGCCTTGTAGTTCACAAGTGGATAGGAACAAACTATCTTTCCATGAGCTGAACAAGGGACTTTAGTTTGCAGTCAAGCAGAGGGGCAGGGTCCTCCAGGTAAGCCATGAATTATGATTAGAATAACAAGAACAATGAAAAGCAAGTCAAAGAAACAGTTTCCAACATGGAGTCGGAATTGGCTTCCTCCCTGCAACATGTGTCGGAGAAGGCAATGGCAAGCCACTCCAGTACTCTTGCCTAGAAAATCCCATGGATGGAGGAGCCTCGTAGGCTGCAGTCCATGGGGTCGCTAAGGGTCGGACATGACTGAGGGACTTCGCTTTCACTTTTCACTTTCCACTTTCACACATTGGAGAAGGAAATGGCAACCCACTCCAGTGTTCTTGCCTGGAGAATCCCAGGGACGGGGGAGCCTGGTGGGCTTCCGTCTATGGGGTCACACAGAGTCGGACACGACTGAAGTGACTTAGCAGCAGCAGCAGCTGCAACATGTGTATATGCCCATTCTAAACTTTCTAATTACCCCTTCCCCCGCCCTCACTGCAACCATAAATTCATTCTCCAAGTCAGTGTAACAACTTATTTTACACCTGCAGTTACATTTGGTTTACATTTTGGAGTTCTAAATCACAATTTCATTTGAAAAACAATTTTTACTACTAAAATTGCAGGAGAAAGTTTAAAAACAACTTTTATGGACTAGTCTTGAAAGTGAAGATAGCAATGTACCTTATCCCTGAGAAACCATATAGGTAAGTTCAAAGACTCTTTGGGAATGCCAGAGCACTCTGATGTGGTATACAAATCTGCTTCACTGAATCACATATGATACCACATGAGGACTAAAGAAGAACATCAAAAATACAATGTATCTTTGCAGAAGCTAATAAAATGTGCCATTAGTATGGCATATAGATACAGACCAAGTTAAAGTTCCCAAAAACAGAAGTGATCTTTAACTGCCACAAAGGCTATGAAACCAGGGACATGGCATTGTTAAATATTCATTTTTATTTATTTGGCTATGCCAGGTCTTAGTTGTGGTATACAGAGAACCTTTAGTTGTGAACTGTTGGTGGTGGCATGTGGGATCTAGTTCTGTAACAGGAGGGAAAGGGGCAGGGCACAACTTTTGAAAGAATGACATAGCCCAGGGATACAACATAAACCGATAAGAATCAAATGGGTCCAAGATGGCAGACAGTTCAGTTCAGTTCAGCCGCTCAGTTGTGTCTGATTCTTTGTGACCCCATGAACCGCAGCATGCCAGGCCATCCTGTCATCAACAACTCCCAGAGTTTACCCAAACTCATGTCCATTGAGTCAGTGATGCCATCGAACATCACATCCTCTGTCGTCCCCTTCTCCTCCTGCCCTCAATCTTTCCCAGCATCAGGGTCTTTTCAAATGAGTCAGCTCTCTGCATGAGGTGGCCAAAGTATGGAGTTTCAGCTTCAACATCAGTCCTTCCAATGAACACCCAGGACTGATCTCCTTTAGGATGGACTGGCTGGATCTCCTTGCAGTCCAAGGGACACCACAATTCAAAAGTTTAAATTCTTCGGCGCTCACCTTTCTTTATAGTCCAACTCTCACATCCATACATGACTATTGGAAAAACCATAGCTTTGACTAGACAGACCTTTGTTGGCAAAGTAATGTCTCTGCTTTTTAATATGCTTTCTAGGTTGGTCATAACTTTCCTTCCAAGGAGTAAACATCTTTTAATTTCATGGCTGCAATCATCATCTGCAGTGATTTTGGAGCCCAGAAAAATAAAGTCAGCCATTGTTTCCACTGTTTCCCCATCTATTTGCCATGAAGTGATGGGACTGGATGTCATGATATTAGTTCTCTGAATGTTAAGCTTTAAGCCGTTTTCACTCTCCTCTTTCACTTTTTCAAGAGGCTTTTTAGTTCTTCTTCACTTTCTGCCATAAGGGTGGTGTCATCTGCATATCTGAGGTTATTGATACTTCTCCCAGCAATCTTGATTCCAGCTTGTGCTTCATCCAGCCTGGAATTTTGCATGATGTACTCTGCATATAGGTTAAATAAGCAGGGTGACAATATACAGCCTTGACGTACTCCTTTGCCTATTTGGAACCAGTTGCATGTCCAGTTCTAACTGTTGCTTCCTGACCTGCATACAGGTTTCTCAAGAGGCAGGTCAGGTGGTCTGGTATTCCCATCTCTTTCAGAATTTTCCACAGTTTATTGTGACCCACACAGTCAAAAATAGATGAAAGCAGAAATAGATGTTTTTCTGGAACTCTTTTGCTTTTTCAATGATCCCGCAAATGTTAGCAATTTGATCTCTGGTTCCTCTGCCTTTTCTAAAACCAGCTTGAACATGTGGAAGTTCACGGTTCATGTATTGCTGATTGCTGAAGCCTGGCTTGGAGAATTTTGAGCATTATTTTACTAGCGTGTGAGAGGAGTACAATTGTGCGGTAGTTTGAGCATTCAGAGTAGCAAATGTTTAAAATGAATTTTGGAGAATAAGGTTAAATTCATGAAGGGAAGAATGGTAGGATTGCTTTAGGAAAACACTGCAAGAATGACAATCTGTTAACTATTCAACCTTGCAATCTTATTTTTGGGGTTTATCCTATAGAAGGGTTTGTACATGTAACAAATGACATGTATAAGATTAATCATTGTAGAGTTATTTGTAAGAGACTGAAAAATATACACACTTAAATTAATGAGCACTGATTAAACACATATGGTGTATCCATTTGATGGGAGACTTGTGCTCGTGTTCAGTCACTAAGTTGTGTCTAGTCACTAAGTCGTGTCCAACTCTTTGGGACCCCATGGACTATAGTCCACAGGCTCCTCTGTCCATGGGATTTTCCTGTCAAGAATACCAGAGTGGGTTGCCATTTCCTTCTCCAGGGGATCTTCCTGAGCCAAGGATCAAACCCACGTCCCCTGCATTAGTAGGCAGGTTCTTTACCACTAAGCCAAAGGGTACCCTTAAAAACACAGACATGAGAAGAGATTATGGCCTGTATGAAACCAAAATGTTGTTAACAGGAAAACCTACAGGCTTGGAAGCAGAACTTTTATCCCTTCTGACATGGGTGTATTCTTTCAATTTGAACAGGATTCCTTCTGCCTTATTTCTGAGAGGATGTGAAGGATTTTCATTTAAATATTTAGGGGGAGGGATGGAAACAAATAAAACTTCTTACCCTGAAGTCATCTTCCAATTTAAAAAAATCCACTGATATTTTGAATTTTGGAAGCTTCCTTTGTGTAGGCAATAAGACACAAGGCTGAAAACTTTTGACTTAACCTCAGGCAATGCACCAGTGTATCTCATTCAGGTCAGTTCAGTTCAGTTCAGTTGCTCAGTCGTGTCCGACTCTTTGCGACCCCATGAATCACAGCACGCCAGGCCTCCCTGTCCATCACCAACTCCCGGAGTTCACTCAAACTCACGTCCATCAAGTCAGTGATGCCATCCAGACATCTCATTCTCTGTCGTCCCCTTCTTCTCCTGCCCCCAATCCTTCCCAGCATCAGAGTCTTTTCCAGTGAGTCAACTCGTCACATGAGGTGGCCAAAGTATTGGAGTTTCAGCTTCAGCATCAGTCCTTCCAATGAACACCAGGACTGATCTCCTCTAGAATGGACTGGTTGGATCTCCTTGCAGTCCAAGGGACTCTCAAGAGTCTTCTCCAGCACCACAGTTCAAAAGCATCAATTCTTTGGCACTCAGCTTTCTTTATAGTCCAACTCTCACATCCATACATGACTACTTGAAAAACGATAGCTTTGACTAGCCGGACCTTTGTTGGTAAAGTAATGTCTGCTTTTTAACAAGCTGTCTAGGTCGGTCATAGCTTTTCTTCCAAGGAGCATGAGTCTTTTAGTTTCATGGCGGCCGTCACCATCTGCAGTGATTTTGGAGCCCCCCTCAAAATAAAGTCTGTCACTGTTTCCACTGTTTCCCCATCTATTTTCCTTGAAGTGATAGGACCAGATGCCATGATCTTAGTTTTCTAAATGTTGAGCTTTAAGCCAACTTTTCCACTCTTCTTTTTCACTTTCAAGAGGCTTTTTAGTTCTTCTTCACATTCTGCCATAAGGTGGTATCATCTACATACCTGAGGCTGTTGATATTTCTCCTGGCAATCTTGATTCCAGCTTGTGCTTCATCCAGTCCAGCACTTCTCATGATATACTCTGCATATATATTAAATAAGCAGGGTGTCAATATACAGCCTTGACGGACTCTTTTCCAAATTTGGAACCAGTCTGTTGTTCCACATCCAGTTCTAACTGTTGCTTCTTGACCTGCATATAGATTTCTCAGGAAGCAGGTCAAGTGGTCTGGTATTCCCATCTCTTGAAGATTTCTCCACAGTTTGTTGTGATCCACACAGTCAAAGACTTTGGCATAGTCAATAAAGCAGAAGTAGATTTTTTTGGGAGCTCTCTTGCTTTTTCAGAGTGATCAGAGTGATCCAGAGCTGATCACAGAGTGATCTACAGCTGGCCAAACATACCAGCTCATTTCTCCAGCCATAGTCACTGATTGAAAGGCATGAGATAGTATGTGGCTGGGCATGTGCTCTATGCTGGGTTAATCATCCTCATAGAATCATCATAGTTTGTTGCTCTTTGGACCTAGGTGAGAGGAAGCCTTTCCTCTCAGGTCACAAAAGTTGGAAAGATTTTAAGTATGGGACAGCAGTTAGCCCATATATGTGATACATGCCTATTACAAAATTTAGAAGGCTACTCAAAAAATTTAAAGTCTTTTAGTTTGGGATTGTTGGCATTGCAGGTATATGCGTCCTCAGTCATGTCCAACTCTTTGCGACCCCATGGACTGTAGCCCGCCAGCCTCCTCTGTCCATAGAATTTTCCAGTCATGAACACTGGGGTGGGTTGCCATTTTCTATTCCAGGGGATCTTCCTGACCCTGGGATCAAATCTGTGTCTCTTGTGTCTTCTGCATTGGCAGGCAGATTCTTTATCACTGTACCACCTGGAAAACATTGCTGACATTATGAGTGATTAAAAAAGTTTTAGCCTATGAGTTTGATATTCAACTTAAAAAAAAGGAAACAGACTTAGGCCAATTAAGCTTTTGAGGTAATAAGGACCCAATGCACAAAGTTTGAACACAACAATACAGATTGAAGTGGAAAAGACTTGATGGAATGGAATGATTTTAGTTGAGCCTTAAATGATTTAGCTGAACAGAGTTTCAAAAATAGTGCAGAAAAAGAAGCAGGCTGGAAGGTCACCGTGACAGGAGCAAGAGTGAGTGTCAGTAGGCAGATAAGCAGGCCAAAAAATATCAGGGTCACATTTGAGAGTCTTCAGAGGAAGGGAGGAGAGGGGTCAGCACTGAGTTGAGGTAAGGGGTACTAGAAAAGGAACCTCTTCTTGCCTGAGGTAGAGAAGTGGGGGAGGAGAAGGGCTGGAGTGACAGAGCCTGCTGGCAGACAGAAGTGCCCTGGATACAATGACAGGCCTAGCTGCTTTCTATCTATGTAAACAACTCTGTATGTGCCTCCACCCCCGACCCCAATAGCACATGGCCATGGCCACAGTTAGTTAGACCAGTGCAGAGACATGACATCGGCCATCTGAATGCTGACCAATGGCCTGGCATGGCCTGGTACATAGGGCTTTTCCAAACAGGGAAAACTAGGCCACTTCTGTTCTCTTTCTGCCTCTGGCTTTTGGTCTCTTTCTCAAAAGATCCAGAGGGAAGTTTTCCTGTAGCTCCATGCGTTGATCTGAAAAGTTATAAAGCAGGCTGTACACCAGGCACAGCGTTGCCAGATAAAATAAAGAATAGTTAAACTTGAATATCAGATCCACAAAAACAACAAAAAACTTTTTAGTATAACCCAGATAGTACATGGGATATACTTACATTATAAAGCTATTCGCTCATTATTTATCTCTGAAATTCAAATCTAAGTGAATGTCCTGCACTTTTCACTTGCTAAATCTGGCAACTTCATCACGTGTCCTTATGTATCATGTGAAAATGAAGCATGTGGGGCGAAGCAGTACATATCTCCTCTTATCTGCCTTTAGGAAAAATGCAGTCCAAACTGTCTCTGGTGCTGGGAGGCACCGTCCCAATGCTGCAGGCATGTCTCCTGCCCTCTCTTTGCTGGAGCTCCCCTAAAGCCATCAGAGGGTACTAAGTATTCCTTCCTGACAATCTTCACTGCTCAGTCTCCCCTGACCAGACACACAGTATTATGAGCAGTGTACTGAAGTTCATCACCCAGGAGCAGGCTGTAACATTGTCGGACAGTATTCTACTACACACCAGCAAATGCCTTCCAGACTGCTGCTGCTGCTGCTGCTAAGTCACTTCAGTCGTGTCCGACTCTGTGTGACCCCATAGACGGAAGCCCACCAGGCTCCCCCGTCCCCGGGATTCTCCAGGCAAGAACACTGGAGTGGGTTGCTATTTCCTTCTCCAATGTGTGAAAGTGAAAAGTGAAAGTGAAGTCGCTCAGTCGTGTCCGACCCTTAGCGACCCCACGGACTGCAGCCTACCAGGCTCCTCCATCCATGGGATTTTCTAGGCAACAGTACTGGAGTGGCTTGCCATTGCCTTCTCCGGCCTTCCAGACTAGATCTTCAGAAACAGGGAATCTCATATAAATTCTCTGTCTCTCCCTCTTTTGTCAACTCTTCTCCAGCTACGTAGCCTCTCTTTGAGGCCCTCAGTGAAGTGCCCCCACACCCGTCCACTCCCTCAGTAAACCCTTGCCCTTCCTGTAGGAAGAGGACGGTACTCCTCTCTATCTTTGGCTGGGACTTGCAAACTTGAGCTGCTGAGAGGCTTTGCTTTGTTTAGTTACTGCTGACTCTGGGAGGGTGAGGGCAATCCCTGGTGTTTGATATGCTTGACATCTTCAGAAATGTCCCTAAAAAGAAGGGCACACTCTCCAAGGTGAGGGGTTTCTTCTCAGCTACCATGACCAATCACATACAGAGAAAACACATGTGAAAATGGCATTAATTTGACAAGTTGCAAAAGATGAATTGTGTTGAGAAGGAATTGTGTTTTTGTCTCCCTGGGACTAGCTTTTTTGACCAGAGGTGTACATTGGCTCTCCTTACCATCCTGGGGGGGTGCTAGCTTTAATTAAATCTTCTTTACTATCCCCTCCTTTCTAACCTAGCTAGAAGGGGAGATTCCCCCCACCATCTAGCAATGTACATAAGGAGGCAGTGAGAATTACCTGATAGAGAGGAAAGGAATGGAGTGGATGTGCACAACGAAAGCCAAAAAGCCTTAGAAGAAAACGTAGTGTGGATTCCTGGTGTCAGACACCATGAACACTTCAGTTCATATTTTGGATTTCCATAAGACCTCTATTCTTAGAGAAATAAGCAACATAGAGAACAGACTTGTGGTTGCCAAGAAGTTGGGGGAGGAATGGATCAGGAGTTTGGGATTAGTACATGCAAACTATTATAAGTAGACTGGATAAACAAGGGAACTATATTCAATATCCTGTACTAAACCATAACAGAAAAGAATATGAAAAAGAATATGTATATGTATAACTGAATCACTTTGCTATACAACAGAAATAAATGCAATCTTGCAAAATAACTATATTTCAATAAAATAAATTTTAAAAAGAGCACATCAAAAAAAAAAAAAGAAGCACATCACCATCTAAAAAAGGAGTCAGCATTTTTACTATACATATTTTTTATTTTTATTGAGATATAATTGAGATATAATATACTAGTTTCAGATGTACAACATAATGAATCAATCTTTGTATATATTGTGAAATGATCACACATAAGTCTAGTTAATACCTATAAAGGGCCAGATAGTAAATATTTCAGGCTTTTCAGACCAGTCTCCTGAAACTACTAAACTCTGCTGTCATAATGCAAAAACAGTCATAAATTATATGAAATCAAATAAACATGACTGTGTTCCAATAAAACTTCTATTTCAAAAATCAGTGGTGACACCATTCAAGTGAGGAAACTAATGCTCAAACTTTGAGAGCTCATGTCTCCCTGTTCCTACTTTTCAACCAAGAGCCGTGATTTTGGTTTGTGCTACCACTATCCTAACATCCACAACTGGGAAACCTTAGTTTTTTTGTTTTTGTTTTTCTCTATCAGAAATCATACAAAGCTCACCCAGATTTATAAGGACTATATCCTGCGATGGTAGACTCTTTCTACTTCCTTTCTGCTTTTGACTGGTCCTAGTGTTAGGTCTCGGCAAGCCACTCCAGTACTCTTGCCTAGAAAATCCCATGGACGGAGGAGCCTGGTAGGCTGCAGTCCATGGGGTCACTACGAGTCAGACATGACTGAGCGACTTCACTTTCCCTTTTCACTTTCACACATTGGAGAAGGAAATGGCAACCCACTCCAGTGTTCTTGCCTGGAGAATCCCAGGGACGGGGGAGCCTGATGGGCTGCCGTCTATGGGGTCACACAGAGTCGGACACGACTGAAGTGACTTAGCAGCAGCAGCAGCAGCAGTGTTAGGTCTAACAATAGTCCCATTTTCTGCCAAATTTGCCTCAGGGCCAGAAGCTGCCTTTGTTCCAACTATGTTACCAGCGAAAAAACTTCTTCTAAACTCTTATATTGTCATTTGGGGCCTGTGAATTAAACGGACAAAAGACCAATTAACAAGAGTTCACAGAAAAATGTGACTCTAGGAGGCCGTTAGAATTTGGGCTTTTACACTGCAGATGCTGATTGCAGCCATGAAACTAAAAGACGCTTACTCCTTGGAAGGAAAATTATGACCAACCTAGATAGCATATTAAAAAGCAGAGACATTACTTTGCCAACCAAGGTCCGTCTAGTCAAGGCTATGGTTTTTCCCGTGGTCATGTATGGATGTGAGAGTTGGACTGTGAAGAAGGCTGATCGCCGAAGAATTGATGCTTTTGAACTGTGGTGCTGGAGAAGACTCTTGAGAGTCCCTTGGACTGCAAGGAGATCCAACCAGTCCATTCTAGAGGAGATCAGTCCTGGTGTTCATTGGAGGGACTGATGCTGAGACGGAAGCTCCATTATTTTGGCCACCTCATGTGACGAGTTGACTCACTGGAAAAGACTCTGATGCTGGGAGGGATTGGGGGCGGGAGGAGATGGGGACGACAGAGAATGAGATGGATGGATGGCATCACCAACTCGATGGACATGAGTTTGTGTGAACTCCGGGAGTTGGTGATGGACAGGGAGGCCTGGCGTGCTGTGATTCATGGGGTCGCAGAGAGTCGGACATGACTGAGCGACTGAATTGAACTGAACAGGATAAGGGGAAGGGGAGCAAGCAGTTTCAGGAAAGCAAATGACTTTCAAGTTCTCCTTAGGAGAACTGAAGGAAGATACAGCTTTATGACCATGTATGCCTGTGATGCCTTCCTCCAGCCCATCTTCTCTAATTGTGAAAGTGAAAGTCGCTCAGTCGTGTCTGACTCTTTGTGATCCCATGGACTATACAGCCTATGGAATTCTCCAGGCCAGAATACTAGGAGTGGGTAGCCTTTCCCTTCTCCAGGGGATCTTCCCAAACCAGAGATCTCTAGTTGTGGGAGGGAATTTATGAAAATGGAGTCCTTTGGGAAGGCTCCACATTTAGTTAGATAATGGAGTTCTGAAAAAAATTCAATTCTCGAATGCCTTCAGCTCAAAATAATTTTTATCCTGCAGAGGCTCTTCCAGACTCCTTCACTCTTATTCCGCAGAGGGGCCTCTGATGAGAAGACTCAAGGGAAAGCTGCTGGTGCTCACCACTAATCCTTCCCTATTGACCCTGAGATCCACACAGCTCAAGATGCTCTTCCTGCTGTGTTCCATCTGGCCCCACTGCTTCTCAGGAACCATCCTGATCTCCACTTCCACTTCAGAGAAAATGTTACTGTATCCCTGAATATATGTTAAGAGTTCTTCTACCTGAAACTGTAACCTCATTCTCTGGAATAAAGGGATTTGGACCAAGGTTTACAGGCCCTGAAAAGACTAATTGTACTCAAGATTGTAATAATTCAACTCAAACTAGCTAAAGATTAAAGAAATCACAGGCTTACATCATGGAAAGTTTAGGGGAGAAGACGGTCTTAGCTCCACTATTCCAAGTCATCCAACTTCTGTCTCTATTCTTTGCCTTTGCTTACTTAAACCCTTGGTTTTCCCCACCCCTTCTAACCACTCCAGTGGCTGACACAAGCTTTGTCAAGGGTTTCTCAAGTCCCAAATATGGAGGGAGTTTTTTAGCTTATAGATAAAAGCCCAGCGGTTCTGACCTTGCTTTTGTTAACTAGCAGTTAACTCTTCCCTCAAATAGCACAATGGGGATGATAAATACCTGCCTGGAAAGGGTGTTGTTGGAGTTCTCCCCTACATTGGCAAGTGGATTTTTTTTTTTCAACAGCTATCTGTATTCTTTTTATTTTTAATTGGATGATAATTGCTTTACAATGTTGTGTTGATTTCTACCATACACCGACATGACTCAGTCATAGGTATACAAATGTCCCCTGACTTGAACCTCCCTCCCACTTTCCACGTCATCCCACTGCTCCAGGCTGTCACAGAACAGGGGGTTTGAGCTCCCTGTGTCATACAGCAAATTCCCACTGGCTATTTATTTTGCATATGGTTATATATATGTTTCAATGGTACTCTCCCAATTTGCCCCACCGTCTCCTCCCCTCAGCCCCTCCACAAGTCTGTTCTCTTTGTCAGGCAGTCAGGTTCTTTACCACTGAGCCACCTGGGAAGCTCAGGGGGGCGTTGGTGAGGTTCTAAAGGAACTGGATCTGGAGAGCTGGTTGTGTCCCAGGTCTCAGCCCTCGACCCCCAAGTCTCTCAGACTCCGGGACACTGATGCAGCAGCGCAACTCATGAACCCTGGAGTCAAGGAATAAGTCCTGAGCCCTGGGGCCAAGGAAAAAACAAAGAGCGAGACCAAAGGGCATGTCAGGACCGCCCTGCTCCGTAGGAGCGCGACACTGCAGAACCGCGGGGGCTGAGAACCCAGCCACTCTAGCCGCAGCGAACAGCCGCAACCTCTCAGCTGTGCGAATGAAGCGGAGAACAATGCGCTCAAACCCTGCACGCGGAGGCTTGCGGTGCCCCGCCCAGGGCGGGTCCGACTCGGAGCCTGCCGGGAAATGTAGTGTCTAAAGCTGCGCCAGTGCAGCGCGGCTCCCCGCCAGCCCTAGTCACGCGCGACTACAGGTCCCAGCACGCCCCGCGAGGCCTTGATCAGCCGCTGTTCGCAGGGAAGGGAGTGCGGCGAACATGGCTGAAGACAGCCGAGGCGACCCAGCGTGCGGTGGAATGGATGGCAGGCAGGACCCGGTCCCCAGCAGTGGCGGCTTCACCTTTCCAGAGTACGAGCTTCCTGAGCTAAACACGCACGCTTTCCATGTGGCCGCCTTCGGGGAGCTGTGGCGTGGCCGGCTGCGCGGGGAAGGGGACCTGTCGCTGGAGGAGCCGCCGGCACCGGCGCTGCCGGGGGACCGAGGAGGCACCGACTCCGGCTGCGAGGATGCCGCCGTGGCCCGCGACCTGGGCTGCAGCCTGGAAACGGCAGCCGAGCTGAGGGCGGTGTGCGGGTGAGTGCGGGACCGAGGAGGCTCTTGCGGCGTGGAGTCACCCGGGGTACAGCCTTGCTCCTGCGCTCCCCTAGCACTCATCCTTGGGCGGGCCTGTGATTTACTCCCCGGGGTAGAAGGGCCGCCCTATCAAAGCTTTCCCGGAACAACGGGAGAAGTCCCACAAGGGGAATGCACGATTTCTTCTAGCTGGAGGGAAGGGACGAGGCAGCTGCATCAAAGATTAATTTTTCTATTCACTAGTTTTTAAAGTGCTTATTAATATAGGAAAGGAGTCAGTAACAACGACGTGTATCTGTCATTGACAGACACGAGGGAACCTTAGTAGTGATGAGACTGGAAGGAGATTTAACCAGAACAGTGTTAAAAGCTTGATTGCCTGTGATCTTTTGAGGATCTTTTTGAGTATGCCATTACTAAGATTTTCTTCAAAGTGTCTTATTTTGGATGAAAATATAAAAATCAGTAACGAGCTCTTTCTCCGTTAAACAATATTGGCCGATTTCAGTCAGCCATGTATCCTTTTCATTAATAGAGTATCGGCGCAGAATTCGCCTTTAATTCTCGCTCTCTGATTACTCAGTGATGTATTTGGGACACAACCCAAATGGTTGCATGATTACTTTTTTTTGTTTGTTTGTTTTAGCCTTGATAAACTGAAGTGCCTTGAAGAAGGGGAGGATCCAGAAGTCATCCCAGAAAATACTGACCTGGTGACTTTGGGGTATGGAGGACTTAACTTTTATTACAAGATACTTAACATTTAATGTATTCCCTCTAATATCTACTCCATATTCAAATTTGTGTTTATTTTTAAATGTTTACAAAAGTACAATTAATCCGCTTAGATCTTTGGGTGCAAGCTAAATACTCTGATGGTGTGGTAAAAGGACTAAGTTTTTAAAAAATTTTCTGTCAGATCTATACTTTTGTAAAATAGGATACAAGTGAATTACTAGAAAAATGAAGTTAAAAGATAAGCACAGTAGAACTCCAAACTTTTTATTACTAAATTCAACAGTAAAATTACTGCCATATAAATGTGATCATTCCTAAATGCTTCCTCTCATTGTACTAATTGGATAACAGATGGTTCAAAGATCAGTTCTGGTCTACCAGCCATATCTTGAGAAACGCTGCTCTATGATAATACTGTTAATAGGGAAACTGCATGTAATAGTGAAATTTGTAATTTCCGGTTTGTAACCTGCTTACTTCACACCATCTCAGCTATGTTGTCATCCTTTATCCTATCCTTTCTGTTGTCACCCTCAAAAATTTAGGCAGGCCATTTGACTCTATCTTGTGTTTTTTTGGTAATTGCCAAATCTGTTTCTTTTATGCCTGTTGCTGATATGTACATTAGCAACACTTGGAGCACTGTAAAAGGTTCCGGTCTTTCCTAGGTCCTGTCTTTTATTCTGACTTACATCTTGTAATCACCTAAGTATGCTCATTTGCTGAGAAATTGTCAATGGCTCAGCCTCTTCTCTATGGACAAATTTCAGATTCCTCACTCAGATTCCTCATTTGAAACCTTCCACATAGCCCAAATCTGCCTTTCTTGATACATTTTCAACCATTTTCTCTTTCAGTGGCTCAGGATGCACATGGCCCCTCTCCCAGCAGAACCCTACTCTTTGAGTCCCTGAGTCCTTTCCACATCTCTGCAACCCAGCTGTCTCCCTTAGGGAGTAGATGCTCTTGTAAAGTCTAGAGCACTTCTAACATTTCTAAAGTATTTGAAGACTCATTCAGAATCCAGCTCCTTCATCTTTGTATTGCCCTTAAGCCTATTGTACTTCTTTGTTCCATTTGGTGCCCTTGAACTGTTGTTGATTGATTAGTTGGATTTTTTTTTTTTTTTTGTATAATGCATATCTGATTGTGTCACTCTTTTTTTTTTAAAACCTTTGTTCTAAAATGGATCACAAAGGCCTCTATAGAATGGATCTTGCTGACCTTTTCAGCCCTGTGCACTCCAGCCATGTTACACTTTTTCTGTTCTAGAATGTGCTCGCTCATCCTAGATCTTTGCCTGGAAGGCTCATGATTCCTTATCCCCTGGTCTTGCTGACTTCTGCTCATTTTTCAAGTCTTAGATGAAGGACTGTGGACTCCATCTAGCTCCTCTGTTATGTTCATGTGGTCCCCAGTTCTTCTCTATTGAAATATTCATCACACTAATTTAATTTTCTGTCTTCTAGCCAGACTTAAAAGTTCCATAAACAATGTCCGTCACATGCACTGCCATGTCCCCCATACCTAGAATTTTGGCATATAATAGGGAGTCAGTAGATATTTGTAGAATGAGTGGGATAAATGAAACTTGCATAAACCTAAGGAAGTGATTTTTTTTCCAAGATTGACTAGAAGAAGAAAGTCGATGGTAATTATAAAGCAGGCTTTTTTTTTTTTTGCTATGATGACATGCTCATTGGCTTATAATGACTTTATTAAGCTATAAGAAATGGTAATTTTCAGACTACTTCACACAGTACTTCCCCTGGCTATTTTCTGTTACTAGATTCAACTGAATCTTCTTGGTTGTCTTCTGGTACCTTCCATGGGAAATTTGAGTAGAATTACATGTAAAATCTAATTCAAAAGGAGTTAGTGCAGCATTTCTTAGCTGGAATTATTTTGATGTACTTTAAAACATATTTAAAATAGGATTAATACTAATCTAAACAGTACCACAAGTAAATTAGACTTATTTGAAAAGTCAAAGATCTGTATCTGTGCTTTTTCTTCCCCTGCTAAACCTTCCTTTGTTCTCCCTACAAATAACTTAAATACATGAAAGGAAAAACAGCACCTAAGTACATGACCCCTTTATTATGGCATAAAATACATTTCTAGTACTTCTTTTCGGAGAAGGCAATGGCACCCTACTCCAGTACTCTTGCCTAGATAATCCCATGGACGGAGGAGCCTGGTAGGCTGCAGTCCATGGGGTCACTACGAGTCAGACATGACTGAGTGACTTCACTTTCACTTTTCACTTTCACACCTTGGAGAAGGAAATGGCAACCCACTCCAGTGTTCTTGCCTGGAGAATTCCAGGGATGGGGGAGCCTGGTGGGCTGCCGTCTATGGGGTCACACAGAGTCGGACACGACTGAAGTGACTTAGCAGCAGCAGCAGCGGTACTTTTACCTAAAGGAGCTACTGGACTCCTTTTTATGTATGTTAAGAGGAAAAAGGCAGCTGATAGACTGCTGCTCTCCCCAGTCCATAGTAAGCTGAATAACTTATCTCCAGCATTTTTGAAATTTTTATTACTACTTAAAGAGATTTTAATTTCTAGGAATAAGAGAGTTGTTACTACACGGGTGCTACTGAGACTTGTCACCCCAGAAGGTTAAGCAACGTTGTTTTTAATTCAATAGCTTGTAAATAGAATATTTAAAAATATAATCTAAGAAAAATTTCCAGAATTGGGAAGAAAACCCAAATTTACAAATTAAAAGGTCTCACTGGTTACCTCGGAAAATTAACCCAGAATTATCAACTCTGTAACAAAAATGCAAATACCAGGCTTTTCTCCCCAATTTCTAAAAAACAGACAAGCAAAAAGACACATATAATAATGAAAAAAACAGCTAATATAACAAAATACGTATAATTAGGAAATGTAATAGAATTGAGGCCATAGGCATCAGTTTTACTACAGCCTTATAAAAGTAGTTTAGATTAGTCTTACAAAACAAAAACCTTGAAGAGACAACAAACACATCTAAAATAAAGTAATCCAGAGAGATTAAAAATAAATAGTGGGACAAATGTATATCAGATAAATGGAAGGAAATTGAGCAGATGTAATTAATGGTCTTGATGGACTTCCAGGTGGCGCCCGCGGTAAAGAAACCGCCTGCCAATGCATTCAATTCCTGGGTCGGGAAGATCCCCTAGAGAAGGGCATGGCAACCCACTCCAGTATTCTTTTTTTTTTTTTGAGGGGATGATGCAATTTTTATTGACAAGGGAATATTTGCACAATATCCACTCCAGTATTCTTGCCTGGAGAATCCCGTGGACAGAGGAGCCTGGCGGGCTGCAGTCCATAGGGTAACACAGAGTCAGACATGACTAAAGCAGCCTCGCACATGCACACAATAGTCTTGAATAATAAAGACTATTAATAACAATATCAGAATAATAAAGTTCAAGCCTCAAAACATTACATCTGACAAAAGACACATTTTAATGCTAAAAACCACAAACCACAGTTAAGAGAAAATACTTATATATACACCAAATAATATAAAACAACCATAGGGGATATAAGCTTTATAAAAGAAACTATAGGGTATATAAGAAATTAGCTAGAAATGTATTAACAGTAGGGCACCTTAATATACTAATCTCAGCACAAGACAGATCAACTGAGAGCTCTAGTAGGATATGTCTAATGGATATGGATATATGTATCTATACATATCTATATATATAATATATACATAAAGTTTATAAGCTATATTAGAGACTACCTGGCACATTCAGAAAAATTGGCTCTATATTAGGTCACAAAGGAAACATCAGTACCATACATAGAGTTCAGTTCAGTTCAGTCGCTCAGTCATGTCCGACTCTCCGCGACCCCATGAATCACAGCACACCAGGCCTCCCTGTCCATCACCAACTCCCGGAGTACACTCAAACTCATGTCCATCAAGTCGGTGATGCCATCCAGCCATCTCATTCTCCGTCGTCCCCTTCTCCTCCCGCCCCCAACCTTTCCCAGCATCAGAGTATTTTCCAGTGAGTCAACTCGTCGCATGAGGTGGCCAAAGTATTGCAGTTTCAGCTTTAGCATCAGTCCCTCCAATGAACATCCAGGATTGATCTCCTTTAGAATAGACTGGTTGGATCTCCTTGCAGTATAAGGGACTCTCAAGAGTCTTCTCCAACACCACAGTTCAAAAGCATCGATTCTTCGGCGATCAGCCTTCTTCACAGTCCAACTCTCACATCCATACATGACCACGGGAAAAACCATTGCCTTGACTAGACGGACCTTGGTTGGCAAAGTAATGTCTCTGCTTTTTAATATACTATCGAGGTTGGTCATAACTTTCCTTCCAAGGAGCAAGCGTCTTTTAATTTCATGGCTGCAGTCAGCATCTGCAGTGATTTTGGAGCCCAAAAAAACAAAGTCAGACACTGTTTCCACTGTTTTTCCATCTAAACAACACTCTGATTACAACAAAGCTAAAATTTACTCAAAAAACGGGCCATTCCAACATGGAACTGTTCTAACAGGGCTACTGTTCCAACATGGTAAAATATGTATGCCTTAGTTGCAAAGCTAGTATCTTATTTAATAGAGAAGCATTAAAGCAGTACAGGTATTTTTACTAAGATCTGGAGTAAGTCAAGCATGCCTAGTAACTATTGGATGCAATTTGACAAAAGAAATCAATTAGAAGCATGAGAGTAGATGAAGAAGAAAAATTACCTCTATTTGTGAATGATAAAATGGTATTACCTGGAAAAGAAATAAGTGCTGCTGCTGCTAAGTCACTTCAGTCGTGTCGGACTCTGTGTGACCCCATAGAAGGCAGCCCACCAGGCTCCCCCATCCCTGGGATTCTCCAGGCAAGAACACTGGAGTGGGTTGCCATTTCCTTCTCCAGTGTGTGAAAGTGAAAAGTGAAAGTGAAGTCGCTCAGTCATGTCTGACTCGTAGTGACCCCATGGACTGCAGCCTACCAGGCTCCTCCGTCCATGGGATTTTCCAGGCAAGAGTACTGGAGTGGCTGGCCATTGCCTTCTCCGCAAACCAAAAACAGAAATAAAAGAATTTAGTGTTAGATCAGGATTCAAAATTGATGTATAAAAAATAATAGCCTTCATATAAACAATAAACAACTAGAGGACATAATGGTGGAGAAAATGCCTATTTACAATAGTCAGAAAGATTAAACACTTAAGAATAAATTTAACAAGAAATGTGTAAAGCTGAGGTAAACAAAAATTGTAAACCTTCCTGAAAGACTCAGAAGAAATCTTGAAAAAAATTGAAAAATCCTCTGTTCTTTGATAGAAATACTCAGCTTTATGATGTTGTCAGTTCTTTCTAAGTTAATTTACAGATTAAGTACAATCCTAAGAAAAATACCAAAAGTATTGGTTCCTTCATGGAGTTAGACAGTTGATAATAAACTTCATATGGAATATTTGCAAGAATAACTAGGAAAAATTGGGTGGGGGGAAGAAAATTGTGACTTCCTAGTAATTTTGCTACATATTAAAATATACTACAAAGTCTCTATAATTAAAATAGTTACTAGCTCATGAGTAGAGAAATAGATGTTTAGAATAAAAGAGAAAGTCCAGTTAGATTCAAATGCATATGGAAATTTAGTATGAAACTATACACAAGAAAAAACTCCAAAGGGATTGGGATCAAAATGTAGGGAATGCAACATACCTCCCTTGGTACAGTGAAAGGCGTTCTAACTATGATTTAAACCCAGAGATAATAAAAGGGAAAGATTGATAAAATTGACTACATAAACATGTAAATTTTCTGCATGACCATAAAAAACACCATGAAGTCAAATTCTACCAAACTTGGAGAAAATATATGCCCAGAAAGCCAATAACCCTAATACATAAGCCCTTAAAAGTAAAGGGACAAATACCAAAAGCCCAAAGGGAAAATGGGAAAAAGATATGAACCAATAATTCACACATACGAAGGGATCAAAATGATTTACAAACATAAAAAAATGTTCATGCATATTCATTATTAGAGAAATGAAAGTTAAAATGACCTTTTTTTCTCTTATTGTTGTTATTTGCTAAGTTGTGTCTGATTCTTTGTGACCCCACGGACTATAGCCCACCAGGCTCCTCTGTCCATGAGATTCTCCAGGCAAGAATACTGAAGTAGGTTGCCATTTCCTATTCCAGGGGATCATCCCAACCCAGGTCTGCATTGGCAGGTGCGTTCTTTATTACTGAGCCACGAAGGGAGCCTTTCTCCTATTAGACTGGCACAAATTTTAAAATATACATTCTTTTGAGGAGGCTGAGGGGAAGCAGGCATTTTTATACATTGCTGATGGAAACGTAAACTGATAACAACGCTCCTCCAGGGAAATCTGGTAATGCCCAACACAAAATTACCCAGGCATTTAACTTTTGACTCAGCAGTCCAACTTCTAGCCTTCTCTGCTGAAGATACACCTCCAACAATATGAAAATATATTATGCACAAGGTTATTCGTTACAGCATTATTTGTAACTGCAAATATTTGAAATATCCTAAGTACACATATGTAAGAGAATGTTGAAGGAATTGGACATCCACACAGTGGAGTATGGTACAGCTGTGCTAAAAGATGAGGAAGGATGAACCAATAGATTTCTGGGCAATACTGATTTGTGAAAAGAAAGCAAAGCCCAAAAGCATATGCTCCCCTTTATGTAAGAAATATTACTGGGTATCAGTTTATTGGCTCTCCTAAAAATATACCCTTTTTGCCTGCTCTGTAAAAATGAGTCTCAGCTCTTTAAATATTTTTCCTTTTCCAGCTGGTGCAGTATAAGTAAGCTTTGTCAGTAAAGGGGACAGGCAAGACTTTCGTGAGGACAGAGTTTTGCTTCTTGGTCCAGTGTTTAGCAGGGACCTCCTGCGCTTCCCAAGCACCCAGCTCCTGCGTTACCAGGTGGTCAGTAACACAGCAGCTTTCTCCGCCACTCCACTCCGCTTGAAACCTCCCTATAAAAGCTTTTCCCGGCACCCTTACGGGCAGATTTCCAGCAGTTGCCACTGATGTACCCTAGCAACTTCTCTGACATTCAGCAAATCACAGCCATTCCCTCTCTCACAAGGTCTGGATCTGAGTCCTGGGGGAAGAAAAGGGAGCTGCCTTTGGCTTTTCTTTCTTAGCACAAGGGAGGATATGCCTTGTATCTGCTATTCCTGTATTCTCTAGATTTCCCTACTTCTTACTTGCCATTCCCTCATCCCTCCAGTCCTATGTTAATAATTCATTAGATTAAGCTTTGTCTGGTTACTGTTTGGGCTTCCCTGGTAGTTCAGATGCAAAGAATCCGCCCACAGTGCTGGAGACCTGGGTTTGATCCCTGGGTTGGGAAGATCCCCTGGAGAAGGGAAGAGCTACCCACTCTAGTATTCTGACCTGGAGAGTTCCATGGGCTTTTTTTTAGTCCATGGGCTCGAAAAGAGTCGGATACAACTGAGTGACTTCCACTTAGTTACTGTTTAATTTTTTTCTCCTAACTGAACTCAGACTGATAGAAAAAGTAATCGAAGAAAATTTGTAGGTATCTATGTATTTGAACAAAAACAGTGTAGAGGATAAATCAGAACTGCAGAGGTTTGTGGCCCACAGTGGGTAGATAGGAGAGGGTTGGAAAGAAAGGAGGGAACAGGTACAGGTTAGTGGTCCAGACAAAGAAGGAATGACATTTCTCTAAATATATATACTTTTTATAACTCTTTTATAACTCTCTTAGAACCATAGTAGTGGTTCACATATCTTTTACACACCTCAGAAGTAATCAGACAATTAAAACCAGCCAGGATGTTGGGGGAGACTGAAGTAGTTAGTCTAATTGTGTTACAAGTATATTTACAAGCATAACAACACTGAAGAGAATTAGGAAGAAAGATCTAATCTGATTCTGTACAAAAAAGCATACTTTGATTCAGTGTTGTAAGGCTGAAGACAAGAAGAACTGTTCATGCTTAGTGGTTTTCACAGGGGTGTTAGCAGGTTAGCAGTTCTGAAGCCATGTATTTTAAAGAACCAAACATTTAAGCAAATAGATTTAGATACAGGGAGCTGAGTTTCTCACTTGTGGAGGAAAGTTGTAAACAAGGAAAGGCTGAAGGCTAAAATGAATCCTGTGATTCTTGGGATTAGAAGTATTAGTTTAAACCATGGATTTAAAAATACATTACAGAAAAATACAGAAACACAGATGTGTGTACATGTGTGGTTTAGTGTATTTTTCCTTTGAGGCTTCCCTGGTGGGTCAGTCATAAAGAATCCACCTGCCAATGCAGGAGAGTTGGGTTTGATTCCTGGGTTGGGAAGATTCTGTGGAGGAAGAAATGGCAACCCACTCCAGTATTCTTGGCTGAAAAATCTTGTGGACAGAAGAGCCTGGCAGACTGCAGTCCATGGGATCACAGAGTCAGACTCGACTGAACACACACACAGTATGTTTCCTACCTCTGCTGAGAGTCCTGAAAGCGGTGAGTGCAGAAACAGTGAGAATGCCTCATGCTCAGATAACAGGTCTCTAAACCTCTTTCCAGTGAAGGAATTAGTTCTCCTAGGAGGAGTGGCTGATTTAGGGCTGAGACATGAAAATGCTCAAAGGTGAGCCTTGAGCATTTTATGGTTCCATAAACTAAGGAAATGGTTAAATAGGAAAAACAAAAATTATGAGAACTTGTTGATAGAACAGAAGCTCCTAATGGCCAAAGCTAGAATAATTTGAGCAACCAAATAACAATACCAATACTAATAACAATACAGATTTTAACCTGTAGAATAAGGTAAATATTTATGAATTCATACTAATACAAGTAACCAAATAAATAAATGGGAAGAAAGAGGTAGGTGTTCCTCATAATACCAATGAATGAATGTTAAAGGAGAAAAATAGAGAATCAGTGTTAGGCATAAACCACAGTAATACATATTGCAGACAAAATCTACTAGTGAATGATAAATTACTGGATGAAAGTTTCAAGAGCAACAAGATTTGCATAGTCTCAAAGTATCTCCCCCTTACCCCCCAACACTTACCAGGTACAAAGGAAAAGAAAATATCTTTCTAGTGTGGGAACATGGCAGATAGGAAATTAAACAAGGTAAGTATCTCCAGGAATAAGATACTAATATTATGAATAACATTGTTAACCTCATGATGATACAGTGAGGACATCATCTTATGATTTCTTGCCCAAAGTATATAAGCTTACTGCAATTACGAGGAAACAGCAATTAAGGACTTTCTACAGAAGCACTGATTAGGGTTTTTTGAAAATGTCAAGATGGTGAAAGACGGACTGAGCAACTTTAAAAGACTGGAGGGGGAGGAGAAATAAAGTGGTTGCACAGGATCCTGAGACAGATAAAAGAAGCACTAAACTTAATAATTGGTGAAATCTGAAAAAGTTCTGTAGTTAATAATACTATATTAATGTTAATTTCCTGGTCTTCATAATCTCTGAACAGGTAAGATGTTAACAGGGAAAACTGAGTAAGAAATATAAGGGAACTCTGTAATATTTTTCTTTAAGTCTAAAATCAGTTCAGAATAAAAAGCTAAATAGTAAAGGTATTTTTGAAGCCCCCCAAAATGTTGAAGTCTGATTTTTCTTGTAACAGGGTTAGAAAGAAGCTTCTGAAACACCGGGAAGAAACCTTAACGATAGATCGAGCCTGCAGACAAGAAACATTTGCTTACGAGATGGTAAATGTCCTCTCTTTTCCACCTTTTCCCGTGAAACAAAATCTCTTTATCGGCTGTTACCCATAACTGTATGGTAGTTTGTATTGGATATGCTTAGCTGGAAACAAATGAGAGACCCTTCACTGGGACTGGGAACTAGTAGGAGAAGAAGGCCCATAAAATTCAGGTGATGGGGAGTTCCCTGACAGTCCAGTAGTTGGGACGCCACACATTCACTCCCTGAGGTGTGGGTTTGATCCCCTGCTGGCAAACTGAGATCCTGCAAGTCATGCAGCACAGGCAAAAACAAAGAAGATTCACACGATGGCACATTTTCTTCTCAAGGCTCGGCCTGTATTTTTGTCTTTACTTTGGTCTTGCTCTCTCTTAGGCTGATTGCATGCCTTTCACCACCCTATTTCTGATGCTTTTGTTCTGTTCCTGATTTTGGTCGGTAGCGTGTGCTCAGTGGTGTCTGATTCTTTGCAGCCCCTTGGGCTGTGGCCCATCAGACTCCTCTGTCCATGGAATTTTCCAGGCAAGAATACTGGAGTGGGTTACCATTTCCTCTTCCAGGGGATCTTCCCAACCCAGGGACTGAACCCATGTCTCTTACATCTCCTGCACTGGCAGGCAGGTTCTTTACCACTGCGCCACCCATTCTTTTCTAATCCATTATTTCTTAGGTAAAACCCTCAGAATGACTTAAGATGATGAATACCGATGAACTTACATAACATGAAATTTAACATTCTAACCATTTTATTAGTTTAGCTGTGGGTTTTTCATATATGGCCTTTATCATGTTGAGTAAGTTCCCTTCAGTTCCTATTTTATTTAATGTTTTTATCAAGAAAGGGTATTGACTTTTGTAGAATTTTTTTTTTTTTTGGCATCAGTTGGGATGATGTGTTTTTTTTTCCATCATTCTCTTAGTGATTTGTTATGTTGAAATACCCTTGCATCCTCAGAATGAGTACCCCTTGGCTTTGTGACATGCAGTCCCTTTTATATGCTGCTGAACTTGATTTGCTAGTATTTTGTTAAGTTTTATCTTTATATTCATAAGGGATATTGACCTGTAGTTTTCTCACAGTGTCTTTGTCTGACTTGGGTATCAGAGTGTGCTGCTCTCATAGAATAAATTAGAAAGTATTTTCTCCTTTTCAGGTTTTTTGGAGGACTTTAAGAACGATTGATAAATTCACATGAACCCATCTAGTCCTGGGCTTTTCTTTGTTAGGAGGTTTTTAATTTTTTATTCAATTTTCTTACTTGTTACAGTTCTATTCATACTTCATATTTTTTCTTGAGTCAGTTTTAATTATTTCCTTCCTTCTGCTAGTGTTGGGCAGAGAAGGCAATGGCAACCCACTCCAGTACTCTTGCCTGGAGAATCCCAGGGATGGGGGAACCTGGTGGGCTGCAGTCCCTGAGGTTGCACAGAGTTGGACACTACTGAAGTGACGCAGCAGCAGCTAGTGTTGGGTTTTCTTTTTCTGGTTCCTTAGGGTATGCACTTGGGTTATTGGTTTCAGATTGTTCTTTTCCAGTGTAGATGTTTAGAGCTAAAAGTTTTCCTCTTTCTACTGTTTTTGCTGCATCTTGTTAAGTTTCTAACATTGTGTTTTTGTTTTCATTTGTCTCAAAGTGGTCCCCTGTGGTTTCTTTTTTGACCTATTGGTTGTTTAAGAGTGTATTGTTTAATTTCCACATGGAAATGTTCAGTTTTCCATCTCAGTGTTTGGGGTTCCTCTGTGGTAGTTTCTGTCAAATTCTTTTTTTCTGGTGAATGGGGCCTATTTTCCTGTTTCTTTGTGTGTTTTATAAGTTTTTGTTGCGAACTGGACCTTCTGAGTGTGTTTTTTTCCTTGTTGAGGGCTAGAGCTGTTTTGAATTTTCAGACTGTTTTTCCAGTGTGGAGTCCTTGTTGTGTGCAGGCATATCTCGTTTTACTGCACTTTAGTGTGCTTTGCAGGTAGTGTGGTGGTGGGTTTTTTTTTTTTTTAATTATGAAGGTTTGTGGCAACCCTGTATTGAGTAAGTCTGTTTGGCACCATCTTTGCAACAGCATTTGCTCTCTTGATGTCTCTGTTACATTTTGATTATTACCACAATATTTCAGACTACTTCATTATCATCATACTTATTATGGTGATCTCTGATCATTAACATTACTACTACAGCTCATTGAAGGCAAAGAAGAGAGCGTTTTTTTTTTATCAATAAAGTGTTTTTAATTACAGTTCCAGTCTGTACATTGTTTTTTGGGACATGATGCTGTTATTACATACTAAATAGACTACAGCAGAGTGTAAATATGACTTATGTGCATTGGGAAACCAAAAAATTCATATGACTCACTTTATTGAGGTACTTGTTTTTGTGGCAGTCTGGAGCTGAATCCACAGTAGTTCAAGGTCTGCCCATATGGTCGCTGATGTTTCTGATTCATTATCTTTAGTCAAGCAGTGACCTGATCAAGATTTCCATAAATGTATGACTCCACAAAGGGTCCTGTGTCTTTAAATTTTTCCGGCTGATGCTCCTGGGGGAAGCCACTGCTGGTAAGAGCATTGCAGCTGCTGCTGCTAAGTCGCTTCAGTCGTGTCTGACTCTGTGCGATCCCATAGACAGCAGCCCACCAGGCTGCCCCGTCCCTGGGATTCTCCAGGCAGGAACACCGGAGTGGGTTGCCATTTCCTTCTCCAATGCATGAAAGGGAAAAGGGAAAGTGAAGTTGCTCAGTCATTTCAGACTCTTCATGACCCCATGGACTGCAGCCTACCAGGCTCCTCCGTCCATGGGATTCTCCAGGCAAGAGTACTGGAGTGGGTCGCCAGTGCCTTCTCCAAGAGCATTGCAGAGAAGCAGCCAATTCTGACTCCATGTTGAAACTGTTTCTTTGACTTGCTTTTCATTGCTTTTATTATTATAATCATATGTAATGGATGCTTAAAAGGACCCTGCACCTCACTGACTGTTAAAGTGCCTTTTTTCAGAACCCTGTCCTCTTGTAGATGGCAGGAAGGAAGAAATGAACACAACCCCTGCCTGAGGCTTGCCGTTCTAGGAGATGTTTGCAAGTTTAATGGCCTTTTTCTTTGCTTCCTCACCTCGCCCCATCTCTTATCTATAAAAGAACCTGGCATTCGGACCCCAGTAAAATGGTTATTTTGAGGCACTAGCCTGATATCTTCTCAGTCGCTAGCTTTTTGAATAAAGTCATTTTCCTTGCCTCGACACCTCATCTCTCAAACTCATTGACTTGTCATGGGATGAGCAGAGCGAGCTTGGACTCCATAACGAGAGGGCCAGAACCAAGGCAAGCTTCGGCACCAGGGCCTCAGAGCATTGCCAGACCAACCGCAGCATGCTTACCCCTATTTTTTGGAGAACATGATCCCACACTGCTCATCATGGCATCAGCTACCTTTTCCAGGACCACATCCTGCTATCTCTACATCTGCAGTGGGGCTTAGAGTGGGGCATGATAGTTGGTTTATACCCTCTGCTTACCTAGGAAACATCAGCAGCTTGTTTCTTCATTGGGCACTCTACCTGGTTGATACAAGAGTGATCAGAGTCCAGCATGCCAAAATAGTTAATTCCAATCTCTTTCTGTCTTAGTGGTTATGTTCCTAGAGGGACTTATCCTACTGTGCCATTTTGCATGACATCACTCGCACCTATTTTTAAAACATTTTTTGCACCTTCTTAACCAGTCCACTCTGGTGGCCTCTATTTTATAGTTATTGGGGCGTCCCTGGTGGCTCAAACGGTAAAGAATCTTCCTACAATGCAGTAGACTGGGGTTTGATCCCTGGGTTGGAGAGATCCCCTGAAGAAAGGAATGGGCCACCCACTGTAGTATGCTTGCCTTGAGAACTCCATGAACAGGGGAGCCTGGTGGGCTAAGCACATATAAAGGAAAGTGTGATGTTGTGATGGATTAAATGTGATAGCAAAATTGGAAAATTCAGCAGTGGCCACGGAACTGCAAAAGATCAGTTTTCATTCCGGTTCCGAAGAAAGGCAATGCCAAAGAATGCTCAAACTACCGTACAATAGTACGGTACTCATCTCACAAGCTAGCAAAGTAATGCTCAAAATTTTCCAAGCCAGGCTTCAGCAATACGTGAACTGTGAACTTCCAGATGTTCAAGCTGGTTTTGGAAAAGGCAGAGGAACCAGAGATCAAATTGCTAATATCCTCTGGATCATCGAAAAAGCAAGAGAGTTCCAGAAAAACATCTATTTCTGCTTTATTGACTATGCCAAAGCCTTTGAGTGTGTGGATCACAATAAACTGGAAAATTCTGAAAGAGATGGGAATACCAGACCACCTGACCTGCCTCTTGAGAAATCTGTATGCAGGTCAGGAAGCAACAGTCAGAACTGGACATGAAACAACAGAATGGTTCCAAATAGGAAAAGGAGTGCGTCAAGGTTGTATATTGTCATCCTGCTTATTTAACTTATATGCAGAGTACATCATGAGGAACACTGGGCTGGAAGAAGCACAAGCTGGAATCAAGATTGCTGGGAGAAATATCAATAACCTCAGATATGCAGATGACACCACCCTTATGGCAGAAAGTGAAGAAGAACTAAAGAGCCTCTTGATGAAAGTGAAAGAGGAGAGTGAAAAAGTTGGCTTAAAGCTCAACATTCAGAGAACGAAGATCATGGCATCCGGTCCCATCACTTCATGGCAAATAGGTGGGGAAACAGTAGCTGACTTTATTTTTCTGGGCTCCAAAATCACTGCAGATGGTGACTGCAGCCATGAAATTAAAAGACATTCCTTGGAAGAAAAGTTATGACCAACCTAGATAGCATATTAAAAAGCAGAGACATTACTTTGCCAACACAGGTCTGTCTAGTCAAGGCTGTGGTTTCTCCAGTAGTCATATGGATGTGAGAGCTGGACTGTGAAGAAAGCTGAGCGCCGAAAAATTAAATCTTTTGGACTGTGGTGCTGGAGAAGACTCTTGAGAGTCCCTTGGACTGCAAGGAGATCCAACCAGTCCATCTTAAAGAAGATCAGTCCTGGGTGTTCGTTGGAAGGACTGATGTTGAAGCTGAAACTCCAATACTTTGGCCACTTGATGCAAAGAGCTGACTCATTTGAAAAGACCCTGATGCTGGGAAAGATTGATGGCAGGAGGAGAAAGGGATGACAGAGGATAAGATGGAAGGATGGCATCACCGACTCAATGGACATGAGTTTGGGTAAACTCCAGGAGTTGGTGAACTCCAGGGAGGCCTGGCGTGCTGCAGTCCATGGGGTCGCAAAGAGTCGGACACGACTGAGCGACTGAATTGAACTGACTGAAAGATGTGATACTGTAGTAAAAACAGGGTTTTAAAGTGAAACAAATCTGTATTTGCATTCTATCTGATTTACCCTGTGTAAATTGGTGAAGCTGAGTTTCATCTGTCAAATAACTTTCTTGGTAATATGGAAGTGAAGTTGCTCAGTTGTATCCGACTGTGACCTCATGGATTGCAGCCCACCAGGCTCCTCTGTCCATGGAATTCTCTAGGCAAGAATACTGGAGTGGGTTGCCATTTCCTTCTCCAGGGGATCTTCCCATCCCAGGGATTGAACCTGGGTCTCCTGTTTTGCAGGCATATTCTTTATTGTCTGAGCCACAAGGGAAGCCATGATAATATGGAAGGAGATATATAAAAGTGTTAATGAGTGTAAATGTCAGTATTATACCAA
Organism: Moschus berezovskii; assembly: GCF_049115385.1. Lineage (NCBI taxonomy): Eukaryota > Metazoa > Chordata > Mammalia > Artiodactyla > Moschidae > Moschus > Moschus berezovskii. The sequence goes on along the minus strand of NC_142466.1, from coordinate 35,419,942 downwards.
CGTTAGGTGATAACTCCTATTTTATCATCAGTTGCTAAGTACTTAGTGCCAAGCATCTTATTAGGTGCTTTATTTTACATTCCCAGCAACTATTCTGTAAAACAAATATTTTCTTGTTTTTACAAATGATGAAACTAAAGCTTATCGAGGTTTTTTAAACAATTTTCTTGAAGTAGAATTAGGTGCTAAATCCAGGGCTGATTCAAGCCCTTGCTTATAGCCCTTATTCTAACACCGCCTCTGATCTGGGTCACAGTGTCTGATTTTAATGTCTCTTATTGTTTTCCTTCTTCAGGAGTCACATGCTATAGGGAAAAAGCCTGAAAATTCAGCAGACATGGTTGAAGAAGGAGAGCTTATCCTATCTGTAAATATCTTTTACCCTGTGATTTTTAATAAGGTCAGTAATAAAACCTTTTGGACTTTACAGATAATATGAGTGACTTTTGCCAGAGAGTTTATTTATTTAAACCGTATTTGAACCAAAATAAACACAAGCATATGCTGTTTTATATGACATTCTGTCTATATTCTTGAGTTCTTTGTTTTACAAGAAATATCATATAGTCATTTTTCATATAATCTCTTGAGTAATAGGATTATAATTACAGTATTGGAATGTATACCTGATTTCTGTACTAGTAGCCATTGAAAGTGTGTAAATCTGCAGTCATTCTGATAGTATTATTTCTTGAGGGTAATTTTTTTTTTTTTTGTAGAAAAACTGGTTAAGGAGGGTTTTGTTTTGTTTTTACCAATTCAGAATTCTTGGGAAGTTATTGAACTAGCTAAGGACAGCTCTTCTTAGATGAAAATGCAGAAAGTTATCAGGTCAACGGTATCCAGGAATTTGTTAGGAATCTCTAGTAAAAAGAACTTTATCCTTAATTTCCCAAATAGATGTATCATAAACTTTAATAAGATTTCATTGAAATATTACTGTACATAAATTGCACTTGTGAATAAACTTTTATGACTCATCTGTGGTATAGTTAGCACTAATTATTATATTGGTACAAAAATAATTATGGTTTTAGACTGTGAATTTTAAATCATTATAATTAGGCTCAAACATATCTTTATTAATCAAAATAGGAAACATTACAATCAACACATCTTGCCAATAAGAAATAAGTTTTTTTATTCCTGTAGCTTAGAAATCCATGCTTCAGGATTTGATGCACTCTTGGAAAGCATTTTCTCACTCCTGCTGGTTGTGGAAGTGTTTTGCCTTTAAGAAGGTGTCAAGATGCTTGAAGAAGTGGTAGTCAGATGGTAGTCAGGTGCATATGGCAGGTGAGGCAAAACCTTGTGGCCCAATTCATTCATCTTTTGACGCGTTGGTTGTGCGTTGTGTAGTCAGGCATTGTCGTGCGTAAAAATTGGGCCCTTTCTGTTGACCACTGCTGACTGCCAGTGGCTCAGTTGCAGCTCATCTATTTGCTGAGCATGCGTCTCAGATGAAATGGCTTCACTGGGATTCAGAAAGCTGTAGTGGTCAGACCAGCAGCAGAACACCAGTGACCGTGATGTTTTTTTTTGTGCACATTAGCTTCAAGAAGTTCTTTGGAGCTTCTTCTTGGTCCAGTCACTTAGCTGGTTGTTGCCAGTTCTCATGGAAAATCCACTTCTTGTCGCAAATCCCAATTTGATTGAGAAATGGTTTATTGTTGTTTAGAATCAGGACGACAGCACTGCGGAAAGGTGTTTTTGATTTTCAGTCAGCCCGTGAGGAACCCACTTACTTTTTCACCTTTCCAATTTGCTTCAAATGAGGAATAGCTGTAGAATGGTTGATGTTGAGTTCTTAGGAAACTTGTGTAGTTGTAAGAGGATCAGCTTCGATGATAATCCTCAACTGGTTTTTGTCAGCTTTGGTGGCTGTCCACCATGCTCCTCATCTTCATGATTCTCGTCTCCTTTGAAAAACTTCTTGAAGTTTTGTACTGTAAGTACAAAGTTTTGTACTGTAAGTTTGTTAGCAGTTCCTGGGCCAAATGCATTGTTGATGTTTCAAGTTGTCTCTGTTGCTTTACAACCCATTTTGAACTCAAGTTAGAGAATCACTCAAATTTGCTTTTTGTCTAACATCATTTCCATAGTCTAAAACAAATATAAAATAAACAGCAGGTAATAAGTCATTAGCAAAAAAGAAAAGTGAGAAATGTGCAGTAAAGTGATGTGTAACATAACCACATTTATTTAAGAATATATTCCAATATCAAACAACAAATTTCAACAGTGTAGATACTGCAGTTAGTTTTGCACCAATCTAATAACCTGTTTGATTAATATCCTAAATTATCAATCAAAGAAAACAAAGCAAAACAAAACTAATAAAACCAAACATGGGTAGTGTATAGATTCCTTGATTTCAGTGAGGTAGCTTTCAGGACAGTTTAAAAGTTAGTGAAGTTATATTCCTAAGACTCTTCATATTAATGTTACTTTAGTAGCAACTTGGTTATAAATTCTCACTTAAACTAAAAAAAGTTTTATTGCCAGGTGTATTAGTCCATTCTGGCTGCTGTAACAAAGTAGCACAAACTGGGTGGCTTATAGGCAACAGAAACTTGTTTTTCACAGTTCTGAAGGCTGGAAGTCTAAGATCAGGGTGCCAGCATCTGGTGAGTGCCCTCTCCCAGGTCACATCCATTTTATAAAGGCACTAATCCTATTCATGAGGGGGTCCACCTTCATGACCTAATCACCCTCAAAAGCCCCACCTCCTAACATCAGCACATTGGGCCTTAGGATTCCAACCTGTGAATCTTGGGCAAATGTAAGCAGCACAGCACCAAGTGTCTGTTATATAGGATTTTAATTTATGGAGGTGATTGAGTGACAGCACTGGAGACTGTCACTGAAAGATTTTCATTGTTTACATTTCCTGGGGGTAAGAGTATGCTATGTGATACAGGACCAAAGAGAAAGTACCAGGATCAGTTAGGAGGCAAGGGGAAAGCACAGGCCACAGCCCTTATTGGTTTCCACAGGAAAGGCAAGTCAGAGCAGAGTAAGCAGTTTCGGATTGGCTAGCTTGAATAATTCCTGTGGGATCTGGGCCTGTCCTAGTTGTCTGGTACCTGGCTGTGGTTTGACCTAGGACCAAGGAGAAATACTGACTTGGTATAATGAGAGTTAGATAGAGATAGTTTCGGAGTATGGGCTCTGGATCACAGGGGAGAGGTAAATAACTGATAGTTAGCCTGGACCTATAATTAATCGATGCTGGGACTTCCCAGTGGTAAAGAATCTGCCTTCCAATTCAGGGGACATGGGTTCAGTCCCTGGTCAGGTAGCTAGGATCCCACATGCTGTGGGGTTTCTTAGCCCACATGCCACATCTAGAGAGAAGCCGTTGCATCACAATGAACGATCCCACATGTCAGTCACAGGGAAGATCCTACATGCCGCAGCTAAGACCCGACACAGCCAAATAAATAAATAAAATGAATACATATTTTTAAAAGATCAGTGCTGAGTAGACAAATGCAGAATCTAAGAAAACTCAGGACACCATATTATGGGTATAACTTAAGATAACCAGTAACTTAATTTAGATCTGGTCATGACAGGATTTACAGTTGAATTGCTTTGTCTCTAAGTGAACACTGATTTATTTACTGTCTGACTCGTAGCACAAAGAACACAAGCCCTACCAAACGATGCTGGTATTGGGCAGTCAAAAGCTCACGGAACTGAGGGATTCCATTTGCTGTGTCAGTGACCTCCAGATTGGTGGGGAATTGAGCAACACTCCTGACCAGGCTCCTGAGAACATCAGCAAAGTAAGGTGATTTTTAAAATTTCTAACCATCATAGAACAGGAGGAAATAATAATCTTAAGCTAAGGAAACAGGATTACAGGCTCATAAGCATTCCAGTCAATGCTTTCTTCTGTGCCATTCCATCAAGCTTATCCCTTCTTTTTATCATCAAGACCTTTTCAAAGATGAGGCTATATTTGGTTTTGATTTCATCTCCCATTTATTTCTCAACCATTCTTTGTACACTCTTCTTTCTGAGGGTACAGTACCAACCAATAGGTCTCGTTTGCATCTGCATACAACTTGACCTCACTGTAGCATTGGAGTTTGCTGTTCACTCTCTCTTCTTTCAAACTCTGTATGAGTTTGTCTGTCATAACTGACCCTAGCAGAGGGTTGGAGTCCGCCCAAGAGCATCACTGCCCACAGAAGAACCTTTCAACCCAAGGACGGAAGCAAACAGGGACATACCCTGTGACACTAGGCCTTACTTCCCAGGGTGCTGCTCTCAAAAGGACAGAGAAATCTTCCATACTCACTGAAACAGGATAGAAAGGCAGACGGGCCACCCACAGTTTTCAGAAGGGATTGCTTACTCAATAATGTAGTAGGGCCTGGATCCTTCTGAATTTCATCACAGAGCAAGCTTGACGCAATTCTGTTAGCTGGTACAACTCTGGCAGAGGACCTCAGATTTACTGGCATATTTAAGAGGGACAGCATCTCCTGTAGGTCACTAAAAAGCCCTTTGGAACAATTAGAATGGTAATAGAGTTTGGACGTGAACCATCAGAATCTCTTTTTTTGCTCGTTCCTTTATCATCAGCCACATAAATGCCGTTATAACTTAGGTCTCATCTTAATTCTTATTCTAAATTCATCTCCTGGGCTTTCCCCCCAGTTTTAATTTTAATGGTTTTAAGTATACTCCAGTCTTTATGAATCTCTTTCTCCCTTGGTTTCCAGAGTCATTCTTTTTAAGTGTCTTCTGGACATTCTTACTTAGCCTCAGTGCTGCATGGCGTTTTTACCACCTCTGTGTTCTTGGTACACCCTTCCACTTTTCAAGGGAACTGTTTTGTTCCTTCTGAAACTGCCAACATCTTTTCCTCATCGCTCCCCTTCAGCTGCTGTTTATTTCACTGAGAAAATAAGTTATCAGAAAAGAGTTTCCCGTCATCTCTCACCCCCACTTACCCGTCTGCCCACGCATTCTCCTTCCCACCTGTGACACTGGATGGGTTAAAACTGCTGCTGTCAAAGGCCAGTCTCGGTGTCTGCTCGATTCCAACCCCACTGTATAACCAAGGACTTTGTTCTTGACTGTCCCCTTTTTCCCTGCATCTTCAGCTTTTCCCTTCTGTTGCCTGTCCCATCAGTACACAAATAGGCTGTAATATCTCCTATCCTAAAACCTTCTCTTGCCATGCATCTTCCTCTGGCTGCCATCTCATTTTTCTGTTTTCTTCTCATTAAACTGACTCAAGAATTAGGAATTAATAATAGTGCCTCAGCTCATTGTTTCTCTTTTTCTCTCCCCTTTGTCTTACACGCACTCTTGTTCATCACCACTCCGCCAAAATCACTTCATTGTTGTCATCACAGATTGATTTCTCATCTTACTTCATCTCTCATCAGCACATGACACAAGCGAATATTCCTTCCTCCTTGAACCACTTTCTTAACTTGGCTTTGAAGACACTACACCCGCCTCATTTTCTTCCTATCCGACTGACTTTTTAACTCCTCTGCTGGATGCTTCTGATCCTCCTAACTGGTGAATCTTACTAAGCCCTTTGAATCAAGGTGAACTTGTCCAGATTCCTAGTCCAAATTTGTTATCTCCAATCTCAGTATCTCCAAACTCCAGATTTATTTTTCCCAACTGCCTCCTTGACCATTACTGAACATCTAATAGCCACTTTAAACCTAATATGTTCAGAAACAGACTCTAGTTCTCTCTTCCTCCTCAAATCTGTACCTTCCCCAGTGTTTCCATCTCAGTAAATATGCTCATTCTACACCTGGTTACTTAAACCAAAAGCCTTGGAATCATCTTTGCCTCCTTTTCATCCCACATGGAAGGCGTCAGCAAGTGCTTTGGCTCTACTTTCAAATTTTGTTTAGTATCTGCCCATACATCTGCTTCACAGGTTGCAGACTGAAAAGCCACCACCAACTCTTGCCTGAACTGTGGAGTAGCCTCGTGACCATTCCTGCTGCTCCCTTTCACACTTCTGTTTATCCTTTACACCAAGCCACAGTGGTCCTCTAAAGTATTAGGCAGCCCCTATTGCTTTTTGACTTGAAAGTCTATAGAGGCTTCCTCCTATATCTAGAATAAAATACAAAGTGCTTTCTGTGGTCCTGTCTGCCTCTGGACTTTATATCCTAGCACCCTCTTTGTCACTTGTTGCCTTCACACCACGAGCCATTCTTGCTCTTTTTCATATATGCCAAGCAGGGTCCTGCTCAGAGCCTTTGTTTCTCTTGTTTCCTCACCTGAGGTATGGTTATTCACCCAGGTGTTCAGATGGCTCACTTCCTCATTTCTTCATGTTTCTGATGTTGCCTTGACAAAGAAATCTTTTCCTCTCTTCCCCAGACTTGCTAATGGCACTACCTAATGTTAAGTTATATGTTTGTCTCGAACCATGAGGATAGGGGCTTTGTTTTAGGAATACAGGAATACAGAGGAATTTAGAAATTAGGAATACAGAGGTGTATTTCTGTGATGATGTGTGGCACAGAGTAAAAGGTCAAATCCTTGTTGAATAAATAAATGAACAAGAATACCTCAAGCTCAACGTTTAGTCTTGAACTCATTACTCTACCATCTCCCTTTTTCTTCAGATGAAACTCTGCTTTTCCATTCCTCTTTATTCTGCCTTAATAATTCCAGACTCTTGTTTCCACTGCTGTGTGCTTTAGTTTGGGCCCTCAGCATTTTCTCCAGGAACTATTATAGAGACTTCTTTACTGGTTTTCCCACCTTGCTACTGCTAAGTCACTTCAGTCGTGTCCGACTCTGTGTGACCCCATAGACAGAAGCCCACCAGGCTCCCCCGTCCCTGGGATTCTCCAGGCAAGAACACTGGAGTGGGTTGCCATTTCCTTCTCCAATGTGTGAAAGTGAAAAGGGAAAGTGAAGTCGCTCAGTCGTGTCTGACCCATAGCGACCCCATGGACTGCAGCCTACCAGGCTCCTCCATCCATGGGATTTTCTAGGCAAGAGTACTGGAGTGGCTTGCCATTGCCTTCTTTCCCACCTTAAGACTGTCCTATACATGCTACTCAAGATGTCTTTTAAAAACAAATTGAACACCAAGAGGGAACTCTCTGGACATTGGGTGATTGTGATGTATTGGTATAGGTTTATCCTTGCTAACAAATGTACCATTCTGGTGAGTGGTGTTAATAATGCAGGCAGGCCATGCATGTGTGTGGGGGCACAGGCTGTATGGAAAACCTCTACCTTCCTGTTTTATTGTAAACCTAAAACCGCTCTAAAAGAATAAAACATTTAAAAAATTGATCCTGTGATTCTCCAATCCAAACATCTCAGTGGTTCTCCATTGTCTATAGTCCATTCTCCTTAGGCTGACAAATAAGGCCTTCTGTGAAGATGTTTCTCAAGTTAACTTTCTATACTATTCACCCCCCTCCTTTTACACGTTAGGCTTCAGCCACATTGACTTTATCTTCCTCAAGCATACCATACTGTTTTATGCCTCTGAGTGTTTCAGCATGGGTGGGAAGCCCTTGCTCTCACTTATATGAGATTGTTCTTGATGGTCCTCTGTTTGCCACTCTGGCATGTTTAATGCATCGATTCTAATGCTTTATAATAATATGCGATATTATTTGATACGTTTGTCTGCCCCACAAGCCTGGCTGTGTTCCAGTCTTTTTGGTGACTCATGGAGAGCAGCATACTTCCTGATTACATTGAAAATGGTTCTAAGATACTGGGGTTCTTCAGGTTTGTCAGCTTGGTGCTTTTGAAAGTAAACACTAAACAGAAACAAGTGGAATCTCAAGGGTGTATGCACACTAGGAAATAAAAGGTTTATCTTTTATTTTTAAGGAGAAGCAATCTTTTGCAAAGTTTCTCTACCCTGTGAGAAAAAAAACAAGGTACAGCTATAAGTTTATAAGATCAGTTTAATAAGAAAAATATGAATTCACCCTTCTTCTTTCATCCGTGTGATAACTGCTTGAAGCAGTGAGTCAGATCTGGGAATCAGTCTTAGCTCCAGGAACCCTGGAGAGTGTTTTTAACCAGACTTGTTTAGTTTATTGTGTTTGTACATCGGTGCTCATGCCTTCAGCAGCTTTCTAACCAGGGAATTAAATGACCCATAGTCCTATTTTTAACTGTTTACACATCTGCTTTTACATGGTTTCTCCATCTTCCATGTATTAAAATGATATCCTCTTATTATTTAGCACTATCATGTGCCAGTTGTATAATACACTAGTTGATAGCTCAGTATCTTTGGAAAGAATATCACCATTTTACAGGTAAGAAAAAGGTGGTCAGATCATTGTCGTAAGTTAACCCTGTTGGGTAAGCAGTGGTGGAGGCTAGTTTCAGACCATTGTCAACTTGCCTTCGAAGCTCCATGTGTGTTCTTTGCCATGTTGGCACTATGCCTGGCTTTAGACATCTTTCCCCTACCCTTTTGTTTGGTGAACAAGCACTGCATGAAAACGTGAGCTATGCTGGTTAAGGGCAAGGTTCTAGTACATGTGCTTTGTAGAATCTTTGCCTGTTCAGGGACCTGTTTCATTTGTCTCCTTGTTCTCCAACTATGTTTTTAGAAAGGTGAACTCATATAATTAAATGAAATTTTCCTGATGCTAATAATTGTTTGATCTGTGGAAAAATTTTTATTTCATTGATTAACATTTGTATTTTATGATTTTTTTTTTAAGTTTACACACACAAAAAAGACAGGCATATATGTATGGCCAAGTCCATTCGCTGTTCACCTGAAACTCACAATATTGTTAATTGGCTATACCCTCATATGAAATAAAAAGTTTAAAAAAAAGAAAGAAGAGAGAGAATCGTATAATGAGCCCTTATGTACCCATTATCCAACTTCAGCACTTCTCAGCATTTTGCCAGAATTATTTCATATGTTTACCCCATGCCATTGTCACATCTAACAAACTGAAAATAAGTCCTTACGTTGTAATGATTTTTTTTTAACAGGGAGATGTTTGGCTTGTATTTTACTGGTAATCATGGAATAAATTATTTACTTGCAGGTCTCGTAGCTGAGAAAATAACAATCTTTATTCCAGTCAATAAGCAGGACTTACATAAAATACTTTCCTTGAGTAATTTGGTGTCTGAGAGGACTAGGAGAACTGGGCCGGGGTATTTAAATCTTTTTTAAAAGCCATGTCTAAAATGTAATGTGTTTTGCTAATGTTTGTTTTAGACTCTAGTACTTCAGGAATGAAGTAAATTTTAAAAATATGTGTATACCTAAAGCAACTAGAAAAGGAAGAAATGAAGAACCCCAGGGTAAGTAGAAGGAAAGAAATCATAAAAATTAGGGCAGAAATAAATGCAAAAGAAACAAGAGACCGTAGCAAAAATCAACAAAGCTAAAAGATGGTTCTTTGAGAAGATACATAAAATAGACAAACCATTTGCCAGACTCATCAAAAAACAAAGGGAGAAGAATCAGATCAACAAAATTAGAAATGAAAATGGAGAAATCACAACAGACAACACAGAAATACAAAGGATCATAAGAGACTACCATCAGCAACTATGCCAATAAAATGAACAAATTGGAGGAAATGGACAAATTCTTAGAAAAGTATAACTTTCCAAAACGGAACCAGGAAGAAATAGAAAATCTTAACAGACTCATCACAAGCACAGAAATCGAAATTGTAACTAGAAATCTTCCAGCAAACAAAAGCCCAGGACCAGATGGCTTCACAGCTGAATTCTACCAAAAATTTAGAGAAGAGCTAACACCTACCCTACTCAAACTTTTCCAGAAAATTGCAGAGAAAGGTAAACTTCCAAACTCATTCTATGAGGCCACCATCACCCTAATACCAAAACCAGACAAAGATGCCACAAAAAAAGAAAACTACAGGCCAATATCACTGATGAACGTAGATGCAAAAATCCTTAACAAAATTCTAGCAACAGAATCCAACAACACATTAAAAAAGATCATAATCATGACCAAGTGGGCTTTATCCCAGGGATGCAGGGATTCTTTAATATCCACAAATCAATCAGTGTGATACACCACATTAACAAATTGAAAGATAAAAAGCATATGATTATCTCAGTAGATGCAGAGAAAGCCTTTGACAAAATTCAACATTCATTTATGCTAAAAACCCTCCAGAAAGCAGGCATAGAGGGAACATACCTCAACATAATAAAAGCCATATATGATAAACCCACAGCAAACATCCTCAACGGTGAAAAATTGAAAGCATTTCCCCTAAAATCAGGAACAAGACAAGGGTGCCCACTCTCACCACTACTATTCAACATAGTTTTGGAAGGTTTAGCCACAGCAATCAGAGAAGAAAAAGAGATAAAAGAAATCCAGATTGGAAAAGAAGTAAAACTCTCACTGTTTGCAGATGACATGATCCTCTACATAGAAAACCCTGAAGACACCATCAGAAAGTTACTAGAGCTAATCAATGAATATAGTAAAGTTGCAGGATATAGAATTAACACACAGAAATCCCTTGCATTCCTATACACTAACAATGAGAAAACAGAAAGAGAAATTAAGGAAACAATTCCATTCACCATTGCAACGAAAAGAATAAAATACTTAGGAATAAATCTACCTAAAGAAACAAAAGACCTATATATATATATATAATATATATATATATAACTATAAAACACTGATGAAAGAAATCAAAGATGACAAATAGATGGAGAAATATACCATGCTCATGGATCAGAATAATCAATATAGTGAAAATGAGTATACTACCGAAAACAATCTATAGATTCAATGCAATCCCTATCAAGCTGCTGCTGCTGCTGCTGCTGCTAAGTCACTTCAGTCATGTCCGACTTTGTGTGACCCCATAGACAGAAGCCCACCAGGCTCCCCCATCCCTGGGATTCTCCAGGCAAGAACACTGGAGTGGGTTGCCATTTCCTTCTCCAATGTGTGAAAGTGAAAAGTGAAGTTGCTCAGTCGTGTCCGACCCTTAGTGACCCCACGGACTGCAGCCTACCAGGCTCCTCCATCCATAGGATTTTCTAGGCAAGAGTACTGGAGTGGCTTGCCATTGCCTTCTCCACCCTATCAAGCGACCAACGGTATTTTTCACAGAACTAGAACAAATAATTTCACAATTTGTATGGAAATACAAAAAACCTCAATTAGCCAAAGCAATCTTGAGAAAGAAGAATGGAACTGGAGGAATCAACCTACCTGACCTCAGGCTATACTACAAAGCTACAGTCATCAAGACAGGATGGTACTGGCACAAAGACAAATATAGATCAACGGAACAAAATAGAAAGCCCAGAGATAAATCCACACACCTTTGGACACCTTATCTTTGACAAAGGAGGCAAGAATATACAATGGAGAAAAGACAATCTCTTTAACAAGTGGTGCTGGGAAAACTGGTCAACCACTTGTAAAAGAATGAAACTAGAACAGTTTCTAACACCATACACAAAAATAAACTCAAAATGGATTAAAGATCTAAATGTAAGACCAGAAACTGTAAAACTCCTAGAGGAAAACATAGGCAAAACACTCTCTGACATAAATCACAGCAGGATCCTCTATGACCCATCTATCAGAGTAATGGAAATGAAAGCAAAAATAAACAAATGGTACCTAATTAAGAAGCTTTTGCACAACGAAGGAAACTAAGCAAGGTGAAGACAGCCTTCAGAATGGGAGAAAATAATAGCAAATGAAGCAAGTGACAAAGGATTAATCTCAAAAATATACAAGCAGCTCCTGTAGCTCAATTCCAGAAAAATAAACCCAATCAAAAAATGGGCCAAAGAACTAAACAGACATTTCTCCAAAGAAGACATACGGATGGCTAACCAACACATGAAAAGATGCTCAACATCACTCATTATCAGAGAAATGCAAATCAAAACACAATGAGGTACCATCTCACGCCAGTCAGAATGGTTGCTATCCAAAAGTCTGCTGCTGCTGCTGCTGCTGCTAAGTCACTTCAGTCGTGTCCGACTCTGTGTGACCCCATAGACAGAAGCCCACCAGGCTCCCCCGTCCCTGGGATTCTCCAGGCAAGAACACTGGAGTGGGCTGCCATTTCCTTCTCCAATGTGTGAAAATGAAAAGTGAAAGTGAAGTCGCTCAGTCATGTCCGACCCTTAGCGACCCCACAGACTGCAGCCTACCAGGCTCCTCCATCCATGGGATTCTCTAGGCAATAGCACTGGAGTGGCTTGCCATTGCCTTCTCCATCCAAAAGTCTACAAACAATAAATGCTGGAGAGGGTGCGGAGAAAAGGGAACCCTCTTACACTGCTGGTAGGAATGCAAACTAGTACAGCTACTATGGAGAACAGCATGGAGATGCCTTAAGAAACTGGAAACAGAACTGCCATGCGACCCAGCAATCCCACTGCTGGTCATACACACCAAGGAAACCAGAACTGAAAGAGACACATGTACCCCAGTGTTCATCGTAGCACTGTTTATAATAGCCAAGACATGTAAGCAACCTAGATGTCCATCTGCAGACGAATGGATAAGAAAGCTGTGGTACATATAAACATTGGAATATTACTTAGCCATCAAAAAGAATGCATCTGAATCAGTTCTCTTGAGGTGGATGAAACTGGAGCCTATTATACAGAGTGAAGTAAGCCAGAAGGAAAAACACCAATACAGTATACTAACGCATATATATGGAGTTTAGAAAGATGAGAACGATGACTCTGTATGTGAGACAGCAAACGAGACACAAATGTGTAAAACAGTCTTTTGGACTCTGTGGGAGAAGGCAAGGGTGGGTTGATTTGAGAGAACAGCTTTGAAACATGTATATTATCATATGTGAAATGGATTGCCAATCCAGGTTTGATGCATGAGACAGTGTGCTCGTGGCTGGTGCACTGGGACGACCCTGAGGGATGGGATGTGAAGGGAGTTGGGAGGGCAGTTCAGGATGGGGAACACATGTACACTCATGGCTGATTCATGTCAATGTATGGCAAAAACCACTATAATATTATAAAGTAATTAGCCTCCAATTGAAACAAATTAATTAAAAAGAAAAGAAAAAAAAGAAAATATTCCTTTTACTCAATCCTATTAATAAAGATTTTAAGAGTAAAATAAAAATATGTGTATAAAATCAGAGTCATTTTCTGCTCAGGTTTTGTTTTTTTTTCAGATAGCTAGTTTGGGTTTATTTTTATTTGTTTTTTAATTGTTCTTCAGGTTTTAATGTCTGATCTATTGACCTTTTTAATGCTGCTCAGATTAGAAGATCTCTTTTTTGTCAGTAATCCCTTAAAAGAACTCAGGCTTCCCTAGTGACTCAGTGGTAAAGAATCCACTTGCCAGTGCAGGAGATGGGAGTTCAATCCCTGGTCAGGAAGAGACACTGGAGAAGGAAATGGCAACCCACTCCAGTATTCTTGCCTGAGAAATCCCATGGACAGAGGAGCCTGGCGGGGCTACAGTCTGGGGTTGCAAAGAGTTGGACATAACTTAGTGACTAAACAACAACAAAGAGGAACTTTAAGACAATACTTTATGCATATATTATTGTTCTTTATTGTAAGTAAAGCCTTGGTATAGGAAGAATGGTAACATAAATTTAAGTTGTAAAACCTTTCCTACCCAAGCTTATCTGACATTTCTTTCACCCATTACCATTTTCCTCCTAGCAGATCTTAGCAATGTTCCTGAGGTTCTGATGTTCCAGACTTGAATATCAGCAAGAGAATAAATGACTATTAGATACCTAAAATGACATATAAATGACTTTGTTAAATGATCATACTGGTTATCCATAGTTACTTTGATAGATCTTTAGGTTACCTTAGATTAATAGTGTAAATGACTTCTTGCACTAATTTTTCCATATCAGTTGGTAATTTCCCTCCCTTGGAACTTAATGTGAAGTTCTATATGTTATATATACTAAATTTTGTTTTGTTTCCGAAATAAGGCAGTAGTGATTCTTTCAGAGTCTTAAAGTAGCTGACAAAATAGGGAAACTAGTTAGGATCTCTGGTTACCATTAGAAATGAAAGTTAACTATTATTGAGATTACTCTCACCTATCCATTTATGTAATAAGGAAGATTTTTGTTCTTTTAGACTTCCCTTTCTAATTAATAATTAAACCAAAGGTTTTAAGTTGCCTGAATCACTTAATGTGAAGTTCTATATGTTATATATACTAAATTTTGTTTTGTTTCCGAAATAAGGCAGTAGTGATTCTTTCAGAATCTTTATTTTGGATCGCAGCTTACCTCTTTGAGGGTTTAGAAGTATGGTAAGTGGTGGATTTTGTGTTATAGTCGGCAGGCATGGCATTATAGTATATTATATCCTTTTATCTCTGCAACCACATGGGAAGAAGGTGTTGGCTTTACTCAGATTTTACATGAGGAAAGTCAGGAGATTGAGTAGTCTGAGAAGAAACAGTGCAGCCAGTCTTAGAAGGGTATCTGACGTCAGTGCCAGGTGAGCTGCAAATAGAGGAATAAAGAAAAATAAGAGAGAAAAATCAAATCCTCAAAGAAGTAGGAGAGAAATTAGGCCATCTTAGTGTAATATTTTTTAATGCCTGAAGCTTACATAACTTTTATAAAGTTCCTAAACTGTTTTTGATTCTCACCACAGTCCTATAAGATAGCGTGCATGACAGATATTCTCGTTGTACAGGTGAGGAAACTGAGGTCTGAGCAGTAAGTGTAGGTTAAGGGAAAAGACCCTCTTCTGACCCTCACCCAGGCGTGTAATTCCAAGCAAATGGTGAAGGACAAGCTCAACAGAGGGGGTTGGGGAAAATACTGGTGCCTGAGCCAGATCCTCAGAAATTTTCACTGAATGGATCTGAGGTGAGCCTTGGTCTTTGGTATTTTTGTGATTCTGTTAGGAGGCCAGAATTGAGACCACTGCCCCAATACAACGTGTGGTAGTGTGAAAGTTGAAACCTGAGGTTCTATGGTACTTTGGGCAAGGTTGCTTCAGGAAGAATAGATATTCACATTCTGCTTGCCTACAAGTTATTTGAAAATAGAAGGAGAGAATTTTTATAAAAACCCACTGAAAGTACAAAAAAGGGTAGGTAACATAACTCCATGATCATTGTCGTCATCACTGACGAAACATCCGCCAGGCGACTTTTGTTTAGTTTTCAGTTCTGGTATCTAAAGTAATTGTCACTGCTGTGTACGCATATCATAAAATAATATTGACACTTATTTTTAATTGGGTTCCTTTCATGAATCTCAGGACAGCATAGAAATTTAAACCAAACCTAGAGATTAAAACAGCAATAGGAAGGAATTGAAAATAGTAGCAAGGATTGTATCTGTGTCTTTATCCCTGATAACCAAGATAATACCTTATCACATAGGAGGTTCCTGTTAAATATTAATGAGCTGAGCATATTCTGTGAAGGTGCATGAAATTACTGTAAAATGTACTAGTGTGATTTTATGACATACAAATTTGGAATTAATACTTAGAACAATTTTATGATGATTAATACTGAATTTTTTCTCAATACCATCTGTTTTCTTTTAGGACCTATACAAATCAGCCTTCTTTTATTTTGAAGGAACATTTTATAACGATAAAAGATACCCTGAGTGCAGAGATCTGAGCAGGTATAGTTTGCAAAAATCTTCTCAAAGTCTTTGCTATTTCTCATCAAAATAGGGTTATCTCCACAAGTCCTATTATTGGTGTGTTAAAGATCTTTGCCAAGGAATTATTTTGTTAGATTGTTTTATTAGTTTTCAGATTAAAAAGTCTCTTTCAAATTTTAAAAATATTTTCAAAGTTATTTCATTCAGTTGGCCTAGGTTATAGTAAGTTAATCAAATTTTTACCACTGTAAGAAAATTTTTTTACCAAAGACATACATAGATCATTTCAAGATCTTTGCCAGCTGTCTAAACTTAAAAAAAAAAAAAAACTACTGTTTCAGAAATTATAGTTTATCTTGAGTCTTATATATAACATCTGGAAAAAAGTAAATTCTTTAACACTTTATTAATCTCTGTTCTTCATATTTAGGTAGTAGTAAATTCACTTTTTTTTTGACTTGTCAGGTGTATACTGTTTGTCCTAGGTGAGTGGATATATATAAGTTGTTTATATAACATGAAAAATCTATGTCTGACATCATGCTGTCTACATAAAAGTATTACCGTACTTTTATTACTGGTGTCCTGACAACTGGACTATGTATATATGTATAGTTTTTCTGAGTGTTTATATAAACTCTTTCATTCTCTTCCATTATAACCACTTGTATCTATATTCTAACGCAGCAGTTCTCAAACTTGGTCTCCACTCCTTCATACTGTAAATAATTGACTCCAAAGAGCTGTTATGTGGGTTATAGCTGTAAATATTCACCATACTAGAAATCAAAACTAGGAAATATTTTAAAATACTAACTTAAATAATCTGGGCTTCCCTGGTGTTCCAGTGGTTAAGAATCTGCCTTGCAATGCAGGGGACACCAGTTCAATCCCTGGTCTGGGAAGATCCCACATGCCACAGGGCAACTAAGCCCCGTGTGCCACAGCTAGTGAGCCTGCGCTCTGGATTCCAAATGCTGCAACTGCTGAGCCCACATGCCCTAGAACCCATGCTCTGCAACATGAGGAGCCCACACACAACTAGAGAGTAGCCCCTGCTCTCTCCAACCAGAGAAAGCCCGTGTAGCAATGAAGGCCCAGTGCAGCCAAAAATAATCATCATTAAATAGTCCAATTACAGTTACCTTTAATAACATTTTTATGAAAAATAACTTTTCCAAACAAATAGAAGAGTGATGTTATACATTTTCCATTCAATCTTAAGTGAACATCACTTCGCCTCCTGAAAGCTGGTATTTGAGAGAAAAACAGTTAAAAGGGCAAATAACATTTTAGGATTACTGCAAAGATATTTTTTACCTCATCCACCTCCCTGGGGGTTTCAGGACCTTACTTTGTGAACTTGCTGCTCTCATGGATACAGAAAAATTCAAGTTCCTTCCTACTTGGCAACATGTATCAACCACTCTGATTTTTGCCTCAAGATGGTAATGTCCAATTAATTGGGTGAGCCAGCTTTTGTGAAATACTGCAGTTGCAAACTGTTTGGAGCAATGATACATCCTTGCCTTTTTCCTCCTCAGAACCATCATTGAGTGGTCAGAGTCACATGATAGAGGCTATGGAAAGTTTCAGACTGCTAAGATGGAAGACTTCACCTTCAATGACTTGTATATTAAAGTGGGTTTTCCTTACTTATACTGTCACCAGGGAGACTGTGAACACGTTGTTGTCATTACTGACATAAGGTAAGCAGCAGCACTCAGAACATTTATCCTATTTCACAGTACAAAACCATGGGTAGATTTGTTTGAAATAAGAGGAATAAAAGAAATGATCACTGCAGCTTGACTCAGGAGCAGCAAAACTGTTTGCTTTTTCTACAATGACCAACTCTGCATCTGCATCTTGTCCTCTAGAAAATCTGTAATAAATAACCAGTGTGAGCCATTTGAAATGGTTGAACTCTTTGTAACGCCACGGTCTGTCCATGGAATTCTCCAAGCAAGAATATTGGAATGGGTTCTCTGGAATACCCCCATGTTGTATCTCTGAAGAAGATCCCTTCTTCAGGGAATCTTCTTGACCCAGGGATCAAACCCAGGTCTCTTGCATTGCAGGCAAATTCTTTACCATCTGAGCTACCAGGGAAACCCTATTTGAAATGGTAGAATATGCCAAAAATCAAGAATAACTGAAGCGCCTCCTGCCCAAAGACAGTGTATGACTTCTGAGAGTCTCCATGGGTCCCCTCCTCCATTAAAAAATACTAAAATTATATTTTATCACAGTGCTGGTATAAAGACAAATATAATACAGGCTATATTTCTGCTATAAAAATATTTAGGGGTTAGAAATCTGTACTCTTAAAATATCATTTGTGTATTGGACAGCTGTTATTCAAGTAGTAATCATCCATTTTGTATTTCATATAGACCCTTTGCTTTGCAAACCTGCACATGTATTTCTGGGTTTCTTTTCTTTTTTCCAGAATTTGAAGGAAATAAAAGGGAACTGGAGGAAGAGAAGAATAATTCTAATGTTTGACAAATATGAAGACTTACTGCTTTGATAAAGATTTTGAGTAGGAAGGACTTAAGTAGTCTAAAATGAGAGTTAGGGATTATAAAGTTTGTGTAGCTAGTATCTCTAATGAATAAAGCTTTTCACTTCCTTATTAGGAAATCTCTGTTTATGAAAGACTATCACAGTATAGGAATAAGTTCTGCTTGATCCTTGGTCTTGGTTTGATTTCTTCTGAGAGACAGTGAAGATGTTCTTACGGAGCAATGACCCATGCTGATGGCTTTCCCTTTTTTCTTTTTTTGGTTTTAGTGACCAGTCTCCAAAAATTTACTTCCCATGCCCTCATTCTCAGGAACTTACTTTGTGTAAAGTACTCTTAACTTTACACAAAGAGTAAACCTTGAAAAAGGAAAACATGGAATGCAAAGCAGGATAGATAGGACATAAAAGGAACTCTCAGAATGATAGCTGTAGAGCAGGCTAGAGAACAGCTTAGTCCAGACTGGAGCTAGACCCAAGGATTCAGGAAGCATGTCCCAAGACTGCTAGACCTCCCACTGGTGTATGGTCCATGTGAAGAGCATGATCCCATTCTGTCAGCAAATAGGGAACTGATTTAGTGACAGGTACACTGAAACCTAATAAGGAAATGCAAACATGAGAGAATTAGTAGCTAGAAAACAAGTGTTACATGAGAAAATGAACCTATAGTCAGTTGTGTGGTTTAGGGAGATGTTTAAGTCATTAGTCATAATTTAAACATTAAATATCTATTTAACCAAAGTTTAGTAGTTCTGTTGAAAAGCTGTATTAAAAAGAGGCAGTTAAATGAATGGAAAACAGTTGCCTCTTAGGAAGAATTGCTGAAGGAAGAGCAAGCAGCGCTCATAAACCTCATAGATTTATAGGACTTTTCTAAGTTTTATATAAGCTGTTCTGTTTGCTCTTTACTCAGAGAAGGGGGAATATGCCTCAGAATAGGCAACTTAGAAGAGCGATTTTCACTTACTAAGCATTTGCTATGTAGAACTTTCCTAAGCAGTTTTTAAATTTAATTGACTACAAGTAGTTCTTACTTCAGTTGGTAAAGAATCCACCTGCAATGCAGGAGACCCTGGTTCAATTCCTGGGCTGGGAAGATCCCCTGGAGAAGGGAAAGGCTACCCACTCTAGTATTCTGGCCTGGAGAATTCCATGGACTGTAAAGTCCATGGGGTTGCAGAGTAGGACACAACTGTGTAACTTTCACAAGTAATTTTTATCTTACAGGAGGATTTAATCATTCATTGCTATCCCATAGTTTAATAGTTGGTAAGCTATCAAGTTTATTAATCATTTTCTGATGGAGGACAGGGAGGCCTTCATCTTGGAAAGACATGGCTGCCGTCCATGGGGTCACAGTCAGACATGACTTAGCGAATGGTGAAGTTAATATAGTGCTATCCTTTGTTACTGGGGGAAAAATAAAATCAAATTTTGTAATTCTTAAGAGGTTTTTAGAATACTGTTGTACATGCCCTTCATTTACCAAATGACAAAGTGGGGGGGTCCAGTATGGTTAAGGATTTATCCAAACCCACTAAGCTGATTAGTGGTGTTTCCATTAGTGACTTTCCATTTTTAAAATTTCTTAATTCTGATACTTAAAACTAAAATCCTACCAATTCACATTATACCAAAGCCAGATTTGGATATTCAGTAAAGGAGTTTTTTTTTTTTTAATTAAAAAGTGCCATGTTTCTAATTCAAAACCACTTAGTCTGTCTGTAGCACTGAGTACAGTTTCTCAAACTGTGTTCCATAAAAAAAGTACTAAGTAAACAAAGCAAGGATTTGAAGAAATTCACCCAGGCAATGCTGCCTACAGCATTTCCCTCTGAGGGTCACAGTGTACATGGCCCTAAAGAGATTTGGGAAACTTCACAGAAAAGAAAATAGTGTTTAATCCCAAATGTCTTTTGGAGAAAGTGTTTTATGGAACACAACAAATTGAAAATATACCTACTGTGTTCTTCATTTTGAGGTAAGGATGTATTTCATTACAGATCACAAAAATTTGCACATCATTTATTTTTTCATGTACAAAAGGCTTGTGCATCATGATGACTGCCTGGATAAGACACTTTATCCCCTTCTTATCAAGAAGCATTGGCTCTGGACCAGAAAGTGTTTTGTCTGTAAAATGTTCACAGCTCGGTAAGTGATTCGACTTTTTTCCTTGGGAAGTATTGGTTTTCTGTAGTGAAGCACTTTCAACTTTTGGTATTTCTGCTTTTTTTCTGTTTGGAATTGAGAACTTATACTTTGGTATATAAATAAAGAGTTTTATCTAGTTAGAAAGCACTACAAATACTAGTACAAATCAGTTTAAGCTACAGCTGTGTTTTTAAACAATAAGCAATTGAATTAGGTATAATAGCAGCCTGGGGACTAGGTCAGACTTTATAGTTTGGTTGATAACTTATGCTGGATAATGTCATCAGGGAGCCAGGTTCTCTTTCTGCCTCTTGTCAGCAGTTTCCAAAATGGCTTCATCCATAGCTTCTCCATGATAAAAATAATACTTCGTCTCATTTTTAATGATGTCAAAATATGGTTTTATATAATTTTGTGGATTTGCATGTTTAGATTATGTTTAATTGTGAATCACTCATAAAACCATCCAGAGGAAAAGGGAAGAATTTAGTTCATTAGTGTGTTTTGGGTTCCCCACCACCACATGCTTTTCAAAACATTCCATGAGATGCACAATTCAGATAGACGGAAAAATACCATTTTCACTTAATGTGACATCCTGGTTAACAAAATCTCAGTTGACTAATAGTTACCCACATTCCTATTTGCATACCCTCTGTATACAACATTTTATCCTAAACTCTCGGTTATGTTTGAAGGCTAAGTGTGTCATTCAAGTGTATGATACTTTCAAATATGGATTTATATTCTTTTCTACTTACCTTTAAGGAGAAAGCTTTCAGATGCCTTGTAGAATATTGGTAGTGTTCTGTCTGTACCTATATATGTGTACACAATATTATATAAAGGATTATACTGTGTAAATAAGATAGAATAAGGCAATTGTGGGAATGTTACCTATACATATTACTGCAGCACATTAAAGCATGAAAAAATTGATTGTAATGATGTACATCTTTTTTAACTACAGATGGGTGACGAACAATGACAGTTTTGCACCACAGGACCCATGTTTCTTTTGTGATGTTTGCTTCCGAATGCTCCACTATGATGCAGAAGGCAACAAACTGGGGGAATTCCTTGCTTATCCCTATGTTGATCCTGGAACCTTTAATTAATATCCAAAAGTGTACCCTTGTGAAATAACTTGGTTACTTTACTTCTAAGAAATGCCAATGAGGAACAGGATCCACCAGAAACGATTGTCTAAAGTTGTCATCCCTGCAAAAAAAAGTTCAAATCACAGATCTTCTTAAGCAGTCTGAATGTATTTAAATGTTTGAATTAAATTAATATTTATTCCAAAGTATAGTTTCTTGCCCATTTTTAAGTGAGTTGTCTGTTGAGTTGTAGGAGTGCTTTATGTATTCTGAATACAAATCCTTTGTCAGACATAAGTATTCTGGTTTTCTCCCAGTCTGTACTTTGCCTGTTTGCTTTGTCCAGAGGGGTTTTTGCTCATCTACCATTAGCAAAATTCTCCTAAAGATACATCAAGTAATGGAAGTGTTTTGAAAATTCTCTGAATACGAGAGCTACACCCTGTACCATGAGGCTTCCAAGGTAAATATCCTTCAAATATCTGTAATAAAAATGGAGAGGTTAAGAATAAAAGTACTTAATACAGTATTCAGAAGAGCTATTGTGTAATTTTACACTGAACTCTTTTATAATGTTAACAGTTCAAGACTCACTACATGAATAATGAATGTATAAAGAGCTTGGTTATATACTCATAACTTCATAGAAGTAACACTTAAATTGAAGCTTCATTTCTCGACCTGAACTTTTTGGAATCAAATGCTATTAAGTTTAAAATGTATGACAATTTTAATATTTTTATGATTTAAAAAAATAGATTTTCTCTAACATAACCACTGACTTGGACATGGGAAATCAAAATCCCATGGATTGCTGGCTCTGCATTGCTATTGTTTGGCAATAATACCCAGCATTCTATATGCAAAAAGAAAACAACTGTTTTTCTAGCCCAGCTCTTCATTTTTCTGGTACTTTTGTTATGATAATCTAGTTATCCAATTCTCATTTGGGGCCAGAGGACAACTTTGATAATTTTGAGGAAGGTCTAGATCCATCAGAGAAAATTGTAGCTACTTATATTATTTTACTCTGGAAATCTTTTTTGGTGGAAAATTTAATTAATACTTTGCTGGAAATGTATTAAGCAGAATTAAATTTTTTTAAACATTTCAGATGTTTAAAAATGTACTTAAAATTTCACCTTCTGTCTTCTAGGTTGTATTTATATTCAGCTGAATTCTACTTTCCCTTGATGTTTGAGAACATTTACCATATAAATCAAAAACTGATGAAGCCTGTAAGAGGTGTTTAAAAAGTTGACAATAAAATGTCCTGGACTTAAATTCCACTTAAATCAGTGAAGTCAACTGTGGTATGTAGAAGACAATCACCTGTCACCTGTTTTCTAGTGGTTGTATTCACTGGCTCAATCAGTACACCAGAAAATCAGCATAAACTGAGAGGTCCCTTCATGGCTGGCTGTTGACTAAATGTTTGCTTTCATGTTTCCTGCTCAATTTGAACAAATTGAAAATCCTGCTGAGAAACCTGAGATTTATCTAATTCCTTAAAAGTTCCACAGGTAAAAATGAATTTTTGCTTCCTTTATATTTAAACTGCATTCTTCAAGGGTCTCTTTACTTTTCTTTTCATCATTTCATATTCTCAAAACCACAAATTCCAGAAAGTGTATTGTCTTAAAGCAGCATTAATGTATGTGTTGTACCAATCAACTCATTTTACTGGCAGAGAAATTAGAATGTCATTTAAAACGTTATACTGCTATTAAAATTCCTGTTATTTATTGAGATTATTACTCTGTGGTTCTTAAAGTTATCGTCTCCACCAAAGTGTTATCGTCTCCACCAAAGTTACAAAGGCTGAAATACCTATCTTCATTTCCTAATGAGATCTAGAGGAAAAGCAGCTGTACTGTCTTAGAACTTGTCAATGTGCTGCATATACATGTCTCCCATCTAGGTTCATGTTGAAACTCCTAATTTTGAAGTAGGTATAAAAGATGTCTCGAATCAGGGATTTTATAGCTGTAAAGTTCAGTATTAAACACGTAACTGTTAAACTACAAATAACATTTTATCTAATATGTTAAAAATGAATCAATTTTGATACAGTAGTGGGTGGACATGCACGAAATTATTATCCAGAATAATAATTTTAGATACTGAATTATTTTAGACTCAGTATCCTTTAAAGATTACTTGACCTTCTCCTGATCAAACTGCAGTGTTTTTATCATCTCTAAGGTTAGAAAATTACATAGCAGATTATGAATAATTATAAACAAATTATAAACACATTTCTACCTAATATAACTATGGCTTTGTTATTTCCAGTGGATCCTTTCTCTTGCCAATGGGACAAAATAAATTGTGTTAGTGAAGGCTTCAGAGCCTTGTGAAAGCCTTTGTACAGGATTAGATGGCACACCTCATCTTGACCTAACATCTTTAACCAGGTAAGTGTGTTGTGGGTATGCTATAATCAATGCATCAGCAAACTGGGTAAACTCTTAATCATCCTACTATTTGGAAGTCACAGGATATACTAGCAAATATGAGGCTTAAGGTATTCTAGTCAAGCTGTTTACACATACAGTGTTCAGCATCTCCAGTGTGGATACATCTGAAATTTTTCCAAAGCAGCTGAGAAAACATGCAACAATGGATTCTGCTGGGTCACTGAGTAACTACTCTTTGTAAACTTATTTTTAAATTTTACATGGTGGTTTAAAAAAAAAAAAAAGCACAAAATAGATACTGCTTATACATTTAAAAAAACATGCTTGGTTGGGGGCACTAGCTATCTCATTTAAAATATCTCTTCCAGACTTATTCAGCTGTGGAGTTTTGACCAAATACAAATTTAAATTGAGCCAGTGCTCCTGAAGATTGGTAACTGGTCATATGACTTTTCCTTAAGCGTTCTGAGAATGGTTTGTCAATCAGCCTATGAAAACATTTTCCTAAAGAGAAGGCAACTGTGTTTTTAACGCTACATAAATCAGCTGCCTAGAGCAAGGTATCAGACATAAAGTTTCAGAATGACACTGTTATCTCCAGAATTTCAATCGTCTATGGTTTCTTGGTAAAACTATGTAGATCCCTTGGGTCACTAAAGGGCATTTCCTTATTCTTTGTCATTTTGAGCTTATGTTTTAGTAACCTGTATCCCCAAATAATACGGTTTCTATGACTATATTTCTCGTTATATACTGTCTTGGAAGCAAATCTAGAATTCCATCCCACTTTTTTATATGACAAAGAAGTAATTTACTAGTGAAGTTTGATAGAAAAATTCTTTAATCAAAACAAGTTTACATGTTGACACTTATGGCTTAACTAGAATAAATTTGTCCAAGTTTAAATTGTGTAAGGACCAAACAGATATAATAGCCAAGTTCCCTCAGAACAGTGGGTCCTAGTTCCATTGTAAGGCCTCTCAAAAGCAAAACTCCAATTACTGAAATGATTCCAAGTTTTCATCTAAAGATGAAAAAAATTACCCGAGAGGTCAAAGCATACAATGTATGTCACATGCAAACACTGGTATTTAAGCCTTTTTCCCATATTCCTAGTTTCCAAACATGAGAAGCATCTTTTAAGCTACTGCAAACCACCAACTGACCTAGTATTCAAAATATCTTAGAAATCCTGTTTGTTAAGGTTGTTCTTAAAATTTTGTGTTAACCTTTGTTTACTCTGATTTAGTCCATATACATGAAAATCACAGACAACTCCTTTACTTTTGTCTACTGCCTCGGAGTAACTTTTTGCAATCCTGTCACATGTATGCATTAGAAATAAAAATTCCCTTCTCATAGTCATGTTTTCAAATAGGTTTGTTTCCTTAGATAGTATTTTTATTTACTGCAAAAAGTATTATGGATTGCTTTTTTTCCAATTAAAAAAATACTTAACGACTTCTTTAATGAGTGGGACTTTTTAAAAAATTCAGAAACTCGAGACATTTCTCAAAAATAAACTTTTATCATTTAGTTTTCAGTTTCAGCTACTACCGCCTATAAAGGATCTTAAATGATTGAACCCTAAAAGCCAGATTCATTCCTACATACACTCCTGCTTACTGCAGGAAACTCGTGTGACTTTCACTGAATTCTCAGCCACAAAACTAAATTACCTTCAGAAGTTAACATGAGTTTTGCACCTTGTAGAATTGTCAGTTCAATGTCAGTTGGGTATCTAGTTGTCATACAAAAAGGCATACAGACTGCACATTATTACAAAGCAGCAGGATAATGTAGCTCAAGGTAGACTGAGATTAAAGTCAACGTTTGATGAGAGAAAGGAGGGAGTGAGTGCTTGTATAGAAGTAACATTTTATCAACCATAAAAATGCTTAACTTCTACAAAACCCACAACAGTGAAAAGACAGTCTGGTAAATCCAATTTTTGTAAAAACTATGCACAAAACCCACAGTATCTGGGAAAAGAGGAAAAGGTTTATACAAGTAGCAGTTTTAAAAATGTAACTTTTTCCTACTATCAATTACACATTAACATACACACACTAACTGAAAATATACTACAACCGATGTCTGGAAAAGCAGTTTAACATTTCCTAAATGAACTTCCCCTCACATTTACTGTATAATGTAGCTGTTAATACTGCACAAGTACAATTAGCAATGTTTAGTCACTTTTAAACAAAGATAAGGAGATTTCTCCCTCAAAACAAGTTTTAAACATCAAAACCTATGTTTATAAAAATTTAAAACTTTCAGCAGTCTAAATATTTCAAATGAAAACCATTACAAACTTCTCAAATGTTCTTTATATTCCAGGTATGTCAACCTAATTATCTAGTGTAGAATCCTTCAGAGATATTTCAGTCTCTCTCTCTTCACTGGATGGCCTAAAGAAAAGGGAAAAAAAGGTGTGACAACTGGGATTAGGGGGCTTTTGTTCCTCAGGAGAAAAGAAAGATACTACATGTGTGCATTATGTTTTTTTAAATGTTAATTATTTTTTGTTGTAAATTTTATTTTACTATGTTGTGTTTTCTTCCCAAAGTAATATGCAGATCAAGCAAAATTAGTAACTAAAGGGAAGCATCATGGCCCAGGTCCCTTTCTGTCATTTCTAGCTTTAAAGTGTTCTTTAAAGAACATAAAAGTGTATCTATGGTACCGACATATTATATATCTCCAGAAGAGAAAGATTTCACCGATTTCAAAATTAGAAAGGATGCTTGGTTCCAAATCCTTGAAATGTACAGTGGACAAATCAAGATTTGGGTAACTATGGTTCCATATCTAGTTATTTTAGCATGGGTATTATAACACAACCTATGATTCTAGATCTAATTTCTGCATTATTCTGTCAAAAGTCAAGAAAGTGTAGACATGAGTCACTAGGTATGGGTGTTGTCGATGGAAGAAGTTCAAAGAATAGTTACTTTTTTTTAAACAGGATTCCTGCTTAGCTCTATTCCCTTGAATACAATGACATATTAGTTTTAAGTAAAGTTTCTTTATAGTTTGGCCATTTTGATATGTCTTGAATCCTAAATTCAGGAAGTGAGTCATGAAAATAATCCCTTACACAAACGATCTTGGATTAGCAATGTGATTTAAAAATTAAAACATTACAACGCACTAAAATATATCCTCACTTTTTCTTACTGCTGGCCTCATGGTTGTCTTTGCTTTCTTCATTGCTGTCTCCATTGTGTTGTGGTTGATTACTGTCTTGAGCATCCGATCCTCCATTTAGAGTCTTTGAACCTTTAGAAAGATACCAGCGGGAAACCTGTTAGAACTTTGAAGACATCTTAAGTATTCAGTTCAGTCGCTCAGTCGTGTCCGACTCTTTGCAACCCCATGAATCACAGCACGCCAGGCCTCCCTGTCTATCACCAACTCCAGGAGTTCACTCAAACTCATGTCCATTGAGTTGGTGATCCAAATTCAAGCACTAAACATAGCCCCAAAGTTCCTAATACTGTATTTTATGTGACATTGCATTGTAATCCTTTGGGTAGACAAGGCGCAGTAAGAAACAGGGTTACTACCTGTATCTATCCACAAAACCACCGACTACTGATCTGATTATTCTATTTGTTACTGTTGTCAGGAAGTGGTACAACTCTTTAGAGCATTGTGATTTACTCCAGTTGTTAGAAAAAGCAATGTAAATCACAGTAAAATTTTGTATTTAAGAACAGAAGGTGGCAAAATAGTTAACATGATTTTGTCTTCTAACTTAGAAAATGATGAGTAAATATTATTTCATTATCAAACCTCTGGTTTGTTATCATTATCATTCCCTAGTAAATGAGTTAAGAAAAATCCAACTCCTTTTGAGCATTTTTTCTGTGTTAGGGAGCTGCTGCTAACATGTTTAGTACCATAGAATCGGGGAAGCTCCCGATGGTGCAGGCACACTTGAGCTCACTGTGCTTCACGGATCCTGCACTTGCATTTTACAAATCCCATATTTACAGCAAGCCTGCATCAAGCACGTGTATCAGCACCCTTTCCCAGCAGCACTCACTCACTCTGTTTCTGTCACATTGAGGTAATTCTCACACTTTAGACTTTCATTATATTCATATGGTGATCTGTCTCTAAGATGTTACTGTAATTCATGAAAGGCTCCCTTGATACAACATTTTTTTAAGCAACATTCTAAAAATAAGGTATGTTATTTCTATAGACATAACCCTACTGCACATTTTAGACAGACTAACAGACTTTAGTATAGGGTAAACAAATCTGTATGCCATGTGACTCACTTTATTACAGCAGTCTGAAACTGAACCCACAGTATTCCTGGAGTACAAGCATACCTGTACTATAGGTTCTGTTTTAAGCTTCACTCATATATATACCTTAAAATGTTTATGACTGAAACAGCACAGGAATCTGCTTCAAAATAATCTTTAGGACTGTCACTGAAAAACTTGGAGATATAATAAAAGACCAGTGATCATGCAATGATAGCTGCTGAAGCTGACTCAGGAAGTTCATTTCTCTTGACTTTTGTGTAGGTTACAAATTTTCCCTAATTTAAATGAAAACAATAGCAACCACTACTACTAGTAAATACTAGTAGTAACTACTAGTAATTTAAACTTGATTAAAAACTTAGCTAAGATTGAGCAGACTCTGCTAAGTTCTTTTGGGACTCCCATCATCTACTATAGGTTAAGACATTAATAAGATTAAACATCAAAGCCATTTTTAAAAAGTAATTCCAACAAACTGTTACCACATACCTGTTTGTTCCTTTTCTAGCTTTTTGTTTGGCCCTTTCTTCCCTTGATCTTTGGTTTTATTTGCTTCCTCATGCTGTCTTTGTTCGGCAAGAGATTTGTTCAGCACTTGTGTGATCACAGAATCTCCTTCACCAACCAAAAACATGTTCTTAAATTTGTTATACAACATTGTAGACTTTTCCATGATAACCTGACTAACTTTGAATCGCCGTATCTGAGAAAACAAAAGATAAGCTCAGAATTTTCTTAATTGATTTCTGAATGTTATTTAACGAAGTGGCGATAATGAGGAAATTTTAAAAATCTGCATAACTAAAGATCACTTACTTTTTTCAGTGTTGTAATCATCTCTGTGTGTTTTTGAGCTTGTTGCATTGTGACTTGAAGTGAAGCCAGTTCATCCAAGGCCTCAATACATCTGTTGACATCCTTCATGACAAAACAGTAATTTCATTAACTGTTAATTACCACAACCCATAGAATCCAGAGATTACTTTCAGAATATCAAATAACAAGGCATACAAAATAGCCAGTAACATTCTGTTATCTCAAATTTACACATACTTATCAAACCATGTTAGAAAAAAAAATGAAGCTACAAAAGCAGCACTGTATTTTTAAATGAGGTATTAAACACTTACAAGATTATCAATTTTGAGTGAATTTTTAATTTCAGCATGTATCCTTTGAAGTCGAGAATCCATTGATGTTTCTATAAATTAAAATGTGAAACACAGTAAATAGGTTTTCCAAAACCAGTATTTTTGTATAATCTAAAGCAAAGTATAAT
This sequence comes from Moschus berezovskii, assembly GCF_049115385.1. NCBI lineage: Eukaryota > Metazoa > Chordata > Mammalia > Artiodactyla > Moschidae > Moschus > Moschus berezovskii. The sequence goes on along the minus strand of NC_142466.1, from coordinate 35,390,554 downwards.
GGAAAGAAGTGGTGATTTTTTAAAAATGTTCTTAGTAATCTGCTTACATCAGTAAGAAATTATCTGCCATTTTAGTCTTTAGGAAACCAACATTCATCATATAAGCAAAGAATAAGCGGTCTGTGTCCACTAACTCCTTCTCAATCCTTTAGCACCTGCCTCTCCCTTACCTATTTAACCAAAACTAAAATATCCGTCTGAAACCAGATTTGTCAGAAATGGGGAAACATCTTGCTTTTGGCAGTGTTACAATAAAATCAATCTGACTTCATCTTATAAGGAGCAATAAAATAATAAACATGACCACCTTTGCAAGTTCACCTGATGCTACTTAAAAACAGTGCAAAACTAACCATCTATTAGGGATTTAAAATGTGTACTTGTACAATAATATCAAATGACTGATTTCAAAATGTATACAATTAAGTGTCTATAAAACTTCCTTTCTGTGTGTAACATTATACATCTTAGAAAGTGAAATAACTAACCTCGCTTCTTCTCCACTTTCTTAACTTCTGGCTTCTTTCCTTCATCTTTATTCTGCCTATCAAATGTTAACACAAATATTTCAAAAACATTGGAACTCTGTGACTGATTAACAAATGCCCACAATCCCTTTTGTAAAAGTTTTTTTTTTTTAAATAGTTAAGTGACCTAGATCACAAGGAACTGACTATAATTTTTAGACCTTTGCAATGCCACATTAGTATTAGTTAGTAATAAATAAAAACAAAACTCAACATAAAAATTAACATGCTAAAATAATCTAACAATCTAATTTTTCAGTGGCATTACAAATTTTAATAGCTGCTTTTGTGCAATTTTATTCCAACAATAGTGTGTTAAAAGACCAACTGCAGGGTCATTGGATAAATAGGCCATAGTGGGAAGAGAATGCCTATGTTTCATGAATTTTAAAATAGCATGTCAAATTAGACTGATTTAATTGTTTCCCCACATCTCCAAAAGGTAGGTAATTTGAGGGGTTCAAAGTTAGTTACAAGATTAAATAGACTATAATGCTACTATATTACAATAAAGTGGGATTTATTTTTGCCACTATATCAAACTTAAATGACATTCACTAGTGTTTACATACCATTTCACAAATGAAAAGGTACCATTTTACTGTAAATCACAAAAATAACCACTTAAAAATGAATTCTTATAATTTCTAGTACCTTGACTTAAGAGTTCGGGCCCTACTATAATAAACCAATTGAAATAGACAAGAACAAAAAATATCTAAAAATCAGGTTTTTTTTTAAAAAAACTTTATTTTAAAATTTTGGTTACAGTTTCATTTTTGTTTTCTTAACAAGTCTACTGTTTAATCTCTCAGGATTAAAAAAACAATTATTAATATTCTAAAGAATTAACAACAAAGGAATGTCAAGGGTAGGGCACAACTGCCCCATTCTCTAGGGGTATAATATAGCTACTCCAGTTTAACACCTAGCTTCAAAACAAAATGAATTTTTATATTTTCTAAATGAAATAATGTACAACCACCGTCTTCATCTGAGCTTGTAACTTTCAAACACAAAGCTTCATTTTAAGCTTGGTAAAAAACTGAACAGGAATGATGGCCGACCTTAGTATGTAGTGTGTACCTTACAGGAAATGTGTTTTAACAATCATAACACAGTAATAATGCCATTAATGAAGTCCTCAATTTAGAATCTGGAACATTCTTCCATCAAAGGGGGGGAGGGGGAAATTCAGTCCAATGAGTCTGTCTCAAGATCTTCATCTCTTGTTTGCTCCACTTGTATTCTCTTTTCAGTAACTGGATTAATGCTTTGAGCCCAAAATGAGATATATTTTTTATTACTGTAGATTACATGTTGTTTGGCTGGGAATACAATACAATAAACTTTATTTTTGCATAATGCATTTCATACAAGCTGCATCTGAAATGCTTTACAGAGCAAAACTGTCCAAGTACAAAGTTTTGTAATAACAGAAGGAGGAAAGAAAACACAAATATTAGAATTTGAGAAAGTTACATTCGGAGGACATTCAAAAAGAAATCGAAACACATAAAGATTACTTTGAGATACTAAAGGGTTGGGCTAGATTTACTAAGCAACAACTAATTTTATATCTTAATTTGGGGAGCACAATAAAGTTAAAAGCAACAAACAGTCCAACAACTTTTCAGTGAAAGGACAGGAAAGGATAGGTAACAAAAAAATAACTCTAATATTTACATAAATGGTCCAAGTCTAACAGATTAAAGGGAGTAACATTTCTGAGCTTTAAATCAATTTTTAAATTACTCCCTCTTATAGCTAAAACTGCTTATATATCCTCCAAAAAACTAAGAAAGGAGATGGTCAAATGCTATACTTAACAAGACTTTCAGCTTACAGATTTATTATAGAAAGAAAAGGTACAAAATTATTTAAGAATAGTTTTTTAAAGAATTTCACTGCTTAAGTTTGTCTTAGTGACCTACAGCATGTTTTTAAAATCACCTCCTCACTAAAACAACAAAAAAACAGTTTAGTCAGAATAATGCAAGACGTTTCACAAAGAAAGAAACGTTTTTCAGAGAAAGACCTCAGAAGAAACAGTCTAAAGATAACTAAGAAAACAAATGTAATAAACACATGAAGCCTAATCATCATTGTCATTGCTATTTTCCTTATAAAATTTTTTTATAGAATAAACTTAAAGGGGGAAGAAATTCCCCATGGTAAGTATATATTATCTCCAAGTATCAAAACTTAGTATCTTGATTTATATTGCACACATCTAATGCAAACCCTGTCAGCCTTTTAGATTTATTTGTACTGGCTTCATGGGTTTCCAGCTGTGCTTTTGTTATTTTTGCTTGTCTTCTGGGGAAGGCCTGCTGGTGGTATGACAAAGATAGGTATTTCTTTCATTCTTTGTCCACTAATTTATCATCTTTCTGTATTTAATATTATACGAGAAAACAGTAGAGGATGAGGACATTTTCTACAAAGACTTGAAGCAGTTAAACCCTATCTGCACTTTCCGTTTAAATTAAAAATAATTCACGGGGTGCTTATCTCAGTGAATTTCATCCTCTTTACTCAGAAAAGAATGAACCCTGAAATATGATTATCATATACTGAAGACATTTTTCTAACACATGGGCAAAGCCACTTCTTTAGAAGGATTCAGAAAGTCTGGAAAATGAGATTCTATTGTTTAAAATTTTCATGCTGGCTTAAAGAAACTGAAATTTAGAATAAGAAAATACTTACTGCTCAGTTTCCAGTTGTTCTTCTTGCTTGCGTTTTCTCTCTGCAGCTTCTTTCTCATGTTGTCCTTTGAGCATATTCCTTCTATGAGCAGTTTGAAAGTTTCTTCCACCTTTTCTCTTCTGTTTTGAGAATTAGGATGGTTTTAGTTAAGTATCAAGTCAGTGACTAATGCTTCTGTGATTACAATTGTGGCAGAAAAGCAGTAACTAGTTTTCTTAAGGGACAAATACATAAATTACTAATTTTAAAAAATCTTAGAATCACTGCATTGCTATAGGAATGACATGCTTTGGTTAATATGTATTAAAATGAAGTACGTTAGGCTGTTTGCCTCTACACTGTGACTTCAATACCTGTTTACTGACAAGTGCCTGCTCAACCTATGAAATTTTAGGTCCAGGGCTTCTGAGGGTATTAAGTTAGATAAACATAAATGACAAGACCTACACAACCTGGGTCTGTAGATTTCCAAGGCTATATACAAAAAAACTTTTTGTTTTAATACAGAAAAGAATGCATAACTTTAATGAAATTCCTAAATGAAATAAAGTATACAAATAAAGTACCACTAATAAAATGTACACTAAATAGGTCTGAAGTGCCCATTGAGGTCAATAATATAAATCTATGTATAAATTTACCTTTTTACATCTGTTGTCACTGGTCACAACTTAATTAATTCTTCACTTTCCTACCTTTTCTAGGTAGATGGAGTTATTGAAAGTTTATCATGCAACATTTAACTCCCATTTAATTATGACAAGGTAAGATAAAATTACGATGTGCAATAAAGCTTCAAATTTGCTTAACACTGCTAACTGAAGTTTATTCAGAAAGGTAAATTTATTTTAACTTTTAATCATATTTATAGACTTTCTTAAAGATACTGAAATCTTGATCTAAAGATTAAGAACTACACAAGAAACTAAAAATAAAACAAAGGTTTTATTTGATATGCAACCATTCTACCTTTTCACCTTCTTGGTCATCTCCTTCTTCTTCAGAATCAGAGGTTGATGTAACCCCTGTTTTGGCTAAATTTTTCCTTTTTGAGTCAACTTCCTTTTTCCCCTCTTTTTTATCTGGCTCTTTTCTTGGCTTTTCTTCTTCCTTCTGGCCCTCTTCATCCTTTTTAAGCTGTTTTTTAGGTTGTTTTTCCTCTTGCCCCTTTTTCTTGCTTTTGTCTTCTTCAGTTATCCTATTTCACAGGTAAAACAATGAAAAATAAACCTTTATGTATCTATAGATCTTGTCATTCAACCACAATCTCTGAGTTAATAACTATTTTGGATAATAATAAGCTATAAATTTTTTATTTAAAAACAAATTTTAAATATCTTCAAGTAAAATGTAAGGAAGGGTCATTATCAGCCTATCACACACAAAAAAGAACATCCTTTTAATATAAGTTAGAAGATAGAAAACTTACAGTAGCATTAGGGTAATAGAAGAGTGATTTCCGCCCCCCCCCCCCCATTTTTTAAGTTCTTTGTAACTCATTCACTTAAAAATAATACTGGGTACCATCTTAGCAACACTGGCAAAAATACAATTGCAGAATCAAACTAGTATGGTGAAATAGTCATTTTAAAATTTGAAGAAATATTCCTTGCAATTTAAAAGGCTCAATTCATGCATATAGTGGTTATATATATATGGCCAATTAATATTATGCAGTGTTCAAGGAATTTTATTGAGAATTTCACATGTTATCTAAAAGCTGCAAGGAACCCCAGATCATTTAGTCCAACCCATTCCATTTAACAGGTGAGAAAATGATGGTGCAAAAAAGGTCAGTTAGTCTAATATCTCAATTCCAAATCAACTGACTTTCCAGACAACTGCTTCCTTGAACCCTTAAGAGATTATTAACTTACAAAAGAAAAAAAAAAAATCACATTTTACTTCTTTAGAAATTTTTTGTCATGAAACTGTCATTGGCTATGTTTATTTTCAAACAATGGAAGATAACACAGGCAAGTGAAATCACTTTAGTATTTCCACAAATTAAATATTTTGATAATGATCATTTTGTGGAGATGCAGAATAGAGGATCAAATATAAAAGGCATTTCCATGGCTCTTAAAAGTTACTGACCAATTGCCTCCCCCAAAATGTTACCCCCGTGCAAAGAGGCAGGTATTAAAAATAAAAATATCCTTTTAACCCCACAGATCTGCTTCTAGCAACGTATTCTAAACAAGGAAAATGTATACATACAAGGAATAAACATTTTAAGAATTATGACACACTGGAGCAAAATATGACTACTTTTTTAAAGGTAGACTTAAAACGTGTCTCATATGCTCTTAAGAAATGGATTATTTCTAAGTTTTAAAAACAGTATCAAAGCAGAGAATTCCGATAAACATAACTACAATTAAGTCTTTTCACCGTAGTTCCCTCCTTACCATCTACTGTGAAAAACAGACCTCTTGGGGCTAAGTTCTCTATTAATAGGTCAAGGTATGGTAGGAAAATTATACTAAAGAAAATTATAAATACAGTTTAATAAAAATAACAACCCCAAACATCTCAATGACTTGTAATAGATCTTTACATGAGGGTTAGGAGATGGTTTCAGCTTTTCTGAACTCCATTCCACTGTCTTATCATTTCAGGACCCACTGCAAATAAGCTGTCACTACCAGAGATACCCACTGTTCTTATGGTGGACAGCTTACATTTTAAAAGGGTTTTATATAGTTTTGCTCTGCATTCCACTGAGTTTTTGTCCAGATACAAAGCTAAGAGTAGCTATAACAGCCAATGCCTAGCCTACATACAGCACAAATGAGAAATAAACATTGTAAGCTACTGGAGTTGTCCATCATGGAAACCTAGAATGTGTGACACTTGCTTTGCATTTGAAACCCTACTACACAACACACAAAACTATCATCTGTGATAAATGGAAAGACAATTTATTCAGTGAATTTCAAGACAAAATATTGAAATTTGATTGTTATCAACAAATTTGACTGGGTACTTCAAGAAAAAGTAAGTTCAAAAAAGAACAGGACAGCAAAGGAAGGAGAAAAAAATTCCGTGCATATAAAACATATAAACCATATTCAGTGAATTTTTTCAGTGAATTCAAAAACAAAAAAATTCCTTAAGAATTCAAACTGAGATACTTCTGATAAGCAAAGGACTGTAGGAAAAAGAAACCAGGAAGTGGGTTTTCAAGAAAACATATAAACTCAAAGTACTTTTACTTAAGTGTAAAAGAGATAAGCATGTCTGGGGAAGTCTTATGAGTTAGACCACTGCACATGAAGCTGACTAGAATGAAATGGACACACACACTAACAATAAAGTATTGTTACACTACCAAAAGTGACGCCAATCTGCATTAGGGAAAGTAATGGAGATTTTAAAAAGGAATCTTGGGTCAAATTCCCTGAAGTATGAAAGGAGACTAAGAAAGCTGCTCAGCTAGTAAGGAAGGTAGTACCTTTCAGTGCAACTATTGATACTGAAAAAGATTAACTAAAGATGATACTGAAAAAGTAGAGAACTCTCCGAAGAATGGGCCAAAAGTCAAGGAGAGAAATGGACTAGGAAGAATCTGTCAGGAAAAAGCGGGGTTTAATAACAAACTCACCTGCATGTACTTAATATTTTAATTTCACTATAGTAATTAAAACCATGTTGTAATTTTTTGCCACTATTTTTGAGAATATTTAAACAACTGGGTTGGCGATAAAATAAAACTCTTTAAACATACATTGGTTAAAAAGTACCAACACTCTTAAGTTGTTCTATAACTGAAATTTCCAATAAACTGTTTTCATTCAAAACATTGTTAATCCATTCTTAAATGACATACTTGAGCCTTTTCCTATAAAATCCTCAAACACAACAGCTACAAAGTTTTGCCTTGTTTGTTTAGACATACATTCCTATTGGTGAAGTTTCCACCCAGAATGCTGACACAAACAAGATCCACATAGAAAAGAAAGGTGGCAAGGAAGAAAAACGGAAAATACTGATTGTTTTGTTACTAACTAAAAGCAGTTATCGTTCCAAAAGACTTTAAAATTTTATATTTACAAAGATAATTTTAAGTGTTATTTTGAAATAAAGACTATTCTGGAAGAGCAAGATTTGTGGAAATTGCTTCAAAAATACTTTGTCTGGGGGTGGGGTAAAAAACACTTTTGTCTAAAAATTTCTTTAAACAGAGAACTATTATAAATTTTACCCTGCATTATCTGAGTATCTTATATCCTGATATATAAGAAAATGTCTTAGATTAATGAAATGATATCAGATTTTTCTTGATTCCCTATCAACTTTAACTTTTTTATATAATAAAACTATGTTTTAAAGAATTTCCCTCATAATTCTAAGAAATACAAAATAGTAATAACAATCATCTGTAAATAAAAACTTGTAGAAATGCAAATAAATTTACATATTTAAAGTGAAATGTCTCATTTATTGCATAACTAATTATAATACTCACATGTCACTCTCTGAAGGACAAGGCTGTTTTACCATTTTGGGTCTGCCTCTTGGTTTTGGAATCTTGACCTCTGTAGCTAACATTCACAGGAAAAAATTTTTATAACTACCAATTTTCCCACCAAGATGTAGACATCATATATAAAAGTTATACATACTAAGAATATTAATTAGTAGTTATTACAGATATAATTATTTTTTTTTTTACTTTAGGTTTTAAAAATCATATCCTCGTTCAAATAACAATTTAGAGAAGTGATTTACTTTGATTTAAGGTTATTTTCAATTTACCCTTAGTATGGCTGAGGACTTAAAAGAACATTCTTCAATGTTGTTTTAACAGGAGTGTCACAAAACTCAACTTTATAGTAGATAACAGCCCTTATATTCAACATTCATATACATACTACAATATCACTTGTAAATGTATGTTCACGACTTTGAAAATTCTTTATCAGAATTCACTAAATTTTCTAACAATACCATTAATTTGATCCATTACAATACTAAAATCCAAAGAAAAAGATAAACAAATTGGGGGGGGTATTACTCAGTTTAAATCTGTTTCATTAAGAATCCTGTATTATGAAGTAGGAAAAAAAATTTGTCTCTATCCTGGCTAACTTTCTTTGTTTTACTTTATATTAGAGATAGATCCTTCCAAACTATTTCCTATTTGCCAAATTAGGAAAATATTTTAAATAGGCTGAAGACATCTGAATATTGTATAGGTCCTAACAATGAAAGAATGTAAAAATTTAAAAATTAATAACTTTGGTAACTCAAATGTTGTTTTCTCTTGCTTTCATTACGATTCCATTTGGAAAGCTTAAGTTTTCTAAAGTTAAGAGGTAAAATAAACCCATTAGTCATGGAATTTATATCTCACCACAGCCTCATTTGCTGCTATTAATGGAAAATATAATGGGGATAAACAGAAAATGAGTCTCAAACAATTATTTCAAATTTAAATGCCTTATCAGAGAGCAGAAACTTTAACATTTATCTTCTTTAAAATGTGCATGTTACACATAACCAAGTATCTATTCACTTATTCCAAAGTATCTGAGGTACAGCACTTAAATGGATTAGAATACTGATCACAAGCCAGATATTTAAACATTAACAATCCTACCTGCAGGTCGTCCTCTTTTAGGACTCACTTTTAGATTAGCAGATGCTGTTGCTGTAGTCACTACTCCAGCCTCCTCAGTTTCTACTTGTTTTTCTGCCTGAATAACAAAGATTTAAATTATTTAGCATTGTAGGCATTCCAAGTTTATTAGTTAAATGGCAAAAACATGCCACTGTAAGATAAGTTCAAATATAAACATAACTTAAAAATTATATATATTCATTTATTTGGCTATCCATGTGGAATCTAGTTCCCTGGTCAGGGGTTGAACCTGGGACCCTTGCACTGTAGCGCAGTCTTAGCCACTGGACCACAACTAGGGAAGTCCCTAAGCATTACTTCTGTATGATTTTCACTTTTCAATAGTTGACTCAGTGATATCCTCAAACTTAGCTTATAATTCTAGGAAACGAACAATAAAACCTCACTTTTTAGATCTTCTCAACCTAAACAGAGACATTTGTAAAAGTAAATTGAATATTCTTGATGCAAAGTGTTGAATAAAGTATAATTACACTGAATAGCCCACACATTGCTTATAAATGTACTTTCATTAAGTATCTCAAAATGTTAACACTTTACACTGTGTACTTATGATATACAACCTAATGTTAGAAAAGGCAATAAATTAAGTTGCTGATATTTCCATTCTTTAACTTTGTTAATATACACATTTTATTTTTGAAATGAGATAGATCTGCTGTTCTTCCCTAGGAGTTATTCTTATTTTCCATAAAGAAGAACTTACTGTAAAGAAATTCCAACAAACCTTAGTAAAATATAATGCCCTAAAGGTAATAATGAGACAACAGCCCCAAATGAGAATCCATTTAATCAGTTCAAGCATTAGAGCAGAACCAAGGTTAATAACCACCAATTAGAAAGGAAATGCAAGCATAACATCATAATGGAAGAGAGAAAATAGTGAAGAGATCAAAAAGAGCGATGAGGATTACTATGAGCTGCTTCCTTACCCTCAACTATTTAGAATTCAACTATCTAACAAAATAAAGGCAATAAAGCATCAGGCAAAAACTTGCATAATCCAATCTTACTGATTAAAAGTCTTAATCTTTTAATCAATAATCTGATTTGCAAACACTTGAGATAATGACAAATACCGGTAAGGATATGGAGACTTATTCATATGTTGATTAACAGTGATCAAATCAATAAACTGGCAAAACATTATTGATCATTATGAATATCAACGATTCAGAATATGCAAATATGACTCAGGAATCCCACTGAAGAATTTATCCAGTTTTTCATTATAAATAGTTTAAGAACTTACAGACCATCCCTGCCCCACTCCTAATTTGATAGCTCTGGAGTAAGAAGCTGGGCATCTGTTTTTATAACAAAGGTTGAGAGAACCCAAGACTATGCTACTGCTAAGTCACACCAGTCGTGTCCAACTCTGTGCGACCCCATAGACGGCAGCCCACCAGGCTCCCCCTTCCCTGGGATCCTCCAGGCAAGAATACTGGAGTGGGTGGCCAGTGCCTTCTCCCAAGACTGTATGAAAGCTCCTATTAAGGAGTTAGGAGGGTGAAGAGTTAGGAGGGCCAAAGTTCTCCAAAATTCAGTTCAAACTGATAAGCTCTTTCAGTGCCAAAAGAAAAATCTCTTTTCAATTATGCTTTCATCTTTTGAAAATAAATCATGACACTGTATTAGGAATTAGAGGTATGAATCTTTTTGAGGAGATACCAATTAGAGATAGCAAGTTCATCTATAATACCATAAATAAACACTTTAATAAGCAAAAGTACAGCCCTTCCATACATATATTCTTGACTATTAAAGCAAAATTATGCAACTCAAAACCATTCCTCATAAACTAATAAACCATTACTAATAAAGAATAAGAAATATTTTATCTTAAATGAAAATATTCTAATTTCTTCCACGTTTTATCTCTCTGGGACCTCTACTGTTCAGTTGCTAAGTCTGACTCTGCAGCACACCAGGCTCCTCTGTCCTCCACTATCTCCTGTAGTTTACTCAGATTCATGGCCATTGAGTTGGTGATGCTATCTAACTATCCCATTCTCTGCTGCCCCCTTCTCCTTTTTGTCTTCCTTCTTTCCCAGCATCTGGGTTTTTTCAAATGAGATCTCATGAAATTAAAAGACGCTTACTCCTTGGAAGGAAAGTTATGACCAACCTAGACAGCATATGAAAAAGCAGAGACATTATTTTGTCAACAAAGGTCCGTCTAGTCAAGACTATGGTTTTTCCAGTGGTCATTTATGGATGTGAGAGTTGGACTATAAAGAAAGCTGAACGCCGAAGCACTGAAACTTTTGAACTGTGTGTCATGTATGGATGAAACTTTTGAACTGTGTGGTCACGTATGGATGTGAGAGTTGGACTATAAAGAAAGCTGAGCGCCGAAGAATTGAAACTTTTGAACTGTGGTGTTTGAGAGTCCCTTGGACTGCAAGGAGATCCAACCAGTCCATCCTAAAGGAAATCAGTCCTGAATAATCATTGGAAGGACTGCTGCTGAAGCTGAAATTCCAGTACTTTGGCCACCTGATGTGAAGAGCTGACTCATTGGAAAAGACCCTGATGCTGGGAAAGATTGAGGGCAGGAGGAGAAGGGGACGACAGAGGATGAGATGACTGGATGGCATCACCAACTCAATGAACTTGGGTTTGGGTGGACTCCAGGAGTTGGTGATGGACAGGGAGGCCTGGCGTGCTGCGGTCCATGGGGTCGCAAAGTTGGACACGACTGAGCGACTGAACTGAACTGAATCCTTTGACAAATTTTCTATTACCCCATTTGCTAGCTCTACTCCCTTCATGACTTTACATAAAGGCCTCCCAACCCTACAAAAACCTCATGGGTCTGTTATTCATCTGCAATCTTGTTTTGCTGCACCTGTCCCACAAATCTCCAACAGAGGATGACCATAAAACTCTACCTTCCTTGCTTTATTACTCCCTACTGATCTGAGCCCTGCTGAGGAAAAAAAAAATCTACAAACATGTATTCATTTTATGCAGCTTCATTTGTGGTCAAAGTTATCCATTAATCCTTTACCCTGTCTTTTGTCATTCCCTTTCCTTCTCCTCCCTCTAGCATAAACTTTCAATCCTTTCTTCTTGCCTTATACCATATATGCAGTCTTGCTTTGAATTCAGTGAGGGAGAAGGGAGAGACTGAGGCCAGCAGGAAGGGATTCCCTTAATTTCCAAGTCTCCCTAGAAATTTTTAATAGTCCATTCCTTTCAATGTTCAAAAAGATGAAAAACTTTCCCATTAAGTCAGTTTCTTTAAATGTGTTCTCCCTTTTCTCTCAGCATTATTCTTAATTTTCAATAATTTAAACTCTTTCAATATCTTTGCTATTTCCTGGTTTCACAAAGAAAAAGTGTTAAAGCCTCTATTATATATTTTTTTACTTTAACACCTTCCCTTAACCATGGCAAATCCTTGTTGCATTCTTTCTTCTCACTTCCAAGATTTCAAAACCAGTGTAATGTTAACATTAAACATTTTATTCTTTAGTCTACTTCACCTGTTCTTACCATTTGACCTTAAAATATCCTGGCAAATCCTAACTGTCAAACCTTATTGGACCCCCTCTGTATCAGGACACTACTAAACACTCCCTCATTCTTAAAATTCTCTTTCATTGTTTACCTTGATAGCTTCTCCTAGATTTTCTCCTGACAGTTCATTCTCCACCACAATTTTACAAGGCAGCCTTTCATGGCCACTCTATTACCTCAGGATTCTGGTTTCTGTGTTCCGTTCCGTCGCTCAGTCGTGTCCGACTCTTTGCGACCCCGTGGACCGTAGCCTACCAGGCTTCTCCGTCCATAGGCTTCTCCATCCACGGGATTCTCCAGGCAAGAATACTGGAGTGGGTTACCATTTCCTTCTCCAGGGGATCTTCCCGACCCAGGGATTGAACCCGGGTCTCCCGCATTGGAAGCAGACGCTTTAACCTCTGAGCCACCAGGGAATGTGTGGTTCCTGGTAAACTTTTCCCCTTGACTAACCATCTAATATCCTGTATTTATATGAGACCACATCTGTAACTTCTACCTTTACCCTTTTTGGTGTCAGAGAAATATATATTTTCAGTCTAATTCTCAAAGGTGTTTCACATCCTCCCCAGCCTCTACTCCCAAAACATCTCGCATCTCAGTATATAATCCAGTCATCCAAGCCAACACCCTGAGCCATCCTAGCTTCCTTCACACCCATTTTCAATCAACTATTAACTTTACCCCCTAAAGGGCTCTTAAAATCCTATCTTTAAACTACACCACTCGGAGAAGGCAACGGCAAGCCACTCCAGTACTCTTGCCTAGAATATCCATGGATGGAGAAGCCTGGTGGGCTGCAGTCTGTGGGGTTGCTAAGAGTCGGACACGACTGAACAACTTTACTTTCACTTTTCACTTTCACACATTAGAGAAGGAAATGGCAACCCACTCCAGTGTTCTTGCCTGGAGAATCCCAGGGACGGGGGAGCCTGGTGGGCTTCCATCTATGGGGTCACACAGAGTCGGACACGACTGAAGTGACTTAGCAGCAGCAGCAGCAGTGACTATATAACATCCAGCTGAAGACTAGCAGGGGGGTACTCTTTCTGCCCCCTTCTGATGTCTATGTCAGTAGCTTTCTCTATCTCCTTTATGCTTTAATAAAACTTTATTACACACACACACACAAAAGTAAAATAAACTACACCACTATAAATGTTAGGCTAACTCTTTAGAAAGGTTTTTATAATTTAGTTACCAAATCACAATCATAATTCCCCATTTTAATTGTCTTATGTATTTACTGTCTGTCTCAACAAAAATGTAATTCAGTGAGAACAAAGACATGATCTTCCTTATTCATTGATGATTTTCCGCCTGGGCCAGTGAAGTGAGTACCAAAATTCTGAATCAATTTATCAGGAAACTAGTCTCACTCTGCTTCAATTCAATTCCCATCATTTACACTGCTTTAAAAGGATAAGTATCTGAAATTTAAAATGATTCAATGGCTATCCACCAGTCCTCTAAACTGAAGTTCTTCAGGATAACAAATTGGTGTTTTTCATACTTGTCTCCCTCAAATGTTATGGTCTGATAATACTGAAATGCAATACTAGAAATGCCCAAAGTGAAGTTTTCTCTTATGCCTCTGTCCTCCCCTACTCCTCCACCTGCCTGTCAAAATCCTGCCTATCTTTTAAAATCTTGTTCAAGTTATCATAGCCCCTTCACACACACCCCCCTCCACAGGGGATAAAAAGCCACTGGAAGTAAAATATGAAAACAAACAATTTCAGTGGCTTTAATTAAAGACGCTGAACTCACACTACAGTACTACGAGAGAAAAAAAAACAAACAACCCTTTTTAAAAGACAATCCTTAGAATTCCCTGGTGGTGAAGCAGTTGAGAATTGTGAGAATCTGTGCTTGCACTGCAGGGGGCTTGAGTTCAATCCCAGGTGAGGGAACTAAAATCCCATGTGCAGCATACGAAGATCCCATGTGCTGTATGGCTTGGCCAAAACAATAAACTAATAGCATAATTTGCCATTAAAAAAAAAAAAAGAACGTGTTTTCTTTGTAGCTTTGTCATATAATAATAGTCTGAGACATAAATAGATCAGAAAAAGGTGTGATGAACAAAACTTCACATAGGAAAGAAGAAAACATTAATTAAAATCCTAAGATGTACTTCATCCCAAACTGTCACATCCTCTCATTTCAGGCAACAATGTTGTACAGTAGTAACAACAGCATAATAGTGGACATTTATAAAGCACTTACCATGTATAAGGATTATAAATATTTTATGTCTTAACTGGTTTAATCCTCTCAATAATCTTATAAGTATATATATTATCCATTTCATAGAGAAAACCTAAGGCAGCAACATAAAAAGGAATGAAAATTGCTGCATTTTATTTTGTTTACCATTCAACTTAAGGAGGGAGAAGGAAATAGCAACCCACTCCAGTATTCTTGCTTGGAGAATCCTGTGGATAGAGAAGCCTGGAGGGCTGATGACCACAGGGTCGCACAGAGTAGGACATGACTGAAGCCACTTAGCATGCATGCACTGGAGAAGGAAATGGCAACCCACTCTAGTATTCTTGCCTGGAGAATCCCAGGGACAGAGGAGCCTGGTGGGCTGCCATCTGTGGGGTCGCACAGAGTCGAACACGACTAAAGCGACTTAGCAGCAGCAGCAACTTAAGGATGTTGTATCACTAAGAAAGGAACAGTTTTGATATGTAAACATAACCTATCCTTTACAATAAGGACTTAAGAGTGAAATGCTAAGTTTAAACAGTACAGTTTTTTCACTATCTACACTTCCTCAATCCAGCTAAAATAAAAATTCTTTTTAAGATCTCTGTGGTTAAGCTGTAGATTTACCTTTCTCTTCCTCCCTCTTCTGGCAGCTTTTGGAGTGGTTATATCAACTGCTTTAGTCACATCCTATTAAAAAAAAAAGATGAAACTAATAAATTATGCCACAACGGAAACAAAGTTTCTTAAATTAAAAATCACAAACATGTTTCACTAAAAGAACTAGGGAACTTGTTTGAAATTATAAACTTTGAAAGTCTTAGTATTATCATTACGAAATAAGAGGAATTACTGGTATCTCTGTCCAAAAAAAAAAAATTTGTCAGATCAAATAAAAAAGTCACACTTGCTAGTACACTGGGAAGTTTGTCTATTTAAATTTACAAAACACGAATCTTTCTACAGCAGAATCTTCAGTTTTAGGACTGTTAATGTTAAGAGGCGGTCAGGACTTGATCATATAACAATTTTATGAAGGGCTAAATAAGTATTCCCATTCAGATAATCAAATACAGAGTTGGAAATAAACGTAGGTTTCTAAAAATTTGGTTCAATGTCCTTTCCCATACATCCATTTACAACACCTCGCTTTAAAAATATTCCTAACATACAGTAAGCCAGTCTTTTAGCTGTACCTCATATCGTGCACAGCAAAATAACTTAACAACATCCAAGGACCTCCCTGGTGGTCCAGTAGCTAAGACTCCGCACTCCCAATACAGGGGGCCTGGGATGGATCCCTGATCAGGGATTCCATGTGCTGCAACTAAAGATTCCTTTCCACAGGCTGCAACTAAGACCTGGAGCAGCCAGAAAGTATAAAGATGAAAAAAATATTTTATAATATTATATTTAATATTCACACAAGGAAATAAGTCTTTAATATTTTCCCAATCATTACTAGACTACTTTGAAGTTTACTTACTACTTTGCCACAATCAATTCATTTTACAATTCTTCCTTGCAACAAGATGGATTTAGAATGCAAGAGAAATGAAACACACCTCATTGCTGGCTTTTTCTTCATGGTCCGTATCTTCCTTTGAAACACTTGTTTCCTTTTCTTCAACTTCAACATCAGATGACGCATTTGACTGTTTAGCTGACGCCTATGAACAACCAAATCTATTAGTTTCACAAAATAATTTTATCCCAACTTTAAAATTTGTGCCCATAAAAAAATCAAAGCCTGTTTGTAAGAAAGCTAGAAAGTACCCTTATTTCTGTTGCACAGGATACTTCTAATATGCACAATTTATAAACAGTTTTAAATGCTATTATTCCTGCAACTGATGCATACAAGCTCAGCAGATAAAATGATGAAGCAGAAATTAAAAGTACAATTACAAAGAATACCATCCTGATGTTCTAACCAATACCCAACAAGATACAATGTAAGGTGATTTAGAACAGCACAGACCTACACTGTATTCAACTATTGTAATATTCTGGATAAAGAAGCCAATCTAAAAAAGTATATATCTATCTAAATATATATATCACAACTTTATTAAAGGACCTTGACCTATCTATGTTTCAAACTTAGTTTATTTAAAATGCCGATTCCTGAAATCCAAACTTAAGTGATTCTGATTTAACAGAGTCAATAATCATTGATTTTTAAAAGTACCCCCAGATGAGAAAATACTTGTAAGCAGGTGACTTAGGGTCCCTAGAGTTTCAAAATACCAACCAAAATGATGACAACCAGAGGCGAGGGTAAAGCACACATTTACAAGATGATGGCAATGTAATCCAAACTATGCACCTTTCTAGCTTTTTCCTTTGGCTAGTCTTCTACACTGTTAACCCTTTTCCTTTTTTGTAAAAAAAAAAAGGCAATGCTGATAATCCACAAATTTTATAAAGGTATATTAAAAAAATGTACACATGTGTCCAAAATTACTTATAGCACTATACAGATATTTATAAATTAATGATGGCAAATTTTTGGTGTTTCTTTTATGTAAGTCTGGGCTTGAATGCTTGCACCAAACCCCAGGAATGTGCCATGAGGACGTCTGGGCTGGGAACACAGAGTACATCACACCAGCATCATCATTCACACTTATGTTAAGAACAGAAAATTGTTGGGGTTCATGCACACAACCAACCAAATATTTCACTGTGAAATACAAAATTCCAAGTATCAACATGTATCATGAAAACTACCTGGAGATTAAGTAGGTAGATGGCAACAGAGAATAGAGTGACTGACTATGCAAGACAATCTGGAGAATGAAAATGACTTTGAAGGCACAATCATAGGATGCATAATCCAAGTGAAATCACAAAAAGTTATTTTCAGGAAATAATCAACTCAGTCTCTTGGGACTCCCATTACACAGTTAAGGCAATAAGGATGGGAAATCATTCATCAATTCTTACATTTGTGCAATAAACATTTAGGGGATAACTATTCTCTCCACACATATATAACAATGCCAGGCACATAAGACACATACAACTTCTTTGTTTATACAACAAGCCTGTGGCAGTTAAGACTAGTACAAAAGCAATTATGATATAAGTACTGTAACAAATAACTTTTGGGTGGCTAATGAAGGCACTTGGGATCATCTAATGCAGCCCTGTAAAATCAAAAATTAAAATATTCCAAACAGGACAGTCTGAAGGTTTCAAACAAGAGAAAAAAGCCTGGCACAGACAAAGAACAAAAAACCATACAGATTAAAAGATAAAAACTTACACAAAATTTTCAGTGTGTTGCTATTTCCTTCAGGTTTACTCACACTCATCCAGTTTTAAAAAACTCAAGTCAGAATACACACACACACACACAAACCCAGAATAAAAAGGTTTAAAGGTTGCTCTTATTGAAACCAAAAATAAATATAATTTGCACAGTGCTATAAGTATTTTTGTCACATATTTAACCCACATGAAGTTCATATTCTAATTTTATAGATTTAGAAATTAAAATAAGAAAAGACACATCCTTTGTTATTAAAGCTAAATTTAAGAAAACAGTACATAGGCTTTAAATTCAACACATTAAATAAACTTCCAATCAGGATTTAAATAACTGAATATTTCCTAGCTTTCTGAGATCTGTTTGACCACGAAGGCAATATTTTCAGTTATCTAGATACAAAAGTCCAAGGTTCAACCTCACAAAAACTTAACCTGAAATTTACAAGACTCTTCAATTATTTTCCTATAGCTAGAATACCGATTATTCACCAAAACTGAGTAAGTAATACTAAACTAAGTTTTATGTAATATGACGCACCTGTTGACTTGAAAATTTCACTTTCGGATTGTTATCTATCTCCCATAAACCTTCATTAAAGCCTTTTCGTTTATTTGGTTTGCCGTACTTTTCCTTATTTTCTGAGTAAGGAAATATGTCCTTTGGGCCTAAAAAAGCACTAAAAAAGGAGGGGGGGGAAATGTGAGTGTAACGCAATCTCAAATGTAAGTGATTAAATAACACTACCCTATGAACACAATTATCAAAAATTCTTAATCTAAATGCATTAAACATCATATATAAGTTAAAGGGTAGCCACAAATAACTGTTTAATTCCAAACACCTTTATTAAATTCAGTCAGAAATTTAATCCTAGATCCACAATTCTATTTAAAAAAACATACAAGCTCCACAATAATGTACTGAATGCCACTAAACAGTACATTTGAAAATGATTAAAATGGTAAATTTTGTGTAATTTTACAAATTTTGCTATAAAAATGCATAAAAAAAAATGTGACAAGACTGCATTAATCAACACATTTAAATGAATTCCAACTATAGTTTTACTTCAAAGTAATTTGGAATATTATACAACTCAAAACACTGTCAATAAGGTATATGTATGTTTTAATATTTGTTTATTTATGTATGTAGATTTTTGGAATAAATGTTCAGAATTTTATTGTATTCAATGAGGGAATCAGACGTAACCACTAGTTTGTTCATTTATGTGTGTATACACATATTTACACATGCACATGTATACACATATATATTATAGTCAATTCTTTTTTTCATGCTAATTGTATTCTAAAATGTTGCCATGAACACTGAATTAAGGAAATACTATACCACTGCTGCAGGGGAAATACAGGGTAGGTTCCTTTGGTCATATTTTTGTCAACCAATCCATATATAACATTGTCTTATGCATTTTTCTGTTTAAAGACACCTTGTTTAATATATATTGGTAATTCATTAATACTGAATTTATAGCCAACAGCTTATGTAACACTCATTTTCTCCGTAAGGCACAGCAGTCTTCTTGCACTGAGGAACACTGACCAGCACTTCAGCACACTTTAGGGTGCTATTATAAACAACAGGTTCTTCACCTCCTGATGCGAAGAACAGACTCATTTGAAAAAGACCCTGATGCTGGCAAAGAGTGAAGGCACGAGAAGGGGACAACAGACAAGGAGATGGCTGGATGGCATCACCTACTCAATGGACGTGAGTTTGAGTAAACTCTGGGAGTTGGCGATGGACAGGGAGGCGTGGCGTACTGCAGTCCATGGCGTCGCAAAGAGTTGGACGAGACTGAACTGAACTGACTGATAATCAACAAAATGACCAAGAAAAAGGCACAAAAATGCAAAATCCATGACACTACGCAGACTGAAAGAAGGACACTTGTTTACAGTATGACAGCTGAAACAAGGTAAAAAACAGCCTTCCTTCAGCCTCAGGAGGAATGCGTGCATCAAGTTACTCCATTTTTTGCCACTGCACACAGACAGTACCATGAAGACACCACACTAAATGACTTAGGATTACAAGTAAATTTCAGTAAGCAGGCAAATTCATAAATATGGAACCTGTTAATGTGACAATCAACTATTTGTGTGTGTGTGTGTGTGTGTGTGTATATATATGTCTTTAGATGTAATCCCCAGAACAAACCCCTTGTTTATCTCCCTAGGTCGTCACTTCTTTGTCAATTCTATAAAGGTACATACAGAGAATGTGTAAGGTTTTTGCCATAGTAGTTGATGTATGTATATTCTCCAAAGCAAGAGGAAAATCAAATTACTACTCATTTCCTCTAAAATATGCTGCAATTTAAGATTATTGATTACTAATTTTGTATCACAAATTCCATATCTGCTGAAATTTTTTAAGAATTAGGGACCTATGACTATAGTTAAAATTCTAGTGTAGAATATTTTAAAGCTTTAGAATAAAATTTCAACAAGAGACTAAGAGCTCTACTTAAATATGATCAATTATATAAATCAGCCTTAATTATTATTTAAAATTTTCAGTTTACAAATACTCAAAAGTATCCATGTATTTTAATTGCACATCAGTTAAGGCACACAAATTATCATGATTTCAAGTGATCTAGAAATTCAGATTTTTACTAAGCATTATTCACTCCTACCTGCAATCTAAGCTTAGAAAATTTAACATATTTAGTTAAAACAGTAAAGCAATTCCTCCAGCATAATCATCTCCAAATTCCAAGTAAATGACTTGAATTAAAACTCCATCAAAAATACAACATATACTTCTGGTAAGAACAAAGTAATTCTCCCTCCTAAAACCTCACAACTTCTATAAGGCTAAGAGATGTTATCAAATTTGGAAGCTGTAAAGACTGAGAAAGTTGGGTACTAAACAGCAATGTAGAAAGTCAGACTAATTTATAGTTTGAAGTCCCCAAAGCGTTCAAAACTGGTGGCACCAGGAACTTGAAGAAGTGGAAGGGACCTTGAAATATTAAATAATTAATAAAATTACAGAAAAATGTCTTAAAACCTCAAACATGGGGCATTTTAAAATGATTCTAAACCAAAACACTACTCAAGAGAGAAAACTGATTCTTTCTTGTTGTTTAGTTGTCATGTCCAACTCTTGCAGCACACCAGGCCTGCCTCCCTGTCCCTCACCATCTCCCAAAGTTAGCCCAAGTTCATGTCCATTGCATCAGTGATGCCATCCAGCCATCTCATCTTGACACCCTCTTCTCTTTCTGCTCTCAATCAAAATTGATTCCACCATATTATTTAGTGTATAAAGGTTTCAGTTAAATTTATATGGATTATTTTTCTTTTCCCAAAACAGGTAGTCCCTACTTTGCATGACAAGAGGCCACAAAAATGACCATGCAAGGCAATCTTATTGAAAAATAGGAAAACAATTATTCCATAACCTTCAAAAGTTGTCAAAATATTAAATGCACTATTACTGATAGTGTGTAAGGAAATTGGGTTGCCATGCCCTCCTCCAGGGGATCGTCTCAACCCAGGGATTGAACCCATGTCTCTTACCTCTCCTGCCTTTTCTGATACATCTACACAAAAACTTGTATGCAAGTGTTTACAGCAGCAAAGCCATTAAAGACTGCATATTGTATAGTTCCATTTATATGAAATGCCCAGGACAGGCAAAATGATTATTGATTCCCAGGACTTCCCTGGTGGTCCAGCAGTTAAGACCCCACGGTCCCAAAGCAGGGAACCCGGGTTCTACCTCAGGTCAGGGAACTACATCCCATATACTGCAACTAACAGTTTGCATGCCACAAGTAAAGAACCCAAGTGCTGCAACTAAGACCCAGCACAGGCAAATAAATAAATGAATATTTTAAAAAAAAAACGATTAATGGTTCCCTATGGCAATACAGGGGAGAGACAGGAGAAACAAGAAGTAACTGCTAATGGGTACAGGGTTTCTTTTTGGGATGATGAAGATGTTCTAAAGTTGTACTAACGGCTAAATGATTCTGGATATACTAAGATCTATTATATGTTTTAACTGAATTGTTTGGGATATGAATTACCATCTTAATAAAGTTGTTAAAATATTTTTCAGTGAGTATCACATTCCAAAGAAAACAAAAATGATCCAGAACTTTACCAACTACAGATAGCCACTGTTTTCACCCACTTGTTAATAACTTTCCCAAAATTAATTTGTCTACTGTCCGACCATTTCCTGTATCAAATTTTCTATTATAAAATGTAACTATAATAAATAATGTATTGCTCCATCCTTTCACATATCTTCCTAATAAATTCTAAGTAGAACTGCTGCCTCAAATGGTATGTTCAAGACTACAGAGCTCCTTAATGAGATTCAAAAAATTATGGTGGATGAAAAAAAGAATCCTCCCATGTTGTCACCACAAAAAAGAAATGACTAATTACAGGACCCAATGGAGGTTGGCGGTGTTAGCTATGGCTATGGTGGTAGGTAAGCATATTGCAATATATAAATGTATCAAATCATGGTGGTAATAACACTGCAATATATAAATGTATCAAAATCAACAAACCTTAAACTTGTGCAGTATGCATCAATTACATTTCAATTAAAAAAAATAAGAAAACACACGCACACACAAAGAATCTTCCCCAGGGATGCAATCCCATAGGTTTGGTGAACAGGGATCCGATTAATTTTTAAGCAGCTATCACTAGTTCCCAAGGGCACAACTTTCTGTAGCTGTAGCTTTGATTCATCCTTCAAAGCTTTCAATTTTTAAATGACATATAAATCTCAAAGAAAATACACTAAAAACAGTAATAGGTTTAGGGTTTTTCCCCTAAAAAAGAGTAAAAATGATGTGCTTCCTTTGTAGAGAACTTTTAATGCTGTTTTAAAAAAATTTTTAATAAAAAGATATACATTAATTGAACACACATTACCCACCAAATTCCAGAGCTGAAAGGAAACTTAGGGATCACCAAGATCCTCCTTGTTAAAGATTAGAAAACTGAAAGCCAGAAAGATTTACTGATGCAAGCAAGGTTATTGAGCTATTAAATAGCAGAGCCTTCACTCTGTACAATGTTCCCTTAAACAGAGTCCCTTTAACCACTGTAATACAGTCTCTGAAACACTGATTTATGTATTAATATTGACACCATATCCCTATACATATGAACTCAGTTCAAATACCAATTGTCAAAGCCCACAAGGATTAAAGCTAATGGAAAATGTCTTAAGAAAATGCAAATCACTAGCTACAATATTAATTTTATAATTCTGAAGCAAGTTAATTCCAAAGCCTGCAAGTGTATTTCTTACATGGCATATGCCTAGAATGTGTTCCTGTGTATCCTGATTTTTCAGAATCCAAGTACACATAAAAGCAGTCATCTCTCTAAAGTCACTTTTCTGGAAACAATGTATATACCTAAAGAACACATACATGCCTCACAAAAACTCAATTACCACACACCTAAAAGCGTCCTCTAAAGCAAACCAGAAGTTGCATATAAAAAAATGGGATAGGGAAGTTTATCATGGCTGAAGACCTGAAGCTCAAAACTCATTTAATTGCTGTCAAGTAATAATATAACACAGAAACTTATACCTTTTAAAACACTGACTATAACTTTATGTTTCATTTCCCTATTATTATTAAATCACAAAATATGAAACATACTGTTTTAAACTACATTTTATAACAGTACACACTACTTTATAACAGAAAATGACTCAATAGACAACTGATAAATCTACTATGTACCAGGACCTTTACAATACAGAGATGAAAGTTCCTCTCACTATAAGAAATCATACAAACTCCACACCAACACATACAGCTATGTCTGTAGTACTGAAATTGTACAGAACAACTCAGTGTAAAGAAAATAAAATCCTATGATTCACTTTTTCATTCCTTTCTTGTGGACAAATGATACAAAAAACTGACCAGCCAGCAAAACTTTCCCATTCACCTTCACTCCTAATAACTGTATGTTAGGCAGGTTTTGAAACAACCTGTGATGGGTATTTTCAAAGTTCCTAGAATTGAGCATCTAACGTCTCTGAATTAGGACAAGTAAGAGCAGTAAAGAGATAAAGTGGCAAAAACACTTTCTTCATTTAAAAATTTCTAGACTTTAGAGAAATAAGTAGACCTGGATGAGAGTATTCCCTCAATTAATAATGATAATTAGCCAGCAAAACAAACTGCATTGCAAACAATCTAATAAGCATACTTACTAGTTGTGGAAAAATAATATGCAACATTATTTTAAATACTTAATAGTTGACATTTTGTGTTTAATACATTCCAAGCACTAAAGGAGATCAATCCTGGGTGTTCATTGGAAGGACTGATGCTAAAGCTGAAACTCCAATACTCTGGCCACCTCATGCGAAGAGTTGACTCACTGGAAAAGACTCTGATGCTAGGAGGGATTGGGGGTGGGAGGAGATGGGGATGACAGAGAATGAGATGGCTGGATGGCATCACCGACTCTGTGGACATGAGTTTGAGTGAACTCCGGGAGTTGGTGATGGACAGGGACGCGTGGCGTGCTGTGATTCATGGGGTTGCGGAGAGTCGGACATGACTGAGCGACTGGACTGAACTGAAGCACTGTTTTAAGCACCTTTCATGTAGTATTTTATCTGCACCTCAAATTCTAAGGTAGAGTATTTT
Source organism: Moschus berezovskii (assembly GCF_049115385.1). Classification (NCBI taxonomy): domain Eukaryota; kingdom Metazoa; phylum Chordata; class Mammalia; order Artiodactyla; family Moschidae; genus Moschus; species Moschus berezovskii. Next base: position 35,365,970 of record NC_142466.1, on the reverse strand, counting down.
ATTGTTCCCATTTTACAAGGAAGAGAAGGACAAGGCCAAGTAAACCTGCTCAAGGTCATAGAGCAGATAGATAAAAGGCAGGATTCAAAGACACTCTTCTGATCCAGCTGTCCTAAACACTATAGAAATGCCAGCTAATGGACAGCAAATTCATCATCAACAAATTGATTTTATCTAGGTCATAGAGCTTTTGTCTATTACCAAACATTTATTTAACAGCTACTGTGTGCTGGGCACATAAGTAAATAATAATAAACAAGACTGACAAGGTTCCTGCTCTCCAAGCTTTTCATTTGTGGGTGAAGGAAAAAAAAAAAAAGAAAAATTTAGTCATCACTGCAATGGAAAAATAAGCATTAAAAAAAAGGATATGAGCTAAGAGCTAAATGACTGAAAATCTGTTTTCTCTTTGTTGGGAAAGATAGGTCTTCAATCAGGAAGGACCTGAAACACGATACATCTGTGTAACAGTAAAATAGAAAATGTGGTGAGGCTGGAGACGTAAGAATAGACTAGTTCACACAGGGTGTTATAAAACAGCCCTTGTAGGGACTTGCCTGGTGGTTCAGTGGTTAAGACTCTGAGCTTCTACAGTCATCAAGACAATATGGTATTGGCACAAAGACAGAAATATAGATAATGGGACAAAATAGAAAGTCCAGAGATAAATCCACGCACCTATGAACACCTTATCTTTGACAAAGGAGGGAAGAATATACAATGGAGAAAAGGCAATCTCTTTAACAAGCGGTGCTGGGAAAACTGGTCAACCACCTGTAAAAGAATGAAACTAGAACACTTTCTAACACCACACACAAAAATAAACTCATAATGGATTAAAGATCTAAACAGTTTCTAAGACTAGGAACTATAAAACTCCTAGAGGAAAACATAGGCAAAACACTCTGACATAAATCACAGCAAGATCCTCTATGACCCACCTCACAGAGTAATGGAAATAAAAGCAAAAATAAACAAATGGGACCTAATTAAACTTAGAAGCTTTTGCAAAATGAAGGAAACTATAAGCAAGGTAAAAAGACAGCCTTCAGAATGGGAGAAAGTAATAGCAAACAAAGAAGCTGACAAAGACTTAATCTCAAAAATATACAAACAGTTCATGTAGCTCAATTCCAGAAAAATAAGTGACCCAATCAAAAAATGGGCCAAAGAACTAAACAGACATTTCTCCAAAGAAGACATACGGATGGCTAACAAACGCATGAAAAGATGCTCAACATCACTCATTATCAGAGAAATGCAAATAAAAACCACAATGAGGTACCATCTCACGCTGGTCAGAATGGCTGTTATCAAAAAGTCAACAAACAATAAACGCTGGAGAGGGTGTGGAGAAAAGGGAACCCTCTTACACTGCTGGTGGGAATGCAAACTAGTACAGCCAATATGGAGAACAGTGTGGAGATTCCTTAAAAAACTGGAAATAGAACTGCCATACGACCCAGCAATCCCACTGCAGGGCACATGTACCCTACTGTTCACTGCAGCACTGTTTACAATAGCCAGGACATGGAAGCAACCTAGGTGTCCATTGGCAGATGAGTGGATAACAAAGTTTTGATACACATACATAATGGAATATTATTCAGCTATTAAAAAAGAATTCATTTGAATCAGTTCTAATGAGGTGGATGAAACTGGAACCTATTATACAGAGTGAAGTAAGTCAGAAAGAAAAACAAAACAGTATACTAACGCATATATGTGGAATTTAGAAAGATGAGAACGATGACCCTATATGCGAAACAGCAAGATACACAGATAGAAAGAAAAGACTTTTGGACTCTGTGGGAGAAGATGAGGGTGGGATGATTTGAGAGAATAGCATTGAAACATATATATTACCATACGTAAAACAGATGACCAGTCCAAGTTTGATGCATGAAACAGGGCACTCAAAGCCAGCGCACTGGGACAACCCAGAGGGATGGGATGGGCAGGGATGTGGGAGGGGGGTTCAGGATGGGGGACACATGTACACCTGTGGCTGATTCATGTCAGTGCATGGCAAAACCCACAACAATATTGTAATTAGACTCCAATTAAAATTTAAAAAATTAAAAATAAAAAAAAGACTGAGCTTCCAATGCAGGAGGCCCAGGTTTGATTTGTGGTCAGGGAACAAAGATTCCAACATGCCTTGCAGCACAGCCAAAAAGTAAGAATTTTTTAACAATAGCATTTATAGACAAAATTTGGGGGTTTTGTCTGTTGGTAATGTTAACAAGGAGGTCACTGAAAGGCTCTGGACAGAGAAAATGACATGATCTGACTGAAATATCAAGATCACTCTGAGTATATATGAACAGTGAAAGCTGAGCCCAAGATAGGGACAAGACACTATTTCTAAGAGTAACTGCGGCATGAATTTAAGTTGCCATAAAGGAGATGGAAAAAAGCAGATCAGAATGCATCTTAAAGGAAAAGAATTAAGACTTGCTAACTGACTAGATGTGGGGAGGAAAAAGATAAGACTATAACAAGAAGTCAAGGAAAGCACTAAGATTTTTGGCTCCAGCAAAAAGCACTGCATCTTTGTCAGTCTCATTTATTAAGAATCTGTTTCCAATATATTAGTTTTAAGATACCTAGTAGCCCATCATGTTTGGTATACATAAGAGCTCACTGTTATATAGTGCTCAAAACTTTGGTGGATAAATTAACTATGAAAGGTGTAAAAAATTACAAAAAACCAAATGCTTGTAGCTCAGGAAACGAATGCAGTTACAAAGGGATTCTGCTCTAACTTCAAAATAATAATAAAAAAAAAATCTTAATTTACAAATCAGTTACAAATAATTGGGCTTCCCTGGTGGCTCAGAGAATTCCATGGACTGGAGAGCCTGCCAGGCTCTGTGGGGTCACAAAGAGCTGGACATGACTGAGTGACTAACACTACTTTTCACTTTTATGAATATCTAGTTTTTTAATTGTCATTTCTTCTTCCATGTTCTTCCTTTCCCATCTTCTTCTTCTTAACTACAGGCTCCTAGACTCAACTCCAACTTATGCAAATTCCAAACAGGTTCAAATAACCGCCCTCCCACATTCTGAGGGGGAAAAAGGTAAGCACTTCACCGCAATTCAGTTTCTAAAAATTAACCTTAAATACCAACACGTTAAGTCACCAGACTAATAGATACAAGAGCATTGCCTTTCCAAAGGTGATAGTGTACTTATGAGATCCGTTCCGTTCCATCGCTCAGTCGTGTCCGACTCTTTGCAACCCCGTGGACTGTAGCCTACCAGGCTTCTCCATCCATGGGATTCTCCAGGCAAGAACACTGGAGTGGGTTACCGTTTCCTTCTCCAGGGGATCTTCCCCACCCAGGGATCGAACCCAGGTCTCCCGCATTGGAGGCAGACGCTTTAACCTCTGAGCCACCAGGGAAGCCCACTTATGAGATCACTGAGGCACAAAACTACACGTGCATTTTGAAAGGAAAACTTAATATCATCAGCTTAATTTTAATTTCCTGAATATATTCTAATTTTTGAATATTAGTAATTCACCATCTTCATTTCCCACTTAATAATACCACTGTTATGTTATTAACCAAACGATGCTTATGAAAATTTAGTTCTTTGGCATAGTCTGTTTCGATTTATAATCTACAGGTATTTACAACATAAAAATCCTCATTTTTAAATGTTGAGGTAGGGATGATCATTCTTCTAAATTTAACATAAGAATGACTATGTGTGCTATAATACTATGTGTTAGTCACTCAGTCGTGCCCAACTCTTGCAACCCCATGGACTGTAGCCTGCCAGGCTTCTATGTCCACAGAATTCTCCTTGCCATATCCTTCTCCAGGTCTTTAATGCTATAAGGATACATAGAAATTCTAGGGAATGTCTAACTCACATTACTTTGATATAGTTAGTATTCAATCTTCGCGTGCATTCGAATTATCTGGAAGGCTACTTAAAACAGACTGCTGGGCTGCACACCTCCACTTCTGATTCAGTGAATCTTAGGTGGGTGGGGTCCAGGAATCTGCATGCCTATCTAAAGTTCCCATGTGCTGTTCCCATGTAGGGTGCAGCCTGACCTGGGACCACACTTTGAAAACCCTTATTCTAATAGAGACTACACAATTTTTCATTAAAAGATACGTTCCCTATTGAATTTATGCAAGTTTTAAATGGTAGATTATCCCAGATAATCAGAAACTCATTTTTAAAAAAATTTTTATATTCAAAGTATATTCAAATTTTTATACTCAAAGTAATTATAGTGAAGGCCAACAAAATTCTGAACTCAAAACTGACAATTATGTGGCACTGCATGATGTCATTAATATGAAATGTAAAGAATTGGCAAGTTTAGACAGACAGTAAACTAGTGGGTATCTAGGCCTGGGGGCAGGAAATGAAGAGTGACTGCTAATGGTTATGGAAGTAAGTATACTAACACCCACTGAATTTTACACTTTACACAACTTTATGATGTAAATTATATATAAAGCTATTTTTAAAAAATTTTTGGAAGTTCACACAGTAGCTAAGCAATGTTAAACAGATGTTGTCATTGTAGACAATCTTAAGGAATATATAATTTTAACTAGAGTAGCACCAGTTTTGTTTAACCTGAACCCAGGTAAACAAGTCTACCAAAATTACTGCAAATTCTAAACCTAAAGTTCAAAACTGGTGAGGTTATATGCTACTTGTAAGGCTATTAAAATATAGGCATGTAGTAATATTATTTTTCAGAATTAATGAGATAGCCCCTGGAATAATCCTCCGCATCTAGAAGTAACAGTTAGTATTCAGCTACAATTTCTGAAAAATTAATTTGCTTCTCCAAATCAGTTTCTGCCCAGAAATCCACCAGGGGCAGCAGAGCATAACAGTGGCTCCCAGAATCATACAAATACACAGAGAAGGACCTATTCAGATTTCTTTTCACCTTTCCCACAATACACCGTTAGTGTGGCTAAAATCACAAAACCTAAAATAAGGTGTCAGGTCATCATTACAAAAAACACTAATTACACTAAATATGAATACTGAACACCTTGTTAAAATTTTCCTTACACACTTTCTCATCCATCGATTATTTTCTGACTGCTGAGAGGATCAATCTACATCTTTTATGATTAAGGACATCCGCGCCAGTAAAAGTTAAACCTGCAGTGTCTAATTTAACATGAAACTAAATTTAAAAGAGACACGTGAAGACTTTTTTCCAAGTTCAAAGATGATTTTAATGTTTTCTGTTACTTTATTATTTTCTCTCTTAATTAACCTCTACTTGCTTTTTGTTATATACCCAATCAACCTGCTAAATTAACTCTGATTTGCCTTTAGAGCTAAAAGGACTTACGTCTCATGAGTTCCGAAAAAGAAAATCGGTAGTTTGTTTGTGGGTGGTTTTACAGCTCCATCAGGAACTTCATCTACCTAAAAAAAAAAAAAGATCAGAAAAATTAAAATCTTTTAAATCATACACACTTAAACACACCAGAGTAAACTGAAAATAAAACATCCAAATGGGTATCTGCTATGAAATGGACCAGTTCTACAGGTCCACAATCCCTTATCTCTAGTTCTGAAACTCAAGAAGCTCTGAAAACCAATATATTTCTCAAAACTCAAGTGATAGCAAAACCTACATAGAAACTGAAGCTATTCCATCATTTCTTTCATCCATCTAGCATTTCTACTGATGCTTCTCTGCAGAAATATCATGTTAGACTATCATTTGCCATCCTAGACCTTATCACAGAAAGATGTATCGTATGTGGACCATCACTACCATTCTAAAACCCCAAAATTCTGAATGTTCACATAAATCTGGTCCTAAGTACTCCAGATAAGGAACTCTGAATCTGTTCAAAAATTTTAAATGCTATTTCCGCAGAGAAATACTGGAGTAATGTAAAACCAGACATTAAAAAGGTTAAAAGCAGTACTTTTCAAGTCTGAAACATACACTTATGAAAACATCTTAGACCTATGTGGCTGAGTAACATGAGGTTACCTATTCCTTTTTCATTTCTCTTTTAATATTTCAATACTTCTATTTAAGTAAGGAAGACAGTATCAGGTACTGCTATGTCGAACACATCTACAATAGTTGTTACTTTCTTATCAGAGTTATGGCCACCTCAGACAGTAGTATTTAGCCAGAGTTTAACATTTCTACTTCATTATTAAATTCCATAATACATTTACAGAAATTGAAATAATAGAAATATATTTCTATTTCATTCCTTTCAAAAACATTTCAATTTAAAAAAATCTGTTGACTTTGTTAAGAAGGGTACGACCAACAGAAGACCTACTATGCTCCTTATGTATGATCATAAAGAAATGGTTTAAGAAAAGACCATGAGGGTGATTTCACTGGTTGGCAGTCTGAAGGTTTCAGCCATCAATAAGAACCATTAGCACCCAACACCCTTAGGAACTTAATTTCCTCACCTATACAAATAAGACTCTACTGTCTTTTCAGCTTTGTCACAAATTATGAAAAATCCTTAGGGGCCTTAAGATAAGGGATATTCCTGTCGTCTCAGATCATATGCTTTCTCCCAGCAAACAGTTTTAAAAGTTAATGCAAATGTCTAGCACCTACAGAGGTTAATAAATGCAAGACAAGTTTTCAAAAATTGACTGTAAAAATGATTATTACTGGTACAGGATTACAAGAAAGCACAAGACTTAAAAAGTAATGAAGCTTGGGATAAACAGAAAATGTTAAAATCAAAACTGGAACACTGGTTGTCACTTTCCCAGCTGAGACCTTAAATATATACTCTAAACTCTCTAAAGCAAAGACTTAGAATTCATAAGATTGGAGAGAAGATAGAAAACGAATACAATTCTTAAGACACAGACAATATCAAATCTAAATGCAACTGTTTCTAAGAAAAAAAAGGGTAAAAGAGACTAAAATTTTCCATTTCAATACAAATTAAATTGGTAAATGCAGCATTTATTAAATAAAACACTCTGGCCCTCCTGAAGCTACTTTATTTTGCTTTTATTAGCACTTTTAGTCACCTAACAGACTGAGCTGTGCGGGGAAGATGATTTAGAAGAGTAATTTTTAAAGCATTTCCATTTGGTTTTAAACTAAACTGCTACATAGAAATCTGAATGAAGATGTATCCCATAACTTCAGATTTTCTAACACATCAAAATAATCACTCTCAAACCACAAAAAATGTTATCTTGGAGGGGCCTTAAACCTCAGTTTGCCTATTCTCCACTTAAACAAGAAATAGTTTTTTAGTGCATGACTTACATACTAAGGATGGGGGGGATGATAAGGAAATTCAGTTTACATCTTTTGTTCTGAGAACTTCACAATCTATTTGGAAGTCAAAGAACGCACATAGAGTTAAAATGATCACAAAGGAAATAAAGTGTCAAATACACAGACAAGAATTATGATTAAGGATTTTTCCACTAAGATTCCAACTGAAAAGGTAGACTATGACTAGGGGGAAAACATTCTTTCCAGGTTGGAAGGAAATCTATAAACCTGACTTACAGCTGGATGGGAAAAATTAAGAAATGGTGAACATTTTACACTTGGATAGCACTCAGCAACTCCATGATTCTCTGTAACCAATGGCTTATTTTTCCTCCCAGCTGACATAATTTAAACTACAGGATTTAATTATCTTTAAGAAACACACTCCTCAAAGAAGAGTAAATTAGTGGAAATTACAGCTTTAGAATATCATGAATACACTTAAAAAGGCTCTTGAGCTTACTGAGTCCAACCTTTTTCAGGTTCTATCACTGTATTAGAACCTGAGTCCTATTATAAGCTAAAAGATCTTTTTCTGAAAATGGTACTTTTTTAAAAGACAGTCTCAATTCCTAAATGTCACAAAAAATCTTGAGTTCTCAATCACCTCTCTCTACTACATTCGAACTAAGGAATGTGGGTATACTCTTCCTTTCACCTATGGGAAACAATCAGAGGTGGAACAACTTCTTCAAGGTCATAAGGCAAACTTCACCAATAAAAACTTGAAAATGAATTTCCTAGACTTTCTCTGATGCTACCTTATTGCAAAATTTTCCAGAATACACAGCCCTAGCTTTCATTGAACCAGTCAATCCAGAAGGCCTCATTAACTATAAAACAGGAAAGAATACCTATGAATTCAGTTTAATCCCATACAACCTTTTGACACCCAATGGTTTGCATAGATTCCATTGCTATTTTGGATTTTACTCAAAATTAAGAAAATGTCGCAGATTCTTTACCGTCTGAGCCACCAGGGAAGCCCCCCATTTTTTTTCGAACACAAAATCAGTATTTGTTTTCACCTACAATGGAACATTAATGGCATCATCTTCAAATATTTCCTATTAATAAAACCTGCCAAGGTCTACCAACAACCATAGGAAAACACCTAAGTATGCCAAAACACCTGGATTTTTAAATTACACAGAAGATTAGTGGGCAAAAAACTAAAAAGATCAGGTTACAAATGAGACTAAAGGAAAGCGAGGGAGAGACAGGATACGAAGGGGGATTAAAAAAAACAAAAAGAGTAAAGGGTAGGAAGTAGGCCTCTGAGGAAGGGAGCACCGCTAAACGCGAAGGCTAAAAATCACTTACTCGAGCTGGCCAATGAGGATAACCTTTCATCTTGGCGAAGATGAGGTCCCCAGGTTTGAAGTCGCGAGTCATGTTTCAGGGGCGAGGCCGAGGGTCCGAGGCCCAGGGAGGAGGTGCGGCGGCGCGGACTGCGAGGGGATGCGGGAGGGCGCACCGGAGCCGCGGCTCCCGCGCCGGCGGGAGGGGGAGGATGCCGTGGGCTGCCCCGACGCGCCTGCGAGGGAGAGCACCGAGGGCGGTTAGAGCTCCGAGCGCGGAGGGAGGGGCCGCGCGGGGAGCGCCGCGGCGGGGGCGGGGAGGCCGGCCGAGGGGCGCGGGTTGGGCGCGGGTTGGGGGCGGGCGCGCGAGCGAGAGCCGCCCGCTCCTTCCCTTCCCCGGCGCGCGCGGCCTCCGCAGCCCCCACAGGCGTCGCAAGGGCCGCCGCTCGACGAGCGAGACGCCGCCGCCACCTGAGGCAGAGATGCTTCCAGCCCCCTACTCCCCTTTCTCCCGCCCCACCGTTCCTCAGTCTTTTCTCCCCCCCCACCGAAGCTGAAGCCCCAAGAAGGTGGGAGGTCGGCGAGAGGCGGAGGGGGGAGAAAAAGATGGCAAGAGGCAGGGGCACGGTGCCCTCCCATCCACACACGGCCTCTCCCACAGCCTTCCTCCCGACGGTCGCAGCCCCGGGCCGAACCTCGACTCCGCGGCGGGCCGCGGCCGCTTCCCAGCGAGAGCCAGCAGAGAGGCCCCCGGGGGGGGCGGGGCGCGTCCCCGCCGCCCGCTCACCTGCCGGGGCCGCGGGCGCTGCGGTGGCGGGCCGGCCGCCTCCGTCCGCGTCCACGCACGCCACCTGCGCCACCAGCTGCCGCAGAGGCGTCTCAACGGCTCCAAATAACAACCGCCGCCACCGCCGCCGTCGCTGCGCTGCTCCCGCGCGGCTCCCGCTCGGCGCCCGCTAGCACTGGGGCGGGACCAACTGCTCGCCGACGGAGGGGGGGATAACGCAGCACCCGCCGAAGGTGTGTAGCCTCGACGCGGAGCTTCAGGAGACCCTAGATCCCCAAGTTCGCTCTTTCCTAACGTTTGAGGCCTGATGGAGAGAGAGACGGGTGCGAAGGAACAAAGAAGTGGGTGCGAACAGTTCAGCTCGCTGTGGCTCCCCCCTGCGGTTTGCGGAGTGGTCGCACCCGGCCCGCCCCTGCTGGCTGCTCTGCGTGTGTGTATTTGTATGTGTACTGTATGTAAAAGGCGGGGAGGGAGGAAACGATTGTTGTGGACGGGGTTTGGGGGCGGGTGTCCGGGCCTCCAGCCCTTGGCTGTGTGTTAGAGAGAACCTGGCAGCCGAAAGCTGCGTGTTCTTGCGTCGTTTCCCAGGGTGGAGAGGTTTTTAATGCTGCACTTGCGCTGTTTGCACCATCCAAAAAAGAACTGTACAAAAACCCATAGATGAAATCGGAGCATGAGGCGGTTGCACGGTGTGCAGCTTGCAGGCCTCTTAAACCTCGCTGAAGGAGCCCTGCAGTCTCCTTTTCCTTGAAATTGTAATATGAGAAAGCCCCATTTCTTTTAAATTTAAAGCACCAAGAACTATTTAGAAATATGAAATCCTAACGAATGCAAAACCTGCAGGCTAAAAAACAATAACAGGAAAGCAGAAGCCATTTAGATAGGATGTGGGTTTGGGCATTACTGTATTTTGGCTGCATCTAAATTTTATTTTCCTAGTAAAATGGTAGGTGGTACTAAACCTCAAATGTTTCTCTCTCAAAATATTCTTCAAAGGATTTCTAAATTTTTTTTATATCCTTTAGCCAATACATTTTTAATAAGTTGGTTGTAATTAAGTCCAGCCTTCTGATGTAAGTTGATATTTTAATATTTTTACTGTATCAACTACACCAGAATTGTCTTATTTAACCATTAACATTCACCCAGTTTCCCAATAAATTGTAGCAAGAAAGCATTTTGAAAACTAGTACAAACTGATCTTAAATTTTGTTTCATCCTTCACTGAGGGTCCCCCTACCCAAAGTGCCTACTGAGTCTCAAGCACTCTTGGATGCTAAGGATATGACGGTGAATGAGAAGAATGGACAGTTTTCATTTACAACTAAATGAAAATATGAAAAAAGCATAAAAATATTAAAATATATAAATAATAGTACATAGCTTATATTTCTCTAAACAAAGAACTCACAATTGGGAATAAATCAAATAATGCTTCATATTAAGTTGGTAAAAATTGAGAATTTTTAAGAGATATGCATTGGCCTTTAAAAAGAACGAAAGAAGACATTCCCAATGCAAAATGTCTTGCAGGAGACTGACTCATACCTCAGCAATATGCAGAGGGCTCCACGTGCTGCAAAAAAGAAACTTGAGTGGCAAAGGAGAGGGAAGGGTTGGAGGCATGTTTTGAAGCTTCTCATTCTAAATTTGAGTTTGATATGATACATACCAGGGAGCTACTATAGTTTACTCAGCAACAAAGGTAAAGATGATTCCTTGAAAAGTTAACCTTGCTTGCTACAAAGCAGATGACAGTAGAAAAAGGCTGAAGATTTCTGTTGTACTCCCTAAGTGACTGGTTTCTGGACGAAGACTGTTGATTATGAAAAAGGGAAGGAAGGGCACAGCTAAGTACACAAAGAAATAATTGTCAGTTAGTCATAAATAGTGCACAGGAAAAAGTGGAGAAAGATGTATTGAAGAAAAATTCCAAGCACTGAGTAGGAGAAACCAAGGCATCCTCCAGCAACCATTTCATGTGCACCCTCTTTGTTCTAAATCCAGTTGAGACTTTGCAACTTCAAGTGTGGTCCAGGGGTTTCACCTGGAAGTTGTTAGAAGAAACTCAGCCCCTCCCCAGTCCTGCTAAATCAGAATCTGTGTTTTAACAAGATCCCCATAGCAAGATTCTTAAGCATATTCAAGTTTGAGAAACTACTGCTGTAGAAGACACTACAGACCATAGGTACTTAGTATCAAGTAGGGAAGGCAGGTATATATTAATAAATTATAATATTAAAAGATAATTTATATTAATGCTTTATGATAGTATCAATAAGTAAAGAGGGAGTGGTTATTGGGAGCCAGGAGATCCTCAGAAAAGAAATGGAAAATAGAGGGAAAATAGGAAAGCACTGATGTTTTAGTGTTAGTATTGAAAAGAGAGAGAAAGTACAAACTTAGCTCTTGCTGTCTGTAAGTTCTGGCAATTCTGATTTTTGATAGTCTGTAGACAAGGAATGATTCCCTTTAAACAATAAGTCAGGGCAAAACAGGTGGTAGTTTAAGCCTCTAGAGAACAAAAGCCCAGGATGCCTGGGAGCCGAAGTTCCAGAGAGGGGGAGGGGAGGGGAGGAGAGGGGAGAGGGAGGCAGGAGGGTTGGGCTCACGAGAGCTACTCGGAGAGATTTTCTAAACTACTGTAAGCTTATGCTCCTCTCCAGCCATGCTTGATGCACCCCTCCCCCACGGTCAGCATTCTTAGTGTGAATGCCAGAAAAAGCAGAGCAAGATAGAGATTAGAGGGGCAGTGGGAAGTTGCAAGAAGAAAACAGTATTCAAAGCAACTAAAGCCAAGGAGAGGGGGAAAGGAGATCTGAATGAACTGAGGGCGGAGCTTGACTTACAGTCTCTCATTTAATCCAGGTGTTACTATCCCCATTTTACAGATGAGCAAACAGGCACACAGAAGTTCAGCAATTTACCCCAAATCAAACATCTACTCAAGTGGCCAAGGCAACAGTTCAGCCCTTCAGTTCTCAAGTCCCCGCCTTTGTGTGATCCCACACCTCCTCTAGGTGGAGCAGGGGGCCAGCAGCACTGTGTAATTAGAAAAAGATGCTGGAAGTAAAACCAGGCCAGCACTCTTCCACCTTCTGTCTTCGGACTTGAAAGTATTTCCAGCTTCAAATTTCCTCACAGCCTCCGTCTGCCCCACCCCATTCCCAGCTTGTCCCTACCACCAGCCCATTCTGTTTAACTCCTTCTAGCCGTAAAGGACTCAACCCCAAAATCTCCTCATGAATGACTGTCTGACCTCATCTTACTGTGACATAATTTCTTCATTACAATTTTTCTGACTCGTCTTTACTTGGAGGAAGGCACTATCTTGGTGACCAGTGCCTGGCATTCACAGGCACTCAATAAAATTTGTCTCAATAAATACTTGTTGGAAAAATGAGAGGAAGGGGTAGGTGAAAAACTCTAACAGAGTCTCTCTTATCCTTTAAGCTGAGAAAGCAGATAAGACACTCAAGGGTACTTATATTTGTTTAGACTTTGTGAATATTTCATGTGCTTAAAGGTTAACCCTTTAAAAGCACTGACATTATTCATAGACCACAAATACATTCATTGTAACCACTTTAATGGAAATCATTCTAAGTAAGAGTTGATATGTATCCCCAGAATTAAGCAATGATAATCCCTTCCTTCACTTCTTTTATGTATAATATGCACAAGTCCCCACACTAACACATGGTATTAGTAATACAAATTTACTGATGTGAACAGCAATTGATACTGAACTGTTTTCTTATATGTGATATTTTAAGCCTCGTAGTGGTGAAGTAAGCAAGAATATGGGGAGAACATTAATCAAATAATTCATTCAGGGACTTCTCTAGTGGTCCAGTGGCTAAGACTCCATGCTCCCAATGCAGGGGGCCTGGGTTCGATCCCTGGTCAGGAAACCAGATCCCACATGCTGCAGCTAAGACTCAGCACAGTCAAAGAAATAATCTTTTTTTTTTTTTTTTTAAAGAGTTGTCAGAGATGTAATAACCCTGGCCTAGGCCTAGCTTCCTCTGGAAACCAAAAGTATTTGGAACTTTGGTCCTTAAGAGGGAAAAACCAGGATGCACTAGTTCAGTTATGTTCAGTCACTCAGTCGTGTCCAACTCTTTGCAACCCCAGGGACTGCAGCACTGGACCATCAATTGCTGTTCATAGCAATAAGTTTGTGTTACTAATACTGTGTGTTAGTGTGGGGACTTGCGCACGTTATATGTAAAAGATGTGAAGGAAGGGATTATCATTGCTTGCTTCTGGGGATACATATCAACTCTTACTTAAAATGATTTCCATTAAAATGGTTACAGTCGTACTAGCTGGTGAGGCGGTAACTAGATTTATCAATAAGAAGAGTCATTCTCAGACACAGGGGATAAGGGAGGTGTTAATGAATCTAGGTGGTCATGAGAACAACTGGGAAGAAAGAATTTTGTCATTTCTTTCCATTGTGTATGTGGAATCGTACAGTATGTGACCTTTTCAAATGAGCTTTTTCCACTCATCTCACTGCTTATGAAATCCATCCAACTTGTTCCATATACCAATGGTCATTGCTCCGTAAAACATTTTATTTATTTATTTTTAGCTGAATTTGGTCTTGCTGCCTGTGGGCTTTCTCTAGTTGTGGCGAGTGAGTACTACTCTTTGTTTTGTTGCTTGGGCTTCTCATTGTGGTGGAGGCTCTTGTTACGGAGCACAGGCTGTGGGCACTCAAGCTTCATTCATTGTGGTGCATGGGCTCAGTAGTTGGGGCTTATGGGCCCTTGAGCACAGACTCAGTAGTTGTGATGCTTGGGCTTAGTTACTCTGTGTCATGTGGAATTTTGACATATGGATCGAACCTATGTCCCCAGCATTGGCAGGTGGATTCTCAAATGCTGGACAGCCAGGGAAGCCCAGCTGCTGCTTTTTATATCTGAGTAGATTCTGTGGTATAAATGTACAGTTTGGTTTTTTTTTGTGTGTACAGTTTCTTTTTAGCCATTCACCTATTGAAAGATATTTTGGTTGTCCAGATAGTTGCCATTACAAATAAAACTGCTGTGAACATTTGTATGTAGTTTTTGTGCAGGTGTAACTTTTCATTCCTCTGAGATCCATGCCCAGGAGTGCAATTACTGGGTTGTATGTAGTTGCATATTCAGTTTTTTAGGAAACTATTTTCCAGGGTGGCTATATTATTTTATATTGCCACCAACAATTAATCTATCAGAGATGTAGCTTTTAGATACCTTTACTACCGTTTGGAATTGTATTTTTTTCTTTTCACTGTTCTAACAGTGTGGTCTTAATTTCCACTTCTCTAATGATTAGTGATAGTAAGCATGTTTTCACGTGCCTGTTTACCATCTGTGTAATCTCTTTGGTGAAATGCCTCTTCATGTCTTTTGCCCATTTTCAAATTGTATTTTCACTGTTGAATTTTGGCATTCTTTATATATTGCAGATAAGAATCCTTTGTCAGATGTGATTTGCAAATATTTTCTTCTAGTCGGTAGCTTGTCTTTTCATCTTTACCAGTTCTTTCACCAACTAAAAGTTGTTAATTTTTATGAAGTCCAATTTGTAATCTTTTTTTCTTTCAAGGATGATGCTTTTGCTATCATGCCCCAGGTCCCAAAGATTTTTCTCCTATGTTTTCTTCTGAAAGTTTTATAACTTAACATCTTACATTTAAATTTATGATCCATTTGAGTTAATTTTTGGCTAAGGTTTGAAGTTTAGATGGAGGTTTATTTATTTATTTTTTCCTATGGATATCCAAATATTCTAGCACCTTTGCTGAAAAAACAAGCCTTTTGTCATTTAACTGCTTTTATACTCTGTTGATAATCACATTGCCCTACCACTGTGGGATTATTTCTTTATTTCCTTTAGCTGATCATTGTGTGTTTCTGTCTGAGCCACCATCTTGATGACTGAAGTACTAACACACTGTCTTAATTACTGAAGCTTTGTAGTTAATCATAAAATCAGGTAGAATAATTCCTTCTACTTTATTCTAATTTCTTAAGTTCTTTCCTGGCAATTATAATTTCTTGCTTTTCCATAAAATTTTTAGAATAAGCTTGTCTGAAAGTAAGTCTCTCAGTCATGTCTGACTCTTTGCGACCCCATGGATCATACAGGCCAGAATACTGGAGTATGTAGCCTTTCCCTTCTCCAGGAGATCTTCTCAACCCAGGGATCAAACCCAGGTCTCCTGCACTGCAGGTTGATTCTTTATCAGCTGAGCTCTCAGGGAAGCCCTAAGCTTGTCTATATCTATTTTAAAATTTGTATTTTGGTAAGAATTAAATTTACACATCAATTTGGGTGATTTGATATCTTCACTAGGTTGAGTCTTCCAACTCATGAACACAGTATGTCTCTCCACTAATTTAGATCATCTTTAATTTTTTTCATTATCATTTGTAGCTTTCAGCCCACAAACCCCATATATGGTTTGTTAGATTTACAATTAAGTAGGTAATTTTTTGGAACTATTGTAGTTTTAATTTCAGTGTTCACTGCCAGTATATAGAACTGATACTTGGATGCTTATCCTGTATTTTGAGACCTTCTTGAGCTTGTTTATTAGTTTCAGAAAAAAATTTTGTGAGATTTCTTGGGATTTTCTATATAGACGATTATGTTATCTGTAAATAGGAACAAAGAATATACTTTATATATGATTTCAGTCCTTTACTATTTATTTTTTGGCAGCGCTGCATGCAGAATCTTATTTCTTTGACCAAGAATGGAACCTGTACCCTCTGCAGTGGAAGCATGGAATCTTAACCACTGGACCACCAGGGAAGTCTCAGTTCTTTTACATTGTTTGAGGATTGTATTATGGTCCAGGATACAGTCTAATTTATATGTTCCAAGGGTTCTTGAAAAGACTGTATATTCTGCTTTTGTTAGGTAAATATTCAAGAAGTGTCAATTATATGTGGAGCTTCCCAGGTGGCTCAAATGGTAAAGAATCCACCTACCAGTGCGGGAGCTGCAGTAGACACAGGTTCAATTTCTTGGGTCGGGAAGATTCCCTGGAGGAGGGAATGGCAACCCACTCCAGTAATCTTGCTTGGGAAATCCCGCAGACAAAGGAGCCTGGTGGGCTACAGTTATGGGGTCACAAAGAGTTGGACATGACTGAGCATGCACACATTTAGTTTCATTAGCCTTATACCCTGTTGGATGAAGGCATTGTTGAATTCTTGTACGTACATTATTTTCTGTTTGTCTTAACAGCTGTTGAGAGAGAGAGATGAAGTCTCTAAACATAGTTAGACTTATAAGGAGGTAACACCCCGACAGATCCATTGTGAGTTGAAAATACCGTGTCAGAAATGCATGTAATACATGTAACCTATTGAACATTATAGCTTAGCCTAGCCTGCCTTAACCAGGCTTAGAACACTTACATCACCTACAGTTGTGTACAGCCATCTAACACATAGCCTATTTTATAATAAAGCTTTGACTATCTCATGTGATCCACTGACGACTAATGAAAGTGAAAAACAGACTGGTTGTATGGCCACAGAATGCTTCTAAGAGTATTGGTTGTTTACCCTAGTGATCAGAAGCTCAATACTGCTACTCAGGATCATGAGAACATCCAAACCATGTATTACTGACCCAGGAAAAAAAAATCAAATTCAAAATTTGAAGTACCATTTCTATTGAATATGGATCACTTTTGCACTATCATAAAGTCAAAAACTGTAAGGGGAACCATCGTAAGTTGGGGACCTTCTGTATAACAGTTAGGAACAGTAAAAGTAGTAGTTTTAGTACACAGGATTTAAGCAATATCAAATAGTGTTGGGGAAAGCTATATAAACATATTTGTAAAGAAAGATATAGTAATAATTTTAAACTACATAAATATACGAGATGGTTGTGAAAATATAAATTCAGAACTTAGAAAACCAGACTGTAATTTTATTTCTACTAACTCTATTCAGAAATTATTTTCCTTTTTGCAATGTTTCAATGACAAGGACTTATGGGATTAAGAATTACTTAGTTTTGCATGTATTTAGTTGAGCGTACTTTTCTCATCATAACATCTATAATTTAACAAAATCATGAGCAAGCAATATGTTGATAGTGGCTTTGGAGCATATTATCCTTATGCAACATGATCCCTGATGAATGCCATAACAACTTTTGAGGACTATGCAGGTATATAAAATTTCATCTTTTAAAAAAAATTATTTATTTAGTCACATCTGTGAAGCATGTGGTATCCTAATTCCCCGACTAGGGCTTGAACCTATGGCCCCTGTGTTGGGAGCTTGGAGTCCTAAGCACTTGACCACCAAGGGAGTCCCTATAAAATTGCAGTTATACATTTCCTCTTTGTGTAAATTTTAAATACCATAAACTACTTAGACTGCATTATAGTTTCACGTTAGTATATATGAACTGAGAAAGGAAATATGACCATGCTCATCATAAAGGTCAAGTGTGGATAGGTATGTACCACATACCTGTGGTACAATTGTCCAAACAATGGCAAGGCTGAGGAAATGGTCATAAAAGTTGTGCAGGAGTGATGTTAAGAAGTTGTCATGTGTTTTTTTCCACTGGACATTTCAGGTAAAGAGAAAAACTAAGATGTAGAATTGGTTGTGAAAGATGCGAAACTCAGCTTCTCGTTTAGTGTGGTCACCTCACTTCTGCTTACACTGGTAAAGCTTCTCAAGTTCAATTCAGTATCTTTTCACTGGCTCCTGTGTCTTGCCTTCTGGGGCTTCCCTGGTGGCTCAGTGGTAAAGAATTCGCCTGCCAATGGAGGAGATGTGGGTTCCATCCCTGGGCCAGGAAGATCCCTGGGAGAAGGAAATGGCAACTCACTCTATTATTCTTGCCTGGAGAATCCCATAGACAGAGGAGCCTGGTGGGCTACAGTCCATAGGGTCACAAAGAGTTGGACATGATGGAGTACCTAGCACCATACATTTTGCAAGGAATTTTTTTTTCCTGTTTCGTGTTACTTAACAAAAGCTAAAGGAGCTATATTTAAGATAACACTTTTTTTTTTATTCTGGTAAAATATAACATAAAGCTGACCACTTTAACCATTTTAAAGCATCCAGTTCAATAACATTAAGTAAAGTTACGTCGTTGTGCAACTATCACTACTCTGCATCCACAAATCTCTTTCTTCATCCTAAAATGAACACCTCTTGTCCGAACTTACTAGTGGGAGAGAGAGGTTTGTTGAGGTAGAAAGGAAATTAGAAAGAAAGTATATTCTATATTCTAGTATATTCTATGGCCCTGATAGAAAGAGAGTGTGAGCAGAAGGATGTTGACCATGGTTAACAATCTGCCACCAGGAGTCATGAAGAGCTGTGTAGAGCTGCTGCTGCTGCTGTTGAGTTGCTAAGTCGTGTCCAAGTCTGCAACTCTCTGTCGCCTGCCAGGCTCCTCTGTCCATGGGATTTTCCAGGCAAGAACACTGGAGTGGGTTGCCATTTCCTTTTCCAAGTCATCTGCCCGACCCAGGGATTAAACCTGCATCTCCTGCTTGGCAGGTAGATTCTTCACCACTGGAAATCAGTACTGAATATTCATTGGAAGGACTGATGCTGAAGCTGAAACTCCAATACTTAGGCAACCTGATGTGAAGAACTGACTCATTGGAAGAGACCCTGAAGCTGGGAAAGACTGAAGGTAGGAGGAGAAGAGGACGACAGAGGATGAGATGGTTGGATGGCATCACCAACTCAGTGGACAGAGACGAGCAAGCTCTGGGAGTTGGTGATGGACAGGGAAGCCTGGCATGCTGCAGTCCATGGGGTCGCAAAGAGTCAGACACAATTAAGCAACTGAACTGAATTGAACTGAGATACCTTGGAAGCACAGAAAGTTCATATCTATTCCATGTGGTGCCTGCAGGGGGCTGAGCCATCCAGGATATAAGTAAAACTTACACATCTGATGCCTCAGCTAGGTTACTTCAGATTGCTAGAGGCTGGCTGGAAGGGCTCAACTCAAAGGTCATGGAAAACAGGGGACCTTGGTTCTTGTGTTTGGTTGGATTCCTCAGGTCTTCACTATCTAGTCTTGGGCCCTCACCTCTCTATGTAGTTTCTGCACCTGGTTTCTCCATTAGAGTGGCTGGACCTCTTAGACACTCTTTACCCAGAGCATAAGATCTTCCAAAAATCTGCCACACCTTCCAAATACTTAGGCCCAGAACTGGCACAGTGTCACCTAATAATGCATTTTTTGGTTAAAAAAAAGTCACAATAAGATACAAGGCTATTCCAGATTCAAGGGACAGGACTTCCACAACCAAGAGGCATGGTTTTACAGGCCACCAATGTTAACGATTTACTACACTCAACCTAAAGCCTTTTCCTCCAGCTCTTCCAATTATTCAGTAAACTCTTGCATTAAATATAACAAATACTTTTCTGCTTGAAATACCTAGTGTAATATTCTGTTGGCTGTAACAAAGATCTCTCCTTATGCAATTCCAAACGCAAATATTTTCTCTATGATTAAAGAAAAAGAACCCCA
Source organism: Moschus berezovskii (assembly GCF_049115385.1). Taxonomy (NCBI): domain Eukaryota; kingdom Metazoa; phylum Chordata; class Mammalia; order Artiodactyla; family Moschidae; genus Moschus; species Moschus berezovskii. The sequence continues at coordinate 35,346,052 of NC_142466.1, read as the reverse complement.
TTAACAGTAACGAGTTGATTTCTGTTCTTCTTACCCCTTCATGTAATTATTCAAATTCCAACATAATCCCTGTAGTTTTTCCACAATTATTTTTAGGAGCCCTTGTGGTTTTTCAAATCAGATAATTCCTTCCTAAAAGACCACCAAGCAGCAAGATTAAAGTTGAATTTTATCAACTTTTCAAAGAAAGGTTTTTCTTTTAGTATTTAAAGATGTGTTTGAAAAGATCTGTGATTCATTATATAAATCCAGTATAATGCTGACATTAAAACATATAAAAGCATTTAAAAAACTTAAAGATTTTGCCTTCTACAATGATGTCAGGATTTCCACTCACCAAAGAGTAGTCAGAATAGTCAAAACTGAGTTTCATCCAGGGGGAAGCAACAAACCTTGCCTCTTGAATACAAGTTAAAGGGACCATGGGAAATAACACATAGGTACATTTTAATTTCATTCCACTGGTTTTCTTGTTCAGTATACCAGTTACAGTGCTCACTAAAGATGCAAAAATAGAATTTTGGTTAAAAAAAATAGGAAATTAGAAAAAGATACTTTCTTAATATAAAAATAATTTCTAATCAGTCAAAATCAAAGAGATTAAATGTAAGAATTAGTTCACATTAGTGTCGTGAATAAAAGCTTTTTATCTTTTTAAAAAATTTTTGTTTATTTATTTACTTTTGGCTGTGCTGCGTCTTCACTGCTGCGTGGGCTTTTCTCTTGTTGCAACAGGTGGTACTCCCCAGCTACTGTGTGCAGGCTTAGCTGCCCCGCAGCATGTGGGAGTTTCCCAGACCTGGAATTGAACTGGTGATCCCCGCAATGCAAGGCAAACTCCCAACCACTGGACCACCAGGAAAGCCCTAGCACCTCTTTTATTCAAATTGTCTGAGAATTCTATCCAATGCAGTAAGCTAGGGAACAGAAGTAATCTATAACTACCAAGACCAAGGGCTTCCCTGGTGGCTCGGATGGTAAAGAATCTGCCTGCAATATGGGAAACCTGGTCCGATTCCTGGGTTGGGAAGAGTCCCTGGATAAGGGAAAGGCTACCCAGTCCAGTATTCTAGCCTAGAGAATTCCATGGACAGAGGAGCCTGGCAGGCTACAGCCCATGGAGTCACAGAGTTGGACACAACTGAGCAACTTTCACTCAACTTACTCACCAAGACGAAAGAGAACAAACTATCATTATTTAGAGGTAATTATTACCAAAATATTCCAATAAAATGGCTATTAGAGTTGATTCTAAACTGTTGTAACTGCCTATAATAGGAATACATTCAAAATTAATAATTTTTAAAAAATCATAATAATTATATAAAGGTGAAAATAGGCAAAACTAACTAACCTGTCATGATAGAGCTCAGAATAGTGGTTGAATTTCGAGTAACAGTTGTAACTGGGATGTGGTCCAGTTAGAGAATGTACTGGAGGGAAAATCCCCAAAGCCAAAACTAATCCAAACAGAAACAAACTTTTTAAACCTAGTAATTAATTTAATAAGAATTTATAAAATTATGGGGCAAAAACTATATAAGTTTTACTAAAGGAAATAAAAGAAAATCTAGAATGGAGAAATATATTCCTGGCTGGGTGGATTTAATACCATAAAAATGTCAATTATCTCCCAAGTCATCTAAAAATTTACTCTAATTCCTTGATAAACTGATTGTAAAGTTCACTTGAATGGTTGCCCATGTCATTTAGAGAAAAGGCTGTATACAAACCATTTACCTCCCACTGGCTTTTTTGTTTTTTGAATGTGGGCCATTTTTTAAGTCTTTATTGAATTCATTACGATATTGTTTTTGTTTTATGTTTCGATTTTTTGGTCACGAGGCATTTGGGATCTTAGCTTTTCACCACTGCACTGCCAGGGAAGCTTCCCTCCCTTTAGCTTTTATTCCTTATGTCCAATCTCTGCCATTTGCTCTGCAGCAGCCGCTAGTCAAACTGGCCTCCTTGTTACTTCTCCAACATGCCAGGCAAGTTGCTATCTCAAATCCTTTGCAGTTACTAGTCCCTCTTTCAGAAATGCTCTTTCTCTAAATAGCTGCATGCTTGCTCCTTCACCACCTACAGATCTTTGCTCAAATGTTATCCACTTAGGGGGGCCTTCCCTGATTACCTGATCTAAAATTGGAACACCCGACTTACCCACCTACACCCACATGCGTTTTCTTCCCTACTTCTTTGTCTATTTTTTTTCATAGCACTTATCGTCATCTGGCAGGCTATATATTTGTTTATTGCTTGTATCAACTGTTGATCCCTTCTAACAGAAAACACCCGTGCGCACAGAAAACCCATTGATCAGAAAGTGAAAGTCGCTCAGTTATGTCTAACTCTTTGCGACCCCACGGGCTATACAGTCCATGGAATTTTCCAGGCCAGAATACTGGAATGGGTAGCCTTCCCCTTCTCCAGGGATTGATCAGAAAAGCTGCATTTATTTTACTTTACTTTTGTTTAAGGGAAAACATCACTGTGACAGGGTCTAAGGGGTACCTCAAAATGAAGAAATTAGGGAGAGGCATTAATAGAGATTTAGGACCTGGGCTGAGTGGTTTTAAGGCAGGTCTTGCAAGGTGGGGAACTAGTTGAGATTGAGCAGAGTTTATGATTTAATAACTTCGGATTAGTGGACTCAATGAAGGAAGAATTTTGAAGTGAATCTTGATGAACTAGCAGTTTTGATAAATAAGTTGTTTAGTTCACATTATATTCCCCAACGAGAAACTAATGTTTTTGTTTTGTTACTGTTTCACACAGGGACTCAAGAACTGTGTGGGTTCAAATTTCAGTCTCCTCTTTTATCATTCTCGAGGCTAATCTGGAGGAGCATTATCATTTGTGGATGTAATCAGCTCAGATCTACACCGTATTGGATATGCAATGGTTGAGTATAATTTTTGATAGTAGTTGTTCCAACTACTGCAAGTGTCAGCTTTTCTTGTTTTGTTTATTTGTTTTTTGGTAGAAGATCATCAGTAGGCATAGTGACTGCTCAACTGCCTTAAGATTCTGGAGTTCTAATTTGAACAGGGTGACACAAACAAATGCTAACCTACTTTGAGTAAAGTGTCCAGATGAAACTAATAGCGTAGATTCCATTTCAACTATGAAGAGTTCACAGAACCAGAGATTTGGGTATTAGCCAGATTATTTAGTCTCATGATACTTATTTTTCCAGATATTTTTAGTGATAGTAGAGATCCCAGAGAAATCTGCAGAAATCTAAGTACATCATTACTTCCCTTAGGCAGCGCATGCTTTCCTTCAGGAAGCCAGTACAACATCTGATGACTGTTTTGAACCATTGTTTGTCTCATGAAATTTTTTAGGTAACGAGTTCCACAGTCTTAGACATTTTATCTAGTTTAAATATTTTCTGAACCATAAACATGTAGGATTACTCCTACTTTTCAAGGCTCTTAGCATAAAATGAAAAGTCTTGAGTATGGAACAATATAGTTCCTCAAATCTTCAGTTTTTAAATGCAAATCAAATCTAAGTTTTCTTTTGTTAAATTGTTTAAAGATTTTTTTTTTCTGTGAAGATACTTCTGTGGGCTAAAATGAAACTTGGGTGACCTTGAAATCTACCTTGAAAGCAAGTGTCAATTAACCAAGATAACTTGTCTCTGTTCACCCTGCTGGTAGCAGTCAGCTGCTGCTGCTGCTGCTGCGTCACTTCAGTCGTGTCCGACTCTGTGTGACCCCATAGACGGAAGCCTACCAGGCTCCCCCGTCCCTGGGATTCTCCAGGCAAGAACACTGGAGTGGGTTGCCATTTCCTTCTCCAATGTGTGAAAGTGAAAAGTGAAAGTGAAGTCGCTCAGTCGTGTCCAACCCTTATTGACCCCACGGACTGTAGCCTACCAGGCTCCTCCATCCATGGGATTTTCTAGGCAAGAGTACTGGAGTGGCTTGCCATTGCCTTCAAATTTAGTACCAGTTTAAAGGGAGCAATCAATGTTATATTTTTTGTGATAATATCTCTATGGAGTTGTCAAATGGTATGGTAATGTTTTTCAACATTATATAAGTGTTGGTGTCAGGAAAATATATTTGTAATAAAGAGATCACTAGTTAGTTCTAAAGTGAAAGAGCTTTGGGTTAAGTGCACTAGTGTTCCTTTCTTACAAGATCAATAAAGATAATAGAGTCTTTGAACATATTCCATCTGTTTTAAAATCCTTTCCAAGCTCTATTTCTATTGGTTACAAAGGCTAGCTCCTACAAAAATTTCCTCCTTTAACAAGTTTGTCAAGCTGAAAATTCTGAGAACACAGTCCTCCATAATTGGCCTCACTTCAGATACCAGTCTCTAAGTGTGGTGGTCCCCAGGGTGACCCTCACTTCTGACCAGTTGCCTGCAAATTCAGGGGTTTCCATGACCACTGTCAAGTTTGATAACTCACTAAAAAGACTCAGAGAAGTCAGTTAGAGCCAACTCCCGGAGATTGTGAAGGACAGGGAAGCCTGGCGTGCTGCAGTCCACGGGGTCGCAAAGAAGACATCACTTAGCAACTGAGCAACAACCTCTAGGCTGAGGAGGAATGAGCAATGCAAGAACTGGAGACTAGAAGAAGCGCCTTCTCCCTCCAATTACTTCCCCAAGATTGAGATTCATATCTCTTCAGATTCTTGCTCTTTGGAAGGAAAGCTATGACAAACCTAGACAGTGTATTAAAAAGCAGAGACATTACTTTGCTGACAAAGGTAATCAATACTGAATATTCATGGGAGAGACTGATGCTGAGGCTGATACTTTGGCCACCTGAAGCAAAGAACCAACTCATTGGAAAACACCCTGATGCTGGGAAAGACTGAAGGCAGGAGAAGGGGATGACAGAGGATGAGATGGTTGGACAGCATCATCGACTTAATGGACACGAGTATGAGTAAGCTCAGGAAGATGGTGAAGGACAGGGAAGCCTGTCGTTCTGCAGTCCATGGGGTTGCAAAGAGTAAGACACGACTGAGTGACTGAACAACATACACAGCCAGGCAGGCTGCCAGGGGTGAAGAAACTCAGTAGAGGAGTCTGTAGAAGTGGTTCACCAGTGCTGGAGAGTATAGGCAGCCTGGGTCAATCTGTAGAAGTGGCCAGCTCTTGCCAAAGGATGTAAATTGGTTGGACCTGATCTAAAGTAGCCTCAAGAAGAGAAAGCATAGCCTGAGAATAAAGATAGAGCTCCTCTGTTGGGTTCCTGTGCTGGAAAATGATAATGGAGATCTACAACCTAAAAGAAAAATGTCTTCCTGCCATTGTGGCCATGCAGTGTCACTCCACTGAACCACCATGACATCTCATTTGCTTGTGACAGAGAAATGATGGTGGGGGCCAGCACTAACATCATGAATCGGGGCAAAAAAGTATAGATTTGGAGCACAGCAGTAATATAAAATTGCTAACCTGTGCAATAAAATGTTCTCAGATGCTGAACATTTTTTATACTTTATTTTTATCCTAAATTTAAGACTTCTCATGACAGTTTTAAGTTGATTAAAATTTAGAGATTGTCAAATAAGCCTAATTATTTTTACTATTTTTTTATAGGCTGAGGGATGAAAGGAGTGGTATATTAGTGAGTTAATGCATCTACTTACATAAGATAAAAGTAGAATTTCTGGATGTTCATAAACTTCATCAATAATCAGATGAAAGTGAATTCAAAGAACATTAGAACAATGGCATATCACTTTTTGCTTATCAGATTGGAAAAGTTTCAATACTGCAAAAATATCTACTGCTGGCAAGGGCAAAATGAAGTAGATACTCTCACACACTGTTGATATTTCTCTCAATTGATAATCTTCCTGAAAAGTAATCTGTTACTATGCATAAAAAATTAAAGTACAGCTATCAAATGTTGTCTCCTTAAAAGCTCATCATAAAAAATGTGATGTTTATTAGATTTACTGCAGTAAATCTACCTTGAATGAGCCTTAGTAGTGACTCAAAAAATTAGGGCCAGTTATTTTTAGGGTTTTAGGGCTTGGGCTGAATCCTTTTTGGCAGGGAAATGTTTGGGATTGGGCAGAGTTTATGAGTCTTAGATTGGTGGGCACAGCAAAGCAATGGTTTTGAATCCTTTGTAAGCAATCAGTTTAGGAAGTTTATAGTTTTATCTTCCAGGAAAAATTATTCGCTAGAGCAAGCAACCACATTATTTTTGTTTGGTCTCAGAATTGTCTAACAAACGTACAGGAAAAGTATGTCTAGTTCAACTATTATTTAACATAGGGACAGGTAATTATGTTGATTTCGGTTTTCAATGCTTATCTTTTCATCCATCAGTTGCTATTCTAGTTTATACTATGACTTTAAAAAGACAAATAGGCAAAGTATACGTATGGCGACAGTGTTTTATTTTTTAAAAAAAGAAACAAAGCAGAAACAACCTAAGTGATAGGACAAATAAATTATGACCCTTCATAAAATGGATTATAATACGGCCATTAAAAAGGTATATTTTTTATATTAACATAGAAATTTATCAAAGCTCACTGGGTCAGGAAGAATCCCTGGAGGCACAGCAACTTACTCCAGTATTCTTGCCTGGAGAAATCCCATGGACGGAGGAGCCTGGTGGGTCACAAAGAGTCTTCAGCATGCATGCCTGTGTCAAAGCTATATTGTTAAGTAAAAAAAAAAAATCATCTCTTGACCAATCAATAGCAGTGATGTGCTACAGCTGCCTCCTGCAGGACATTTGAGAGCCTAATGTACATATTTCTTCTGAACTCGTAGTCAGATACTGCGTGTTGGTTGCTTGAAATTAGACACAGTGGCAGTATTTAGCACATCCATCAAGGAAATCAGCACACCACTGGCTTCAGAAAACATGACTAGCACAGACTTGAATTCTCAGACCATTAATCATTTAGGTCAGAAGAAAGTCCAGGAAGAGGTCAGCACTTAAGTAGTGTCATGGAGTATCAAGGTTCTTTATATTCTCCCCTCAGTAGGTGTGCATTTACATTTCATCATACAGAACTGGTCACACAGCCACCCCTAGCTACCAGTGAGCTCTGGAGAACCAGTAGCTGACAGGAGGAAACAGGCTACTGTGATCAGAGCATTCATCTCTTGGAGTTCTACCTGTTACTGCTGCAGACAGATTGAGGTTTTCAGCAAGAATGGGGTAGGATATGGAAAAGCAGCTAATAGTGTCTGCTACTAGTGTGTGTGCACATTGTGTGAATATAAAAATAAATGAATAAACAAATAAACATGCCTTCTTTTAAGATATATTTGTTTATGCATCAAAGGGCTTCCCAGGTGGTACTAATGGTAAAGAATCCGCCTGTCAATGCAGGAGATGCAAGAAACTTGGGTTTGATCCCTGGTTCAGGATGATCCCCTGGAGGAAGAAATGGCAACCCACTCCAGTATTCTTGCCTGGAAAATTCCATGGACAGAGGAGCCTGGTAGGCTATAGCCCATGGGGTTGCAAAAAGTCAGACACGACTGTGTGACTGAGCACACACACACACACACACACACTTTTATGCATCAAAATGTTATATTTTTTAATAGAAATATAATACATTGCTAACAGCTTTTAAATCTAGAGGGGGAAGATAGGACTTTGGGGAAACTTTTTAAAAAATTTATTTTTGGCCATGCCCGCAGCATGTTGGATCTTAGTTCCCCAACCAGGCATCAAACCAGCGCCTCTTGTATTGGAAGCTCCGAGGTTTCATGCTGGACTGTCAGGGAAGTCCCTGAAACTTGTACTTTTAAAATTGCCCCGATTTATGTGACCATGTATTTATTATAAAGAACAAAGGATAAAGATGGATGCTTTTTTGAAAAAAATTAGAATACATGTGAAACCCCTTAGCATAGTGCTTGGCACATGTTTAATAAATAATGTGATCAGGGTTTAAACCTTTTATATTAGCCTATACGTTTACAAACTTTTAATATAAGTCCATGTCTACCTCTTACTCCATTTATTTGTGTTTTCTGTTGCTAATGTGAATGAGACGGAAGATTTATTGTGAATTAGAAGGCAAAGTTGGAAAGGCAGGTAGTGACAAGGATAAGTGCCCTTGATTGATGGAGGAAAAGTTTGGGTTTTTTCCAGTAAGGACTGAGGAACCATTAGAAGAATTAATGAAGAGGGTAAGTAACGTAGTCAGTGTTATGCTTCAGAAGGACCATTTCCATTGTGGCACACAGTATGGGGACGGAAAGAGCGAAAAACTAGAGCTACCAAGGGCAACAATTAAGTTAGGCCTTGCAGTTCTAAGAACTGACAGCAAAGCAGCATAATAATCAAGCACCTGGTGTCTGAACCTTCTGGGAGAGGTTACTGAAGGGTCAAAAGGATGTGGCTTATCTGGTGCTTAAAAAGCCCTGAGGCTCACATGTACACAATCAGCTCCTAACACTCCTTAGTGTCAGAAAGGTGTATATGAGCCCTTAGGCCTACTTTTCATTTTTTTCTATTTTTTGGTCCTCTCCTCTCAAGTTTCCAGGTTCAAAAATGCCCTAGATGCTAGCTGTCAACTTGTGAAAATGTTGAGAATTTTCATAGAAGGATATGGATGATTTGTGTTAGCCACAGAAAGGTCCTGACTTACAAGTGTCTGGATATGAAACAATAAAAACACAATAAAATAAATGAAGATGATTAGTAGGAGGCATAGAAAGACCACAGGAGACAGAAAAAAAGTAAGTAGGATTTAGTAATTCTCAGATGAAGGGATTGAGAGCCTGAGAGAGAACAAAGATTCTCTAAACTTTTTTTCATTTGGGTGTCTAAGAGATTGTGTGCATAAGTGCTCAGTAGCTCAAGTGTCCGACTCTTTGTGACTCTATGGACTGTAGCCCGCCAGGCTCTTCTATCCATGGGATTCTCCAGGCAAGACTACTGGAGTGGGTTGCCATTTTCTTCTCCAGGGGATCTTCCTGACCCATGAATGGAACCTATGTTTCCTGCATTGTTAGATGAATTCTTTACCACTGAACCACCTGGGAAGCCCATCTAAGAAGTGAAAAGTTTCATAAATAGGTAGAGGAGTGGTTTGTGAGGCTCCAGTGAGAAAGAGAATTCAGTTTTAGATATACTAAATTTGATACTGACAGACATTAAAGTGGCACTGTTCAAATGAGAGTTAAAAATTCAAGACCAGAGCTCAGATTATGATATTATGATATGTGAGGTGGACATAAAAAACTGAAAGTTGTGGAGTCAGAGTTCACACTTGCAGGAATGGATGATATCACCAAGGAAGCTAATATGGTAAACCATGAAGGTTGAGGGCAGAAACTGAAAAAATATCCTCTTAAGGGGCAAGAAGGGGAAAACTGTTTCCTGTGCCGCAGCAAAAGGGCCAGAAGGCTGCCTGAACTCTTGAGTCTCACCTATGCTAGAGAGAAATCTGAGCGATCAATGTGTCAACGAAATAAAGGAGCCTGGCATTTAGTAATGATGTCATTATTGACTATAGAAGCTATTTTGGTAGAGCAAGGGTGGCGGATCAAATGATATCTCAAAAGAAAGACTGAGATGACTATTGTGACTGGAGGATAAAAGAAAAGTGGGCTAGATAGCATCTTTCCCTACACCTTTCCTAAGTAGCAGCATGTTAGGTAAACAAGAGACAACTCAGAATTGACCTTGTAATTACTAGAAACACACAGAAAATCTCCAAGTATTTGTTAACAGTCTGATTTGCATGCATGTGTGCTTGGTTGTGTCCAACTCTTTTGTGACCCCATGGACTGTAGCCCACCGGGCTTCTCTGTCCATGGAATTTTCCAGGCAAAAATACTGGAGTGGGTTGCCATTTCATCCTCCAGGGGATCTTCCTGACCTAGAGATCGAACCCAAGTCTCCTGCATCTCCTGCACTGGGAGGTGGATTCTTTATGACTGAGACACCTAGGAAGCCCCAACAGTCTGATTTACTGTGCTGTTATTAGAACTTTCTGCTCAGCATCCTTCATTAGCTCTGTTGCTTGGTAAACTAAATATGACCTAGAAGGCCCTCTGTGATCTCCAGCATGACATCTTACTCCTCACACACCCCCAACCCCAAGATCACACACACACAGCTTTGTTCAGTTTTCCAAATGCCTCATGCTGTTTCTTTGTCCTGATGTTTGTAACTTCCATGTCTCCCAATTCCTTCTAACTTGTTGAATCTATAACCATCTTCCCAGATCGAACTTAAAACTCTCTATAAAGCTTTTCTGGTTGTTCAGGGTTGACATTAACAGTGGAAAAGACCTTGATGCTGGAAATAATTGAGGGCAGGAGGAGAAGGGGGCGACAGAGGGATGAGATGGTTGGATGGCATCACCAACTCAATGGACATGAGTCTGAGCAAACTCTAAGAGACGGTGAAGGACAGGGAATCCTGGCATGCTGCATTCATGGGGTCACAGACAGACACGACTTAGGGACTGAACGACAACAACAGTGGTACCTTTGGCATTTCTTGTTGTACAATATTAACTTCTGTTATTTTGCCAGAACAAAAAAATTATAAATATTTAAAACTTGTAAAAAAAATAGGCCCTAATATCTAGTTTGTTGTAACTTCCAATTTCCTTTCTCCATGTTACAGTGGGCTATTTTTTTCCTTTCCATAAACTATCCTCTTTCTGCCTAGACTATTAAGCGAGATGTGCCTCCTTTCTTAATCTAAATGACTAAATTCAGGCCAATTAAAGTTTCAGTGCTACACGAATCGGGGAGGGCTTAATCTCAATTTGTATTTGCATTTATGACCGTTGGTTCTTCTGGGGAAGAGGGAGACGGAAAGACGGCCCCTGTCACACCTGGTTTCAAGTTGATTACAATCGACACTGGACTATTTTAGCATAAAAGGCTCGATTTGTATTAAACACCTTTTTGGGAAAAGGAGGTAGTGGTGCTGAAGATAAAATCCTTTATCAAAACCCCGACAGTGTGCATTGTTCTTTAGGGAATAGGCTTTCAAAAGCCAAAGAACAAAAGAGCATTTGATTTTCCAATCTCCCTGAGGCGTTAGCGGCTTCCAGGAGAAATCTAAGTATAAATTATCAACGAAGAAAACGTGTGTTGTGTGTGTGTTGCGGGGTTGGGTTGGGGGCGCAGGAAGAGGAGGAGGGCAGGAAAGGGAGCTGGAGCACGCACTAAGGTTCCGAGGACTTTTTCGTGAGGTACCCGTTTATGTAATATTGATAGTTAGAGGCGCTGCAAAGGCAGCAGCGCACTGACCCGCACTTTCCGGCCCCGTTTACCACCACAAGCTGGGATACAATGGGGATGGGAGGAGGGGACTAGAAGCGCCCGGCAGTTGGGAGCTGTCTAAACAGCGGGAAAACAGCCACTGCTGCAGAAGCCGAGCCCAGAGAATTTGCCCCTGGCTCCGGCTCCGGACTATGGACCCCGAAGGCGGGCAGTGATACTAAGGATCAGCAGGGGAGCTAGCGTGAATATGGAGCACCTGGCATTCGACTTCTTAAGAATTTTATTCAGTAGGCGGGCTTCTGAGCTAGGGCTTAGGAACCGGCCTTTTCAGCCAGCTCTCTGGGGATTCTAGGACTGTGACCCGGGAACCTCAGGGCGCGGGACCCAGCGTCCTCACGCGCGGAAAGGACGCGCCAGGAGCGGCGCCGCGCGCGACGGTAGCGCGCCGCTCCCCAGCAACAGCGCATGCGCCGCTTGCCTTCCAGCGAGGCCGCGCAGCTCTGCGGGCCCGGATCTTCCAATCCGAGCCCGGCGTTCTCCGAGTGCGTATCCTGGAGCTGCGGGCTGCGGGAGGCGGGAGGAGGGAGGAAAGGGGCGGGGCGGGGCTAGGGGCCCCCAGAAAGTCTGCGGAGGTCTGGAGAGAAGTCTAGGCTCCGGAAGTGGCCGTTGTAAACAGTCTCTCGGGGGCTGGTCTCCCTTCGTTCCCCGCTGTGCTATTCGTTTCCCCTCCCCGGGTCCTAGAGTCCGTCGGGTTCCAACAGTTTTTGCTCCCGTGATCGGCCCGCGCCTCTTTCTGCCTTTGAGATTTGAAGCTGCCCCAGGGGCCGTGGGTGTGCAGTTTGGATCCCGGGAGCCCCCTGAGGTAACCATCAGAGGTGGGAGTTTGGAGGAGAAAGACTGGGGCTGGGAGGTGTTGAGAGGAACGGTTATGGGGGGGCTGCAGTTAAGGTTATGGGGGACCTTGAGTTAGTTTGAGGCTGTTCTGTCAATGGGGAATCGCCTCCAGTTCCCTGGGCTGGGCCTTTCCGCCCACCTGGAGGAAGATGCTTCTGGATCATCCTAGCCAAAGACCGCTGCCTCAGTACACAGAGGACTGGGTAGGGTCCAGAGGGCAGGACTCAGAGGGCCTGGACTTGGAACTTCTTAAGTTTACAACTCCAGATTGCTGGGCGCTTTCCCTCTCAAGAATCAGTAAGTCCTTCGAGGACAAGAACCAGATCACTTTCATCCCTTTTAATAAAAATGCCAGCCACACACTAGACACTCTGTAAATGTTTGATAAATGAAAGAATGAGTTGTGCTGGGCTGTCTTCTGTAGCTTCTACTTCATGACTCTTAAGAGAAAAGAGAGCTCTGAGTTGCTCCGTGGCTGTACGATTTCTGCAGAAGTGGAGTTTCCTTTTGACTGTTCTTTATTCCATGTGATATTTATCCTAGGCAATTCCACTCCCCTTCCCCCCGCCCCCGTTTTAAGCAGATCGCCAATGATAACCACTTACATTTACTTGAGAACCAATTTCAGTTGGTGTCCAAATATTTTTGAACACATTACACATTGATGTTTTATTTAGTCTTTTCATAATCTTGAAGGAGAGAACCTACCATTTTTTGTTACTTGTTTTATTGAACAGTTAGTGTCTAGTAACAAGTGGAAAGCAGAAAAGGAACTTGGTTTCCCATGAAATGAAGAGGAAACAAAGGCAGTGTGCAACCTTCTACAAGGAAAGATGAAAGCGGTGATTTTAGTTTGGAGCTTTCTGTTTCAGTTCTAGTGGAGACTTTTATTAGCTGTGTGACCTCAGGCGAATCACCTAAGCTCCCTGGGCACTAAAAAGCCCTATCTGTCAGATAAGAAGGATAGACTGGATCTCTGAAGTCTCATTTAATCCTAAAATACTTTGATTGCCTCAACCCATTTATCTTGGTTTTGTTTTGATGAAAGAACCGAACATCTTTTTTAAAAGGTGAAATATATGTTTGCTAATAGACACCCACACTACAGATGTGGTTAGTATTGAAGACAGCACTGTGTTGTGAAAGATAATGGATTTAGGAGTCAGCCACAATATGAACTTGAATTCTAACCCTCCCACTGGATATCTTTATACACATGTTACTCAACCTCTCCAAGTTTCAGTGTTCTCATCTGTATCTGTAGGGTATTAGGAAGATTCACTGAGCTCCAATATGCTTAACGTAGTGTCTGGCTTGCAGGAAGTGCTCAATAATAGTTTTCATCTTTTCATTCTCCCTGCCCCTCCCCTTTCCCCTGATACGTGCAGACACACAGAGAGAGATCAGTGCATTCTGGATGACCTACAGAAGGACTCAGATGTGAGATAGCAAAACTTCTTACCATCAGTAGCTCTGAAATCTAAAGCAGAATTGTCTTTTTGGCTGGTGCTTACTCTAAGTATGTCCAGACCATTGATCCCTTGTCCTCAATTGCCCCATTAACTATTTCTAAAAAACTTCTTGACGAATGGTGTACATTAACATCCCTTTATCTGTTTTGGGGCTTCTCTTGTGGCTCAGCTGGTAAAGAATCCGCCTGCAATGCGGGAGACCTGGGTTCAATCCCTGGGTTGGGAAGATCCCCTGGAGAAGGGAAAGGCTGCCCACTCCAGTATTCTCGCTTAGAGAATTTGGTGGACTGTGTAGTCCATGTTTCGCAAAGAGTCGGACATAGTGACTTTCACTTTCTTTCATCAGTTTTAGTGGGAATAGTGAGAATAAACCAACTTCACTACCAAGAGAACATAAAAGATATCAACACATTAAAATAAAGTGATTTAAACTTTGCCTTTATCCATCACTGCCGAGTGGGTGCCCTGCTTTTGGCCCAACTCTGTGGAAATCCCTTCTGGATTGAGGAATTCACTGGACGTCTGGGTCATCTTTTATTAAGACCCTGACATGTAGTTTGGATGTGGGGAAGAATGATCTGTGTTTAAGAACTCGGCAGTACGGAGCAGGAGTGCTTCCCTGACATGTGAGGGACGTCACGGGGTGAGCCGTGTATTGAAGGTTAATGGCAAAGGTACATAGCAAAGCTCTGGAGATAGCCAATTTGGATTTGAATCCTTACTCTGTCACTTACTAGAGATGTGACTTTGGACAAGGGACTGAGTATCTTTAAGCCCCAGTTTCCCAGGGTATAAAATGGGGATATTAACAGTATCTTCCCCTTGGGGTTGATGTAGAGTGAAATGATATCATCTAAGTGTGATACCTGGAGAAGGGATGTTTGTGTGTGCACAGTAGGAATGATGATGGAAGGGTGTGGTTTTGGGGTATCAATTTGTTCATACATAATGGAATTATACGATATGTGTCCTTTGTGTCTGGCTTCTTTCACTTAACATAATGTTTTCCGCACTCAGCCATGTTGTGGCATATATTGGTACTTCATTCCTTTTTATGGTTGAATAATATTTCATGTTTGTTTCTATATTGGCGAACTGATGGATATTTGGGTTTTTACCTCTTGGCTGTTTATGAACAATGCTGCTATGAACATTTGTGTACAACTTTTTGCTGAAGTCCAGAGTTATCTTAGATTATGTCTTGGTGTTAATTGTGCTGGGTTCGTGTTCTCCGATATGCAGCTTATTTTTTGGAACTGTGGATTAGAATCATTTTATATTTAAGAAAAGTTTTCTTGAATTACAGTTTTTAGTGTTTGTTCTGTTTCCCTTGCTTTATCGCTTATTCAGGGACTTCTGTTATTTCCATGTTGGTTATTCTTAGCCTGTTTTCAGTATATTTTCACATTCTCTTGAATCATTTTGGTCTTTTTCTTAAATTTTTGTTTAAAATTTTTACTTCTATTTCATTTTGTATGTCCTTTAAGAGTTTTTTTTTTTTTTGGATCATGTTTATTTACTCTTGTTCCCTCTAGTCTTCACTGCAGAATTTTTTTTTTAATCTTTCTAATCTTTGTCTGATCTTATGTCTGATGTTTTCTAATTCTGATTCCTATTCTTTCATGCCTTATACCATTTTGTTAATGTCTTGTAGCTCATCTTTTTCAATATTTACTTTTATTTATTTGACTGTGCCGGGTCTCAGTTTGGGCCCATGAAATCGTTGATCTTTGTTGCAGCAGCATGTGGAATCTTAGTTGCGGCATGTGAGATCTTAGTTGCGGTTTGTGGGATCTAGTTCCTGATCAGGGGTCCAACCCAGGCCCCCTGCATTGGGAGCACGGAGTCTTAGCCACTGGACCACCAGGGAAGTCCCCCTTGTAACTTATTTTGAAATAGTAAGTTATGATTTTAATCTGATTTGTGGACTTGTGTTTCTGTCATTCTTTCATTTTCAGGAGTCCATTCCGTTCCTTACTCTATTTCTCCTCATATTTGTATGAAATTTGAGCACTCTGCTTTTCTGTTGCTGAGTTTTATGACAGGTTAGTCTTCCTGAATTTTGAGCAAGGTACAGGAAAGCTTTTCAGAATTCACAAAACCCTGTCATTTTTTTGTTGTGAGTGCTTGGTACTGAGATTTTCTGGCCCTGTTTCCTCCTACAGTTTGGTCTGAGCTATCTCTTTACTTTGTCTTTATTTCCCCTGATTCTGTTGTCTACTGATTCTCATTAATGTGGGCCCCTGTTCAGGAAGGGCACCTTGGCAGGTCAGTAATGAGTGTGAGGCTGAATGGTACCAACCCTTCAAGACTCTCTTACCACATGTCTGTTTCATGTGTCAGTTTCAGCCCTTGCTCTCAGATTTTCCTGCCATGCTTTCCATTAACTATCTGTTTTGGGGGTTCTTTTGGGGGGGTCTTATTATTTCCCTCTGCTTTCTTCCGTACGGACACTTCCACCTCCATGTGGGTTTTGTGGTTGTTGCTGCTTTGCCCTTATTCATTTGTATTTTGTAATTCTTTTTATTGTAAACATTGTCCATGATTTCTAGTTTTTCTATCTTATTTAGATAGGATTTTTACAAACTCTGCTATGTAAATTCACTAGGAAATTAACCTATGAAAAAAGGAAGAGACATACACACATAGGTGGGGTTGATGTCAGAATCCATTTTGTACTTTACATATTAACTCTTTTTCTTTTCTTTTTTCTTTTTAACTCTGCAAATGTGTTTTCAAGCTTGTTATCTGTATTCATTTTCTATTGTTGTGTAACAAGTTACCGCAAACTTAAAACAGCCCTGATTTATTATTTCTCGGTTTCTGTAGGTTAGGAATCTGGGCACTGCGTAGGTGGGCCCTCTGTTCAGAATTTCACCAAGTTGCAATCAAGGTGCTGCTGGCAGTGTTCTCATGTGGAACCTTGACCTCAAAGAATTTGCTACCCTTTTCATTCAAGTTGTTGGCAGAATGTCTTTTTTTTTGGCTATGCTATGCAGCTTGCAGAATCGGCTTGCGGAATCTTGGTTCCCTGACCAGGGGTCAAACCTGTGCTCCCTACAGTGAGAGCGCAGGGTCCTGAGCACTGGATCTCCAGGGAATTGCCCAGAATGTGTTTCCTGTTGGCATCTGTATGATCGAGGGATCTGGCTTTTTACTGCCTTTGGGGAGGGTGCCTGCCGTTCCCTGTCAGCTGGCCCTCTGCATCGGCAGTTCACAGTGTGACAGTGTGCTGGGGGTTATCTGTCACTTCATCAGCTAGGACGGAGTCATACAGAACAAAGTAATCATGGGAGTGCAGCCTGTCACCTTCACCATGTTCTCTTGCTTAGAAGCAAGTCTCAGGTTCTGCCCAGTAAAGGGGAGGGTATTATACTAGAGAGAAACCCATGGGACAGAGATCATGGGAAACCATCTGCCTGTTATGCTGTCTGTATCAGTGATCTGGAAATCAATGAAACTTGCGTCTGAGTAGGGAAGACCCTTTCTCTGTAGATGACCGTTCAGGTTTGAAGATGTTAGATACCAAAATAAGGCAGTGAAAAATGGTGGTTCTCATCAGTTTAGCTTTATTGAAACAATTATATTAAAGTTTGGTTAACTACCTTTGCCCACATTTCTGTGCCCAAGATCAAAACAAAGTCAAAAGCACAGACTTTATTAAGGCTCTAAGTATGTAAATTCTTTTCCTGTGAGGTAAATAGAGGTTCTGTTTGTGTCACATAAGTTTGTACATGTGGTGTGTATGTGTATTTAATTCTTTTCACAAAAATAGAAAAAATATATATGTACTTTTGAGCCTTGGACATTACTCTTAAGTATAAAAGAGTCCCTTCCTTCTAAGTTCTAACTCTTTTACTTCATTCTGAAGGCAGATTCTTTGGAGTCTGAACTTTGAGGGCATGGTGGTAAGGTGAAAAGATTTTGAGACTCAGTATCAGAAGAGCTTGATTCTTCGATGTCCTCTACTGAGTAGAGCTGACTGGCTATAGGCAAGTCATTTAAACATCTCTGAATCAGATGCATTTCTGTAATTGAAATGAGGATAATAAACCTCAGGTAAGACAATTACAATTTACCTGTATCAACAGTGACCTTGTAGAATGAGCCTGGGCTTAGAGCTATATAGTTAGATAGTAATGAGTTGGAATTTTGGTCCTGTAACTATGTGACTTTTGACAAATTACTTCTAATATCTGTCTTAGATTTTTCTTTTAAAAAATGGGATAATCTTTATATTGCGGTGGTGTAAGGATCAGCGTTCTATAGCTCTGTGTATAAAGTACCAAGCACAGTGCTTACTGCACTAGGTGTTCAATAAATTAATGATAGTGATGTTTGTCTCCCACTGTTCCCAAACGTAGTATTTAGGAGGAATAAAATAAAGTGCAATTTTCCCCCTCATCTTAGTAAACATTCCATCTTCTTTGTCCTAGGTCAAGCTATACTGCATCAGCCGTGTGAATCAGTGTTTTGAAGATCCCCTAGTGTTTGGTTCTAGGAACCATTAGTCCTGTTCTTAGTACTGTGTTTGGGTCTACATCTCAGTTGGCTTATTTGAGTCCTTCTTTCAGTGATCTCTCTTAGGGGTGTTTATTGCGAGTAGGGACAGATCAGGTTAGATTTTGGTGGGGGGAGGTCTTCTAGCTATCCTTGGACACCTACAATTTTACTAAATAATTCTTCTATTTTTCCTTCATGATGGTGTGTGTGCCTTGGCGGATCATTTATCATTCAAGTAATTATCATTCAATGACCTGGCCTCTTGTATTAATTTTTTAGCCATATAATTTTTAAATATGTCCATTATAAAGCAAAGCAGAAAAGAATGAAACTATTTAAAAACTAAGGCCAGATTTTTGCCTTATCAGGTACACACTGGGTTATTGGTACAAAATATCTTTTAAGTGTCCATCAATAGATGAATGGATAAAGAAAACGTTTTATATATATATATATTTTTTCCTTTTGTGTGTGTGTATATATATAAATCACTCATTGTCTCGGGACTCACATAAGTAACTACTATTATATGGTTTACTTCAACAGACTTCAGTCATGTAACCTGTAAACCACAGACATCTTGGACAGTTTAAATCATCAGTAACGAAGTATATCATTAAGCAACAGTGGGGTATTTTGAAAGAGTTGGAAGATTTGTCATGAATTCGAACACTTCGAGTAATACCCCTGGTGATATTCAGAGGTAAGTCTACTACTTGAGGAATGCTTTTGGTTGCAGGGACCATGGAGAAGTAAGTGGTTGGAGTGGCTGATTGTAAGAATTCTCATGAGATGGTAAGGGAAATGGAAATTTCATGGGACTGGAGGAGCAGGGGTGATGCCTGGTAAAAATCAGACCTGGGACTGAAGACTTTATGTGGCTCTTTGTGCTCCTTTGTTAACTCAGTGCACAAAAGTCAAGTGTCTCTACTTTCTGTGGTCCCTAGAAACTTGCTTATTCTTTTCCACTTCTTTAAATCTTTTCTTCTGCTTATTCACTATTACTTGGCTTGCCATAATATGTGTTGCTCTGTTTTTCTCTTACTTCCTCATCGTCCCGACTGGTTCATCCCTCTAGTTAACTAAAGCATTTTGTTGGTTTTAGCTCCTGTTGCTAACTGCTTCTTTATTTGGAGTTTACATTCTAATAATTGCTGTTGCTCACCTGTTTTTGTACCATTCATATCTGCCTTTGAGTGAGTTGCCTGCCTTTGGTTTATTCATTTCTCATGTGTATAATATAAAAACTCTTAAGTCTGTAATATAGAATGGAGCCATTTTGGAGAGTGCAACTCAAAACCTGGTTTACAAAGAAATAAGTACAGAAATTGAAAATTAGTGTTTAGAAACTTGTATAATCATATTACAGAGTAATTTTCTGTATGTTGAATCTGATAATACATGCCTTAAGTTTGAATTTTATCTGTTTTTAAATTTTCTTTTTTAGTTTTCCCTTTTAAATATATTTTACAGAAGCAACGGGGAGTGGAGTAGGGATAGTAATTGCTCACATTTAGAGAAGTCATTTTGCGCACCTTTTCAGCAGGAATGTGTATGGGTGGGGCAAGTATGGTGGCTTACACGTACTTTGCTTTATAAATAGGATTTGCTATATAAACGTTTTCTACCTGTCTTCAGGAGCTACCTTAAATTCTTTCTGGAGCAAGATAGAGAATAAATGAGTAAAATATTAACATTTCTCTTTGTTCAAATTTTATCTCAAGAATTCTTTCTTTTACCAAATGTTTCAAGGGTTGAGTGAGGTCTCATCAGTTAGTTCTCCACCACTGTAGTGAAGATGGTTCAGATACTGCTAAACAGGGTATCTTTAAGGTTTCCTTCTTGCTCTAATAGCTGATTTTATATATGCACATAGATATGTATATTTTAATACATATTTTAATGCTGATAATGCATATATTTTTAGAATTATTGAAA
The DNA here is from genome assembly GCF_049115385.1 of Moschus berezovskii. Lineage (NCBI taxonomy): Eukaryota > Metazoa > Chordata > Mammalia > Artiodactyla > Moschidae > Moschus > Moschus berezovskii. The sequence continues at coordinate 35,326,040 of NC_142466.1, read as the reverse complement.
AAAACAAGTGAAACAATGAAACTGCTTATAATCTTACCACTTAAGAGTTAACACTGATAGTATTTTGGTTTATATCTGCACAGAATTTTTCTTTTGAACATACACATATATTTATAAATACATATTTTAAAAATTAGAATAATATTTATAATATTTAGTATCTTGCTTTTTCGATATTTGGGGGACCAGCTTGCCAAATTAATATACATGTATCATAATTTTTAATAAGTACGTTACTCTTCAGAATTCTAGAATTTGGACCAATGAAGTTATTTAAACTCTGCTATTTACCACTGATCTACTTTCTGTTTCTGTAGATTTGCATTTTTTGAATAATTCATATAAATGGGATCATACAATGTGAGATCATTTGTGTCTGTCTTCTTTCATTAGGCATGTTCTTTGGATTTATCATGCCATAACATGTGTCAGTACTTTGTTTCTTCTTATTGCTGAATATTCCATTTTATGGTTATGTACATTTTGTTTAACCATCCCTCAGTTGATGGACATTTGGATTGTTTCCACAGTTTGCCTATTATAAATAATGCTGCTGTGAGCACTTGTGTACAAGTCTTTGCGTGGAAATATTATTTCATTTCTCTTGGGTAGATTCTTAGGAACACTGTTACTTCCATCATATAGTAAATTGATGTTAACATTTTTAAGAAACTGCCAAATTGCATTCTGAAGTGACTGAACTATACTACATTTCTACCAGCAATGTATAAGGGTTTTAGTTTCTCCACATCCTCACCAGCACTTGTTATTTTCTGATTTTTTGATTATAGCCAATCTAGTGAAAGTGATATGTCATGGCAATTTTATTTTTATTTTCCTAAAGAGCAATGATGTTGAACATCTTTGCACATGCATTTTTTGGCCATTTGTGTATCTTCATTGGTGAAAAGCCTATTGAGATTGTTTGCCCAATTTAAAATTTTTGTCTTTTTGTTACTGAGCTTTAATAGTTCTTTACATATTCTGGATACAAGTCTTGTATCAGGTATATACTTTGCTAATATTTTTTTTCCCATTTGTTGGCTTGAATTCATTTTCTTAATAATGTCTTTTGAAGTGTAAGAGTTACTAATTTTTATAAAGTTCAATTCTTTTTCTTTATGGATTGTGCTTTTGGCTTCATATCTAAGAAATCTTTGCCCAACTTAAGGTCATGATGATTTTTCTCCTATGTTTCCTAGAATTTTTATAATTTTAGTTCTTTTTTTTTTTTTTTTTAATTTTAGTTCTTATACTTAAGTCTGGGCTCCATTTTAAGTTACTTAAAAAAAAAAGATATTTATTTACTTGGCTGCATCAGGGTTTAGTTGCAGCATGTGGGATCTTCACTGAGTCATGTGGAATTTTTCCTTGCGGTGCGTGGACTCTCTAGCTGTGGCCTGCAGGCTCAGTAGTTGTGCTCAGGCTTAGTTGCTCAGTGGAAGGTGGTGTCTTTAGTTCCCTGACAAGGGATGGATCCTTTATCCCCTGCATTACCGGTGGATTCTTAACCGCTGGACTACCAGGGAAGTCCCTGAATTACTTTTCAATGTATAGTGTGAGGTAAGGGTCTAAATTTATCATTCTGCTTGTGGATATCAGTTGTTTCAGTACTATTTGTCTCTCCCATCGGGAAGCTTCTTTAAGCCTCTTATCCTTCTCCATTAGAGGGCAGACAGACTGAAAACCACCATCACAGAAAACTAACTAACCTAATCACATGGACCGCAGCCTTGTTTAACCCAATGAAACTATGAGCCATGTTGTGTAGGGCCACCCAAGATGGATGGGTCATGGTGGAGAGTTCTGACAAAATGTGGCCCACTGGAGAAGGGAATGGCAAACCCTTCTTTCCTTTTCCCACAAAAAAGAAATGCAAAAAAGCAAAATGGCTGTCTGAGGAGGCCTTACAAATAGCTGTGAAAAGAAAAGAAGCAAAAAGCAAAGGAGAAAAGGAAAGATATACCCGTTTGAATGCAGAGATCCAAAGAATAGCATGGAGAGATAAGAAAGCCTTCTTCAGTGATCAGTGCAAAGAAATAGAGGGAAACAATAGAATGGGAAAGACTAGAGATCTCTTCAAGAAAATGAGAGATACCATGGGAACGTTTCATGCAAAGATGGGCTCGATAAAGGACAGAAATGGTATGGACCTAACAGAAGCAGAAGATATTTAGAAGAGGTGGCAAGAATACACAGAAGAACTGTATGAAAAAGATCTTCACGACCCAGATAATCACGATGGTGTGATCACTCACCTAGAGCCAGACATCCTACAATGTGAAGTCAGGTGGACGTTAGAAAGCATCACTACGAACAAAGCTTTCGTTCTTTTTTTTTTTTCAGTGTAAAGATTCCATGTTCATTTGGTTTTGGTTTAGTAAGTCTAAAAACCTAATGCTTACCGAATAATCACAATAGTTAAAATAGTTGTCATATTTAAGAAAGCAATTGTAAATGGCTCCCACAGAGATCATATCATAGGCTTGTGTACACATTGTGCCTCACACCAGCAGGTTTACTCTGTATGGGCCTTGTTCTGAAAGCTGTTTTTTAAACAGCTATATTTTTAAAGACAAATTATCCATGAATTAGAATGATAGTACGGTTTTTAAAATCTACAGATAAAAGGTCTCATAAAAAATATGGAGTTTTTGCACAGAAAACCATTTTTATATATTTTTATTTTTTAAATTAATTTTTACTATAGTTGTGGGGCTTCCCATGTGACACTAGTGGTAAAGAACATGCCTGCCAATGCAGGAGACATAAAAGAGACACAGGTTCAATCCCTGGGTTGGGAAGATCCTCTGGAAAAGGAAATGGCTACCCACTCCAGTATTCTTGCCTGGAGAATCCCATGGGCAAAGGAGCCTGGTGGGCTACAATCCATAGAGTTGAAAAGAGTCGGACACGACTAAAGCGACTTAACATGCACACAGAGTATAGTTGCTTTCAGCTTGTCAGTTTCTACAAAAAATAGAAGCTACTGGGATTTTGGTAGGGAATATATTGAATCCATATTCAGTTTGAAGAAAGTGACCACCTTAAAATACTCGTCTTCAAATATATGAGTGTGATGTGGAAAGACTTCATTTATTTAGTTCTTCAATTTATTTCAGCAATAATTTCTACTTTTCAATGTAGAAGAGTTACACATCTTTTGTTAAATTTAATCCTGTCTATTTTTTGATGCTATTATAAGTGGAATTATGTTTTAAATTTCTTTTTTGGATTATTTATTGCTAGTGTTTAGAAATGTGATTGGTTTATGTCTATTATTATATTCTGTGACTTTGCTGAAATTGTTTTTTGTTCCAGTCTTTTTGCTTCTTTATGAATTTCTTAGGATAATCTTGAAGGATCATGTCCTTTGTAATTACATACAGTTTTACCTCTTCCCTTCCAGTATTTGTGCCTTTTATTTTATTTTTTTCTTTTTCTTTCCTCGTTGCGCTGTCTATAAGCTCCAACACAGTCTTGAATAAAAATACTAGACATCTTAGTTTTGTTCCCAGACTTAGGAGAAATTTTCGGTTTTTAAACTTTCACCATTAAGTTTGATGCTACTTTTTGGCAGGTTTTCATTCAGGCCCTTTCACAGATTGATAAAATTTTCTGGTATTCCCAGTTTGTTGAGAGTTTTTTTTTTAATCATAAATGGGTGCTGGATTTTGTACATCTATTGAGATACGTAGTTTTTGTCCTTTGTTTTAGTAAAATGGTATGTTACATCAATTGAGTTTCAGACATTATGTGAATTTTCTACTTTGGGGATAAATGCCAGTTAGTCATGTTGTAATTTAATTCTTTTATGATGTTGCTGGATTTGGTTTGCTGATGTTTTGTTGAGGATTTTTTGTATTTCTCTTCATGAAAGATATTGGTCTCTTACCCTTTCTCTCTCGTGATGTCTGTCTCAGACTCAGAATGATTTTGAGAAACGTTTTGCCCACTTCTAATGTGAGGATTGGTATTATTTCTTCTTTAAAGTTTGGTAGGGTTTACTCGTGAAGCAATCTAGACTTGACTTATGGTTAGATTTGAAATATATTAATTTAATGCTATAAGTCTGTTGTGATTTACATTTCTTTTTGAGATAGTTTTAGTAATTACTATCTTTTTAGGAATTTGTCCATTTGATTTAAATTGTCTAATTTGTTAGCATGAAGTTGTTCATGTTACTCATTATAATCCTTCTAGGTTGGTAGTTCCATTCCCACTTTCATTCTTTGTTTTTATACTTTGAGTTTCTTCTCTTTTTTCTTTGTCTAGCTAACTAAAAGTTTATTAAGTTTATTGACCTTTTTAAAGAACCAAATTTTGGTTTCATTGATTCTTTATTATTTTAGTCTTATATTAAAAAACTTAAATTCCATTTTTGTTTTTCTTGTTCAGTCGCTAACTTGTGTCCAGCTCTTTGTAACCCCATGGACTGCAGCATGCCAGGCTCCTCTGTCCTCCACTCTCTCCCAGTTCTCTGGGAGAGAATTCATGTCTATTCAGTCAGTGATGCTATCTAACCATTTCATCCTCTGCTGCCCCCTTCTACATTTACCTTCAATCTTCCCAGCATCAGGGTCTTTTCCAATGAATTGGTTCTTTGCATCAGGTGGCCAGAGTATTGGAGCTTCAGCTTCAGCATCCATCCTTCTGATGAATATTCAGGGTTGATTACCTTTAGGATTGACTGGTATGATCTCCTTGCAGTCCAAAGGACTCTGAAGAGTCTTCTCCAGCACCACAATTTAAAAATATCAGTTCTTCAGAACCCAGCCTTCTTTTTGGTCCAACTGTTATATCCGAACGTGACTACCGAGAAAGCCATAGCTTTGACTATACATACTTTTGTTGGCAAAGTGGTGTCTCTGATGTCTAGGTTTGTCAAAGCTTTGCTTCCATGGAATAAGGGTCTTTTAATTTTGTGACTGCAGTCACCTTCCGCAGTGATTTTGGAGCCCTGCAAAATGAAATCTGTCTCTGTTTCGACTTTTTTCCCATCTATTTGCTGTGATTTGCGATGAAGTGACGGAGAAGGCAATGGCAACCCACTCTAGTACTCTTGTCTGGAAAATCCCATGGGTGGAGGAGCCTGGTAGGCTGCAGTCCATGGGGTCGTGAAGAGTTGGACACAACTGAGCGACTTCACTTTCACTTTTCACTTTCATGCATTGGAGAAGGAAATGGCAGCCCACTCCAGTGTTCTTGCCTGGAGAATCCCAGGGACGGGGAGCCTGGTGGGCTGCCGTCTGTGGGGTCGCACAGAGTCGGACACGACTGAAGTGACTTAGCAGCAGCAGCAGCTATGAAGTGATGGGACCAGATGCTATGATCTTTGTTTTTTGAATGTTGAGTTTTAAGCCAGGTTTTTCATCCTACTCTTTTACCTTCCATCAAGAGGCTCTTTGGTTGCTCTTCACTTTCTGCTGTTAGAGTGGTGTCACCTGTATATCTGAGGTTGTTTGTATCTCTCTTGTCAATCTTGATTCCAGCTTGTGCTTCTTCCAGCCCAGCATTCCCCATGATGTACTCTGCATATAAGTTAAATAAGCAAGGTGACAATATACAGCCTTGACGTAATCCTTTCCCAAGTTTGAACCAGTCTGTTGTTCCATGTCCAGTTCTGACTGTCGCTTCTTGTCCTGCATACAGGTTTCTCAGGAGGCAAGTAAAGTGGTCTGGTATTCTCAACACTTTAAGAATTTTCCAGTTTTTTGTGATTCACACAGTCAAAGGCTTTAGTGTAGTCAGTGAAGCAAAAGTAGATGTTTTTTGGAATCATTTGCTTTTCCTATGATCTGGTGGATATTGGCAATTTGATCTCTGGTTCTTCTGCCTTTTGTTTTCCACAGTGGTAGATATAATGGTCATCTGAGTTAAATTCACTCATTCCTGTCCATTTCAGTTCATGGATTCCTAAGAGGTCAATGTTCACTCTTGCCGTCTCCTGTTTGATCATGTCTAACTTACCTTGATTCAAGGACCTAACCCTCCAGGTGCCTATGCAGTATTGTTCTTTACAGCATTGGACTTTACTTTCACCACCAGACACACAACTGAACCTTATTTTCTGCTTTGGCCCAGCTATTTAATTTTCTCTGGAGCTATTAGTAATTGTCCTCTGTTCTTCTCCAGAGGACATAATATACACCTTCTGACCTGGGTGGCTCATCTTCTAGTGACATATTTTTTGCCTTTTTATACTTTTCATGCAGTTCTCGTGGCAAGAATACTGGAGTGGGTTGCCATTTCCTCCTCTAGTGGACCACGTTTTTTCTGAACTCTTCACTATGACCAGTTTGTCTTGGGTAGCCTGCATGGCATGGCTCATGGTTTCGAGTTACACAAGCCCCTTTGTCTTGACAAGGCTGTGACCTGTGAAGTGGTTAAAATTGCATATGAACAGTATTAAAAGATTAATTGTTCTATAAGGCTTTCTTACTGCTGTTAGGAAAAATAGCAGTACTTATTACCTTGAGACAAATAACTTTCTTTATCCCTAGAAATAATCATTTTCAACTTTCTGAGATGCTTTTTTAAAATCCATGTTTCTTCAATAAAATTTTTTATATTGCTATTTGATTTTCCATGTTTAGCCATTATCTGCTGACTTTCTGCTATAGAAGTTCATAATTTAGTTTTCATGTTTGCCTCTCTTTTTTATTCTCTCTTCATTTAGTGGTATATAATCTTGGTTAGATTAGTTATTCAATGTTGATATTATTATTTAATTATAACAAATTTCCAGTAGAGCCATGTAGTAGTGTTTTGTGGCAATTTTTCTCTCTTATACATCTTGTTTTCCTTGAATTTAATAGTTTTCTCATTTATTGTTTATTTGACTTAATTGCCACATACTTATGAATTCAGCTTCATTCTCCTGCTAAGTTTTATAAATCTCTCAATATATTATTCACATAATTGATATATTCTGTTATTTTCTGTTCTCATGTTCTTAAATCACTCCTGGAGGTGTTGGCCAGTTCAGTTGGGACAGTCTCCCACAGTTCTCACTGGGTGCCTTCTTCCATCCTCCTGTTCAGTTGCTAAGTCATGTCCAGCTCTTTGTTACCCCATTAACTGTAGCACTCCAGGCTTTCCTGTCCTTCACAATCTCCCAGAGTTTGCTCAGATTCATGTCCATTGAGTCAGTGGTGCTATCCAACCATCTTATCCTCTGCTGCTCCCTTCTTTTGCCCTCAATCTTTCCCAGCATTAAGGTCTTTTCCAATGAGTCGGCTCTTCGCATCGGGTGGCTAAAGTATTGGAGCTTCAGCTTTAGCATTAGTCCTTCCAGTGAGTATTCAGGGTTGATTTCCTTTAGGATTGACTGGTGTCTTTGCTGTCCAAGGGACTCTCAAGAGTCCCTATCTTAGACATCCCTTTGCTGTTTTCTTGTCTTGAATACCCTACTGCTGGAATCCCATGTCTTTTTTTCAGTGTGGGTTTTATTTTGGTGAAACACGTCTCCAATATCCCCTTGAGAAAATTAATTGTATGTAAATGGTTTGATGTCTTACAGAACTGAAATAGTCTTTCTCATACTCTTGGCTTTGAATGGTACTTGTTGGGCATAAAATTCTAAAGTGGAAATTATTTTTGCTTGGATTTTTTTCAGTCATCTTGGATATTTTTCTTTTATTTAGTTAGTTTTTTGTTTGTTACCTTGTGTTTTTGATTTCCAAGAGCTCTTTTTTTTTTGTTCTATGAATATTTCATGTAAAATTGCATCTAGTTTTTGTTCTATGGATTTTTTATCTCTTCCTGTTTTTCTTAGCATTTTAATGTTAGGGGTTTTTCCTTTCTCGCTGTCTAAAGTTATTTTTCCCTGGAATAATCTTTGACTTCTTCCCTGCCCCATGTGGTCTCTGTCTTTCTTGTTAAATGCTGCTTAATTTCTGGTGATCCTTGTCTGTCTGTTCATATTTAGAAGCAGAGGCCTACAAAGATGATAGGAAGCTCTGTGAGCGAGGTATTCTCTGTCAGCTGATCTGGTTAAGCTGTTTGGTTGGAAAACCTCTAGCGTTATCCTCTCTAGGTCTTTTTTGCCTGCTGGTTAGATTCTCCAGGGAAGATCCTTCCAGTCACTGTTTTGGTTGCCAGTGTTCTGGTAGATAATAAATATTAGAAGGTTGTGGATGTTAATTTATTATATATCTTTTTACTTGAATGTCTTGTTTTTGGTGTGGAACACTTAACCACGTTTGTATCTGATATCCTGAGGTGTTCTGTTTTATCCTCTCCAGGGAATAAACCCCTAGTGTTCTGCCAGAGTGGGGAAGAAATCAATACCCAGTGTGTGGTGTGTAGGGTAGAGGATCTGAGGTGCTCATTATTTCTTTGGGAGACTTTCAACTAATTCTTCTGTTTTCTGCTCTACTTTTACCCCCATTTGAAAAGATGTTGCCAGTGAAGTGAGCTTTTTGGTCTCTGGTGTAAATCCGGTTGCCTTCCTTGGCTTTGAATTCAGGTTGCTTATGTCAGTCAATCAACACTTATGCACCTACATTCCAACTTCCAATATTTCATATCTCATCTCCTTTTGAGTTTATATCTCTAAATTCTCTTTGGTGTTATTTTGGTTAAAATTTTAATTTTGGGAAAAAAGTAGAGTGCTTTAGTTTTTCACTTTAAAGCCTGAATCTGTATTCTTTTATACTTTTTGTAGTATGTGATTTATTTGCATAATTTAAACATGTTAATTAAAAGAGTAGTAAGGAAAGAACTCAGTCTTCTCTAAAACTTGTCAGCTTGTGGTAGGATGAGATAACCTTTAATCACCTGTCTTGAACAGTGTGGTGGTTTCCCAGTGGACAGTGATTTTGTTTATATCCTGCTTTGCATTTCTGTCGTAGCTTTTGCAATCAATATCTTTTACTGGCACATTTCTTTTGGGCAAGGACCATAACATGTTCCCTGTTTTTTGAGAAATGAGTTATCAGATATACCAGAAGTGCCTGAAATTTACTTAATAAGAATTATATTTTCTTTTGATAGGTTGAAGAATGCCTCATCTGATATAAAACAAATGGTTAAAAGTGAAACAGACTTGGATATTACTGCTGATCTCAGAAAGAAACTCCATCGGGCTAAAAAAGAAAAATTAGAAATAACAACTAAACACAATGCAGAGGTAGAATTTATTTTCTTCTTATAAAATGTTGAAAGTAGAGTTTGATTATTTTAGATTCATTTCACAGAAACTCCTTGTTTCAACATTTATCACTATAACATTCTCGTGCTTAAAAAGGAAATAAATATAACATGATATTTTAAATATGGTGGAATTGTTTTGGAGTGTTAAAATAGAAATTTAATGAACTTTTGTATTTATTTGTATGTTGTCTTAATTTTATTTTAATTAGCAACACATTTGATCAAAAGTGTTAATTGATATATGTGATTGGTGAGCAAGGGATATTTATAAATTAGACGTTTTGGAAATCTTAATGTAGGTTCCTTATGGTCTCAGTTGCAGAACAGTCTCTTAAATTTGAGTATGGACTTTTTAATCATGGTGTAATTCATGAATTACTGTAGTTTCTTTTTTGATTATATCATTATATCTTTTATTTTATTAGCATGTGTGTATATAAATACATGTATTTCATATGTATATGCATATATTCCAAAGACAGTAGTTACTTTTTACTCTAGGATAATTCATGAATTATATGTGTATGTCTCTTCTGTCTGTTGTCTTTTTTCTCTGTTTTCTTCTTTGTCTTTGTTTAACTCTTACTCATTCTTAAAGCTCAGCTTAGGTAGCCTGATGTAGTGAAAAAAATATCGAATTACAGAGACCTGGACTCATTCTTGGTCCTTCCATTTACAAGGTATGCTGCCTTCAGCAAGTTATTTATCTTGTACATCATTGGTTTCTCCTTGTGAAACACTGGTCCTAAAGGGTTGTTGAGATAATTAGGTGAAACAGAACTTGTGAAGTGCCTGTGAACAGTAATACTAGTTGTAATTTATTGACAGTCAAGCGTAAACTGTGTATTTTCCTTCTGTTTTTGTTAAATTCCGATGCTGTTCTGTCAGAACACCTTTTAAAGCCTTCTAAAGGTGAAAATAATTACTCTTATCTCTGCTCTTCCATAATATGTTGTTATAGATATTTTAGAACTAGAACATTTATTTCATACTTACCTAATCTTCTTTAGTCCTTAAGCTTCCTGAGAGCTGAAGGCAGTGACCATGCTTTTTCTCTCTACCTCCTGAGTTGCTTATTGGCACACAGTAGGTCCTCAGTAATTGTGTGTTGAATAAATGTTTTTTTCAGCTTATCTAAGGAACGATGGTTTATGATTAAAATGACAAGTGATCAGTATGTAACTGTTTTATTTGTATTTTTAATGGCAGTTGAGATAATTTTAAATAATTGAAGTAGTAATTGCTTTTATTTATGTTGTATTATTGCATACTGAATATCAAGTTGTATTTGTTAAATGGGTGCTAATTATTCATAATCTCCAAAACTTATTTTTTAAAACCAAACATATATTTTACTTGAGAATATTAGTATTATGATAATCATTCATCCATTAAATATGTTCTTTCACATACATTTATAGTTATCACATTTCTCTTAGCAGAACATACATTTACTGTCTTTTATATGATCAAAATAGTTTGAATTACATGTTCACATTAAATAGATAGGAAATTATCTTATGGAAGAAAGGGAACTTTCTCAAAATAGGTAGTTATGATTGGTTCAGCTCCAATTACTATACATTCTTATTGTTTCAATTATTTGTTTAGATGATTTTACATATATATTAATTTTTTTAGCCGTATGATTTCTAAATGTGTCCATTATAAAGCAAGGCAGAGAGGAATGAAACCATCTAAAAATTAAGGCCAGATATTTGCCTTATCAGGTACTCCTGATACTAACACACTGGGTGATTGCCATAAAATATCTTTAAAATCTAAGTGTCCATCAATAGTTGAATGGATAAAGAAAATGTTTGTATATACATGCACACACAATACATATATTTAATGGAATATTACTCAGCCATAAAAAGAGTGACATCTTGTCATTTGTGACAGCATAGATGGACCTTGGGGGCATTATGGTAAGTGAAATAAGTCAGACAGAGAATGGCAAACACTGAATGATATCATTTATGCATTCATGCTAGGTTGCTTCAGTCGTGTCTGACTCTTTGTAACCCTATGGACTGTAGCCTGCCAGGCTCCTCTGTCCTTGAGATTCTCTAGGCAAGAATACTGGAGTGGGTTGCCATTTCCTCCTCCAGGGGATCTTCCCAACCCAAGGATTGAACCTGCATCTCCTGAGTCTCCTGCATCAGCAGGCATATTCTTTACCATTAGAGCCACCTGGGAAGCTCAATATCATTTATGGGTAGAATTTAAAAATTAAAAAAAAAACCAAGTTCACAGAACAGAGAACCCATCTCAAAACTATTTCTGGCATTAAGAGTAATACTACTTGATGTCCAAATGGAATTGATTACACAAGTACCAGAGGAGATAAAAAGACAAATGGCGTCACCGACTCGATGGACATGAGTTTGAGTGAACTCCGGGAGTTGGTGATGGAGGGAGGCCTGGCATGCTGTGATTCATGGTGTCACAAAGAGTCGGACACGACTGAGCGACTGAACTGAACTGAACTGAAGACGACCCAGAAGGCCGTAACATTAGGAAGCCACTTCTACTCCTAAGGTTGAAAATATTAGGGCCATGGATGGAGGGCCTATCCAGAAGTGTTCGCAAGCACAAGGAAGAGATGCTACTCAGGATAGAATGAGAGAGGGACAGATGCCCTGGCTTCTCCTTTTCCTGTCCTCAGGTACAGCACAGTGCCTCTTATTGACTCAGACTCTTGAGAAGCCATGGTCAAGTCATCATGGCATGTGTTGTTCCTGGAATACAGAGCAGTGTGGAGAAGGATAGGGGTGGAGTGGGTCTGAGGACAAACAGGTAAATGACTGGCATAACTGGAAATGCCCAGATATTAACAGCTTTATTCCTGTGCAGGGAGGGATGGGGTGATTCTGAAATTAATGGAGTTATCTTGAATGGGTAATTAAGGTTTTATTTTTTTCTTTAACTGACTATATTAAAAGATAATTGTAGATTCTTATTTTGTGAGTTTAAGTGTGCTGAATTTGTTATTTTTATAACATTTTTAAGATGAAAATTATTTTTTATATGTTAGAGTGTAACTCCTTCTATGTTCTACATATTAACAGCTACATAGCTACTTAACGGTAATTTCTGATGTTGCCCTTTAGAAATTCTTTTTGTCTTTTCTTCTTTCTTGGTAATTGAACCATTATTTCTAGCCTGATGTAGTAGCTCTGTGCTTTTCTTTATGATAGCATTCTTATCCGCCATTTTTTTCTCTCCTTCCAGCAATAAGTAATTTTGATTTTCTTTGAACTATCATAATATTTTTACCTCTTTTGTAAAACCAATCCCTTATGCCTTTCTATAACATTTCATTACTTGTGATCAAGAGCTCTATAATGTTTGTTTTTATACTTTCAATGTAGTTGAAATATAGCAAGTATTTAGTATCATTTAATGAACCTTTGTTTAGATTACAGAATTTAAGAGTGGGAAGGGACTTTATAAGTCATCTGGCTCAAACTCTCGCAAATAGTAGATAAATTAGATATTTGTTTATTAAAACCCCTGAGGAATTGGTACTTTTATTACTTTATGCTCTATCAGTAATATCATAATCAGGAGAAAGAATATAGATGATATTTATCAATATTTATCAGAGTAAATATTTATAAAATATTTAGCTTCTTGATTTCAATTATGGATTAGAAGGGAAGGAGAGAATGAATTTTTAAACGCTTACTATATGTCATGCCTTTTTTCATATTTCTTTTTTTTTATATGACTATTTGTGATTAAAACCTGTTGATTTCTCTTTATTTTGGATAAGTTCATATAAGAATTTTTTTATTTTAATTTTTGTTCTCCAGTGGATTCTCTAGAATAAGATAATTAATCAATGTTATTTGGTAGTAAGTTTAGTGCTTCTTTTCCAGTCTTTTAGGAAGTATCAATGTGTAAATTCTTGTCTTATAAATATTACAGAAACAAATTTCTGTGTTAATTTAAGTGTTTGAGTACACGGTCTCATAATGTTGGAGACATGTTTTAATATTGGTTCATGATATCAGAAATCTGCTTTTAGCTGGCAAGCTATGAGAGCCAGATTGCCAAGCTACGATCTGAGGTTGAAAAAGGAGAGGCATTGCGACAAAGTCTGGAGTACGACCTGGCTGTTGCTAGAAAGGAAGCTGGACTCGGAAGACGGGCTGCTGAAGAAAGGCTAGCTGAAGCACACAGGATACAAGAAAAACTCTGTGGTAAAACTATTTCTGTTTCTTTCCATGTTTAGGGTTGTAATGTCATTGTATATCATTGCTCTCTGTTGTGTATGGATTCCATATAAGAGCAGAGGTATGACTGACTTTGGATAGATAGATAGACTTTGCTGTTGTGTGTGTGCTTTCTGGCAATTATGTGAACATTCATTTATTTGACATTAGCGTTTTTGTATATGTATAGAAAGAGGTTCAAAATTCTGTTAATCACTTTGTAGAGCACTTGTTCCATGAATAATCAGTAGAATCAAATAGAGATTTAAAAAAGAATTACGGGCTTCCTGTTCCATGTAATCTGAAACAGAATCTCTAGCCTCAGAGAATCTATATGTTCAAGAAGCATTGCAGCTGATTTGTTGATTAGCCAGGTTTAGGAACCAGAGTATAATATATGTAAAGAAATGTGCCTAGCTATGTGTATGACTTGTAACCAGCACCTGGGTCATAGAATGGAAAATTATCAAAGTCTTACTGCTATCCTGATTTTTAATAGCAGGATATTAATTAATTTTGCCTCCTTTTTGTACTTTATATGAAAACAGTCATATAGTATCTACTCTTTCGTGTCTGGCTGCTTTCCCTCGACACTGTGTTCATGAGTTCATCCCTATTGTCATATGAACTTAATATTGATGTTTAATACTATATAGTGTGAACATACCACACATTCATCCATTTTTGTTGACAGTGGTAGTGGGTAGTGTTTAGTTTTTGGTTATTAAGAATGGTGTTTCCCTGAACATTCTTGTACTCAGTTGATTTTAATGAAGAGAACACTGAAAATGAATTCAGAAAATTTAGATTTAGGTCCTGATTCTGCCACATACTGATACTTGAAACTAAATTGTTTTAAAAATGAAATGAGAAAACAACAGTGCTTTGTTAATTGCATGGACTCAACAAGTGTCAAAGTTATAGTATTATAAAGCTTACGATCCTTAGTCTTGGTCTGGCCATTGGTCAAAGATAGTTTTGATTACCTTTGACATTTAATTACTACACTACTGTCTGAAACTTAGGATTATAAGACTTGAAAGGCACCAGATGTACAAGTTAATGACTTCTATTTAATTATGAAGAAATTGAAGTCCAGGAAAGATGGAAAGTAACTTGCCCAAAGTCAGATGATTTCAACAGACATTTTGCAGAGGAAGATAGAATTCCAGTAATCATATGAAAAATGTTTCCCCTCACTTGTCATCAGGGAAATGCACATTAAAATCACACTAACTGTCACTGCATAGACATCAGATGGCTTCAGTTGAAATGACTGTCAATACCAAATATGTTCAGATATAGAGCAACTGGGACTCTTTCTTATATTTTGTTAGTGAGAAAGTGAAATGGTACAACTACTTTAGGAAAAAACTTGGCAATTTCTTTTAAAATAAGCTTATTATTTTCTCCAATGACCCATAAATTTCACTCTTTGGTGTTTTCTCTGAGAAACATTTGTCCACAAAAGACTTGTATAAGAATTTCATAACAGCTGTACATTCAATAATGTGAATGAATCTCAAGAATATTATGCTGAGTGAAATTTTACGCAGAAGACGACTTCCTGTATGATTCTGTTATATGAAATTCTAGGACAGAAAAAACTATTTGTTGCTGAAAAAAATCAGAACAATGGTTACCTCTAGGATGGGTTGGTAGGGGGGACTGACTCGAAAAAGGTAGGGGGAAATTTTCGGATTGAAGGAAATGTTCTTTATTTTGATAAGGGTTTGGGTTACATTAGTGTATGCACTTATCAAATCTCTTTGAATGGTACACTTAAGATTTATCAGTTTCACTATATTTTACTTGCAAAATAATTGAATTATATATTTTAATTCTAATTATTTTTATGAATGCTCAGTTATTCAGGAGTGAAATGTACTTTTATTTGCATCTTGTTTTGAAATGTATAAGAACTATGATGATCTGATGGATGGAGAAAATGAATGCATGCATGGATAGATGTGTGGATGAATGTGTAAAGAATGTACATGTGGCAAAATGTTAACCATCACAGAATCTAGTCTGAAGTTTATAGGTGTTCATTGTACAATTCTCTATTACTCTAAATTTTATTTTTGAACATTTTTGTGATAAAATATTGAGGGTGGAGTAGAAAAAAAACCTAATGAATTATGGGATATTAAAAGAGGTAATCTCATAATGATTGAGAGAGGAGACAAGACGAGAGAGAAAACATTGGAAGTTGGAAAACAAGTGGATGAGGGATAACTGACTTAGCAGACTTAAGATGTCAGAATCCTAAGCCAAGAAATAGGAAAAGCTGGCAGACAACTTGTTAGGTGGTCAAAGGCTTATGAACTTGAAGCTTGGAATTCCTTTGGAATTAGGAATTGGAATAGCCCCAGTTAAATAAAGGAGGTTAGTTAAAAGCTATTTGCTCTAGAAGCACATATGTTCTTAGATGCCCTTCCCAAGAGCTTTCTGTTCTGGGATTTCTCCCACTTTCTAGTGTAAATCGAGGGCTTAATATCTGGAGATGATAAATACAGGGTTTCCAGATTGGCAAAACCAGGAAAATAACATACTACTACTGAATACTGAGGATCTATTGCTTCTAGATTCTTTTCTCTATTGACTTTCCCAAAAGTGAGCCTTGAGATTACTACACTCCGTGTGGGAACTTGGAAGACTCTTCCATGGGTCATCTGACCAAACTAAGAGAAAAACCTAGTGACAGTGATGTAGGGAGTTTCCTTCCCACATTTATCAGACCACGGTTTTCAACTTCTGTCCTCAAGCTCAGAATGTAGTAGTTATGTGAGTGTATAAAAGATGTGCCACCCTTATAGTTATGCTTAATTGGGAGCAGCAGTAGCAACCAAGAATTAGCAGATACTTGGGGAAATCCTCTAAAATGGAGTGAAAAGAATTAATCTGGAAGAATCAAAAACACTGCAAGGAGAAGATTTAACAAATAAGCATCATTAATATCCTCACAGCTGAAAAAGAATGTTCCATCCATGGTATAAGAACTGGGGGATATAAGGAAAATAAAAGCCTCTTAGAAATTAAAAATATGAAGTCAGAAATGAAAAATGGCAACAAAAGCACTGGAAGATGAAGGTGGAAAAAAATTCCCCAAATTAGAGTGGAGACAAAGGTAGAAAGATAAAAGAGAAAAGGGAAAAAACTTTGAGGACAATCTGAATAGTGGATGATCTTGAAAAGATAAGAGAGAAAGCAGAAAGGGATAAATGATCAATGAAATTACTTAGAAAGAAAACACCTCAGAACTGAAAGATATGAGTTACCAGATTGAAAGGGCCCACTGAATATTTACCACAGTGGAAGAAAATAGACCCACGTGAAGGCATAGCATTATGAAATTCCAGAAAATAAAGACGAAGTAAAGAACCTAAAGCTTTCAGAGAGAAAAGAAAAGGAAAGGAAAGAAAAATAAGCCATTTTCTAAGGAACAGGAATCAAAATGGCCTTAAACTTACTTGCGATCAGTTCAGTTCAGTTCAGTCGCACAGTTGTGTCCGACTCTCCGCGACCCCATGAATCACAGCACGCCAGGCCTCCCTGTCCATCACCAACTCCCGGAGTACACTCAAAATCATGTCCACAAAGTCGGTGATGCCATCCAGCCATCTCATTCTCCGTCGTCCCCTTCTCCTCCCGCCCCCAACCTTTCCCAGCATCAGAGTCTTTTCCAGTGAGTCAACTCGTTGCATGAGGTGGCCAAAGTATTGGAGTTTCAGCTTTAGCATCAGTCCTTCCAATGAACACCCAGGATTGATCTCCTTCAGAATGGACAGGTTGGATCTCCTTGCAGTGCAAGGGACTCTCAAGAGTCTTCTCCAGCACCACAGTTCAAAAGCATCAATTCTTCGGTGATCAGCTTTCTTCACAGTCCAACTCTCACATCCATACATGACCACGGGAAAAACCATAGCCTTGACTAGACGGACCTTGGTTGGCAAAGTAATGTCTCTGCTTTTTAATATACTATCAAGGTTAGTCATAATTTTCCTTCCAAGGAGTAAGCGTCTTTTAATTTCATGGCTGCAATCAGCATCTGCAGTGATTTTGGAGCCCAAAAGAATAAAGTCTGACACTGTTTCCACTGTTTTTCCATCTATTTCCCATGAAGTGATGGGACCAGATTCCATGATCTTTGTTTTCTGAATGTTGAGCTTCAAGCCAACCTTTTCACTCTCCTCTTTCACTTTCATCAAGAGACTTTTTAGTTCTTCTTCACTTTCTGCCATAAGGGTAGTGTCATCTGCATATCTGAGGTTATTGATATTTCTCCCAGCAATCTTGATTCCAGCTTGTGCTTCTTCCAGCCCGGCGTTCCTCATGATGTACTCTGCATATAAGTTAAATAAGCAAGGTGACAATATACAGCCTTGACGTACTCCTTTTCCTATTTGGAAGCAGTCTGTTGTTCCATGTCCAGTTCTGACTGTTGCTTCCTGACCTGCATACAGGCTTCTCAAGAGGCAGGTCAGGTGGTCTGGTATTCCCATCTCTTTCAGAATGTTCCACAGTTTATTGTGATCCACACACTCAAAGGCTTTGGCATAGTCAATGAAGCAGAAATAGATGTTTTTCTGGAACTCTCTTGCTTTCTCCATGATCCAGCGGATGTTGGCAATTTGATCTCTGGTGCCTCTGCCTTTCCTAAAACCTGCTTGAACATCTGGGAGTTCACTGTTCACATATTGCTGAAGCCTGGCTTGGAGAATTTTGAGCATGACTTTACTAGCATGTGAGATGAGTGCAATTGTGCGGTAGTTTGAGCATTCTTTGGCATTGCCTTTCTTTGGGATT
Source organism: Moschus berezovskii (assembly GCF_049115385.1). Classification (NCBI taxonomy): domain Eukaryota; kingdom Metazoa; phylum Chordata; class Mammalia; order Artiodactyla; family Moschidae; genus Moschus; species Moschus berezovskii. The sequence continues at coordinate 35,307,852 of NC_142466.1, read as the reverse complement.
GGAATGAAGACTGACCTTTTCCAGTCCTGTGGCCACTGCTGAGTTTTCCAAATTTGCTGGCATATTGAGTGCAGCACTTTCACAGCATCATCTTTCAGGATTTGAAATAGCTCAACTGGAATTCCATCACCTCCACTGGTTTTGTTCATAGTGATGCTTTCTAAGGCCCACTTGACTTCACATTCCAAGATGTCTGGCTCTAGGTCAGTGATCACATTATCGTGACTATCTTGGTCGTGAAGATCTTTTTTGTACAGTTCTTCTGTGTATTCTTGCCACCTCTTCTTAATATCTTCTGCTTCTGTTAGGTCCATACCATTTCTGTCCTTTATTGAGCCTATCTTTGCATGAAATGTTCCCTTGGAATCTCTAATTTTCTTGAAGAGATCAATACAGAATGCTAAATGATACAATATTATCTTGTAACTGAATGGGAGGGAGACTTTTTGTACCTTTTAAATAACTTTTGTATTTTGAACCCTTTGAATACATGATCCATTTAAAACACAAATATAATTAGAAATAATACTACAAATAGTGTTTTTTTTTTTTCTTTTGGTTTGTTTAACAAGTATAGTTCAGTTCAGTTGCTCAGTTGTGTCCAACTCTTTGCGACCCCATGGACTGCAGCAGACCAGGCTTCCCTGTCCATCACCGGTACTCCCATGTTATCTTTACAGCAACTTAACTAGGAGACACTTTATTCCCACTGAGTGTTAGAGAGTCAGAGAGGTTTAATCAGGTGGTAGGTGGTGAAGACAGACCTGGAAGCCTTTCATTACTTCTTTTCTAGATGCTGAAACAGAACAGCAGCCATAGTGAGTTGGGAAGTGATAGTTATTGTTGAATTAATACTAGGATGGGAAGTTGAGCCTAACTTTAGGGGAGCGAAGAGTTCTAGTTTTAAGGTTCACAACCTCAATTTTGTGATGGTCTTAAGTATGAGATGTGCCACAAGTATTGTTTGCCAAGTCAAAACTAAAAATTCATAACCTATCAAGTCTTTTAAAAAAAAGTATCCTGGTTTTTTTTTTACTGCCTTTTTTTTTTTTTAACATTTACTTTCTTGAATAGGAGAAAAAACATTTGAGTTGCAGCTGGTACACCTAAACTTGGATATGCTCTAGGAATATGTCATAACCAATTCATGGCAAAATCACCTCTGTCTGGAGGGGAAGAAGAGATTGAGACATTATAAAATAGGTTCTGAGACAAGAACTTTTCAATGTTGACTGGTATTGAAGTGGATAAATGTTTTGTTTTAAGGTGACGTAAATGAAATCAGCTCTAGTGCCTAGGTTTTTGAGCTCCTATGTTTTAATTTGTGGTTGTAAATATACCTGTTATTTTTTTATATTTTTAATAGCTCAGAATGTAGAACTTCAGGGAAAGGCAAATGAGATCGAGAAAGCATTCCAGATTTCCCAGCAGAAATGGAAAGAAGAGTGCAGAAGATTTGAACATGATTTGGAAGAAAGAGACAATATAATTCAAAATTGCCATCAGGAATATGATTTACTTATGAAAGAAAAAAACGGACTAGAGAAAACTCTACAGGTAAATATTTCATGAATAAATTTTTCTATATTTAATATTCATTGAAAAAAATATTCATTGATATGTATTATGGACTTCATTTGTAACTCAGTCAGTAAAGAATCTGTCAGCAATGCAGGAGACCCGGGTTTGATTCCTGGGTCAGGAAGATCCCCTGCAGAAGGAAATGGCAACCTACTCCAGTATTCTTGCTTGGAGAATCCCATTGACAGAGGAGCCTGGCAGGCTACACAGTCCGTGGGATTGCAAGAGTCGGAAACAACTTAAATGTATTATACATTATTTGAAGTTATCTTTGGAAAGGAAAATGCCAGAAAGCAAGCAAATCTGATTTCCTCCTCACTCCTCCAAACTCCTTTCCTCTCTCCCTTTCTTTTTTTTTTAGGGTCATATTTGCAGGTCTGTTTTGTAATACGCCTTAGCAATATGTGAAATTTCTTTTGTGAAAAACAGTTTGAGTTCTCTGATCAAAATTAAAAAACCCCACTTATATGGGAATATTGTAAGAAGATAAGAACCCACAATTCTTTTGGTCTAGCAGCATGAAAAGTTGGAATTTTAGAAATTTTAGAAATGTGGGCCCTAGATTTTGACCTGAATATACAATAAATATAGAAAAATTTTTATATATCTGATATAAACTTCATTATATATGTAGAGTACATTGTATATGGCATGGCAGGTGAAATATATGATGACCTCTTACTGAAATTATTGTGAGCTATTTATCCTCTCATTTTTTTGTTCTTTTTTTAGTTTCTAAAGTAAAAGGGTGGTTTAAAGTTGAAGTTGCCATTCACGTAAAAGATAGATTTTGAATTGTTTGTGTTTGCCATTTTTTTTCAAGTACCAATTTAAATTAAAAAAAAAAATGTGGTGAAAATGCTTTCTATTTACCAGGGTGTAAATGACTTTTCAGGATACTGGAAATAAATCTTCACTAAAAATAATTTTACAAACGCATTTGCCAAATGTAAAAGTTTTAGCACAGTGGTCCCCTTACATTGTCAGCATGTCTGCTTTTGATTTCCTGCTTGCTGACAGTCACAGTTGTCTCTTCTATTTACTGTAATATTCTTAGACCCTGGAACAGTGCCAGACATATACAAGGGTTCCATTAGTATTTGAATAGGGGGAGTTTAATGACAACTGGAACTACAAGTCCCTGGGCTGCTCTATATAAACTGCCCCACATAAAATGTCTTAGAATTATGGGGAAAGAAGAGTAATGGTGGCAGCATTCCTTATAGTCAGCCAGCCTGCATCTCAAATCTCTTATGGATCTTGATGTGATCTTGATCATCTGTTTGGTAGAACTTTGATTTTACACAATTGGCGATTGGCTTTGAACTAATCTTCATGGAGACCTTTGGGAATAAAGAAGAGTCACCGTTTTCTCCTAAGGGGAAAAAGCCTCAAGGCTCTCCCTGTTGGCTTTCCAGTAGTGTTGGGAGGGCAGTCTTTACTTTGCAGATCCATGCTACAGTTTATAAGGACACGGGATGTTTTCCTTCTCTGATGTAAACCGTGGAGTCTTTCTCCTTGTGTTAATGCAGATTGAGTTTTAGACCCTACAGTTTAGAAAATTGGGCTTCTCAGGAAACCTGAATTTTATACTTCTAATGTTTTGAACCAAATTAGATCCTGTAAACGTAGTGCAACTAAGAAAATCCCCGAAGAAAAGCATCTTACAAATACTGCTTATCTGTAGAACAAGAAATTAGTTAATAGTCCAGACATAAAAATGTTTTATTTCAGTTTTCAAATTTTTAATATTATAGAATTTTCTTAATATTGATTTGTTGCACAAAACTTCTTCTCCCCTTTTGTAAGTACTATGTTCTTTGTCAGGTTTATATATGAGTTATCAGGGATAATCCAATTAGTTTGCCTATAGGTAATTAGAGCTTTCCATATTATCTCCCTTACATACAGATTTACATATAGATTGCATATATGCCCAACAGTCTACTTTGTTTTTGTCTTTTTATCAGGATGCATTTTGTTCAGTCCCCTGCAGTTTTTTTGAAAGATTGGTTTAAATATCTATATTTAATATCTGTATTTATATCTATCTGTATCTATCAATACTGTATCTATATCTACCTGTATCTATCAATACTGTATCTATATCTACCTGTATCTATCTTTATATGGATTACATATATGAAATGTTGCTTAAATGGGTAACCATAGCTTCTTATTCAGATGTTATTCTGATTGTCAAAATATAATCATTCTATTAATTCTTTTAACATAAATTATAGTGAGTTTTAACAGTGTATGCATAAGGAAAGCCCTTTGTATGTTTAAATTGGGGATGAAGGAAGAAAGATAACTTTTATTGATCTAATAGTAAAGCAAGATTTTATTCATGTAAAGGAAGCGTTGGAAAAACATCAGGAGGAGAAGAATGAGATGGAGTCTCATATCAGAGAGACAACATTGGAGGAGCTTAGATTACAAGCAGAACAATGGGAAGCAGAGAGAAGAGAGTTACAGTTTATAGTACAGGTATTTAAAAATAATAATTCTGAATTATTTCAATATGTCTTTTTAATGCTTATGATATTAAAATTTACATTAGTGAGATAATTGACTTGCCTACTCAAGGAGAAAATAATTCGTAGAAGGCCATGTTTCATTTGTAGTTACATGACAATGTGGGCAACTGGTTCCAAAAGATACTATTAGAATCAGGTGACTTCCATTGCATAAATTATTTGATTTTTAAAGGACATATATACACTTGGCATTTAGTTTTCCAGTTTAAAATGGGAGACTGTTAGCAGTCTTTATTAACATAAAGAAAGAATAATTAGATTTTGGATATTAAAAGATGCTTACAAATCATATAGTAATACTCTCTTTTGAATTCTTTTTAAGAAGTGCAAATTCTTAATCATGTTCTTTTAACCCTTTCCCTGCCAACACACAGTACAATTTGAAAATCACTGATTTCATCTAATTTCCATTATAGATGAGCAGACTGCAGTTTGTGATTTAGTCATATCATAGATTGAGCAATTAGTGTGGGAAAAGATTATGAGTCTCCAGATTCTTACTTCTGTGTATATTGCATTTCTTTAGGACATTCTATAAATTACTTTGAAGGAGAGTTAGGAGAAATTAAAACTGTTCATTCACTAATCAACTAATTTAAAATTTCAAATAAATTTCCAACATTTCTACTATTAATTTGTGATAAGACAGTTTTTCTACACAAAATGACCTTGAAATATAGTCTTTATATAGATGTCAAAGGTATGTGTTCTTTACAGAATGAAAAATGTTCACCTAAAATAAATTTTACAGTTGCTTTTTGTGTTAGGAACAGTTTTGTAAGATGAAGGTGGCCCCAAACCTGCAGAGAATAGGAGGCACCTATTTCTTTAAGACTGAAATCTGGCAGTAAACAGTGCAAGTACTGAATCTGTTGAGTATGTAAGTGTTCAGAATAACAACAGTACCACATATTTCCCAAACTTTTGTTCCCTGGGCAGTGCTTTTCTTCCCAGTCACTCCCTCTGTGAAATCTGTAAAGACAGTTACTCTTTAGACCTGTTGGTATTTTTAGAGTCTGTTTGTGATTTTTAGTTAGTCAGTCCTCTCATTCAGTCACTTGTTCCTTTATTCATTCCCTGAGTACTTGCTGAGTTCCTGCTGTGGGTCCTGAGCATATAAAATTGATTAAGATATGATTTCTGTCCTAAAAGATCTTTCAACATGGAGAGGCATGTAAAGAGAGGAGAAAAATATTGTAATATAATACACTTTTAAAGAAAATGCTATGGTTTGGGGAAATTTATCACAGAGCAGAGAGCATTTGAGCTGTTATTGATGATTGTCTTCACGGTTACCTAAAACAAACAAGTACACATAAGTAAATGAAAATAGCCTCTTTATTTTTGAATACTCAGAAATTTCCACTACTACCAGTCAGAAGCCCCATATTTATAAAATATATTGAAGAGACCTATATTTAAATGTGTAGATGATACGATTTTAATACAGTTTCCTGATCAATCCTCTAAACCTCACATGAAATGTATGTGGTTAAATCAGACTTTATATTATCAAGTATTAAGGGAATTTGGAGTTCTTTGTCAATCTTTAATTATTATGCGTGGGAAGAATAGGAATATATTCCTTAGTTACCTTCTGTGAGATAGATTTTATTGTATTCCGTAACTGAAATGTTCAGAACTCTGTCTCTTAATTCCTTGTCCTTTTCATTTTAACAAAAGAAAACTGCTTTTCCTTTTATAAAGCAAGCTTAGAAACCTTTTGGATTTTAAAAAAGTCTTTTTTGTTTTAAAACAACTTGAGGGATAGATGAAAATTCTCTCCTCTCTCTATTGGCTGTTGATGGGTTTAGGTTTCCATCCTATAATTAGGTGTTAGTATCACATAGTGTTCTTTTGTGTAACTCTCTAGGGGAATTCAGTTTTTAAAATAAGTTTAAAAAAACCTCAGTGAAGCCCCATCTTAAACAGACAAAGCTGGTATAATATTTCTCTCATCTGGGCTTTAGAATTCAGGCTTGTATAAAAGGAAAACCTTAATTTTATGCCATGTCTCCTTTCTTTCCCAGTAATTGAAGTGATAAATAGAGGTGTACTCTTCTGGAATATTAATGGGGATTCTTAGTGGAGTTATCTCATTTTAAAAAAGTGTTTTTCATTTTTTAAAAATGCATGTCCTCTTTTGATAAACATAAAAATTCCATGCTTCTCTTGGCATTCTTTGAAATTTCAAAACAAAGCAAAGCCATAGTAATTTTAGAATGACGTATATATGTTGATCTTGGGAAAATATGTTATTTTATGTTTTGCTTCCATTTATTTAAATTATTTGTTGTTTCTGAAATAGCAGTGAAAACTTTGAGGATGCTTATTAGCCATGAGCGTTACTACTGTAGGCAGTGTGGGACATGCAGTGGTAAATTGCCACGTTCTTTCCTTTGTCATTTTTATAGTTCACTTCAACGTATAACTCATCGGTAGGATTAAAAGCATTTAGAAGATGAATGTATGTTTTCATATTTATTTTATTTCCAAAGTTCTGTAACTAAGCCAGGGAATAAAGTGACCCTTTCCTCGTTCACTGACTAAATTTGATTTATATATCTAGTGATCGAGTGAGGTGAGAGTTTGTGATGGCAAAGGAGCGTGGGAAATGTTCACTGAAAATAACCACCGACCGAAGGAGGAAGAGGAAGAGTTGGGGGTGGTGGCAAAGAAAGATGTCAGACTGGGTGCGGGATCAGGCTCGGCATCGAGCAGCGGGGTGTGTGCTGAGACAGCAGTTAGGGACGGGGCATACAGCATGTCAGTGATCGACCGGGTGAGCACAGCTGTGATCCAGTGACGACGTGGAGTTTGTTGCATGGAAAGGAAGTGTTTCAGAATTTTGCCTTAAATGATCTAGGTTAGCAAGGAGCTTTTCTTTGTAGTTTCCTGGGAAACCGTCCACTGGTGCCCTGTGTAAGCAAATGATGTAGAAAGTGAGTCTGGTATTGGTACTGCCTGTTATTTCCAAACAGGAAATATCTTAATCAATTTATAGAATTAAAATATATTGTTCTTATTGTAAAAATGCCCCTAATATAGGGAACTTTAAAAACAGAAAGTAGAGGTCTGTGCCCTGTTACTCTGCCCACTCCAGTCCTACCCCTCATCTAAGGGTATATAAACATGTAATTACGTAAATATGCCTCAGTAATATTTGGTGTCCATCTTTTTTTTTTTGGTGTCCATCTTTTAATTCTTGCATTATTCTTGTAGTGCTTGCGAGCTTTTCTGTTATGTGGGAGCTCCTAATACGTTCAACAAATCCCTTATTGATCTACATTTTATTTCCTTCAAAATTTTTTGCTTCACTTTAAAATAATTCACCAACATCCTTGCCTGTGTCTTTGGGCTGTCATACAAATGATTCAGCTGTGTAAATGCCTAGAAGTATAATTGCTGAATCTTCAAGTTTTATAACTGTGATAGGTATTACATAAAGTTACCAGTGAACACTATTTTTGATTGTTGAACTGTGCTGACTGGGGATTTAGAGAGATAACCATGTACTGGACTAAGGTTGTAACTATATCTATGTTGTTTTATTTCATAGGTTAGAAAGGAGGAGTACTTTAGCTCTGATATGTTTCTAACTATTTTAACCCTTCAGACTTGAAACCTTATTTTGGAGTTCAAGAAATAAGTGCATATAAAGAATTACACTTTTGGGCCTATGTTTCTGGAAGATGTGGAAAGAAAGGAAGTTTATTTTCTAACAGCACAGTGTGGTTTACTTTGATGTTAAATGTCAGTTCAAAAACAAACTCCATTTTAAAATATTTTAAGTTCAACACCTCCCTCTAGTGGAAAAAAAAAAGCTCACTCAATTTCCCCTACCCTTCAGTCAGTCAGTTCAGTTGCTCAGACCTGTCAGACTCTTTGCGACCCCATGGACTGCAGCACGCCAGGCTTCCCTGTCCATCACCAACTCCCAGGGCTTACTCAAAATCATGTCCATCACGTTGGTGATGCCACCCAACCATCTCATCCTCTGTTGTCCCCTTCTTCTCCCACCTTCAGTCTTTCCCAGCATCAGGGTCTTTTCCAATGAGTCAGTTCTTCACATCAGGTGGCCAAAGTATTGGAGTTTCAGCTTCAACATCAGTCCTTCCAATGAATATTCAGGACTGATTTCCTTTAGGATTGACTAGTTCGATTTCCTTGCAGTCCAAGGGACTCTCAAGAGTCTTATCTAACACCACAGTTCTACCCTTAATGTGATTTAATTAAATTGGGATCACCGGCTCGATGGACATGAGTTTGAGCAAGCTGTGGGAGTTGGTGATGGACAGGGAAGAGTCAGACACGACTGAGCGACTGAACTGAACTAATGTGATTTAATTTGTTGCACACACAGACACACACTCACTATAGGGATCCAGGTATCTTTGGTTTGATTAGAAAATAAATTCTGTGAAAAAAAAATTAAAAAATTTATTTGGGAAGAGGCAAGTTCTTTTGTAATTTTCTTGTATATTATAACGCACCCCAGACATGGATTATATTGATTAAACCATACACTTTTAACAAGTATCTGAACATATAAAAATTAATAGGGATTAATGTGTAATTAATTAATACCCAATATAGCCAATCAATACCATTAATATTGCCAACATTTACCATCTAGATCATTTAGTGTTTGTCATGTTTGCCTAAGAATTCATAATAGACAAATTTTGTATCACTGAAGACTGGATCATTCACTAACACCCCACCCCCACAAGATAACCATCCTTCTGAAGTTGGTTTAACTTTCTGTCTGTAAACATTGATGATATATGTTTTGTTTTGTTTTTATAGTATTTTGTGTATTTAAAAAGGATGCATGCAGTATCACACAGTATGAGTCTTTGTCCAACTTTTCTCCCCTCTTCTGTTTTTGAGGTTTCAGTTCAGTCGCTCAGTTGTGTCCGACTCTTTGCGACCCCATGAATCACAGCACGCCAGGCCTCCCTGTCCATCACCAACTCACGGAGTTCACTCAAACTCATGTCCATCGAGTCGGTGATGCCATCCAGCCATCTCATTCTCTGTCGTCCCCTTCTCCTCCTGCCCCTAATCCTTCCCAGCATCAGAGTCTTTTCCAGTGAGTCAACTTGTCGCATGAGGTGACCAAAGTATTGGAGTTTCAGCTTTAGCATCAGTCCTTCCAATGAACACCCAGGACTGATCTCCTCTAAAATGGACCGGTTGGATCTCCTTGCAGTCCAAGGGACTCTCAAGAGTCTTCTCCAGCACCACAGTTCAAAAGCATCAATTCTTTGGCGATCAGCTTTCTTCACAGTCCAACTCTCACATTCATACATGACCACAGGAAAAACCATAGCCTTGACCAGACGGACCTTTGTTGGCAAAGTAATGTCTCTGCTTTTTAATATACTATCTCGGTTGGTCATAACTTTCTGAAACCTATCACTTAATCACTTGTCCATTTATTTTCCGTCTTCCAAATTCTCTTTTGACATCTCTTGTTGGCTGTTATCTCTTCTGTCACTCATTTTTATTCTTTCTTCATTTAAGTGGGATTTCAGGAGCAAACAGATGATTGGGTAGGTTTGATTCAGTCAACTTAACTGGTGATATCCTCTTTCTATTTATGACTTTCAGAGACCTTATAGTTTCACTTTTCATTTCATATTTGAGTTCTGGTTTTACGGAATGTTTTTAGTATGAAAAGCAGACAGGGTGTTGTGTTTCATAGCTATAGTTCTTTTTTTCTTTCCAGTTTTATTGAAACATAATTGATTCTTCTCCTGCATGCGTACTCAGTCCTGTCCTGCTCTTTACGACACCGTGGACTGTAGCCTGCTAGCTTCCTCTGTCCATGAACTTTCCCAGGCAAGAATACTGGAGTGGGTTGCCATTTGCTACTCCAGGGGATCTTCCAGACCCAGGGATTGAACCCATGTTTCTTGTATCTCCTGAATTGGCAGGCAGATTCTTGACTACTGCACCACCTGGGAAGCCCAATACAATATGGTATTGTTAACTGTAGTCATCATGCATACATCATATCTTAATATTCAATTTATAACGTTTTTATAAATTTTTTATGGCATACAGTATTACAGTTTTTCCATCATACTGTATTGGAAACATTGTTGAATTTAAAGAAAGCAGTTAACTTGTGATGATGGACTGATACTCATTTTCTCCATTTACGAGAGAGAAACATATGGTACGGTAATGTAATTCTTTGAAAGCAAAGTCACAAAATAGAAAACTAGCTCATTATTAATTTTATATTAAACATCACTGACCTTGGGCTTCCCTGGTGGCTCAGCTGGTAAAGAATCCACCTACAAGTGTGGGAGACCTGGGTTCGATCCCTGGGTTGGAAAGATTCCCTTAGAGAAGGGATCAGCTGCCCACTCCAGTATTCTGGCCTGGAGAATTCCATGGACTGTTTAGTCTATGTGGTTGCAAAGAGTTGGATATGACTGAGTGACTTTCACTCACCTCATGTCTGTTTCAGGATAGACTATCTACTTCAGAACAGATCTTGCACTTGTTGTTCAACACAAATACTTGGTTGATGATGATGACCCAAAAGCATCTCATATAGTTCCAGCTCTTCAGTTATTAGATTGTCATGTGAAAACACATATACACAATAGAAGTTTATTAACTGTGTGCATGTTGATTATTTACTGTATGCATGATGATGATTACTATTAAGTAGAAATGAATCATCATAATGGTCTTCATCCTTGTCATCTTCATGTTGAGTAGGCTGAGGAGGAGAGGTTGGTGTTGCTGTCTCAGGGGTGGCAGAGGTGGGAGAGGTGGAGAACATGAAAGGGAAGGCAAGAGAGGCAGGTGTGCTTGGTGTAACTTTATAGAAATACGTTGTCATTTCTGACTACCATTTTTGCTTTTTCATTTTTCTAAAAATGTTTCTATATGATACCAACCTATCTTTCATTGTTTGGTTTAGTTTCAGTATCCATGTCATAGAAGGTTCCATGTTGTAAAAGAAATCCTTTGTTGTTCAGTCACTAATTCGTGTTTAACTCTTTGCTACCCCATGGACTGCAGCATGCCAGGCCCCCTTGTCCCTCACAGAAGTCAAAAACACTCTTAAAACTAGCATCATTTTATCCCATTGTCTAACGTCAATTTGTTTTCTGGCACTGCTTCTTCTATGTCATCTTCCTCATCATCTGACACTGGTTTGGAAATACTCATCTCCATCGAGTCATCTTCTGTTAATTCCTCTAATGTGCTTTTTATCAGTCTTGAATTTCTCCGAGATTTATATCTTGAAACCCTTTACCCCCCCATCTTTTTTTTTATTCTGTATCTATAATCTCTTTTATGATTTCCTTGATTGACTCGGTCATAAATTCTGTGAAGTCATGGATAACATCTGGACATAGTTTTCTCTAACAGGGATTTATTATTTCAGATTTGATGGCTTGCACATCTTTTTCTATAACGATGGCATTTTTCAATGCTGTAATCCTTCCAGACTTTTATGATGTTGTCTCTATCAGGGCTCTCTTCCATAGCATTAACCACCCTTTCTATAGCGTATCATGTGTGCTGTTGTTCAGTTACCCAGTTATGTCTGACTCTTTGCCACCCCATGGACTGCAGCCTGCCAGCCCTCTCTGTCCGTCACCATCTCCTGGAGTTTGCCCAAGTTCATGTCCATTGCATTGGCCATGACATCCAATCATCTAATCCTCTGATTCCCTCTTTTCCTTCTCCCCTCAATCTGTCCAGCATCAGGGACTTTTCTAATGAGTCAGCTGTTTGCATCAGGTGATCAAAATATTGGAGCTTCAGCTTCAGCATTAGTCCTTCGAATGAGTAGTCAGGGTTAATTTCTTTTGACTGGTTTGATCTCTTTGTTGTCGAAGGGACTCTCTGGGGTCTTCTCCAGCATCACAGTTCGAAGGCATTAATTCTTCACATTCTGCCTTCTTTATGGTCCAGCTCTAACAACCGTATGTGACCACTGGAAAGACCATAACCTTGACTATACGGACCTTTGTTGGCAGAATGAAGTCTCTGCTTTTAAACACACTGTCTAGGTTTGTCATAGCTTTCCTGCTATGAAGCATTTGTCTTCTGATTTCATGGCTGCAGTCACCATCCGCATTGATTTTTCCCAAGAAAAGGAAATCTCTCACTACTTCCATCTTTTCCCTTTCTATTTGCCATGACATAATGGAGCCTGAAAAAAGCAGAGACATTACTTTGCCAACAAGGTCCGTCTAGTCAAGGCTATGATTTTTCCAGTGGTCATGTATGGATGTGGGAGTTGGACTGTGAAGAAAGCTGATCGCCGAAGAATTGATGCTTTTGAACTGTGGTGTTGGAGAAGACTCTTGAGAGTCCCTTGGACTGCATGGAGATCCAGCCAGTCCATTCTAAAGGAAATCAATCCTGGGTGTTCATTGGAAGGACTGATGCTAAAGCAGAAACTCCAATACTTTGGCCACCTCATGTGACGAGTTGACTCACTGGAAAAGACTCTGATGCTGGGAGGGATTGGGGGTAGGAGGAAAAGGGGACGACAGAGAATGAGATGGCTGGATGGCATCACTGACTCGATGGACATGAGTTTGAGTGAACTCCGGGAGTTGGTGATGGACAGGGAGGCCTGGCGTGCTGTGATTCATGGGTTTGCAAAGAGTCGGACATGACTGAGCGACTGAACTGAACTGAACTGAATGGGGCCTGATGCCATGATCATAGTTTTTTTAATATTTAGTTTTAAGCAGACTTTTTCACTTTCCTCCTTCACTCTCAGCAGGAGGTTCTTTAGTTCCTCTTGCTTTCTGCCATTAGAGTGGTATAATTTGCCGATCAGCAGTTGATGTTTCTCCTGCCAATCTTGATTCCAGTTTGTAACTCATCCAGCCTGCCGTTTCTCATGATGTGCTTAGCATATAGATTAAATAAACAGGGTGACAACAGACAGTCCTGTCATATTCCTTTCTCAGTTGTGAGCCACTCAGTTGTTCCATGTAGGGTTCTTACTGTTGCTTCTTGATCCACATACAGATTGCCCAGGAAACAGGTAAGATGGTCTGGTATTCCCATCTCTTTAAGAGCTTTCACATTTTGTTATAATCCACATGGTCAAAAACTTTAGCGTAGTTGATGAAACTAGATGTTTTTCTGGAATTCCCTTGCTTTCTGTATGACCCAGCAAATGTTGGCAATTTGATCTCTGGTTCCTCTGCCTTTTCTAAAGCCAGCTTGAACATCTGGAAGTTCTTGGTTCATGTTAATGCTGAAGCCTAGAATGTGAGATTTTCAGCTTGACCTTACTAGCATGGGAGATCAGTGCAAGTGTCTGATGGTTAGAACATTCTTTAGTGCTACCCTTCTTGGGAATTGGGATGAGGATTGACCTTTTCCTATGGCCACTGCTGGGTCTTCCAGATTTTCTGACATGTTGAGTACAACACTTTGATGGCATCATCTTTCAGGGTTTTGAATAGCTCTACTAGATTTTCATCGCATCCACTAGCTTTATTGACAGCAGTGCTTCCTAAGGTCCACATGACTTCACACTCCAAAATATCTGGGTCTGGATGACTGATCACACCATCATGGTTATCTGGATCATTAAGATCTTTTTTGTACAGTATTTGTATGTATTTTTTCCATCTCTTCTTGATCTCTTCTACTTCTTCTATATCTCTACTGTTTCTGTCTTTTATTGTACCCATCTTTGGATGGAATGTTCCCTTGATATTTCCGATTTTCCTGAAGAGATCTTTCCCCTTCTGTTGTTTCCTCTATTTTTAAGCACTGTTCACTGAAGAAGGCCTTCTTTTCTCCCCTTGCTATTCTCTGGAACTCTGTGTTTAGTTGGGTGTACGTTTCCCTTTCTCCTTTGCTTTTCACTTTTCTTCATTCTTCAACTATTTGTAAAGCCTCCTTGGATAACTGCTTTTCCTTCTTGCTTTTCTTTTTCTTTGGATGGTTTGTTCTCTGCCTCCTGTACAGTATTACCGACCTCTGTCCATAGTTCCTCAGGCACACAGTTTATTAGCTCTTATCCCTCGAATCTGTTCATCACCTCCACTGCATATTCACAGGGGATTTGATTTAAGTCGTACCTGTGTTGCTTAGTGGTTTTCCCGCTTTATTTAGTTTAAGCCTGAATTTTGCTATGAGAAACTGATTATCTGAGCCACAGTTAGCTCCAGGTCTTGTTTTTGTTGCCTGTGTACAGCTATTCCATCTTTGGCTACAAAGAATTTAATCAGTTTGATTTCAGTGTTGACCATTTGGTGATGTCCATGCATAGAGTCATCTCTTGTGTTGTTGAAAAAGGGTGTTTGTTGTGAACAGTATATTCTCTTGGCAGAATTCAGTTAACCTTTGCCCTGCTTCATTTTTTACTCCAAGGCCAAACTGGCCTGTTACTCCAGGTATCTTTTGACTTCCTACTTTTGCATTCCAATCCCCAGTGATGATTATAACATCTTTTTTTTAGTGTTAGTTCTAGGAGGTCTTCTAGGTCTTCACAGTACTGATCAACTTCAGCTTTTTCGGCATTGGTAGTAGAGACATAGGCTTGAGTTACTGTGATGTTGGATGGTTTGCCTTGGAAATGAACTGAGATTGTTCTGTCATTTTTTGAGGTTTCACCCAAGTACTACATTTTGGACTCTTGTTGACTTTGAGGGCTACTCTGTTTCTTCTGTGGGAATCTTGCCCACAGTAGTAGATATAATGGTCATCTGAGTTAAATTCACCCGTTCCTGTCCATTTTAATTGACTGATTCCTAAGATGTTGATGTTTATTCTTACCATTTCCTACTTGACCACTTCCAGTTTACCTTGATTTATGGACCTAACATTCTGGGTTCCTTTGCAGTACTGTTCTTTGCAGCATCAGATTTTACTTCCATCACCAGACATATCCACAACTGAGCATCATTTCCACTTTGGCCCAGCCACTTCATTCTTTCTGGGGCTTTAGTAGCATATTGGACACCTTCTGACCTGGAGGTCTCATCTTTCGGTGTCATATCTTTTTGTCTTTTTATACAGTTCACGAGGTTCTCATGGCAAGTATACTGGGGTGGTCTGCCATTCCCTCTTCTAGTGGGTCACATATTCTCAGAACTTTCCACTGTGACCATCGATATTTGGTGGCTACACATGGCATGGCTCATAGCTTCGTTGAGTTATGCAAGCCCCTTCGCCACAACAAGGCAGTGATTTGTGAAGGGGATCTTATGACCCCTTAATCTAGAGCCTGAATTAGAGATGTTGTGTTTGGGGCAGGTAGACCATTTCAGTGTCTTTAGTGTTAAACATTTCTTTTTCTTTGGGATGGTCTTGCTCCCTCCTGTACAATGTCATGAAACCTCCATCCATGGCTGTCTGAGGAAACCTTACAAATAGCTGTAAAAAGAAGAAAAGCGAAAAGCAAAGGAAAAAAGGAAAGATATACCCATTTGAATGCAGAGTTCCAAATAGCAAGGAGAGATAAGAAAGCCTTCCTTGGTGATCACTGCAAAGAAATAGAGGAAAACAATAGAATGGGAAAGACTGGAGATCTCTTCAAGAAAATGAGATACCAAGGGAACATTTCATGCAAAGATGGGCTTAATAAAGGACAGAAATGGTATGGACCTAACAGAAGCAGAAGATATTAAGAAGAGGTGGCAAGAATACACAGGAGAGTTGTACAAAAAAGATCTTCTCAACCCAGATAATCACGATGGTGTGATCACTCACCTAGAGCCAGACATCCTGGAATGTGAAGTCAAGTGGACGTTAGAAAGCATCCCTATGAACAAAGCTAGTGGAGATGATGGAATTCCAGTTGAGCTATTTCAAATCCTAAAAGCTGGTGCTATGAAAGTGCTTCACTTAATATGCCAGCAAATTTGGGAAACTCAGCAGTGGCCACAGGACTGGAAAAGGTCAGTTTTCACTCCAATCCCAAAGAAAGGCAATGCCAAAGAATGCTCAAACTACCGCACACTTGCACTCATCTCACACGTTAGTAAAGTAGTGCTTAAAATTCTCCAAGCCAGGCTTCAACAATACGTGAACCGTGAACTTCTAGGTGTTTCAAGCTGGATTTCGAAAAGGCAGAGGAACCAGAGGTAAAATTGCCAACATGTGCTGGATCATCGAAAAAGCAAGAGACTTCCAGAAAAACATCTATATCTGCTCTATTGTCTATACCAAAGCCTTTGACTGTGTGAATCACAGTAAACTGTGGAAAATTCTGCAAGAGATGGGAATACCAGACCACCTGACCTGATTCTTGAGAAATCTGTGTGCAGGTCAAAAAGAACAGTTAGAACTGACGTGGAACAACAGACTGGTTCCAGATAGGAAACGGAGTATGTCAAGGCTGTATATTGTCACCCTGCTTATTTAATACTTATACTTATTTATACTTATATGCAGAGTACATCATGAGAAACGCTGGGCTGGAAGAAGCACAAGCTGGAATCAAGATTGCCGATAGAAATATCAATAACCTCAGATATGCAGATGACAGCACCCTTATGGCAGAAAGTGAAGAAGAACTGAAGAGCCTCTTGATGAAAATGAAAGAGGAGAGTGAAAAAGTGTTCCAGTGAACACCCAGGACTGATCTCCTTTAGGATGGACTGGTTGGATCTCCTTGCAGGCCAAGGGACTCTCAAAAGTCTTCTCCAATACTACAGTTCAAAAGCATCAATTCTTTGGCACTCAGCTTTCTTTATAGTCCAACTCTCACATCCATACATGACTACTGGAAAAATCATATCCTTGACTAGACGGACTTTTATTGGCAAAGTAATTTCTCTGCTTTTTAATATGCTGTCTAGGTTGGTCATAACTTTCCTTCCAAGGACTAAGCATCTTTTAATTTCATGGCTGCAGTTACCATCTGCAGTGATTTTGGAGCCCCCAAAATAAAGTCACTGTTTCCACTGTTTCCCTATCTAGTTGCCATGAAGTGATGGGACTGGATGCCGTGATCTTTGTTTTCTGAATGTTGAGCTTTAAGCCAACTGTTTCACTGTCCTCTTTCACTTTCATCAAGAGGCCCTTTAGTTCTTCACTTTCTACCATAAGGGTGGTGTCATCTGCATATCTGAGGTTATTGATATTTCTCCCAGCAATCTTGATTCCAGCTTGTTCTTCCTCCAGACCAGCATTTCTCGTGATGTACTCTGCATATAAGTTAAATAAGCAGGGTGACAATATACAGCCTTCAGGTACTCCTTTTCCTATTTGGAACCAGTCTGTTGTTCCATGTCCAGTTCTGTTGCTTCCTGACCTGCATACAGATTTCTCAAGAGGCAGGTCAGGTGGTCTGGTATTCCCATCTCTTTCAGAATTTTCCACAGTTTATTGTGATCCACACACTCAAAGGCTTTGGCATAGTCAATAAAGCAGAAATAGATGTTTTTCTGGCACTCTCTTGCTTTTTCTGTGATCCAGTGGATATTGGCAATTTGATTTCTGGTTCCTCTGACTTTTCTAAAAGCAGCTTGAACATCTGGAAGTTCATGGTTCACGTATTGCTGAAGCCTGCTTGGAGAATTTTTTTTTTTGGCTTGGAGAATTTTGAGCATTACTTTACTAGTGTGTGAGATGAGTGCAAGTGTGCGGTAGTTTGAGCATTCTTTGGCATTGCCTTTCTTTGAGATTGGAGTGAAAACTGACCTTTTCCAGTCCTGTGGCCACTGCTGAGTTTTCTAAATTTGCTGGCATATTGAGTGAAGCACTTTCACAGCATTATCTTTCAGGGTTTGAAATAGCTCAACTGGAATTCCATCATCTCCACTAGCTTTGTTTGTAGTTATGCTTCCCAAGGCTCACTTGACTTCACATTCCAGGATGTCTGGCTCTAGGTGAGTGTGAGTGATCACACCATTGTTATTATATGGGTCGTGAAGATCTTTTTTGAACAGTTCTCCTGTGTATTCTTGCCACCTCTTCTTAATATCTTCTGCTTCTGTTAGGTCCATACCATTTCTTTCCTTTATTGAGCCCATCTTTGTATGGTATCTCTAATTTTCTTCAATAGATCTCTAGTCTTTCCCGTTCTATTGTTTCCCTCTATTTCTTTGCATTGATTGCTGAGGAAGGCTTTCTTATCTCTCCTTGCTATTCTTTGGAACTCTGCATTCAGATGCTTATATCTTTCCTTTCGCTTCTCTTCTTTTCACAGCTATTTGTAAGACTTCCTCAGACAGCCATTTTGCTTTTTTGCATTTCTTTTCCATGGGGATGTTCTTGGTCCCTGTCTCCTGTACAATGTCACAAACCTCTGTCTATGGTTCATCAGGCACTCTCTCTATCAGATCTAGCCCCTTAAATCTATTTTTCACTTCCACTGTATAGTCATAAGGGATTTGATTTATGTCATACTTCAGTGGTCTAGTGGTTTTCCCCACTTTCTTCAATTTAAATCTGAATTTGGCAAAAAGGAGTTCATGTTCTGAGCCACAGTCAACTCCCGGTCTTGTTTTTGCTAACTGTATAGAGCTTCTCCATCTTTGGCTGCAAAGAATATAATCAATCTGATTTTGGTGTTGATCATCTGGTGATGTCCTTGTGTAGAGTCTTCTCTTGTGTTGTTGGAAAAGGGTGTTGGCTATAACCAGTGTGTTCTCTTGGCAAAACTCAATTAGCCTTTTCTTCATTTTGTGCTCCAAGGCCAAATTTGCCTGTTACTTCAGGTCTTTCTTGACTTCCTACTTTTGCATTCCAGTCTCCTATAATGAAAAGGACATCTTTTGGGGGTGTTAGTTCTAGAAGGTTTGTAGGTCTTAATAGAATCGTTCAACTTCAGCTTCTTCAGTGTTACTGGTTGGGGCATAGACTTGGATTACCGTGATATTGAATGGTTTGCCTTGCGAACAGAGATCATTCTGTCATTTTTGAGATTGCCTCCACCTACTGCATTTCGGGTGTTTCTTGACTTCCTACTTTTGCATTCCAGTCCCCTATAATGAAAAGGACATCTTTTTTGGGTGTTAGTTCTAAAAGGTCTTGTAGGTCTTCATAGAACCGTTCAACTTTGGCTTCTTCAGCATTACTGTTTGGGGCATAGGCCTGGATTACTGTAATATTGAATGGTTTGCCTTGGAAACGAACAGAAATCATTCTGTCGTTTTTAAGATTGCATCCAAGTACTGCATTTCGGACTCTTTTGTTGACCATGATGGCTACTCCATTTCTTCTAAGGGATTCCTGCCCACAATAGTAGATATAATGGTCATCCGAATTCACCCATTCCAGTCCATTTTAATTCACTGATTCCTAGAATGTTTATGTTCACTCTTGCCATCTCCTGTTTGACCACTTCCAATTTGCCTTGATTCATGGACTTAACGTTCCAGGTTCCTATGCAATATTGCTCTTTACAGCACCGGACCTTGCTTCTATCATCGGTCACATCCACAACTGGGTATTGGTTTTGCTTTTGCTCCATCCCTTTATTCCTTCTAGAGTTACTTCTCCACTGATCTCCAGTAGCATACTGGGCACCTACCGACCTGGGGAATTCCTCATTTAGTATCCTATCATTTTGCCCTTTGATACTAATTTGGAAAACTCAGCAGTGGCCACAGGACTGGAAAAGGTCAGTCTTCATTCCAATTCCAAAGAAAGGGAATGCCAAAGAATGCTCAAACTACGGCACAGTTGCACTCATCTCACACGCTAGTAAAGTCATGCTCAAAATTCTCCAAGCCAGGCTTCAGCAGTATGTGAACCGTGAACTCCCAGATGTTCAAGCAGGTTTTAGAAAAGTCAGAGGCACCAGAGATCAAATTACCAACATCCACTGGATCACGGAGAAAGCAAGAGAGTTCCAGAAGAGCATCTATTTCTGCCTCATTGACTATGCCAAAGCCTTTGAGTGTGTGGATCACAATAAACTGTGGAACATTCTGAAAGAGATGGGAATACCAGACCACCTGACCTACCTCTTGAGAAACCTGTATGCAGGTCAAGAAGCAACAGTCAGAACTGTACATGGAACAACAGACTGGTTCCAAATAGGAAAAGGAGTACGTCAAGGCTGTATATTGTCACCTTGCTTATTTAACTTCTATGCAGAGTACATCATGAGGAACGCTGGGCTGGAAGAAGCACAAGCTGGAATCAAGATAGCCGGGAGAAATAGCAATAACCTCAGATATGCAGATGACACTACCCTTATGGCAGAAAGTGAAGAGGAACTCAAAAGCCTCTTGATGAAAGTGAAAGAGGAGAGTGAAAAGGTTGGCTTGAAGCTCAACATTCAGAAAACAAAGATCATGGCATCTGGTCCCATCACTTCATGGGAAATAGATGGAAAAACAGTGGAAACAGTGTCAGACTTTATTTTTTGGGGCTCCAAAATCACTGCAGATGGTGATTGCAGCCATGAAATTAAAAGATACTTACTTCTTGCAAGAAAAGTTGTGACCAACCTTGATAATATATTAAAAAGCAGAGACATTACTTTGCCAACCAAGGTCCGTCTAGTCAAGGCTATGGTTTTTCCCGTGGTCATGTATGGATGTGAGAGTTGGACTGTGAAGAAAGCTGATCGCCGAAGAATTGATGCTTTTGAACTGTGGTGTTGGAGAAGACTCTTGAGAGTCCCTTGTACCGCAAGGAAATCCAACCAGTCCATTCTAAGGGAGATCGATCCTGGGTGTTCATTGGAGGGACTGATGCTGAAGCTGAAACTGCAATACTTTGGCCACCTCATGCGACGAGTTGACTCACTGGAAAAGACTCTGATGCTGGGAAAGGTTGGGGGCGGGAGGAGAAGGGGACGACGGAGAATGAGATGGCTGGATGGCATCACCGACTCTGTGGACATGAGTTTGAGTGAACTCCGTGAGTTGTTGATGGACAGGGAGGCCTGGCGTGCTGTGATTCATGGGGTTGCAAAGAGTTGGACACGACTGAGCGACTAAACTGAACTGAACTGCATTTTGGACTCTTTTGTTGAGTGTGATGGCTACTCCATTTCTTCTAAGGGATTCCTGCCCACAGTAGTATATATAATGGTCATCTGAGTTAAATTCAGCCATTCCAGTCCATCTTAGTTCGCTGATTCCTAGAATGTCAATGTTCACTCTTACCATCTCCTGTTTGACCACTTCCAATTTGCCTTGATTCATTGACCTAACATTCCAGGTTCCTATTCAGTATTGCTCTTTACAGCATCGAACCTTGCTTCTATCATCCGTCCTATCTACAACTGGGTGTTGTTTTTGCTTTGGCTCCATCCCTTCATTCTTTCTGGAGTTATTTCTCCGCTGATCTCCAGTAGCATATTGGGCACCTACCGACCTGGGGAATTCATCTTTCAGTGTCCTATCTTTTTGACTTTTCATACTGTTCAGGGTGTTCTAAAGCCAAGAATACTGAAGGTGGTTTGCATTCCCTTCTTCAGTGGACCACATTCTGACAGACCTCTCCACATTCACAAAACTAAGATCATGGCATCCGGTCCCTACACTTCTTGGCAAATAGATGGGGAAACAGTGGAAACAGTGACATACTTTATTTTTTTGGGCTCCAAAATCACTGCAGATATTGACTGCAGCCATGAAATTAAAAGACGCTTAGTCCTTGGATGAAAAGTTAAGACCAACCTAGACAGCATATTAAAAAGCAGAGACATTACTTTACCAACAAAACTCTGTCTAGTCAAGGCTTTGGTTTTTCCAGTAGTCACGTACAGTTGTGAGAGTTGGACTATAAGAAAGTTGAGTGCTGAAGAATTGATGCTTTTGAACTGTAGTGTTGGAGACGACTCTTGAGAGTCCCTTGGACTACAAGGAGATATAACCAGTCCATCCTAAAGGAGATCAGTCCTGGGTGTTCATTGGAGGGACTTATGTTTAAACTGAAACTCCAATCCTTTGGCCACCTGATGCGAAGAACTGACTCCTTGGAAAAGACCCTGATGCTGGGAAAGATTGAAGGCGGGAGGAGAAGGGGTCGACAGAGGATGAGATGGTTGGGTGGCATCACCTACTCAATGGACGTGAGTTTGAGTAAATTCTAGGAGTTGGTGATGGACAGGGAGCCTGGCGTGCTGCAGTTTATGGAGTCGCAAAGAGTTGGACACAACTTAGTGACTGAACTGAACTGAACTGAGTGTTAAACATATGGGGTCCTCGGTGGCCAGGGGCCGCTTGTTCAGTGACAAGAGAACTTTAAAAGGCAGTTACTTACTGGCAAGATATTTCCTGACTTTAAGGACAAAGCATCTATGGACCCAATCCAGAAAACGTATTCTTGTTGTTTAGGCCTTCCTGTTGTACAACCAAGGGACTGTCAGCTCAGAGGTTAGCAGCTTTGTAGATAAGGGCAGAACTGATCATAAATCCAACTTCATTTGCACAGAACAATAGAGTTAGTGTATTCCATTCCTGCCTTAAACCCTATATGCTTGCTTCTCTTCCTTATGAATAAATGTCATTTAGGTATTTTTTCCAGAATGAGGCATTTTGGTCTGAATTAAATACCTGTTCAGGCAGATGGCCTTTCTCCTCAATGATTTTCTTTTTTTTAAAATTGAATTATAGTTGATTTACAATGTTGTGCTAATTTCTGCTGTACAACAAAGTGACTTAAAATGATTTAAAAGTGATTTTAAAAATATATATATGTTTTAAAAAATATCCTTTTCCATTATGGTTTATCCTAGGAGATTGAATATGTTAGTAGTTTTCTGTGCTATATAATATAACGTTGTTTATCCATTCTAATTGTAATAAGTTTCTATCTAGCAACCCCAGACTCCCAGTCCATCCCTCACCTTCCCCACTTGTCCTTGGTAACAAGTCTTTTCTCTGTGTCTGTGAGTCTGTTACTGTTTTGTAGATAGGTTCATTTGTGTCATATCTTAGTCCTCAGTGATTTTCTTAAAGGCATCTGGGAACTTATTTGCTGCCTCTCAGTTGTCAGAAGTTGCTTTTCCTGTTATCTTTGCATTTTTTAAAGCGAAACCTCTTTTTAAAATTATCAGACCATTCTTTGCTGGCATTAAACTCTCCAACTTTAGATCCTTCGCCTTCCTTTTGCTTTAAGTAGTCATACAGTGACTTCGCTTTTTCTCTAATTATGTTAGAGTCTATAGGTATGGCTTTCTTAGAGCAATGCTGCACCCACCTAAATGCTGCCTTTTCAGTATAAGATAAAAAAGGTATATTGCCAAAAGTGCAAAGTTTTCACACCTGTTCTTGTAGCTGCAGCCATGCCATCACTGATTTCTTTTATAACGGTCCCTACACTAGATTCATTTTTCTTGAAATGGCAGACCTGAAGCTGTGGTGCCTATCAAGCAGTTCAACTTTTTCTTGTTATGTCATGATTTTTCTCTGCTTCTTGGGAGCACTTCCAATATCAGTAGTAGCACTTTATATGGGTCCCGTGGTGTTATTCAGGGCTTACAGTATTGTACTAAACACAGTGAAAAAGTGAGAACTGAGAGAGATTGATCAGTCACTTTTTGCTGCAGTATGAAACTTACTGGGAAGATGCATTGCTCATGTGGAGATGACTAGCATCATGCCCATTTTAAGCAGATACTTGTAACATTTGAGCTTACTTGAGCAATGCAACAGGTGGATACAAAATTATTACAGTCATACACTATGATTACAGTTAGGCTTATGGAGTTATGATATACCGCTGCATCTTTATGTTTACATTTCTTTGGACTGTGAGGCCATGTACAGTCTGTATGTGCATAAGTTTTTATAAATTTTAATTTTTAATAATATATTTATGTATATTTTATAGTGGTAAATGATAAAATGGGCTAGAACCTACATTTGTTTTATGCATTCTTGACATATCTAACTTAAATTTTTTAAAAAATATTTCTAGGCTATGCAGTTTGTGAAGTTTTTCAAACTGTCACAAATCTCCAAAAAATTACTCAAAGTATTTATTGAAAAAAATTATAAGTGGACCTGTGCGGTTCAAACACATACCTATGTTGTTCCAGAGCAATCTGTATATATAATATATACACACATGCATCTGTCATATACCATATTTTAAAAATCTGTTTATCCACTGATGGACATTAAGGTTATTTCCATGTCTTGGCTATTGTATTAAGACTATTGATTTTCAAGGCCATCAGGAGTTGGGGGAAGGGAGTGTGGAATTAGGGCAAGTTTAAATGCCATAAAACTTGCTGTTCTTACTGAGATTCAGATGATTTTATATAGATAAAATGCTTCTTAGGTTAATTGTAAGCCTTTGGTTAATTTCTAGTTATGAAAAAATTGGATCTTGATATTTTTTGCTAGTGTTCTTTTTTGAATTTTTAAAGTTTATTTATATTTTTAGCTGTGCTGGATCTTTGTTGTTACACGCGGTCTTTCTCTAGTTTAGGGGAGCAGAGGCTACTCTCTAGTTGCGCTGTGCAGGCTTCTTATCGCAGTAGCTTCTCTTGCTGTGGAGCATGGGCTCTAGGCACACAGGCTTCAGGAGTTGTGGCCCATGGACTCTAGAGTGTTGGCTCAGAAGTTGTGGCGCATGAACTTAGTTGCTCCACAGTATGTCAAATCTTCCCAGACTAGAGATTGAACCCATGTCTCCTGCATTGGCAGGTCGATTCTTATCCACTGTACCACCAAGGAAGTCCTTGCCAGTGTTCTTGTAGCTTTAATGGAGGAAAGAATTTTTGGTGGTTCTTACTCTGCTTTTCTGGAACTATTTATGTTCTCTGAAGATATTCTGAAGT
This sequence comes from Moschus berezovskii, assembly GCF_049115385.1. NCBI lineage: Eukaryota > Metazoa > Chordata > Mammalia > Artiodactyla > Moschidae > Moschus > Moschus berezovskii. The sequence continues at coordinate 35,283,021 of NC_142466.1, read as the reverse complement.
TTTCTTCTCTTTGTATATATTCCTCTCAGGGAATGTTTTTTGTCCTCCCCATTTGATTAACTCATCTTTTATGTTGGGGAATTTTTAAAATATCACGTTTTCTTGTGTTTAAGAGTGAGGGACTAAAAAACTTATTGGAAGCTTTTCAATATTAGCTCTTTCAACCATGATCTTTGCTGTAGGGTTATCTGGTGGATATTTAAAACAGATACAACCCTCCTACCTTCCCCAACTATCTTACGAAGATGAAGGAAGCGGAAGACTAGATTGAGTCATTGTCAAAATCCCAGGCTTATATTGCTCCATGAAGGAACAGAAAGAAACATTCAGGGAGCAAATAATTTCAGTCTTCTTTAAACTCTACCAGAGAATAAGAAAGATGAGTATGTTATCTTGGTAACATACCAAACTAATAATCCTGACACTAAACTGACAGGGATACAAGAAAAGATAATTATAGCCAATCTCACTCATGAATATAGGTGCAAAAATATTATGTAAGATTAGCCAACTGAATATAGCAAATGGAAAAAAGATATAAAAAGCCTTTATATAAGAAATGCCAAGTGAGTCTAACATTAGGAAACTAATCAAGGTAATTTTAATTAATGTGATCTCTTAGCTTAATTCTGTAATGTAAGTTTCTTACATAATTGTGTGAATAGAATGTGAATAGAATTCCTAAAAACTACACTATACTGAGGAAAACTTTTTTTTTTTTTCAGAAAAAACTGTGTAGGTATGTTTATATCTACATCCAATAATGTATAGTAATTATCACATAATATTAGTGATGACAACTTCTGCATTAAAACTGTGGTTTTTAGGTCAGAATTTCATTGACATCTTGAAAGACTTTTATTTGAAAGCTGTCTGTTAAGTGATATTTAACATAAGTCAAGCATCATAAAGTAAAAGTCCTAACTGATCAGCAGTTCATTTTCCAGTTCTTTTTTAAAAATTCAAACTCACATGGAATGATGGGCATCCGTTAGTGTAGTATTTGGAATGATTGTATTCTTTCTATATTATTTATCAATAGAATGGGAATCACAAGTCATCTGATAAATAAATCCTGTGAGACTTACTCAGTATTTTAATAGCTTTTACTTGATTTAATAGTGCTTGAAATAACTGCCATCCACTATGAGATAAGTGTTCCTGGTTATAGACTTTTTTATTTCAAGTTACTTGTATTAGTTTGTAATTAGCTTTGTGAATTGCTCTTTATTCTTTTTAATGTATACACAGTAGTCTAGATGGTTGAAAGTTGGATATTATATATCTGTAAATGAAGAAGGCATGTAATTTAACAGTGGATTTGAATTAATACTATTGATTGCTTAAACGAGAAGGTCCTATCATATAGAATAATAATGGTGTGTGATACTTGTGTATGCTTAACGGTCTTAAACATGCTTTCATATATGAAGGTACTCTTATGATGTAATCAGATTACATAGCGCTATTCACTATACCATTTGTTTCTGAATCCGGGGAGTCATGATAAAAACTGTGAGTGCTTCTGTTGGTTTTAGACAGTGTTGGCACACTCTTGCTATAGTACCCAGCTTTCTTCTTGTCTATGATAGCTTAAAGATGGAAAATGTATAAGTAGATGAACTTTTGTATATTAAGGAATTTCCATTACCTGAAGAATATAATTCTTAACAGTTCATATGTATATGAACGCCTATAGAATAGTAATTATAAATGAGGGAATGTGAAGAGAAGGAATTTAAATTTTGTTCTTCACTCTTTGATTGTGAACTGTGGTGCTGGGTCCTTTCCAAACTTAGAATCTTTTATAGAGAATTATATTTGGTGCTTGCAACATTCTCACTCAGACTCTGATGACAACTTTTGAGTGGCTCGGAATACGTGGAAACATGTATATTTGTGTGTAATATATGTGCGTATGTTCCTGAATAAGATGATGCTGGTGAGGGAAAAATTTGTCAAAGACTTTAAGTGAGAATGATGAATCTAGATTAGTTACTGTGGAAATATCTTTGATATGTGTGTTAACTTTATATCTAAACTTCTATAAAATTAAACTGATTTCTGATTTTCGTTGGAAAAGAAGATTGAGAGATTTAAATAGAACTACTTGATGCTATTTTCTTTCAGTAGTACAGCAGAGATTTAAAATCTTGAAAACTGAAGAGAAAATGAAATACAGCCATCTAGTGGCTGCAACTTTAAAAGCTCTAAGCATAGAAAGTATGAACTCACATAAAAATCTCTCAGGGGTCATTATTAGGTGTTCAAGCTACTCATTCCTTATCACACAAAGGAGAAACATACATGTTTTACTAAATATTTAAATAAAATTTTAATAAGAAGGGAAAACCTTGTTGAACTTTATGTAAATATTCTCAGAGGTCAGTTGAACTAGCATAACATTATAATAAGCTATATACATTTTCAGTTGTAATGTGTATTAATTATAAAACTCTAGTAGTGCTTTTAAAATACATGTATGTTCTGAAATATCACTGAATAATATCTAGACCTCTCTTGCTTATATAAATGAACCTATTATGATGGTTGAAGTACATATTTAGTTGCTCATTAAATTTTAGTCATTGTTGGCTTATAAACTTTAATGATGCAGAAATGAACTATCTTCTAGGAGCAAGATAATGCTGTACAAAATATGCACAAGAAAGTAGAAAAATTAGAAGCTGAACACACGGAGTGCTCTGACCTTTTACGGCGACAAACAAGTGAACTTGAATTTAGTACTCAACGAGAGGAACGTCTTAGAAAAGAGTTTGAGGTATATTTTTTCATTTTTTTATCACATATATATGTTGTCCAGTAGGTAATTTAAGGTCAGAGAAAGTTTTTCTCTGCAATAAAACGTCATATTTTGACATTTATTTATATTGAATATTGGCTTCCTTAAAAACTTTTGTATATGAGTACATTTTATTTTGCTCCTAATTAAAAAATACTCATTTAAAACAATTAATTGTCCTGAGATATTTGGAAAGTTTGAAGGTAACTGTTAACATTACAGGGTTGGGGAAGCAACGCAGGAAAAGATTTTGTATACCTAATATTAAATTCTAATTTGGAGTGTTTGAATCCTGTGTAGCTGCTTAGTTTTGTGAAATGCTTTTCAAGTTAGTCTTTAGATGGGAAATAAGCGTTAAGAATAAAAAAACATGATTTTTATGGGTAAATGATACTGATAACCCCTTTAATCTTGAGAGATATCTAACTTATTTGTGAATTTTAAGAAAGGATTTTCTTTTTCTTTGTGGGAAATTATTTCAATAAATAAAGAACTCTTAAGCATAATTTATAATTCTTATAAGGTAAATAAACATTTATAAAGAGTATTTAATGATAAAATGCTGAAGGTGCTCTTGTTAAACTCACTTCTGTCATTTAACATTGTGCCAAGAATTTTAGCCAAAAATATATAAAAGTAAGAACAACGATAAGAATTATAATTTTTGGAAAGAAAGAGGTATGATTCTTATTATTTTTAGATAATATGGTAATAACCCTAAATGATCAGGAAAATCAACTTTGAAATTATTGACGCCAGTAAGAACATTCAATAAGAAGGTCAAGAATAAAATAATATATAATAATTATGTTTACATCTTACATACCAGCAATAATCAGAGAATAAGATACCAAAAATGTTTTTGTTACCACAATGACAAAATAGGAATACAGCTAACAACAAGTGCATTAAAAATTATGAATTGTAACTGAGAGTCATAAGAGAAAATGGTGAAACATTTTGGAAACACTTAACAGTGTACAGATATGAATCCTCCCTAAATTATATTATGGGTTAAAGCAGTTCTAATAAAAAATTCAGTGGAGGGCTTCACTGCTGGCTTAGTGGTAAAGAGTCTGCCTGCCAACGCAGGACATAGAGGAACAGAAAGTGTAAAGGCCATGAGATGTGAATGTGCTTGAAAAGTTTGAGAAGCAGCAAGTAGGCCATTGTGGTTGAAACGTATTGAACAGGAGAGGAGATTAGTAGGATATATTGAATGGTAGGTAGATGTTATAGAGTCTTGAAGGTCTTTGGGAATTTTGTAAGAACTTTGGCTTTCTTTCTGAGATGTAAAGACATTGGGCAGTTTTGAGGAGAGGAGTCCCCTCTGATTTGTCTGTATATTCTTTGGAAGACAGACTGTAAGAGGCCACTTAGGAAATTATTAAAATAGTTAGAGATTGTGGTGTTTTAGACCAAAGTAGTGGTAGAGGAGGTGGTCAGATTTAGTAAGTATTTTTAGAAGATAGAACCAGTAGGATTTGCAGACTCACTGGACCTGGCTTGTGAGGGAAAAAGAAAGGGGAATAAAGGATAATGCCAAAGGTTTTGGCTTGAGCCTTTGGGGAATGATGCTGCTGTTTACTCAACATGGGCAGGAACGCAAGTGGAGTACATTTGGGAAAGGCGAGGAGTTTGGTTTTAGATAACGTTAAATTTGGCATGCCTGTTAGACATCCATTTGGAGATGCTGAGTAGCACTCAAATACAAGAATTGGTCTTAGGGAAACCTTACTGTAGAGCGAGGAGATGTGCTGAATCTTTCATTGGCAACTGGTGAAATGTTACAGTCTATCGGTGTTTTCTCTTTGTTTCTTGAGTTCTACAAGGAGTGATCTGCCAGTTTCCTCTTTGGTGGTTATTAAATGGAAGAAGGAGATGGAGGAGAAATCTGTGTAGCATTCTCTTCAGTGTACAGAGTTTCTGCTGGTTTCACTCTTGTGTACCAGCTCTCCTACTCCTGATCTGCCCACCTCGTGTCTCTCCATGTCCAACCTGGGTTCAGATTGACATTTTCCGGGTAATAAACCTCCAGTTTGTGAGTTTGTGTAGTGGTTAGAGAGGTGTAGTTGAAGGGCTAGTTAAGGTAGGGAGGTGGATGCCTGGAGGTCAAATTTTTCATACTGATGATATTAAAAACTTTATTGAGATAATCTGCATGCTACAAATTCACCCATTATAGTATACAATTCAGTGGTTTTTATTATATTCACAGAGCTGTAAAACTATCACTACAATTTATTTGAGTGTGTTTTCATCACGTCAGTAAGAAACTTCACACCCAAGAGCTATCATTCTCCTCTTCCCTATCCTCTCATCCCTAAAAAGACATTAGTCCACTTCTGTTTCTATATATTTGTCTGTTCTCTTTCTCCTCTTCTCCCAACCTCTCATCCTAAAAAGACATTAATCTACTTCTGTTCTATAGCCTGTTCTGGACATTTCATATAAATAGAATCATACAATATGTGGTCTTCTGTAAGTTTTTTTGCTTAGCATGATGTTTTTTAGGATTCATCTATGTTGTATTACATATCAGCACTTCATTCCTATTACTATATAGATATAAGATCACGTTTTGTGTATCCTTTCATCAGGAGGTAGCATTCATGTTGTTTTCACTTTTTGACTATTACGAATAATGCCTCTATGGACACTTGTGTACAGTGTTTTGTGTGGACATGTCTTTGGTTTCACCTTGGAGTGGAACTGCTGGGTGACACGATAATGCTACTTTTAACTTTTTGGGAAACTGTCAGACTGTTTTACACAGTGATAGTACTGATTTTCATTTCCACCAGAAATGTATGAGGGTTCCAGTGTCTTCAGATGCTCATCAACACTTGCTATTATCCTTATTTCCAACTGTAACCACTTTAGCGGATGTATAATGGTATCTTGTGGTTTTGCTTTGCATTTCCCTGATCACTAATGATATTGAATATCATTTCATGTGCTTACTGGTCAATTGTATATCATTGGGGAAATATCTATTCAGGTCCATTATACATTAAAAAAAGAAATTTTGGGGACTGGCACCAACTCCAGCCGGTAGTGGACGCCTCCCTCTCCCACTCGCAGGTAAGCCCCCCTTTTTTCAGTCCAGACAGCAGGGCTTTTTTGTACCCTGGGGCAGCAACAGGGAAACTGAAGAAAAAGAATGGCCAGCTGCGGCAGAGTTGCAGTGGGAGCATTGTCTGGGCACTGAGGTCCTGTCTCGCCAGCAAAACAAACTTTTTTACCCCTTCCTCCTGAAGGACCACCAAGTCCTGGTGCGCTGGAGCCGAGGGTCAGACCCATTATACATTTTAATGAGCTATTTATGCTCTATGATTGTAAGATGTTAATCATAAGGAAAATGGAGGAACTATCAATAATATACCAAATATGAACTTGGTAAAGATAAATTACTCATACTCTTACCACATGTGGTCTTATTTTATATAAGGCTAAAGAAAAAAAATTGAAAGTGAGATTATATTTTAAGTAATTTTAGCTTGTTTTTTGTGCTGAAAATTTTTTTAGAGGCAGAAGACTCAGAATGTATAATCACATTTTATATAATCATTTTTAATATGTGTTTGTAGGTAGCCTATTAGAAAAGAATTAGAACAGGGTTAAAGTTCTAAATATACTTAGAATTAAAAAAATTTTAGAAGTCACTTTGTGCTCAGTCACTTAAGTTGTGTCCGACTCTCTGTGACCCGTGGACCACAGCCTGCCAGGCTCTTCTGTCCATGGGATTCTCCAGGCAAGAGTACTGGAGTGGGTTGCCATTTCCTTCTCCAGTGATAAAGTGTGAAGTGAGTGAAGTGAAGTCTCTCAGTCGTGTACAACTCTTTGCCACTCCATGGACTGTAGCCTACCAGGCTCCTCTGTCCATGGGATTTTCCAGGCAAGGGTAATGGAGTGGGTTGCCATTTCTTCCTCTGAGAAGTCCCTTTAGGATGCTATAAAAGTGTGTGATCATCACTAAAAACATTTTAAGTGCCTTTAGGTATGAAAAAGTGCTAGGTAACAGTGATTTTTCTGGGTAAGATTCTTGATAAGTCAATTTTGACTCAACTGAGGAAATGTCTAATGCCTAACCTTTAGGATTTGTTTTTGGATAACTTAGAATTGATTTTTTTCTTGTAAAATGCTTACTTGCCCCAATGTCTTATTTTTAAACTGATTAATGTTGTAAATATAAAACTTTTAGGCTAGTTTTACATTGAGATTTTTCTTAACTACTCTGTGGATACTTTTGATAATCCCGGGTCTCTGCTTTTGGAGAATTTGAAGCTTTGTGGGTGTCCAAAGAGTTTCTATTTTTAAGAATTTTCTAAATGGACTTTACCGACAAAGGTCCATATAGTAAAAGCTATGGTTTTTCCAGTAGTCATTTATGGATGAGAGTCAGACCATAAAGAAGGCTGAGTGCTGAAGATTGACACTTTTGAACTGTCGGGCTGGAGAAGACTCTTGAGAGTCCCTTGGACAGCAAGGAGATCAAACCAGTCAGTCCTAAAGGAAATCAATCCTGAATGTTCTTTGGAAGGACTGATGCTCAAGCTGAAGCTCCAAAACTTTAGACAACTGATTCAAAGAGCCAGCTTATTGGAAAAGACCCTGATGCTGGGAAAAATTGAGGACAGGAGGAGAAAGGGGTGACGGGATGAGATGGTTGAACAGCATTATTGACTCAGTGGACATGAGCTTGAGCAAATTCTGGGAGACAGTGAAGGACAGGGAAGCCTGGCCTCCTGCAGTCTGTGGGCTCACGGAGGCAGACACGACTGAGCGACTGAACAACAGCAACAAAGTGGACAAGTCTTGTCCTCACTTCCCTGTAATTCTTCATGCTCAGATACCGTGCAGATTTCTGCTTGATACTTAAGTGAATGTGTTTTATATTGGCTGTTTGACAAGATGATGATATAATGAAGGAGAGGTTAAATTTCTAGAGAGCAGTTTATGCTAGTTTTACATTCTATTATGACTGTGCGAGTGAGCATACGTGCATGGAGTCATTAAGAACTAGTAATTCTAGGTACAGGACAGAGATCAAATTGCCAACATCTGCTGGATCTTCGAAAAAACAAGAGAGTTCCAGAAAAACATCTACTTTTGCTTTATTGACTATGCCAAAGCCTTTGACTATGTGGATCACAACAGACTATGGAAAATTCTTAAAGAGATGGGAATCAGACCACCTGACCTACCTCCTGAGAAATCTGTATGCAGGTCAAGAAGCAACAGTTAGAACTGGACGTGCAACAACAGACTGGTTCCAAATTGGGAAAGGAATACATCAAGGCTGTATATTGTCACCCTGCTTATTTAACTTCTTTGCAGAGTAAATCATGTGAAATGCCAGCCTGGGTGAAGCACAAACTGCAATCAAGATTGCTGGGAGAAACATCAATAACATCAGATATGCAGATGAAACCACCCTTATGTCAGAAAGTGAAGAAGAACTAAAGAGCCTCTTGATGAAAGTGAGAGGAGAGTGAAAAAGCTGGCTTAAAGCTCAACATTCAAAAAACTAAGAGCATGGCATCTGGTCCCATCACTTCATGGCAAATAGATGGGTAAATAGTGGAAGACTTAATGTTTTGGGGCTCCAAAATCACTGCAGATGGTAACTGCAGCCATGAAATTAAAAGACACTTGCTCCTTGGAAGAAAAGCTATGACCAACCTAGATAGCACATTAAAAAGCAGAGATGTTACTTTACCAACAGAAGTCCATCTAGTCAAAGCTGTGGTTTTTCCAGTAGTCATGTATGGATGTGAGAGTTGGATTCTAAAGAAAGCTGAGTGCCGAAGAGTTGATGCTTTTGAACTGTGGTGTTGGAGAAGACTCTTGAGAGTCCCTTGGACTGCAAGGAGATCAAACCAGTCAATCCTAAAGGAAATCAGTCCTGAATATTCGTTGGAAGGACAGATGCTGAAGCTGAAACTCCAATACTTTGGCCACCTTATGCAAAGAACCGACTCATTGGAGAAGACCCTGATGCTGGGAAAGATTAAAGGCGGAAGGAGAAGGGGATGACAGAGGATGAAATGGTTGGATGGCATCACTGACTAAATGGACAAGAGTTTGAGCAAGCTCTGGGAGTTGGCAATGGACAGGGAAGCCTGGCGTGCTGCAGTCCATGGAGTTGCAAGGAGTTGGACATGACTGAGCGACTGAACTAAAGTGATAATCATATAATGGTTCGAGTGGACTTCAGGAGTTGGTGATGGACAGGGAGGCCTGGTGCGGTTCATGGGGTCACAAAGACTTGGACACGACTGAGCAACTGAACTGAACTGAATCAGTGTTATTTTTTAAAAGGATTAATATAAAATCAAATAATAGTAAAGAGCAAAATTGTTGAAATTTTAATTTAACAGAGCACGTTATCCAATGTCAGTAATAGCAAACTAAATCAACTAATATAATAAACATTTACCCTAATAAATGATATAAATTTTAATGAAGTTTTAGCAGTTACATTTCATGAAAAGGTGATTTTTTTATGTGCCTGGGCTAAAGAAGTTTATATATATGGGGCTTAATCTTCTTAACATGGATCAATGGTTCCTTAGATTAAAAAGAAAACAAACTCCCAATCCAATTTTCTGAATGTGGTGCTTGGTACCAGAGAACCAAGGGAAAAGTAAACTGGAAAAAGAAATATCCGTAGCTTTTATAAACCTCTTTACAACTAGGGGAGGTTTTTTTTTTTATCATGGGAAATAAGCTTAACTCAATAAGAAAAGAGAAAAGAGAAGATGCAAACCTAATTCTGAGAGAACTGAAGAATCTCATGAAGATTATAGAGGAGAGAGAGCAGTGTTTGCAAATAAATTCTGAATTGCTCCTGTCAGTCATATTCTATATTATGGTAAAATAAAGAAGGGTAGAGTGTAGCTTTTTCCTTTATACATATACTATACTCAAGTCAAAAAGGATAAGAAAGTGGATCTCACCTTTCGTATTGTCCATGAAAAGAACCTTATATGAATCATCTTTTTAAAGGCATCATGTGTTTGTAGAAATGGTTTTTAAACACTTATTTGTATTGATTACCAACTATAAATGATAAGTAATGAAATCACCTGGGTTATACTAGTGTGCTTATAAGTATTATATATTTTTGTATCTATGTTCATAATGGATTTTAAAACCGGAAATTTTAAAGTAAAGATGATTTAAAAGATGCTAAATTAATTTATTACCCTGCCGATCAGAATTTGTGGCTCGTAAATTCTGTTCCTTAGAGATTTTGACTTTTCAAGATATCTTTTTTGATAACATAAAATACTTTGAGATCTTCAGTTTCAGGACTCCAAGTATAGTAACTATTCTTGATTTCCCCCGCACAGGTAGTATTGTAGTTAATTGTTAACACAGATATATTATTTACAACCACTAAAATATAATATATATACTTACCTTTAAAGTAACCATTATAGAATTAATCAGCCCATTGGAATCATCTTCTTGAAGATGGATTATTATTATATCGGATACTTGTAGAAGTATTCATTAATGGAAAATATCAGGTGATAAAATCTGAAACAGAAGTTAGATAAATAACCACTTTCTATTTACACAGCTATCGACATTCTGGGGTAAATTTTGTACAACTGTTTTTTGGAATCAATACTCTATAGCACATTACTGAAAAATCTCTGATTAGCGGGTACTTGTGTTGATATTTCCTCCCTTATTTTTCTTGATGTCCGTTTTAATAGACTGCATGTCATATATGAAGGTTTTTCTGCTTGACTGATCCCTTTAAGTTCATATGTAATCCTCAAGACTGGGTATACTTGGGGAGGCAAGAATGTATAATCGGAGGAGCTGTTTTTGCCCAGTCTCTCAGAAAATTCATTGTATGCATGTTTTCATAACTTTTGTGAAACTTTGGAGCAGGCCTGTGGAAGCCATGGGAGTAGATGTGATGGGGAGAACAAATATGGGCTGGATGTGTTTGGTTAGCTCTGCTGCTGAAGTGGAATTGGCTCATGTCTTGTGTTATGATAGAATAACTTTTTCTGTGTACGTTACCTTCTTCAAAGAATGAACACTCACTTTTCTTAAGTGGAGCAGATTATCTAATTGGGCTTATTGTGATTAATGATATATAAATCATAAAAAAAAATTGGGTACAATGAACAGTAGAATTTACTGGGGTAAAAACCTCTTGGCAGTATAATGAAGTCAGAAAGGATATGACAACCAGCTAATAAATGATAAAATATGTGATCATTTTTTGTCACATAAAGAACTCCGATGTTCATAGTATTAGGGAACCGACAGTATAGTATAATCTTTGTATTACAAGCAAACTTCTATATAGTTAAATTTGCTGGTGGTGTATATGAATTTGTATTGGATTTTGTACTTTGATCTGAATTCTATTATTCTTTCTGCTCTTGCTTTGTTGATTATATTAGGATGGGAGACTAATGGGAGTCAGATTATGATTATTTTAGTTCTCTAAGTGATACTGGAGAAAAATATTTGTGAACAGCGAGTTGATGTTCCTCTAGCACCCTCTGCTGGATATAAGAATTAATTCACCAGACTAGAAGATTAAAAAAAAAAATTTGTTAGAAGGGAATGGCTACCCACCCCAGTATTCTTGCCTGGAGAATTCAATGGATAGAGGAGGCTGGCAGGCTACAGTCCATGGACTCGCAGAGAGTCAGACATGACTGAGCAGCTAACATTTTAATTATGTCTGTCAACAAAATGCACTCTTTGAAGAAATTTGTTTAAAGAAATGAAGATTTTTTTTGCTGTCTTTACTGATTGTTTTAGTAATAATAAACAGTTTATAAATTTTTCTTCTGTGTGTTTCATTTAAAATAGGAAAGTATGAAATGTGATCTCTGGTTTATTATTTCAACCGATTGATTTTTGGCTTAGGCAGAAAAAATGTCCTATTGACTTTTGGAGTCTGTGTATATGTGTTAGTCACTCAGTCGTGTCCGATTCTTTGTGACCCCATGGACTGTAGCTCGCCAGGCTCTGCTGTCCATGGGATTCTCCAGGCAAGAATACTGGAGTGGGCTGCCATTGCCTTCTTTTGGAGGCCTGACTTTTGGAGTAAAATCAGATAAATTAATATGACAACAGTACATGAAAAACGAAGACTTGTATTGTTGACTCTTATCATGGAAACACTGAACTATATTTTAATAAAATATAACACTTGATAAAATTATGTGGATACCTTTTGAATATGAAAGAGTATTTTAATATTATTAGACTGGTTTTTTCTATTTGCCCTCTGTTAGCTTTTTGCCTGTTTTGATTTTTATTCTCAATGTCTGTGGATTATTTCCTTGACACTGGTTAGACGACTTCTGGCTTGCAGAACCTAACACAACTATTTTCAATATTGAGAAAGTTGATTTTAGTTCTTCAAGGACAGGAATTTCATCTTGTGGCATTACATTAAAAGAAATTTTTTTTTTTTACTAGTGTTGGCCCAACCTAGGGTAATATGGATTTTAATCTGTCTAGCCATAAGAAACTTTCTGCTCTAGTATATACCATGCTTTATACCAACAAGCAGTGGGGATCCCTTGTTCTAAGGATTCAAAGTCAGCATTGAGAGGAGCTCTGTAACAGAAATCAAGAAGCTGGACATAGATGGCTGTCATTTCTTTGAAATGTCGTTAGTTCTTGCACTTAAGGATTCTTTTTATTTTTTTATTGAAATATAATTTATGTATCATTGATTACACCTTTTTAAAGTATGCAGCTCAGGTTATGAAAACATTATTGCTGTATGGCTCCAGAATGTCCTTATCACCCAGTAAGAAACTTTATGCCATTAGCAGTCAACGCTCATTCCTCCCGTCCCATGTCCCCAGCTACTGGAAACAACTTTCTGTCTCTATGGATTTGCCTGGTTTGCCAATTCTGACCATTTCATATAAATGATTTATTTAATAAGTAGGTTTTTGTATCTGGTATCTTTCACTTAACGTACGTTTTCAAAGTTAATCTCTGTCGTGGCATGTGTTGGTACGTAGTTCCTTTTCAGTGGCTGAATGATATTCCATTGTGTGGATATACCATGTTTTGTTCATCCATTCATCAGTTGATGGGCACTTGGGTTCTTTTTTTTTTTTCACCTTTTTGTGTTTAGATTCTGAACTGTAGCAGACATTATGGGAATATGCTTTGCTCAAAGAAAAGTATAGTCATTTCTTCTCCACAGACTGCTTGATTAGTTTTTAGATTATCCTATTTTTATGTATGTCCTTTCTGGTTGTGATATATTGCCAGCTCTGTCTATATGCAGAAAAAGAAAAGACAGGAGGAAAGAGGAAAAATCAAATTAATCAAGCCGAGCATTTAAAAAACCTTCAGCTAAGGCTAAATGATAGAGTAAGTATAATGAATAGAGACATTTCTAGCCCAAATTTTATCTAAGAAAGGAAATTAAATTAGTAGTGTCTTTCTCTATCACTGTTGAACTGTCTGTGTTTGACAGAATCCTATCCTAGGTTTGGCTCTTCTTCACTAGTATTATCCTGAGACAGGTGCAGCATGGTGGTCCCATAGCCTAGTCTCACAGCCCTAACTAATAAATTAGACTTTGTCACAATGAAAACTTCTATGTGAAAGACACTGACATTAAGGAATAAAAAGACAAGCTATAGACAATATTTGGGAGTAAATATTTGCAAATCACATATCCAACAAATGACTTGTATCCAGATTATATAATAAATTCTCAAAATTCAATAATAAGAGAAAAAACAACCCAATTAAAAAATGAAGAAAAGATTTAAGCAGAAACTTCACCAGAGAAGATGTACAGATGGTAAGTAAACATATAAAAAGATGCTCAGTGTCATTAGTTATTAGAAAAGTGAAAATTGAAACTAAAATGAGATACCATTATGTTCCTATTTGAATGTCTAACCCTGGCCCCCAGATAACTCAAAAGATGACCATGCCACCATGGTCAAGTATTGGTGAAATTGGAAACAATTTGCAAAACAGTTTGGCAGTTTCATAAAGCATTAATGTACGCCATCATCTGACCCAGTCATTCTGTCCCTGACTATTGGCCCCAGAGAAACAAAAGATAAAGATTTATACACAAATGTTCATAGCAGGTTGGTTTGTGTAGCCCAAACTGGAAACAATTCAAATATCCATCAGGTGGTGAACTGAGAAACCAGTTGTGATGTATCAACACAGTGGAACACTTTAACAACAAAAGGTGAACTGCTAATATGTGCAGCCACATGGACGAAGTGAATAATTTTGTGAGGAAAAAGAAGCCAGACAGTAAAGAGTGTGCACTCTGTGATTCAATTTATATTGAATTCTGGAAAACAGGAAATGATCTGTAGTGACTAAAAGCAGATCATTGGTCACTTGAGGATGTGGGTGAGGTGGCGAGGGCGTGGATGAAGAGATTACCAAGAGACACAAGGAATCTTTTAAGGATGATGGAAATGTTTTTCTGTCCTGATTATGGCAATGATCTTGTAGGTGTATATATACACACACACACACACAAAATTTACAAAGTTCTACACTTTCATTATGTATAATTTATTATATGTAAAGTATCACTTAGTGAAGAAGAAGAAGGCAAGGTCTGGAGCATTTTTCCTGATTTTTACAATATGACTTTTACACTCTTGCAAATAAAAAAATGAGGCTATAGTAATCTAAAGTGTTAATTACAATGTAGTGGCCTCTATTCAATTTAAATACCAATGTTTATGAGTTTAAACTTTTCATGTTTTCAGGCAACTACTCTGAGAGTGAGGAAATTAGAAGAAAATATTGAAGCAGAAAGAGCAGCACATTTGGAATCGAAATTTAATTCTGAAATTATTCAGGTACAATGTAAACAACATTTTTGTGTGGATCTTATTAAGCTAGGAAAAACAGCATTATGTTCAGAGAGCTAAGGTGTGCATTTTGAACAGGTCACATATTGATGAGACCCATGTTTTTCTATTTACTATAAAGATATAGTTGATGATAGTCTTTATTAGAGAGGAGCTGGCACTCTACACCCCACAGACTGAATCTCACCCACGATGTGTGCTTGTGAAGTTTTATCTTGTGTATGGTGGCTTTTGTGCTGCATTGGCAAAGTGGAGTCGTTGCCACAGAGACCTCACAGTCTGCAAAGTCTAATATGTTTGCCATCTGGCCTGTTACAGGAAGATTTGCTCATAAGAATGTTCTTTTTATCAACAGTCATGGCATGATTTCTTTTTGAAACCATTTAAAAATATGCATTTTTCTATTGAGAGCTGAAGGTATAAAGGTGAATGAGCTCCTTTTGGGACTTAAACATTCCATTACCAGAGATTCTACGTACCTCTATGTTGATATAAAGGTAGAAATATGAAATCCTGAAGTACTATGGGAGCATAATAAAGAGAAGGAGTAAATCTGAGAGGAGAATTGAATGAAGGCATCTTCAGGAAAGTGTCCTTTTGCCTAGGGCTTACAGAACGAGAAGGAACTTGGAAGATTAGTAAAGGCATTTTAGCTGAAGGTTGTCAAACTACTGCCGTGGACCAAGTCTTACCTGCAGCCTTTGTTGTAAATAGTTTTATGTAAAGTTGCATTAAGTTAAAGTTCCAGGGACTTTCCTGGATGTTTCTTTCCTTTTCAACGCAGGGTGTGCGGGTTCAATCCTTGGTAGGGGACCTAAGATCCCATGTGCCTCATGGCCAAAAAACTAAAACATAAACTAGAAGCAATATTGTAACAAATTCAATAAAGACTTTAAAATTAGTTCCATATAGAAATCTTAAAAAAGTTCGAAGTTCCATCATTTAATTTGAATTTTAAAAAAGGACTTGGACTCTTCCCCTGTATTAAAATTTAATTAATTGGATTTGCAGAGTTTTATCTTAGTATTTAAATAGGTCTTAACATGAGATGCAACTAATTTCGTAAGAATTTTATAATTTTTTTTTTGCTTTTTAATGAAATGCCTTTTACTCGCAAAATTCTCAGGCCCATATATTTGAGTGCACCTGTATGTAAAGCAAATTTATGTAAGTTAAGCTTTTTTTTTTTTTTTAGAAAAAATGATTGGATTCATCAAAATAGCATTAATAAGCAATAAGGCTGAAGTTAATTCATGTAAGAAATTGAATTTAAATTTAAGTTTTTCATAATAGTTGTATAACCAGTTATATATAGTTATTAGCCATAATAATGAAAATTGTTACATGTATATTTTCACTTGTTTTGATACTCAGCTTAGTACTATAGCTTAGAAAAAAACCAAAAATGTATATTTGAATCATATATCTATAATTATTCACATTCTATTGTTTTCCTCTATTTCTTTGTGCTGATATCTGAGGAAGGCTTTCTTTCTCTCCTTGCTATTCGTTGGAACTCTGCATTTAAATGGGTATATCTTTCCTTTTCTTCTTTGCTTTTTGCTTCTTTTCTTTTTACAGCTATTTGTAAGGCCTCCTCAGACAGCCATTTTGCTTTTTTGCATTTCTTTTTCTTGGGGATGGTCTTGATCCCTGTCTCCTGTACAATGTCATGAACCTCCGTCCATGGTTCATCAGGCACTCTATCAGATCTAGTCCCTTATATCTATTTCTGACTTCCACTGTATAGTCATAAGGGATTTGATTTAGGTCATACCTGAATGGTCTAGTGGTTTTCCCTACTTTATCAATTTAAGTCTGAATTTGGCAAAAAGGAGTTCATGATCTGAGCCACAGTCAGCTTCTGGTCTTGTTTTTGCTGACTGTATATAGCTTCTCCATCTTTGGCTGCAAAGAATATAATCAGTCTGATTTTGGTGTTGACCATCTGGTGATGTCCATGTGTAGAGTCTTCTCGTGTGTTGTTGGAAGAGGGTGTTTGCTATGACCAGTGCGTTTTCTTGGCAGAACTCTGTTAGCCTTTGCTCTGCTTCATTCCATACTCCAAGACCAAATTTGCCTGTTACTCCAGGTGTTTCTTGACTTCCTACTTTTGCATTCCCGTCCCCTATAATGAAAAGGACATCTTTTTTGGGTGTTAGTTCTAAAAGGTCTTGTAGGTCTTCATCCATTCTGCTTCATCTTCTTCAGCGTTACTGGTTGGGGCATAGACTTGGATTACCATGACATTGAATAGTTTGCCTTGGAAACGAACAGAGATCATTCTGTCGTTTTTGAGATTGCATCCAACTACTGCATTTCAGACTCTCTTGTTGACCATGATGGCTACTCCATTTCTTCTAAGGGATTCCTGCCCACAGTATAGATATAATGGTCATCTGAGTTAAATTCATTCAGAAAACTAAGATCATGGCATCCGGTCCCATCACTTCATGGCAAATAGTTGGGGAAACAGTGGCTGAATTTATTTTTCTGGTCTCCAAAATCACTGCAGATGGTGATTGCAGCCATGAAATTAAAAGACACTTGCTCCTTGGAAGGAAAGGTATGACCAGCCTAGACAGCATATTAAAAAGCAGAGACGTTACTTTGGCAACAAAGGTCCGTCTAGTCAAGGCTATGGTTTTTCCAGTATTCATGTGTGGGTGTGAGAGTTGGACTATAAAAAAGCTGAGTGCCGAAGAATTGATGCTTTTGAATTGTGGTGTTGGAGAAGACTCTTGAGAGTCCCTTGGTCTGCAAGAAGATCCAACCAGTCCATCCTAAAGGAGATCAGTCCTGGGTGTTCATTGGAAGGACTGATGCTGAAGCTGAAACTCCAATACTTTGGCCACCTGATGCGGAGAGCTGACTCATTTGAAAAGACCCTGATGCTGGGAAGGATTGAGGGCAGGAGGAGGAGACGACAGAGGAGGAGATGGTTGGATGGCATCACTGACACAATGAACATGGGTTTGGGTGGACTCTGAGAGTTGGTGATGGACAGGGAGGTCTGGCGTGCTGCGGTCCATGGGGTCGCAAAGAGTTGGACACAACTGAGTGACTGAACTGAACTGAAATATTCACAAGTGTTTTCAGTGAGGTACACCCAGTAAAATTCAATTTCAGACTAGTTTAAAAGCAAATGAGACAACAGCTGCTAAGTCACTTCAGTCGTGTCCGACTCTGTGTGACCCCATAGATGGAAGCCCACCAGGCTCCCCCGTCCCTGGGATTCTCCAGGCAAGAACACTGGAGTGGGTTTCCATTTCCTTCTCCAATGTGTGAAAGTGAAAAGTGAAAGTGAAGTTGCTCAGTCGTGTCCGACTCTTAGCAACCCCACGGACTTCAGCCTACCAGGCTCCTCCATCCATGGGATTTTCTAGGCAAGAGTACTGGAGTGGTTTGCCATTGCCTTCTCCGAATGAGACAACCAAGTTGTTGTAATTAATCACCATCTTATCATAAACTGTAGTTAAAAATATGCTTGAAGTAGTCTGTTATTAAATTTGTTTAGATATTATGTCATAAAAATGAGAAAGCAGATTCGAAAGAGCTGACTCAGAATTGTGTTTACTTTTCTTTCATTTGGATTGGTGTATTATTTGTGATTGAATGTACATATTTTCTGAAAGAACAATCCAGTGTAGGTAGAAGAAATATTTCCTAGACATGTTATTTTAATTATAAACAATGGATTTAGACATCAGTTCATTTAGTTCAGTTGCTCAGTTGTGTCCAACTCTTTGCGACCCCATGGACTGCAGCATGCCAGGCTTCCCTGTCCATCACCAACTCCTGGAGCTTGCTCAAACTTATGTCCATCAAGTTGGTGATTCCATCCAACCATCTCATCCTCTGTCGTCCCCTTTTCCTCCTGCCTTCACTCTTTCTCAGCATCAGGTCTTTTCCAGTGAGTAAGTTCTTCGCATCAGGTGGCCAAAGTGTTGGAGTTTCAGCTTCAGCATCAGTCCTTCCAATGAATATTCAGGATTGATTTCCTTTGGGACTGACTGGTTGGATCTCCTTGCAGTGCAAGGAACTCTCAAGAGTTCTCCAACGCCATAGTTCAAAACGTCAGTTCTTCGGCGCTCAGATTTCTTTATGGTCCAACTCTCACATTCATCCATGACTACTAGAAAAACCAAAGCTTTGACTAGACAGACCTTTGTTGGCAAAGTAATGTCTCTGCTTTTTAATGTGCTGTCTGGGTTGATCAGAGCTTTTCCTTCAAGGAGTAAGCGTCTTTTAATTTCATGGCTGCAGTCAACATCTGCAGTGATTTTTGGAGCCCAGGAAAATAAAATCTGTCATGTTTCCATTGTTTTCCCGTCTATTTGCCATGAAGTGATGGGGCTGGATGCAGTGATCTTAGTTTTCTGAATGTTGAGTTTTAAGCCACCTTTTTCACTCTCCTCTTTCACTTTCATCAAGAGTCTCTTCAGTTCTTCTTCGCTTTCTGCCATAAGGGTGGTGTCATCTGCGTATCTTAGGTTATTGATGTTTCTCCCAGCAGTCTTGATTGCAGCTTGTGCTTCATCCAGCCCTGCATTTTGCATGGTGTACTCTGCAAAGAAGTTAAATAAGCAGGGTTACAATATACAGCCTTGATGTACTCCTTTCCCAATTTGAACCAGTCTGTTGTTTCATGTCCAGTTCTATTGCTTCTTGACCTGCATACAGATTTCTCAGGAGACAGGTCAAGTGGTCTGGTAGTCCCATCTCTTTAAGAATTTTCCACAGTTTGTTGTCATCCACACAGTCAAAGGCTTTAGTGTAGTCAATGAAGCAGAAGTAAATGTTTTTCTCGAATTCTCTTGCTTTTTCTATGATCCAGAGGATGTTGGTTTTGATCTCTGTTTCCTCTGCCTTTTCTAAATCCAGCTTGAACATCTGAAAGTTCTTGGTTCATGTACTTTTGAAGCCTAGCTTGGAGACTTTTGAGCATTACTTTGCTAGTGTGTGAGATGAGTGCAATTGTGCGGTTGTTTGAGCATTCTTTGGCATTGCCTTTCTTTGGGATTGGAGTGAAAACTGACCTTTTCCCAGTCCTGTGGCCACTGCTGAGTTTTCCAAATTTGCTGGCATATTGAGTGCAGCACTTTCACAGCATTATCTCTTAGGATTTGAAATAGCTCAGATAGAATTTTATCACCTCCACTAGTTTTGTTCATAGTGATGCTTCCTAAGTAAGGCCCACTTAACTTAGCACTCCAGCGTATCTGACTCTAGGTGAGTGATCTCATCATCATGGTTATCTGCGTCATTAAGATCTTTTTGTGTATATTCTTCTATAGACTTAGACAAAACAACAAAGAAAAATAAAGTTTGAAAGATCAAATTTGAAAATGTACAAAGCCATAGACTAGATACAAAGCCGTATCTAGTCTACTACCTTAGTTTAGTGTAAGAGAACAAATATTTCAATTAAAGTATTTTTGGATAATTAGAAATAGTAATTCTGGTGATTATTATTTGTGTGGATTTATTTATGAAGCATTTCCTGGGCTTCATTTCTTGGTGAGTTCATTTTTCCTAACTCAGGTTGTCTTTTGCCATCCCTGGGAGGCTTGTGTTCTACAGAGTTCCCTTTGGGCTTGTTACTGTGACAGGAGCACTTGCCACATTGTGCTACTCTGTCCTCCCCTAACAAGAGCTAAGACTGTATTTTCATGATAATGTATCATATGTAATTGTATACATGATAATTGTATCATATATCATGAGCATTGGCTCATTGCCTGGCACATATTAAGTACCTAATAAATATTTATCTAAACACTTAGTAAATAATTATTATGTATTTATATTTAATGTTAAATACATATTAATATTAAATAGATATTGTCCTGTTAGATCTTTGTAGCCACCCTGTAGAGTCTGTGTATTCTTTTTGTTATTATTTACTGTTTCCAGATGAGGACCCTCAGGCGTTTGGAGGTTAACATGCCAAAGGGCACTTAAGTTTATTTGTAGAGCCGTGATTCAAACAAGAGTCTTATGGTTCTAAAGCACATTTTCTGTCTAGTTTAAATCATTTTTTCCCTACCTCTCTCCTTTTTTGAGCTTTAGCAAGCTATTTTTTTTATTCTGAACTTAATTTTCTGAAAAGATAAAATATCCATGTAGTTCAAAAATCAAAACAAAATTAAGTGGTCAAAAACTCTTTCTTTCATTCTTGTCCCTCCTGTTGTTTTCCTCGCTTGCCTGCTGTCTTTCCTTGTTTTTTTCCCCCAAAATACAGCATACTACGTCTAATGATCTGACTTTGCTCTTCCCAGTATTTGTTAACACTGCATAGAGAGCCACCTGAGAACTTTTCAGAAGTTGTTTTGTTGCCTTTTTGCAGCTATAACTTATTCTTTTATGGGTGTGCACTTATCTATTCTACTGCTGGCAGGAAATCTAGATTATTGTGTAAAATTTCAAGTCCATGCAAAAGTAGAGAGAAGAGTAAAATGAACTCCCTGTGTACCCATCACTCAGCTTTAGGACTTGCCTCAGAGGCCAGTTGTGTTTTGGCTATTAACCCTCTTCTACTCTTTCACTCCAAGATTATTTTGAAGAAAATCCCATATATCATATTATTACACCCATAAATATTTTAGTCAAATAGTGTTGTTTGATAATAAAATTTTACTTTTCTACAGTAAGAAATCCCTAAGAGTAAAAAGATCTATTAGCTTTGTTAGGCTTATAAAGATGTTCATATAATATTTCTCAAAAGAAGGGAAGGATACTTCCCTCCAGTTTTCAAAAACCACTTAACTTATTATGTTTATAAAGGAATGTCCAAATGAGCTACTAGATCAAAATTAGGCACTTTGATGGGATGGGTTATATTGTATCTGCCTGTCCTTTTTCATAGCACAGTTAGGTCTGTATTCTTCCACTCTTCTTTTCCACTACACATGTTGAGAAAGGGAATAAACTGCCTCTTGTTTATTTTCCTTGTTTTAAACCAAAAGCAGAAAGAAAGGCTTGTTTGGATGAATGATAATCAGCTATTTGATAAAGTATTCTACTCTATTTGAGATTGGTACAAGTGTTTCCTTGCTTGCTTCAATTACTTTTCTGTCATCTGGTAGTTACGGATTCGAGACCTTGAAGGAGCTTTGCAGGTAGAGAAGGCCAGCCAAGCAGAAGCTGTTGCCGATTTGGAAATGATCAAGAATGAATTCAAAGAAGTTGAAAGTGCATATGAGCGAGAAAAGCATAATGCACAGGAGAGCTTTGCAAAACTAAACGTGTAAGTGTTATACTGTAAAACTCTAAATTAATATTAAGAACTTATAAAATCTACATGAGTATGAATGCATAGTAGTAGGTAAATATAGAAGTGCTTTGTTGGGTTTTGAAGTATTACGGCAATTCCAAGTAGTCTCAGAAATGCAGAAATACTTTCTTATACTAGAAAATAAACATGTTAACGTATTTTTATATTGTGTTTGCTGATGTAATACAGTATCTTTAAGGCCTCGACTTCTTGGTCTCCTAAGTGAGCTGTGTGGTGATTGGGTAATGTTTGAGCTTTTCTCAAGCTGTAAACATAATAGTAGGAGTAATACGGCTACTGGGTCTAGCCTGTATGTGGCTCACTTCATGCCTAGCATCGCATGGCTTTGCTTAATTTATTTAGTGCCCTATGAGGTAGCTACAGTTTTTTATCCCTGTTTTACAGATGTGAAAATTGAGCCTAAAGAGGGTAAGGACTATTAGTGGGATGGTCAGGATCTTTCTGACTCCTTTGATTTTAATCTTTTTCAGTTCAGAAGTCTTTCATCTGAAAATTCCTGTGAAATGCTTTAAGAAGTTCGTAGTGGCTCAGCATGTTTCCAAAAATAATAGTACATGTTTTAAGCCATTTCCTCTCAGAGAAATGTGTACCGCCATTGGTATATAACATGATAATAGGTCAATACATTAGTTATATATTTATTTTTAATGTTCATTTCTACTTATGGCAGATAATGGTTTTCCATTTACAGATGTAATATAAAGTTTCCTTTTAAAATACTTCCTTTAACTTATAATGTGAGTTAATTTTAAAAAAACTATGTTTATTGCCTAGAAAATCCCATGGATGGAGGAGCCTGGTAGGCTGCAGTCTGTGGGATCGCTAAGGGTTGGACACGACTGAGCGACTTCAATTTTACTTTTCACTTTCACACATTGGAGAAGGAAATGGCAACCCACTCCAGTGTTCTTGCCTGGAGAATCCCAGGGACGGGGGAGCCTGGTGGGCTTCCGTCTAAGGGGTCACACAGAGTCGGACACGACTGAAGTGACTCAGCAGCAGCAGCAGCAGAGTTGTATGGCAGAAATGATAAATGAAAGGCTGAAGTTTGAAAAAACTTAAAACTCTGTGACTACCTTTATTAGTAATGCTTATAATACATTGAATGAGTAATTCTTGACTGAGTTTTCTTGCTTCCTCTAGAATGATTTAAATGATATCCTGTGAATGTTATTCTAAGGACATGTGCCCTTTTATTTCCTTTGAACCATATCCTGAATCTGCACATTTGAATATGTTTGAAGGGCCTTTATGTAGTATATAGCACAGGCTTCTTTACTGTTGCTTTGAGGTAATGATTATGACCTACTAGTGAAACTATAAGAAGTTAGACTGTACTCCCAATAATCAAAGCTTTCCCACAATAAAATAATGGGCTTCTTTGGGGGAACTAGTAAACTCTCTGCCTTGGAAAGTTCAAAACAGTGGGTAGATGATTCTTTATCACATATACTGAAGATTTGAATCCTGCAAATTAGATTAGAAGAATTTTAAGATACCCACTTACTTTTAAACTCTTGGACCCCAGAGCAAATTTTTTCCTTGAGTTTATTTGGCAATTACCTGTGTTTTTTGTGCTTGAAAAATTTTACTCAAGTTTTGTGTTCCAATAAGCAGAAACTAACAATTCTAAATACTAGTTATGTATTCCAACTAGCTAAATAAACTAACAGTCCTCAATGCTTTAACATAATGTCCCTTGTCTGTTCTTCATCCCTGTATAACTGTGCTGTAATATGTTAATAATAATGAATAAAGAGAAAACAGTAAGTAGTAATTAAAGCCCACTGCTATCAGTAGTTCCTATGACTTCTCTTCCTCCATCCTGTCTTCTGTTTCGTTGTATATGATATGACAGCCACTTCCTTTCCATTTATCTGTGGTGTGAGAAGGAATGAGATGACATGAGGGATGATTAGGTAAGTTATTTGATTTTCTACTTGTTCAGTTCAGTCACTCAGTCATGTCTGACTCTGTGACCCCATGAACTGCAGCACAGCAGGCTTCCCTGTCCATCACCAGCTCCTGGAGCTCACTTAAACTCATGTCCATCGAGTTGGTGATGCCATCCAACTATCTCATCCTCTGTCGTCCCCTTCTCTTTCTGCTTTCAATCTTTCTCAGCATCAGGGTCTTTTCCAGTGAGTCAGTTCTTTGCATCAGGTGGCCAAAGTATTGGAGTTTCAGCTTCAGCATCAGTACTTCCAATGAATATTCAGGCTTGATTTTCTTTAGGATTGACTGGTTTGATCTCCTTGCAATCCAAGGGACTCAAGAGTCTTCTCCAACACCACAGGTCAAAAGCATCAATTCTTCGGCGCTCAGCTTGCTTTATGGTCCATCTCTCACATCCGTACATGACTACTTGTATTCTTGATTCTTTTTCAGGAATCTTCTTTAAAATCCTTTAGAGTCACAGATTCTCAAGAGTTTCTCAAAGTAGTTCTAAGTTTTGGATAATGTATTTCAAATTGAGAGTTGATATTTTTGGTCTTTAGGGTAAATAATACCTTTTCAATAATATCTTTACAAATAATACCTTTAATATACAATTTTGAGAACAGTGAGCGCTGGAGTAGATTGTTTTACCTGTTGGGTAGAACTGATTTAGCAATTGGTGGTAAGAGGTTTTAGAGGAAATGCTGTCTGACCCTTGCAGGTGGCTAAGGTTTTTATACTTCTGTTTCCTCCCAGGTAGGTCTAGGTGGGAATCTTATTAAAAGGCAGGAGGAAAAAAATGTGTGTTATTCAGAGTCTTAGTTTTGGTCAACCGTTTCATAACAGTGAATATTCCTGTGTGAAACTATTTTGGATGGATTATATATTTAAACATGTATAGGTAGAATATACATATGTATCCCTGGAGGAGGGCATGGCAACCCACTCTAGTATTCTTGCCTGGAGAATCTCATGGACAGAGGAGCCTGGCAGGCTATACAGTCCATGGGATTGCAAAGAGTCAGACACAACTGAAGCGACTGAGCAAGCACGCAGACATACATATGCATTAGATGGAATATGTGTATATATTTTAGCATACTATTATATATTGAATATTACATGTAATAATATAACAAAATTATTATGTATTAAAGATACCTTTCAAAGAACTCAGCTAGGAATTTGAACAATAACAGGCTATATTAGCAAATATGTAATGTATAATTTTAGATAAAATATATATACTCTATATTTCTTTAATAAATTTTCTTAGTTGTAAATTTTTTTTCCATTGAAAACTTGCAGTGTAAAATGAAAATCTTTCAATAATCTTTTTATTTTAGCTCTTTCAAATATCAGATTTTCATTAACTGTGCTAACTGATTGTTGGGCAATGGTAGGGAGAAGATCCTCATAATTCTTAAATCTAGTTTAAGTTTAAATTCAGTTTAAAATAACACTAGTCAAAGATATGATACCGATCAGACTTAATCTAAATTTATTTAATCTATTCCATTCAATATTTAGGGACGTCTTCATTTTTCAAAATATATCAGCCAAAAGTATAAAAAGAACAAAAGTATTATAACCCATGGCACTAATATTATTCATATTCTTGCTGAAAAATGGCCTGAAGATGGCTATTTGTTAAAACAGCTGCACAGTTGTCAAATTCTTATCTGAGCTCTGAAGAAAAAGAATGGGAATCCAGTAGCAAAGAAGGCTTTTTTTTTTTTTTGAAAGAAGGCATCTTAACTACAAGTTTCCTTTTCCCTTTCCTTTCTTGCCATAATCCTCCATCTGTCAAGTCCTGACTCTTCTCTATTGGATTCAAAGAGACTGGGGCCTCCTTGAATTTTCATCATATTCCCCCCGCCAATTAACACCTGTAGATGATAAAAAAGTGAAATAGTACTGTTAAGCTCATGAAAAGCCATGTCTTGTTACCCCGCTGCTCTCTGTGACCGGTTTCTTCTCCTTTGAAGCAGCCACTTTCAATTCTTACAGGCTGTTTCTGGCGTTTAACTTTGTATTGCTGAATAACATGCGTATTTTGCCATTTTTTTCAACTTCTATCTCTAGATGTTATCTGTTGGCCTCTGCTTATTTATCTCTATTGTACACCTCTACCACCTAGCACATGCTTATTTCTTCCGTCCTCCCATCCTTTCAGTAGGGTTGTATTTTGGGACATTTTTTCTACAATTTTCTGACCCCTCATATTTATTTTTCCTTTACACAGCGTTTTTTTATATTTTTGTTGTTTATTGTCTGTCTTTTTATGTAGAGAGGAGCTTTGTTTTGTTCACTGCTTTTCCTGAACTCCAAACTAGCGCTTGGCACACAAAAGCTGCAAAGTAAAGAGTTGCTGAATGATCAAATCCATGAGTAGTTAATATCTCGTTTTTTTTTTTTTAATTAGTAAAAGCTTCACATATTTATTTTCATTTATTTTCTTTTTTCCCCCCCGGGAGAGATCTTTTTTATTTTATTTTAATTTTTTTATTATTAATATCTCATTTTATGTTGAATTAGTTTGTATGTACCAACCAATAAATTATTCTTAAACTCTCTAACAGAGCTGAAAATCTCTCATTATGTTTCTGCACCTCTGAAATTCTGTCGTTGAAAGTTTCTCCTCAGCTGTATCGCGGTTGGACTCTTCTCTCCACCCCCTTCTTTCTGGACAAACTGTTTCACAGGCTCTGTGTCACAGTCATCCTTAGGACTCCTCTTCACCATCATCCTTGGCGTTCCCTTTACTTCTCTTTGATATTGGATCTCTTCTGTACTAATCTCATGCCCATCTTCCTTGTCTGATTTACTCCCTTGTAAAGTAGTTTCCTGAGGAATTACACGTCAGAGGAAAGCTTCTAAAACTTGCATTCTGAAAATGTCTGTATTGGATCTTTACCCTTTGTAATAGTTTAGTTGGCTGTTTATTCGGTTCTTCTATCAAGAAGTCTGAAGTTATTTGATTCCCTATTCTTTGTTTGTGGCCCTTGCTTTTCTCTGGAAACTTGTACAGAGTGGCCACAAAGTCTGGAAACATAGGTGCCTGTCTTGAAATGGTTTAGTGATGTTACGTTATAACACATGATAAAATAACACTAATAACGTGTATTTCTGTACTCTATGGACAGTGTGGAATCTTCTCCTTGTTCATGGTGTTCTGAAACTTCACGATGATGGGCCTGGCATGGACTGTTTTCCATTCGTTCTAGGCACTCACTGAGCTCTTTCAATTTTAGAATTTTAAATAATTCATTTTGGGGAAATTCTCTTGCAGTGTTACTTTGCTGATTTTTCCCTTTCCATTTTCTTTACCTTTTGTTTCTGGAACTTGTGTTATTTATATGTTGGGATTCCTGGATCGATATTCTTATCTTTTCTCTACTTTGATCCACTTTTGTTGTTTAGTTCTGCTCTCTGAGAAGTTGATATAAATGTCTCATCTAATGCGTCTGTAAGTGTTTAAATTCTTCCCACTCTACCATGGAATATTCTTTTTTTTTTTTTAAGAAAAAAGCTCTATTTCTCTAGTTGCAGTGAGTGGGGGCAACTCTCTAGTTGTGGTGCGTGTGCTTCTCATTGCAGTGGCTTCTCTTGTTGCAGAGCACAGGATCTAGGAAATGGGCCTTCAGTGGTTGCACTTGCTGGGCTCTACAGCGCAGGCTCAATATTTGTCGTACATGAGCTTTGTTGCTTCTCGGCATGTGGAATCTCCCTGGACCAGGGATTGAACCTGAGTCTCCTGCATTGGCAGGTGGATTGTATACCACTGAACCACCAGGGAATCCCCAGTCTTGGAATATTCTTGATTCAAGGAAGAAAATACCAAAGAGTTGGCACTAGACTTGTCTCTGTTCCACCCTAGAGCAAGAAATGTTGACTGATCAGAGTAAGATCATGTGCCATTCAAAAATGAGCTCTTCATTTGATTATAGCCTGAGCACCGTGTGGATTTGGTTACACTGAGTCACCTTGCCTCCCATATTATAGCTTAAAAGTTATAGGAAACTGATCTACTGCATTTATCAGGAAGATGTCAGATTAAAAATAGTGGCACCTTTTTAATTTGAACCACAGCAAATTTTGAACTAAAATACTTCCAAACTGCTTGTCATTTTATGTCCAAAAAGAATGTAAATACAATTTAATGCTAGCTTAAGCAAAATGTAAATAGGCAGGCAAATCCGTTGAAAAGAAATTTATGTTTTCGCAGTGAACATGAATGATTTTTAAAATTATCCTTGCTTTTGGATTTTTCATGTCACTGTACCAGTTCTACTTGCATGGACACTCAGAAATAAAACATTTGTGTCATTTCTCAAGTTATGCTTTAATTTGAAAATGGTTTGATAGGACTGCTTTCTGTTGAGGCAGTCTCTGAGCTAATTCAACAGTGGTGGGTGGGATTTGTTAATAATAAATAATGGGGAATCAACACTGACCAAATCCATTTTGCTTATAGCCTTGGGTATAGTATAGTACAAATATCTGTTATCAAAGTGGGGGTATTATTACATTAGAGTCCTTCATTAAGAATGTACAATTCTTTTTATTTGCAAAAATGAGAAGTGGTCTTTAAAACCTTTGGTCGTGAAACCATGATATATAGTACATCTGCCCTTTGTGTTAAAGTTGTATAATAAGACCTGATAAAGGCATATTTGAAAAACCTGCTCTGACACTTTAACCTTTCAGATTAGAAAGAGAGTATTTCTCCAAAAACAAGAAGCTAAATGAAGAAATTGAGGAACAGAAGAAAGTAATTCTAGACCTTTCAAAGAGACTCCAGTATAATGAGAAAAGTTGCAGTGAATTACAGGAAGAACTTGTAATGGTAAGATAAAAAAGAAAACCCTATGGCAATTACTTTATTGGGTCAAATTTGATGTTTAATAGGATTTTTTCTCACTGCATGCCATGAGATAATTGTATGAAAGTAGTTTTAGTGACATTGATATAAAAATTTAAAACTGGAGATGCTGTTTACCACAAAGCTATTCATAATAAAACCTCTCTTCTTTGAAATAATTGGGAAAATGAAATGAATTAATAGAATGTCTGAATTATAGAATGTTTTAAAATTTATTCAGGGGTTTTTCTTTTTTAAAGTATGTAAAACAGTATTACCTACATGGTAGTGGGGTTAGGGTTTAAAGTCAGTGGATCTAATGATTTCAAAGACTCCCTTTCGTAATCATTTTGAATCTGATCACTCTGTCTCCATTCCCCAATAATCGAGCCTTCACACTGTCACCAAATTTATCTTTTTCAAGTATCGATCTGTTCTTGTCACCTTCCATTTATTAGAAAGCCATCAATACCTCCCTGTTGCTTTCAGAGAAGCCCCAGCTTCTTGCTGTGTAATCTAAAGCGCTTTTCTTTGTGACTGTATGTTAGCTTTTCCAGCTTCTTCTATTGCCGTTGTCCTCTCTTTATCTTGCTTCAGCCACATTAAAGTACTCTTGGCTTCCTAAACACAAGATGTCCTCTTACTTTTGTTAAGGCTGTTCACGTTTTTTTACCCACAAGTCTGAAATGCTCATTCTCTTTTCTTCTAATATTCATAAATATCCTGTGATGGTGACGCAGGACACCTCTGACGTCTTGCAGTCTGTGAAGCTTTCTGTGGTTCCGTCTCTTTTTTTCTTTTTTTCATCCACCTAAAGTCAGAGTTCTGCCCCTCCCAAGTTTGTATTTATTTAATTCTTAGTTTATTACCTCTATCATAACACCAAAATCTGCTGTGTATTTCCTCTGCCTAGAAATTGAGAGTGCATTGAGGTTAACTTTGTTTTACATGCCAGGTTTCCACAGTAGTACTTGCCTCAGTAAACATGTGTTGGATGGATTTGTTTATTTGGTTGATGCAGCATACTCCTACTCTGCTGTTTGTTGGGAACCTCAGGAGGGAGGCCATAATGTTTACAGTAGTACCCTGTTTCCTCTTTGTCTCATTCCCCACATATGTCCCTTTCCCAGAGACTTGGTTACTTCACTTTCAATTATATTCCACAGCTCTTAGTGATGTTAGTTTCTGAGGAAAACGAATATTTTTTTCCTTGTCCAACAAGATAGAAACTCAGGGTTATACTAAGAAGTGGTGGCCAATCAGTGCTGCCTAGTTAGAAAGGTAATGATGAATGACGAGATAGAAAAGTAATGATGGGATAACATTTAAACTCTTTAAAATTTCCAAATGATCCAATGTTATATACAGGCAGGTGATCCCCTATCTGTCTTGCTTCAGTCACATTAGAGGACTCTTGGCTTCCTATTTTTCATATCTTCTTGCTATTCATTTTCATATCTCCTTGCTTCCATTCTGGTTGTTCATATTTTTGACCCACATTGACTGAAGCACTTCTTTTTCCTTAGCACATGTCTGTGTACCCGCTAATGCTGAACTCTGCATTTAACTCAGGACATCCAGTTTGTTCTGATTGCGGGGTTGGTGTCATTGCTTTTACGCTGGTTGGATCAGTAGTTTGAGTGCTTTGGATGTGGGCTTTTGGGACGTTTAGAGTTCTCTGTGTGGCAGTTGTTCATTTGCCAGGTTGTGTCCGGCTCCTTGTGACCCCGTGGACTGCAGCACACCCGTCTCCCTGTCACCCACCATCTCCCTAAGTTTGCTGTGTTATTGAGTAGAAAGACAAATGTTGCAGAGTCATCTGTATAGTAGAACCCAGTTTGGTTTGTTTTTGAAGGATTGCTGTTGTTCACTGTACTGTAGCCTAGTCACTGTGATGTGCTACCCTAAATTCCATGGGCAAGCCACCTCTTCACTCCTGGTTCTGGAAGGGGAATCATGGTGGAGAAAAACCTGTTAGAGTCATTGAGCTGAGTCTCAATCTTGCTGTGCTTACTTATTAGATACTGTAATCAAATGGTTTGGAAAGAGAGTTGTAACTGATAATGCAGTGGTGAAGACCTAGTCACCAATATAAGTCGGTGTGCATCCTCCTGAATCTGGTCTTCTAGCACTCCAGTGACAAGGTAGAAAATAAAAGAAGGCCGGCTGAATTCACCACTGAGCTCAGGATGCTTTGTGATTACAAATAATTTACTTGGTGCCAACAGGTATTTACTTTTTAACTTTCGCAGTTTGGTGGATGGTCTGAAAAAAAGGTGAGTTGCAGCTCATTCACAACCTCCGTTTGCTTGTTTGAACCCTTGTCACTCAAGCTGTAAAACTCTGTTGTTCTGACTAGTAGAAGAGCCAATGGGATGTTCAGAAACAAATTCAAGTGCAGCTTAAGTGATCGACAGTTCATATGGTTCAGCCTAACTATTCATATGTTCCTCTCTGTTTCTTCATCTCTCTTAAAGCCTTAGCTTTATGTCTTATTTTCTTCTGTCGCTTTTTTTTTTTTTTTGGTTTCCCGGGTGGTGCTTGTGGTAAAGAACCAACCTGCCAATGCAGGAGACATAAGAGACGTGGGTTCAATCCCTGGGTTGGAAAGATGATCTGGAGGCGGGCATGGCAACCCACTCCAGTATTCTTGCCAAGAGAATCCCATGGACAGAGATGCCGGGTGGTCTATGGTCCATGGGGTCACAAAGACTCAGACACGACTGAAGCGACTTAGCATGCATTATTAGCTATATCTTTTAGCTTGTTATGTTTTATTATTAGAACAGTTGCTTTCTGTCTCTTTACTTGACCCATAATGTGAAATTTAAAACAATATTTAATTAAAAGTTATTTACTGAAAACACTATTACTTTAAATAGTAAGTGCGGTTTTTTCTTTTTAATAAAAAAGTCTGTCTATGGAATTCTCCACTGGAGTGGATAGCCATTCCCTTTCCAAGGGGGTTTTCCTAACCCAGGGATCGAACCTGGGTCTCCTGCATTGCAGACAGATTCTTTACTATCTGAGCCACCAGTGAAGCTTCTTAATGAAAATGCTGTTACCTTAAATAGTAAGTACAGTATTTTCTTTTTAATAAAAAATTCATCTATTGCTTTTCATAAATATATTTTTGGGTACATATTTCTTTATTTCCTTTAATTTTTTTAGTAGGTTAGTGGCCTTTGAGTTGGGAGGGTAATCTTACAAATTTCTCTCTAAAGAGATAACTATCAAATTAAAAATTTTAAACCATAAAAATGGAGTTTTTTGGTTCTGCGTCCTCAAAGTCTGTCTGTTTTTTTTGTTTTGAGTTCATAATTGTTTTTGACTGAAGAGAGAATGACGTAAGAGGAGGCTTTTACTTTTGCCTTTGGAAATAAAACTGTTTTAATGACATCCTATGATCCTGCATACCCTAGTGTGTCTTTCCCACAGTTACATTTCTTTCGAACATAATAGTTTCAGCTTTTATAGAATATAGATGGGAAGTATAAATTAGTTCCAGGTAATTTTTCTCTCCCTTTGAGCTAACAGCTTGTTTTCTAGTTTAGGTCACATTTATGGCCGTTATTCAAATCTTGGTCTTTATTTTCTCTGTTGCATTGTAAGAGAAAATTAAAGCCATTTTCCTCTATAGGTTGACTAGGAAGACCAAGGTGTTATTAATAATATGCAAAAACTTCTGGAAGTTTTGAGACTTAAAAATAACAATTGTATAACCGAAGGTCACTTAGCCTTTCAGAACTGAAAGAAGCCATAGAGATCATCTAGGTCCGGATACACACAGAGTCAGTAAACTGGTTGCAAAGTGATAGCTCCCCTGTTACAAAAGATAAAAATTAAATATAGAACGTAATTTTGGAAAAGTTCAAACCGGGTTTGTTGAGTCTTCTCTTGGTATTTAAGGAATACAGCCAACATTAATTGTGCTTTTATATTTGTGAAATTTCTCCTATTCAATTTATGGATTTAGAAGATATGATTAATAAACGAGTAGTATATTATTATTGTTTTTAATGTCATAGTATTTATAGAATTTCAAGATAGGACATCTAGGGATTTAACAAAAGTAGTTTCATGTTATGTGTTATACACTATTGATTTTGACTTTAAAAAGTTTTGATTAAAATAGAACTATTAATTTTAAATTCTTTGAATTTAATAATGATTTAATCAGCTACTAAATAAAACTGAATTTCTAGTTTAAGCTGCTTAGTGATGATGCTTATTAAAGCCCACCAGAGACTCAGTAGATCCAGTTGGGTCTTTTAGTCATTACTGTGAGTTTTTATATCTGCTTCTCTTGAGCAGGGGAGCTATCATTTTCAAATTGGCATTATTAGGATTTGCTTTGTGCTTTCTACAATGAAATATTTTTGAGTCCATCACTTCTTGAGATTTGTTTTTCTGCCACTCAGTAATATTTAGTTACAACTCTAGGAGAAGACCATATATTGAAAAGGGAATTCTAGTTCTCATGAGCTTTTGCTCAAAGAATATTTTATTCTCTAAAGAACTTGTGATTGAAAATGGTCAAGTGTATATTTTTTCCCTATACTTTGGGGGCTTGACTGATTATATAATAATAATGATTGCTGGTGTTAGATAGGATTTTGGAAAGTGCTTTGATTGCTATGCTTTGAGGTAAAGTTAGCGTTTCTTGATAATATTTTTGCATCAAATGATCTGTTAGGTTTGGTTTAGGAAGGACATGTTTCTGATTTTGTGAGAGGCATTTAAAACTAATGGTCTAATAAATATTCTATTCTGAATTTTTATGCAAAACTTGTTGATTCCTGCTTTTCACCCGCAATAGAATAGTATTTATATATGAGCATTGTTTTTGCTAATATAAACATGTCTCTCTCAGTGGTCCTTAAAAATTTAATACTGTTGTGTTTATCTAATGTGTATGTGTTTGTGTATTTAAATGTACATTGCATGGCTGTCTTTCTAAATTTGTTATGTAGGCATAAAGTTTTGTTTTGTAGGCAAAAACTTCATTAAGTTTTCTGATATTTTATTAATATAAAATCTTGAGTTTTGAAAATTCAAACCTCATTTTTAGTCTTGGAAGAAATAAAATGGTATTGTGTATGTGTGTGTCTGAAAGAGAGAGAAAGAAAGAGGAAGAGAGAGAAGGAGATGTTTATATGTCAAAGCCTGTATTCAGATTGGATGGTGGCATTTTCTGAAAAATAAATTAATTGTGTAACTGTGTAAGGGAAGGTGACATTTCATCAAATGGCATAAGCAGTTGGATCATAGAATGCTCACATCCATGGAAGCAGCATGGACAAGCAGGGAGGGAAAGAAAGAGTAAACTGTTTTATGAAGAAGTAAGAGAGGTTAGTTATTGTCATTATGATCAAGGAGAACCTGCAGATGGTGATGATGATGAAAGCTAACCATATCAAATTCAGTTTAGCTGAGCAGGCTCTCCTGGAATCCTTACAAATGGACTGCCTCTGTAAAACTAAGTGGAATATAAGATGAAAAGGTGAAGCATAAGTGTGTGATGTCAGTTGTAGGTTCTGATACTCCTCTGATTTTACTCAGAATTCCTTTATAATGGCTTAAAATATATTTAAACTAATTTAAAAGCTTACTTGAATTCAAAACCATTCAAAAATGATAAGCATTAAGTGTTACTGCTATAAGAGTTTGACCTGTTTCTAAAAAACTAATTTCATTAATCTAAACAAATCTAGTGAGTAAATAAAGTATTTATTTTTTTACCTATTTGTTTTTTCTATAGTTTTAAACCTTATTATTAGTATCCCTGAATTGTTTTTATTGTTATTTATGGTTTGAGTCAACTTTTCTGTTGCAGATCAGCAGGACTCATTTGGCCAATTTCTAGATATAAATATATGCATATGCTTTTTAACATTTTTTCACAAGTTTATATTAGAAATTTTTATTTACATACATGTCTATTTATGATATTCATGCATGATTAGCAGAAGTGAGGGATGAGTTTTTATAGGCTCAAAGAAAGATAAGATGATAGAATGACATATCAGATTAAGCCAGAAATTCATTTGCTTTAGCAGTGTGTGAAATATTGTGTACCAAGATGAAAATATAATATAACTCTTTGTCAGCTCATTGTTCATCCCTCTTTTATAATACATTAAGGTCTTTCAGCCAGAAATTTTTCTGTACTTTCTTTGAATATTTTGATATTTTTAGTCTCTTTTCTATACTGGTTTTAGATTCATCATGACATCTAAAGTAGTCCTGGGTTCATGGTGAGTGATCAGTATGTTCATCTTAATATCATCTGGTTAGCCAACATAACAGTAAGGGACTTTTGTTTCTACAGTAATAAAGCTCTGTTTGTAAATTATTCTAAGGCAAAAAGAAGTGAGTTCTTGTGATTTATGTCCAAGGCAAAAAAAAGGGAGCTCTTTTATCCTGCAGTTTTGTCTTTTAAACTTGTTTGAATGTTTATAATTGCAGAATTTGTCAACAATTTAACATTTAACCTCAACTTCCTCTTTATGTCACACAATGAAACATGTTAATCATAAATTAGAAACTTAGTCTTTTATATTGGTTTGGCATTTTGTTTTCAACCTAGCAGTTTTATTTGGTTGATAGATTGCGTTTTTATTCTAGAAATTTCTTGCTTATCAAAAGGCTATTAAGAGAACTAACAGCTTTGAGAACAAAATTTAAATATAAATGCAGTCCACACTTTAAAAAAGTTCCAGCTATCTTCCCTATATGCATGAAGAATGAAGGCTTGATTTATAAAACCAAAACAATTTATTAGGAAAAAATTTGTCAGATATAAAAGAAAAGGACACCTTTCTGTATACCTGAAACTAACACAATTTTGTAAATCAATTCTTCTTCAATAAAAAGCAATGAAAGGGAAAAATTTTCAATCATAATCTGGCTCATAAACCTATTAGATGTAATAAAATTTGTATTGGCTATATTATGAGACTATTAGCCAGATATCTCTGTATAAAATTAGAATACTACTAATTATAAATAGAATAACAAGAAAGGAACTTCCTCAACCTGAGAAAGGGCATCTGTGAAAAACCTATAACCATCAAAGTTGATGGTGAAAGGCTGCTTTCTTTCTAAGATTGGGAACAAGGTAAGGATGTACACTCTTACCATGTCTAGTTAACATTGTACTGGTGGTTCCAGCCAGAGCAATAAGGCAAGAAAAATAAAAGTCATTAATTTTGGAAAGAGAGAAGTAAACTCCTTGCAAATCATGTAATTTTGTAATTAGAAAATTATAAGGAATTCACACACACAGCTATTAGAACTAATAAACAAGTTTAGCAAAATTGCAAGGACCATAAGAGTTAATATTGTGATTTGTTAAGATAATAACATTCCTCAATATATAGATTCAATGCAGTCTCTATCAAATTCTCAGCTGGCCTTTTGCATATAGTGACAACCTGATTCAGAAATTCGTATGGAAATGTAAGAGCCCTAGAATAGGTCCAGTATATATTCCTTATTATAAATCACAGTGTCATAGTATGCCAGACCAACTTATAAAGATAGAGTATCTGATAGATTTTAAATAACTGGCTATACATAAAAGGAAACAGTATAACTGAGTCCCTGCCTTATTTCTTATATCAAATTCTAAATTGATTAAAGAGTCATAAAAGAGGAAGATCAAAAAGTAGAAATAAAGGAATTAAAGTGTTTTATAATCTTGGAGTAAGGAATGTGTGACATCAAATCTAGAAGTCCCAAGGGAAATTATTGATAAATTTGATTACTTAAAAACACTAGAATAGCCCAAATAATCTTGTAAAAGTAGAATAAAGTTGAAGAAGTAGCATTTCCCAATTGTAAAGCTTACTATAAAGCTGTACTGTTAAAGTGCTGTGCTCAATATGACAGCAAATTTGGAAAACTCAGCAGTGGCCACAGGACTGCAAAAGGTCAGTTTTCATTCCAATCCCAAAGAAAGGCAACGCCAAAGAATGTTCAAACCACTGCACAATTGCACTCATCTTACATGCTAGCAAAGTAATGCTCCTAATTCTCCAAGCTAGGCTTCAGCAGTATGTGACCTGAGAACTTCCACATGTTCAATCTGAATTTAGAAAAGTCAAAGGAAGCAGAAATCAAATTGCCAACAGCCACTGGATCATAGAAAAAGCAAAAGAATTCTGGATGAAACATCTACCGGGCTGGATGAAGCACAAGCTGGAATCAAGATTGCTGGGAAAAATATCAATAACCTAAAATATCAATAACCTCAGATACACAGACAGCACCACCCTTATGGCAGAAAGCTAAGAAGAATTAAAGAGCCTCTCGATGAAAGTGAAAGAGGAGAGTGAAAAAGTTGGCTTAAAACTCAGCATTCAGAGAACGAAGATCATGGCATCCGGTCCCATTACTTCACGGCAAATAGATTGGGAAACAATGGAAACAGTGAAAGACTTTATTTTCTTCGCCTCCAAAATCACTGCAACCATGAAATTAAAAGATGCTTGCTCCTTGGAAGAAAAGCTATGACCAACCTAGACAACATGTTAAAATGCAGAGACATTACTTTGCTGAGAAAGGTCCATCTAGTCAAAGCTATGGTTTTTCTGGTAGTCATGTATGGATGTGAGAGTTGGACTATAAAGAAAGCTGAGCACAGAAGAATTGATGCTTTTGAACTGTGGTGTTGGAGAAGACTCTTGAGAGTCCCTTGCACTGAAAGGAGATCAAACCAGTCAATCCTAAAGGAAATCAATCCTGAATATTCATTGGAAAGACTGATGCTAAAGCTGAAGCTCCAACACTTTGACCACCTGATGCGAAGAGCCGACTCAGAAAAGATGCTGATGCTTGGAAAGATTACGGGCAGGCAGAGAAGGGGACGACAGAGGATGAGATGGTTGGATGGCATCACCGACTCGATGGACATGAGTTTGAGCAAGCTCCGGGAGTTGGTGATGGGCAGGGAAGCTTAGGGTGCTACAGTCCATGGGGTCACAAAGAGTCGAACATGACTGAGTGACTGAACTGAAGAAAGCTATAATAGTCAAGAACGTGTGGTATTGGCCTAATGTAGACATGTGTATCAATGGAAAAGAATTGAGAATCCAGAAATAAACTCCTATAATTATGTTTTAATTGTTTCTGAAAAGAGTGCCAAGTTAATTCAGTGGAAGAAAGAATAGCGTTTTTCAACAAATGGTCGTGAAAGAACTGGGTATCCACAAGCCAAAGAGTGAATTTGGACCCCTGCACTAAAGTTAAATGGTTCATAGACCCAAATAGAATAGCTAAAACTACAAAAATCTTAGGCAGTGCTTTCTTAGGAGCCATAGCAAAAGCTCAAGTGACAAAAAGTAGATGCATTGTACTTCACCAAAACTAAATACCTCTGTGCTTCAGAAAATAGAAGGTAAAAATACAATCACAAAGTGCTAGAAAATTTTTGCAAATCAAGTGGCTGATAAAGAACTTGTATTCAGAATAATGGAGAAATAACAATGAAAAATATGCTAAAGGTTTAAATGGACATTTCTTCAAAGAAGATGTACAAATGGTCAGTAAGCATGTTAAAAAATGTTCAAAAATCATTAGTTGGGGATATGCAAATCAAAACAACAATGAGATGACTCTTCACACTCATTCACATGACTGCAATTTAAAAACTGGACAGTAACAAGTTTTAGAGAACACGTGGAGAAGTTGGAACATTTTGTTTCTAAGAATATAGTCAAAAGGCAAATGACAAATTGGCAATAATGATTTGCCATGTGTGTGACAAAGCGATCGTTTTTGTAAATTACAAAGGACTGTAATAAATCACTAAGGGAAATGTGTACAGTGTAATATAGAAATGGACACATGAAAAGACAGTTCACAGAAAAATACAAGTTACTGATAAAGATATGAAAAGATGGTTAATCTTATTTAAAATCAAAGAAATGGACAGTAAAGAAGTTGATGATGCTTACCTTGTAAAGGTACGGGGAAGTAAACACTTATGCTTTTCATGGTAATTTATACCAGTAGGACTTTAGAAAGCAGTTTGGTAACAATTATCTAAAAATAGTTGTACGTACTGTTTACTCATCAAATCTATTTCTAGGAGTTTACTTGAGTAGATATACTTGAATGCATTCTAAGATGTACAAGTATACATGTAAGGATTTATATTATAGTACTGTCATTAATAGGTAAAATGCAAATAACCTATAAATCTTAGCAGTAGGGGACTGGTTAAATTCATTAATGATACGATGGGTAAGTTAATTCATCTAAGCAATGGAATGCTATGCAACTGAAGAAATGTGATGTGGAAAGGATGTTAGAAACATGCTGTGAATGGAAAAATAAGTTGTATAATAGTATGTATACTATAACGCCATTTGATTTTGAATTGAATATATTTAATATATATTTAACATAAATCATTTTTATTATACAAAATATAATTTTATCATATAGAAAATTATATATTAAGATTTCTATAATATGACAACATTAAAAAACATGTCACTAATGGTATGCTAATTTGAAGTCTGGGTTTGTTTTGTTTTTGTTGGTTTGGATTTATATCTCAATTCGGGGGGCTTTCAGTCAGACATTATATCAAGTATTTTATTGTTCAGTTCAGTCGCTCAGTCATGTCTGACTCTTTGCGACCCCATGAACTGCAGCATACCAGGACTCCCTGTCCATCACCAACTCCTGGAGTCCACCCAGACCCATGTCCATTGAGTTGGTGATGCCATCCAACTATCTCATCCTCTGTCGTCCCCTTCTCCTCCTGCCCTCAATTTTCCCCAGCATCAGGGTCCTTTCAAATGAGTCAGCTCTTTGCATCAGGTGGCCAAAGTATTGGAGCTTCAGCCACAACATCAGTTTCCAATGAACACGCAGGGCTGATCTCCTTTAGAATGGACTGGTTGAATCTCCTTGCAGTCCAAGGGTCTCTCAAGAGTCTTCTCCAACACCACAGTTCAAAAGCATCAATTCTTCAGCGCTCAGCTTTCTTTATACTCCAACTCTCACATCCGTACATGACCACTGGAAAAACCATAGCCTTGACTAGACGGATCTTTGTTGGCAAAGTAATGTCTCTGCTTTTTAATATGCTGTCTAGGTTGGTCATAACTTTCCTTCCAAGGAGTAAGCATCTTTTAATTTCATGGCTGCAGTCAGTATCCGCAGTGATTTTGGAGCCCAGAAAGATAAAGTCAACCACTGTTTCCACTTTATTTCCACTGTTTCCATTTTACTGTAGAACATACATTTTCCACCTCCTCTTTTGTTTTTAACTCAACAGTATTTCTTAGAGATCTTTCCATATTAGTATATTAGTGTAATAGAACTTCCTTTTTCTATTTGAAGTCTTTGTTGATGAACCCTAATTGATTTAACACTCTTCTGTTGATAGCATGTTTTAGCATGTTAAATATGATATTTAACTCTTATTTGTATATACTCAGTATTTTCTGGGTCTGTGGGGTACATTGATAAGGACAAAAAATAAAAGACCATATTT
This sequence comes from Moschus berezovskii, assembly GCF_049115385.1. NCBI lineage: Eukaryota > Metazoa > Chordata > Mammalia > Artiodactyla > Moschidae > Moschus > Moschus berezovskii. The sequence continues at coordinate 35,242,737 of NC_142466.1, read as the reverse complement.
CCTCCTTTCACGTAGCTTGTTTTCAATGAGACAGACATTAACAAAATACCTCTCAAATAAATGTGGAATCATAACTCTGATAAGTGCTAAGAAGAATCTAGTAGGGTTAATTGACATAGTCAAGGAGTAAAAGATAGCTTTTCCAAAAAAGTGATAACTGCACTGGTGTCCAAAGAAAAGATTATTAGTTTTGTGTATTTTAATGATTAATTTTGTCCTATAATATCTATTCTCCCATTTCTTCTGTTGCTGTAAGCATGCTTCACTGGTGCCTCTGTCTCATCAGATTTTAAATATGCTTTTTCTCACTTATTAAAACAATCCGAACTCTTCTCCAATCCCACTCTTGTTTTCAATTACTGCCCTTTTTCTTTATCTCCCCTTCTCTTGTTACCAAAAGTGTTTTGTGTAAACTTCCTGTTTCTATTTCTTACATGTTACTAAGACAAAAACAATTGCAGGCTTATTCCTTCTTTGACCTGTTCTACTGTGAGTTACAGCAGACTTCATCATGGTCACCAGTGACTTCCATGTCCAGTGAACATGGAAGATGCTAGGCTCTGTTTTTCTTGAATATTCTGTGACACTGGACATAACTCTATCCTTGAAATGTTCTTTTATTTTGGTTTTCATGACTTTATCTTCTTCTGTTTTTCTTCCTCCTTTTCCAGTCTTTTTTGCTGCCTTTTTCTTTTCTGAGTGTTAAATTCCTGAGTTCCTTTGGCTTTATCCTAGACTCTTTTCGCTTTCTGTCAGACACTCTCAAGGTAAGCTTCACATCCCTAGATGATTCTCAAGCCTATGTTTGACCTTTCTTCTGAGCTTTACACCACTGCATCCAGCTGCCTCTCATAGTTTTTACTTTATTTATTATTTTTTAATTCAAATATATTTAGGGTCAGTTATTTGCCAGGTAGACTACTGGTGCTGGGAGTCTTAAAAGTGCTTTACTGGAATATGATCTAAACGGAATTTATGATTAACATTACCCACCAGAAACAAACAAGTAAATAAATAGAAACAGCCAAAATAAGACCACCTCTACTTCCATGGTTCTTACTTAGCTGCTGAAGTCCACCCAGTTCGTGTCTGAAACCTTGGGATCAGTCTTGACTGCTCATTTTATCTGAGCATTTCCTCATCCAGTCCAGTTGAATCCAGTCCAATCGAATCCAACCCAATCCAGTCAGTGTAATCTAACCCAGTGCAGTATTACCAAGGTTGGCCATTCTGTCTTCTAAGTATGCACCCCTCCAACATCCTTCAGTGCTTATACTCCCACACCCCCTTTTCTCTGCTAAGACCCTAATCTAAGCTGCCATCACCTCTTGAGTAGTCTGATACAGTTCCTTCTAATTTGTCATATTACATTCACTTTTGACCACCACCTGGCAATTTGCTACATGACTGCAAGCATAGTCTTTTAAAATTTTCCTCAATTTCTCTCTGTCTCCATTTCCTGATTTATAAAATGAGATAATGATGGCCCTTCCCTTATAGATTTGTTTTGATGATAGAAAGAATTGCTATGTTAGAGTATTGAGAATAGTGCCAGGCACTGAGGCCTCAGTCAGTTGTTATTGAGACCTTACACGTTGTTGCATTAAGCCAAGTAAAAGATATGGTTAAGACAGAGGTTCATTAATAATATATTTGAATGGAGTAATTATTAGCTCATTTATACTTAATTGTGCTATATGTATTCACACAAAAAATCTGCAACTCTTATAATACGTGACCTTATTATGTGTAATTTTTTTTCTTAATTAAAAGGCTAAGAAGCACCAGGCTTTTCTAGTGGAGACATGTGAAAATAACGTGAAAGAATTGGAATCGATCTTGGACAGCTTTTCTGTGTCGGGCCAGTGGACATCAGGTTAGTTGAAGGTATAAAATGACAGATGCATCTGTCAATGTTCCAAAGTCACTACATTTTGGGAATTCTGCAGATGCCTCTTATAGTCCCTCATCTCAACATGTTTTGATTTGATGACATGATAAGAGCAGTTCTCACAGCAGTCAGTTGGCCTAGCTGGCTGTGAAAGGGTGACGGACTGTGGACCTGCTGTTGTCCTCCCGGAACTTGATTTACAAGTGTTGGTGTCTGTGTGATTGGACAGACAAGGGCTCACTTGCTGTGTTCTGAATCCAACTGAGAAGAAAGTCCATACAGTATACCTGCAAGGGGAACAGATGTTTCCATCAAACCGAGCCAAATTCTGAGGCAACCTTCAGCAACTTAAAGGTCATGTATTCAAAAGGTTATGTAGGACACAGGCTATAACACAGCGCATATTCTTCACTGCTGCTTTCCAGTCTGGTTTTCTCCTTCATTTCCTACCACAGTGTACATACTCTCCAGGTGAGTGCTTAGGTGAAATGCTTTGGTTTTAGTATTAGCCCACTTAATATGATAGAGAACTATAAAGATTGTATATCGTGTAGGCATATTTTGGTATCTAGCAAACAGCGATGGTTACTGATGAAGGCTGTCCATCCCATGATTTCTGCTTCCTTAGTTTTTGTGTGTGTATGCCATATGTGTGCTATAGTAGCTTTGACTTACGTCCTTTCACTTTTCTACCTCAGTTTTCTTTTGGCGTACTGTCAGCCTCAAATTATTTAGTTGCTTTCTGACTCAATTATATTTTTCAGAAAATTGAATTGAAATTTTGAAATTTGAATTGAAATTGTAAAATTCAATTCCTTACACCTTAAAATAGATTCAAGGCTGTTTTTCTAAAGGAATCAAGCATATTTGACAAATAAGTTCTTTAGGAAACACTTAAGTTCAGAAAAGTTTGTTGTCCTTATAAAAGCAGAAAGATTTGATCAAGGCCCATTTCACATTATGAATCTGCAGATTTCTGTTGGTGAACCATTAGAAATTGAGATTTGCTGTTATCTCTTTTTAACTCTTTGTTTTTATTTAAACTTTTCCAGAAGCATTAGTATTTCATTGTTTGTCACTGTAAAATCAAGGTGTATAAAAGTGGCGTAAAAATATAGATATCCAGTTTTCAATTGTATTTGCTAAAGCTTTGAGGAATAAAATTTTCTTTTTCAGTGACAGTGTTTTATTATTCAGATGTGCCGTTGCTTAACGGTTTTAAGGATCTTTAAAATTGTTAAGATTATTATCATAGCATATCTTAATGCTTCAATGTGCAGAGTTGACTTAGAAAACCTAAGAATAATGAGATCGTGTCTCCTTTGAGGTTTAAATAGTTGATAACAAAGAAACTCATAAGTTATAGAAAAAGATTTGTCTTCTAATAAAGTTTTTCATCTTATTCTCATCTTTCAGTGACCATCCTTTTTGAACTCCCTGTTCCCGGGAAAGGGATCGTGTGCTGAATTTGTGATTTCTGTTCTGTTACATGGTCTTCGTTTCCATATTGTGCTGGTTATTCACTCTTTTACCCAGCCTTGTGGAGGCTGACCTCTGTGGACTGCATGATCTGGGCTCCTTTGCCCTCTGGCTTGGGGGTTGGATTTGGATTGTGGGTGTACCAGCAGGAGATTAAGACGGTGGAGGAAGAAAGGAAAGCAGAGAATGTCATGGTGTTTATTTCCCCTGCTCCCTCCAGCGTGTTACTGGCAGTGGCTTCATTTTGGTGGCTACAGCTCCTGTCAAGCGGGTTCTCTTCCACAGCTGTGGTTTGTGTTGGAAAAGAGTCTGATGCAAGGAGGGATTGGGGGCGGGAGGAGACAGGGACGACAGAGAATGAGATGGTTGGATGGCATCACCGACTTGATGGACATGAGTTTGCGTGAACTCCGGGAGTTGGTGATGGACAGGGAGGCCTGGCGTGCTGTGATTCATGGGGTCGCAAAGAGTCGGACATGACTGAGCGACTGAACTGAACTGAACTGATGATGGTAGCGTTACCTCCACTTGACCCTGTAGGCGTCTCCATGATATTGGTATTGGTTTTCCAGTCTTGCTGGTTTGTGGTGTCTCATCATATTTTTTTTGTTCTCTTAACCTGCTTACATTTCTGTAAAATTTTCATTAAATTTTTTTTCCCAGTGAACTCTTCTGATTATGCTAGTTCTTCCCTTTGATACCTGACTCATTCACATACCTGCTTGGGACTTGATTTTATTCTTGCTCTTGGCTTCCATCAAATAGCCCTATATAACCATAATGGACTCCCTTTCTGCTCATGCCAGCTCAAGTTGGATTTTTGTCACTTAACCAAGAGGGATATAATTTTTTTTAAAATTTTTATTGGAAGCTAATTATTTTACAATATTGGTTGGTTTTGTCATACATTGACATAAATCCGCCCCGGGTGTATATGAGTTCTCCCTCCCGAACCCCCCTCCCACCTCCCTCCTCCCCTTATCCTCCCTCTGGGTCATCCCTGCATACCAGCCCCGAGCATCCTGTAACATGCATCGACCCTGAACTGGTGATTCGTTTCACATATGATAATATACATGTTTCAATGACATTCTCCCAAACCATCCCACCCTCACCCTCTCCCACAGAGTCCCAAAGACTGTTCTATACACCTGTGTCTCTTTTGCTGTCTCGTATACAGGGTTATCATTTGCATCTTTCTAAATTCCATATATATGCGTTAGTATACTGTATTGGTGTTTTTCTTTCTGGCTTACTTCACTCTGTATAATAGGCTCTAGTTTCATCCACCTCATTAGAACTGGTTCAAATGCATTCTTTTTAATGGCTGAGTAATACTCCATTGTGTATATGTACCAAAGCTTTCTTATCCATTCGTCTGCAGATGGACATCTAGGTTGCTTCCATGTCCTGGCTATTATAAACAGAGAAATGCAAATCAAAACCACAATGAGATACCATTTCACACCAGTCAGAATGGCTACTATCCAAAAGTCTACATGCAATAAATGCTGGAGAGGGTGTGGAGAGAAGGGAACCCTCTTACACTGTTGGTGGGAATGCAAACTAGTACAGCCACTATGGAGAACAGTGTGGAGATTCCTCAAAAAACTGGAAATCGAACTGCCATATGATCCAGCAATCGCACTCCTGGGCATACACACCGAGGAAACCAGAATTGAAAGAGACACATGCACTCCAATGTTCATTGCAGCACTGTTTATAATAGCCAGGACATGCAAAAGGGATATAATTAATAACCTTTATTGCTCAACATTTTGTGGAAGAACCTGAACAATTATGATTGCCTACTGTGTCAACCCTGGCTTCAGCTACACAAAGATGACCAAATAATTTGTTCCTCCCTACCTCTCTCCCGTTTTTCCCCATGGCACTTATCGCTGTTAAGCATTTCTGACAGACTGTGTGGTGCATTTTTTTATTATATCTGTATTGTCAAGGTTCTCTGGAGAAATAGAACCAATAAGATATATATAGATAACACACAAGAGGAGATATTGGAGTTTGCACACATGGTTATGGAGGCTAGGAAATCTCGTGATCTTTCCTCTGCAAGCTGAAGGACCAGGAAAGGCAGTAATATAATTCAATATGAGTCCAAAGGCCTGAGAAACTGGGGACGCCTGGGGCCCAGGAACCAGGAGTAGAATGTCTGAAGGCAGGAAAAGATGGAAGTCTTAGGTTAGGAAAAAAGAGAATTTTCCTTTCTGTCCTTTTGTTCTTTGGGGTTGGAGGAGGAGAGGGCTAAGAGTGGGGAGTAGGTAAGGGAAGTCAACAGATTGGATATTGCCTCCCCTATCCACGTTGGTGAGGGCATATTTTCTTTACTTAGTCTACTGATTCAAATGCTAATCTGTCCCGGAAACACTCTCATGGACACATCCAAAAGTGATTTACTGGTTTTCTGGGCATCCTTTAGCCGGGTCAGGTTGGCAATAAAATCAGCCACCACAGTATCCAAGCTCAATGAGGGCAAGGATCTTTGTCTCTTTCATTTACTAAAGAGTTTTAAGCAGGTAGACAATACTTGGCACAAAGGAAGCACTCAAATATTTTTTCAATGAATAAAAGCATGAATGAATTAACAGTAGGTCAATATTCTATTTTAAATGATAATTTTTTAGGTTATAAAGATAGTCATGGAATCTCTTTCAAGATTTTAGCAGCCTTTTGGGTAACAGTCCATAAAGAGTCACCAAGAAGATTGACTTTCTGTTTTCAGTGGAAATGATGTCACCATCTTTCATGCCTTATGGAAATGCCACCTTGATTGCCTACTATTATTAGATAAGATGACCTCAATTTAATCAATCATGGACATTTATTTCCTATTTCTGCCTTCTACTTTTTGCTGAAATTGCTGCACGACAGCTGCTCATAACTCATTTTTTTTTCTGATAGAAATGCTTTGAGAGTGTATAAGGGAGAAGTCCTTTCCCACTTTGAACCCGTGTAGTCTTTCTGCCTCAAGTGTTTTTTCCTACTATGGTTTTATGGTTTCACCTCTAGAATGTGACTTTTCCTTCATTAGGTTCGTGAAAAAAAGTTTTTCTTCTAACTCATTCTTGGATTCTCCTCAGGCAGCTTGACTTTTGTGTTGACTAAGACAAAAGCCCCTCCAACCTTCTTCAGCCTTTCCTTGCTTGAGGAAATCATTTGTAATACTCCAGAAGTATCCTTTTGCTCTCTCCTAGGAGAGGCTGAAGGACCCTAGGAAATAATAGCAATAATATATGATGCCTTTAGGTATGTGCATATCACCCAGGAGTCAGGCAGCTTCAGGGACTGTTCTTAAGAAAATCAGGACATCAAGTGGTACTTTTCCTGTCATCTCTTCTCCTTTCCATTCTTTGTAAAGGATTGTTGCCTAGATCTAGTATCTTCTTGAAACTTTTAATTGTCCTCAGGAACCTTGTGGCTGGTACCTTTTAATTAGAGGCTCATGGGTTACTGAGGGACTGAGGATGTCTGTAATAGCAGCACACAGGTCTCCTTTGGTGTCATTTGCCTGTTTTTTCTTGCTTGCTTCCCTTACCTCCCAGTTCACTGAGGTTTACAAACCAAGCTTATCCTGCTTTACCATGCTCATAACTTTGGTTTGTGAAATCCAAGGGAGTGACCGCAGTAAGAGGGCTCAACATTTCTAATGTAGTCAGTGGACTTACTAAATAATCACACAATTAAGGTGACTGAGAAATAGGGGACCCAGGAGAGCCAGTCTGACTGCGAAGGCCTGAGAAACAGGAGACCTGATGGTGTAAGTTCCAGTATGAGTCTGAGTCCAAAGGCAGGAGAAGACTGATTTCCAGCTTGAAGATAGTCAGGTGGACAGAAAGAATCCTTTCTTACTTAGCCTTTTGTTCTATTTAGGCCTTCAGTGGAGTGGGTGAGGCCCACCCATATTGGGGAGGGCAGTCCGCTTTACTCAGTCTACTGATGCAAATGTCAGTCTCGTCCAGAAATAGCCTCATAGACATAGACACACCCAGAAATAATTTTTAACTGAATATCTGGGCCTGTAACCCAGTCAAGTTTACACATAAAATTTTGCTGTGCTGTGCTTAGTTGCTCAATCGTGTCTGACTCTTTGTGACCCCATGGACTTGTAGCCGCCATGCTCCTCTGTTCATGGGGATTCTTCAGGCAAGAATACTGGAGTGGGTTGCTATGCCCGCCTCCAGGGGATCTTACCAACCCAGGGATCAAACCCAGGTCTTCTACTCCCGCATTATAGGAAGATTCTTTACAGACTGAGCCACCAGGGAAGCACATAAAATTAACTACTTTTCTCTGGCCAGCAAGCCCCTCGTAACCATCACGCTGCTTTCTATTTCTGGGAATTTGACTACTTTAGATATTTCTTATATTGGAATCATATATTATCTTTTCATGATTGACTTCTTTTCCTTAGCAAAATATCCTCCAGGTTCATCCATACTATGGCATGTGACAGGAATTCCTTTTTAAGGCTGAATAAGAAAGGTTGGGGGCGGGAGGAGAAGGGGACAACAGAGAATGAGGTGGCTGGATGGCATCACCGACTTTGTGGACATGAGTTTGAGTGAACTCCAGGAGTTGGTGATGGACAGGGAGGCCTGGCGTGCTATGATTAATGGGGTCGCAAAGAGTCAGACACGACTGAGCGACTGAACTGAACTGAACTGAATACTCCATTGTCCAACAGAAGCAGAAGAGATTAAAAAGAGGTGGCAAGAATACACAGAACTATACAAAGAAGGTCTTAATGACCTGGATAACCACGATGGTGTGGTCACTTACCTAGAGCCAGACTTCCCAGTATGAAATCAAGGGGGCCTTAGAAAGTATTAGTACAAATAAAGCTAGTGGAGGTGATGGAATTCCAGCTGAGTTATTTAAAATCCTTAAAGATGATGCTGTTAAAGTGCTGCACCCAATATGTCAGCAAATTTGGAAAACTCAGCGATGGCCACAGTATTGGCAAAGGTCAGTTTTCATTCCAGTGCCAAAGAAGGACAGTACCAGAGGATATACAAACTACCATATAGTTGCATTCATTTCACATGCTAGCAAGCTTATGCTCAAACTCCTTCAGCCTAGGCTTTAGCAGTACATGAACCAAGAACTTACAGATGTACATGCTGAGTTTAGAAAAGGCAGGGGAACCAGAGATCAAATTGCTAACACTTGTTGGATCATAGAGAAAGCAAAGGAATTCCGGAAAAGTATATGCTGCTTCATTGACTACTCTAAAGCTTTTGACTGTTTGGATCACAACAAACTATGAAAAACTCTTAAAGAGATGGAAATACCAGACCACCTTACCAATCTCCTGAGAAACCTGTATGTAGATCAAGTAGCAACATTTAGAATCAGCCATGGACCAGCAGTCTGGTTCAAAATTGGGAAAGGAGTATGACAAGGCTGTATATTGTCACCCTGCTTATTTAACTTTTGTGCCAAGTACATCATGGGAAAGCTGGGCTGGATGAAGCACAAGCTAGAATCAAGATTGCCAGGAGAAATATGGACAACTTCAGATATATAGATGATACCACTTCAGTGATAGAAGGCAAAGAGGAACTAAAGAGCCTCTGGATGAGGGTGAAAGAGGAGAACGAAAAAACTGACTCGAAACTCAACATCCAAAATACTAAGATCATGGCATCCAGTCCCATCATTTCATGGCAAAGAGAAGGGGAAAAAAATGAAAAGAGTGACAACTTTTATTTTCTTGGGTTCCAAAATCACTGCAGGTGGGTGACTGTGGCCATGAAATTAAAAGACACTTGCTCCTTGGAAGAAAAGCTATGACAAACCGAAACAGTGTATTAAAAAGTGGAGACATCACCTTCCCGACAAAGGTGCTTTGGATCATAGAGAAAACCATAGTCAACCATAGTCAAAGCTATGGTTTTCCCAGTAGTCATGTACATATCTGAGAGTTGAACCATAAAGAAGGCTGAGCCCTGAAGAATTGATGCTTTCAAATTATGGTACCAGAGAAGACTTTTGAGAGTCCCTGGGACTACAAGGAGATCAGACCAGTCAATCCTAAAGGAAATCAACCCTGAATATTCATTGGAAGGACTGATGCCAAAGCAGAAGCTCCAGTGCTTTGGCCATCTAATGAGAAGAACCGACTCATTGGAAAAGACCTGGGTGCTGAGAAAGATTGAAGGCAAGGGAGAAAGAGGTGATAGAGGCTGAGATGGCTGGATGGCATCACTGACTCAGAGGGCATGAGTTTGAGCAATCTTTGGGAGATAGTGAAGGACAGGGAAGTCTGGCACGCTGCAGTCCATTGTGTTGCAAAGAGCTGGACATGGCTTAATGACTGAACAACAAGACTCCATTGTTATGTATTTGTCACATTTATCTATCAATTTATCTGTTGATGGACCTTTGGGTTGCTTCCATCTCTTGGCTATTTTGAGTAGTGCTGTTATTAACATGGGTATATCTCAGAAATATCTCTGCTAGGCTCTGCTTTCAGTTCCTTTGGACATACAGAAGTGGGATTGTTTGTCCATTAACTTTTTAAATAACTTTTTTTGGTCACACCATGTGGCATGTATGATCTTAGTTCCCTGACCAAGGATTGAACCCAGTGAATTCTATGTAAATGAGTTCATTTCCATAGTACTTAATTTGCTACGAAATGAGTTCCTTGTTCAGAAGCAATGCTATGGGATACATGATGGTGAATAAGACATTTTGTAAATTCGTGGATGACAGTTTCAGCAGAAATATCGTGATCAAGGAAGGAAAATGCTTTTCTGGAGTGTCTAGTAAGAATGAGCATTGCTTATTCCATGATGTAAATGATTTAGTATAATCAACTTGCCACCAGGTAGATGGCTGGTGCCAGTCAGGAGTGGTGGCATATCAGTGTTTTTCTTTGGTATCGATGGAGCTGGCACTTAACAACCTTGGTGAGTGAAGATCCATGTTGCCAAGCCCATGCCTTCCCTCCACTCTTGCTGCTGTGACTCCTGTGTTGTAGGGGTGACAAAGATGAGCAGGGAGAAAAGTGACTGGGAAAATATGCTAGCTGACACCCACAGAATACTTCATTTTGTCCTCCTGATTATTAAGATCCTCCTTCACCTCAGTTGATCAGGGCATAGTGCCCATCTTAAGAGGTCTGTCCACACACTTGCTCAGACCACCTTGGGACCGATTTTCCTATCATCTTTTGGAGTCCCTGACCGTTCAGCCAGTCTGTTAGCTACTACCTCCAGATTAGTGTATATTTCTGCCTTTGATCATCTCTCATTCCAGACAAAATGATAGTCAGGTCCAGTACTTGAAGTTTTGCATACTGGGGGAGCTTTTTGCTTCATCACCATCCTTCAAGGCCACCTTTGAATAGGGCTGTCATGATGCAGCTGTCTATTTTTTTTTTAAGTTAATTAATTTTGGCTTCACTCTGAGTCTGCATTGTTGCACGAAGGCTCTTTCTAGTTGTAGCTAGTGAGGGCTACTCTCTAGTTATGGTGTGTGGACTTCATATTATGGTGGCTTCTCTTGTTGCAGAGCTCGGGCTCTAGAGTGCAGACTCAGTAGTTGTGGCATATAGGCTTAGTTGCCCCACAACATGGGGGATCTTCCTGGACCAGGGATTGAGGATATGTCCCTTGCATTGGCAGGCAGATTCTTAACCACTGGACCACCAGGGAAGTCCAATACTTTTGAGTAACGTCAACATATCATATAGAAACATCTATATAACAAGTGCATTCTCTCCACACACACCCCCCCGACCCCCCGCCTGACATTAGTTAACTGGTTATAGGGAACTTGTCCACAGGTTCAGGATATAGGTTAAGACAGAAGAAGCAATGTAACAAGAATAGGGAATCTGGATTACTTATTCATGCAGCTTGCATGTGCCTGCAGGATTTGTTTGAACCCCGTTTTGTATATACCACCTTCCTTTGAGATAGAGTGCTATCATGCATGCTCAAATTAATGGGGTTGGTGGATCTGACAGTAACCATTTTATCATGGGCAACTCAGGTCACATGCTAAATTCGGGGGTATGAATGCAGTATCTGCTAAGGACCAGTAGCGAGTCAAAAGCTGATTTTCAAGAGAATACTTATCTGTAGAGGATGGCTTGCTTTTTTCCCAAATTCTGAAAGCTTACACTATCATTCACCTGTAAGGACCTGCCAAACTTAGCCTGCTTAAACTCAAGTTGTCAGAATAATACCATCAACTTGGTAGATAATGAAGTGGAACACTTAATGTCCTCTAGAATGGAGAGCTGATGGAGATTTCTATACACTGAATTATGCTAGAGTTGATTTGGTTCTGAGGTAGGGTTGTGAGGGTACATTGCTGGTCCTGCAAGCAGAAAGAAACTGTTTTGGTGGTTTTTATTAAAAGGATAGAAGAAATAGCCTCATTCCAGTTTCCAGGAAATGGATTGATTTGCTCCAACAATGAAACGACATCTGTAACTGTAGCTGTAATTGGAATCACGTGTGATTATGCTTTCAATAATTCACTGTCATTCCTTAAGGCCCATCTGTACTCTGCACTAGCCAGATAGATGAGTTGAATGCTGATGTGGTTGGAATCACCACCCTTTATCATCTTTCACAGAGGCACTAATCTCTGAAATCCCTCTAGGATGTGGCTTTACTTTTGATTTACTGTTTGTGTAGATCAGAGTTTTGGTGACTTCCACTTACTTTTTTCCCTGTTTGCCTCTGTTAGCTCTTCATTCTGTGGGTCAGGTAACCAATATGGGCATTGTGCCAGTTTCTGCATTTGTCTTTGATAACAACGCATTCCGAAGTGGGAAAACAACTGTGTGGGTTCACCTCGGGCCCACTGGAGCTAGACCTTAACCAAAGCTTTCTTGTATAAGCGCCTCCCCTAACTAGTGAACCACAATGGCATATTAGCTCTCCAGGAATTAGAGTCAGTTCATATCCAGTGTCCAGTTATCCGAGGTATGTGTAACTCCCCTTCCCCAGTACATGGTCACCGTGCCAAATGGTTGCATATTTCTTGGAGGAAGGCTAGGAGATAGATTTGCAGTATGATCTTTTTGGGCAGGATTGTTTGGATTCCTAAAGGGATCCACTGACACTGGGTCTGTGAACAAACTCAAGTCAGAATTGGTTGAGGGCCACGATGTCTTTTATATAGATTTAACTTCTACTTCTGGTAGTCAGACCCAGAACTTTTCTACTTATACGAATCGAATAACGTTCAAGTAGAGTGCCTATCTATTTCAGTCCCAGGAATACTGTGATCAGTACACAGTGCTGGTGATCTCTGTGGGTAAAACCGTTTTGTTTAGTACTTCGAATCCACTGCCCGTTATGATAACCGTATCCATTTTGTTGCTGCAAGTTGAGGCCACCACTTGACCCTGTCACTTGAGATTCCAGGATCTGCACTGAACCCAGCTTGGTGGCATCATTTTCCACTGTTATCCCTGGCTCTCCAGCTGCTGTGCCTAGGTGCTTACCAGACTACAGAGCTCGTCAAGGATTCCCAGCCCCTCCCCCACCCCCCAACACATTGCTGAAACCTTGATAAAGGAGGTATTTTCTCAACTCTTCCTGGGGACATAGTGGGTGGGTGAATAGGACTTACATAATAAATACTGTCCATATGTGAGGGAAGTTACAAGCCTTTTTTTTTTTTAAACTCTAGGATGGGAACCAATGTTTGCAAGATAATGAAGATGTTTATGATCTCAGTAAATGAGATGAGTTAATATATGGAATGTAGTCTGAGCTTGTAAAATATAACTGCCAACAAAATGTTTATATTCAGTGCTTTTAGAATGAAAAAGGGATTTTCTTAGTCTTAATTGTATTAAATATTTAGATTTTCTCAGGTGAAAAACCCATTTGAATGTTATTTTCTGTGTTTTATTACATGATTAAAAATCAGTATTAAACAACAGGGTTTTGTTTTCTTTTTTTCTATTCAGAGGATGAATATGACTATTCATGTTTTGTAGTAGATATCTTTTTAAAAAGTCTTTTATATTCTGTCCATTTCTTTTTTTAAAAATAACTTTATTTATTTGCTTCTGGCATTGTTGGGTCTCCATTGCTGCACAGGCTGTTTCCTAGTTGCGGCGAGCAGGGGTTCCTCTCTAGGTTACTTTCTAGTACTCTCTCTTCTCACCACTACTGTCAAGTGGTCCATGGGCTTCTCATTGCAGGGGTTTCTCTTGTTGCAGAGCATGGGCTGTAGGTGTGTGGGCTTAAGTAGTTGTTGTGTGTGGGGTCAGAGTTGTGGTTTGCAGGCTTTAGGACTCAGGCTCAGTAGCTGTGGTATATGGGCTTAGTTGTTCCGTGGTATGTGGGATCTTCCTGGATCAGGGATCAAACTTGTGTCTCCTGCATTGGCAGGCAGATTCTTTACCACTGAGCCACCTAGGAAGTCCTGTCCATTATTTCTTAATAATTGAGGTCTTGCAGAATACTGAAGTAGATAGGATGGTTGACAAGGTGGAGGAAATAGACTCACCTCAGTCATTATAATTTATTGTTTCTTCTGAGGAACTGTAGGTTACTGAAATGATAGATAGCACCATCCTGAAAAACAGTGGTTTATTTGAGTCATGTAAAAATATTGAGTTTTTCAGATTGTCCAAAAGGGAGCGTTTAAATGGAAGGTTTGGACCCTTTCCTTCCATCTCACTCCCTTCGGTGGGCTACTAATTCAAGGAAAAGCTTTGGCAAGGTGAACCCAGACTTGACCTTGGAGAAGAAAAGGGCAACCCACTCCACTGTTCTTGCCTGGAGAATCCCATGGACAGAAGAGCCTGGCAAGCTACAGTTCATGGGGTCACAAAAAGTCAGATACGACTGAGCAGCCAGACTTGAAACCTACTTAAAAGTGAGAAAGAGATTGAGACAGGCAGCAGTGATGTGAAAGTGCAGGCTGGCACTGTGTAAAGAGAAATACATGGACAGGGACAAGGACAGAGAGACTAAGAAGATTTTGAGTTGGCGTAATGGTTCTATAAATGGTCGTGAGACACGCTGTTCTTCATTTGGACTTTGATCTTCGAAAAACCGTTTATGACTACTGTTAAAATTTTATTACTTTATTTATTTATTACTGTTCTTTATCTGTGAGGTTTTAGTCCTTTCACTGATAGGATAGCTTTAATAGTTTATTGTTTGGGGTGCTAATAATACAGTGATTAGGACGTTATTAGGCTGAGTCACATTTTACTCAGTAAGCTCCTGGGTCCTTTCTTTTTACTTGTGAACACTGTCGTGTTAAGCTACCAGTAAGTACTTCTTTTTATAATGAAGGTGGCCGGGACATAAAGCATACTTTTCACCTCATTTGAACTTTACTGTGAAAGCCTTTTCAGGCAGAGAGACTTTATTGTATGTAGAATATAAGATTTGCATGGGTCAGTAAGGAGAGGGCACTTTGTCTCCTTATCCCTCAACAACCATATTATGGTGATTTTATTCTTCTGGATTTCTAAGAGCAAGTTTTCTCCCTTATTGTATAAGCTAACAGATTTCCCGGGTGTCCTTGAATGATTTATTCATGGCCTACTTGTGTAGTAGCAAAAGAAAAGAATTATACATTACATTTTTTTTTTAATCTTGCGCAAGAGAGCAATTTAAAAAAAATATATTTGGTAAGACCTCTAATAAAATTTTTAATGAGTTGTCTCTCCAACTCATAGTCATTACGAAGAGTACTGTCTCCTTCATTTTCATGGCTGAGGGCACTGTCTTCTTTTTTTCCCCTCTCGCTGGGATATGTGTTGTTTCCACATTACTTTTGGTTTTTCAGTCAATTATTATTCTTCTCTTTAAGAAAATTTAAGGTGTACCCATACTTCAGAGAGTGTTTACATTATACTCTGGTGAATGTAATGTTTATTAATAATATTTTGTTCAAAATTAAAATAATGATTATCATTAATCCTCTGAGGTAAGAAAGCGGTTCTGTTATTGACCAAAGACTTTCCCCCTTTACTCGCCTTTCTTTCCTTTGTGACTGCCTTCTTCCCTCCTCTCCCTGAAGTTCCAGCAGCTGAATGCTTGAGGAATGGTTGAATGAGCTTATGTAATTGTTTACTGTCTCATCTCTTCTTTTTAGATGGTAAATTCCATAAGAACAGACACCACCACTCTTGTTCACCTCCATTTGCCTAATGTCTAGGATTAGTACACAGTAGGAATACATTAATGCGTTAAATTAGTTGAATGAATCAGTGAATAATAAAAAAAGTTATTATGAATGCTTATCTATGTTAATATTTAGATTATAAAATATGAGAGGGAGAATTATTATACTTTTAGTATGTTTTAAAATTTGCTACTTATTTTTTTTTACAGTTTGTGAGTGATACAATAAGCGAAGAGTTTAAAGTAGTTTTTGAAACTAAACTTTTGATGATTTGGATTAATATTTTAAACTGCATTTAACCATGTGACCTTGATTAACTCAACTAACTTATGTCCTAGCTAAATTAAAATAGTTTGAGGGCATAATGTGGAAATACTCACATTTTTACAATGGGTATCTGTTTTAAGAGTTTTAATTGAAACATGATGTGGACCTATGTAGATAGTAATAGTATTTTTATAATTTATTTCAAATTGTAACCTGAGAATTTTAAGGATTGAAGAATATCATTTCTAAGCATAACAGAGGGCTTCCCTGGTGGCTCAGAGGTTAAAGCGTCTGTCTCCAATGCGGGAGACCTGGGTTCGATCCCTGGGTCGGGAAGATCCCCTGGAGAAGGAAACGGTAACCCACTCCAGTATTCTTGCCTGGAGAATCCCATGGACGGAGAAGCCTGGTAGGCTACAGTCCACGGGGTCGCATAGAGTCGGACACGACTGAGCGACGGAACGGAACGGAACGGAAGCATAACAGAAAATTATGTGCTCTTGGGTTCAGAAATTATTGTTTGAGAAAAATAGGCCTGACTGATCAGAAACACAGGGACCAAAGTAAGTATATTTAACTCTCCCAAACAGTGTTTAGTATAGACTGTTTATTTAATTGTTGGATGACAGGTATGTAAAAATACTATCATTCCTTTGGAAATGGGAAAAGAAAAAAGAAAAAAAGACCTTACTACTAACTTCAAGGTGGACTTAGGTACAAAGTAGCCATATATTTGTACTTGATATATTATGAACCTAATTTGACCACTTGTTTAGAAATCGATTAATACTTGGTTATACAGCAGTATACTTAGAAGAATGAGAGTCTACTCATGTATCATGATGTCTTTTCAGCTAACTATGGTCTCTTTGTGACTTTAATGGTATATTTTCATTCTATATTTTTCTGTAGGCATCCACAAGGACAAAGATAAACCTCCCAGCTTCTCTGTTGTCCTTGAGACTTTGAGACGCACCTTGACAGATTACCAGAACAAGCTGGAAGATGCATCTAATGAGGTAACACTTGCACTGTTTGGCTCCACACACATAGCCTTCGGCCTGCAGCAGTACGTATTACTTGCTTGTTACAAAGGTCAAAAATGTTGCGAATGTTGATTTGACAGCCTCACAGATAAAAAATAATAAGTTGTCTGTCACTGTTTTCTGTGTAAGTGTGGCCTAAAGTCAAGTCTCACTTGTGTTTTTATAACTCTTCTGTCACACTACTGTTTTTGGAGTTCTAAAGACTGTCACTTCTTGGTCTTCATAATTTATCTGTTTTAATTTAATAAAAAAGCTGTGCAACTCAGTTAATATAATATTTAAATGTTAATGTGTTTTCTTGAGATTTGGAATAGGTAGTGGACATTTAGGGCTTGTCAATATTTTGGCTTAAGAGTTCTATAAATTGTAGATATCTTACTAAAAAAGAGAGAAATTAGTTTGCATTCTCTAAAGGGAGTGACTGTTAGAAGTTTTTTAAAAACAAAGATCTGCTTGATGTAGCCTGGAGGTTTTTGGTTTCCTGGTTGAAAAAACTCACGCTTGTATTTATCTTCTCTCCTTTTTTTAAAAATTAAAAAAAAAATTTATTTATTTTAATTGGAGGCTAATTACTTCACAATATTGTAGTGGTTTTTGCCATACATCAACATGAATCAGCCATGGGTGTACATGTTATCTTCTCTTTTGTATTGTTTAATTTGTGGATTGATAATTTTCTTGGGTATTAAAATGTTTTATGAACTTGTGCTTTAAAAATGGAAGAGTTTGTTTAGTTACGTCTTATCAAATTAGAAAATATGAAATAACTACGTTAAACACAGTAAAACAACAGACAGTTTTTCCAACTGAAGACAAGTTACAAAACCTGGAATTTAGTATTTATTCCTCTGTGTTTATCTGTTTGTTTCATGTAATACAAAGGTCATGAAACCCTTATATTTTCCATTTCAAAAGAGACATATTTTACTTTAGTTTGCTAAGGTGAAGAAAGACGGAAAAGTGAGTTTTCTTAATGCCTTCTTGTAATTGTTCAAAAGGCTTAAAAGAAAGTGGCCACTGGAATAATTAAATTTCCATAAAGAGCAAACATTGCCGTCTTTCCCAGTGAGACAAGACAACCTGTATTGTTAGTAGTTTATGCACCTCTTCTGAGGCCTAGGTCTGGAAGCTGCAGGGTAAGTAGGAACATATTACCCACAGCGAATTGTTATTTGGGAGGATGAATGTCACATGATCTTCAGCACAGTTGAAAAGTCGACTCAGCAGGCTTTGGCTTAGTAATGCGCTTTGTTGTGAACCAGTGCCAGAGACAGCAGTGGGAAGACCAAGGGGGTGGCTGCAAAGAAAGCAAAAAGAGCGGTCTGACAGAAAGAAGAATGAACTGTCAAAGAAAATAAATCACAAGCGGAGCAGGACCAACTGATGACCTGCCACAAGCCTTCCCAGTAGGGCTGCATGTGACCGACCCTGAGGTTGTCATATGGAGTGAGAGACCTGCGGATACCCTCATGATGCAGAGAGAACAGTCTTCTGCTCTGTCCTTTTTTTCTTTCCGTAGAGATGCCATTGCTTCTGGCATTTTGGTCCTGTAGGATTTTAAGAATAAAGTTATATTTGTTTACAGTAAGAATGAAATCCTTTAACCAGAGAGCTGGTGAAAACACAACAATATCTCTGACATTTTAAGCTTGAATGCTTGCTTTTCTTTTTAGCATGTGAACTTGTGACAGAAATTACATAGTTAACCAAAAGAAATACATTTTTAAGACTGAATTACTATCAAAAATTTGTATTTAATAATTGCATAACAATTTAAAGATTAGCTTTTGAGTTATCCACCCTTGGAAAGTATTTTAAAAGTTACTTACATTTTTTTTTTTTCCATCAGCTAAGCAACATGAATAATGCTAAGGAAAAGGCATCTAATGAACTTGACTCTACCAAACAGAAAATAGAATCTCACACTAAAAATATAAAGGTATTATAATTTAGAATAACTTTTTCCTGTTGCGTTAAGAAACTAATATAATTATCTAGGGAATATTTTTAAGGAGAGCTATACGAAAATATATCTTCCCGTTTTTTATTAAGAATGTTTAGATACAGCTTAAAATTTTTTTTATTGTTAATCAAAATAAGAATGATTTTTCATTAAGAAAACTTTATTGGAAATTGTTTTGGTTCAGGGAAAAATTCATTTCCCAGATTTAATGATAGTACCATAGATTCAAAAATTGTTTTAAGATTTGATGTCCAACCTTAGATACACAGTCAACATATTTTATATAAGCACATCAGTGCTTGGAGTCAGTTTTCATAATTTTGGAGTGGAGTCATTGTTTTAAGTACATCATGCCTAGTAGTGGGCTGAGATCACACCTAGCTAAGGTCCAGGACAACAGTTTACTTTATTTTTTGTGCTGCTTTTATGTGCTGCTGCTGCTGCTAAGTCACTTCAGTCGTGTCCGACTCTGTGCGACCCCATAGACGGCAGCCCACCAGGCTCCCCTGTCCCTGGGATTGTCCAGGCAAGAACACTGGGGTGGGTTGCCATTTCCTTCTACATCTTTGCAAAATTATATTAAGGCAACTCTGAAAGTTGAAATTCTTTGGTGTGGGTTCATGTTGTTTGTCATGGATGTACTTGAATGAAATCTGTTAATGGTAAGGACTGAAAAGTGAAGCAGAATTTTATGTCACGTATTTGAGATTTCTACTGGCATTTGAAATATCATTGGGAAGTAAATGTTCTTATAGTAAATGTAGGAGATTTATTTTTTAAATGTTATTTAAAAGTTTTTGAGCTACCAATTTTTTTTTTTTTTTTTTTTACATAATGAGCTGAAAGGAAAACTCTTGTAAAGAGCTTTTTGGAATAAGTTATTTGATTAACATTTTATATTTAAGTGTTATAATCTTCCCACCATCTTTTTGTTTGGTGTCTCCCAACAGGACCTTCAGGATAAGCTGGCAGATGTCAGTAAAGAGTTAAGTCATTTACGCACTAAATGTGCAGACAGAGAGGCTTTAATAAATACTTTGAAAGTGGAACTGCAGAATGTGCTGCACTGTTGGGAGAAAGAAAAGGCACGAGCAGCCCAATCTGAGAGTGAACTTCAGAAGCTTTCCCAGGCTTTCCATAAGGATACTGAGGTATTACCTGAGGCAAGAGGATGTCAGGAAGGCCTCGCACTCATCTCATTTTTAGAAATTTACATCTATCAAGTGGCTCTTTTTACTCTTATTTAATTCAAAAAATTCTTCTCAGGTATTTTGAAATATTCATGCCAGCTGCAAAACCAACCATTCCGTCACTCTTGTATGATACAATTTTGTGAGAGAAATAAAGTAGTTTAACTGTTTTATCATTTGTACAAGTTATTTTCTCTATTAGAACATACTACTATCTCAAGCAGCTGTGCTCCTAACAGTCTTGTATGTCAGTGACAAAATAATTTTTTTACTTCAGTAGTTTAGTAGCCTGACATGGTGGAAAGAATCTTTTTTGTAACCTGGAAGAACTGACTTGGATAGAGGTACTTCTGTTTACAAACTGTGAATATGGACAAGCCACATGGTTTGGTCTCTCCACATCTTTGCTTCCTTATATGCAAAACAGGAATAATATCTACTTTAATAGACAGTTGCCTTATTTTTTATAATTGTAGGATATTAATAAAAATTTAGAAAAATACAGGTCCCACACAGTTAAAAAGTTTATTTGGATGCCCTTGGGGGTTGCCTATCTATGTTAATTTATTAATGACTTCTTAAAATATTATGACAGACTCTTCCATACTGTATGAGCCTGTGTGAGTAGAATTGTAATCTTATATTTTCTTTTACCCATGGGATGTAGAGCCAGTCTAGCTAGCGTGGAGCTAGTTTATCTGAGTTGTCTTGCATATTGAGTTCATTACTCGAACAAATATGAACATGAATGCCAAGAGAGTAAAAAGGAAACATTCTTCCCACTCTTCTTACAGTCTGGGATTTAAATTGTGTCCACATGAAGG
Source organism: Moschus berezovskii (assembly GCF_049115385.1). Classification (NCBI taxonomy): domain Eukaryota; kingdom Metazoa; phylum Chordata; class Mammalia; order Artiodactyla; family Moschidae; genus Moschus; species Moschus berezovskii. Next base: position 35,221,936 of record NC_142466.1, on the reverse strand, counting down.
GGCTGGAATTGTTTTACACATCAGATAGTGATTAAAGTAAAGGAAACTAGGAGGCTGACTGTATTGTAAAGTCAGCATGTCTACAGGATTGTGGTTGGGTTCAACATGTGTGAATTGATTTTGGATCTTGAGATTCTCTTTTCACGCCAAATGGATGATTGTATGCATGGTTCGTCACAGCCCAAGCAAAAAGGACATGATGGCGACACAGTGAATTACCCTTTAGGAAGAACTCGATCACTTGGCAAAATGTGGAGAGGGAAGATTGTTAGTGCCTGAGTATTATGTTTGGTTAGTTATATTTAATAAGATTTTTGAATGTCTCAATTTAGTTGAAAATGCAAAGACATCTTTCATTGCTTAAAAAATAAAAATGCATAGCATTGTTATAAAGATTCTTCTTATATCTTAATTCAAGTTGTGGATATAGCTACATGTTCAAATTTTGGAGAGGGTTTTAAATTGTTATATTTGGAAAAATCTAAGATGACATATAGAGAGAATGAAAGATATGTATTTTTATATATATTGGAAACTTTCACCGCAGCTTCTAACTACAAAACTTTTACATATGCTGCATTCAGTTGTTCTTATCTGGAAGATTAGAATTCCTATTTTTTAAATAGAAATTTAAAATTTCTTTTAAAGGTTTTCTTGTTGGTCTGTTAAAAAACCTTGAGAGAAGTTATTGTATCTATATAAAATGCTCATTTTGCAGTTTCACAATTACCTTGTCTTGAGTTCCATTCTCTGACTTTAAGGATAAAAATGTTTTATAATGAGAGCAATTTGGCCTTTTAGTAAGTAAATTCCCTTTTTGTGTTCAAGATGGAAATCAGCTTTTTACTGAATTCTATTCTAGGTCATTAAACAATGGATGGTTTAGCTACAACAATAGCAATATAATTTGAAATAATTTTTTTACATATTTTTAATTGAACAGTTTTAAAGTATGTCTTGGGCAGCTTTGTCCAGTTTTTTTTTTTATTTTTAAGACTGCTAACTTTGTGATATTTAAACACCTATAAATGCCCAGTTTGCCAAGTCCGGTATAAACTTCTAAGTAGGGGAAAAATAACGAGCCTATCGTCCATCTCTTTCATATCACTGTTTGCTTTGCCTAAGGGGCTTAGGATACATTTCCTATAAGTGGTAAGTAAACTAGGATCTCTGGAGGAGGAGGGAAGCTGAGTAATTGTGTGCATATAAAGTGCAGATATTGGTATAACTTTTTCTTTAACAGTTCTGGGTACACTGTTTATTTTGGTTTTTTGACTTAACATGGTTTTTGGCAAATGTAAATATAAAATTATGGAATTACCATGTTAACTTCTAGTTAGAAGAGCTTAGAAGCAGCTAGTCCAGATACCTCATGTTAAAGCCAAGGAAGGTGAAGCCTGAACAGACACTGACTCAGATCATGTCCTCAGTTGTAGCAGAGCTGGCCTTAGAACCAGGGTCTTTTCGCTTCTACACTTGAGGTTTTTTACTAAGTGTAAGCAATTGTAAGCTTCTATCTGATGTTTAACTTTGAATGTTAAAAAAGCCCCCAAGATGACCATATTCCCATACTTGAGTATTTTAATTCCTTTCCAGGATTTTTGACATAAATTCTTCACCATGTGTATTATGTGTTTTACTTCTTATAGTGTTTATATACTGGAATTAATTTTTTTCTCACAGGAGAAGCTAACCTTCCTTCATACCTTGTATCAGCACTTGATAGCAGGCTCTGTGCTCATAAAACAACCAGAAGGCATGCTGGATAAATTCTCTTGGTCTGAGCTTTGTGCAGTCTTGCAGGAGAATGTTGATGCCCTGATCGTAGACCTCAACAGGGCTAATGAGAAGGTAACTGTCCTCAGGCACCAGATTCCTCTATTAAATTCAGTGACATTTGTCCACATCACAGTATCATTAAGAGGGGCTGACATTCATCTTATTTCAAAAAGAATTTGGATGTTAATAATTCAATACCATTAATTATGGCTTGTCTACAACTCAGTTTGATGCCATTGCTGTGGGCATGTAAATGTGACTGAAGTCTGTATGAAGTCTCTGAGCTCCACTTTCTGTGCAGGACATGCTAATACTACTAGCCAGTGTTAGCCACAGGGACCTAATTAAAAGAAAATAAATTAATCTTACTGATGAAGCAATTCAAAGAACTTAGTCATTTACATTAATAAACCAACTCTTTATGTTAGCATAAAATAGAAACAAGATACAGTTATTCAAAAACATGATCCTAAAATTCTTTGCTCAGGAAATAGATGTAACTTTAAAAGCACTTAAAATTTAAAAATTATGTTTATGACATTTCTTGTAATAGAACAAACTGTATATTACAAAACCCATTCAGTGCTTTAGAAAGTAAGAAGGACATATTGTAGGAGAAAACTGGACTTTTATCATCCCTTTAACATACACAAACCTAGGAATTCAGTCTTTCAAAAAAAATTTAAAAACCTTCTTTTGGTTATTGAAAATTAAAGTGGTTTAGCAGTCCAACGTATTTCTCCATTAAAGGTGTTGATTCTTATCCTAAGTCTGTTGAACTAGTCAGAACTATGTTTATATGATCTAGTTTCTAGGTCTTAGTTGCAGTGATGTTTGCCCTTAAGGGACACAAAATTGTTCCCTAAGTTTTTTTTTTTCAATCTGCTGAAGTAATGAAACAGCATCTTGGCCAAATTTTAGAGTGAGAGCATTTTTATCTTGGTCTGATTGGCAAACAATCCTAGTCATTGAGAAGTAGGATTGAGGAAATAAGGGAATAAATTGTGATAAGTGGAGATACTGTTCTTAGCTGTGAATGTGTATGTAACAGATTTCCAAATTACCGATAATTAAAATGAGTACATGATTTAGTTCTCTGATATGGTATTGTGTTTTAATAGTTTTTCATAATTTCAAAACATCGTTAATTGTCATGCATGTTAGAGGATGAGGATTTGCTTTCCAGTGTTTTAAATGTGAAATAAAAAATGATTGGAACATTCTGCTTTATTATATGTAAAATGTTTGTAGATTTGTAAATCTCATTTAAATACTTCCTTTCCCACTGAAATATCTGAACAGCTTAAGCTTTGATTCTAGAGGTAAAAATATTCTTAATTTTCTCAGTAAAATTGATTATAGAATAAGTAACTTTATTAGTTATTGGGGCTCCCCAGGTGGCATAGTGGTAAAGAATCCACCTGCCAATGCAGGAGGCGTGTGTTTGATCCCTGGGTTAGGAAGATCTCCTGGAATAGGAAATGGCAACCAGTTTCAGTATTCTTGCCTGGAAAATGCCATGGACAAAGGAGCCTGGTGGGCTGCAGTCCATGGGGTCACAGAGAGTCAGACACGACTGAGTGACTGTGCACACACATACAATTTTATTAGAGACAAAGTTGTCATCTATACATATAAATGAAACATTTTCTGCCAAAATATATTTTTGTTCTACTCCTGTTTCTTCATTTTTTTTTTCATTTTAGCTTAAAATTTTTGTATGATCTTAAGGCATAAAATATAGTATAAAATTCTAGAATAGCTTTTGGGAGAGATGATACAAAGAACACATTGGTGAGCATATCTTGTTCTGTATTGCATTTCACCATTTAGATAAGTCATCTAGAGTATATCTGTAAAAACAAGTCTGATACGATGAAAGAGCTTCAGCAAACCCAGGAAGACACCTTTAACAAAGTGGCAGAGCAGATCAAAGCCCAGGAGAGCTGCTGGCACAAACAAAAGAAGGAACTGGAGCTGCAGTACTCTGAACTCCTCCTGGAGGTACAGAAGAGGGCACAGGTATGCTCCTGCCACAAAGAGCTTTAAAAATGGGATGCTCGCTCTTTTACTTTCAAGTGTTTTCTTTTAATACCAATACCAAGTCAGTTAAAACTTAGAAGAACCACACCGAACTTGCTTGTTTGGGTTGCACGTACATGTGATTGCGCAAAGACACGTACACAAATGGGCATGCATTCATATGAATAATAATGTTGAGTATTTTTCATATGCTTATTTGCCATCTGTATATCTTCTTTGGTGAATTATCTATCACTTTTTTCTTGCTGAATTTCCAACATTGTTTATATATTCTGATACAAGTCGTTTGTTAGATATGTGATTTGCAAATATTCTCTCAAAGTCTCTTAAAAGTACTTTTGCAGACAGTTGTTTTAAATTTATAAAGTTCAATTTGATACATTTTTCTTTTATGGCCTGGGTTTTTAGTATTGTATCTAAGAACTCTTTTTCCTAGTGCAAGGTCATCAGGATTTCTTCCTGCTTTTTTTCTAGATTTTGTATAGTTTTAGGTTTTACATATAGGTCTGTGATCCATTTTGAGTTAATTTTTGTAAAGATGTGAGGCTTGGGTTGGTGTTTTTCTTTTCCTGCATTTGGATGTCTATGTTCTAGCACTATTTCTTTAAAGACTGTCCTTTTTCTGTTGAATTGCCTTTGCACCTTTGTCAGAAATCCGTTGGTTGCATTTGTGTAAGTCTATTTTTAGACTTTCTCATCTATTCCATTTATTTATATGTCTGTTCTTTTTTCAGTACCACACTGATTTGATTTTTGTGGTTTTTGGTTAGTCTTGAAATCAGGTTATGTGAACCTTCCAATTGTCTTAAGTTCCTATCACTTTTAAAAAATGGGATAAATTTGACAGGCAATATGGTGTAAATTTAAGGTATACATCATATTACTTTGATACATTAATGTATTGTGATATGGTTGCCATTGTAATATTTATTACATTATATGCTTACAGTTCCTTATTATTGTCTATGTTCATATGAACATGCTGCTGCTGCTGCTGCTGCTGCTGAGTCACCTCAGTCGTGTCCGACTCTTGTGCGACCCCATAGACGGAAGCCCACCAGGCTCCCCCGTCCCTGGGATTCTCCAGGCAAGAACACTGGAGTGGGTTGCCATTTCCTTCTCCAATGTGTGAAAGTGGAAAGTGAAAAGTGAAAGTGAAGTCGCTCAGTCGTGTCCGACCCCCAGCGACCCCACAGACTGCAGCCTACCAGGCTCCTCCATCCATGGGATTTTCTAGGCAAGAGTACTGGAGTGGCTTGCCATTGCCTTCTCCGCATATGAACATATATGACATCTAATCAGATGGTAAAGAATCTGCCTGCAATGTGGAGATCTGGATTTGATCCCTGAGTCGGGAAGATCTCCTGGAGAAATGACTGGCTACTTGCCTGGAGAATTCCATGGACAGAGGAGCTTGGCAGGCTACAATCCATGGAGTCACAAAGATTTGGACATGACTGAGTGACTGAGCACAGCACACAGCATGATTCTTTTACCTTTTTCTTAATTGTTTCTGGTTTATTTTCTGTAGGTCTTTTCCTTCAGTTGTGTTTCCTGCCTAGAGAAGTTCCTTTAGCATTCGTTGTAAAGCTGGTTTGGTGGTGCTGAATTCTCTTAAGTTTTGCTTGTCTGGAAAGCTTTTGATTTCTCCATCAGATCTAAGGAGAGTCTTGCTGGGTAGAGTATTCTTGGTTGTTGGTTCTTCCCTTTCATCACTTTAAATATATTATGCCTTTCCATTCTGGCTTGTAGAGTTTCTGTTGAGAAATCAGCTGATACTCTGATGGGAGTTCTCTTGTACCTTGTTTTGGTTTTACACATTTGACTTCTTTAGATTCCGCATATAAGTGATGTTGCACAGTGCTTGTCTTTCTCTGTCTGTCTTATCTTGCTTAACATAGTATGCTCAAGGTTCATCCATGTTGTCACTTTCTCATGGGTGAAAATATTACATTCTGTATGTAAATCTTTTTTACCCATTTGTTTGTTCATGGTCTTTTGGGTTGTTTCCGTATTTTGGCTATTGTGAATAGTGCTGTAGTAAACACGGGAGTGCATATATCTCACTGAATTGCTGTTTTCATTTCCTTGGGTATATTCTGAGAAGCAGAATTCCTGGATGGTAGGTCTAGTTTTAATTTTTTGAGGAACCTTCATATTGTTTTCCACAGTGGTTGGACTAATTTGCCTTCTTTCCAGCAGTGTTTAAGGGTTTCTTTTTTGCCACACCCTCACTGTCACCTGTTGTCTCTTGTCTTGATGATAGCCATCTTAACAGGTATGAGGTGATATCTCATTGTGGTTTTTATTGTCTTTCCCTGATGAATAGTGATGTTGAGCATCTTCTCATGTGTCTGTTGACCATTTTGATGTCCTATTTGGAAAAATGTCTATTTGATTCTTCTGCCCATTTAAAAATATTTTTTTGGTTATTAAGTTGTATTAATTCTATATGTATTTTAAATATTAACCCCTCATCTGATACATGATTTGTAAAAATTTTCTTCCAGTCTTTTGGCAATCACCTCATTTTGTTAATTGTTTATTTTGCAGTGCAGGAGCTTTTCAGTTTGATACAGTCCCATTTGTTGATTTTTATTTGTATTGCTTGTGCTTTTGATGTCATATCCCAAAAAAATCATTCCCAAGACAAATATCTTTGGGCTTCATCTCTATGTTTTCTTTAGGAATTTTATGGTATTAGGTCTTATGTTTAAGTCTTGGATCCATTTTGAGTTAATTTTTGTAAGTAGTATGAGAAAAGGGTCTAGTTTCATTATTCTGTACATGTTTCTCCAGTTTTTCCTGCACCATTTGCTGAATAGACTATCCTTTTCTCATTAGTTTTCTTGGTTGACCATATAGGGTGGGATTTGACTCTGGACTGTCTATTCTGTTCCGTTGGTCTAGATGTCTGTTTTAGTGCCAGTGCCATATTGTTTTTATCACTATGGCTTGCTGATGCTATGATCTTACATATAGGAAGTCCCAAAGAGTCAATCAGAAACTATTGTAATTAAGTAATTACATGTAATTGGTGTAATTAATTGTGATTGATGATTTTAGTAAAGTGGCAGGTTACAAAATCAACTTATAGAAACCTGTGACATTGCTTTACACTAATGAGGAAGCCTTGGAAAAATAAAATGATCCCATTCACAGTAGCATCAGAAGCAGTAAAATATTTAGGAATAAATTAACTGGAAAAGTAAAAGATCTGTACAATAAAAATGACAAGACTTTGCAGAAAGAAATAGAAGATACAAACATTGAGACATCCCTTGTTCACGGATCAGAAGAATTAATATTGTTAAAATGACAATACTACCCAAAACGATCTACAGGTTCAGTTCAATCCCCATCAAAATACCAAAAAAATTCTTCATAAAAATAAGAGAAACGTGCCTAAAATGTGTGTGGAACCACAAAAGACCCCTAACAGTCAAAGCAATCCTGAGAGAAAAGAGCAAAAGTCTTGATTTCAAACTATCCTATCAGTGTTTTGAACTCACTTCCTTTATAAATCTGCAGGAAGGCATAGCAATTCACTTTCTTAAGTAAAGGAATCAACATCACAAATGCTAATGTTTTAGGAGCAGCTCTCACTGAAGACTTTTTTCCTGAAGAATGTGTAACATATGGCTTTGATCCCTGAATATGCAAATTGAAAGTATCATTTTCATTATCCCTGAATGTACATTAATATTATATATTGGCATTTGTCTGTATTATTTATGTACAATATTTGAATTTTCATAAAATATAATTGGATACACAGCAGCATTTAATTTGGGTTTATATATGGTAAACTAATATTATATTGCATATTACAGTATCTGTAAATTTCATTTTGGGGTATTTTCCTATGATTAATTCTGTATCTCTCCTTTGTCCCCCAGGCTGGAATGCAGATAAAGATATTTTCATTTTATATTATTTAAACTTCAAAAATTATGTTGATAAGGACATGAGAGGGAAAAATCCACAGTTTCGCATAGGATTATGGGTTGTAGAGAATGTTATATGTCAGGAGAACATAGCCATTAATAGGTACCATCTGCTGGAAAATAAATGACTTATCCATAGAGTCTCTGTTTAGTGTTTGGTTATTGTAAAGAAGTGGTTAGTAAAAGACAGGTAGTTAAATAAAAAACAATTTTTGGATATGAATAGCTTTTATTCGAAAAAATGTGGAATAATTTGCAAACTTTTGGACGTTTAAGCTTTAAAGCAGGTAGTGGGAATGCTATTAGGTAATGAAATTAGAGTAGGAAGCTTGTTTTTTAGTATGTTTTTGCATACATGCTAAGTTGCTTCCACCTGCAGTGTGGGGGACCTGGGTTCAATCCCTGGGTTGGGAAGATCCCCTGGAGAAGGGAATGGCTGCCCACTCCAATATTCTTTCCTGGAGAATTCCATGGACTGAGGAGCCTGGTGGGCTAGATTCCATAGGGTCGCAGAGTGTCAGACAAGACTGAGCGACTTTCACTTTCTTAAGTTGCTTCAGTCGTGTCCGACTCTGCGACTCTATGGACTGTAGCCCGCTAGGCTCCTCTGTCCGTGGAATTCTCCAGGCCAGAATACTAGAGTGGGTTGCTATGCCCTTCCTGACCCAGGGATTGAACGTGTGTCTCTTATATGTCTCCTGCGTTGGCAGGAGGGTTCTTAGTGCCACCTGGGAAGCTCTCACATGGTTTTAGTATTAGTTAAAATGTGCTAGCTACATGGTTGGGTAATTTTTGAATTTAAATAACTTTGGAGTCATTATATAAATATATCTCAAACATCTTTGCCTACTGAAGCATCAGGACTGAGTGCCTGATTGCCTGAAGGCAAGGTCCATTGCCTTACTGACTTTGTTTTTGTAATTTTAGCATTTATATTCTTGTTTCTTTTCTATCTGAAAAGGTGAAATTACTGGAACAAGAACTTCCTCTCTAAAACTAAAGATTTTTCACTGTCAGTTAAGTATGGTTAACCCTTGATATGATGTTTATTTTAAACACTTATAGTTTATGTGACAGTTTAGTAAAGTCTCCTTCTCCAGAGGATCTTCCCAACCCGGGGATGGAACCCAGGTCTCCCACATTGCAGGTGGAGTCTTTACCAACTGAGCCACAAGGGAAGCCCAAGAATACTGGAGTGGGTAACCTATCCCTTCTCCAGCAGATCTTCCTGACCCAGGAATCGAACCAAGGTCTTCTACATTGCAGGCAGATTCTTTACCAACTGAGCTATCAGAGAAACCCTTAGTAAAGTCAGATGAGTTTAAATTGAGGAACAAAAATCAAAGAAATTCAGGTTCATCATAATATATTGTATTTTAGTTCTCTTCCATCACATTATTAAGAGTACATTTGGCTAGAAATAAGTTACTCATAAAAGTGTTATTAGATGTTAAATTTTTTTACTTTTAAATTGAATTCCAAAAATATTCAGAGATAAAAGTACAGCTTGTTTATATTGTTGATGATGATAGGGATATATGATTCACAAGGAGTTAGACACAGTTTGGTACACACTATATTATGATTGGGCTGCTGCTGCTGTTAAGTCGTTTCAGTCATATCTGACTCTGTGCGACCCCGTAGACAGCAGCCCACCAGGCTTCCCCATCCCTGGGATTCTCCAGGCAAGAACACTGGAGTGGGTTGCCATTTCCTTCTCCAATGCATAAAAGTGAAAAGTGAAAGTGAAGTTGTACAGTCGTGTCCGACTCTTCGCGACCCCATGGACTGCAGGCTCCTCTGTCCATGGGATTTTCCAGGCAAGAGTACTGGAGTGGGGTGCCATCACCTTCTCTGTATGATTGGGCACCTCTAATGAAATATAGGAAAGTTCTCTGACTATTGTTTTAGAAGTTGTTTTTATTAATAATAATGCTATCAATTGAATTTTTATAATGCTTGATCCAGTTTTTAACTCTCTTTCATATCTTTGCTTGCTTCCTCTTACATAATCCTCATAATAAACATGTGAGATAAGTCGCTTAAATATCATTTCTATTTTACAAATGTGAAAAGTAAGATTCAGAGAACTGCTCATTTGTGTAGTGAGGAAGTTGTAGGGTCATAATTAGAATGGAGATAACAGATATGACATGTTTAGCACCTTGCTTGGCATTTAGAAACTATAAAGTAAATGTTATTTGCTGTTTGAATATATTATCATCATCCTTATCAGTGAGTCTTTTTTGGCATCATGTGAAACACTTTCTTTTAGGAACATGCTGTTTTTGTATATGAAGTAATATCTGAAAATAGGTCTAGTGACAACTCAGTTTCATGTTTCCTGAACTCACTTTTCCAAGTGAATCTTGTTTATTTAGTAATTAAACATGATAATGTATGGAAGCGCTTTGGCTCTGGTCCCATCACTTTATGGGAAATAGATGGGGAAACAGTGTCAGACTTTGTTTTTTTGGGCTCCAAAATCACTGTGGATGCTGATTGCAGCCATGAAATTAAAAGACGCTTACTCCTTGGAAGGAAAGTTATGACCAGCCTAGTGAGCATATTGAAAAGCAGAGACATTTGTGAACCAATAACCCTTTCCAATTATCTCACTTTATATGAGACTGGAAGGAGAAGGAATGTGCTAACTATTACTGAATGCCTACCAAATTGCTACCTTAGTTAACTAGGAGTGACCTGAAGGTCAGGTTGTCAGGGAATTTGCTAACTTTCTAGCAGTCTGACGTAATATCTTTTAACAATCACTCAATCAAGCATCTTGCCTGTATTGACAGTTTATTTTCAGTCAGATGATGAAGAGAACTCTTTTTCTTTTGATGGCTTGACTTATCTCTTTGGATAGTTTTATAATTTGTATTGCCTTAGAAACCAGACAGTACACACAGGCATGTACCATTTTTGACACCTATTATTTTTGATGTGCTAAACTTCCAAATGAAATTAAAAGACACTTGCTCCTTGGAAGAAAAGCTATGACCAACCTAGACACATATTAAAAAGCAGAGACATTACTTTGCCAACAAAAGTCTGTCTTGTCAAAGCTATGGTTTTTCCAGTGGTCATGTATGGATGTGAGAGTTGGATTATAAAGAAAGCTGAGCACCGAAGAATTGATGCTTTTGAACTGTGGTGTTGGTGAATACTCTTGAGAGTCTCTTGGACTGCAGGGAGATCCAACCTATCCAACCTAAAGGAAATCAATCCTGAATATGCATTGGAAGGACTGATGCTGAAGCTGAAACTCCAATACTTTGGCAACCTGATGCAAAGAACTGACTCATTTGAAAAGACCCTGATGCTGAGAAAGATTGAAGGCGGGAGGAGAAGGGGACGACAGAGGATGAGTTGGTTGGATGGAATCACCAACTCAATGGACGTGAGCTTGAGTAAACTCTGGGAGTTGGTGATTTATAGGGAGACCTGGCGTGCTACAGTCCATGGGATCATAAAGAGTCAGACAGGACTGAGTGACTGAACTGAATTGAACTGAAACTTCCAAAATGAAGATAGTGTTTTTAAGGTAAGTAACTAACTATTATGGGATTTCAGTATATACATGGAAGACCAGATAATGAAATTGCTGGGTTGTGTGCTAACTTTGTATTTAACTTTTTGAAGAACTGCCACACTTTTTCAAAAGTCTGTGCACACCGTCTCAACATTTCCACTGACAATGTATTGAAGACTCCAATTTCTCCACAAAATGTGCTTTATTTTTTAACAAAGAAACATTTACATTGTAGGAAAAATAGGCAGATTTATGTTTATTATTTTAAAATACTACCGTTGTATAAAAAATATAGGTAACATAAGAATAAAACCTTTTTTGGGGAGAATGGAATTGTAGCATGTATATTATCATAAGTGACCAGTCCAGGTTCGACGCATAAATTTTCCTCTGTTCATTTCTTTGCATTTGTGCTTTTTTAATAAAATTCTTTTTTAGAAATAAAAAAAAATAAAATAAAATGAAGTCCTTTGATGTCTATTTGTCACTGACTGTCCAGTTTGCAATTTGTCTTTTTGCCAACATAAAGAATGAGAACTCAGTAAGCAAAAGTGATAAAAAAAGTTTTACTCCACAGGGAAGTGTCTGATTTCCAGGGTCCAAAGGTCTCAAAGTTCATGGGTTGCAGAAAGCCAATAGATGTCCCTTAAAGCTTCTGTATTTCAGGCAGTAAGTGCATGGTTCATTAAGGGAAGAAGCTGTCCTGTCCCCTTCGTTTTCAGTGTACTTTGAATTTATCAGAGTCATGGAAAACTAGTGAAATTAGATAGAATTTTTGGCATGTCAGAAAAACCTGTGTAGAAGATATAAAGTTTATAAAAATTTCAGGTTGTTAAACTTTTAAAAGATATTTTGAGGGGAAATTTGTGAACATTATTTTTGAAATTAACACACCAAGGAGCAGATTATCTCAGTACGAGGAGTGCTTTTGTTCTATTTGAAGGTGATGTTCCTAATGTTTGTTTGAAAAATATTAGCCTTTAATCTTCTTTGGTGAAGAACACCAGTTTTTTTTTTTAAGGCATATTTGCTCTTATGTAATTTCCAGCCTTACCCTCAAACAAGCTTTGTTATTCAAGAAGAATTCATGGTAAATAATGCAATATCTCTGAACGTCCCCCTGGAATATCAGAATTAATTTAAAACAAAATTTTGACATGCTGATAAGGTCCAAATTATATTTAGAAATTGTATCTTTTTTGGATTATTTTTTTCTTTGTTTTATATTTGTAAAGTTTTTAATCACTGGCTATTTACTCAGTGCTTATTATGGGTAAAGTGCTGTGCTAAGCACTAGGGAACATTTTATAAAGGATTATTTAATTCGTTTAGTACTTATTATATACTTGAAGGGTGTAAAGCATTGTGACAGGCACCGGAGTAAATAATCCCTGGCCTTTAGGAACTGAAACTCTATTGTATTTGAGGGAGAGTAGAAAAACACACCAGAGAAGGCAATGGCAAGCCACTCCAGTACTCTTGCCTAGAAAATCCCATGGACGGAGGAGCCTGGTAGGCTGTAGTCCATGGGGTTGCTACGAGTCAGACATGACTGAGCGACTTCACTTTCCCTTTTCACTTTCACACATTGGAGAAGGAAATGGCAACCCACTCCAGTGTTCTTGCCTGGAGAATCCCTGGGACGGTGGAGCCTGGTGGGCTTCTGTCTATGGGGTCACACAGAGTCGGACACGACTGAAGTGACTTAGCAGCAGCAGCAGCAGCAGATAAACACACATGAAACAAGTAAGTAGCGGTGTAGGAATTAAGTGCCTAGTAATTTAATTATGTTCAGGGAAGGTCAAGGTCAACATGAGTAAGACTGATAGTAATAGGTGTCATGGAATAGATGGACCCGGAAATGGGCTCAGGATATGGTTAGAACTTGAATAGCATTAGGGAAGTCAGAAAGCACCTGGTGGTGCTAGAGACCATGGATAAATTATGAAAAATCATAGGAAGGTTCATGTCTGGAGAGCAGAAGAGCAGCCCATATCCTTTTTCATTCCAGTTGAGGATCCTGGGAAATGGTGATGTCTTTGCAGAAGTCATGTGGAGGTGCCGTGACTTGAGGGGGAGACCTTGGTTCAGTAAAGATAGAGTTCCAGCAGTAGGATTGGATTGACCCAATTCGACATGAAACTAGCTTGGAAGTTTAGGGGTAAATAGTTGGTGCTGATGATCGTTAGAATTAAGGTGGTAGCAGTGGAGATGAATGAGGATGTATTTTGTAGGTAAGCCCTATTGTGCTTGCTGATGATTTTGATTTGGGAATGGAGAGGATAAGATGAAAAAAGGAAGAATTAAGACTGATTACAAAGTTTTTGACTTGAAAAATTGGGCGGATGTTGGTTCAATTTACTGATATAAAGAGGACTATTATAAACATGTTTTAGGGCTTCCCAGGGCTTCCTGGAGTGTGAAGTCAAGTGGGCCTTAGGAAGTATTACTATAAACAAAGCTAGTGGAGGTTATGGAATTTCAGCTAGGCTATTTCAGATCCTAAACGATGATGCTGTTAAAATGGTGTACTCAGTATGCCAGCAAATTTGGAAAACTCAGCAGTGGCCACACAACTGCAAAAGGTCAGTTTTCATTCCAGTCCCAAAGAAGGGCAATGCCAAAGAATGTTCAAACTACTGCACAGTTGCACTCATTTCACGTGCTAGCAAGGTCATGCTCAAAATCCTTCAAGCTAGTTTTCAGCAGCACATGAGCCGAGAACTTCTACATGTACAAACTGGATTTAGAAAAGGCAGAGGAACCATAGATCAAATTGCCAACATCTGTTGGATCATAGAAAAAGCAAGGGAATTCCAGAAAAACATATACTTCTGCTTCACTGACTGCGCTGCAGCCTTTGACTGTGTGGATCACAACAAACCAGAAAATTCTGAAAAGAGATGGGAATACCAGACCACCCTTCCTGTCTCCTGAGAAACCTCTATGCAAGTCAAGAAGCAACAGTTAGAACCATACATGGAACAACAGACTGGTTCAAAATTGGGAAAGGAGTATGTCAAAGTTGTATATTGTCACCCTGCTTATTTAACTTCTATTCAGAGTACATCATGCAAAATGCCATGCTGGATGAATCACAAGCTAGAACCAAGATTGCTGGGACAAGTATCAATAATCTCAGATATGCAGGTGATACCACACTAATGACAGAAAGTGAAGAGGAACTAAAGAGCCTCTTGATGAAGGTGAAAGAAGAGAGTGAAAAAGCTGGCTTAAAACTCAACATCCAAAAAACTAAGAAAATGGCATCCAGTTCCATCACTTCATGACAAATAGATTGGGGAAAAAATGGAAACAGTGACATACTTTCTTTTCTTGGGCTCCAAAATCACTGTGGACAGTGACTGCAACTTTGAAATTAAGACGCTTGCTCCATGAGAGAAAAGCTATGACGAACCTAGACAGTGTATTAAAAAGCAGAGACATCACTTTGTGACAAACGTGCATATAGTCAAAGCTATGGGTTTTTTAGTAGTCATGTGTGGATATGAGCATGTATGCGTGCTAAGTTGTTTCAGTTGTGTCCAGCTCTTTGTGCTCCTATGGACAGTAGACCGCCAGGCTCCTCTGTCCATGGAATTTTCCAGGCAAGAATAGTGGAGTTGATTGCCATTTCCTACTCCAGGGTATTTTTCCAACCCAGGGATTGAACCTGATTTTCTTACATTTCCTGCATTGGCAGGTGGGTTCTTTACCACTATCGCCACCTAGGAGTTGGACCATTAATTTTAAGAAGGCTGAGCTCCGAAGAATTGATGCTTTCAAATTGTGGTGCTTGAGAAGACTCTGGAGAGTCCCTTAGACTGCAGGGAGATCCAACCAGTCCATCCTAAAGGAGATCAATCCTTAATATTCATTGGAAGGACTGATGCTGAAGCTGAAACTCCAATACTTTGGCCAGCTGATGTGAAGAGCTGACTCATTGGAAAAGACCCTGATGCTGGGAAAGACTGAGTGCAGGGAGAAGGGGGCAACAGAGGATGAGATGGTTGGATGGCATCATCGACTCAGTGGACATAAGTTTGAGCAAACTCTGGGATATCGTGAGGGACAGGGAAGTCTGGTGTGCCACAGTCTGTGGGCTGGCAAAGAGTTGGATATGACTGAGTGACTGAACAAAATAACAGAGGACTTCCCAGATGGTGCAGTTGTATAGAATTTGCCTGCAGTGCAGGAGACATAGGAGGCTTGTGTTTGATCCCTGGGTCGGGAAGGTCCCTTGGAGGAGAAAAATGCAACCCATTCCAGAATTCAGAGAAGCCTGGCAGACTGTAGTCCATAGGGGTTCAAAGAGTCGGACAGGACTTAACGACTGAGTATTTACACGCATGGGGCTTCCCGGGTAGCTTAGTGGTGAATCATCCGCCTGCCAATGCAGGAGATGCGAGTTTGACCCCTGGGTCAGGAAGATCCCCTGGAGGAGGAAATGGCAACCCAGTCCAGTATTCTTGTCTGGGAAATCTCATGGACAGAGGAGCCTCTCGGGCTACAATCCATGGTGTCAGAGTTGGATACGACTTAGCAACAAACATTATAAACAGATTTAATAGGAAAAACAGCAGTACTTGAGATGGTTATGCGGTATCTAAGGGAAGATGCCTATTGTAGGGGTCTCCAAATCCGGGGCTGTGGACCAGCTGTCCAGCAGGAGGTGAGGAGCAGGTTGGTAAGTGAGCAAAGCTTTATCTGCTGCTTCTCATCACTCCCTATTGCTTGCATCACCAACTGAACCATCTCTGCCCCTGCCCCTGCCCCTACTGTCCATGGAAAAATTGTCTTCCATGAAACCAGTGCCTGATGCTGAAAAGGTTGGGGACTGCTGACCTAATGGACAGTCAGATCTGTAATTGTGGATTTCAGTAGAGCTACCAGGATGTTGGAGAAGATTCTTGAGAGTCCCTTGGACTGCAAGGAGATCCAACCTGTTCATTCTAAAGATCAGTCCTTTGTGTTCATTGGAAGGACTGATGCTGAAGCTGAAACTGCAATACTTTGGCCACCTCATGCGAAGAGTTGACTCACTGGAAAAGACTGATGCTGGGAGGGATTGGGGGCAGGAGGAAAAGGGGACGACAGAGAATGAGATGGCTGGATGGGAACACCGACTCGATGGACATGAGTTTGAGTGAACTCCAGGAGTTGGTGATGGACAGGGAGGCCTGGCGTGCTGTGATTCATGGGGTCGCAAAGAGTCGAACACGACTGAGCTACTGAACTGAACTGAACCAGGATGAGGGAATATAATTGTTAAAAAATAATCAAAACTTCTAGTATTTATTAGCATTAATGTGGTTTTCTTAATCTAACATTTGTCAGTAAGAGCTTTAAAAATTTAAGTACTTCATTTCATTATTTTAAAATCCTTAATTCAAATATCTCACTTTGCTAATTCTAATTATTTAGTTCAATATTGTCCCAGTTGATTGTTTTGATAACCATTAATATTTGTTATCTTGATTATAATTACTCAAACCAAGAATGACTTAGGACAACATATGACAATTAAACAGTCTTTAGAGTTTGCATTTTTTACTTACATGTAGACTTTACATGTATTCTTTTAACAATTTCTTCTTTTAAAAAATTGAGGTAGCTTATTTATAACATTAAGTTTCACGTGTACATTTTAATGCAACTTCTGAATGCACTATAGCATGCCCACTTCGACAAAGCACCATACAGTTGACCCCTTTTTAACCATTTTGTCCTCCCCAGACCCTTTTCCTCTGGTAATCACTACTCTGTCCTCTGTATCTATGTTTGCTTTGGCTTGTTTTTTTTTCTTTTTTTGGTTCTTATTTGTGTTTTGTAGTCCACATGAGTGAAATCATATGGTATTTGTCTTTCTCTGTCAAACTTATTTCATTTAGCATAATACCTTCAAGGTCCATCCCTTTTGTTGAAAATGGCTAGTTTTCATCTTTTTTTTATGGTTTAATAGTACTGCATTGTATGTATATACCACATCTTCTTTATCTGTTCATCTGTTAATGGGCACTTAAACATATCCCTGCGATATGTTTATCCCTGTGATAAACATAGGGATGAACATATGTACAGTCAGGCCACTCAAGATGGCTGTTCTCTTGCTCTCGGTACATCCCGTTTGACCAGTCCCTGCTTCACTCACATGAATATCCAGTTCTCTTAATTATCAGGCTTAATTAGCTCCTGGAAACTGATGAGCCCACCTGATGTCAATTCCCTCTATAAATGGTAGCCGCCTCCTCCCCTGAGTTGCAAAGACTGTTCCCACGTCCTGCCCAGCATCTGCCACACATGGTGGGGTGTCACTCCAGGACCCTTTGTGTAAGATCACTCTATCCAATAAATCAAGGGTCCCTAACTTCCAAGCTGCAGACTGGTACCTGCTGGTCAGATCAGCAGCAGCATTTAAATTAGAAATTAGGTGCGGAATAATTGTAATGTGCTTGAATCATCCAAAAACCATATTCCCCAACTCTCAGTCGATGGGAAAATTGTCTTCCATGAAACTGGTCTGTGGTGCCATAAAGATTGGGGACTGCTGCAACAAACCATTGATGTCTCTGTCACTGTATCCAGGCTCTTTCTTTAGTATCAAGGCTGGGCAACTTTAAGACTTGCAGGGTGCAATGCAACAAGATACCTTTTCAAGTTAGTTTTTTCATATTTCACTTTATATGGAAAAATGGAATAGCTGGATCATACGGTAGTTATATACTTATTTTTTGAGTAATTTCTATATTGTTTTCCATAGTGACTGCACCAGTTTACATTCTTACCAATAGCGTGTGAATTCCCTTTTCCTCCACATCTTCACCAATACTTATTTGTTGTCTTTTTGATAATAGCCATTCTAATGGGCATGAGATTGAGACCAAGGGTAGTCATCAGTTAGCTCCATTAAACTGTAAATTGCTTAATAAATAATTAACTGTAACCTGCCTTCATTGATCAAGCTTCCTTTAAATGCCCCCTTAGCATCATGTAGCCTAAAAGATGTTTGCCTGACTTGGTTTTTTAGGAACTTGGAGTCAGCTGTGTCCAGTTAGAGTCTGAGCTGGTTAGGACTGGCGGGATCACCATCCCTCCAAATGGGCATGCTTGAATGTACACTCAGTGACCTCTTGACGCCAGAAGACCAAAAACTCCACCCTCAGAACGTGCATCCCATGGAGAAGCACATAGCTTAGTTCTTAGTTGCGCATGTGCAGACTGATGATCCCTCGCCTTTTCCTGATCTCCAATTACCTCTCTTCACGCTCCCCACACCTCAGCTTTACCCAGGACCGTCTCCAGCCCGTGGCCTTTGGGGAGGTGGATGTTAGATTTGTTCTCCCATCTCTTCGCTTGGCTGCCTCGCGAATAAACCCTTTCTCTGCTGCAAACCTCTGTCTCGCCATTTGGCTCGCTGCACCTCGGGCAGTCGGACCTGGTTAGGTAACGAGATGATATTTCATTGCGGCTTTAATGTGCGTTTCCCTGATAATTAGCAATGTTGAACATCTTTTCATGTGCCTGTTGGCCCTTTTCATGTGTACTCGGGAAAAACATGTGTTCATATGTCTGCCCATATTTTTATCGAGTTGTTTGTTGCTGTTGAGTTGTATGAGTTCTTTTATGTTTTAGATATTGGCTGCTTCTACCAGGTAGCCGAAAATGAAAATGGGCTGTGTAAGTCTAGCCTCTTAACTCTGTTTTCCAAAAATTCCATTGTGTTCCTGTTTTCTCTATATAGAGAGGAGTATTTTTGTCATATACTCCTGATTTTTATCAGTTTCTAGGTGTGTTTTAATTTCTCATCCTTATCTCAGGACTGTCTGTTTCCGGCTGCCTCTCTACCCTTTTATGCATTTCTGGCAATCTAGCATAGCTCCACCATCATGTTATATCACAATCATTGATTTGTCTGTTTTCCTAGCACATGGAATTTAGTGAGTAATCGATAAATGTTTATTGAATGATAAATGAATCAGTAAAAAATTTGGCATCTGTTATCTTCTGAAAATTTACTTCAGTAATTCCTTAATGATTAGACATAAGATTTCATGGAGAGTTTATTTTCTAGTTTATTTCTAGATTAAAATCAAGTGCCTGCAGTTAAAATTTCTTTGTGTTTCATATTAAGTTTTAAATTAGAAGTACCTTGATGAGGAAAAAAGGACCAGAAAGCTGCTGAGGCCCACTGCACAATTAGCATTTTTTTCCCCAGCACTGATGCTGTGCTTTGTGCAGCTTTCTGTCTTGGGAAAGAAGAAACTGAAATAAGAGAGTGTATTCTGAGACTCAGTCCCTTCTCATCTAGTAAGTGGAAGATAGTCAGATGGTGTGTGTTGTATTATTTATTTAATCCTGTGCTATTCTGACAAAAAGTTGTCTTTTCACATATAGAAAAGCCTCTAATACTGGTGTGATTTCTGTTTAAAAATAGTAAATAATTGTTACTGAGGAATAGAAGAGAAGAAATTTTCTTTTTTTGAATATGTGTATGTATGTGAAAGTGTACAAGAAATTTACAAAATATTTTAAGATTTCTGTGTTCTACTTTATGTAAAGCTTCCACATAAGAGGATTTAAAACCTGTGCACGTTGGATCTAACCTGTTTGGCCCAGTATTGCTCTGTCATACGTGGGTTTTTTTTGATATTCTAGAACATAGATCTTGGGAAGAAAAAGAAATAGTTGTCAGCAAAAGTTTTTCTTTTTTTAAAGACGAGTTAAAATGCCCATTTGTCTCTTGATCGAGTATATTATTTGACTTCTCTTCTTTTAGAAATTTCAAGAAATTGCTGAAAAAAATATGGAAAAATTGAACCGTACTGAGAAGTCACACGAACAATTGGTGTTTGAAAATTCCCACTTGAAAAACTTGTTATCACAGACCAAAAGGGAAAAGACCTCCTTGCTGGCAGCCTGTGCATTGATGGCTGGTGCCTTCTATCCTCTCTACAGTCGATCGTCTGCCTTATCTACACAGAGAGATTTTCTCCAGGAGCAGGTCAACACCTTTGAGTTGTTAAAATTGGAAGTTAGAACTCTAGCCCAGGCTTTGTCAACAGTAGAAGAAAAGAAGCAAGAGGAAGCCAAGATGAAGAAAAAAACATTCAAAGGATTGATACGTGTATTCCGGAAGGGTGTTATTGCAATTTTGGCAGCAAACAGACTCAAGATTTTGGGCCAGTCGTGTGTCTCTCTTTTTACCTGGATGGAGAGTTTCAGAGAAGGCATAGGCGTGTTAGTGTGTACAGGAGAGCTCAAAGACAAGCATAAATTTCCAAGTAAGATCGTTTGGGCTTTTAAAAATCTAAGTTGAATTAAGTGACATCCGAAGTGAATATGTTGGCCCATTATGCAAAGACTTTAAAAAATCATTTACAATGTCAAATCATGTAACATATCTCCATATATGGGTATCCATAGATATATATGTGTTTTTGAATAACTGTATATCTATATGTAAGTTAGGTTTTGATTTTTGTTGTAAACATTACAATATAAACAAGGTAGCAAGTATATGTAATTTCAACTTTGTATAGCTTTATTATATTTCAGTACTCTTTTCACAGTAAATTGAAGAGTTTGTACAGCGATTTTTCAGTAAAGTCAATCCAGAAACTCTGTCCTATTTAAAATTAATTAGTAGCCATAAATTACTTTCACTTCATTTGAGTTAGTATAAAATGATCAGAGTTAAAAATCTATTGATGAATAAAAATGGAACAGACGTGAGTTTGCAGCAAACATCTTTTTGAATGCTTGACTATTCCTTTTTTTGTTTTTTAATCGTGGTGTGGTTGCTTTTCAGTGTTGTGTTAGTTTTTTCTGTGAATCAGCTGTATGTATACATAAATCCTCTGCCTCTTGGACTTCCCTTCTACCCACTGATGCCACCAGTCTAGGTAACCACAGAGCCCTGAGCTGAGCTCCCTACACTGTACAGTGGGTTCCCACTAGCTAACTCTCTTGCACATCAGTCAGTTCAGTTCAGTCACTCAGTCGTGTCCCACTCTTTGCGACCCCATAGACTGCAGCATGCCAGGTTTCCCTGTCCTTCACCATCTCCTGGAGTCTGCTCAAACGCATGTCATTGAGTCGGTGATGCCATCCAACCATTTCATCCTCTGTGTCCACTTCTCCTCCTGCCCTCAATCTTTCCCAACATCAGGGTCTTTTCAAATGAGTCAGCTCTTCCCATCAGGTGGCCAAAGGATTGGAGCTTCAGCATCAGTCCTTCCAATAATATTCAGGACTGATTTCCTTTAAGATGGACTGGTTGGATCTCCTTGCTGTCCAAGGGACTCTCAAGAGTCTTATACAACACCACACTTCAAAAGAATCTATTCTTTGGTGCTCAGCTTCTTTATAGTCCAACTCTCACATCCATACATGACTACTGGAAAAACCATAACTTTGACTAGACAGACTTTTGGTGGCAAAGTGATGTCTCTGCTTTTTCATATGCTATCTATGTTGGTCATAGCTTTTCTTCCAAGGAGCAAGCATCTTGGAATATATTTTGCACATGGTATTTTACACATAGTAGTGTCTATGTGTCCGGAGAAGGCAATGGCAAGCCACTCCAGTACTCTTGCTTAGAAAATCCCATGGATGGAGGAGCCTGGTAGGCTGCAGTCCGTGGGGTCGCTAAGGGTCGGACACGACTGAGCGACTTCACTTTCACACGTTGGAGAAGGAAATATGGCAACCCACTCCAGTGTTCTTGCCTGGAGAATCCCAGGGACTGGGGAGCCTGGTGGGCTTCCGTCTATGGGGTCACACAGAGTCGGACACGACTGAAGTGACTTAGCAGCAGTGTCTATGTGTCAGTCCCAGAATGTGACTATTCTGAGGCAACAATTATTTCAATTTTTAACTTTTCAAAAGTAAGCTATTAAATAATATAAGTAGAACTAAATAAAATTTTCTTCTTTTTTATGATGTCAGTTACCATTACCATTATATATATAAATAGAGTCAATAAATCTAACATTTATTATAGACTTCTCCATACTAGGTGAAGTTCTATGTACAATTTTTGATCTATTTCTTAAATAGCTAAACATTCCCATAATTTTAAAATGAATTTTAATACATTTTTGTAGCATTGCCTAATGGGTTTTTTCTATTTTTGTAGAACATCAAAAGGAGCAGTTACGTTGTTTGCAAGCTCTCAGTTGGCTCACCAGTACTGACCTTCTTGTTGCAATAATCAGTGCCATGGCTGAATTACAGGAAGCCATTAGTAAAACAGGTATGATTCCCTTTTTTTATGTCCTTGGAAAATACAAAAGTAAATGTCCAGAAATGCCTTTTGGTACAAATTCTGATAAACCTTCAAAGAAGAAAATGTATTTGTTTTTATCTTTCTTTTATTCAGAAACAGAGAGATGATTAAATCTATATTTAATGAAGTAGTGCATTAGTGCAATTTTTGATGTATTATTTTGTCTTTATGGAGAAATGGTGAATACATCCACGTTTTTTTCCCCCTTAGGATCTGCTTCTCCTATGGGAAGCTCATTGTTAGCTTTTTTATTCGGAATTACTGGTAACGTTCTTTCAGAATGTTTCAGTCTTCCTCTGTTTCTGGCTGTGAATTTTAGACAGCTGAATAATAAGTGAATCAGTAGAAAATTTTCCTCTCTTATATGGCAGTGTGTTTTTTTTTTTGTTTAATTGTGTGTGTGCTCAGTTGTGTCCAGCTCTTGGTGACCCTATGGACTGTACCAGGCTCTGCTGCCAGTGGGGTTTTTCAGGCAGGAATACTGAAGCGGGTTGCCGTTTCCTCCTCCAGGGTATCTTCCTGACCCAGGGATTGAACCCGTGTCTCTTGTGTCTCCTGCATTGGCAAGCGGATTCTTTACCACTGAGCCACCTAGAGTTAATTTGAATAGTCTGCTCTTTTCCACTAGATAAAACCACCAATAACCAGCAATTTCCAAAGGTCTAAAATTCAAGTTTATTTTTTGTGACAGATTATGTGACTTGTTTGTGTGAAAGTTTCAATGAAAACTGTTTTCTCTGCACTAAAAGAGTAACATACAGTTGCCTACTGCTTAAGCTATGTCATTGGACTAATTATGGTCATTTCAGCCACATTAATAGTAAATAAAAAAAGTATAGCAGACTTCTTAATACTTGACTGTAATAAAATATTCTAAGTATTAATGAAATAATTTGGGATTTATTTTAATTCTTTAAACAATTCTTCTGTGTAAATATGGATCATTCATTGTGATTTCAAACTTCTAAACCTAGGCTCCTGTAGTACAAAACTTATGATTCAAAGATTATTTTTAGATTTTTGCCATAAATGTTGGTAAGAAATATGCATATTTTAATATATTGGCAAAACCTCAACATACTGGATTTGGAGTCTGAAATAAAAGTGTACATAAATATATTTTAAGAATATTGGTAGACTGATGCTAAAGCTGAAACTCCAATACTTTGGCCACCTCATGCGACGAGTTGACTCACTGGAAAAGACTCTGATGCTGGGAAAGGTTGGGGGCGGGAGGAGATGGAGACGACAGAGAATGAGATGGCTGGATGGCATCACCGACTCGATGGACATGAGTTTGAGTGTACTCCGGGAGTTGGTGATGGACAGGGAGGCCTGGCGTGCTGTGATTCATGGGGTCGCGGAGAGTCGGACACGACTGAGTGACTGAACTGACCGACTGACTGAAGAATTGTCAGGTGGAAGGTAGGCCAAGAATGGGGTGTGTAAGTGCCTGCTTTCAGAAACTAGCTGCCTTTGATGTTAGAACCTGGTGTACCTCTAGCTGGAGGAAATAACAAGTTCAAGAAAACTTATTTTAGGGAAGGTTTAAATGTTGTTGGATGAAGAACACTACTTGGGGCCTTCCTTGGTGGCTCAGTGGTGGAGAATCTGCAGAAGACACGGGTTCAATCCCTGATACGGAAGGATCCCACATGTCATAGAGCATTTAGACCTGTGTGCCACAACTGAGCCTGTACTCCAGAGCCTGGGAGCTGCAACTGCTGAGCCGTCAAACTGCGACTCCTGGGGCCCACCTGCCCTCGAGCCTGTGCTTCGCAGCAAGAGACACCACTGCAATGAGAAGCCTGCGTACCACAGCTAGAGAGTGGCCCCCGCTCTCTGAAACTAGAGGGGGCCTACACAGCATCGAAGACCCAGCACAGCCAAAACTTAAATAGATATATGAATTAACACTTTTTAAAAAGAACACTGCTTAGAGAAGAGAAAAATGAGGCTTGCTTAGAGAGGGAAAATAATAGATGTGTCAAAGTACTGAAGAATATTAGAAAGGATATGGCCCAGGCAAATAACTGTTATTGAACTAGTACAAGAATTATCAATGTGAACCTTAAGTCTTGCTAGTTATTAGTTGTGTGAAGTTGGGCAAGTTACTTAACTTTACCAGGCCTCACGGTCTTACCTGTAAATGGAGGTAATACTGTCTTCCCAGCTGTTATGAGGATTTAATATGATAATGGGTGTTGAACATTTTGTATGGTGCCTGGTATATAGTGGGTGCTGAAAAATTGTTGTTCCCTCACCCCCGTCTCACCATGAAAGCAGCATCTCGTGTTAATGAACGTGAACACATGCGTGTCTCCTGTATACAGTTTTTAAACTACTAATTATTAATTTTCTGTTCTAAAATTGCTTAAGTGCTCTTATACAGTGGAGGCAACATGGTGTAGGGTTAAGTATGTATTCTTCCTGATTTTGAGTACTGACTCATGCTCACCATGTGACATGGGCAAGTTGTTTAAACTCTCTGTTCCCCAGTTTCTTTACTTGTAAAGTGGGAATAGGATTATTTTTCTCTGAATTGTTTAGAGGACTAAATAAGTTAATTTGTAAAGCACTTACTTGTCTTTGTTTTCTATTTTACTAACTTTTCTTAGTTCAAATATTGGTCTTTATTTAGATTTATTGCATTAAATAATAATGAAATTTAATAAAAATGTTAGTTTCAATTGAAAATACATTAGTTTATCTTACAATTTCAAGGCCATTTACACATCCCTTACAGTTCCAATTGTTAAAACATGGTTTTGTTATAAATTAGTATACATATAAGGATTAAGAAAAAATATCTCTATCCACTCACCCTTCCTTCCTCTCTTCCTTCTCTTGGAGTTCCCACCCACTCATCCATCCACTAATGGACTGGTAAGTGATATAAATGATATCACAGGCTGCATGCTTTTTAATGTCTTCATTTAAAAATTATTTTGAAACAGCCTCAGACTTATGGAAAAGTTGCAGGTACACAACAGAGAATTATATTTGCTGAATGGTTTGCGAGCAAGTTGCTCACATGCTATTCCATTATTTATTTCTGGTAATATTCTTCTAGAGAGTGATTGTGATATCTGGGTAATATATATCAGTTGGACGTTCCGTCATCTGTTTAATCAATTTACAGTAGGGTATTTTCATCCTAGGCCAGGTATCAAGAATATCAGTTCAGCTTTGATTTGTAATCGATTCTTTGTTCCTTGAATCATCTAATACTGTGAGTTGTATCTAGATTCTTTCAGCCATGTGGGAAATTGAAATGGCAGAGTCTTGGGAAAGTCTACTTAGGACATGTGAAAATTCTGAAATGAAAGAGAATATCTCTTAGAACTCTTTTTCTTTGTTCCCTCTTTATTTTTCTTTTTGAAGAATGTGCTAAAAATTTAAATTATATTACTTGTCAGGACTTTGTATTGATAGCATCGCTGTCACTTTTTTATTTACAGTATTGTGTTTCTGGTACATATCAAAGTGATTCATATATATATACACACACGCATATATATACTCTTTCATAGTCTTTAGTGTTTATTATAGAATATTGAGTACAGTTCTCTGTGCTATAAAGTAGATCTTTGTTGTTTCTCTCTTTTATGTATATAGTAGTTCATATCTGGGTTTCCCTGGTAGCTTAGTTGGTACAAAAAACCACCTGTAATGCTGGAGACCTGGGTTCGATCCCTGGATTGGGAAGATCACCTGGAGAAGGGAACAGCTACCCACTCCATTATTCTGGCCTGGAGAATTCCATGGACAGATAGTCCATGAAGTCACAAAGAATCGGACGTGACTGATGTCTGCTCATCCAAAACTCGTATTTTATCTCTCCCCCTTCCCCTTCACTAACCATAAGTTTGTTTTCTATGTCAGTGAGTCTGTTTCTATTTTGAAAATAGTTCATTTGTATCATATTTTAGATTCCACGTATAAGTGATATCATATATTTGACTTTCTGACTTACTTAGTATGGCAGTCTCTAGCTCCATTCATGTTGTGCAAATGGCATTATTTCATTCATTTTCACTTTTTTTCTTTTTAGCTCCAGGAAAACTAGTACCTGTATGGCAATACCAAGTAGTAACTTCTAATATTTTAAATAGTAGCTATTGCTTCTCCTGTTTTCTTTGTTCAAAGCTTAAATATATCAGTGCAGTACTCTTTTAGAAAGTTAGGTGCTTATCTTTTTTAGAGTGAGTTCTGAATTAAACTTAACTATTTAGGAGAGAAAATTAAACATGTTGGATATATAATAGAATATTGATTACTAACCTAGATTCTAAATTTGAATCTGGGTTCCACTGCTTACTACATGTGTGCCATTGGGACAATCATTTCATCCTTTTTCATTCTCACTATCTGTAAAATTTGGCCAAGGAAAGTTCCTAGCTCATAGTTATTCAGAGTAAATGCATCTTTCAAGTCCCTTGTATATGTCATTTTCCAATAAATGTCATTTTATCTCTTTTTTGTATCCTGATGTCTCAGTGGAACCTGTATTTTACTGTATACCTTTTCGTGAAGCTGAAAATTCAACAATGGTGACTTGAATTCACTACTCATAAAGCAAAGTGGTTGCTAAAGGTGGTTGGCCCTGCTGCCTTCTTAAACTTTGACAATGTATTTATAGGCAGTGGGCAAAGACCCCAGTTTCCATGTTGTCTCTGTGAATACTGGACAGGTGGCAACCTTCTTGCCTTCATTAAAGTGTTTGCCCACTTGAGATAAATTACCTCTTCCAGGTATCCAAATGGTGTGCCTGCAAGAGATCATTTACCTCAAACAGGGGAGAATGTTACTTCCACTGAAGGGCTAGGATATCAATCATGATAGGAATGGACTGAAGAACCCTACAGATAGCTCAACTTTTTAGTGTAACTTGTTCAGACCGAATTTCTCAACATATAAACAAATGTGCTGATTTGCTCTGAAATATCTGTGAATAAATACAGGTGTAGCTGATTATGAATAGAATGTTCATGCATTTTGTTGTACACTTCAATTATAAGTGAATCTAAATTATCTAGAAGATAGATGACTCAGATATACATGCCCCTGCTATCACTACTCACAACTTTCTTTTGTTGTATACTTTAAGTTAACTTTTTAGAGGTCACAGCAGCTTTTCCACTCAAAACTCAGAAATCTAGGCTGTATTTGGCACAACACTGAGGTTTCATATTAGTAAGTTCAAAGCGACAAGTAAAGATATTTGTATTAACAAGTAGTTATTGGTTTTTATTTTAAAACTTAAAGACTTAATGAATCCTAACAAAGAGTACAAAGAGGCGTGTCACTCGAAGTGTGGCTGTGGACCAGCAGCCTCAGCATTAACAGTGATATACTAGAAGTGCAATCTCATGCCAGAATCTGTGTTCTAAAAAGATGGTCTATATACACAGTAAAGTATGAGAAGAATTAATTTATAGAATTTTGTTATACACCTAATGTCATTCATATCTCAAGTGCAGGACCAGGGATCATTTTTAACTCTTGAGCTACTTGTGTCTCCTTTGAAGGGAGCCACATTTAACTTCCCGACTTGTATTTTGTTGCTTTAAAAATGATTATGTTTGCCTTTTCCCATATTTTTCACACATTTTGAGAATTTTCAAGCATACAGAAAATTTGAAAGGATTTTATGATGAACAGCTATTTTGTTTTTTTAAATTAAAATTTATTTGCCTGTCATTTTTAAGAACATTTTTGAATGAATAATTTATCTTTGGAAGTGTTCGTGACCATGTCAGATTCCAGTGTCACACCTCCATAGAGTATATTTATTAGTTAAAATAATTTACAAGGTCAAAATTATTTTAAGAAACATATATGAAGCTTTAACAAATTTTGCAACTTACAGATAGTTTGTGGAAACTTTTAGGAGCCATAGAAAATTTGATTGAATATCCAGATACTATTTAACAAAACAGCGCAATTGTTTTTTAAGATTTTTTGTAAAAGAACAAAAGAAAAAATTTCCTCTCAGATCTATTCTAAAATAATACATATGTATTAAAAATATTTTTAACCCCCACCTTGTTCCAGAAAAAAGTTATGGCAGCTTATAGGTATTTATAAAATATCACTTTAAGTAAAGATAGCTTCTGTAATCCCTCTCTGAGAGTATGATTAATAGTCGTGTGTACTTCTTTCAAGTTCTGTATATATTTCAATATGACCAGATCATCCTATGTACCATTTTTGTGGTTCTTTTTTCATCACTTATTTTCAGTGACTAATAATTGTATAATCTCGTTGGTTGTTGTAAGGGTTTAAATGAGTTATTGCATGCTGGCGGTGCTTGGTTTGTCACGTGTCTTTGTATCAACAACAGTATTAGTCTTCATTTCTTACTTTATGAATCAGCTTTTTAGCTTGGTATACAAAATCCTTCTTGATCTGATTCTCCATTTTTGGTATAGTTTCACCTCTCTGCACTCTCATTAATAAACCTACAATTCAGCTAAACTGAGCTGCTTGCTATTCCCCAGATATAGGATGCTCTGTTATGTCTCTAAACACGCAGAGCAAACTATTTTTTTTTTTTTTTGCTACTAGACTCTAAGAGGAATTTATTACATGGATTATCATATTGGAAATATTGAATAACATCACAGTTTCTATCTTTAAAAGCTGCTTCATGAAGATACAGAAGTTTTTTTCTTGCTAATGTTACTCATCTTCAGTGAAAACTGAGAGCATATTAGTTTTTAGAGTGGAGCAGTCCAGGTATGTAGCTTCCTTATTATTTAAGCTGATGCAAAAGTAGAGGCTCAAGGATGCAGATTTATGATTAAGTAGTATATTTATTAGATAAGGTGTGCCAGTCGCTCAGTCGTGTCTTACTCTTCACGACCCCATGGACTGTAGCCCACCATCTCTCTCTGTCCACAGAATTCCAGAATACTGCAGTGGGTAGCCATTCCATTCTCCAGGGGATCTTCCCGACACAGGGACTGCACCTGAGTCTCCTGAATTTCACGCAGACTCTTTAATCTGGGGTTCACAGAACCTTTCTCAAAATGGTCCATGGATAGAATTCAGAGTGGGAGTATTGATGGACGTGAATGAAAAATAATTACATCTTGGTTTACTAACCATTAATCAACTTCAACATTTCCTTCAGTTATGCATCGTGATGACAAGCCATGATAATATTAACAGCATGGTGATATAGTTACTAATTAAAATCACAGCTATTTTAAAATTATAATATGGTTGTTACAACTATCTCTAGATATTGTGTATGCTCATCTTTTGGTGATCACACACATGGTTTGTTATCAGTCTTCTATGTATAGCTGGATACTGATGCAGTGCAGCTGCCCACATGTCAGGACAGCACTACCCCTAGAAGTTGTTCATCCATCCAGTGGATCTTCTGTGTTCTTCTTTTTTTTTAATGTTCTTCATTCTGTGTTGCTTTCCAGGATTCCCTAAGTAAAAAATTCTGTTACTTCTTTGAAAGAGCAACCTGTAAGCACCTGGAAACAGTTCAGAACTCTTTCAAAAGTGTTAAGTTCCTTCTGTCTTCATAGCATCTAATGCGAATCACAGATTCACAATCTTTTTAACTTTGTGATTTAAATTTATTGAATAGATTGACTTAGCCAAAGATGAACTCACTGAATTTTGAACAAAAACTTTCCACAATAGATTTTTAAAAAATTTTCATTGAAGTATAGTTGATTTACAGTGTTATATTAGTTTCAGACTTATAGCATATAGATTCAGTTATACATACGTATATTATTTATCCGATTTTTTTCCTTATAGATTGTTACAAAATACTGAGTATAGTTCCTTGTGTTATACAGTTAGTCACTGTTGGTTATCTATTTTATATGTACAAGTGTATACATGTTAAGAATTTGAAAGCCTTGGTGTATCCTAATATTTTTTGAGACATTTACCTCTGCCTTGTAAAGTGAACTATAGGAACTTTAGTTACATTTGTAGCAGTATATACTGTGGGTTATAATTTTCATCCCTTCTAAATATAAAAAAAAAAATTGATGTGAGCCTGACATGTTTAATGCCTTCATAAAGATCAACCCAGACCACCTGACCTGCCTCTTGAGAAACCTGTATGCAGGTCAGGAAGCAACAGTCAGAACTGTACATGGAACAACAGACTGGTTCCAAATAGGAAAAGGTGTACGTCAAGGTTGTATATTGTCACCCTGCTTATTTAACTTATATGCAGAGTACATCATGAGGAACGCTGGGCTGGAAGAAGCACAGGCTGGAATCAAGATTGCTGGGAGAAATATCAATAACCTCAGATATGCAGATGACACTACCCTTATGGCAGAAAGTGAAGAGGAACTCAAAAGCCTCTTGATGAAAGTGAAAGAGGAGAGTGAAAAGGTTGGCTTGAAGCTCAACATTCAGAAAACAAAGATCATGGCATCTGGTCCCATCACTTCATGGGAAATAGATGGAAAAACAGTGGAAACAGTGTCAGACTTTATTTTTTGGGGCTCCAAAATCACCGCAGATGCTGATTTCAGCCATGAAATTAAAAGACGCTTACTCCTTGGAAGGAAAGTTATGACCAACCTTGATAGTATATTAAAAAGCAGAGACTTTACTTTACCAACCAAGGTCCGTCTAGTCAAGGCAATGGTATTTCCCGTGGTCATGTATGGATGTGAGAGTTGGACTGTGAAGAAAGCTGATCGCCGAAGAACTGATGCTTTTGAACTGTGGTGTTGGAGAAGACTCTTGAGAGTCCCTTATACTGCAAGGAGATCCAACCAGTCCATTCTGGGGGAGATCAATCCTAGGTGTTCATTGGAAGGACTGATGCTAAAGCTGAAACTGCAATACTTTGGCCACCTCATGCGACGAGTTGACTCACTGGAAAAGACTCTGATGCTGGGAAAGGTTGGGGGCGGGAGGAGAAGGGGACGACAGAGAATGAGATGGCTGGATGGCATCACCGACTCTGTGGACATGAGTTTGAGTGTACTCCTGGAGTTGGTGATGGACAGGGAGGCCTGGCGTGCTGTGATTCATGGGGTCGCGGAGAGTCGGACACGACTGAGCGACTGAACTGAACTGAACTGAAAGATCAGCTCATAGGCCAAGGTTCTTAGTATGGCTAAACAACAACTTTCATATGCTAATTAAAAATATTAATTTTAATTAGTCTATATTTTAACGGTAGTATCTTATATCTAATACATGCAATTCAGTTCAGTCGCTTAGTCGTGTCTGACTCTCTGTGACCCCCATGTACTGCAGCACACCAGGCTTCCCTGTCGATCACCAACTCCCGGAGTCTACTCAAACTCATGTCCGTTGCATTGGTGATGCCACCCAGCCGTCTCATCCTCTGTCATCCCCTTCTCCTCCCACCTTCAGTCTTTCCCAGCATCAGGGTCTTTTCCAATGAGTCAGCTCTTTGCATAAGGTGGACAAAGTATTGGAGTTTCAGTTTCAGCATCAGTCCTTCCAATGAATATTCAGGACTGATTTCCTTTAGAATTGACAGGTTGGATCTCATGAACCTTAAAATCATTTGATAACTGCATTTTAATAAAATTTGCTTTCATTGTAATTCTATATACTTTGACTTAACATGTTTAAAAGTATTGTTATAAGAAGGGGATCCATAGGTTTTATCAGGCTACCAAACGTGTATATGGGACAAAAATGATCAATAAACCACTTCTTTTGATAATCATTCCCCTCAATAGCATTTATCTAAGTCAAGGCATGTTTTTGAGTACTCCTGTTATTGGTCATTTATATCTATAGTATTATTTATAAATAATACTGATAGAAACAAGAGCTGCTGATTTTTAATCAGTGTTATAGATCCCATCTCCACATTGCTTAGCACAGTATCTTCATACATATGCTGTGTATCATATGCTTCATACATGCTCTATCGCTAACTGTTTAATGAATGAATGAGAAAGGCAGTTATACAGTGTTTTTTTTTTTTTTTAAAGCTTTATTTTTTTTGGTTGCCCCCTGTGGCATGTGGGCTCCTAGTTCTTCAACCAGGGATCAAACCTGTACCCCATGCAGTGGAAGTGTGGAGTCTTAACCACTGGACCACCAGGGAAGTCCCAGTATACAGTGCTTTCTAAAATATTTGTGTTATTTCTGTAAAAGTGTTTGTGCATGATATAAAAACTTGACACAGTATAGAAACTTGCATGGAAGAAATAAAAATCACCCAAAAGGCTATCCCTATCATTCTTAACACTTTAATGATTTCTACAAATCTTCCAAACGTGTATAAACATATATACACACCAACGTATGCATTTTTATATGAGGAAATCATATAATCATGTCTCATTATAATTTTTTTCTACTCACTGGATAATAAATTTCTTTCCATGTCAGTAAGATAAGTGTGCTTCATTAATTATATCTGATCACATACTACTCCAGTATTCTTGCCTGGAGAAGTCCATGAACAGGGGAATCTGGCGGGCTACAGTCCGTGGGGGTCACAAAGAGTTGAACATGAATCAGCAACTAACACTTTAACTTTTTGCTTATTCTATTGTTCATATGTATATAGTTTACTCTGAGAATTCCCTATTGATGGATATTGACATTTTTTTCATTTTTTTTTTTTTACTATTTTAAGTAATATTGTAGTAAACTATGCTGTGAATAGCATATTTATACATAAAAGCATTTTATACTTGTGCAATTATTTCCTTGACTAAGTCCTGAGAAATGAGTTTGCATATTTTACATTTGGAAATTATAGTCAGTCTTCCTTTCATAAAAGTTTATTTGCATTACACTTCCATGAGCAGTACTTAGAAATCTGACTTTCACATTATATCTTTGGCACACAAAGTTTTGACAGTCTTTTTCATCTTTATCAATTTGAAAGAGGAAAGAAAGCTCTATATTATTCCCTATTTGTAATTTTGATTGTTAGGTTGAATATCTTTTCATTTGTTCTATACCCATTCATATTCTTTTACAAATTAACTCATTATGTTCATATATGGGGATGTGTGTTTGCTTCATATAGAATTATAAGAGCTCCTTGTATATCATGCATATTAGCATTAAGATTAGTGGTCGAAACAATTCTCTATGAATTTTTGAGGATATTAACCTTAGTCGTGCAATATTGCCCCTTCTATTGGAAAAGGTAATTGCAGAACATAGAGTCCTCTTCCTTCTTGAAAGACTTGCTGCTGCTGCTGCTAAGTCACTTCAGTCGTGTCCGACTCTGTGTGACCCCATAGACAGAAGCCCACCAGGCTCCCCCGTCCCTGGGATTCTCCAGGCAAGAACACTGGAGTGGGTTGCCATTTCCTTCTCCAATGTGTGAAAGTGAAAAGTGAAAGTGAAGTCGCTCAGTCGTGTCCGACCCCTAGCGACCCCACGGACTGCAGCCTACCAGGCTCCTCCATCCATGGGATTTTCTAGGCAAGAGTACTGGAGTGGCTTGCCATTGCCTTCTCCGCTTGAAAGACTTACGCTGTTAGATAGGGGAAAAGTGATTAACAAATGTATTTAGCGTAAATAAGAATTTGTTAAATGTAACAAGTCAAACATTTTAAGCAGTCTAGACAGGTTAAGACATGAGGAATTTCTGTGACTTTATTTTCCCCCTTATTTCTGTATCATTACACAGATAGTTCTACAGCTATGTCACTAGAGGAGTTTTTTGTTTATTCGTTTGTTTAATATTGAATTAATTGTACTCTATACTGTATGATATGAAGTAAATTGTAAAAACACTTCTTATTCATCAAAGCATAAATTATTTATAAAATAATATGCTTTCTGTAATTCATCGAAAGTAGCAGTCAAAACTTGGAATGTATGCCTCTTTCCCACTTCTTAAAAATAATGCCTTGTGAAATTATTTTGCCACTTCACCTCTCAGAGTGGTTAGTGTCTACCCAACACATTGCTGTGATACAGGAAAAAAACCCTACCATTCATTAAAATTTAATTATAGTTGATTTCTCTTCTAAAGGGTAAAAGGTTTGTTACCTTTGTTTTCCTGAAAATTTCTTATAGCAATGAGCCTTGATCTCATTTATTTAGAAAGAATAACTTTTGACTATAAAAGCTAATGTTAATCAACTTCTCTTGGTAGCACTGAATGCATTCTTTTATACAACATTGTTGCAGCTACTATAGAAGCAAAAAGAAATAAACTTAATCCAACAAACCTGTTAAAAATACCTATATATGCTAGACTGGGGGCTTCCCTGGTGGCTCAGAGGTTAAAGCGTCTGCCTCCAATGCGGGAGACCCGGGTTCGATCCCTGGGTCGGGAAGATCCCCTGGAGAAGGAAACGGTAACCCACTCCAGTATTCTTGCCTGGAGAATCCCATGGACGGAGAAGCCTGGTAGGCTATAGTCCACGGGGTCGCAAAGAGTCGGACACGACTGAGCGATGGAACGGAACGGAACGGTTGCTAGACTGGTACTGTGAAGGCAAAAAAAAATTTAACAGATGAAAATAATCAAGGAGTTGCAAGCTTGCTGGAGAAACAGGGAGTACATATATAGACATTGGAATTGATGTGTTATATTGAATGTTAAATAAATTTTACTGTTTATTCAATTATTTAACCTGTTAAATACACCCTATAGTTTTATAACTCTTTACAGTGTTCTGCATTATGTGTTTATTCTACATAAACCTGCTAAATTTTTTTATTCATGGTTTATTTAAGGAATCTGTTATGAAAAGAACTGTGTATTGTAATTATACTTTGTGTGCCTTCTGTCCATGGGCTTCTCAGAGAACATATTTATGATAAAGGACATATTTTAAACTTACTTTTCCTTATGTTCTTAGAAGCCAAAGCATCAATAGCTGAAAGAAATCAGTTCTACATGGAGGATGTTTTATCCATGTAGATGTTTTATACTTTTATCCAATTAACAATTTCTAGTTTACATGTAACTTCTAAGCAATGTGGTTCTCTGGTTCTAACTGCTGCATAAATTTAAAAATTAATCTTTTCTTTCGTAAACTGAGGAATAAAGAAATAAAACAGGCTCAAATTTTTGAACATAGGGCTTCTGTGAGTTGACAGTTTCTGACATAGAAAACCACTGATGGATCAGCTTCTCAGTCAGCGCTACTCTTCAGTGTCCAGCCATGTGTGTTCTTAGAATTATGAAACACTTTTCTCTTGGAGAAAACTGGCCAAATACTCTTTTTGCTCTTCTGATGTGTAGACAAGATTTAAATTAATTCCCAACAGCAGAGGAGCTTGAAATATAGAATGGTATATACTACTTTATTTAAACAATCTCTTCATGTTTGTCGTTCTACGTGGATAGTATCGTAAGACAAGTAATGACAGATGAAGACCTGCCTAGCAGAGGGAAAACTAAATTACACGACTTTTATTAAGGCGTAAATAAACCTATTAACCATTATCTGGAATACCAATTAGTAGAAAGAACACTGACAATTTTATTTATCAACATTAAACACAATTATTAATTATAGACCTGATGAATCTAGCAGCTAGCAGGCCATGTTGGATATGGTGGGACCTTAAGTCCATTATATGAGAGGAATGATTACCAAAATCCTCTGGGAAAATGAGTAATTGTAGTTGTAAAATTTTAATTGCCTTGGAATAAGGCAAATTATATTTTCTTTTCTGATAGTATAAATAGTGTGACGTTAAGGTAATAAGCTTCAGTAGCTATAAATAGAAAATGAATTTGTTAGGTTTTAAAACAAAAGATTGATGATGACTTTTTAGTGTCATAGTGTTCAATATGAAGGAATACTGTAAATACATGCAGATTTTCTTTAGATACATTATTTAGTAGATGGGCTGTTTCCTACTCAGTGGAAATTAATATCGGAGGGAGGTTCATGAATGGATTGCTACCGGTTAATAGGAATTATATAATTGAGAAAATATTTTCATTATGTTGTGGTTGGCAGTATTGTGAAATGAACATGTGACAAGTCCCATTTTTCTGTGCCTTTTTTCTTTTGAAGATCCAAATTCCAGAATTTGTGGACATTTACTTATAGGGGCAGCCAAGAATTCTTTCACGAAACTCATGGATAAAATTAGTCTGGCAATGGACAGTATACCTTTGCACAGCAACAGGAGTATTACGTATGTAGAAAAAGACTCCCTGGTTCAGAGCCTGGCACGTGGACTTCATAAAGTAAACACACTGGCCCTGAAATCTGGTCTGCAAGGCCATGTGCCCGTTTTGGTATGTATGCACTTTCATTAAATAGGGATTTTAGAACTTGTAAATCTAATTCAAAATCAAGTTTATTTGTAGCTTAAATTAGTTGTACACAAGTATATGCAAATTCTTTTAGATTTCATGTAATCATTTGATATGATAAATGAAAAGCACCTCCAAATAAGTGTCAATAATATCAAAATACAAAAATTCTGGCATGAGTTCTGAATTTACTGTTCTCTGTAAGTATACTGCAACAGAATTGTGTAAGAATTAATTGATTATTACATTTTCTAGTCATCTAGAATATTTCTTTCCTTCAATTGTTCATTTCATGTAAGGCAAGTTATTGGTCACATAAAAAATAAAGCTTTCACGTTTTAGTAAGAGCTGATATTGTTCTCCGTGTATCCCAGGTTACATTTAATTTGGTAAAATGGTCATTGCTGTGGACTTCTTAGAAAATCTGTAGTGACTTCTTGTAAAATTGCTCTTGTTTGACAACAGAAAAGCACAGCATCTTTACAGAAGCAAATCTTTGGATTTACACAAAGGCTGCATGCAGCAGAAGTGGAACGTCGCTCACTGCGCTTAGAGGTCACAGAACTGAAACGGAATGTGAATGAAATGAAGAAGGAGCTTGACAAAACCCAGGGTCTCCAAATGCAATTAAATGAATTTAAGCAGTCTGTAAGTATACGTGATTTTAAAAACCATTGCTTCGGTAAGCGATTCTCTGATATTAAATATATATTATATAAATATCTATATAAAATGTCAGCAAATGCATGTTTGTTTTTATTAATTTTTTATATTTTTCAGA
The DNA here is from genome assembly GCF_049115385.1 of Moschus berezovskii. Classification (NCBI taxonomy): domain Eukaryota; kingdom Metazoa; phylum Chordata; class Mammalia; order Artiodactyla; family Moschidae; genus Moschus; species Moschus berezovskii. Next base: position 35,184,328 of record NC_142466.1, on the reverse strand, counting down.
TAAATTAGTCCCCTCAATAGAATTTCTTTAGAAAAATTCCCTTCTAAAATGCCTTAACAATACACTTCAAACTTGCTAAGAGACTAGAACTTAAATGTTCTCGTTACAAAATGAAGTAATAATTATGTGACTTGATAGAGTAGCTAATGCTCCAGTGGTAATTGTTTTGCAGTTTAGAAGTGTTTCAAATCAGTATGTCATACATCCTAAACTTAAGCAATGTTATATGTTAATAAAAAGCACAGAATCATTAAAATCATCTCAGTAAAGAAAACTGAAAAAAAAAAATAGTTACATCAGATGCTTAAAGGAGTACTGATTGTCCGTCAGCAGAGCTCATAGCCCTGTTAAAACATGACTGTGACTGAAATATAGGAAATGATATGGTTAACTGCTATAGCAAATAAACTTTAGTTGAATAACTTGTTTGCAGAAAATGCAAAGAATGTGCAGCAAGAAATGTTTAGTGTGAATTACTTTCTCTGAAGTGTAGAAATAAAAATAGGATTAATTGAAGTAATAACTGAAGGAATGAGATATGTAATTTTAATATTTGACAAACAATTATCTAGTATAACATTGTGATGATTTCTAACATTTTATGATCATATTGACTATCATGTATCAGGTACTGACCCTAACTGATTCATTTAGTCCTCTCATGTCAATAATAGTTCAATAGTGTTCTTGCCTGGAGAATCCCAGGGATGGGGGGGCCTGATGGGCTTCTGTCTGTGGGGTCACACAGAGTCGGACACGACTGAAGTGACTTAGCAGCAGCAGCAGCAGCAGCAGTACTTTTATCCTTTTTTTTTTTTTTAACAGGTGAAGAATGTAGGATACAGAATAGCTAAGTTACTTGCTCTAAGTCACATAGTTAGTATGTGGAAATTACGGGATTGGAAGCTCATAATTCTGACTCTAAAACTCAAACTTTTAACCACTTCACTATAGTGGTTAATGTTCTTATCTAGCTATATTAATAAAGGATTATTATACTAAACAGTATAAATGGCAAAATGATGTTGTTTTCCTCTTAAAAAATTGGGGAGTGTGTCTCAAACCATCATCTTTTATTTAATTCAGTCAAAGTGTGTAGGAGGCAAACAGAATAGTTTCTTCAACTTATGCTAAAATTGTAACATAAAGGGATACATCATACCTGCTGAAAGTGTTTCAGTACTTGTTTTGGAATACCATGTTCATCTACTGACACTTGTTCTTTAAAAGCTAACTCCCATTATCTTTTTCTTTTTTAGATTTTCTTAGCTTCATACAACTGCTTCCACACACACTCTCTTTCTTATTCTGCATTGCTATACTTGTTTGACCCTATCTATTCACAGAAGAGTGAACAGAACTGAGCCAATCTCTGGGAGGGATACGTGGATAAGAGAGGGGCTAAAGTTAGCTAAGATTTTAGGTAAAGGAGGCATTTTGGAGGAGTTGAAAGAAGTCCTGCAAAATGATGAAGACTCTCATTTATAGAGGCCAAGTGGATTGTAAAGAGCAGAATGTTCTGATGGCAAGGAGCAATAATTTAAAGCAGCGTGACAAGTAAATGGTAGAAGTACAAAAGTATTTTTTCACAAGACCCAGAGAAGTACTGCGGTCTCAGGGAATAGAGGGATGTTAAAATGTTGACACTTCAAATTCTCTCAACTGAACAATGGAAGTTATCAGTCTTAAATAGACGTATATACACTTAGTGTGATTAAGAGACCTGCATGGTTTCTTTCAGTTTTCTACATATTTCTCAGGTTACCCATCATTTGTGAAACATTTCTGTTCTTTTTTCTTCAAGATCATGATGTCTCTTGCCATTTGTTGTAACTAGTTTTCATTTGTTTACATGTTGTGCACAGGAGATAATACAAGTATGTCCTGCCCTCGATTCCATACCCCTTAAGGGATGACCTCTGTCTAGAGCTGTCAGTGATTTCAGAGCAGTCATAATACTGTAAACGCTGTGTTGTATATTACAGTGCAGGTTTTTATTGGCCGGTGTTTATAATGAATTCATATTCTTTTACTCAACCGACTCCAGTATTCTGGCTTGGGGAATCCCGTGGACAGAGGAGCCTGGTGGGCTGCTGTCCATGGGGTCGCACAGAGTCGGACATGACTGAAGTGACTTAGCATGCATAGCATTCAGCAGATACCTACTGAATGCCAGACTCTCCTTTGTGTGGTGGGTGGGCAAGCTGAAGGAGGTCTGTGCCCCTTGGAGTTCAGGTCCTTAAATGTATGGTTGGTGAAAGGGTGCAGACAGGCAGTAAAAAAAGTGAATATATGAGATGAATTTAGATAATGATAATGGTGTTGAAGAAAATATAAGAAGATGGTATGATAGTGTGAGTAGTGGTGGGAGTCAGAGGTATGGTGTGGTAAGGACTCTTCCCATGAGAGGGTACTTTGACCAGGGAAACCTGAGTGATAGCATAAACTGAACGCAGACTTTTCGGTAATCTTTTAAAAGCATAGAAACTTGTTTAAAGCTTTAATTTTCACGATCATTATCTTTATAAAAACTGCTCTTGTATCCAGATTTAAACCGAGTGTTATGGATTTACTTAGAACTTGAAATGCTTGTTGTTGTTCAGTTGCTAAGTCATATCTGACTCTTTGTGACCCCATGGACTGCAACACCCCAGGCTTCCCTATCCTTCACTATCACCCAGAGTTTAGTGATGCTATTCCAACCATCTCATCCTCTGTTGCCCACTTCTCCTCCTGCCCTCAATCTTTCCCAGCATCAGGGTCTTGTCCAGTGAGCTAGTTCTTCGCATTAGATGGCCAAAGTATTGGGGCTTCAGCTTCGGCATCCTTACTGAGATTTTATTGGACTAAAAATGATAACTTTGGCAGTATAGCTGTTGTGCTTTAAAAACCTGAGTGATGGTTTTTATCTTGATTTAGGAAATTAAGAAAAATGAAATTGTCATGTGTCAGACATTTAGGAAACAGAGTACTGAATATTAAATAAACAATGCTGCAGTTAGCATATGATTAAGTGTTTTTTCTTATTTTCAGAAATTGATCACCCATGAGAAGTTTGAAAGTGCATGTGAAGAGCTGAATAATGCGTTGCTTCGGGAACAGCAGGCTCAAATGCTGCTGAATGAGCAGGCACAGCAACTACAGGAGTTGAATTATAGACTTGAATTACATTCCAGTGAGGAAGCTGACAAAAACCAGACTCTTGGAGAGGCTGTGAAGGTGGGAGAGCACCCCTTGCATGAGTCCCTTCCTTCCTGCAGGCGTGAGTCTTTGAGGGAATCACGTGTGTCTCTTGAATAGGGAAGTGATCCCAAGATACAAAACTTTATTCCAAGTGAGCTTATAGGGATGAAACGAGATGTGGCTCATAATTCCAAACTTGTATGCACGTGTATTGAAAATGTAGAAGTAGACTTTGTTAGTTGGGAACCAAGTAGAGATTTTTCCAGTAATAATTTTATTCTTTAATTTATCTTCCTTATTTCCTCCTTTCTTTAGTTCTTTTTCTTGTTTTATGCCCTCCGAACACTGAAAATCCATGTGTCTTTTTGATTTGAAAGGTTTTGAGTCTCTCTGAATCTTATATTAAGGGTGTGTTTGAGGAGATAAGAAAGAACTGTTTTCCTTGTTATTTGTTGGTGGGAAAGGTGTTTAGAAGGGAAAAAAGAAATTAAAATAATTGTCACTTGGAAAACTTCATTAATGGGTTTAGAACTGTTATATCTCTTAGAAATGTTGCCTGTAAATTGTAATAGAAATTTAGTTTATGATTATATTATTTGTGAAATTTTCACTAGTGAGATTATACACACTGAAATAGAACAACTAATTCCAGGGAAACCAACCTAATGTAACACAGCCACCACGGTAGGTATTATGTATCATACCTAAATACAGTAAACAACTCAGAGTGGGTGTATAATTAACTGTAAAAACTCCAATACTTTGGCCACCTCATGCGACGAGTTGACTCACTGGAAAAGACTCTGATGCTGGGAGGGATTGGGGGCGGGAGGAGATGGGGACGACAGAGAATGAGATGGCTGGATGGCATCACCAGCTCGATGGACATGAGTTTGTGTGAACTCCAGGAGTTGGTGATGGACAGGGAGGCCTGGCGTGCTGTGATTCATGGGGTCACAAAGAGTCGGACACGACTACGCGACTGAACTGAACTGAATATATTTTTATTCTAATAGTTAACTACTAATATGAACGCTAATAATAAAACAGGCAAAATTTGTTGAGAACTCAAAATCCTTGATGGGATTATTCTCATTTTGTAGATAAGAAAACTGAGATACAAGGAAACACATAATTTGCACAATCATTAGTAAGTTATAGACCTAGGGATTCAGATTTTATATCCATCTTCCTTACATTGACTGTATTACTGATAGGCAGCATACTTATGCCAGGCTCTGTACCATGGTCTGTATATTGTGGTCTCCGAATTGTTTTGTTTCATTCTTAAACTACCTTCTGTGAAATTGGTACTGTTATTGTTAACATCTTTTTGATGAAATTGAAAGAGTTCAATGGACTTGCTCAGGGTCTCCTGGCCTATAAATATTGAAACTGGTAGTTTTTTTTAAAAAAAAATTATTAAAAATCATTAACCTGATTTCTTAAGATCTAGGTTTATTTCAGTTCCCTATTCTTTATTATTTTTTTCTTTTTTGCCATTATAAGTAATTCAAGGATAACCAACCCTGCAGCTAAATCTTCTTACACATATTGTGATTATTTCCTTAGCATTAATTCCTAGGTAAAGAATTACTAGGTCTACAATGACATATTGGAGAAGGAAATGGAAACCCACTCTAGGATTCTTGGAGAATTCCGTGGGATCGCAAAGGGTTGGACATGACTGAGTAACTAACACACACACACACAATGACATATATTTTAAATTGTAAATAGTATCAATTGGCCTACAGCAAATTTTAACATTCTCACCTAAAATGCATGAAAATTTCACTTTTTACTCAAGCTGGCTGTTACTGATACTGTTAAACCATTTTTTGTCAATTTGATCAATGTATCATTGTTACTAGAATTATATTTCTTTGATTACTCGTCAAGTTGAATGTTTTTATAAGTATATTGGCCACTGAACAACATTTTTATGCTCCATATCCCATTAATAGATAAAGTAATTAGCCATACTTTGAAAAAGCATTTAACTCATATTGGAATCTTTTCTTTTTGAAATAGCTTATAATTATAAGCTATAATTATAATTTAAATTTTTTATATATTATAAGTTATATAAGGTATAAATATATATAAATTATATAAGGTATAGTATTTTCCAGCAGATAAAAAGCTGTGGATATTAATTTCTTTAAAATACCAGTAGCTTAAATATTATTGTCAGGAGTGGAGAATTGTTTAATTACTGTCTCTTAATTAGAACTAGTAGGTGGTAATGTGAAAATGTTCTCTTGTGAGATGCTGCATGGTTCAGTGGAAAAAGCACTGGCCTTAGAACAAGTATTTTCAATTTCACATCCAAGTACTGTCACTTTGGCAAATAATTTAGGCTTTCTGAGCCTCAGTTTTCTCTTCTGCAAAATTATGAATAATGATACTAAAGTTACGGAATTTTTATGAGAATTAAGATACTGTTTGAAAAGTAAGTTTATGCTTGATAAATATTCGTTTGTGCTTTCCAATAACACTTAAATAGGTTTTTTGTGTGTCTTTAAAAAAATAAAGGAAACTATAAGCAAGGTGAAAAAACAGCCTTCAGAATGGGAGAAAATAATAGCAAACGAAGCAACTGACAAAGAATTAATCTCAAAAATATACAAGCAACTCCTGCAGCTCAATTCCAGAAAAATAAACGACCCAATCAAAAAATGGGCCAAAGAACTAAACAAACATTTTTCCAAAGAAGACATTCAGACGGCTAACAAACACATGAAAAGATGCTGAACATCACTCATTATCAGATAAATGCAAATCAAAACCACAGAATGGCTGCTATCCAAAAGTCTACAAGCAGTAAATGCTGGAGAGGGTGTGGAGAAAAGGGAACCCTCTTACACTGTTGGTGGGAGTGCAAACTAGTACAGCCACTATGGAGAACAGTGTGGAGATTCTTTAAAAAACTGGAAATAGAACTGCCATATGATCCAGCAATCGCACTCCTGGGCATACACACCGAGGAAAGCAGAATTGAAAGGGACACATATACCCCAATGTTCATCGCAGCACTGTTTATAATAGCCAGGACATGGAAGCAACCTAGATGTCCATCAGCAGACAAATGGATAAGAAAGTTTTGGTACATATACACAATAGAGTATTACCCAGCCATTAAAAAGGATACATTCGAATCAGTTCTAATGAGGTGGATGAAACTGGAGCCTATTGTAGAGAGTGAAGTAAGCCAGAAAGAAAAACACCAATACAGTATACTAACGCATATATATGAAATTTAGAAAGATGGTAACAATAGCCCTGTATGCGAGACAGCAAAAGAGACACAGATGTATAGAACAATCTTCTGGACTTTGTGGGAGAGGGCGAGGGTGGGATGATTTGGGAGAATGGTATTGAAACGTGTATTATCATATGAGAAATGAATCACCAGTCCAGGTTTGATGCATGAGACAGGGTGCTCGGGGCTGCTGCGCTGGGATGACCCAGAGGGAGGGATGGGGAGAGAGATTAGGAGGGAGTTCAGGATGGGGAACACATGTACACCTGTGGCGGATTCATGTCAATGTATGGCAAAACCAATACACTATTGTAAAGTAATTAACCTTCAATTAAAATATATAAATTTATATTAAAAAAATTAAAAAAATATTACTGCTGCTTCTTTATAAAAAAAATAAGATCATGGATAGAAGATATGGAAAATATAGAAAAGTTACTCATAACTTACCATCTAATAACACCACTGTTTACATTTTGCCATTTTGTTTATTATAGAAAAATGATTAAAGTTTTTATAAATCATACTTTGGGCTTGGTGCTCAGAATGGCCTTCCTTCATGATACAGCTAGATTTTGGATAAAACAGTTTATTATAGTGGTGCACTAAAGAGCAATGGAAATCTCCAAGGACAAATATCAAACTCCAACAAAGTCCAGAGGGCAGAAATCAGAGTTAGCATTGTGAATGGTTGCTCGGCTTACCCTGCAGGTAAATTCCAAAACTAGTGCTGAAAAGAAAGAAAAGAAAGTTAGCAAGTCCTGTCCGACTCTTGCGATCCCATGAACTTGTAGCTTGCCAGGTTCCTCTGTCCATGGGATTCTCTAGTCAAGAATACTGGAGTGGGTTGCCATTTCCTTCTCCGCAAGTGCTGGAGGTAGGAGACAAAGATTTAGACTCCCACAAGCAGCTCGACTGTGAATCCTTGATTCCCACATTAAGGAATTGCCTAATAACCTGAATAGGATAATCTCAGATCAGTAATGTCTAAGTAGAAACCAAAATAAAACTTTCACTGCAAGAAAGCTTGCCTAATTTAGTTTTTTTCAAGAGCTTCCACAGACTAAGCTCAACCAGGTAACTGGCTCTTAAATAAATAGATACATTATTCTTACTCTCAGACACATTGCTAAATAACTTTGTAAATTCTGTTAATACTTTGTCTGTGCTTCCCAGAAAGGATTTTCTATGTAGTATGCGCTAGTCACTCAGTCACGTTTGACTGTATGACTCCATGGACTGTGCCCACTAGGCTCCTCTATCTGTGGGATTCTCCAGGCAAGAATACTGGAGTGGGTTGCCATTTCCTTCTCCAGGTGATCTTCTAAACCCAGGGATCGAACCTGGGTCTCCTGCATTGCAGGCAGATTCTTTACCATCTGAGCCACCAGGGAAGCCCTAGTACTTTATCTGTACTTTCCAGAAAGGATTTTCTTTGTAGATCATCATATTATTTGTTCTGTAGTTGTAGTTTTGTTTCTCTGTTCCAAACCTTAATCCTTTATTTTCTCTTCCTTACTGCAATGGCTGGGATACAATGTTGAGGAGAAGTAAAGACAGTTTTAAGAATTTTTTCTTAAATTTCTTCATTAAGAAGTAAGTTTGGTATAGGTTGCTATGAATTGCTCTAAGTTGATAATCCTTATCAGGTTAAAGGAGTTACTTCCTAGATTATGCATAATTTAAAAAATCATGAATGGATATTGGATATTATGAATATATTTTATGCATCTACGGAGCGCAATGTTGGTTGGTTGGTTTAATCACTAAGTTGTATCTGACTCTTGTGACCCCATGGACTGTGCTCTGCCAGGTAACTCTGACCCTCGAATTTCCCAGGCAATAATACTGGAGTGGGTTGCCATTTCCTTCTCCAGGGGGGGTCTTCCTGACCCAGGGATCGAACCTTGGTCACCTACACTGCAGGTGGATTCTTAACCAATTGAGCCACCAGGGAAGTCTGTAATACTCATGATTTTTCTCTGTTACTCTCTTAGCAAGTTGAAATATATCAGGAATTGGCAAACTCTGGCCTATAGCCTGTTCGTATAGTTTGTGAGCTGTGAATTGCTTTTATCTGTTTAAAGGTTCATAAACAACTAAAAATTAAACAAAACCAAAGAAGAATAAGTGACAGACTATATGTGGCATCAGTTCAGTTCAGTTCAGTTCAGTCGCTCAGTCGTGTCCGACTCTCCGCGACCCCATGAATCACAGCACGCCAGGCCTCCCTGTCCATCACCAACTCCCGGAGTTCACTCAAACTCATGTCCACAGAGTCGGTGATGCCATCCAGCCATCTCATTCTCCGTCGTCCCCTTCTCCACCCGCCCCCAACCTTTCCCAGCATCAGAGTCTTTTCCAGTGAGTCAACTCGTCGCATGAGGTGGCCAAAGTATTGCAGTTTCAGCTTTAGCATCAGTCCTTCCAATGAACATCCAGGATTGATCTCCTTTAAAATGGACTGGTTGGATCTCCTTGCAGTCCAAGGGACTCTCAAGAGTCTTCTCCAACACCACAGTTCAAAAGCATCGATTCTTCGGCGATCAGCTTTCTTCACAGTCCAACTCTCACATCCATACATGACCACGGGAAAAACCATTGCCTTGACTAGACAGACCTTGGTTGGCAAAGTAATGTCTCTGCTTTTTAATATACTATCAAGGTTGGTCATAACTTACAAAGGCTAAAGTATTTCTTACGTGTACTGACCCCTGAATTACGTTAAGTATTCTAATGTTAAACCAGCCTTGCATTCCTAAAGTAAATGCAAGTTGGTTGTGATGATTTTTTTTTTTAAACTACTTTGCTACACTCAGTTTAAGATTTTTAACCTAGGACTTTTCAATCTTTGTACCATAGTCATGATTACCTTGTAATTTTTCTCTCTCATACTGTCCTTTTCACTTTTTGGTATCAGGGTTTCACTATCATGAAAGGTTTCCTACTCCAAACAGGTGGAGTAGAAACTTTTGGATAGAATATAACAAATAAATTGTAGGGTGTATAGCCGAGCTTAAAACAAAGTGAGAAAAATGTTCATGTACTGGCAATAAAGAAGATATCCAAAAGCAAATGGTAAGAGGAGGTGAAGTCTAAATGGCTCATTGGGATGTGCAAACCTAACTGGAGATTGAAGTTGATAGTCATAGTGTTAGGGAAATCTAGGCTTCAAGCCCTATGGACTAAAAATGAGCTACCCGTGAGAACCATGGGGTCTGGAAAGGCTGCCCTTCTAGGAAAATGCAGCCTAGAAAGCCCCTTTCTCCTAGCTACAGGGGATTTGAGTTTTACTCTGGACATGACTTCCCTGGTAGCTCAGATAGTAAAGAAATTGCCTGCAATGCAGGAGACCCAGGTTCGATCCCTGGGTTAGGAAGATCCCCTGGGGAAGGGAATGGCAACCCCCTCCAGTATTCTTGCTTGGGAAAATCCCACGATCAGAGGAGCCTGACAAGCTACAGTCCATAAAGTTAGTTACAAAGAGTTGGACATTACTGAGAGACTCACACTTCATTTCTGGATGTGGAGTAGCAGAGAAGTCACAAAGAAACTAGAACCTCAGGCAGGATGTAGGGTCTTAGTATATCCTACTTTTATGTCCAAGGACTATTCAACTGAGGAATTATCTTTAGAATGGTCCAATTCTTGTAGAACCAGTGTGATGTTTTAGAAGTAAACAAAATATTCAGCAAGGATACTTCTTTTTTTTTTTTTTTTAGGTAATTATTTTTTATTGGAGGCAAATTATTTTACAATATTATATTGGTTGGTTTTGCCATACATTGATATGAATTTGCCCCGGGTTTACATAAGTTCCCCCTCCTGAACCCCCCTCCCACCTCCCTCCTCCCTTTATCCTCCCTCTGGGTCATCCCCGCATGCCAGCCCCGAGCAAAGGAGGCAAGAATATAAAATGGAGAAAAGACAGTCTCTTTAACAAGTGGTGCTGGGAAAACTGGCCAGCCACTTGTAAAAGAATGAAACTAGAACACTTCCTAACACCATACACCAAAACAAACTCAAAATGGATTAGAGAGCTAAATGTAAGACCAGCAAGGATACTTCTATAACTCACAGAACACACAAAAGACTTTTATGGAAAATTCAACATTACAAACCATGTAAAGAAATGAGTTGTACATCAAATGAGAAAATTTACATCTGAGGTTGTAGAAATATTGACAGCTGTTTAAGTGTTTTTTAAATGCTTTAAGTAAGACATGGGTAAATATAAGGCAAGAAATGAAAAGATAGTCATTGAAATTAAAAACTCAGCAAATGATTTGAACATTGGGGAAAAGATACTAGTGGATTAAAAGTCAGTTGAGGGAAAAATATGCATGGTTTGGTGTATTTTGACAAATGTATACATATGTGTAAGTACCACCAGAGTCAAGACAATAGAAATTTTTTATCCCCCAAATTTCTACTCTTTTGCATTCAATTCCCTTTTTTTTTTAAAAAAAAAAAAAAAAACTTCCTGCTATAGCCTGGCAGCCATGTACCAGTATCACTCTAGATTTGCTTTTATTAGAGCATAACATAAATGTAATCAGACAGTATGTACTCTTTGTGTCTGACTCATTTCTTTTGATGTAACATTTTTGAAATTCATCTGTGTTGTTTCTTTATACTGTTGAGTAGTATTCCGTTATGTGGATATACAGCAATTGATTTATCCATTCACCTATTGATCGGCATTTAGTTTGTTTTCATTTAGGGCCGTTATGAATAAAGCTGCTAATAAGAACATTCCTGTACAAATCCCTCTGTGGATAAATCCTGGGTAATACCTAGGAGTGGAAATTCTGGGTCATATGATAAGAGTACATTTATAATTTTAAGAAATTGCCGAGGTCTTTTTCCAAAGAGGCTGCATGATTTTGCATTTCCAATGACCTTGGAATATGAGTTCCATTGGCTTCATATCCTGGTGAATACTTGACATTGTCAGTCTATTTCTCTGTTCTTGTGAGTGTGTAGTGGTAGCTTTCTTGATTTGATTTTGCATTTCACTGATGACTAACGATGTTAAGCATCTTTTAGTATACTTATTATAATTAGTCATTCATATGTCTTCTTTGGGGCCTCCCTGGTGGCTCAGATGGTAAAGAATCTACTTGTAATGCAGGAGGCCCCGGTTCGGTCCCTGGGTCACGTAGTTCCCCTGGAGAAGGAAATGGCAACCCACTCCAGTATTCTTGCCTGGAGAAAACCATGAGCAGAAGAGTCTGGCGGGCTACAGTCCCTGGGGTCCCAAAGGAATGTCTTCTTTGTGAAATATACGTTCAGAACATTTGATATTATAAGCTTTGGGGGTTTTGTTTTCTTATTCCATTCCAAAATAGAATTCTTTCTATTTTCTGTATATAAGTCCTCTCTTGGATGCATATTGAGAATATTATCTTCCATTCTGTGACTTGCCTTTCAATTTTCTAACAATGTCTTTCAAGTAGAAGAAGTTTTAAATTTTGAAAATTTTTAAATGTTATGGTTAATTTTTGTCTTTTACCTGAGAAATGTTTCCTGCTGTGATGCAGAAAGACTTTTGCCTGTATTTTCCTTTAGCCAATTCATGCTTTAAGCTTTAACTTTTAGGTGTATGATTCACTTTGAGTTAATTTTTATATATGATTTGATGTAAGAGTTGAATAGATGTTGAGTTGTTCCATTGCCCACATATTTACCGTATTTGAACCATATTTCCTTTTTATAAGTCTTATATTTTCATCTAGTATTATTTTCCTTCTGCTTTAAGAACTTTCTTTAGCATTTTGTATAGTGGATGTCTTTATTATTGGTAAGTATAAGGGTAGCCATAAGGGTACCCTCACGACCTGGGAAAGATAAGAGCCAGAGTAAAGTGGAGGATTGGCTTTAGATAGGAGGGACACTTCCTTATTATATATGTAGAAAAAGAGTATTAGACGAGGGCATTAGAGGGTAAACTTTCTCATTGATGTTTGTTTTTCTTTGTGGAGGAGGCAGATTCATACCTACTGAATAAAGAGGGAATTTGGAGGAGGAAAACAGTTGAAGAGTAGAGAAGATTTGAAATAGTTATCATAAAGGGTAGGGAGATAAATCAACAATAGAAATATTACTGATGTGCTAGGTAAAAATATAACTGGAGAGCTCCTTTGAGACTGATCATTAGGTTCAACAGTAAATGGGAAAGGATATTTGTTTGATATCATAAAGCAGGATACCTGAATCAGTGCTTGCAGAACAAATTGTGGGATAAAAGGTTCAGAGTTTGAGTATGGAATGGGATTAAGCAGAGGACATGACGAGGCCAAGGGAAAAATGAGAGGCCATGTTTATAGATGTGTTGCCCATATGATCTTTCAAGTTACCCAAATTTATAAAGTAGATATTGGAGTGAGGTAAAAGCTGTGAACCAGATAGCTGAGAATCAGCATAAATGTATTTTCAGTGTGTAGTATTTCCAATGTATGTAATTTAGTCTAGCATTAGAGCTGTAATAATATGGTAGCCACTACCCACATGTATCTACTTAAATTAATTAAAATTAAAAATTCAGTTCCTCAGTCACTCCGTCTACATTTCGAGTGTGGAGTAGCCTCGTGTGTCTAGCGACTGCCGTATTAGCAGCAGAGATACAGAGAGCACCTGTCCTCACAGGAAGATCTAACGGGCCGTGCTCGTGTGGGGGACAGGTGCATCTAGGCCTGTCCAGACCCGTTCAGCACGGAAGTGGACACTTTACTGTGACGCTCTTTCCATTAGAAAGAAACATTTTAGAGCCGAACGGCTTAGGAAAGATAAACTCTATTGCTGTTCGAATTAATAGAACTGGTTTAATAGTTGTCAAGTCTCTAAGAACTCTGAAGTCAGTGAAGGGAGCATACTCTGAAGATAGAAACTATAGTTAAATAATAACACAGCTCTCTCTTATTGGGAACTATAGACAAATGAATATGGGAAACATAGTATGGAAAAAAGTATAGCAAATTAAAGATTTGTTTATTTTTTCCTTATTCCTCAGTCCCTTCCTGGGATATTTTATATTGTTGACCTGGCCTAGAGTATCTGCAGTGCTACTGCACTTCTGAGGAAGTTTGCTAGGCAACCTTTATTTAGTATGGGTAGTCTGTAAAACAACAAAAGCTACATTTCTAATGTAATTTTTTTCAATGACTTTGAGTAAGCTTATGTTTAAATATAGTAACTACTTAAATGAAGCATTTTATCTGGGATCCTGCCTTATGTGTTTTTATGTTTAATAGAGCGCAGATTCTGGTTACTGGTAGACTCTGTGTTAACAGAGTAGGTGAAAGAATGATTGACAGAAAACATTGTTACTTCAGTGAGAGAGTTGACCTGTGGTTACAATACTTATAGGAGCTAATATGGAAAAGTGTCCCTTAAAATGGGTTGCTGCTGTGACAGTGCCTAAAGGATGAGGCACTTGCAGAGAGGTCAGGCAGTTTGTGGTGAGGAAATTGGTATTGGAAGTGGAAAGATGGAAATTCATGAAAGCCGTGCGAAACATTTGACACAGTTCTACTTGTGATAGTTTAGGAAGCTAACTTTCCTTGTAGTTCTAGGGAAAGTGGTTGATGTATGTTGGCTTTGACATTCTGCTCTGAACAAGGTATTAGAAGAAAGAAAGGAACTCAGGAAAGAATTAGTTGACTTATGAATATAAATGAAAGGGCAGAGAGAGAGAGTCAAAATCTGGGGCCAAACGGAGCTGATTATGACTCAAGCCCACGGCAAAGAACAAATTGGGGTATGGCTTTCTTACTCTAACCTGCTATCTTAGATGGCTTCAAGATAACCACTATTAAGTTCAGGTGAGCTTCCCTGGTAGCTCAGCTGGTAAAGAATCTGCCTGCGATGGGAGACCCAGGTTTGATCCCTGGGTTGGGAAGATCCCCTGGAGGAGGGCATGACAACCCACTGCAGTAGTCTTGCCTGGAGAATCCCAATGGATGGAGGAGCCTGGCGGGCTGCAGTCCATGGGGTGGCGCAGAGTGGGACACGAGTGAGCGACTAAACACAGCACACACACAGTACCAGTGAGCACCACTGGGAAAGCCCTGGTGAGGATAATCTCCAGGAAAGAATCTCGTATTTGTTGGTACATGGCACTGACTGGGAAGTAAACAACTTAAAAACTTACCAAGTTTTGTGTTGCCGAGACTAAAATTGTTGTTCAGTCACTAATTCGTATCTGACTCTTTGCACCGCTCTGGACAGGAGCACACCAGGCTTCCCTGTCCCTCACTGTCCCCGGAGTTTGCTCAAATTCATGTCCATTGAGTCGTGATGCCATTCAGCCATTTCATCCTCTGTCACCCTCTTTTCCTCTTACCCTCAACATTTACCGGCATCAGGATCTTTTCCAATGAGTCAGCTCTTCACATCAGGTGGCCAAAATATTTGAGCTTCAGCATCAGTCCTTCCAATGAATATTCAGGGTTGATTTCCTTTAGGATTGACTAGTTTGATCTGTACTGCAGGGAACTCTCGACTAAAATAATCTTTTACCCTTTGAGTCTTAAACAATAAGGCTTAAATGGTCTATTCATGTATCATTTTAATTGATGCACAGAATTCCATACTGTAAATAAGTTGCATTTATTTAGTTATTCATCTATGATGGGCATTAGATTTGTTATCAGTTTTTAAGATATTATAGACTTGAAGAAGGCTGAGTTCCTGGCAAGACCATGATTGATCTAGTTCTGGTACATACCCTAAACTCAATTTTTTTTATTGAATTTAGTCACATGGTAGAGCTACTATTTGCATATGCATATACAGTGGAATAATTGGTCAGTATAATTCATTTTAGAATAAGGACCTGTGATTTGCAGTTTCAATGAATGGAAGGCTTTGAGAATGCTGTGGTATTGGCATTTGTGGTATTCCTCTGCACTTGAGGTATTCCTTTGCAAAAGGATAATATTCCTGCTGCTGCTGCTAAGTCGCTTCAGTCGTGTCCAACTCTGTGCGACCCCATAGATGGAAGCCCACCAGGCTTCCCTGTCCCTGGGATTCTCCAGGCAAGTGTTAATCAATTCTGTCAGTTACAGAGAAATACTGAAAAACAAGCATCTGAAATAGCCCATTGGTCTCCCCAAATAATACTGATACCTGTAACTGGTCCCAACCTGGTCAGTATTATTTGGGGAGACCAGTGGACAATTTCAGATGCTTTATTTTTCAATATTTCTCTGTAACTGATAGAACTGATTAACACTAGGAAAATGGAAGGCCTTGAGAATGCCGTGGTATTGGCATTTGTGATATTCGTCTTTGCACTGGAGGTATTCCTTTATTCACAGCAGATCCCTCATATACTCGTTCCTTCGTCTAACCCAGCTCCTGTTCCCGTGTCCTTTTCATCCTCATTTCCCACCCTCTGCTGACTTCCGCTGTCCGGTGTTTCCTCTCGCAGAGCTGGAGCAGCCTCACAGGGTCTCCAGGCTCGTGCCTCTTCGCTGCTCCCTGTCTCAGCCTTTGCCTTCTTGCAGCTGTTCTGCCTTTACCTTGTTCGTGTCTCTTTTTTAACAGAAAATGAACTCTGTGCTTTATTATTTTCCTGTCTCAAAACTTAATTATGCTTACACTATGGATAGGACAGAAGTAAGAAGAAAAAAGGGTATGCTTTTCAGATTTCACAGGAACTAATTGGCGAAGATATTTTAGAGTAATTGTGGCAAAAGGTCACATTTTATGAATATTTGCCTTCTTTTTATTTAATAGTATCCTAACCTTTATATTATTAATATTATTTGCAATACTCTGCAGTTATAGAATGTGAATGTTGCAATGAAGTCATTTATTTACTTAATTTTGAATAAATAGCCAAATTTTCTCTAGTAATCTTTTACACAAAAGAGCCCTCAAATTCATTTACTTTAAAAAATTTAAACATTTTTTAGTTGATGAACCGTGATTATAATAATAATTAACATCTATCATGTAACCCATTTTCATAAACTGGGATTATTAACATCATTACTTAATTTTAAAGTCTTATCATTTTTTAACTTTAATCCCATATATGTATTTTTTATCTTTCTAATGATTAATACCATTGAGACCTATAGGGTGGTAAATTATATTTCAAGGTCAGAGAAAAAAGAATTAAGAAAACAAAAGCTCGCAGATAATTTTTTGAAAAATAATAAGTTAGCAGAAGACTCAGGCTAGAGGCTAGAAGATTGACAAAGAGTTTTTTCCCCCATTTATGTTAGTCTGGGCACAAGAGAAAAATACATATAAAAGAAAATACATTTTCTTTTAAATTTATTGTGATATTTTCCTTTTTTTCAAAGTATAGATACTCATATATAATTTTAGGACACTTTTTTCCATGTTTATTTGTCCTTTATGAATAGTAATTATCATGCTTCTTCATGCCTGTGCTGTCACTTTGTTTGTGTCTGACTCTTTGCAACCCTATGGACCATGGCCCTCCAGGTTCCTCTGTCCATGGATTCTCCAGGCAAGAATCCTAGAGTGGGTTGCCATTTCCTTCTCCAGGGGATCTTCCCAACCCAGGGATTAAACCCGTGTCTCTTACATCTCCTGCATTTGCAGGTGAGTTCTTTACCTCTAGTGTCACCTGGGAAGCCCATCATACTTCTTGTTTTTTTCTTTTCTGGTTACTTTTCTCAGTCACTCAGTCATGTCCAACTTTTTGCAACCCCATGGACTGCAGTATGCCAGGCTTCTCTGTCCTTCATCATCTCCCAGAGTTTGCTCAAATTCGTGTCCATCGAGTCGGTGATGCCATCCAACCATCTCGTCCTCTTTTGTCCTCTTCTCCTCCTGCCTTCAGTTTTTCCCAGTTTCAGGGTCTTTTCCAATGAGTCAGTTCTTCACATCAGGTGGCCAAAGTATTGAAGCTTCAGCATCAGTCCTTTCAATGAATATTCAAGAATGATTTCCTTTAGAATTGGCTGGTTTGATCTCCTTGCTGTCCAAGGGACTCTCAAGAGTCTTCTCCAACACCACAGCTCAAAAGCATCAATTCTTTGGTGCTCAGCCTTCTTTATGGTCCAACTCTCACATCCATACGTGACTCCTGGAAAAACCATAGCTTTGACTGTACAGACCTTTGTCAGCAAAGTAATGTCTCTGCTTTTTAATATGCTGTCTAGATTTGTCATAGCTTTTCTTCCAAGGAGGAAGTGTCTTTTAATTTCATGGCTGCAGTCGCCATCATGCTTCTTAATTGAGTGTGAGTGCTAACCTTTGATTGGGCTCCCCTGGTGGCTCAGTGGTAAAGAATCCACCTGCAGTGCAGGAGATGTGGGTTCAATCCCTGGATCGAGTAGATCCCTTGGAGAAGAAAAGGGCAACCCACCCCAGTATTTTTGCCTGGGAAATGCCATAAACAGAGGAGCCTGGCAGGCTACAGTCCTTGGGGTCGCAGAGAGTTGGACAGGACTTAACAACCTAACAAACACCACTACCACCACTACCACCACCGCCTTTGGATAGGTTATATATTTAAATATTACTTTAAATACTTTGAATCATACAGTTCAACTTTGTGTAAAATTTTTTTACAAGTGTCATTTTAGTTTGCTTTTTCTGATTAAACATGCTCTCTTAAAGTAAGAAAAACTTTAAAAATACAGAAGAAACAAACATAATTTTTTTGTAATCCCATCATCGTCCATATATAAACATTATGAATATTTTGACAAAACTGGAAGTATGTTATATATATAGTTTTGTATTCTGTTTTTGGGGGAAGAATGACATTGTTTATATTTGCATCATATAAGCATGTATTGGAATATAGACAATGGTTATGCAAAAATGGGAACAGAGACCAGTTAGATGCTAAGAGTTAATTTAGACCAGAGATGATAGTGGCTTGAGGGGGCTGGTAGGAGTAAAGAGTGGTGAGATTCTGGCCTTATTTGCATTTTGACAGTAAAACTTGCAGAATTTCTGATGATTTGTATGTGAAGTATGAAAGATGAATCAAGGATGATATTCAGCAATTGGGTGAATGAGATTGATACTTAAGCTGTCAATTATTTTAATAAGTCATGTAATAGTCCTTCATGTGAATGTACTTAAATGTATTTAAATGTTTTCCTGTTGTTGGATATTCAGATTGTGTCCATTTTTCACTGTTAAAAATTAATATGTATATCTTACAATTAAGTCTTTGACCGTGGAGTTGATTGTATTCTCAAGATAGAGCTCAAGATGCAGATTTTTTGGGTTCAAAAGATATAGCTCTTTTAAAGTGGTGTGTGTGTCTTTAAAGCTGTGAATATTTTTTCAGAACCCATATTTAACGTTGAGGGTATACGTTTGTAAGGGTGTTTAAAAGCACCTGCTTTGCACCATCCTCATCGACTTTGGGTGTCAGTACATATTATTGTGAAAACACAAGTAACAGCAAGTCAAAACTAGGAACCTTTGCCAGTTTGGCAAATAAGAAATGATATATTGTTTTGTTTTGCACTGAGCATAAAGAGGAACAATGAATTTCCCCACACACAGATGTTTTTTGTTCCCATAGTTCTGTGTGAAGATAATTTGCTATTTGTAGTGTGGTAGTGGTGGTGGTGGTTTAGTTGCTAAGTCATATCCGACTCTTGCGACCCCATGTGCTGTAGCCCACAAGGCTCCTCCATCCATGGGATTCTCCAGGCAAGAGTACTGGAGTGGGTTGCCATTTCCTTCTCCAATTTGTAGTGTAGTTTTAGAAAAGAGGAAGAACTAACATTTCTGAGCATATGCTTTAGTTAGATATATTGTGAAGCACTTCATATTATTTAACAGTTACAAAATGTTCAGAGATAAGTATTATTGTTTAAATTTTATACATGAAGAAACATATCTGCAGAGAATTTGTCAATGTACATACTGAAGTTGCTTTATAGAGAAGCAGACTACATTTATTAATATTGCTTGAAAGCCTCCTCTTTGGGACATTAATAGGTTTAAAGAGTATTACTTGATTATCTCACTAATTTGTTAGAACATAAAATTTTAATTTATTTTAGAAAAATAGAATGCTTGCTTCATACCTATTTAATGGGTAAGTTGATAAGTGCATGTGGCATCTGGTCCCATCACTTCATGGGAAATAGATGGAAAAACAGTGGAAACAGTGTCAGACTTTATTTTTTTGGGCTCCAAAATCACTGCAGATGCTGATTGCAGCCATGAAATTAAAAGACGCTTACTCCTTGGAAGGAAAGTTATGACCAACCTTGATAGTATATTAAAAAGCAGAGACATTACTTTGCCAACCAAGGTCCGTCTAGTCAAGGCTATGGTTTTTCCCGTGGTCATGTATGGATGTGAGAGTTGGACTGTGAAGAAAGCTGATCGCCAAAGAAGTGATGCTTTTGAACTGTGGTGTTGGAGAAGACTCTTGAGAGTCCCTTGGACTGCAAGGAGATCCAACCAGTCCATTCTAAAGGAGATCAATCCTGGGTGTTCATTGGAAGGACTGATGCTAAAGCTGAAACTGCAATACTTTGGTCACCTCATGCGACGAGTTGACTCACTGGAAAAGACTCTGATGCTAGGAAAGGTTGGGGGCGGGAGGAGACGGGGACGACAGAGAATGAGATGGCTGGATGGCATCACCAACTCTGTGGACATGAGTTTGAGTGAACTCCGGGAGTTGTTGATGGACAGGGAGGCCTGGCGTGCTGTGATTCATGGGGTTGCGGAGAGTCGCCCATGACTGAGAGACTGAACTGAACTGAACTGATAAGTGCTATATTTTTTTTTGGTGTATTATAAAACTGTTTTCCATGACAGAGTAAAAAATTATTTGCCTTTTCACAAATTCATTCTTAAGTTAGTTTTGAACAGACAGTATTACTTCTACACTTGAAAACATGCATATTCCTGTCACCTGTCATATGTTGCCTACTTAAGGAAAATTCAGTAGTAGTGAATCTTACTTTCTCTTATCAATCCTCTTAATCATACTCTGAATTAGGCTACATGGAAGAGAAAATTGTCTCTTGAGCTTTACAAGAAGAAATTGTGCAATTTAATTTCAAAAGTCCCATTTTAATATATAAAAAATACTATATGGACTTTTCTGTTCTCTCTCATATTCATGTATATACACATATGCACATACTCTGTTATATGTATATATATACACCCATATACCATACAATTGTGGGCTTCCCCGGTGGCTCAGGAGGTAAAGAATCTGCCTTCAGTGCATTAGATGCAGGAGATGTGGGTTTGATCCCTGGAAGGGGAAGATCCCCTGGAGGAGGACTTGGCAACCTACTCCAGTGTTCTTGCGTAGAGAGTCCCATGGACAGAGGAGCCTGGCGGGCTGCAATCCATGAGATCACGAAGAGTCAGATGTGACTGAGCATGCACTGTACAGTTGTACACTCTATAAAAGTAAATTATAATGCTTCAGGTGTGTATATATTTCATTTGTGTGTAAATTGCATATATATTTAATTATGTATTTATATATTTTGTTATATGTAAGTTGTATTTATTAAATAGATATAAATGTAGTTTATCAATGTAATAATTTTGTGTATGATTATATATTTCTACTTGTATATATTGCTTATCTATGTAAATATATAAACTATACATGTATGTATATCTGAAAGTACTTAGGAATGTATATTGTTAGAAACCTGTTGTAGGACACGTTCTGGGTGTGGTCTTTGTCATTTGCATGTTCAGTCTTCTACTGACTTTTTGCCCTTAAGGTCGTTTCACCCTAAGTTAGAAGGTGTGTGCTGCCCCTGGGTTTTGGCAAGTACTTTGATTCACATGATCTTATGGTCTGAATTTAAAAGGCTGTGCCTTAGTAAGATCTAGATTTCACAGATTTTGTTTTTTTTTCTTTCTCTCTTTTTTTTTTTTTTTGCAATTAGGTAAAATCATTTACTGAAATAGTAGAACAGAGCAAAGTTCATGTAGGAAGCTAGCTGATTTCTATCATATAAACTCTTTAAGAAATGAATATCTGTGTACAATTAGGTATCCTTCTAATTGTTTACTATTTATTCCCAGACTCATCACTGCACCTTGATTAGAATGGTTCCTTTTAATTTACTCTGGGGCTTCCCAGGTGGCCCAGAAGTACAGAAGCCACCTGCCAGTGCAGGAGACACGGGTTCGATCCCTGGGTCAGGAAGATCCCTTGGAAAAGAAAATGGCAACCCACTGCAGTATTTCTTGCCTGGGAAATCTCATGGACAGAGGAACCTGGCAGGTTATAGTCTTTCGGGTGGCAAAGAGTCAGCTATGACTTAGCAACTAAAGTAACAATATATACATGTATCCGTTAGCCCCCCAGTGCTGCTCACCTGAAACCATCACAATATTATTAGTTAGCTATACCCCAATATAAAATAAAAAAATTAAAAAAAGCCATTGCAACAACAAATTGACTATTATAGCTCCTAGTGGTCAAATCATTGTTTGAATCCCATCTTGGCTCACATTACTATTGTGAGATAGTCATTAATCCACGTGGTTTTGGGACTTGAGGCCAGTTTGCTGTTAAAATATTTCCTTTCCTCTTGGCTTCTCAGAACTGGATGGTGGAAATCCATCTACTTCTGAAGTCACACTAGTGGTAAAGAACCTGCCTGCCAATGCAGGAGATGTAAGAGATGCGGGTTCTGATCCCAAGGCAGGAAGAAGCCCTGGAGGAGGAAATGACAACCTACTCCAGTATTCTTCTCCAGTGCCTGGAGAATCCCATGGACAGAGGAGCCTGGTGGGCTATAGTCCATGAGGTCACAAAGATTCAGACACAACTGAAGCGACTTAGTACACAATTCATTTACTACACTTAATGGATTCCCTGGTATCTCAGATGGTAAAGAATCTGCCTGCAATGTGGGAGACCTGGGCTCAATGCCTGGGTCGGGAACATCCCCTGGAGAAGGAAATGCCAATCCACTCCACTGTCTGGCCTGGAGAATCTCATGGACAGAGGATCCTGGTGGTCTACAGTCCACCAGGTCACATAGAGTTGAACGTGACTGAACGACTAACACACACACCACATACTTAGAGGAAAGTTGGGAGAACTTCCTTTTCCTCTTTTTCAAATGTAGTTCTCCCAAGTGTCTCCTCTCATGGTGTGGGAGTAGGAAATGGAATCACCCCAGCTTTCCTTCTTCTACCACTTACGACTGAATCTCAGATGAAAATATTTTTTCTAGTTCACAGGATTAGAAATAAAACCCATTGATTTGCCTCACGTTTGCAGAGTTCATATTGCTACAGCCTTCTGCCTTAAGAACTTCAGTCCCATAATTGGTAACTGGAAGTACAGAGAAGGAGTAGGTGAGACCAGGCAGTGGTAGGTGGGTGGTGGGCGGCCGTCCCAGCCTTAGTTCTGAGAGTGTTTCTTTGATGTAGGCAAGTGGGAATGTGACTGTCAGACCTTTGGATTTCCATGAGGATTTTGAATCACACTCATAACTCCTATGGATTAGATGCTTTGTACGTATTTTATGTAATCTTTGCAGTTACCTGGAAAGATAACATAGAATACATAAATATAAATTATGAATATAAAATGAACTAAGGATCAGAGTGCTGAACACATTTTCCGAGAATCACATATTTGTAGATTTTGGAGTCAGAATTTGAAATCAGGGTCTGCCCAACTCTAGTCTATTCTATTTCTAATATACATTTTCTTTCAGAGTTTGGGGAATTTTATGTTCTATGAGAGATTTTTTTTTTAAAAAAGAGAATTGGTAAAAATAGCTACAAATGGAAATTGGAATAATTCTAGAAGTGTCTTAGTCTGCAGCTATTTAGCTTTCAAATACTTTTCTTTAACTTGAGTGTTTGTAATTTAGACTATTTGAAGTTCAGTTCAGTAGTGATGACAAGAGTACCAAAATGACGTAGATGGTGAGCCCCAGAACAGTAACATTTCTACCCTGTACTCAATAGATGCTTCAAATACATTCTCATTTCCTCCTGCTTTTTCCTCTTTTCTCTTTCTGGGACTTCTGTTAGTCTGTCAGAAGTCAAATATCCTGACTTGATCCTTTGTGGTTCTTATAATTTATCTTCTGTGTTCTCTTTGCATTTAGATTCAGGCACAGCCTATATGTTTCTCTTAATTTTTCTATTTAAATATTTTATATTGATATCATATTTTTAATTTTTCAGAATTGCTTTATTTCCCTGGTTCCCTTCTTGTGCCATCTTTTTAGAAAGATAGTTTCTGTATCTTCTTAAATTGGTGTTTTTTTTAAATTGTGTGTTTTAATGGGCAATAAACAATTTTTTAAGTTTTCTTTCTCCTGAGGTCTTTATATATATACATATATTTTCAGTTTGTTTCTATTGCTCTTTCTTTCATGTTGGAGGTGTGGATAGCTGCATTTTCCCCAAATGGCCACAGCGATATTTCTGGTCCCACAAATGCTTCCTGAACCTTCTACTGTCATATCAAGAAGTAAAGTCTACTTCCCTGTCTGAAGTTCTGTGACACTTTTGGCTGTCCCTATTGAGTACAACTGCAATACTTTGGCCACCTCATGCGACGAGTTGACTCACTGGAAAAGACTCTGATGCTAGGAAAGGTTGGGGACGGGAGGAGAAGGGGACGACAGAGAATGAGATGGCTGGATGGCATCACCCACTCTGTGGACATGAGTTTGAGTGAACTCCGGGAGTTGGTGATGGACAGGGAGGCCTGGCGTGCTGTGATTCATGGGGTCGCGGAGAGTCGGACATGACTGAGCAACTGAACTGAACTGAACTGATGAGTAGAACACGGAGAAAGCAATGGCACCCCAATCCAGTACTCTTGCCTGGAAAATCCCATGAACGGAGGAGCCGGGAAGTCTGAAGTCCATGGGGTCACTAAGAGTTGGACATGACTGAGCGACTTCACTTTCACTTTTCACTTTCATGCATTGGAGAAGGAAATGGCAACCCACTCCAGTGTTCTTGCCTGGAGAATCCCAGGGACAGGGGAGCTTGGTGGGGTGCCGTCTATGGGGTCGCACAGAGTCGGACACGACTGAAGTGACTTAGCAACAGCATGGGTAGAACAACGGGCTTCCGAGGTGGTACAGTTTTAAAGAATCTGCCTGCCAATGCGGGAGGTGCGTGAGATGTTTGTTTGATCCCTGGGTCAAGAAGATCCCCTGTATTCTTGCCTGGAAAACTCCATGGACAGAGGAGCCTGGCAGGGTGCAGTCCACAGGGTCACAAAGAGTTGGACACGACTGAGTGACACGGACAGAGTGACACTGCAGGACTTGCAGACCTGGGTCACGCCGCGTGGCTTTGGCCTGTTCGTTCTCTCACTGTCACGGTCGCCTCTATCGCTCTCATCTCTCTGGGCTCTCTCTCAGTGTTCTCCGTTGGAATCTTGCCATCGTTCTCTGAGGAGGTCCAGGTCATGTGGTATACTCTGTAGGGCTGTTTTCAGCCAACAGCTCCAGCCAAGTTCTCCTTCAACAAGCCAGCAGCCACGGCCAGACATGGGAATGCGCCTTCAGATGATTTCACACCCCAGCCTTCTGCCAAGGCCCCAGTTATCAAGGAGCAGAGACTGCAGTCCTTGCTGTGCCCTGTTTTATTTCCTGATCCCAGAATGCATGAGCCTAATAAATTGTTTTACACCACTGCAGTTTGGAGTAATTTGTTATGTAGCCTTAGAAACTGGAACCTCGGCTTTTCTCAAATTTATGGTAAGACTTGTTTGGTCATTCACACAGATGGAAGAAAAGAAAAGCTAATTAGGAACTCTTTGTACAGAGACAAGACTTGATGGCTCGCTGGCTTTCCTTTCCAGTGAATGGCTGTGAGCCAGCTGTTAGGCTGCGTCACCCCCAAACGCAGATACTGATCTTTGTTCTGTGGCACTCTCACCCATACCTAGCTGCCTTTCTCTCTCTTAGAGAACTCAAATCTTATTTGGTTTTGGTTTGTTTTATGGAATAAATTTTTGTTTTCCTTGCTGGTAGATGTCTGTATACAGAGGAGTCTGCCTATTTAGGGGAGGGGCCTATGGGTGTGGTTGATTATTTTGAGTGTAGTCTTTCACCTGACTTCTGTCTTCTGCCCCTGGACTTAGTCCTGCCCTGTATCTTGAGTCTTCCAGTTTTTGGAGCACCACCAAGCCCTCTTTTCTGTACTCATCTTCCGCTTAGACTCTAGGCTGAAGCTTCCCCTACTGCACGTCATTTTTTTCCAGCTGTTTTTGCTTTTCACATATATCTTTTGAAAATGTTCTTCTATAGATAGCCAGTCTCCCTTTTTATTGTGTTTTTTTTTTGTTGTTGTTGATACTTTTTCCTAAAACAGAGTTTTCATAGGGAGAGGAAATGTTGTTTTTGAACTGGACTTTGGACCTTCTTGACTCAATTGCCTGACTATGTATTTCTATAGAAATATTTCATTTCATCTAAATTTGAAAATGTGTTCATATAGGAGTATGCTATGCGGCTGCTGCTGCTGCTGCTAAGTCGCTTCAGTCGTGTCTGACTCTGTGTGACCCCATAGACGGCAGCCCACCAGGCTCCCCCGTCCCTGGGATTCTTCAGGCAAGAACACCGGAGTGGGTTGCCATTTCCTCCTCCAATGCATGAAAGTGAAAAGTGAAAGTGAAGTCGCCCAGTCGTGTCTGACTTTTCGCGACTCCATGGACTGCAGCCTACCACACTCCTCCATCCACGGGATTTTCCAGGCAAAAGTACTGGAGTGGGGTGCCATTGTCTTCTCCAGGAGTATGCTATATCTTTGCTTATACTCATTAAAAGTTAGCATATGTCTGATATTATCTTTCTTGCTCCTAATTTAGTGTGTATGTTTAATCTGATTAAGCTAATTACGTGAGAGTGTCTTAAGTTTTGTTTCTTGTAGATTGAATAAACTTTTGGGGTTTAAAAATCTTGTGATACTTACGGAGAAGGCAATGGCAAGCCACTCCAGTAGTATTGCCTAGAAAATCCCATGGATGGAGGAGCCTGGTA
Organism: Moschus berezovskii; assembly: GCF_049115385.1. Classification (NCBI taxonomy): domain Eukaryota; kingdom Metazoa; phylum Chordata; class Mammalia; order Artiodactyla; family Moschidae; genus Moschus; species Moschus berezovskii. The sequence continues at coordinate 35,157,904 of NC_142466.1, read as the reverse complement.
GGCTGCAGTCCGTGGGGTCGCTAAGGGTCAGACACGAATGAGCGACTTCACTTTCACTTTTCACTTTCACACATTGGAGAAGGAAATGGCATCCCACTCCAGTGTTCTTGCCTGGAGAATCCCAGGGACGGGGGAGCCTGGTGGGCTTCCGTCTATGGGGTCACACAGAGTCGGACACGACTGAAGTGACTTAGCAGCAGCAGCAGCAAATATTTGTGCTCACATTTTTCAATTTTGTCTTATTAAAATGTCTTTCGTTTTTCTTAAAGAAAAAAATAAAAATCTTGTGATACTTAAACCTCTAGTTTCATGTATCCAGACTGTTGTAGCTGAATAGGCTTTTCTCCTTCTAAGCTATGCCTGACCAATTAATGGTAGAATTCTCCATACAAGATCTGCTTTCCTCTGGGCCAGAGTGAGGGAAAAGGACTAACTTTGTTATTTCTTATTACCCACTTAAAATCTGAGATGAGAACTTTTCTTTATTAGAAATCCTTAATGGTAGAACTTCTTAGCAGAGTGAATATAAAGGCTGTAGAATTGAGAGGAATAAAAGATGAATTAATATTTTACTTTGTAAGATTAATAATATTTCTACCATAAACAGGATGACGGATCAGTTTGGGGAATCCAAGAAAGATTTTGATTTCACATTTTGGGTTTATTTAATTTGATCATAATTGATCAAATAAAATAATCATAAATTTGGGAGAATATATAATTGGTAGTTGTAGTAAAGTATGGTGAAAGAAGTAAGGAGTAGATGAAATATCTTGGAAGATTTGAAAGGAAGAGCAGACAACTGCAGGGGAGATCTAAATTTGGAAGGCATTAAGAAAAAGAGGTATAGAAAAACAGGACCTAAAAAGGGGATCCCTGATCCATAGGTTGGGAAGATCCCCTGGAGAAGGGAATATCTACCCACTGCAGTGTTCTTGCCTGGAGAATTCCACTGGCAGAGGAACCTTTTAGGGGCTTGCAAAGAGTCCGATTCGACTGAGTGACTAACACTTTCACTTTCAAATAAATTGTATGTTAATAGTGTCATTGAAAACATTTCCAATGGTGTCAAATGCCCAGAAATAGTGTGTAGTAAGTGTTGAAAATATCTCTGTATAGGCTTAGATTTAAAAAGAATAGTTTTATTGATTTATTTTTGACTGTGCTGGGTTTTCTTTACTGCGTGGGCTTTTTCTCTAGTTGGGGAGAGTAGGGACAATGCTCTAGTTGCAGTGCACAGGCTTCTCATTGAGGTAGCTTCTCTTGTTGCAGAGCACAGGCCCTAGGATGCACGGGCTTCAGTAGTTGCAGTGCATGAGCTCAGTAGTTGTGCCTCCTGGGCTTTTGAGCACAGGCTCAGTAGTTGTGGCACACGGGCTTAGTTGCTCTGCAGCGTGTAGAATCTTCCTGGATCAGGGATTGAACCCGTGTCTCCTGCATTGGCAGGTGGATTCTTTACATTGAGCCACCAGGGAAGCCCTCGGCTTAGTTTATAAGTAGTAACTCATTAAGAGAAGATATTTTTCAAAGGAAAAATTTCTTCAATGAATAGCTGCTCCTGTTCCCAGGTACATCTCAGTTTCCTGGGAGAGAACAGGTAAGTGTACACTTATATATAGTACAGAGGGCCAGCATAGAGATAGAAGGTACTAAAGAAGCCTGAATGATAATATTTGTAAAAGCCATTTGTTGTCAGAGAATTGTTAAGATTTTCAGTAAAACTGTTTCTCTCTGTAAGATTATTTTACTCTTCTGTAAAAATATGTCAGAAAATTAGCTTCGTTTATTTGAACAGAGTCACTGGGGTTTATATATCCTTAGTTCATAAGTGAGCTTTCTCCTTCTTGATTGGCATGTGGAAGAGGCTGGAAGGTGGACACTGACACATGGAGTCCTGCCTTGGCTACAACAGTGGTGGAACCAGAGACCAGATTTCACATGGCGAAGCATAGGAAGACTTCATCTATTGAGTGATAATTGTGTCTGGTTCTTTGCTAGACACTTCAAATATATTATCACATTCAATCCTTATAGCAACCCATTATATAGGCAGCATAATTTCTTGTTTTGCAGATTAGGAAAATAAAACTCAGGGATGTTAGTAATTTGACTAAAGTTCCTTAGCAAGTAAATATTAAAGTAGGAATTTGTGTTTAGATTTGTTGGCTTTAAATTCCTTCTATTACATTTGCTGTGTGGATGGAGAATCAAAGTACAAGACATAGATTTTTGCTTTTGGGGAATTAACAATGATGAAAAGAAAAGATGATATATGATAACCTGAAGGAAGAGTCTGATAAAGTGAAGTTTAAAAAAATGAGGACCACGTAGGTATGTCTGAATGGAAGGCTGTGATTCTGAAAATACATAAAGATGAGAGAGAATGCAAAGAAAAGAAGAAAGAGATGAAAGATCTGAGGATGTGAGATTGGGTAAATAGGGTACCGTGAAAGTTAGTTACTAATTTTAAGGTCTAAATTATCTAAAACTTAAATAACTATTAATCTGTTTCAGTTCAGTTCAGTTCAGTCGCTCAGTCGTGTCCGACTCTTTGCGACCCCATGAATTACAGCACACCAGGCCTCCCTGTCCGTCACCAACTCCCGGAGTTCACTCAGACTCATGTCCATCGAGTCGGTGATGCCATCCAGCCATCTCATTCTCCGTCGTCCCCTTCTCCTCCCGCCCCCAATCCCTCCCAGCATCAGAGTCTTTTCCAGTGAGTCAACTCGTCACATGAGGTGGCCAAAGTATTGCAGTTTCAGCTTTAGCATCAGTCCTTCCAATGAACACCCAGGATTGATCTCCTTTAGACTGGACTGGTTGGATCTCCGTGCAGTCCAAGGGACTCTCAAGAGTCTTCTCCAGCACCACAGTTCAAAAGCATCAATTCTTCGGCGATCAGCTTTTTTACAGTCCAACTCTCACATCCATACATGACCATGGGGAAAACCATAGCCTTGACTAGACGGACCTTTGTTTGCAAAGTAATGTCTCTGCTTTTTAATATGCTGTCTTGGTTGGTCATAATTTTCCTTCCAAGGAGATTTATCTGTTTACCATGTGTTTTTTCTCTCATTGAGAAAACTCTGCAAAATTTGCTATACAAGAGATTCATCTTATATATGTTAAAACTATGTATAAACTATGTTTAAGAACTATGTTAAAATTCTATGAAAGAGCTCTGTGTCATAATGGTAACAAATATGAAAAGCTTATTAATGAGTGAGAGTGGGGAAGTGTGTGGAGATTAAGGAGAATAAACTTATCTGTCTTCTTTGGTAGAGAAGTTGGTATTCTATTGAGTTGCTGAGATTTGACTAAGTTATTGGCCCTCAAGCAGTGCACAACTGGTAGTACCCAGAAAATCCCTTGTTGGAATGCTATTCGGAATAGTTTTTATACTTTCATAAGTGATTAAGACATTCAATGAATATCTGGTTTAAACTAAATTTCCTTACAAGAAAGTGTTTTTGTTGTTTGTTTTTATGGTGGTGAAAAGTTCTGAGAAGTAAGACTTGAACGATAACCAGATCTGGATGACCTGTTGAGATTTACTTTAACTGTTTCACATACATTATACACAGGGTGTATGTAAACAACCCCTACAGTATTAATATTCCAGTAACAGAAGAAAGTGATGTTTATTTTCTTAAGTTCTGTACTATTGTTTGCTGCTTTATTTGAAAGAAAGCATTTTAAAAATGAGATTTCCCCCCAAACTAAAAAACCCCCAAACAACTACCAAATCTTTCCAATCAATTCCAAAGACAATAAAGTCCATTATAATAGGAATGGGATGGAGATATTCTTCTTTAATGTTATTCTCTTTCTCACATGAAACCATGCACTTACAGTCTTTGGCCATGATATCAGAAACTTTTCTCTCTGAACTACAGATTCTCTGCTTATTATTTATTGGGAGTAGAAAATGAAGCCATTGGATATTGGAAGACAATCAAGAATCAATTTGTATTGTGCATTTTTGCAGTTCTATAAAGACAGAGTGAAAACACTGTTTAAGAATTATGTAGATTCCTTCATGTTGATGTTTGACAGAAAACAACAAAATTCTGTAAAGCAGTTATCCTTCAATTAAAGAATAAATTAAAAAAATGAAAAAATAAACCCTCAAGCCCCACAAAAGTAAAGAATTATGTAGAATCTTATGTATTTAGAAATTGAACACAGAGACCCTGTTTAATTTATTTAAAGTTGAGTGATTCATCATATCATAAATGAATTCCTTTGAGCCATTTACAAATTTTGGCTCTCTCTCTCAACTTTTCTTAAGGCCATCTCTTAATTTTTATGATCACAGAACTGTATTTTGTAAGTACTTTAAAATATATTAGCAGCTGCAAAGATCAAATGAAAATGAAACTAGAAGTTTGGTCATGTAAAAAAAGGCACCTCACCAGGAGTATTTTTAGTGTCTAAGAAGTAAAACCACACTTGACACATTCTTAATCTTCTATTTCTATTAACTTATGAAACCTGGAACTGGAGGCTTAATGGTATTATTTCTACATTGTAATTATACTAATAAACATCTTTGTCCGTGACCTTGGAATTTACAGAGCAGTAGGAAAGATTTATTGACTTATGCTTTGGAAGAAGAATGGGATTATTGCATAAGTAGATTGCATGCTAAGCACATGTACTCGCATACCATTTATTCCAGTTAGTTTGAGCTGTTAACTTGTCTTTAGCTTTTCTTTCAAAAATAGAGGGTTCTTGTTAAATCCAGATTCCTAAGAGATCTTTGTTACATTATTGAGTTGACTACAAAGTAACTACTTTACCTTGAAATGCACAAGAAGAATCAATAGGCCTACAAAACTGCCTTTTAAGAAAATGTTTGAAATCATATTTTTCCTGGTAGCCTAAATATCAGTGTGTATGATTTTTCTTGGTTTCTGTCTTTCTCTGGTTTTGTTGCAGTATTAAAGTCCTTCGAGTTAGAGGTTGTTTGAGTATTTTGGTTTTGATTTCTCTTTTGTCCCCTGCCCTGGCCTCCTCTTTGTCTTACTTTCTGTGAAGAAGCACTGCTTACAAGGAATTTTCCTTCGCGTGCCTTTACTTTTTAGCTTAATAAAATATCCCTATGATCTCCATTTCCTTTTCATTATAGTTGAAGTCTAAAAACATTTTATTTTTTAAGCTTTTAGTTGTGCAACACCATAGAAAGGCCACAAAAGTCTGCAGTGGGCGTTTGCATGTTGAAACCTCTTCTCAAGTGATGTACAAGTCAAATTTCTTTCTCCTCTAATTAGACCTTATTCAGCTGTGACTGGCATTTGATCTCTTGGCACTCTGTCCTTAAATGAAGTTAAATTTTAGTCTGAAATATACATTTCAGTCTGAAAGTCAGCATTTTCAAGTATATGTAAACCATTTGGAATTTTGTAAATGATATTCATTTATATTATGCCACATAAAATACATAATGACTGAAGTTGATTTTTGGCATGTTAAATGTCTTTAGTTTCTTTAAATAATTTCTTCTGTGATTAATTGAACTGATACTAGATTCAAGATACTTTATGTATTATAAAATGCACTTTTATAAACTTGTAACTTGTATTTGCTTAGTGGTTTATTTTATTGTTAACTATGGAGGGGGTTCTCAGTAATTTTATAAACATCCTTTGTGGACCGTGGTTTCAGGAACTGTTGAAATTTTATTAGCATTTGTTGCTGAATTAGATTTTAGTTTCTCAGAACTCTGCTAAGTAATGTGCAGATAATATTTCACCTATTATTAAAATAATTTTTGAGATAAATATTATTATCCATAATTAACAGATGAGGAAACCAAGGCACAGAGAATATAACTAATCCCAGGTTGCCAAGCTAGTAATCGGTGGTACAAGGACTGAGCCCAGAGATGTTGATTGATAATGATGTTAATAATAGTAAGACTTTTCTCCCTACAACTGAGTTAATTGTAGTGAATGGATGAACTTAGAGCCTCTTAAACAGAGTGAAGTAAATCAGAAAGAGAAAAACAAGTATTGTATATTAACACATATATATGGAATTTAGAAAAATGGTACTGATAAGCCTAGTAGAGAACGGACTTGTGGACACAACGGGGGAAGGTGAATTGGGATGAATTGAGAAGATAACACTGATATATATATATATATATACTATCACATGTAAAATAGTGAGAAGTTACTGTGTGACACAGGGAGCCCAGCCTGGCACCCTGTGACGACCTGGAAGGGAGGGATGTGAGGGCAGGGGCAGGCTTACCAGGGAGAAGAGATATACATAATTATGACCCATTCATATTGTTGTAGAGCAGAAACCAACAGAACATTGCAAAGCAATTTTATACCAATTAGAAATTAAAAAAGAAAGAAAGACTTTTCTCTATAGATATCATTTACTTTGAGTGCACTATAGCAATGACACCAGCCATCTACTAATTATAAGTATTCTGTGGTTTACTATGAAAATACTTTTATTTGTTGTTTTAGGAGGCCAGTTTTTAAATTAGTAAAGAGTACATTATAATTTAAAGAGCTAATCAAAATTTATTTATTGTCTGAAAGTGTTAATTTTAGTTTTCATTAATCTGAGACTTAGTCATGGCTTTGTTTCGGAAATATTTAACTGTGTTCAATTATACTAACCAACTTTAGAATATTACATTTATAATAGAGTGAGCATAAGTTAAAATGTCTCAGACTTGGAGAAAATTACCTAATTATATGTTTATATTTGTAACATGATTAAGTGACAGTGTTTAACTCATTTTAGAGGTGATTTTACCTCTATATGTTCTAAATCATGCCTTTCTGTTTATAGGAAACAATATGCTCAAGTTTTATTTGGAAGTTTAGTAATATTTTACTGTTACATCACTAATTCAACATGCTATTTCAGAAAATACCAGGGCTTACTAATTTTAATATTAGAATTTTATTTTAATATTTTCACAGTTAAAGGGTTACCTAGTGAATGACTTTTTAGTGCTTCTATCTTAGGGAATGTGTGCAAGTGTTATTTTCTATGTTTTAATTCCAGAAGAATATTTAAGGTAATAGTAACTTCTATAAAATTAGGATGCCTGAAACTATAAAGAGTAAAACATATTTTTCAGTTTTGTCTTCTGATAATGAGAACCATCCCAAATTCCAAAATGTTGTTAAGGAAGTGTGTGTACTTTACCATGGTTATTGTTAAGAGTACCAACTAGGTAAAATCACTGTGATGGATGAAACAGCAACACCTTTATAGTGGTTTTATCTTATTTCAGGAGTAAAGGCAGGGTATCAAAGTGGACCAGAATCATCAAGTGTACTTATGTGGTAGAAATAGAAATCATTTGTTTTTCTGATCTAAGTCTTGTTGCGTAGAACAGACATAGAGTCCTTGTGGAATTTAGAAAATCATTTATCAGTAGAGAATGTGTATTTAGAACTTCTATGCTGTGTCATGGCTAAAAGCCTTAAAAAGAGGCAACTGTAATTATAAAGGGGGTTTGACAGAATCCCTTGAATCAGATGAAAGAATTATGATGTGACTGTTAGCTAGCTTAAGAAATACTATGGCTATTAGTGCTTATTTTCTGGAAGGGAAACAAATCATTGAAACCTTCTTTCTCAAGGGGTTGTATAAATGATAGTGATTAAATTTAACTGTATATTACATATATCCATCTGTATATAGATATTTTGACCATTCTATAAAGGGTTATGTAGCTATCTAATTGAGTAATTTCCTACCCTTTGTTGAGTAGAGCACATTAAAAAATCAATTTAAATTACTATTGTTGATATCCTGTATATAAATTTAAACTAAGATTTCATGTTGAAAACTGATCTTCAGAGAATTGTGTCAGTTGTGTTTTTTTGTTTAGTTTGTTTATATATATTATGTTGAAAATAATGGAAAATATTAATAGAAGAAACAAGAAAATAAGAAAAGAGTAATTCTATTACCATTTTGATGTATACCTTTCAAAAATTTAATGAATATATTTACATCATGTTAGTATGTCTATCATATATGTGTCTTAAAAATATAGTATCATGTTTTATAGTATTATAGTACCACATTTTAAAATTTAGAAATATATCATGGTTATTTTAAAATGTCAATAAATATAACTTATTTTTCAGACAGGAAAGAGAATAGAGAATTTCTTAGATATATTTTCTTATTAGAGTTTTTAGAATGAAAATATCAATTAAAATATGCATATATAAGTTAGGAAAGGCTTTGGAAGAAAATTATTTTAATGAATTGTAACTGTATGGATAAATTTATTTTGATTTATAGTGCACAGACTCAATATTTTTCTGTAAGATAGTGGTATACATTTATCATATCTTTGTGCTGCCAAAAATATCAAATGACTTGCTCTGGTTTTAATATGTAGTTACAATTAGTTTCTTCTGATAATCTAATCAGACTTGAAACTGATTTTCTAAAGTATCCACAGATGATTTCATAGCTATCTAATTCCTAGAGTAAATTGTCACATGTGGGAATAAAACTGTATCAGTCAGTGTATTGTGTGTAATGTTGCAGTAACAAATGACTCCAAAATTTCTGTGGCCTTATGATAGGCAGCTTCTCACATGTACACACTCATCATGGATTAACTGTGCTTTTGCATCTTGGGTTCCTCACTTTATGAGTGAGGCTGACAGAGCAGCCTTGTTAGACACTATTGGTCTCATGAAGCAACACTGTTTTAAATTCTGCCTACATTTCATTAGCCAAAGAAACTTGGGCACTCTTGATTCTGAGAGGACAAGGAATATATAATCTTGCCAGAAGAGGTTCTATCAATTTCATGATCAAGCCAGATCTCAGTGAGACAGGAGAGTATACTCCCCCCTCAGGAAGGTGGAACAAATGCAGTCAGCTACAATAACTAAATTTTCAAACTTTATAAAATACAGAGAAGATAGTGAATCTATTTTCTTGTTAGCCATATTGATCAAATTTTATATAACTTTACAGTTTAATATCTGTAACTGGCTTACTCTAGTTTGTTAAAACAGTTGAAAACAGGAAGCCATATGTCTTGTTGGCACTTTTTTTGTTGCTTAGAGTTTTTATTCTTGTAAAAAGATTGTTCATGTATTATTCTGTTTTTCTTTAAATAAACTTGAATGTTCTAGCCTATTAAGTGTTGGTCACTCAGCCATGTCTGACTCTGCAGCCCCCTGGACTGCCATGCCCCTCTGTTGGTGGAATTCTCCAGGCAACAATACTGGAGTGGGTAGCCAGCCATTTCCTTCTCCAGAGGATCTTCCATGTTTTATGAAACATTTTCTAGGCTCCAGAAACCTTATGCCTGCCGTTTCAAGGAGTTACCACTAGATGGTGATCTCGCTCATTTAGAAGAATAGAATAGCTGTGTGTGTTTCTTTTCTTCAAGTGAATGGGTTGGTTACAGAGGGACCAGAATTGTAAACCATACTAATGTTATGGGAAAACCTTTATAATCAAAATGGTACTATTCAGTGAGTATACATATATACATGTGTGTACACACATGCAGGTACACACATGTATCCTCACCCAGGAAAATTCCATTAGAAGCAAAGCTCAAGCAAAACAGTGCTTTGCTGTATTAAGTTACTTCCTCAAGTGATTTGATTATGTATATATATATATAAAATAAATGTTGTATATATATATATAAATATAAATATTTCCAACCATTACTTCCAAAACACAGACACAAGATTTCCTAAGTATAGTTTCTCAAGAAATTGTACTGAGGCTTGGGTCCATCTATCTGACTGCCTTTTCCTAGTACTTTGTTTGAATTTATTAACTGTTGCTGAAGCTGTGGTTGTTTTTAGAAGTGAACTTTTCATCTTTATTTTAGCAGCCTGTGTGTTATTCAGTCTCAGTCTCTTTTTCTATAATTAATTGAGTGAAGTGGGATTAAAAATTTTCTATTTCATGGAGATATGTTAAAAACTAACTTTTGTAGTTCATTAATCACAGAATGGGAGAGCTGGTACCCACTCTTTTAGTTATTTAGAAACCTTAATGGTTATTGCCAGTGGTAAGTTTGTTCTAACCTTTTTTCTCCAAAGTAACTCAACATATATAACCAATGTGTTATTGGTAAAAGTTTAAAAAAAGTGTTTGAAATTATAGACTAAATGGTGTAGTTCTCCTTAAAAAATTGCTAAGTTCAGTAGTAGATTCTTTTCATCGTACATTTCTATGACACAAAGCTTATGGTTCTCTGTTATATGATTCAAAAAACATACAGGATTTCATGTGGTTGTTAGTAGAAATAGAAAATATTTGGCTAGGATGCTTCATTTATATCAAGTAAATAATAGGTAGTCTGTTTGAGTAGTGTAAAAGTGAATTTCAGAATGCTAAGGAAAATGATCTGTCACAAACCAGTTCTTTCTAAAATCCCTTTTTATCTAGCACATCAGTGAATCTTGATTCTCAAAGGTGAAATCTTATTAAAACTTTATTAGAGTCCAACTGAAGATGTAAATGAATGGTTGCAGTATGGCCAGAATGATCTCTTGTATTCATTCTAATTTGGCAGTTATAGTTTTTGTGTATGATCCCTGAGACAGAGATCAGAGAACGCTGCTGCATGGCTGGGAATTGTACAAAAGCTCATAGTGAACAGTAAAGCAAATTCTGGTTGAAAGAAGTTTGCGGTTTGGGAGTTCGCTAATTCAAGTGTTCCCCACAAGATGTACTGATGCAACTCTGTGGAATACTTATAAAAATCATTTGCAAGGAAAAGTCTAGTTTTCTGACCGTATCTGGCCTATATGTACCTTTCTCACCTTTTCTCCTGTCATTTTCAATAGCTCCTTATCTTCAGACTAAAGTTACCTCTAGGATTTCTCAGAACATGCCATATTATTCTGCTGAGAATGTACTTCATGACACTGGTCACCTAGCTTTAATACAAGATACTTTTAAAACTACATCTTTTTAGATAGGAAGTCCTTGCCAAGAGGAGTATATTTTCTCTATTTATTAACTTGCATATCATACTGCTGGTTTTGAACTCTGGCTCTGTGTAATCTAGGCACCTTACTTCAACTTTGTGCCTCAGTTTCCTCATTTGTAAAATAGGAATAATAATAAAATTTACTTCATAGAGTTGTTATGAGGGCTGATTGTGTTAATGTCTGGCATAAGTAACTATTCAGGAAGTGTTAGCTATTATTATTGCTATTACTACTAGTATTTACAGCCTTGGCATAAATATAATAGACATATAATAAATGTATCTTGAATGACGAAGTAAATACAGTAGAGTCACATCCTATGTTTTGGTTAGGTTTTAGGATCAGCCTACAAAGCGAAAATCTTACATGGTCAGAAGCGTCTTTAAGAATTCCTCAGGGAAATCTAATGGAATATTCGAAGTTAATAGTGGAAAAATAATTAAGCTGTTTCATTTTTTAAAATTCCTATTCAATTCAATAAACTGTTCTTATTTGTTTTTATTTCTTTAAAAAGTCTTTTCTGGAGGGGCCAAACTACAGATGCCATATTCTAGACAAACTCCGAACAGCTGGGTTTTCTTCTTTGTTGGACTGTGTTACCATTTCTTCAGTTAGACACCAGATGAAGAGGTTGTTTTAGGTTCGAGGGCCAGATTCGATGGAGGTACATTTTTTTATACAGGGGAACCGCTCTCACTCTTACCTCCTAGTTAGAGTGTTTGCAGTAGTAGAGAGATTTGAGCAGTGAGGGCAGCCAGGTGAAACAGCAGGTTTTACTGTAGTTGCCATTGGCTTTATTCACATGAATGAATATAATACAACTCTATGAAGTAAATTTTACCATTATTCCTGTTTTGCAAATGAGGAAACTGAGGCACAGAGCTGAAGTAAGCCACCTACATTACACCGAGTCAGAGTTCAAAACCAGCAGTATGAAATGTAGATTAATAAATAGAGAAGATATATTCCCGTTGCAGGTTTGCAGTGAATAAATGTTTGTGACTTGGCACAGTGTCAGAACTGTGGTATTGAATTGCTGGTCTCCATCTCTCAGTTCTCATCTTCCTCCCCTCTCCCTTTCAGAGTAAATATAATGGAATGGCTTTCAGTCAAATACAACTCTACTTTCATATCTTAGATTAACAAATTTCAGTACTAATTGCTAATTCTTCTGTTACTGTAACAGGATAATATAGTCTGTATGGTAACAGTGCTTTAAGGGTGGTATTTTAGATTAAATTAGATGCATAGATGACTTTTTACTGAGGAATTAAAATCTCCTTAACAGGAGGATTTAGATACAAGTACTGAGATTATAGAGCTTGGTATACTGTTGTGAGAGCGTGGAGTTCCTTTAATAACTATTTTAAAAGTTGAGGTAAGTGCTCGTCAACCAAACTTCAAGATCTGCAGGAAAAGTTCATTGCTGATGCTAACTTGTCAAGGAAAGCGACAGAGATACTCCTTTTCTTTTTAAAAGGTGAAAATAAAAAAGCAACAGCCCCAGTGTGGTTTTGAATTATATAAAATTCTGTACTGCATTGACATGCTGCATAATTTATCATTACTATGCAAATATTTATTTCTTATTTCATTAGTACATAAGTGATGACAGTGATCTCACTTTCTCAGAGGGGATCTTGAATTGTGCATACTTGGATTTTTGATGTTGAAGCAGTGCCATTGTATAACACTAATCCCCTTACTGGAATTTGTTTCAATATAAATAGAAAGCAGCCATTTAAATAGATTGAAATGCCTTACTGACCTTACCAAGAAATTGACACATAGGTGAAATACTAGTTTTCTCTTTCCATGGGGAATTCCCAGTTAGCGGATTTTTATGGCAAGTCTGGAGAGATGGTTACTAATATTGTGGTGCAGGATAAAGAATAGGGTTTTAGACACACAGATGCAGAGAACACAGTACTAGTTATGACAGGGGCAGGGAAGTGGGAGAGGATGAAATGGGTAAAGGGAGTCAACTGCATGGTAATGGATGGAAACAAAACTTTGGGTCGTGAGTATGCTGCAGTGTATATGGACGTCTTCATAAAATATTGTACACGTAAAACATGAAGTTATAAACCAGTGTTACCTCAACTGAAAAAAAGAGTAAGAGTTTAGATTTAGAAGACTTGGGCTCACATTTTGGTGTAAACCCAGCTAGTAGTTACATGATCTTGGGAACATTACTTAACTTTTCTGATTCTTACTTTCCTTGCATGTAAAATAGAAGTGATAATGCGATCTCTCTCAAGGGACTATGAAGAATCAGTTGAGTTAATATAACTATAAAATGCTTGTGTGATAATGATAATATGTTTCATTTGTCACTCTAGCTGTTTTTTCCCCTAGGATTTGGGTGAACTAAGATAAAATAGTAAACATTTATTGCACACTTCTAATATGATAGGCGTGGTTCAAGAACAGACCTAGTGCCTTCGTACAAAGATGGAATGCTCAGATCAGGAAATGTAGGAAAGGTTTGTAGTTCAGAATTTTCCCCTGTAAATATATCTCTAAAATGAAGATAGAAATCAGTGGTGAAATCTCATACAAAAAAAATTCACCCAATGAATAAATTTTCTTAAGAAAAAAACTCACACTTTGTTTTATCTACATTTAAATGCAAAAGAACCTAAGTTTATTTTTCTAATTTAAAGTTGATCTTCACATTCTCTTAAATAATTAATTTTTACTCAGCTGATATTGGATTTACTTTTATTAATATTATTTAATATAAAACATCACCGACTTGATGGACATGAGTTTGAGTGAACTCCGGGAGTTGGTGATGGACAGGGAGGCCTGGCGTGCTGTGGTTCATGGGGTCGCAAAGAGTTGGACACGACTAAGCGACTGAACTGAACTGAATATAAAACATATTCAGCAAATCAAGATAGTCATTTAAATTTTATAGTACAATAAAAATATTAATATGAAGATATTTGAACTATTATATAGTATTTATCTGTCCTATTCAATTACATCACAAAAAGAATTCTTGAAATTGAAGAATTCTTCTGACAGTAAATTCTTTTTAAGTGTCAGAAATCCAACCATATGAAGCTCCTTATAAATTATTCATATTTCTCAATTATTAGTAGACATTTGTTTTAGGTAATTCCCAAATGACTTAAAAGCAGTATTTAATTTATAAATGATATTTTCCTGCAACCTAATTCATAGCTTGACTTATTTAAAATATTGCTAGGGAATTCTGCAAATTTTTGGACCTCCACATAACTAAGGACTGTCAACTGGGTGAAGTTTTTAGAACCTGCTGAGCAGTCCATAGCTGATAAAATCTAACAGAAGGACTTATTGTATTCCATCCCTTTAATTATTAGCTAGTCACTGAGACAAAATAGAGGTCGTGTAAGAGTTGATTTTATTAGAGCAGTATCATGATGGTTGTCACCTGCAGCTAGTTTCTGTCTCCTAAGGTCTGTAGTGCAGCCAAGTGCAGTTTGTGTTATATTCTGAGAAAACATTACTGCCACATTACTGCTTACATGCCATGTGTCACAATAAATCTAGCTGCCACTTGTCTGTACTTTTCTGAGTGTATTTTCCAGTTGAGAGGGCTCTCGTAATTCTCTTTATTATCCTTCTTTTTTTTTTTTGTCATTTAAAGTGTCTTTTAACAATTTTTCTCCCAGTTTACCTCATTATTATCTAACACACTTAGTCTACCAGAGTTTTGTAGTACTGTGTGAGGCATGGAGCAAATGGTGTTAAATATGTTTTGAACACTTTTATGAGATTCTTTTCCTTTCCACTATATTTTACTACTGATAATTTTCAGTGAGTTTACTGGACAGGATTAACTTTTTTCCTTTTATACTGATGGAATTTAGGAGGATGTTATCAAAGGAACATGTGGAAATGTGATGCCAATAATCATAAAGCATACAGCAAAACGTTATAGCATACTTTGAAATTTTGAAGGTGAATTTTCATTGCTTGTCTGCTCTATTTTTTGAAAATCATCTACCATATGGTCTTCTATTAAAGTGACTTTTTTACACCTTTTTGTTAATGTTATTTTACCTTTTTCAAGTGTGATAGAAATACTTACTTTAAACAATTTATGAATGTTTATATAATGCTTATATGTAAAGGATGATGTAAAATTAAAATAGAAACTCATAAGTTGCTATATATAGAGAGATTTAAAGAAGACTGTGTAATAACACTACATGTAGAAGTCTTAAGTGTTACATTAATTATGCATATTAAATTTATGTAGCCTTTTACAATTTACAGGACACTTTCACATCTGTGTCTTACTAGACATGTGAGTTCTAATAAGGGCTATTATTTATTTGTTCCCAAAGTGGGTAAGTTATTTGATCTTTAGCTTTGGTTTATTAATGTCACCTATGTTTTGCATCAGTTTATTATTAGAAAATAAGAGTAGATAATGTCCTTAAGAAGATAACTTAAAATTGCAGAACTTTTAATACAAATTATTCATATAAAATGTAGAATACCAAAGCTAAAGTTTATTCATATATTAATTTTACTACACACCAACATCTTTTACTATTGTAAATTCTCTAGTTGCTTATCTCAAAGATTTTCAAGCTTTATTATGAAATATGTGATTCTTTAGTTTTATCCATAACTTGTGATAGGTATTGTGAGGGGGCATCAGAGGGCAGACACACTGAAATCATAATCACAGGAAACTAGTTGATCTGATCACATGGACCACAGCCGAATGTGGTCCACTGGAGAAGGGAATGGCAAACCACTTCAGTATACTTGCCTTGAGAACCCCATGAACAGTATCAAAGGGCAAAATGATAGGATGCTAAATGAGGAATTCCCCAGGTCGGTAGGTGCCCAGTATGCTACTGGAGATCAGTGGAGAAGTAACTCTAGAAGGAATAAAGGGATGGAGCAAAAGCAAAACCAATACCCAGTTGTGGATGTGACCGATGATAGAAGCAAGGTCTGGTGCTGTAAAGAGCAAAATTGCATAGGAACCTGGATTGTTAGGTTCATGAGTCAAGGCAAATTGGAAGTGGTCAAACAGGAGATGACAAGAGTGAACATAGACATTCTAGGAATCAGTGAAATGAGTTTGAGTGAACTCCGGGAGTTGGTGATGGACAGGGAGGCTTGGCGTGCTGTGATTCATGGGGTCGCGGAGAGTCAGACACGACTGAGCGACTGAACTGAACCGAACTGAACTGTGTACCCAATTATAAATCTGGTGGTTGTATCATTTTAAATTTATACTTTTTGTGGCAGTCTGCATAGTTTGACCCACCCAACAGCTAACTAATTCTTAATTAATATAATTTTCTTGTGGTCATATTATAATGGTAGGGCAAAAGACAGTGCTGTTTCTTTTTCCAACATGAGTTTTAATGCCTTGAGATGTTTTACCCAACTCATCACAATCTAGGAATGTTTATTCCAAAATTACAGTGGGACGGTAGTACAATTTTAGAAAAAAATGTTACAAATGTTCTTTTCTTAGCCTAGGAAATGTAGCTTTGTTCTTTTTAACACTTGTGTTGTTGTCTGGTCTTACATTTTGTATGACTAACTTTTCTACCAAATTGAAAAAGCCATTAGCTTTTAGGCTGTAGAAATGTGGATCCATAGATATTTCCCATTAGACAAAAGAAAATCTATGAAAGTGAAATCTCCTGGGGCTTGGTCTTCATAGTTGGTGTAATGGTCTGAGGCGGTGCAGTAGTATACTTATGAGAAAGAGCTATGTTAGATGATTCCCTTAACATCCAGGCATAATAGTTGGAGATTTTTGTACATTCTTTCAGGTAACTAACTTTTGTACTAAATACCACATTTATTAATCAAGTATTCTAATTCAGGTAATTCATATTATAAATTTTATACTTTTGAAACTGTTACTGAACAAAATTTAAACTCTGTATATCTTGTGTCATTTAAAATTAGAGCTAGCTGTGAGGTAATGAGATATACTATATTTAGGTTGCCCTATTGTTTTGATAAGTTTGTTTTTTTTTTTTTTAAAGAACTTTTCTTCAAAAAAGACCTCCACTGGTGATGCTTGCACAACTTTGTTAATATAATAAAACCCACTTAATTTTTCACTTTAAAAGTGTGAATTATGTGGCTTGTGAATTATATCTCAATAAAGATGTTATTAAACATTCCACTGTATAAAATGTTTTCATAGGTGCAAAGTAATAGAATTTCAATTTATAGTCACAATTAATTTTTAAATATTGTAAAAATGAGTATACTACCCAAAGTAATTTATACATTCAATGCAATCCCTATCAAGCTACCAACAATATTTTTCACAGAACTAGAACAAATAATCTCACAATTTGTATGGAAATACAAAAAACCTCGAATAGCCAAAGCAATCTTGAGGAAGAAGAATGGAATTGGGGGAATTAACCTGCCGGACTTCAGGCTCTATTACAAAGCCACAGTCATCAAGACAGTATGGTACTGGCATAAAGACAGAAATATAGATCAATGGAACAAAATAGAAAGCCCAGAGATAAACCCACGCTCCTATGGACACCTTATCTTCGACAAAGGAGGCAAGAATATAAAATGGAGAAAAGACAGTCTCTTTAACAAGTGGTGCTGGGAAAACTGGTCAGCCACTTGTAAAAGAATGAAACTAGAACACTTCCTAACACCATACACCAAAATAAGCTCAAAATGGATTAAAGATCTAAATGTAAGACCAGAAACTATAAAACTCCTAGAGGAGAACGTAGGCAAAACACTCTCCGACATAAATCACAGCAGGATCCTCCAAGACCCACCTCCCAGAATATTGGAAATAAAAGCAAAAATAAACAAATGGGACCTAATTAAAATCAAAAGCTTCTGCACAGCAAAGGAAACTCCAAGCAAGGTGAGAAGACAACCTTCAGAATGGGAGACAATAATAGCAAATGAAGCAACTGATAAAGGATTAATCTCCAAATTATACAAGCAGCTCCTGCAGCTCAATTCCAGAAAACTAAGTGACCCAATCAAAAAATGGGCCAAAGAACTAAACAGACATTTCTCCAAAGAAGACATAAAGATGGCTAATAAACACATGAAAAAATGCTCAACATCCCTCATCATCAGAGAAATGCAAATCAAAACCACAATGAGATACCATTTCACACCAGTCAGAATGGCTGCTATCCAAAAGTCTACATGCAATAAGTGCTGGAGAGGGTGTGGAGAGAAGGGAACCCTCTTACACTGTTGGTGGGAATGCAAACTAGTACAGCCACTATGGAGAACAGTGTGGAGATTCCTCAGAAAACTGGAAATAGAACTGCCATATGATCCAGCGATCGCACTCCTGGGCATACACACCGAGGAAACCAGAATGGAAAGAGACACACGTACCCCAATGTTCATTGCAGCACTGTTTACAATAGCCAAGACATGGAAGCAACCTAGATGTCCGTCTGCAGACGAATGGATAAGAAAGCTTTGGTACATATACACAATGGAGTATTTCTCAGCCATCAAAAAGAATGCATTTGAATCAGTTTTAATGAGGTGGATGAAATTGGAGCCAATTATACAGAGTGAAGTAAGCCAGAAAGAAGAACATCAATACCGTATATTAACGCATATATATGGAATTTAGAAAAATGGTAACCTGAACCCTGTATAAGAGACTGCAAAAGAAACATAGGCATTTAGAACAGTCTTTGGGACTCTGTGGGAGAGGGTGAAGGTGGAATGATTGGAGAGAATGGAATTGTAGCATGTATATTATCATAAGTGACCAGTCCAGGTTCGACGCATGAATTTTCCTCTGTTCATTTCTTTGCATTTGTGCTTTTTTAATAAAATTCTTTTTTAAAAAAAAAATAAAAAATTGTTAAGTGTAATAAATGTTTAGAACTTTAGAAGTAAGTATGAAATTTTGTATGCCTTAAGAAAGTGATTTGTGTTCTTATTGAGTGGTAACACTTTGATTATAGAAACTTCAGAAACTGTAGATAAGAAAACAGACATTTAAAAAACATGTTGGTATTTTAATATTCACATCTCTCCTATATTCTACCCCTAAGCTTTCTCTGTACTTAACTACTTCGTTGGTATCCATACTTACCCTGTCATCTTTCATTAGTGATACATTGCTTTTCATGACCATCTTAGGAAAATAACTAGATATAAAAATATCTTATAATAGTATTTTAGTGAAAGCATTGGCTTTTCCCTCTGGACTATGAGAGGTATATGTGAGCAATGACATCATTATCTTAGAAGAAATACAATAAATATCTTGCAGAATAGCTTCTAAAATACAGTCAGCTTGGAATTCTGTTGTAAATAGTTGCTTTAAAACATTTTGGATTTAAAGTGAAAACTCAGAATGTTTGATAAATAATATTGTGGCATTGGTCCTTGTCTAGGTGATATTTTTCCTTTTAAACTTTTGTTATATTTAGCATTAACTTTCTAATAGCTAAAATTGTTCACAACATAGTTTAAAGATAAATTCAGTATCAGGCTTTGAATTTTTTTTTTTTTTTGTAAATATTAAGACCTGAGTACAAAATGAGGGCTGTATTGTGGATTAAGTGAAATATCTCAAGGCTGTGCTGTTCTGATAACTGAACCTGAAGTGACCTTTCTCAGACACAATTACAGAGCTGTATGTTTTTCCTTTAATTTCATCAGGGGTTTAATTAGTATACAAATAAAACTTCCCTTATCTTCCTTTCTACCTAATTGGCTTGTCTTCGCTTATATATGAAGTATGTGAAAGTGGGCTGTAATTAGGGTGACCGTGTTAACCTCTTTTCCTCAAATGTACTGTTGCCTAAAGGCCTCAAGGCCTAAAAACAGTGCTTTGGATTATTGCTTTGCAATCACGATGGTTGTCCCATAGGTTTTCTCATGAGCAGAAGGGCTTTGGGTGCTGCAGGTTCCCACTGCTTAACAGGATCTTCATTCTTCTCCCCACTAAATGTTTATTGATTATCTTGCTCTTCCAGGCTCAGCCTCCAACAACTTAATATCAGGTGACAGTCAGGAGAGTTCTCCAAATAATTAGAGTTGAGCATTGGGGGAACAATTAGGAGCAGAGTTATTAAACTTGATTTATCCTATTCTCTCCTGAACAGTTTCTTGGATATCAGAACATCACACTTTCACAATCTACCCGGTAGAGAAATTAGTGGCTAACCTGCTGCTTATCATTGTTGCCTTGCTGCCCAGAGGCACACCTTCTTGGTTTGAGTCCTTCGGTTGGAAATATTAGAGTCTGTGAAGTTTATCATGGGTTTTAATTAGATAAATCTGAACAGGAGTAAAGAAAAGCTGAACTTCAAACTTTATATGTATCTATAATATATTTTATAAATGGTGTAAATACATATGTGTATGTCATATATATATATGCATACATATACATATGTTTTTCTTTTTAAAAGCTCGGTGTTAGGGTTTTTAAGGATTCTACTTTTGCCATCAAAGACAAAAATGTGGATATCAGTAAAAAGACATACTACTGCATTGTGATGTTCCTCAGCTCTTTAAAATGAGACTTCTGTGTCCATAAGTTATATAAATGATTATTCTTTTTTTCAAAAACCATTATCTCTTCATTTTTACTCTAAAGAAGTATGATTCATACCACTTTATTTCTGCCATTTTTTGTTTGTTGTCTGTAGGGTTAGTCTTAGAATAAACTATTCAGCCATACCTCTGACAGTAGTGTGAGCTTTAAGAGACTTTGGTGGGCTCTCTGACCTTGCACCTGAGAGAAGGAGATGAAAACTGATGGAAACTGGTAGATTTAGATATACAGTGGAGATTCTAATTCCATGAGTTATATCTTCTTTGGAAGGGTATCATAGAATTGTTGAAAAGTCAAGGGTGGTTTTATAGTGATTTTAAGGTCATGGGTTCCCTTAGATTGGACCAGTGAGCTTCACTCTGGACAAGACTGGAATCAATATCCTGAATGTCCCTCACAAATATACACCTCGAGTCATAAGAATTACTGAGCAAGAGAATTTGAATGGATTGGCACATTCTATTATTTCTGTTGGAAAAAGAACTCAAACTTTATGTGTAACTGGTGGTGGATCATTAATTTTATCTTCACATCTGAAAAGTAGCATTTTTTTTTATTACCTGAAAGATGTCAGAAATATTGACTTTAAAAGGACTCAAATGGATTTTATTTTTTTAAAGAAAGAAATCTCATGATACTTCAGTGCCTTTAAATATCTTAACATTGGCACAGACTAAGTAGGTTTAACATGGCTTTTCAAATTTCTTTTTTGTTGTCTTTTTAAAGTTGGCTTGCATCAGTGACTACTTCCAAAGTGGGATATTCTTGAAGATCTGTTACTACTAAAGATTTTAAATAAAACATAATGTCTAAAAAATAATCATAGTTTGCTAATTTTTAGTTTTTGACTTGTATTTGTCTGACAGCATGCAACTTGACTGTTTGAAAAGTAAAATACTGAATTAAAGTTTTTTTAGTGTTTAAAAATATCTTATTGGTTTTGCTTTCAATTCACAGTGTTTATAGAGTGAATTAATTGTTTTAGCCCCATGCAGGCAGCTTGTGAGTGCATTTAAATAATACTATTAGAAGAGTTTTAAACATGAAATTACTGCATTTTGGTTGTTCTTTACTGGGTATTTGAAGCATGGTTGTGAATGTTAATGTGTGGCTAAACTCTTAGGAAAAAGCAAAAATATGTGTATACAATCAATTATATAGCTCAGTGTCCAACAAACTTAATTGAAAAATTGGTTGATAAGCTCATATTCTAGAAATTTCATAGGCAGAGGAATAAGCAGATTTTCAGTGCTAAGAGATCCTCTTATCCCTATATTATTTTATATCCTAGAATTTAAAATAAGAAAATGCTCCTTTAACTTACAAGTTTCTAAAACCTTTAGCCTTAGCTCCAAGATGAAGTAGTACTCTTGTATCTTGAAACTTGTGCCAAGTGAATATTTCAGATTAAAGCACATAGCAAAACAAACATCAATCAACAAATTTTGTACTTCTCTGACTAGGAAAATATTTATGGACTGTTTTTATAATAACAAATGCAAGTATTATTTATAACTCTCTGTTGAAATGTTAATCAGGTTTGTGTTATCTGTAATATGAGAGTTTTTTTTTTAATGGAAAATGAGTGAATTTTATTTTGGAGTCCAGTTTGTTTTTTCACTGAGATGTGTATAGCAATCTGTTACAGATACATTTATGAAGATATCAGTGATGCTTTTAAATCTTGGGTTCCCCATTCTCTTATTGGTATCCTAATCCACCTTCCTGTCAGTCACACACACACTTTGGCCATATGATAGTTCTTACACAGATTCTAAATTTCATGTGCGCTTTCCATTAAGATCTTTATTTTTTGTCATTAAAGGAAAATGTAACCTGAGGTTTTTTTTTTCCAGATATTGTTACCAAGAAAAGAATGTATTGGCCTTGTAGTATTTAAAAAAATAGAGTTGTATTTTGCAGCTAAACATTTTTCAGAATCTTCTCACTTCTATCATTTCTATTTAGCACGTATGTAAAATTTTTGCCAAAAATTTGTTAAACCTTGATGTGTAATGACCCAAGTCTACTTCTCAGTCAGTCTGTATCCTTCTTTGTTTAATAGCCTATGGCATAAATTGAAGTTAATTATCGGGGCTGACAAGTAACTCTGTTTTCTGTCTGCTTGCAGAGTCTCTCCGAGGCAAAGATGGAGCTGAGAAGAAAAGATCAATCTCTGCGTCAGCTCAATAGACATCTTACCCAGCTGGAGCAGGACAAGCGTCGGCTGGAGGAGAACATCCATGATGCAGAGAGTGCCCTCCGCATGGCAGCCAAGTGAGCATTTGGACCTTGGGGAGATCACTTAAAACAGACAAAAGATCAATTCTTACTTTCATGCTCTGGGTTTTAGCCCTGGATAATACAGTGTTAGAAAACAAAAGTACAGCTGTCTCTCTTTGAAATTCTCTGATATATCCTCAAAAAGAGAAAACTCTTAACATACTGAATGTATATTTTATTGAGAAACCTTAGAAGAGAATAAGTTTCTATGTAACTGCTGATGTTGTGTATTTTAGGCTCTGTTGTAGTGTTGACTTGTTTGAAACCAGGTTTTCATTAACATGTGACTCTTAACCTAGAAGACACTTTATTCTAAAGTTTTGAATAGTTTCCGTATCATATATTTCTCAACCCTTTCTGTCCCATTGCCTTCCAAATTTGCTTCTGCATATATTACAATATTCTAATATTGCAAGTCATATTTTCATAAAGAAATGTTAGTATATAATCAACATGTGTATTATAGCATTTTTTAAGCGCAATAAAAGCATACTGATCATGGAAAATTCTTTTAATTTTATGGCTGTATATTCAAATATGTTAAATAGAGAAAAATAGGCAGTTTTCAGAGTGGGCAACTATGTAAATGTGATAGGAGTGTTTTTCGTTTTACCAGGTAATCAAGTTGACATACACTGTGAAGTTCAAATTGAACAGTTCTCTTGGGTATTTTTATTTGTTCCCGACATCAAATTTCATGGAGTACTTTAAGACAACCCTTTTTACAAACTGCATGACTTAAAGGAAATCTATTTATAGATTAAAGAAACATCTAGGTTTAATACACTCCCTGTTTGTAAATTTGGAATTCTTGATTCCTATACTTGCAAGTACTCAACACACATGTATACATAAATGTGTATGTGTGTGTGTGTATATATATTTACAAATATATAAATACAACTTAAAAATGTTTGGAGACAAACTCTGTTCTTAAGCATAACATGAAATATGAATGTAGTCTATAAACTAAATCACAAAACAAGCAGTTTGCAAATCACAGCTTTGTCAGTTGGCTTGGGATATTGCTCACACTTAATGAAAAAAATGAGTTTACACAGAGCCACAATATTGGCATGTTTGAATACCCACCAATACATATTTGAATAATTGTAAAGCTCTATAACACTGTGCTACCATATTGGGTATATGTAATTGTCATTTTTAAAAAATATAAGTCTGGCTGAATCAGTTTTTTGCTGTCATTTTTCAGTTGGTTTTCTCATGTCAAATGAGAATCTTAGCATAGGTAATTTTTAGTATGTCTTAGAACATTGAAAATTCTAAGATTAATGAAAACAAGATTATAAAACCTCTAGATTCATATTGCATCTTCACAATGCTACTGGTAATTCAGGAATTTGTCGTGTCTGAGATCTGTGACCATGGGCACATATTCTTAATAACACTAAAAAAGCTAATTTGAAATTTGGAGAGCTAATACATTATTTACAGTTTTTAATTTGTAATTCACCATTAAAATTTTGTCTTCAGCATTTCCATCTAAACTTTTAATTTCATCATAAAAGCTAAGTTCAATATACAAGACTAGAGAAGAGAATAGTAAATTTGCATATTTCTAGTCAAGGCCATAAAGGATTTTTGTGTAATTATTATAGCACAAAAAACCTGTCAAAGGGAAAATATTATTGTGTATAGTATGGCCATTTATATCCACCACTAATATTTCTAAAGTCTTTTTCTTTAGAAGCTAAAAGAATGCAAGTTTAACCTTTTCAACACTATCAATTTATGTAATCATGATTTCTTTTTTCTTTCTTTTTTCACTCTTTTTTTAACTTTGAGGATATTCATAAGGTTTTTCTCACCTCTAATTTATGGCAGGCAATATCACTGAAAACAAGAGTTAAATGTGAAAATATACTGGTGAATATGGTTAGCTTTTACACTTTTAGAAGGAGTACAATGAAAACTAACCCTTATTTTTCAGTAACAGTGACTTAACACTAAAGTGAACGACAGTTACAGTAGGGTTTGGGTTTTACTAATACCTAATCTTTATTTTGTTTCTAGAGACAAAGAATGTGTTGCTAATCATATGAGAACAGTAGAAAATATGCTTCATAAGGTACTATAATTTTTCTTCAATATTGTTCAGCTTGTATTATGATACAGTTCTCCTGGTCATTAATTTTATCAATATTAACTACAAAGTACTTCGATTCATTTTGTAGCTTTCTTTAAAAATAAGTTAACAAAAGGATCGTTTGAAATGACTGAAAATTTGTATTGGACAATGCTATATTGCATAACTTTTTTCAGAATTCACTTTATGTACTTGATAAAACTATGAAAATAGCGGTTTATCCAAATTAGTATAATTGCACTTGAGTTGTTTGTGGTCTTTGCTCACTGAACTAGAGTTGATTAAGATATCATCATGTCTCATAATGATAAAATGTTTGAACACACTGTCCCAAGTTGTGCTAGTGGTAAAGAACCTGCGTGCCAATACAGGAGATGTAAGAAACACTGGTTTGATCCCTGGGTCAGGAAGATCTGCTGGAGGAGGAAATGGCAACCTCTCCAGTATTCTTGCCTGGGAAATTCCATGGACAGAGGAGCTTGGTGAGCCAAATAGTCCATGGGGCTGCCAAGAGTTGGACATGACTGAAGTGACTTAGCACATTGTCCCTCTCAGCACTCTTAAACCTACTGTCCTATATATATATATACACATATATATATATATACACACATATATATACATATACACACACACATATATATACATATATATATACACACATATATATACATATATATATATACACACACATATATATATATATATAGAGAGAGAGAGAGAGACATCATATATTGTATTTGGTGGTACTCATGTACCTTAACCTAGGCAATGATATTTTCCAAGTTATAATTTATCTTCTTGGTGGGCAGGCACTTTACCACTGAGCCACCAGGGAAACCCCTTATTTAAAAGTAGAGGAACATTATTTATGTGTTTCTGTTACTGTTTAACAGGTAATTTGTTAGAAATATAAGTACTGAGTACTTTTAAGATATATGGAGTTTATGAATGAATCATATTTACAATAATTTTTGATTCAGATTTTTTATATAATACAGTTTTAAATCACTGAAAATCTCCTAAAAACTAATCCTGTTAAGTAAATAATAAATTACATCAACAAATTACATTAACAAACTAATATTTAATACATTTTAACATCTTAAAAACACTGGGCGTCTGTATTCTTTGATATTGTAAGTGACTAGCTAAAAGTGACTCACCGAAAGCATTCTGAAAAAAAGTCATATTTTTTTATTTCTGAATGTTATTTTTAAGTAATATTTGAAACTATGAATTCTCCTCCTTCCCATTTAAAATATTTAGCCTGTCAGTGTAGTTTAAATATGATCACATCAAATCCATATATGCTAGAAATCTGAAATTTAGGTTTGTAGGAAAAAAGATATTTTGGTTAGAATTTTTTGTTTTTTCAGTATATGGTGAGACTTTGAATAGGAAAAATAAATTATGTCATGTACATGGCATACCATCCAATTGTTTGTCATCTCCTCAGACAGAGGAAAATAATGTTGGATAGTAACTGAATTGGGCATGGACTTTGACATCAGACAAAACCCATCATCAGTGTGAAATCTAAATGTCATACCTTACACTTTTGTTGTGAGAATGGCAAAATATATCTTTTAAGTATGATAAAGATTGATTGCAACAGGACAGTTATAATCATCAGTTCAGTTCAGTTCAGTCGCTCAGTCGTGTCCGACTCTTCGCGACCCCATGAATCACAGCACGCCAGGCCTCCCTGTCCATCACCAACTCCCGGAGTTCACTCAAACTCACCTCCACCGAGTCGGTGATGCCATCCTGCCACCTCATTCTTTGTCGTCCCCTTCTCCTCCTGCCCCCAATCCCTCCCAGCATCAGAGTCTTAGTTATAATCATAGAGTTCTTCATTTGCAGTTCTTTTGATTTTAACATCATATAGAAAGAAAGATGACTGTAGAATTGGCCTACAACCACTGTAGTTTTACTTTTGCTATATGGTTTCTCCCCCCTTTAGATGTAATAGTTATTTTGCAAATTTCTGTATATATAGTGATTTTTAAATTATAATTACTTTTCAAGCTTGACATGAAATTTTAGGAAAGGCTAATTGATTATTGGACTAATTCTCTTTTCTACAAAGTGTGGGTGAGAACAAATGGGTGATAAGGAAGAGACCCAGTGGGTCCTACTGAAGTTCTCAGGGAGGTACAGCCTATCTGTCTTCAAACCAGAGCTTGCAGGTTTATTTTTCTGGCCACTGTGGACTGTCTGCTACTGCTAAGTCACACGCATTCTATTTCTTGGAGAAACTAAGAGTAGTACAGAAGGAGGGTTTGGGCTATCCCGTTGTGTGGTAAAAATGATTGTGGTTACATACAAGCTGTTTGACACAGTTTACTATACATAGTCAAATAATATAGCTATTCAGATTTTTTAAGTACATATGTTTTCAAGGTATGCACCAAGTTTTCTGGAATAAAAATAATTTTTAACCTGCTGAATTGAATTTTAATACTAACTTCTAACACATGAATCAAATAAAAAGAACTTTCATGTAGAAATTATTTTCTTATACTTTATATAACTTAAACTAAACATAATTGTGTTTTGGAGAAGCTATTTATTACTTTTATGGTATTTGTTTTTAAATTTGATACATTCAACTTTTCAAATCCTAAAACTTTATTACACACAACAGTTGACTGTTTATTATTTTTGAAACCCTATTTGGGATTGATCAGTTCAGTCGCTCAGTCGTGTCCCACTCTTTGCAACCTCATGAATCACAGCACACCAGGCCTCCCTGTCCATCACCAACTCCCGGAGTTCACTCAAACTCATGTCCATCGAGTCGGTGATGCCATCCATCCATCTCATTCTCTGTTGTCCCCGTCTTCTCCCGCCCCCAATCCCTCCCAGCATCAGAGTCTTTTCCAGTGAGTCAACTCATTGCATGAGGTGGCCAAAGTACTGGAGTTTCAGCTTTAGCATCAGTCCTTCCAATGAACACCCAGGACTGATCTCCTTTAGAATGGACTGGTTGGATCTCCTTGCAGTCCAAAGGACTCTGAAGAGTCTTCTCCAGCACCACAGTTCAAAAGCATGAATTCTTTGGCGCTCAGCTTTCTTCACAGTCCAACTCTCACATCCATACATGACCACGGGAAAAACCACAGCCTTGACTAGACGGACCTTTGTTGGCAAAGTAATGACTCTGCTTTTTAATATGCTGTATAGGTTGGTCATAACTTTTCTTCCAAGAAGTAAGCGTCTTTTAATTTCCTGGCTGCAATCAGCATCCTCAGTGATTTTGGAGCCCCAAAAAATAAAGTTTGACATTGTTTCCACTGTTTCCCCATCTATTTCCCATGAAGTGATGGGGCCACTAGTGTTAAATAAAGAAGGCCCGTCATTCTTATTTAAAAGCATATATTTTTTCAAAGAAATAGAAATTTTATTTTAATTGAATTTAAATATATTTAATTTATGACTGTTTTAAATGTAAACCAGAAGCTAACTTTTTATTAGGAAACCTTTTTGGTCTAATTTCAAGTTATTGGGGTTAAGAAAATTAGTACAAAGATATACAAAATTATTATAACTTTCCATGAGGTGCATTTTTTAATTCACACACTTTTCTGTTTAGTTGAATTCTGAACTACTTTTTGTATTTTGGAAAAACCATAACTATTGAACGTTAAAAGAAATCACTATTTAAACCATTTTAAAATGTACAATTCAGTGGCTTTCAGTATATTTACAATTCTAGTCAACAATCACAAGTATCTAACTCCAGAGTATCTTTATCATCCCTGAAAGAAACCCGGTACCATTAAGCAATCACTCCTATACCCCCTTATCCTATTCTGCTATTTTCTTTCTACTCTTTTGTCAGTGTCCTTTGATGAACAAAAGTTTTTAACTTTGATGAAGTCCAGTTTTTTTCTTTTGTTGATCATGTTTGGTCTCATATCTAAGAATGCATTGCCATTTCCAAGGTTGTGAAGATTTTCCCCTAAGTTTACTTCAAAGAGTTTTATAGTCTTTTATATCTAGGTCTTTGCTCCATACTGAGTTAATTTTTGTATGGTGTGATTCAAGGATCCAGCTTCATTTTTCTTCATGGATGTCCAATTATCCCAACACCCTGTGTATTAAAAAGACTGTTCTTTCCCACCATTTTGTAATCTTAGTACTCTGTGAAAATCATTTTACAACAGATGAATAAGTTTATTCCTGGAATCTCAATTCTATTCCATTGATATTTATACTCATCTTTATATCATGGCCACACTGTTTTGATCACTGTAGCTTTGTAGTAAATTTTGAAATCTAGAAATGTGAGTCTTCCAACTTTATTTTCTCAAGATTGATTTGACTTTTCAGGGTGCCATGTAATTCCATATGAATTTTAGGATCATTTTTCAATTTTTAAAAAGTTTTTAAACTTTTTAATTTTATATTGAGGTATAACTGATGATAGTTTCAGGTGAACGGTGAAGGTACCCAGCCATATATATACATATATCCATTCTCCCCCAAACTGCCTCCCCTACCCCATCCAACCTGAAGAAGACAGTTGGAATTTTAGTAGTGATTCCATTAGATTTACTAGATCAAATTTGGGGAGAATTGCTGTCTTAAGTCTTGAAATTCATGACATGAGATGTCCTCCTATTTATTTAAATCTCTAATTTCTTTCAACGATGTTTTATAGTTTTCTGTGTACAAGTTTTGTTTGAATTTATTCCTCATCATTTTATCCATTGAAATGCTGTTGTAAATGAAATTATTTTAAAATTTCATTTCTTGGTTCTTAATTGCTAGCGTATGGAAATATAGCTGATTTTGTGTGTTGGTCTTGTATACTGCAACTTTGCTGAATTAATTAGCTCAGATAGTTTTTTGTGTGGATTCTTTAGGATTTTATAAATATAAGATTATGATATCTATAAATAAAAGATAGTTTTACTTACTTCTTTCTAATTTGGGTGTTCTTTCTTCTTTTCCTTTCCTCCCCACTCCTTTCCTTTCTTTCTTTTTTTAAATCTAATTGTTTGGCTAGAACTTACAGTCCTAGCCATAAGATAATGTGATGACAGCAGACCTCCTTGTGTGTTTTTCCCGATCTTATAGGGAAAGCTTTTGGTTTTGCATCATTAAATGTGATGTTACATCTTTTTTTTTCATAGATGTCCTGCATGAGAGGGAGGAAACTTTTTTCTATTCCTAGTTTTTTGAAGTTTTCTTATCATGAAAGAGTGTTCTTATTTTTGTAAAAGGCTCTTTCTGCCTCAAATTAGATAATCTTTTTTACTTGCAACCTTCATATTATTAATGTTGTGTACTATATAGATTGGCTTACATATGCTAAACCACGTTTACATTTCTGGTGTAAATACCACTTCATTATGTAGAGTATAATCATTTGACTATACTGCTACATTTGGCTTCCTAGCATTTTTTGAGGATTTTTGCATCTGTGATCATAAGGAATATTGGTGTGTAGTTTTCCCATGATATCATTGTCTGACTTTGGTTTCAGTGTAATACTGGCCTCATAGAATGAGTTAAGACGTAGCCTCTCCACTTCAATTTTTTGGAAGAGTTTGAAAAAGTTTGGTGTTAATTGTTTAAACTTTTGGCAGAATTTACCAGTAAAGTTATCTGGTCTGGTGATTTTCTTTGTTGAAAGTTTTTTGATTACTGATTCAATCTCTTTCCTTGTAATCAGTTCAGTTCAGTCACTCAATTGAGTCTGACTCTGTGACCCCAAAACTACAGCACGCCAGGCTTCCCTGTCCATCACCAACTCCTGGAGCTTGCTCAAACCCATGTCCATCGAGTCAGTGATGCCACCCAACTATCTAATCCTCTGTCGTCCCCGTCTCCTTCTGCCTTCAATCTTTCCCAGCATCAGGGTCTTTTCCAGTGAGTCAGTTCTTCACATCAGGTGGCCGAAATATTGGAGTTTCAGCTTCAGCATTACTCCTTACAATGAATATTCAGGACTGATTTCCTTTAGGATTGACTGGTTGGATCTCCTTGCTGTCTAAGGGACTCTCAAGAACCTTCTCCGTCACCACAGTTCAGAAGCATCAATTCTTCGGCGATCAGCTTTCTTTATAGTCCAGCTCCCAGATGCATATGTGACTACTGGAAAAACCATGGTTTTGACTAGATGGACCTTTGTTGGCAAGGTAATATCTCTTCTTTTTAATATGCTGTCTAGGTTGGTCATAGCTTTTCTTCCAAGGAGCAAGCATCTTTTAATTTCATGGCTGCAGTCACCATCTGCAGTGATTTTGGAGCCCAAGAAAATAAAGTCTGTCTCTGTTTCCATTGTTTCCGCGTCAGTTTGCCATGGAGTGATGGGACCGGATGCCATGATCTTCATTTTTTGAATGTTGAGTTTTAAGCCCGCTTTTTCACTCTCCTCTTTCACTTTCAAGATGCTCTTTAGTTCCTCTTCCCTTTCTGCCATAAGGGTGGTATCATCTGCGTATCTGACATTATTGATAAAAGTTAAATAAGCGGGGTGACAATATACAGCCTTGACATACTCCTTTCCCAATTTTGAACCATTCTGTTGTTCCATGTCCGATTCTAACTGTTGCTTCTTGACCTGCATAACCAATAAAGCAGAAGTAGATGTTTCTCTGGAATTCTTTTGCTTTTCCCTTGTAATAGATCTATACAAGTTTTCTTTTTGAGTCAGTTTTGATAGTTCATGTGTTTCTAGGAATTTGTCTTTTTCATCTAGGTTACCTAATTTATTGACACAAAGTTGTTCATTGTCTTAGAATTGTTTATTTCTCCAAGTCAGTAGTAATGTTCTATTTTTATTCCTAATTTTAGTAATTTATTAATCTTTCTTTTCTTGGTGAGTCTAGTTAAGGTTTGTCAATTTTGTTGATCTCTTCAAGGAATTAGATTTGAAATTCAAATTATGTTTATTGGGTGAGAAATAAAGCAGTAAGAAAGTAAAAAAACAAGATTTGATTTTCATGATTTGCTCTCTTATTTTTCTATTCTCTACTGTATTTATCTCTGCTCAAATCTTTATTATTTCCTCCCTTTTGTTTGCTTTGGGTTTAGTTTGTTCTTCTTTCACTTCCCTTAGATAGAAGCTTGGATTATTGATTTGAGATCATTCTTCTTTTTTTAATGTAGGCATTTAAGCTATAAATTTCTATATGAGCACTACTGTCATTGCTTCCCATAAGTTTGGTTATGTTGTGTTTTTGTTTATATTAAAGTATTAATATTTTATAATTTTTCTGTGATTTCTTCCTTGACTTATTCATTGTTTAAGAATGTTTTTTTTTCTTTACCTTCCTTCATCCTTTATGTTTTTAAAAAATATTTATTTTTATTTGGAGGATAATTGCTTTACAGTATTGTATTGGTTTCTGCCGTGTATCAGCATGAATCGACCATAGTTTTACATATGACCCCTCCCTTTTGAACCTCCCTTCCACCTTCCACTCCATTTGAGCTCCCTGCATCATAAGAGTAAGTTTTTTCATTTCCAAAACATTTGCACATTTTCCAAATACCTTTTTGCTGTTTAGTTTTAAGTTAATTCTGTATGGTTTGCAGTGGTTTATAATTATTGTTTTATGTTCTTATCTTTTAAATCATATAGGAAAAAGGAATTATAAATCAAAACTAGATGCATACAGACTTTTATATTTATATGCAGTTTCCTTTACTGATATTCTTAATTTCTTCTTGTCGATGTGAATTACAGTCTAATGTCCTTTCATTTCAGGCTGAAGGACTCCGTTTAACCTTTCTTCTGGGCAGGGGTGGTGGTAAAGAACACTTTCAGCTTTTTGTTTGTCTTGGAATGGCTACTTTCTCCTTAATTTTGGAAGAATATTTTTGTTGGATATAGAATTTTTGATTGACAGTTCATTTTTTTCCAGCATTTTGAATATGTCAACTCCAAAATTTCTATTCAATTCCTTTTTATACTTCAGTTCAGTCGCTCAGTCATGTCCAACTCTTTGTGACCCCATGAATCACAGCACACCAGGCCTCCCTGTCCATCACCAACTCCCGGAGTTCACTCAAACCCATGTCCATTGAGTCAGTGATGCCATCCAGCCATCTCATTCTCTGTCGTCCCCTTCTCCTCCTGCCCCCAATCCCTCCCAGCATCAGAGTCTTTTCAAATGAGTTAACTCTTCGCATGAGGTGGCCAAAGTATTGGAGTTTCAGCTTTAGCATATCTATTTATATTTTTCATTTTTGAAGAAGTTACTCTCATGGTTTTTCTTTGGTTCTTTGTACATGGTTTCCTTTAACATTTTAAGGCACGTTTGAAATAATTGATTTAAAGTCATTGTATGATAAATCCAATATCTAGGCTTCCCCAAGAACAGTTCCTATTAATTTCTGTTTTTCTTATGTGTGGGCCATACTTTATTTTCTTGCATACTTTATATTTTTGTTGAAAAGTGGGTATTTTGAATATTTGTGTGATCATGCTCATTTGCTCAGTCTTGTCTGACTGTTTGCAGCTCTTTGGACTTCAGCCCATCAGGCTCTTCTGTCCATGGGATTTTTCAGGCAAGAATACTGAAGTGGGTTGCCATTTCCTCCTCCAGGAGCTCTTCCCACTGAAAAACCAAACTCTTATCTCCTGCATTGCAGGTTGATTCTTTAGTGCTGAGCCATCGGGGAATATTACAGATGCCAACTCTGGAACTCAAATCCCCCTCCCACTGCAGCCCTCATGTTTGTTATTGGGGCTTACTGTAGTGTAGTAGCTTTTGTTTGCTTAGTGACTTCCTTAAATATCAAGATTCAGGTGCTTTTTCTATTAAGATTTTTCCTGGCTACAGTAAACTTTCAGTTAGTTTTCAGAGGTCTGAAAAAGTTGATTCTGACACATTTCCCAAGTTTATTCACTGCCTTGTGGAGGCACTGGCCTTTGGGGTTCTCAGGTCTGACATTTTTGCTGGAATATCTTGCTGATATGCTGTACTTTTATTTTCCTAATAATTTTACCAGTAGGCTTTTAATATTATGGATAATATATCATCTCATGAATTGAAAATTTAAAAAAATTAAGAGCTCTCCAACCATGGTTAAATATTTCTATTGTGAGGAAAAGAAGGAGAGTACAATTGTATTAAAGTAAGTTTCAGGATAGAGTGGTGACTAGATGGATAGAATAGCACTATAGGTAGATCTTTACCGTCTGAGCCACCAGGGAAGCCCATGGATAGGATGGTGTCTGGATTATTTAGGGTTAGGTATGAGAAAATTTAGTTCTGTTAGTATTTATTGGATACTAACAGAGAGATATCTTGGTTTGCTATAGGTGGGGGTGAAAGTAAGTTGACAGTATATTTGGAATGTGGGGAAGAACTGAACATTTTTTGTTGTCTTTTTAAAATTGTTATTGAATTAGCAGAACGGCTGAATTCTTGAAGCTTTTAGAGATTGCTTGAGTCTTTTAATTTTGGAAGAATTAACTAAAGTGTTTCCTATGTATGATCACAGTGTACTATGAACTATAAAATTACCTTTGAACTTTTATGAGCAGTATCAGATGCTTTTTGAATAAAACAGCTAAAAGATAGGAGAGGAAATCACAATTCAGAAACCTCAAAAGACTTTAGAATACCTTGAATCTATAAATCCTGTAAAGTTATAAGGTTGAAATGACACTAGACCAATGACTCAGAAGTCACAAGAGTTTTTTTTTTTTTTGATGATGACACTCTTGGATCTGCTTCTGTAATAAAGTCTTATCCATCAAATTCTCTAGACCAGAATACTGGAGTATGTAGCTTCTACGTTCTCCAGGGAATCTTCCCAACCCAGGGATTGAACCCAGTTCTCCTGCATTGTGGGTAGATTCTTTAGCAGCTGAGCCACAAGGGAAGCCCAAGAATACTGGAGTGGATAGTGTATCCATTCTCCAGTGAATCTTCCCAACCCACGAATTAAACCTGGTCTCCGGCATTACAGGTGGATTCTTTACCAACTGAGCCATCAGGGAAGCCCTAAAACACAATATTTTCTATAAATAATAGTTGAGTCCTAATGATTGTCTCCTTGTAATATCTATTTTTTCTTTTTAATTTATTTTTTTATTGAAGGATAATTGCTATACAGAATTTTGTTTTCTGTCAAAACTCAGCATGAATCAGCCATAGTTATACATATATCCCCTGGTGTTTGAACCTTTCTCCCATTTCCCTCCCCATCCCACCTCTCTTGGTTGATACAGATCCTCTGTTTGATTTTCCTGAGCCATACAGCAAATTCCTGTTGGCTATCTGTTTTACATATGGTAATGCAAGTTTCCATGTTACTCTCTCCATACAGCTCACCCTCTCCTCCCCTCCCCCCATGTCCATAAGTCTGTTCTCTATGTCTGTTTCTCCATTGCTGCCCTGTAAACGAATTCTTCAGCACCATTTTTCTAGATTCCGTATATGTGCATTAGAATATGATATTTATCCTTCTCTTTCTGACTCACTTCACTCTGTATAATAGGTTCTAGGTTCACCCACCTCATCAGAACTGACTCAAATGCATTCCTTTTTATGGTTGAGTAATATTCCATTGTGTATATGTACCACAACTTCTTTATCCATTCATCTGTTGATGGACATCTAGGTTGCTTCCATGTTCTAGCTATTGTAAATAGTGCTGCAATGAACAGTGGGATACATGTGTCTTTTTCAGTTTTGGTTTCCTCAGGTTATGTGCCTAGGAGTGGGATTATTGAGTCATGTGGTGGTTTTATTCCTAGTTTTTTAAGGAATCTCCATACTGTCTTCCATAGTGGCTGTATCAAGTTACATTCCCCCCAAGAATGCAAGAGTGTTTCCTTTTCTCCACACCCTCTCCAGAATTTATTGTTTGTAGACTTTTTGGTGATGGCCATTCTGACCAGTGTGAGGTGATATCTTCTTATGATTTTGATTTGCATTTCTCTGTTAATGAGCGATGTTGAGCATCTTTTCATGTGTTTGTTAGCCATCTTTATATCTTCTTTGGAGAAATGGCAGTTTAGGTCTTTTTCCCACTTTTGATTAGGTTGTTTGTTTTTCTGGCATTGAGTTGTATGAGCTGTTTGTATATTTTGGAAATGAATCCTTTGTCAGTTGTTTCACTTGCTATTATTTTCTTCCATTTTGAGGGTTGTCTTTTCACCTTGCTTATAGTTTCCTTTGCTGTGTGAAAGCTTTAAGTTTAATCAGGTCCCACTTGTTTACTTTGTTTTTATTTCCACTCCTCTAGGAGGTGGGTCATAGAGAATCTTGCTTTGATTTATGTCATCAAGTGTTCTGCCTGTGTTTTCCTCTAAGGGTTTTATAGTTTCTGGTCTTACATTTAGGTCTTTATCTTTGTGTATGGTATTAGGAAGTGTTCTAATTTCATTCTTTTACATGTAGTTGTCCAGTTTTCCCAGCACCATTTATTGAAGAGACTGTCTTTGACCCATTGTATATTCTTGTCTCCTTTGTCAAAAAAGGTACCCATAGGTACATGGGTTTATTTCTGGGCTTTCTATCCTGTTCCATTGGTCTGTATTTCTGTTTTTGTGCCACTATCATACTGTCTTGATGACTGTAGCTTTGTAGTATAATCTGAAGTCAGGAAGCTTGATTCCTCCAGGTCCATTCCTCTTTCTCAAGACTGCTTTTGTGTTTCCACATGAATTGTGAAATTTTTTGTTCTAGTTCTGTGAAAATAGCCATTGGTAATTTGATAGGGATCTCACTGAATCTGTAGATTGCATTTGGTAGTATAGTAATTTTCACAATACTGATTTTTCCTACCCAGGATAATGGAATATCTCTCCATCAGTTTATGTCGTCTTTTATTTATTTCATTAGTGTCTTATAATTTTCTGTGTATAGTTCTTTTGTCTCCTTCAGTTCAGTTCAGTTGCTCAGTCGTGTCTGACTCTTAGTGACCCCATGAATCACAGCACGCCAGGCCTCCCTGTCCATCACCAACTCCCAGAGTTCACTCAAACTCATGTCCATCGAGTCGGTGATGCCATCCAGCCGTCTCATTCTCTGTCGTCCCCTTCTCCTCCCGCCCCCAATCCCTCCCAGCATCAGAGTCTTTTCCAATGAGTCAACTGTTCGCATGAGGTGGCCAAAATATTGGAATTTCAGCTTTAGCATCAGTCCTTCTAATGAACACCCAGGATTGATCTCCCTTAGAATGGACTGGTTAGATCTCCTTGCATTACAAGGGACTCTCAAGAGTCTTCTCCAGCACCACAGTTCAAAAGCATCAATTCTTCGGTGCTCAGCTTTCTTCACAGTCCAACTCTCACATCCATCCATGACCACTGGAAAAACCATAGCCTTGACTAGACGGACCTTTGTTGGCAAAGTGATGTCTCTGCTTTTTAGTATGCTATCTAGATTGGTCATAACTTCCTTTCCAAGAAGTAAGCGTCTTTTAATTTCATGGCTGCAATCAGCATCTGCAGTGATTGTGGAGCCCCCAAAAATAAAGTCAGCCAATGTTTCCACTGTTTTTCCATCTATTTCCCATGAAGTGATGGGACCAGATGCCATGATCTTAGTTTTCTGAATGTTGAGCTTTAAGCCAACCTTTTCACTCTCCTCTTTCACTTTCATCAAGAGGCTTTTTAGTTCCCCTTCACTTTCTGCCATAAGGGTGGTGTCATCTGCATATCTGAGGTTATTGATATTTCTCCTGACAACCTTGATTCCAGCTTGTGCTTCTTCCAGCCCAGCGTTCCTCATGATGTTCTCTGCATATAAGTTAAATAAGCGGGTGACAATATACAGCCTTGACATACTCCTTTTCCTATTTGGAACCAGTCTGTTGTTCCATGTCCAGTTCGAACTGTTGCTTCCTGACCTACATACAGGTTTCTCAAGAGGCAGGTTAGGTGGTCTGGTATTCCCATCTCTTTCAGAATGTTCCACAGTTTATTGTGATCCACACAGTCAAAGGCTTTGGCATAGTCAATAAAGCAGAAATAGATGTTTTTCTGGAACTCTCTTGTTTTTTCCATGATCCAGCGGATGTTAGCAATTTGATCTCTGGTGCCTCTGCCTTTTCTAAAACCAGCTTGAACATCTGGAAGTTCCTAGATATTTAATTCTTTTTGTTGCAGTGGTGAATGGGATTGATTCCTTAATTTCTCTGATTTTTCATTGTTAGTGTATAGAAATGCAAATGATTTCTGTGAATTGATTTTGTATCCTGCAACTTTGCTAAATTCACTGATTAGCTCTAGTAATTTTCTGATACTATCTTTAGGGTTTTCTATGTATAGTATCATGTCATCTCCTGACAATGAGAGCTTTACTTCTTCTTTTCTAATCTGGATTCCTTTTATTTGTTTTTCTTCTCTGCTTGCTGTAGCTAGGACTTCCAGAACTGTGTTGATAGTAGTGGTGAAAATGGACACCCTTGTCTTGTTCCTAATCTTAGGGGGAAGGCTTTCAGTTTTTAACCATTGAGAATAATGTTTGCTGTAGGCTTATCATTTATGACCTTAAATATGTTGAGGTAGTTTCCTTCTTTGCCCGTTTTTTGAAGAGTTTTAATCATAAATGGGTACTGAATTTTGTCAAAGGCTTTATCTGCATCTATTAAGATTATCATATGGTTTTTATCTTTCAGTTTGTTAATATGGTGTATCACATTGATTGATTTCCGTATATTGAAGAATCCTTGCATTCCTGGAATAAACCAGACTTGATCATGGTGTATGAGCTTTTTGATGTGTTGCTGAATTCTGTTTGCTAAAATTTTGTTGGGGATTTTGGCATCTATGTTCATCAGTGATATTGGCCTGTGGTTTTCTTTTTTTGTGTTGTCTTTGTCTGGTTTTGGTAACAGGGTGATGGTGGCCTCGTAGAATGAGTTTGGAAGTGTTCCTTCCCCTGCAGTGTTTTGAAAGAGTTTTAGAAGGATAGGCTTTATCTCTTCTCTAAATGTTTGATAGAATTCTCCTGTGAAGCCATCTGGTCTTGGGCTTTTGTTTTTTGGGAGATTTTTTGATCACAGCTTCATTCTCAGTGCTTGTAATTGGGTTGTTCATAATTTCTATTTCTTCCTGGCTCAGTCTTGGAAGATTGAACTTATTTAAGAATCTGTCCATTTCTTCCAGATTATCCGTTTTATTGCCAAATAGTTGTTCATAATAGTCTCTTATAATCTTTAGATTTCTGCATTGTCTGTTGTAACCTCTCCTTTTTTTATTTCTAATTTTGTTGATTTGATTCTTCTCTCTTTTCTTCTTGATGAGTCTGGCTAAAAGTTTGTCAGTTTTATCTTCTCAAAGAACCAGCTTTTAGTTTTATTAATCTTTACTATTGTTTCTTTCATTTCTTTTTCATTTATTTCTGCTTGGATCTTTATGATTTCTTTCCTTCTACTAATTTTGAGGTTGTTTTTTGTTATTCTTTTTCCAGTTGTTTTAGGTGTAAAGTTGGGTTGTCTTTTCAATGTTTTTCTTGTTTCTCGAGGCAGGATTGTATTGCTATAAAACTTCCCTCTTAGAACTGCTTTTGCTGTATCCTAAAGATTTTGAGTTATTGTGTTTTCATTGTCATTTGCTTCTAGAAATTTTTTATTTCCCTTTTAATTTTTTCAGTACCCTGTTGGTTATTTAGAAACGTGTTGTTTAATCTCCATGTGTTTGTTTCTTACAGTGTTTTTTCTTGCAATTGATATCTTGTCTCATAGCGTTGTAGTCAGAGAAGATGCTTGATATGATTTAAATTTTCTTAAATTTACTGAGGTTTGATTTGTGACCCAAGATGTGGTCTATCCTGGAGAATGTTCCATATGCACTTGAGAAGAAGGTGTATTCTAATGCATTTGGATGGAATGTCCTAAAGATATCAATGAGATCCATCTCATCTAATGTATCATTTAAGACTTGTGTTTCCTTATTAATTTTCTTTTTGATGATCTGTCCATTAGTATGAGTGGGATGTTAAAGTCTCCTGCTATTATTGTGTTACTGTCAATTTCTGCTTTTATGTCTGTTAGTGTTTGTCTTATGTATTGAGGTACTCCTGTGTTGGGTGCATAGATATTTACAATTGTTATGTCTTCCTCCTGGATTGATCCCTTGATCATTATGTATTGTCCTTCCTTGTCTCTTGTAATCTTCTTTATTTTAAGATTTATTATGATATGAGGATTGCTACTCCAGCTTTCTTTTTTTTTCCCCATTTGCATGGAATATATTTTTCTATCCTCTCACTTTCAGTCTATATGTGTCCTTATGTCTGAAGTGGGTTTCTTGTAGACAGCATATTTATGGGTCTTTTTTTGTATCCATTCAGCCAATCTGTGTCTTTTGTCCAGTTACATAAAGTAATCATTGATACAGATGTTCCTATTGCCATTTTCTTAATTGTTTGGCGTTGATTTTGTAGATCTTTTTTCTTCTCTTGTGTTTCTTGACTATGTAAGTCCGTTTAACATTTTTTTGTAAAGCTGGTTTGGTGGTACTGAATTCTCTGAACTTTTGCATGTCTGAAAAGCTTTTTATTTCTCTGTCAGTTTTGAATGAGATCCTTGCCAGGTACAGTAATCTTGGTTGTAGATTTTTTCCTTTCAGTACCCTTCTGGCCTACAGAGTTTCTGCTGAAAGATCAGCTGTTAAGCGTATGGCATTTCCCTTGTATGTTACTTGTTGCTTTTCCCTTGCTGCTTTTAATATTCTTTATTTGTGTTTAGTCTTTGTTAGCTTATTTAGTATGTGTCTTGGTGTGTTTTTCCTTGGGTTTATCCTGTATGGGACTCTTTTTGCCTCTTGGACTTGATTGACTATTTCCTTTTCCATGTTGGGGGTATTTTCAACTATAATCTCCAAAAATTTTCTCATATCCTTTCTTTTTCTTCTGGGACCCCTATAATTTGAATGGTGGTGCATTTGATATTGTCCTAGAGGTCTCTGAGACTGTCCTCAGTACTTTTCGTTCTTTCTGTTTTCTTCTGCTCTTCAGAAGTTATTTTAGACTTCCCTGCTGGCTCAGATGGTAAAGCGTCTGCCTACAATGGCTGAGACCCAGGTTCAATCCTGGGTCGGGAAGATCCTCTGGAGAAGGAAATGGCAACCCTCTCCAGTACTCTTGCCTGGAAAATCCCATGGAGGGAGGAGCATGGTAGGCTACAGTCCATGGGGTTCAAAGAGCCGGACATGACTGAGCGACTTAACTTTCACTTTCTTTCCACCATTTTATCTTCCAGCTCACTGATTAGTTCTTCTGCTTCAGATATTCTGCTATTGATTTCTTCTAGAGTATTTTTAATTTCAGTAATTGTGTTGTTTTTCTCTGTGTGTTTATTCTTTATTTCATCTAGGTCTTTGTTAATTGATTCTTGCATTTTCTCCATTTTGTTTTCAAGGTTTTTGATCATCTTTACTATAATTATTCTGAATTCTTTTTCAGGTAGTTTGCCTATTTCCTCTTCATTTATTTGGAATTCTGTATTTCTAGTTTGTTCTTTCATTTGTGTTCTGTTTCTCTGCCTTTTCATAATTTTGTTTTAAGTTATTGTGTTTGAAGTC
The DNA here is from genome assembly GCF_049115385.1 of Moschus berezovskii. Taxonomy (NCBI): domain Eukaryota; kingdom Metazoa; phylum Chordata; class Mammalia; order Artiodactyla; family Moschidae; genus Moschus; species Moschus berezovskii. The sequence goes on along the minus strand of NC_142466.1, from coordinate 35,116,469 downwards.
TCCTTTTCCCAGCCTTCAAGGTTGAATTCTTTCTTCCTTTTGATTTCTGCCCTCCTAAGGTTGGTCGGCCACCTCATGCAAAGAGTTGACTCACTGGAAAAGACTCTGATGCTGGGAGGGATTGGGGGCAGGAGGAGAAGGGGATGACAGAGAATGAGATGGCTGGATGGCATCACTGACTCGATGGAGGTAAGTTTGAGTGAACTCCAGGAGTTGGTGATGGACAGGGAGACCTGGCGTGCTGTGATTCATGGGGTCACAAAGAGTAGGACACGACTGAGTGACTGAACTGAACTGAACTGAAGGTTGGTCCAGTGGTTTGTGTAAACTTCATATAGGATGAGATTTGGGCTGAGTTTTTTGTTTGTTTATTTGTTTTTCCTCTGATGGGCAAGGCTGAGGTGATAATACTGTCTGCTGATGATTGGCTTTGTATTTCTGTTTGTTTGTTGTTTAGATGAGTAGCACAGGGTGCTATGGTGGTTAGGTGATGTCAGGTCTTGTATTCTTGTGGTTTTCTTTGTGTGAGTTCTTACTATTTGACACTCTGTAGGGTTAGTTCTCTGGTAGTCTAGGGTCTTGAAGTCAGTGCTCCCACTCCAAAGGCTCAGGGCTTGATCTCTGGTCAGGAACGAAGATTCCATAAATGGTTTGTTATGGCATTAAGTGAGATTAAAACAAATATCCAAAAACAAGAAACCAAAGATGAACCCAGACAAATGTCAGTTACAAAATCTGGCAAATAATAATTAAAAGAATGGAATATACACATAAACATATATATCCATGAGCAAAGTCCAAACAGTCCAACAAAAATAAAGTAAAATAGATTGACCCAGTAAACAAAGGAAACCAAAAATTATATCTACCTGAACAAAACTAACTGAATCACAAACTGGAAGACAAAACTAAAGCCAGGTGCCAATCGGGGAATAAAGCAGTGAAAATAAAATTAACAAATACATTGAGAGGAGAGGAAAGGAAAGAAAAGGAAAGAAAGAAAGAATAGAAAGAATAGGCATACAGAGTTAAATAGAGGTAGATGAAGAAGGTTTATATACATTAAAGTTTAACTACAAGGGGAGAACTTGACTTCACATTCCAAGATGTCTGGCTCTAGGTCAGTGATCACGTAAATACTGCGGCCACCTCATGCAACGAGTTGACTCACTGGAAAAGACTCTGATGCTGGGAGGGATTGGGGGTAGGAGGAGAAGGGAATGACAGAGAATGAGATGGCTGGATGGCATCACTGACTCGATGGAGGCAAGTTTGAGTGAACTCCAGGAGTTGGTGATGGACAGGGAGGCCTGGCATGCTGTGATTCATGGGGTCGCAAAGAGTCGGACATGACTGAGCGACTGAACTGAACTGAACTGAACAAGAGGAGAACAGTAGGAAAAGCAAACAAAGGAATAAATATAGAAAAATAATAGGTTTAAAAAATTAAAAAAGAGAAAAGAAAGAAAAAAAAAAAAAGGAAAATTCCCCAGAACTGCAAAAGCCCAACGTAGAGGCAGGGTATATAACAACAATAAAAAATGTGACTGAGAGAAAAAAGGAAAAAAAAGCTCAAAAGTTAATTAAGTTTCATAGTGCCATTAAAATCGACAGCTACAGCAGAGGGGGAGAAAAAGGAGAAAAAAGAAAATAAAAAGTCCCAAAGAATCTACAGAACAAGTCAAAACATAAGAATAATAAATGCTTTTCTTGAATCACTGCTGTCAGAGTCCTTTCCCTTGCTGGGAGTTACAGTCCCCCTCACCTCCCTAGGATGCCCTCCAAAACTGTTCTGTTCTTTGGACCTGTTGTGGCGGCAGCTCTAATTCTAATCTGGTCCTATTCCTATATTTTCTTGCCTCCAGTATCCACAGCTATAAGAACTAGTGCATTTTCTTTTGTGGGAGCTCTCGATGACCTTTTATATATTCCATAGACACAGAGTCTGCCTAGTTGATCATGTGGATTTAATCTGCAGCTTGTACAGCTGGTGGAAAGGTTATGAGTCTTCTCCCTTAGTCACACTGCCCCTGGGTTTCAATTGTGGTTTTATTTCCACCTCTGCATGTGGGTCGTCCACTGGGGTTTGCTCCTGAGGCTGCCCTGGAGGACTTGGGTTTACCCCTGTGAGGGCCAGGTATGGAGGTGGTGCAGTTGCTTGGGTCACAGGGGTTCTGGCAGCACCAGGTACTCAGGGGAGTTGATGGCTAGAGCAGCAGGAAATATAGTGCTCCAGAAGGGTATGGCAACCAGTATTGGCCAATATGCTCCAGTATTCTTGCCTGGAGAACCCGCCTCCCTGACAGAGAAGCCTGATAGTCCATAGGGTTGCAAAGAGTTGGACACAGCTGAAGCGACCCTGTGTGCATAGACGCAAGACTTGTTTTGCCTGTGGCAGCTCTACCCCAGTGAGAGTTGAGCGTGATGGTGGCGCAGCTGCTTGGCTTGCGGGGACCCTGGAGGCACCAAGTGTGCAGGGACACAGACTGCCTCTGCCTCAGGAGTTATGGCCCTATCAGAGTCTTTTTTCAAGCCTCTTGTAGCTGGCAATCAGAAGGCCTCTTTGACCAATCTTTCTCCGTAGCTCTGCCTGTTCAGGCCCTTAGAGGGCTCCCTTGCCTGGATCTTTCTCTGTTGTTCAGTGCGTCAGGCACATAGAGGGGTCCCCCTGACTGGTGTCCTACTCTGTCGATCGGTGTATCAGTCACTTAAAGGAGCACTCTGGGTGGGGTCCTACTCTGTAGTTCAGTGTGTCAGGCATTTGATGGGCCAGCCTCTCTATTATTCAGCTGCCAGTGCTGGTGTGTGGGGAGAGAGAGGCTATGGTGATGGCTCCACCCCGTACACGTGACTCAGCAGTATCGCCTTGCTTCTGTGGCTGCCCAGCTTTCCTCCAAGGCATTTCCCACCACAGTCTCCTCCCTCACATCCCCTCAGTCTGTCTCTCTGCATTCAACAGCAGCCTTCGCACTGGGATTGCTCCACAATCCCTAAACTCCAGCTCCCAGCTGTTGCACCTTCCAGGGGATCTACATCTCTGTATGTATGGCTGTGGCAAGGACAGTCTGATTCTCATTCCATTTAGGCTGCCACAGATCAGCTGTTTCCCTCTCAGCCTTAAATGTTTCTCCTCTGACTCAGACAGTTGCCCCAATGTGGGGATCGGATCCCTGCTTCAGTTCCCCTACCCACTGAGGGCAGGTCCAATCCTATTAACTCTCCTGTTTTTCCCTCTAGTTCCTTCATCCTACTGAGTTTTGCGTGGGTCTATATATTCTATTTTGCTGGTCAGGTACTCCTGTCCACTCTCAGCTGGTGTTCTGCATGCAATTCTGTGTCTGAAGGTGTAGCCTGATATATCTGTGGAGAGAGATGTACTCCACATCCACCTATTCCTCCACCATCCTGTTCTCCCCCCCTACAAATGCTTTTTGAATGTATATTATGGGCCAGAAACTACTCGCCTTTGGGGAAACAGACACACAAATAACAATCACAACAATATATGTATGTGTATATATCTCATTGTTTCTTTCTTCAGGGTAGAGACGGTATAATTCCGGTATACTGTGGTAAATATGTACCCATAAGATGCAGTTCCACATCCATTTAGATAGTTATTCATCTATGAAGCATACTTAGAAAACCCAAGGGTTGGCTGGAAATTTCTTAGAAGAAAATTAAAGCTTGAACGGTGCTTTGAAGTGTGAGGAAAGATGAGAAGGGCATTTCAGCAGAGAGAGTAGAATGTGCAGGTGTGTGGAAGCATGAATGTCCAGATAGCCTCAGCGCAGCATTAAGTGCAAGGAGAGAGCTGGAGATGAGGTTGAACGAGACAGGTGGCAGCCAGGTAATGAAGAACTTTTTTTTTTTTTTGTCATTTTTAAGACACTTGGATCTTTGTTATGGAGCAGGGAGACTAAATTAAGGTTTGAGATAAGAAATGATGTGGTCAGATTTCCTTACTAAATTGGGGCTTTGGGAGGCACATTTGCAGGCCATAAATAGTGAATAATGAAGTTGGTAATGAAATAATGCAGAACCATGAGTCTGTAGGCTAGATGAGTACTGGTGAAGATGTGAGACTAGATAGTGTTGATGAGTGGTGTCAGAAGAAAGGATATGAAGCTTATTTAGTGAAAATGGGAAAGTGAAAGGCAGGGAAGGGTGGTTCCCAAGATGGGTAGTATGATTAACTAATGTTGGGAAAACAAAAAGAGGAACAGGCTTTTTTGTCCCCCGCTTTTTTTTTTTTTGTTAGCGAAGAAAAGGGAGACAATGAAGAGTTTTGTTTTGGAAATACTGAGTTTAAGGTATTGTGGAGTGAGTGATCAGCAGGATATGAGCGTCTAGACCTCAGGGGAAAACTCAGAGCTAAAGATAAAGGTTTGAGATTGATTAACATAGTTCTTCTGGCAAATAAAGAAGGTGGTATAGCAATTGACAGGAGAAACAAGACATTATGGATAAATGGGAAGGCTAGGACATACATTTTGAGAGATTAATTATGCCACTGGAGTTTGAAGTCTTTGAGGGATGGAGTTCTGTCTCCTTAATTTTTATATGCTCAGCATCTATCATAGTGCTTGATACCCAGTAGGCGCTTGATGAATGTTTGTTGAATGAGTCAAACTTTTTTACCATTGCCTAGTCTCTAAACACAACTAAAACTGTCTCCAAATTCCAGTGGAAGCCTTGCTGATGTTGTCTTCATTTTTAATTTATTATTTTAAAAATTTTACTTTTTTCAGTTTGACTGTTCTGGGTCTTAGTTGAGGCACAAGGGATCTAGCTCCCTAACCAAGGATGGAACCCGGGTTCCCTGCATTGGGAGCATAGAGTCTCAATTGTTGACCACCAGGGAAGTCACGTGTCTTCAGTTTTTGATTGCTGAAAATAGCATGTGTATTTACTTTGCATAATCAAGATCTAGAGGAGAAAGCCTAGATTCAATGATAAAAATGTCTCTAGGAAAGAGAGATACACTGGCAACAAATTTTATAGGTAGCAACTAATTCGATTCCTATGAAGTGGAAAGATGATAACTTCTATTGTTAGGAAAAATTTTAGAGTCGAATCAAGTCAAAGAGAATGTAACAGGTAAGGATTCTGAGTGGCCACATCTTTACATGTGATTCTTACCTTAAAAATGTGAATGAGAATATTTGGTAATACATAGTTAACTTTGCTTTTTAATTTTCAGATCATTTATGTGGAATACAAAGACCACAGAATAATTTTTAATTAATAAAACTGACAGTTATTTTAAAGTTGAAACATGATCATATGTCTCTCATAACCCAGTTTTAAGTGACTTATTAATGACTCTCTGAATGTTACTTATGACACTTATGATCTTTGAGCCTATTTCCATTTTTGGTTTCTTGATCCTGATTCTGAAGATCAGCTGTGCAAGACATACAGGTGTTAGCACAGCTGGCTTGCTGATGACAGCTCTGTCCATATAGCTGTCTTGTGTGTCATCATTCATGTTGTTCAGTGTCATTCTGACCTAGCCAAGCTAAAAATGGTACTTCAGCTCAAGAGGGATTTAAAAACCTTGACAAACTAAAGATAAGAGACCACAGAATGTCGTGTCCATGTGCTTACCAGTTTTTAGCTTAAACACATCTAATTAACTAATTTCAGTGTGTATCTGTCTTTACCCTTTGGAATAATTTGCCCTAGGGAAGAAAATATCTCTGTGTGGAGAACTCTTAACAATTCATAAATACATCTTTCTGTACTCAAGTATGCGTTTTCTGTTTGTTTAAATAGATCAAGGTCACAGTAATCTATCTGCAAGGAGCAGTCTATGGTATATAACCTACGCCACAGATTTATCATCCTGCCTAGTGCCTTTATACGATGTCTGTGATTATATCATCCTATTTTCCAGATTGATAATTTGATTTGAGGGTTCAGTTTTTCAGATCCTTAATTGGGATGTAGCCAGCTTGATAATTTGATTCAAGAGATCAGTTTTCTAGTTCTGTAATGGGGATAGAACAATAATGTGTGGGGTGGTTGTGGTTATGGTAGATTTTGCCTTTTTTTTCTGGTGACAGAAGAGAGAGTTTTGGCTCTGCTCTGGAGTTGGAGGTTAAATTAAATAACCTGCAGCAAAAGCTGGCTGGTTTCTCACTTCCTTCTTTTCAAAGGGGTTTCTGTGCTTGCTGCAGTTCCAGTGGAGTGCCTGCTTCTGCTGCATAGGCCAGGGTCTCCATCCTATAGGTGCGGAGCACAGCAGGAGCTGTTGCACATACCTTGGGACCTTGTAGTTTGGGGATCTTCCGAGTGAGATTATGGCCATTGTATAAGGAAGATTGCTCACAGGTACCTGTCTCTCAGTATGGTAATTGTGTGTGTGTGTGTGTGTGTCTGTGTGTGTGTGTTGAAGGGTCAGGGAGAAAAACACATGAATGAATGAAAAATGCACGCAGGTCCAATGAAACTACTGAGGAAAATCAGGGTGTTTCGATAAAAATCTTCACTGCTGACCACAAAACTACTTTTATGACACACATTTTTGCTAAGCTTGCCAGACAAGGGACAAAGAGAAGGAAAAATAAAATGGTGTTGATTTTTAGGTAGGGAAATAGAAGGATTAACAAGATCTTGAGCAATTTGCTCATCTGTTAACTGTCATTGTAGATACTCAGAGGCATTGTTCTGTGGAGCTAGGAGCACTGGACACAGTTTCCTCATATTAGGGATGGCAGTAGCTCTTTCACAAGGTGGATGGCAGAATGAAGTGTGATAGTGTGGAGAGTACTTTGAAAAGTATGAAGTACTTTCGGAAGTGCTAGAGGTATTGTTACTAATAAGAATAGTACTACACTCTATCCATTTCATGAACTAACTAGTTAAGGAAAAGGTAAAAGAGGGAAATATCCATTTAGTTATCACGGTCTAACTTGTGAATGTCATTTCTGCTGCGATGATGTGCTTTAATTCCCGCTTTTGTCCCTGGACACATACCATGTTTTTGGTTATCCTCTTTTTCCTACTACCTCGTAGAATTTTTGAGTTTAGAATGATGTTCATGTTTGATCACATGCTCACTGAGAACCTCCGTGTATATAGGGTCTTTCTGTTGCTAGTGTTATTGCAGAGCATATGGTCCATACTGGTGAATTCCCTTCTTTCTCTCTTTACAGAAGATCTCTAGCATGCCTGTGGTACTTGTTTAACCAGATTTTCTGTAGTTTAAGTTATTAGAGTGGTGATCAGTTATTGTGCCAGGAAAGTTAGACCCAGTCAAGTTACCTATCAGACTATGTACAACTTGAAAGAAGAAGCCAGAAAGTATCTGTGAGATGGCATCCTATATGTTAGTGGTATAAGGTTTACTCACTAGAAATTGTTCATACATTCTCTGGTGAGATGTGGTCATTAAAAAATTTTTTATAGATGGTGAAAAATGTAGTCTTTCTTGCTATATCTCTGAGGCAGGGGGATGGCCAACATTTTCTGTAGAGAGCCAGATAAATATTTTAGGCTTTGTGGACCATATGGCTTCTGTCTCAACTATTCAACTCTGTCCTCTTAGCTGGAAAGCAGCCAAAGACAATAGCTAAGTGAGTGGGTGTGGCTGTGTTCCAATAAAACTTTATTTACAGTAACAGGCAGTGGTCTGGATTCAGTCCTTGGGCTGTAGTATGCCAACTGCACTCTGCTCTCTAGTGCATAAGTTGAAAAAGAATACATAGGCTGCTCTGGTGTATAGGATGAAAAATAGGATAAAGAGAGAAGGGAAAGTGATGCGGAATCAATGGAAGTGAAAGGAAGTACAGAGGAGGAAGTAGGAAAAAGGAAGGTGGGGAATGGAGGCATAGTAAAATGTGAACACAGGATGATAAGGGTGGGAGTTTCGGGAAGTATTGTTGAGATCTGTAGATGACGGGAGTCTCTCTGGTAAGGTTTATTTTGACGTATCGGACGCCTAAATGGATTGGAACAAATGAAATTTTAGGCAGGCCTGATTACCATTTACTTTTCCCAGGCATTCAAGCTTCAGACATTGTATACATCTTCTTACACGTGTTCTCAAATGTATTGGAGTTTTTCATCAACAATCCTTACTGCTTTTTCCTGGGTATTCTATAGGTAAAAGCACAACTAGTACCATATTTCATGAATTGTTTAAAATAGCTGGAACATTGGGTGCAAAAGTCTTTATAGTTGTGTGTGATAAAAGATGCAGGTTCTTATTTTGGGAATTGAGTGTTTTTCTAAAAATGACTGGTTTAATTTTATAGTTGATGTATCTAGCAGAAGTAGTTTTTTGCGTGTTAGTAGGAGTACAGAAAATTAGGAAAGATTGGCTTGTGAGAAAAGGCTAATCGGAGGAATAGAAACAGTGCAGTATAGATCTTAAGAATTACTTAAATCTGGAACTAAATTGTTACAATAAAATAAATATTTCTTAACGGTGTTTTGAACTTGTTAAGTTTCATTTATTTTTTGTTATTTGCCTCTGTTTCTCTTGTTTCTTATGGCATATCTATGAGAAATATCTGCTTTCTGAAAGTATGTAATAAGAAAGGGAGAAAGTAAACTACATTTTTTAAAAATTGAGACAGCAAAAGAGACACAGGTGTATAGAACAGTCTTTGGGACTCTGTGGGAGAGGGTGAGGGTGGGATGATTTGGGAGAATGGCATTGAAACATGTATATTATCATATGTGAAACGAATCGCCAGTTCAGGGTCAAAGCATGATACAGGATGCTCGGGGCTGGTGCATGGGGATGACCCAGAGAGGGAATAAGGGGAGGAGGGAGGTGGGAGGGGGGTTCAGGAAGAGGAACGTACGTACACCCGGGGTGGATTCATGTCAATGTATGGCAAAACCAACCAATATAATATTGTAAAATAATTAGCCTCCAATAAAAAAGAAAAATAAATAAATAAATAAATGATAATTTAAAAAAATAAATAAAAATCAAAATTTTAGAATGGAGTAATATGGGTATGCTTTCCTTAGGTCTTTGTGAAAATATTATAAAATTATACAGTTTTTGTAGGCAGTTATAAAAATGTATACAATTTTGCAGTTGAGATTTATATTGTAAAATTCTTTGAAAAAATTTATGTTAAAATGAAGTGTTAGTCATTTTAAAGTAGAAAAATATTATATATATGCTACTCATATCTATAAATGAACCAGAGTAAAAAGAATATAGAATCTAATTTTAGGATGAATAATGATATACTATAGCAGAATTACAGGCTGGCTTTTGAAATTATGATTTCCAATTAATTTGAAATTTGAAATTATAATTTAATCCATAGACAGGTGATGATGGTTGTTTTATTCCTAATTCACACTAAAATCTTAATTTTAAAAGGTGAACCTAATTTTCCTAGTAGGATGAGAAACAGTTTTATTGTTTTAATAATGTTACTTCAAAAATTTTTTTTGACAATAAAGAAATTTACTTTAAACTCTCATTTTTGAAAGGGACCATTTTGTATCCAGTGGGCAGTATTTCCTAAAGAAATCCTGCTTCTGTCTTTTCTGCTCGTAGTCACTTTGTTCTCAGCCTGTGTATTCTATTTTTCTCATGAACAAATTTAGTGCAGTAAGGTGAGTCTTTTTACTTACTGTCCTGTGTTGAGCCGTTTCCTGTTTGTTCTTATTCACACACTGATATTCAGACTTGCCTTTTGCATTCTTTCTGAGCCATTCCCCTCTCTCCTTTAGCTTTGCTGTTCATTGTCGTCTTTCCCTCCTGCTCTTTGCTGCACCATTAGACTTTCACTAGCCCTAGTGTCACTGTTTCGTATTCTTTCAACATGATGCATTCGCTCCCTTTATCCATTAAAATAAAAGAATTCCTGGTCAATCCTTTATCAAGACTTAAAATAAAAAACTTTTTCTTGAAATATTTGGTGAACATTTTAGTTTGCCTGTTTTCAAAGTTTTGATTTAATATAAAAGTGGGAAAAAAGCTCTTCCATTTTAGTAGAAATATTTGTGATGTTATTTCTGTTATATATCATGGGCACTGTCTCTTTGTGGCACCGCCAACATTCAACAGATAATTTATAATTAAATGAGAGTATTAACACATGCATGCTATTCAAATAATGTTGTAATTGTGATGCCCATCATTAGGTTTAGCAAAACAACTGCATTTTGGGTTTTTTCCCTATCTCATACAAATACGAAGAATTACTTCATTTGGCAAATTAAATAATGTTGTAGTGAAAATGTTAATTTGACAATAAATCACAGTTTTAAATGCCAGATGCCCCTGCTTAATGTTGTTCAGAAAGTTTATTTAGAGGATATACAATGTGACTTGCTGTTCCTGTATGTCAAGCTTCACAGATGAAGTATGATGCCTGATATTAATCGGGTTAAAGGACCTCTAGTGCCTGGAGTGTGTTGTGGATTGTACCTACATTGCTCATAGCCACCCCCCCGCCCCCTGCCCTCCCACCCTTTGCCCGTATTAGCAATCTGCTTTTGTACTTTGACATCCAGGATTTCCCTAGTGAATTTTGTCACAGAAAAAAGAGAATCATCAATATCGCAGTTAAACTTGACTTTCAAAGCTAATAGTATCTCATTTGGGGGCTCAAATTTAATAAATTTTCTTTGATTCTGGGTGAGTTTTTAAACATCAAACAATGAATTGGCCAGGGTGCAGTAAAATATTTAGATCTATTGACTGTTGTTCAGAAGGGTAGAAGGCAAAACACTAGTGGTTTGATGTTGATAAATTCTCAGTACCTTAATCCACATTAATGTTTTCTTTTATCTGAGTGCAGATTGGTGACAAAAAAAAAAAAAGAGCAAGAGAAGGTGTCCATGCATATAAAATATAAAACGTAAAGCAAAGGCATTTGTAAAATGTGATTTATTTTGTTAAGTGAGTTTAAAGCATTCTCATCCTAACTGAAGACTAGAGACTGTTTGTTAAAGATAAATATGCATTCTGTATTGGGACGGTGGTGTGAATATGGTACTCACACTATTATACAAATTGCATTGTAGTGTATGTTTTACAGCATACACTTTGACATGCAGTTATTGGCAGAAATTCTTCCACTCAACTTAAGAGGATAAGGATGTTTATAGCCTAGATTAGCACAAACTATGAAAGATGTCATCATGTGTTTGTGTATGTTTGCTGATTTAAGGAAACTTTATGTTGTATGATAGTTCATTCATAAAGTAAGAAATAATTCAAACAGTTTTACAAGCTACCCAAGTGGAATAGAAAAATGAAGGTGAGGGTTCCTATCATTTATTATTACCAAGTTATATATGAAGTTGCTAAGATAAAACTAGAGGTATAAATACAGGTATTTGAACAATGATGAGTCTCCCCATTCTTGACCTTTGCTACCTTGTAAAAACTCATTTTGTCCTGTGACTTTAAGCTAGTTGTATGCTATTTATCAAAGACACAATGTCAAAGAGATAAAATTTTAAAACCTGTTCAGGCGTAAGAAAAGTTAGGAAATATGCTTACATGTGAAAACTCTTATCATTACACTATGTGATTAAAGACGAGAGCCTGCTGATCTTAAAATTAAACTGTGGAATTTTTGAGGTTTTTACTAAATTTTGAAATTAAAAATGAAAATACCTGTTCCTAAGCATTTTCTTTTATTCATGTTATATAGTGAGTATTTCTCATTTGTCCAGAAGGTGGCAGTGTAATATCAACTGCATGTGATGCAGAGACCAGCTTGCAAATTGGTATTTCTCCCGTGTCATATCTGTGATGTGTTTGTATTGTTACCTTTCTGAATACTTCCAGTATAGTACAAATACTACTGATTTTATCCATTATCTTATTTAGAAGTAATGTGACCAAGTTGGCTTATATGTATTTAATCATTAAGATTCACATTTAATAAGAGTAAAGAGGGCAAACAAACCTCTTTCTAGTGTATTTTTAAGTCTCCTTGTGTGTTGAACATATTTGTTTTTATTCTAGAGTACATACTGAAGTTTTCTTGTCGAAGAAGTGCCTAATAACTATCTTGTTTAATATATACCCATTAATACTGGTTAAATTAAATATGTTATTAAGAGAGTGAGAATAAGTAAGCGATTGCTGTTTATTTTTGATTCTTGTGGGCTTGTTTTTCCTTCTTTCCTTTTTCTTTTGAGGGTGGAACAGTGAAAAAATAATTCAAAACCTCTTGATCAGAAGAGCTCCAGCGACTCTTCTTCCCTCTGCTCATTTCAAGCGGGAGGATGCTTTTTCTTCTTAACATTCTCCCCCAGCACTCTGAATTAGAGATTTATTTGCAACGAAAAATCAATTAGTCCTAAATTTATTCATGGATTTCAGGTCTAGCGATCAATGCAAGTCCACTCAGTGGGCTCAAGGGGACCCAGTTCATCCCAGTTAATGTGTCTGAAGGGGAATTACCATTGATGCTATTTTTTTCCCTTTAGGTCAGAGATCAGATCTCGCTGTCACGGACTGCGGCAAGTAGGAATGACTTCACCCTGCAGCTTCCCAGACTGCACCTGGAGACCTTTGCAATGGAGGGGCTCAGGGGCGGGCCAGAGGTTGTAGCATGCCAGGTTAGAGTCTAAATAACATTGTTTGCTATTGACACATGGAGAAAAATAAATTGCACTTACTGGGGAGAATGGAAGAAGCCTCAAAGTCTTCTGACTAACTTGAAGGAGATGCAAATAATTTTTCCTCATTTTTCTTCTGTCATGTAACACTATGTTTCACAAGTAATTGTATTTTTTTTCTTTAGAGCCTAGAACTAGCCCCTTAAATAATCCAGAAAAGTATTTTTTGCCAAGGAAAAAATATATGTTTCATAGCTCAGTACAGTATTAAAAGAACATTCTTTCTGGGCAGCAGACGACAATAAGACACTAGGCTGTTATCTCTTCAAGACTGTCTGAATTTGTAGCTCTAACTCTTTTAAAATAAATCACTTTAGATAAAATTATCAGGATAGATATTTGACATTTTTCAATGTTAATTCCAAAAATATCCAATATTCTTAGGTGGTAATTTCAACAAATCTAGAACCCAACTCTCCTTTGCATGAAGAGAATTTTGTACTTTAGTGATTAGTTTTAAAGAACATTAAATATATGCCAAAGGAGATATTTAATTTATAAAACTCAAAGCACTAAATCATAAAACCTTAAATAACTTTCAACTTAATAAAAATGTTTATTTTCAAAAACATACTTATTTTCAGAAGCTGCAGCTAGCCTTCTGTTCTAGATTACTATTAGGTTATTGTGATTATTATTTTTTCCTTAGGCTTAAAAATATTTTGAATCAGACAAAACAAAATTTCGTGTGTATTTTATTCTCTCTTTAATGTCCAATTTCTTTATTATAAAAATCTATCAATGTTATATAAACTATAGGGAGCCTGATAATTCCAAAAGAGGTTGTTCTTGTTCAATGAAACCCTAGAGTTTTCAGTGTATTTAAGAGAAATATCTCTTAAAACTCTGTCTCTGCTTCACATTTTGAGATTTAAGATGAACTTTTTCATTCTTCAAGTTTATGACCCTGTGAAATTTTAACTTTGCATAAAATTAATGTCACTACAAGTGGGGCTATGTTAATTTTTTTCTACATGCTCCATGCTGCTGCTGCTAAGTCTCTTCAGTCGTGTCCAACTCTGTGTGACCCCATAGATGGCAGCCCACCAGGCTCCCGCGTCCCTGGGATTCTCCAGGCAAGAACACTGGAGTGGGTTGCCATTTCCTTCTCCAACTACATGCTCTATACCCTAATTTAATTTGTTATTAGTACTCAAATTAAAACTCAGCAAAGAAAAAATACTTGCTGCTTTCATTAGAATGTCCACATATTATAGTAAAATATATGTAATTATACAGCAAAGCATAAGACACTTATTTTTAGTTATAGACTAGCATACTGTGCTATTATTTAGTTCAAGATTAAGATGTACATTTAAAATTTGATTATATGTGAGTAAAATATGATTTTATATTTTTCTAGTGGTTGTAAAATAATCCTGTACTTGGTTATCTTAATTTGGAATCTCCCAGGGCTTAGTACTTGTCATAATTCACAAATAAATACTTCCCCCAAACTCTAGATTTTGATGATTTGGAAAGAGACTGATTCCTAGGAATGCCATTTTTTAAGGCAAAACATGAACTTTCTATAGTCCTGACATCTGTGAATAGCAAGAAGGAAATGTATAAGCTTGTATTTTAAACTACTGTCTTTCCCAAGTTCTAATAAAAATAGTTATATGGGTTGCCATATACCTAAACACTTGAGTAAGTTCTGTATTGGTGTGCTCTAATATGCATTATAGTTTAGTAATGTATGTTGGTTTAGTATGCAGAGAAGAGCACATGATTTGGGCCATAATAGTTTTTCAGGCACACACGCGTGCATGCACATGCACACAAGCATGCAATTGTGATATGGAGTGCTTTGAGGAGAAAGGCACTGTATTAGTTGAAGACCGTAATTATAATACTTATAACTGCCATTTTAGTGAGCATTTACTATTTATCATGCTGCTCTATAAATAAATGATCTCAATTAATTCTTACAATGGGCCTGTCAAGCAGACAGCATTATTTTCATTTTACAGTTGACAAACAACAAATATAGCAGGTAACTTTCCTCAGATGAACAGCAAATAAATGACTTAAACCTGGTAAGAGTCTGGGTTTAAGTCTAGGTACATTTGACTGAAAAGCCTGAACTGGTAAAATCTGACAGTAAAAATCAAGACGCATATTAAATGGTAAGCGTAAAGCCTTTGAAATCTGTGGTGGAGTTTTTCTTCCATTTATAAAGTATACATTATGCATCTGTGTCTGAGGTAGGTCATAGTTTATGGTGTATTGTAGACATATTCACAGATAAAACATTTTGCTTCCATTTGATAGGCTAATATTGTGGAACTCTACTTTTCACCTTTGCAGTATATGTATATACTTATACTAAGTATGCAGCATATTTAGGGATTCACTATTTGTTTAACTTTGTGTTCTGTGCTGGTGAGGTGGACTGTTCAAAGTGTGCCTCATATTTGATTATGACGAGGAGAGGCCCACTATGCAGAATGTGGTGGTGTCTGAAT
The DNA here is from genome assembly GCF_049115385.1 of Moschus berezovskii. NCBI lineage: Eukaryota > Metazoa > Chordata > Mammalia > Artiodactyla > Moschidae > Moschus > Moschus berezovskii. The sequence goes on along the minus strand of NC_142466.1, from coordinate 35,101,383 downwards.
TATTTGGCCAACATATGCAACCCTCATTTAGAGCAGGAGGAGCTGACGTTTTCCTAGACAGCCACTGTCTCTTGTTTCCGAAGGGGCATGCTTTCTTATAGGTATAATCCTGGGTGGAGGGAGGGCCAGTGAGCACAACTGAAGGCTGAGAGGATGAGTGGATTACCCAGAAGAGTGTGTGACTGACACTCTCCTACAGGAGATAATTCAGCTTGGCTAGTCTCTGAGATGTGCTAGCTTTTACCCTGTTTCCTTATCTGCAGCAAAGTGTCATGCTTACAGTTTCTCAGGCTTGTACTGAGTTTGGATGAGGCAGTGCATGTAAAGTGGGGAGCACAGCGCCCAGCACAAAGGCAGCAGACAAGCAGGGTGGCTCTTGTTATTGCACACCTACATACTGCAGTATGAGACACCTTGTAAAGATGACGTAAGCAATAGTAGTATAGCTTGATTTTATTCCTTTTGGGGTGTGTGGGTGTTTTTGTTTTTTTTTTTGGTGTGTGTTTTGTTTTGTTAAGAAATGGTTGTTGTTCAGTCACTAAATCGTGTCCGATTCTTTGCATCCCCATGGACTGCAGCATGCCAGGCTTTCCTGTCCTTCACTATCTCCTGGAATTTGCTCCAACTAATGTCCATTGAGTTGGTGAGGCCACCCAACGATTTCATCCTCTGTTGACCCCTTCTCCTCCTGCCCTCAATCTTTCCCACCATCAGGTCTTTTCCAGTGAGTTGGCTGTCTGCATCAGGTGGCCAGAGTATTGGAACTTCAGCATCAGTCCTTCCAATGAATATTCAGGGTTGATTTCCTTTAGGATTGACCGGTTTGATCTCCTTGATGTCCAAGGGACTCTCAGAGTCTTCTCCAGCCCCACTTAGGATCTTTTCTTTGTATCTTTCCATTTGGTTTTTTCATTCTTTCTTGTTTCTTCAAAGCTTTTAGTTTTGGTCAAGATCAACTTTAGCTCTCTATTTACTTTTCCTTGTTACTTGATGTTCCAGTGAGGCCAAGTTGCCAATGAACCCCTGTCTAAGATCATATGGCAAGTTTAGAACTATTATTCCTTTGGTTTTATCTTCTTAATAGCAGCATATTAGTCTACTAGGACACTGGACAAAAAATAGAACACCTAGAATAGACAAGTTAACTTTAGCTGAAAAACCCAGTACAGTGTGAATGCAGAGGACTTTGTAAGAAAAGATATTCTGCCTGTAATTTATTAAGATAATACCTATTACTCATTGTCTTATGCTTTAAATTCTGTTTTTTCAATGATTGTATGATGCTTTTAATATCTGGAAAATATTAGCAGACATCCAGTAAGTGTCTGTGCCTCCATTCCCATTCAATGATAACCAACACAGAACAATATCAATGTTAATGTTATGATATTATTGCATGCTTATTCCATACCAGTTACTGTCCTAAATAAACACCTTACATTTCCTTTCTCATTTAATCCTTGCAACAATCCTATAATAATGGGTGCTCTGCTTTTATCCATTTTCCAAAAGAATAAACTGAAACTTATTAAGATGAAGAAAATTGTTAAAGGTCACATATCCAGTGAGTAGGGTCCCTGGTCTGTTCATTCTTTTAATCATGCCTTTCTGCCTTCCTTGCACCATGGCATATCGTTTTGTGTGTGTGTGTGTGAAGATAGCTGAGAGGAAAAAAAATAAAGGGTAGGGTTTGTCTGTAAAATATAGTTTCTTTTATGAGAAGATCATGGCAAAAATAGAATCCAAAAGAGGTTAATGGGAAATGTTACTTAAATTGTGTATTTCAGCCTCTTCATCTGTAAATTGAAAATAATAGAAGTTTCAAACTCAGTGTAATGATTGAATGGGTTAATCCATTGAAGTGCTTAGAATGGTAATGGGTACATGGTACGCATTCACTGTTTATTAGCTTTCCACCAACGTGAAAGCTTCATGAGGCCAAGAACTTGATTTTGTTCACAGTCACACCATCAGAGCTCAGAACCCTGCCGCACACAGAGGAGGCCCCAGTGCACAAATACTTGATTTCAGGCATTAGACAAGTTGACTCAGGAAGCTGCTGTGCCTAAGTTGTGCATGCCTTTAAGAAATTCGGAATCATTTTTTAAAACTAAACCCACTTCATTTAAGAGGAAAAGTCCCCTGAACCATCTCATAGAAGTGTGTAAGGCGTCGTACACAATAGCTATACCCCTGGAAATGTAATATATTTTATAAATATATGTTTATAAACACTTCATTAGAAAGGCTTCATTGTGAAACCATTTGTTTTTTAAACAACAGAGTCTTCACCATAAATCCAGTAATCGTTTAATCACCCATAACCTACTGTGTTATTATGAAGTCCTTACTTGGTATGGTTGTTTGTTATGTGTTATACCCACAACTTTTGGGATACTGTGGTTTTTTTACATTTAACTTACTTTCCAGGCATAGAAATTTCTTCCAGCTATTTTGTTGTATTTATAAAATTAAATCATAAAAGAGCATCTTGAAAGGATATTTTTTAATGTAGAGAAGAAAGAAAAAAATATCTGTACCTAGGTACTAAACTGTCAGGGAATAAAAATATCAAGAATCAACCACTCTTAATAATTTTTTACTTGTGTTCCCCGTTATACTGCTTGATGCAACAGCCTTCTAATTGTACAAGAATCATGTTCATTTGGGCACAATTAGAAATTAAAGAAATGTTAGACAATTTTGCTTGTATTATTTATCTAATAATTATTATCAACTTATTCCATCCTCATAAATGAATTTTCAGATATCTGATTATTTTTTAAAACATAAAAATCAGCCATTTTGAATGAAAATCTCACTAAATATCTATAACGTTATGTAAAATTCTCCAATTGTCCCTAAAAGACTAAATGACTTCTATTAGTTCTTTAGTTTTTTCTTTTTTAAGTATAGTTCTTTAGTTTCTGATTCTAAAAGAAAATTTTACCTTCTTTATATAATTTAGGTCTTCCCTGCTTTTCAGATGTCAGTCCTCCCTGGGTCTCACTGTCTCACAGAGTTGTCAGGGTTTAGTCTAAGAGTCTCCATGGTGAAGTAAAGAGAATATATTTTGTGACAGCTGTTTGTCTCACAGATATTCTTTTTCACTTATTTTTGAGTCCATGACTGTGCTTTGAATGTTTGACATTATTGGAAATCTGACCTTTTTGGTAAGTGAGGTCATTTTTGTACTTAAGTATCAAAAAGATTTGAGGATTATCTATACTTGTTATCAGTGAGTGTGTGGTTCTCTTTTAAATTCTAAAAATTGAAATTCATCTTTTAAATTTAAAAACCTAATATGATTTTAGATTTTGGTTGTGGCATCAAAGAGAATGTTGAAACGCTACCTTCTTCAAAGGATGGCAAGTTCTTCTGAGGGAGGAGCTGTTTGTTAGGGGGAAACAATTAGCTGGAAAAATCATATAGTTCATCTGAGAGCAAATGCATTTTGATGGGAAAAAAGCCATCCTTGGTCTCATTTAGAGCTTGACAGCTATAATCTCCAATTCCACAGAATATAAATTGTGTCAATGAGGAATCTAAATGTCCTGGATTTGAGGCCTAACTCAAGGATAAATATAAGAATTAGTGAGTTTATTTTTCATGTTGACACCAGGAAGAATAAATGGCATTTTCTGACATAATGTTGTCAGAGAAAATATTTTTGTTATTTGCTAGTTCAAGTTTTAGAATTCTATTCTGAAGATTTGACAGTGCACAAGCAGACATTAAGTTTCTTCAAAACTTGCTGGTACCTCAGCTGTGAGGGATGCTAAATGAAACAAAATATAAAGAGAAGTAAGATGTTAATGTGTACAGAAGGACCAATTTTAGGGTCTGTTGCAAATTGGGGTGAAAGTGAAAATGAAAGTGTTAGTCACTGAGTGTTAGTCACTCAGTAGTGATTCTTTGTGACCCCATGGACTGTAGCCCACTAGGCTCTTCTGTTCATGGAATTCTCCAGGCAAGAATACTGGAGTGGGTTGCCATTTCCTTCTCCAGGGGATCTTCCCGACCCAGGGATTGAACCCGGGTCTCCCTTATTTCAGGTGCACTCTTTACTGACTGAGCCACAAGGGAAGACTAGGTGTGACAGTGGTTAAATAATTAAATAATAGCATTAAACATTGAGTTACCGTCATTGTGAATTATGCCTTGTCCTGAATCGTATCTTCTCCTAAGGCTACAGGACATTTTCGTTTTTGTTGACCAGGAAGACTGCTGGAAACAGCCTCATATGTCAGTCATTGTTAGAACAGGTCAAGTGTCATCACCTACGTCCCCTCACCCTCCCTGACTCCCTTCCTCCTTCTTCAGCCTCTGTGATGTGCACTTTTATTTCCCCTCTTTCTTTTGGTGGTGGTCCTGGAGGGGATAGGGGATACACTAGTCAGAATTTTAGGGCAGAATCTTGAGAGTAAAAATGTGAAATTATGGGTTTTGGTCCAGATATTTTACCAGGTGTTACATGCTAACATTGTTTTCTTAGTCCCTGTATTTTATTTTAAAGGACTTGCTGTTTTAAAAAAAGTATTTTTCTTTGTAGTTAAAACATAATCTTGGGGATCAAATGATAGCTAACATTTCTTTAAAAAAAATAAATATCTGTTAAGACTAGGAGTACTAAAAAGTTTTTTTTTTTTTTTTAAATAGTTAGCTGATGGGACATTTTACATCTTGTATCATGGATTTTATTTCAGGTTAGTGGTGATCTGAAATGAAGGGTTTTCTTTCCCTGTTGGGACTTTAATCTCTTTGCCTTTGGAAAATCACAGGATAACATGAGGGCAAGGAAATATGTCTGTATAAACCTTCTGCTACACAGTATGTTATATTGAAGAATCTTTTGACTAACTCTTTAACTCAGCTGAAAATATTCATTAATTATTCCCTATGGATATGACCCGGAGAAGGCAATGGCAAGCCACTCCAGTACTCTTGCCTAGAAAATCCCATGATGGAGGAGCCTGGTAGGCTGCAGTCCGTGGGGTCGCTAGGGGTCGGATACGACTGAACGACTTCCCTTTCACTTTTCCCTTTCACACACTGGAGAAGGAAATGGCAACCCACTGCAGTGTTCTTGCCTGGAGAATCCCAGGGACGGGGGAGCCTGGTGGGCTTCCGTCTATGGGGTCACACAGAGTCGGACACGACTGAAGTGACTCAGCAGCAGCAGCAGCAGCAGCAGCAGCATGGATATGACCTGGTATCAGCAATCTGAACTAACCCCAAGTAAAATCTGATAGGAATTATTTAAAATGAGGTCTTTTTTCCTAGTTTTTTTTTTTTGTGTATCATTTCTTCCTTTATTAGTAGGGAGAATAATTTGGAAGAAAGTAAAATCATAGCCAAGTCACTGTCACAAAAGGTTGAAGAGATTATACAACTTTATCTAAAAATAATAGAATTAGCCCCAGAACAGATGGAATCCTTCCCCATAGACATAAATTACCCAGGTAACAGGAGTCCTCATTATTTCATCAGGTCATTGTCTTTTTCTCATGGAAAACACACAGTCTTTTCTTGTGAAGGGTGAACATGAAGTATCATCCTTGTGGTACTGAGTGCTGCTGGAGTTCTCTGCTAATATCACCGTCTGTGAGCTTCCAGCCCTTACTTCTTCTGGTGCGTCAGCTTGTCACCTGTAACATGGAGATGATGATACACTTGTCCTACTTCATCTTAGGGCAGTTGTGAGGATCCCATGACATGGATGAAAGTACTTTGGAAATTAAACAGCACTCTTAGGTAGTTTTTAAATTGTTTTCCTTTAAATATTTGACTTATAAACGTTCCTTGATTGGGTGTAAGGATCAAGGAACTTATTTTCAATCTCAGGTTGAGATTTTTGCCCTTCTAAAAGACAAGCAAGTAAATCAGATGATGAGGAGGTTAGCAACTGTGAATCTGTGCAATTTTCTATATGTCATTGAGTTTGCTGGAAATATCATGCTGATCAGAATGGCAATTTGGAAGAGATAAAATAGTGCTGTGTGTGGGGGAAAGAGTCAAGCAATGTAGTATTGGAGAAAGCCTGCGTGGAAAGTCAGAATGCCTGGATTGAAGTCCTGGCTCTGTGATTTAACCATCTTGGCAGGTCACTCAACGGCCCCGAGCCCCCTATTTCCTCATCTTTAAATGGAGGTGGTGAAGCCTGTCTTGCTTTCACTCACAGAGTTGTGGGGAGATCAGATGGGATAATGTACATGTGAGGGTGCTTTTATATTGTAAAATGCGAAATTAATATAAGCTATGTTAGACTGAACTGCAAATAGGCCTGGTTTCAGGAAAAGTAACCTAAGTACATTAAGGGAATGTTTTAGTGTTTTGACTCTTGGAGACTTTTGACTGATGACATGTTTGATACAGGTTTCATGTTAATAGAAACATGCAATAAAAATAAAATGTTCAACAACTCTCTTGTTTCCTTACAGGTCAGTATAAAGCTATGGGCTGACACTTTGGTGAATGCCCACCGTACACTTCTGAGTAATTATTCTACAGAGTAATTTAAGCATTACTACTGTTTTCATATGTTATTTTTAAATATTCTTTTAACTCATCTTCTTGCCTTTATTTATGCTATTTAATTCATTTTTTGGACATCAGATTTCAACTCTGAGATGTTAACATTATTTTGCCTGAATGTGAAATGATTTAGACACACCAGATAAAATCAGAAACACAAAACATATGAAGGTAAAGAGCTTTTTTGTTGTTGTTGCAATTTTCAGTTCCAGGTAGCCCAAAGCAGAAAAGCTGCTGAATGATATGAACAGCATTTCTTTGCTGTTAATATTAAGAGGCAAAAGCTAAATCCCAAACTTGACTCTCTCTCTATCTTTTTTTTCATTTTTGAAGTCTTATTTGAGTATAATCCTACTCGATAACACCTTTTAATGCTCATTATTGCGAGACTGAAGCCTGCGCACACTTGAACTCTGAAGTGCTACAACAGAATTGCTATTCATTGCAGCTACTTGGACCAAAAAAAACAACAAAAAACAGTGTTTGATGGACTGCCTAGGTGAAGACCTGGGGAAGGAAGGGTTATCTACAAATTGAGTGAGTTTATTATGGCTTAGTGATTTGCTGATTGATTTCATTTGCTGTCAGTTAAGGCTCTCTTAGTGTCAGTTTTCTTTGCATAATGCCTTGAAATAAAGACCGATGAAGTTCTTCAGATTGATGCCGCTTATATAAACTGACCCTGATTTGCCCTATTCTGCGTGACAAGTTAAGTGACAGCAGTTAGAGGAAAATCCAGCAATGAATATGCAACTTACCGATTAAGGGAAATGCAGTAAATCATTCAGTCTAAAACTAGGTACAAAATAATTTCTTGTACTAATTCCACAGATGCCTTGAGTTTCATTAAACAGACTATTATTAGTCTCAAGAGTGTATGTGTGTAGGGTTGTGTGTGCATATTGATAGAGACAGGCAAATAGGGAGAGGGACAGAAAGAGACAGAGGACTAAATTAAAAAAGAGAACTAAAAGTGATCCTAAATCTTTTCATATAAAGTAAATCTTCCTCTCCCCACTTAAACTTGGAATTGTCAGAATCATGGTTTAAAAAATAGCTTATTTGAGGTTGTAGAATGCTGTGTAGAGACATTACTTTGCCAACAAAGGTCCATCTAGTCAAAGTTACGGTTTTTCCCATGGTTATGTATGATGTGAGAGTTGTACTTTGTACTGTGAAGAAAGCGGATCACCGAAGAATTGATGCTTTTGAACTGTGGTGTTGGAGAAGACTCTTGAGAGTCCCTTGGAGTGCAAGGAGATCCAACCAGTCCATTCTAAAGGAGATCAATCCTGGGTGTTCATTGGAAGGACTGATGCTAAAGCTGAAACTCCAATACTTTGGCCACCTCATGCGATGAGTTGACTCACTGGAAAAGACTCTGATGCTGAGAAGGATTGGGGGTGGGAGGAGACAGGGACGACAGAGAATGAGGTGGCTGGATGGCATCACCGACTCGATGGACGTGAGTTTGAGTGAACTCCGGGAGTTGGTGATGGACAGGGAGGCCTGGCGTGCTGTGATTCATGGGGTCGCAAAGAGTCGGACACGACTGAGCGACTGAACTGAACTGAATGCTATGTATTAGGTAACCAATGAAACATAAGGTCATTTTGAAGCCTTTAAATGCTTTTCAGTTTCAGAACTTTCTAGTAAAGTGCTGGTAGCTTTTCTTTTTCTTTCAATGGCCAAAATTTCATAGTGCTGATTAAATAACTGTGGAACTTTTATGGGAAAGACTAACTTAGGAAGTAACTCACTGAGAAAAACGTGAAACACTAACATCTGAATATCTGTTCTGAGTGAGAGCTGTTTCACTCATAGCCTTCAGGTAGATTTCCCCTGTGGAGTGGGTGACATTGCTTCCATATTGCAGAGCAGTGTTTTGTTTGGAGTATATTTTATGATGCATATTAATCAAAGTGAACCTGAGTTGGTGTAGCTTCCTTAGGATCAAAAGGGCAACATAGAAAACAGAGCACCAAAGTGAAGAAAACACCAGGGTTCTGTTTTGGTGGAAGGAAGTTCAGCAAAGTGACATATCACAAACCTAAGTGGTATCTGTGATGTGTTTAAAAGAGGCATACATTCCATGTTTGCCAACAAGGCTTTAAAAAGTCCTCAAACCGTAGATCTTTGATTGAATGGTTATCTGGTAGAATGATTTACCCACAACATTTAAAATTTAGAAGCAGCAGCCCTATGTCTTTAATCCTAAAACTGAGAAGGAAATCATGATTAAATTAAAACATGCTGCTTAACTTTGTATATTTATTAAGTTATGTCATGGGACAAAATAGAAAAAAAAATCTTTAAAAAAAAAACTTATTTATCTATTTGGCTATGCCAGGTCTTAGTTGCAGCATGCGGGGGTCTGGTTCCCTGACTGGGGATCAAACCCGGGCCCCCTGTCTTGGGAGCGTGGAGTCCCAGACACTGAAACACTGAGAAAGTCCCTGAAAAGGAGAATCTCTGAGATACTTAGCATAGGGACTTACCCTAAGCCCTCAACAGAGAGCAGTTAAGATTATTACTCTTGAGACAGTGGGTGTGAATTGAGGAATGTTACGATTCTTCATCAAATAAGAAGAGATTCTTTATTTTGTGCTAGTCTTTTTGCAAATCAAAGGCACATATCTGTTCCATGTCAGTAGGACTCTCCTGAGACATTCTTTTGGGGCCCCTCCTCTTTCTTTATATTCTGAAAGCAGAATAGATATGAAATTCCGGTCACATAAACTGCTTATCTTTTCTTGCATATCTTTCTAATTTGTTCACTCTGGGTAAGGTAATGCAGACTCCTGAAGGGCCTGGAGAAGTAGCTGTCCTAGAGTCCAGACATGTTCCAGGTAAGAAGAGCAAGGTCATTGGGAGCCCACAGGCATAGTTTTCACATCTCTGACAGCTGGTAATTCATGGGGGGCCTAGGAGCCAAGATAGCCTTTGCATCAAAGTTTTCTATTTATTCTAGAAAGAAAATGGAAATATAATTTGAGAGTATTTATTTATTGCATTGGTTATAGCTTTATTTATCTTTATTTTTTATTTTAGTTTAATTGAGATATAATTGACATACAGCACTGTATAAGTTTAAGGTATATAGCATAAGCTGACGTACATATAGTGTTGGGAAATGATTGCCATAGTAAGTTTAGTGAACATCCATCATCTCATATATAAGAAAGAAAGAGAAAAATGTTTTTCTCCTTGTGATGAGAACTCTTGGAATTTACTCTCTTCACAACTTTCAAATCTACCCCACAGTAGTGTAAACTATAGTCATCGTGTTTTACATTATATTCCTGGTATTTACTTATCTTGGAACTGGAAGTTTCTATCTTTTGACCACCCTACTTCAGCCAGTTCCCCCTCCCCTCACCTCCAACCTCTGGTAACCATAAGTCTGATCTTTTTTTTTCCCCCCTGAGTTATTATTTTTTTTAAATTCTTTAATTAAGTGAGATCATAACAGTATTTGTGTTTCTCTGTCTGACTTATTCCTCTTAGCATAATGCCCTCGAGGTCCATCCATGTTGTCACAAATGGCACGAGTTTCTTTTTTTTAATGATTGAAATATATATATTTATATACACTTTATCCTTTCATCTGTTGGTCAACAGTCTGGTTGTTTCATGCCTTAGCTATTGTAAATAATGCTGCTATGAATATATGGATGCAGATATCTCTTTGACATAGCATTTTTGTTTCTTTCTGATATGGTCCCAGAAGTAGAATTGCTGGATCATTTTTCATTTGGGGAGGAACTTTTATACTGTTTCCCATAGTTGCTGTATCAATTTACAATACCACTGACAGTGTACTTGTGTTTCCTTTTGTCCACACCCTCACCAGCATTTGCTCTCATTTGTCTGTTTGATTTGGTGATAACCGTTCTAAGATACCAGGTGACATCTCTTTGTGGTTTTGATTTGTATTTCCATTTCCTGATGATTAGTGATGTTGAGTACCTTTTCACGTGCCTGTTGGCCATTTGTATAAATGTGTTTTTGGGAAAATGTCTTTCAGAGCCTTTGCCCATTTTTAATTGGATTATTTGTCATGATACTGAGTTTTATGAATTCTTTATAACTTTTGAGAATATTTAGAGAGCAATTCAATCCAGTAAATTGGCTTTAAAAAATAAAATGATCATCAGCTCTTTCAATCATATAGATTTGGGTATGGCTAACATCATTCATTGACTATGCCAAAGCCTTTGACTGTCTGGATCACAATAAACTGTGGAAAATTCTGAAAGAGATGGGAATACCAGACCACCTGACCTGCCTCTTGAGAAACCTGTACGCAGGTCAGGAAGCAACAGTCAGAACTGGACATGGAACAACAGACTGGTTCCAAATAGGAAAAGGAGTACGTCAAGGTTGTATATTGTCACCCTGCTTATTTAACTTATATGCAGAGTACATCATGAGGAACGCTGGGCTGGAAGAAGCACAAGCTGGAATCAAGATTGCCGGGAGAAATATCAATAACCTCAGATATGCAGATGACACCACCCTTATGGCAGAAAGTGAAGAACTCAAAAGCCTCTTGATGAAAGTGAAAGAGGAGAGTGAAAAGGTTGGCTTGAAGCTCAACATTCAGAAAACTAAGATCATGGCATCTGGTCCCATCACTTCATGGGAAATAGACGGGGAAACAGAGGAAACAGTGGCTGACTTTATTTTTTTGGGCTCCAAAATCGCTGCAGATGCTGATTGCAGCCATGAAATTAAAAGACGCTTACTCCTTGGAAGGAAAGTTATGACCAACCTAGAGAGCATATTGAAAAGCAGAGACATTACTTTGCCAACAAAGTTTCGTCTAGTCAAGGCTATGGTTTTTCCCGTGGTCATGTATGGATGTGAGAGTTGGACTGTGAAGAAAGCTGATCACTGAAGAATTGATGCTTTTGAACTGTGGTACTGGAGAAGACTCTTGAGAGTCCCTTGGACTGCAAGGAGATCCAACCAGTCCATTCTGGGGGAGATCAGTCCTGGGTGTTCATTGGAAGGACTGATGCTAAAGCTGAAATTCCAATACTTTGGCCACCTCATGAGAAGAGTTGACTCACTGGAAAAGACTCTGATGCTGAGAAGGATTGGGGGCGGGAGGAGAAGGGGACGACAGAGAATAAGATGGCTGGATGGCATCACTGACTCGATGGACATGAGTTTGAGTGTACTCCGGGAGTTGGTGATGGACAGGGAGGCCTGGCGTGCTGTGATTCATGGGGTTGCAAAGAGTCGGTCACGACTGAGCGACTGAACTGAACTGAACATCAATGATGCAACATGTACCTGCCAAGAACAGGGTGCTGTGGGATACAGAAGTGACTCAAATATCTTTCCAACAGGAATATGAAATTTATGATTGAAATGAGATGGAAAAATGATTGCTCATTTTTCATGCTTTATCTTTGTAGAAGAGGCATAGATAAAGTACCATAGCCTGATCTGTAGAAAGTGAAAGAATGTGAAGTCGCTCAATTGTGTCTGACTCTTTGCAACCCCATGGACTGTATGTAGCCTACCAGGCTCCTCCGTCCATGGTATTTTCTAGGCAAGAGTACTGGAGTGGGTTGCCATTTCCTTCTCCAGGGGATATTCCTGACCCAGGGATTGAACCTGGGTCTCCCGCATTGTAGGCAGATGCTTTACCATCTGAGCCACCAAGGAAGCCACGTGATTTGTAGAGGAGAATGAAATTCATCCTTGCTGGGAAGAATAGGAGAGGCTTCATAGAGGAGGTGGCTTTTGTGTAGGCCTTGAAAGTAATGCAGTTACCCTTTCATGTAAATTGGTACTATCAGGAAATACAGATGGGAAATACCTGGAGTTTGAGCCTGAACCACTGTAGTTCTGGAGCAGTGACATCTATGGAATTGTCTCATCTGCAAACAGGGTAGAACTAAATGATTGGTAAGATTCTTTTCAGTTAATTAAGCTCAGTTGTAAATAAATTATCTTCTCTGCCGGATTTCATGGCAGTCTTCTTATTTGTTCCTTCATAATGCACAAAAAGTAAATTCGTTAATTTAGTTGAATATCAGAAAGCACATTAGAACCAATTTGTCCTTAAAACAATATAATAACTTTTTCAGAGTGATTCTGTTAAAGTGCTGCACTCAATATAAAGCAAATTTTGAAAATTCAGCAGTGGCCACATGACTGCACAAGGTCAGTTTTCATTCCAATCCCAAAGAATGGCAATACCAAAAAAATGTTTAAACTATAACACAATTGCAGTCATTTCATGTGCTAGGAAGGTAATGCTCAAAATCCTTCAAGCTAGGCTTCAATGGTACACAAACCGAGAATTTCCAGATGTACAAGCTGGATATAGAAAAGGCAGAGGAACTCGAGATCAAATTGCCATCATTCTCTGGATCACAGAAAAAGCAAGGGAATTCTGAGAAACATCTACTTCTGCTTCATTGATTACACTGTAAAGCCTTTGACAGTGTGGATCACAACAAACTGTGGAAAATTCTTAAAGAGACGGGAATACCAGACCACCTTACCTTCACCCTGAGAAACTTCTATTCCTGTCAAGAAGCAACAGTTAGAACCGAACATGGAACAATGGACTGGTTCCAAATTGGGAAAGGAGAATGTCAAGGCTATATATTGTCACCCTGCTTATTTAACTTATATGCAGAGTACATCATGAGAAACGCCGGGCTGGAGGAAGCACAAACTGGAATTAAGATTGCCAGGAGAAATATCAATAACCTCAGATATGCAGATGACACCACCCTTATGGCCGAAAGCCAAGAGGAACTAAAGAGTCTCTTGATGAGGGTGAAAAAGGAGAGTGAAAAACCTGACTTAAAACACAACATTCAGAAAATGAAGTTCATGGCGTCTGGTCCCATCACTTCATAGCAAATAGATGGGGAAACAATGGAAACAGTGATAGACTTTATTTTCTTCAGCTCCAAAACCACTTCAGATGGAGACTGCAGCTGTGAAATTAAAAGATGCTCCTTGGAAGAAAAGCTGTGACAAACCTAGATAATGTATTAAAAAGCAGAGATATCACTTTGCTGACAAAGGTCCATATAGTCAAAGCTGTGATTTTTCCAGGAGATGTGAGGGTTTGATCATAATGAAGGCTGAGTGCTGGGGAGCTGGTGCTTTCAAACTGTGGTGTTGGAGAAGACTCTTGAGACTCCCTTGGACTGCATGGAGATCAAACCATTCACTCCTAAAGGAAATCAACCCTGAATGTTCACTGGAAGGACTGATGCTGAAGCTGAAGTTCCAATACTTTGGCTACCTGATGGGAAGAGCTGACTCATTGGAAAAGACTCTGATGCTGAGAAAGATTGAGGGCAGGAGGAGAAGGGGGTGACAGAATGAGATGGCTGGATGACATCTTTGACTCAATGGACATGGGTTTGAGCAAACTCCGGAAGATAGTAAAGGATAGGGAAGCATGGTGTGTTGTAGTGCATGGGGTCACAAAGAGTTGGACATGACTGAGCACCTCAACAACAATATTTATGTGCTTGAATGAATTTTGTTACAGAATAGAAATTTTAGAAATTACTGAAGTAGATGATAACTCTGACTAAAGCATGTATACTCCCAAACCAATTTGATATACATCAGAATAAGATTGGAATCATGGTAAGAAAAGAATTGCTCCTAATAAAGGCATGAAATGTTTTCTCTGTTTCTCTCTTTACTGATTTGCTTTTCTTTAGATATATTGAAAATTGTTCATATTGGATTTAATGAAACCACAGACAAGTACATCGAATTCTTATAATTCCAACTAAATGGCTTTTTAGCACCTTTGTAAAATTTGATGGAAAGACACTATGGATTTCCTTTGCTGAGATTCATAAAGCTAACAATTTTATGTGAAAAGAGGAAAGACAAGTGTTCAACGTTGTGTGTGTATTAATATATTTATTCTTTATCAGTAGTTTAGGTCAGGTGCACTTTCTGCATGCTGTCCATTTTGAGAAACTGGATTGGACAGTTTTTCTTTGGTTGTGAACAGTTAGCTTTCAGCCCTGAAAGTAATTTATGTCTGTAACTTTTTTTTGTCCCATCACTTCAAGGGAAATAGATGGAAAAACAATGGAGACAGTGTCAGACTTTATTTTTTGGGGCTCCAAAATCACTGCAGATGTTGATTGCAGCCATGAAATTAAAAGACGCTTACTCCTTGGAAGGAAAGTTATGACCAACCTAGATAGTTTATTAAAAAGCAGAGACATTACTTTGCCAACCAAGGTCCGTCTAGTCAAGGCTATGGTTTTTCCGGTGGTCATGTATGGATGTGAGAGTTGGACTGTGAAGAAGGCTGATCGCCGAAGAATTGATGCTTTTGAACTGTGGTGCTGGAGAAGACTCTTGAGAGTCCCTTGGACTGCAAGGAGATCCAACCAGTCCATTCTGGGGGAGATCAATCCTGGGTGTTCATTGGAAGGACTGATGCTAAAGCTGAAACTGCAATGCTTTGGCCACCTCATGTGACGAGTTGACTCACTGGAAAAGACTCTGATGCTGGGAAAGGTTGGGGGCGGGATGAGACGGGAATGACAGAGAATGAGATGGCTGGAAGGCATCACCGACTTGATGGACATGAGTTTGAGTGAACTCCGGGAGTTGGTGATGGACAGGGAGGCCTGGCATGCTGTGATTCATGGGGTCGCGGGGAGTCGGACACGACTGAGCGACTGAACTGAACTGAACTTTTTTGTGTGTGTTAACACCACTCCTTTAAGAAAATTTGCATGCTGAACCCACAAAGGCCAAAATTAGGATGTGTTTTTTTGTTACACTGTCAAATTTGACTAAAGCAGTTGGATCTTGGTAGGTTGATTATGGAACAGACAAATGGGGAGTGCTGGTTATCACTTTGGTCTCCAAAAAGTATAAATCAGAGAGAAGTTATTAGAATATAAAGTGCCCTTTGTTAAGCTCCAGATAGCTTTTGAATTTAGATAAATAGGCACTCTCAGTATTGTCCACATTATTACTGAAATGGAAGGTCTCACTAGCTCTAAAATGAAGAACCCTACCGTATTACATGTTGTTGATTCAGTCAGGCTTCACAAGTAAGTATGGTCAGTATGGAACTCCTGCTCAGTATCCAGCCCTGTGCTTGACAGATGACTAAGATGACAGAGGATGAATGCGCATTCTGGGACAAGGAGTTAAGAAAAGAATCCCACTTGTTAGTTCCTGATAGAGAAAGAACAAAACAAGCGCTAATAAGGGAACTGTCAAGGGCCAGCACGTACGCTTGGGAGCCCTTCGTGGAATATGGAAACTGGAACAGGATCTGAATGTGTCGCTGATCTTGTTTTACGTCCTCCTTGAGAACACTTTTTGAACAAGAAGAGTTCTGTCTTTTTTGAGGAGATTATCTGCTCTATTAGTGTTTCACCCATTCAGTGTCACCCCAGCTTAATAAATGGGAATCAGAGCTTGCCTCCTCTCTTCATATGCAGGTAAATGGCTTTACCTCGGACTTTAAATAAACTGCAGCTGTCTTGTATTGGCCATCGGCTCTTCACAATCTGATCTTGACTCTCCAGCTTCCTTCTCCCAGAGCTCTCCACCTCATTCACTGAGAATATAGCAATAAATATGTAATAGCAGTACTGGCCTTTTTGTTTAACTTGAATGAGGCAGGTACAGTTCCATTTCTGAGGCCTTCTACTTGCTGGTCCCTTTTCTTGACGTGCCCTCACCAGGTGTTCATGAAGCTCAGTCCTTCACTTCTTGCATGTCTTCACTTAAATGTTGTCTCTTGGAAGCCTTCTCTCATCACTAACTCAAATAGCTTCCCTTCTCCCGTCACACTTTATAGCCATGACTCTGCTTTATTTTCCTTCACAGCACATGAACTCTTATTCTCCTCTCACTGGAATGTAAGACCCATGCGGGCATGGCTTGATGTTTAGCACAGTATCTTCAACACCTGGAACATAACAGATGCTCAATAATATTTGTTGACTACGTTAACTAATGAATTGGCTTTTTCTCTGTTGTTGTAGACTTTTCAAGAGGCAGTTGTTCAGTTGCCTAGTCGTGTGCAACTCTTTGTGGCCCTATGGACTGCAGCACGCCAGGCTTCCCTGTCCTTCACTATCTCCTGGAGTTTGCTCAAGCTCATGTCCATTGAGTCAGTGATGCCATCCAGCCATCTCATCATCTGTCACCCCCTTCCTTCTACCCTCTATCTTTCCCAGCATTAGGGTGTTTTCAAGAGGCCGAGCTGTTTGCATATAAAAGAGCAAGGAGTCTGGAATCAGGTGGACCCCTGATTTCCAGTTGTGCCATTTATTAGCAATGTGCCCTTAAGACAGTTAGTTATGGACTCTGAACATCAGTAGTTTTAGATGTAACATTGTACTAAGTAATTCGTATTTTGCAAGGGCAGTGTAAAGATTGGAGATGATGCATGTTGCCACAGAAAACAGACCATGCTCAGATTTTCTTATACTTTATTTATTGTGACAAGAAAATGCTCTTCTTTTGTATGAGTAGTCCAAATCATCCTGCAGAGGTGTGTCTATTACTTGATAAGAAATAGAGATTAGTCGAAGTAACTGATCTCTGAAGAATATACTCATAGTTATCAAAAGTTTATATAAACATTTCCATATATCAGTGCCAGATGGTATGGTTTTGACATTTAGTCAAAGTCAGACTTCCTGAATTCCAGCTCACACCATCAGAATTCAATAAAAATATTCATTTTTACACTCATACAGTGCTAGGTCTTATCTGTATGTCAATAGAATGTGAAGCAGGCTAGTAAATCTCCATTGTCAAACTCACAGTGATGTCAAGATATAGTAGGTTCCAAAGAAATGGTAGCTATAATAATTTTTTTTTCTGATGGAGAGCTAAAGTAGTAAAGTTACGTTTCTTCATGGTTTCCTATGACCCTGCAGTTATTTCTTTGTTGTTATTGTTCAGTTGCTAAGTTGTGTCCAACTCTTTCCAACCCCATGGAATGCAGCACACGAAGCTTCCCTGTCTTTCACTATTTCCTGGAGTTTGTGATGTCATCCAATCATCTCATCCTCTGTCGCCCCCTTCTCCTTCTGCCTTCAGTCTTTCCAGTATCAGGATCTTCTCCAATGAGTCAGCTCTTCACATTAGGTGGCAAAATATTAGAGCTTCAGCATCAGTTCTTCCAGTGAATATTCAGGGTTGATTTCCTTTAGAATTGACTGGTTTGATCTCCTTGCAGTCCAAGAGACTCTAAAGATTCTTCTCCAACACCATAGTTCGAAAGCATCAATTCTTTATGGTTTAACTCTCACATCCATACATGACTACTGGAGAAATCATAGTGTTGACTGTACGGACCTTTGCTCGTAAAAGATGATGTCTCTGCTTTTTAATATGCTATCTAGGTTTGTTATAGCTTTGCTCCTTTTCTTCCAAGGAGCAAGCGTCTTTTAATTTTATGGCTGTAGTTACCATATGCAGTGAATTTGGAGCCCAAGAAAATGAAGCCTGCCACTATTTCCACTTTTTTCCCTATCTGTTTGCCATGAAGTGATGGGTCTGAATGCCATGATCTTAATTTTTTGAATGTTGTGTTTCAAGCCAGCTTTTTCACTCTCCTCTTTCACCCTCATCAAGAGGCTCTTTAGTTCCTCCTCATTTTCTGCCATTAAAGTGGTATCATTTGCATATCTAAGGTTGTTGATATTTCATCTGGCAATCTTGATTCCAGCTCGTGATTCATCTAGCCTAGAATTTCTCATGATATCTTCGCATAGAAGTTAAATGAGTAGGGTGACATATACAGCCTTGATGTACTCCTTTCCCAGTTTTGAACTAGTTCATTGTTCCATGTCTGGTTCTAACTGTTGCTCCCTCACCAGCATAGAGGTTTCTCAGGAGGCAGGTAAGATGGTCAGGTATTCCCATCTCTTTAAGAATTTTCCACAGTTTGTTGTGATCCACACAAAGGCTTTAGTGTAGTCAGTGAGGCAGAAGTAGATGTTTTTCAGAATTCCCTTGCTTTTTCTATAATCCAGCAGATGTTGGCAGTTTGATCTTGAGTTCCTCTGCCTTTTCTGTATCCAGCTTGTACATCTGGAAGTTCTTCGTTCATGTCCTATTGAAGCCTAGCTTGAAGGTTTTGAGCATTACCTCCCTGGCACATGAAATGAGTGCAATTATATGGTAATATGAACATTCTGTGGCATTGCTGTTCTTTGGGATTGGAATGAAAACTAACCTTTTACAGCCGTATGACCACTGCTGAGTTTTCTAAATTTGCTTTATATTGAGTGCAGCACTTTAACAGCATCATCTTTGTTACTCACGAACTCAACTGCGGTCACTTTGTCAAGCCTTCTTTTCTAATATATTAGTAAACACAGTGCCAATTCTATAATTGACCTATATGATGAGCATTTTGTATATTTTTAAAATTTTTAAGTCTCTATAGCAAGGAAATTTCATTACTGCTACTGCTGCTGCTGAGCTACAACTTCTACTATCATTATTATAGTCCATATTCTTATTGTATTTTGGATATTTCTTATATGACCATATGCAGTAGTTTCCAAGAGGAGCTTTTTTTCAGTCTCTGATTATTTTGATGATTTCTTTTTCATATTCTTACCAGAAGCCAATATGTCATTTCTTATCCCTTTGGTCTTTCTTTACATTTAGCTTCTGCATAATAAGAATAGTAATCATCATCAGTCTAGATGCTGCATTTAGCCTCAAATTGGCCTTGATTCAGTTCTGGTTGCAAATAATATATTTGACAAAGAATTGGCCTTGTTTTGGGCACATTCAAGTTATATATGCCATGGTTGAGTGGAGGCCAGAAAAAAGTTGAGAGTCTAAACACGATACAAAGAAAACATCATTTAAAAAAATCTGATGTAAAAGTATTCTGCAGCTCTGCTGAATATGGTTTCCCATGAGTTTCCCATGAGGCTCCTTCTGGTACCTGAAAAGCTACTATATTTACATCCTTCAAAGTGGTGCCAGTAAAAATTTTTAGTGATGGGATAAGTTAAGTCCAGGGCCATTTCAGATGACAAAAAGGAGAAGTGAACTTAGATTCTCTTTTTCTTAATAACACCAAGAAAAACCTACCTGAACATTAAATCAATGTATGCCTTTTTGTTTAATTGTGCTTGACTTAAGGAGGTTGTACATTTGCACCCCAATTTTTTGTACTAATTACTTGACACATTTACTATCTTTATCATTGTCACTATTACCACTGAAAAGCATTTTAATCTCTGTGTGCATATTGTATTAAGTATCTGGTTGTTCGTAATTTTAATCATTCTCTGTACTAAATAAATAGGAGTGCGCAGTCTTAAGTGGATATCAGTGTTCCAGACCAGCCTCTCAGGGACACATACTAATTCCAGTACATGCACACAACCCCTAGGATATTAAAGGTCAAAGTGAGCTGTCTAGCAATGGAAAAACATCTCATCTGAGACAGAGGGAAAAGAGAACCAGGTTTACCAAAATTGTTATTTCTACATAAAAGAAAGTTCATTTCTCTGCTAGCTAATATTTCAGATATGGCAAGGTAAAAGTCTTCCCCAGTCTTAGTACAAAAAATGGAAATATAACTTTTTGGAATCCCATTCCTTCTGCACATATATCCAGTATGCCTAGATG
Source organism: Moschus berezovskii (assembly GCF_049115385.1). Taxonomy (NCBI): domain Eukaryota; kingdom Metazoa; phylum Chordata; class Mammalia; order Artiodactyla; family Moschidae; genus Moschus; species Moschus berezovskii. The sequence goes on along the minus strand of NC_142466.1, from coordinate 35,081,202 downwards.
TCATTCAGAATGAAAAAATGAGTCAGATGAGCTAATCCTATATAGGTAGGATTTATGATGTCATTGTCTTGGTATTTTCCTTGTAAAGTCCTATACCAATATCAGATCCTTAAGTCAGCCTGCTGAGAGATGCACAGCACACTCTCATTTTATGTATATAAGTAAATTAAATACACTAGGAGTTGTTTTCCAAATTTTGTCTTTTTTTTTAAAAAGAATCTTCTATTGTGTGGATAATAGTACGTTTGCTTTAGTTTATAATCTTAACATAATTTTTTCTCATTAAAATAACCTGACAACCTTCTTTCATATTATATTTTTATAAAATCAAAAAATGCTTTGGAGAAAGTATAGAATTTATGTGACATATGTGGATAGTATAGAGATTCATTGACTTGTTGGAAATGTTTACTGAATTCATTCTACAGAATGAGTGAAGTCCCCAAGAAAATTTCACCTGAAATAAATATTTATTTCCATTACAGAAGCAAGAATTGTTAGCTCAGAGTCAGTGTAATGTAATAATTATTAGTGAGTTTGATATCTTTGAAAATCTTGGTTTCATAGCAAAATTCAAGAGGGGCTTGCTTTTTAAAAAATTGCTATTTACTTCAGTTTTGGCTGCATTGGTTCTTCATTGTACCACATGGGCTTCTCATTGAGGTGATATCTCTTGTTGCGATGTATGGGCTCTGCTGCTGCTGCTGCTGCTGCTAAGTCGCTTCAGTCGTGTCTGACTCTGTGCGACCCCACAGATGGCAGCCCACCAGGCTCCGCCATCCCGGGGATTCTCCAGGCAAGAACACTGGAGTGGGTTGCCATTTCCTTCTCCGGTGCATGAAAGTGAAAAGGGAAAGTGAAGCCGCTCAGTCGTGTCCGACTCTTAGCGACCCCGTGGACGGCAGCCTACCAGGCTCCTCCATCCATGGGATTTTCCAGGCAAGAGTACTGGAGTGGGGTGCCATTGCCTTCTCCATGTATGGGTTCTAGTGTACTTGAATTAACTAGTTGCGGTGTGTGGGCTCAATAGTTGTAGCACACAGGCTTAGTTGTCCCGAGGCATGTGGAATCATCTTGAACCAGGGAAATCAACCTGAGTGCCCTGCATTGGCAGTCAGGTTGTTAACCACTGGACCACCAGGGAAGTCCAAGGGCTTTGCTTTTGTACCTTTTTCAGTTAATAGAGGAGAAAACGGAAATTAGCAAAAATGAGTGTTGTGATGGACTACCTGCACTATTTTGTGAAACTTGGAGAGCCTAGTTGAATTCTTCTGATTTAAGTGAGAAACTTTGTATGATAGACAGCCAAAACAAAGCAAAAAAAAGCACTAAATCAGTCCAAAGCAAATGGGAAAACTTGCAACACATAAGGTGAGCATGGACTTTGGAATTGGACAGACATGGATTCAAAACCTAGTTCCTTTCTTTATTAGCTAGGGGACCTTGCATAATGTACTCAGCATTGCTGAGCCTTAGTTTCTTGTTCTATAAAATAGAGATAATGTGAGTCTTGCAAGGTTATAGTTAGAATTGCGAAAATATACAAACCTCATAATATGGTGTCTTGTTTGTGGTTTAGTTGCTCAATCGTGTCTCACTCTTTTGTAACTACATGGCTTGTAGCCTGCCAGGCTCCTCTATCCACGGGATTTCCCAGGCAAGAATCCTGGAGTGGGTTGCCATTCCCTTCTCCAGGGGATCTTCCCAACCTCAGGACTGAACCCACGTCTCCTTCATTGGCAGGAAGGTTCTTTACCACTGAGCCATTAGGGAAGCTCAATATGGTGTCTGGCACATGGTAATTATTGTTAGAACTGGGATCCCAGTAAGCCTTAGTGATTGGGACTCTACAGGAAGTGAGAACACCTCGGGCAAAGATTTGGTCCAGCCTAGGCTTTATTGCTTTTTTTTTTTTGCATTTCTTTTCCATGGGGATGGTCTTGGTCCCTGTCTCCTGTGCAATGTCACGAACCTCCGTCCAGAGTTCATCAGGCACTCTATCTATCAGATCTAGTCCCTTAAATCTATTTCTCACTTCCACTGTATAATCATAAGGGATTTGATTTAGGTCATATCTGAATGGTCTAGTGGTTTTCCCTATTTTCTTCAATTTAAGTCTGAATTTGGCAATAAGGAGTTCATGATCTGAGCCACAGTCAGCTCCTGGTCTTGTTTTTGCTAAGTGTATAGAGCTTCTCCATCTCTGGCTGCAAAGAATATAATCAATCTGATTTCGGTGTTGACCATCTGGTGATGTCCATGTGTAGAGTCTTCTCTTGTGTTATTGGAAGAGGGTGTTTGCTATGGCCAGTGTGTTCTCTTGACAGAACTCTATTAGCCTTTGCCCTGCTTCATTCCGTGCTCCAAGGCCAAATTTGCCTGTTATTCCAGGTGTTTCTTGACTTCCTACTTTTGCATTCCAATCCCCTATAATGAAAAGGACATCTTTTTTGGGTGTGAGTTCTAAAAGGTCTTGTAGGTCTTCATAGAACCGTTCAACTTCAGCTTCTTCAGCGTTACTGGTTGGGGCATAGGCCTGGATTACTGTAATATTGAATGGTTTGCCTTGGAAACGAACAGAAATCATTCTGTCATTTTTAAGATTGCATCCAAGTACTGCATTTCAGACTCTTGTTGACCATGATGGCTACTCCATTTCTTCTAAGGGATTCCTGCCCACAGTAGTAAATATAATGGTCATCTGAGTTAAATTCACCCATTCCAGTCCATTTTAGTTCACTGATTCCTAGAATGTCTCTGTTCACTCTTGCCATCTCCTGTTTGACCACTTCCAATTTGCCTTGATTCACGGACCTAACATTCCAGGTTCCTATGCAATATTGTTCTTTACAGCATCGGACCTTGCTTCTATCACCAGTCACATCCACAACTGGGTATTGGTTTTGCTTTTGCTCCCTCCCTTCATTCCTTCTAGAGTTATTTCTCCACTGAGCTCCAGTAGCATACTGGGCACCTACCGACCTGGGGAATTCCTCATTCAGTATCCTATCATTTTGCCCTTTGATACTGTTCATGGGGTTCTCAAGGCAAGTATACTGAAGTGGTTTGCCATTCCCTTCTCCAGTGGACCACATTCGGCTGTGGTCCATGTGATCAGATCGACTAGTTTCCTGTGATTATGATTTCAGTGTGTCTGCCCTCTGATGCCCCCTGACAATACCTACTGTCTTATTTGGGTTTCTCTTACCTTGGGCGTGGGATATCTCTTCACAGCTGCTCCAAGAAAGCGCAGCCGCTGCACCTTACCTTGGATGAGGGGTATCTCCTCAAGGCTGCCCCTCCTGACCTTGAACGTGGAGTAGCTCCTCTTGGCCCTCCTGCGCCGGCGCAGCCACCGCCTATTGCGGCACAGACGCGAGAGACGCCGGCCCTGGCCGTGCAGACGCAAGAGATGTCAAATAGCTGTGAAAAGAAGAGAAGCGAAAAGCAAAGGAGAAAAGGAAAGATATAAGCATCTGAATGCAGAGTTCCAAAGAATAGCAAGGAGAGATAAGAAAGCCTTCCTCAGTGATCAATGCAAAGAAATAGAGGAAAACAACAGAATAGGAAAAACAAGAGATCTCTTCAAGAAAATTAGAGATTCCAAGGGAACATTTCATGCAAAGATGGGCTCGATAAAGGACAGAAATGGTATGGACCTAACAGAAGCAGAAGATATTAAGAAGACGTGGCAGGAATACACAGAAGAACTGTACAAAAAAGATCTTCACGACCAAGATAGTCATGAAAACGTGATCACTGACCTAGAGCCAGACATCTTGGAATGTGAAGTCAAGTGGGCCTTAGAAAGCATCACTACGAACAAAGCGAGTGGAGGTGATGGAATTCCAGTTGAGCTATTTCAAATCTTGAAATATGATGCTGTGAAAGTGCTGCACTCAATATGCCAGCAAATTTGGAAAACTCAGCAGTGGCCACAGGACTGGAAAAGATCAGTCTTCATTCCATTCCCAAAGAAAGGGAATGCTAAAGAATGCTCAAACTACCACACAATTGGACTCATCTCACACGCTAGTAAAGTCATGCTCAAAATTCTCCAAGCCAGGCTTCAGCAATATGTGAACCGTGAACTCCCAGATGTTCAAGCAGATTTTAGAAAAGGCAGAGACACCAGAGATCAAATTGCCAACATCCACTGGATCACGGAGAAAGCAAGAGAGTTCCAGAAAACCATCTATTTCTGCTTCATTGACTATGCCAAAGCCTTTGACTGTGTAGATCACTGTAAACTGTGGAAAATTCTGAAAGAGTTGGGAATACCAGACCACTTGACCTGCCTCTTGAGAAACCTGTATGCAGGTCAGGAAGCAACAATCAGAACTGGACATGGAACAACAGACTGGTTCCAAATAGGAAAAGGAGTATGTCAAGGCTGTATATTGTCACCCTGATTATTTAACTTATATGCAGAGTACATCATGAGGAACGCTGGGCTGGAAGAAGCACAAGCTGGAATCAAGATTGCTGGGAGACATATCAATAACCTCAGATATGCAGATGACACCACCCTTATGGCAGAAAGTGAAGAGGAACTCAAAAGCCTCTTGATGAAAGTGAAAGAGGAGAGTGAAAAGTTTGGCTTGAAGCTCAACATTCAGAAAACTAAGATCATGGCATCTGGTCCCATCACTTCATGGGAAATAGATGGAAAAACAGTGGAAACAGTGTCAGACTTTATTTATTTGGGCTCAAAAATCACTGCAGATGCTGATTGCAGCCATGAAATTAAAAGACGCTTACTCCTTGGAAGGAAAGTTATGACCAACCTAGATAGCATATTAAAAAGCAGAGACATTACTTTGCCAACCAAGGTCCGTCTAGTCAAGGCTATGGTTTTTCCCGTGGTCATGTATGGATGTGAGAGTTGGACTGTGAAGAAGGCTGATCACCGAAGAATTGATGCTTTTGAACTGTGGTGCTGGAGAAGACTCTTGAGAGTCCCTTGGACTGCAAGGAGATCCAACCAGTCCATTCTAGAGGAGATCAATCCTGGGTGTTCATTGGAGGGACTGATGCTAAAGCTGAAACTGCAATGCTTTGGCCACCTCATGCGACGAGTTGATTCACTGGAAAAGACTCTGATGCTGGGAAAGGTTGGGGGCGGGAGGAGAAGGGGACGACAGAGAATGAGATGGCTGGATGGCATCACCGACTCTATGGACATGAGTTGGGTGAACTCCGGGAGTTGGTGATGGACAGGGAGGCCTGGCGTGCTGTGATTCATGGGGTTGCAGAGAGTCGGACACGACTGAGTGACTGAACTGAACTGAACTGAGGCTTTATTGACTTACCATGCATTCCAGTACATTAGTAGAGTGTGGATTCACCTCCCTCCTTGGGTTATTATTTTTTTTAATTAATTTATTTATTTTAATTGAAGGCTAATTGCTTTACAATATTGTAGTGGTGTTTGCCATACATTGACATGAATCAGCCATGGGTGTACATGTGTTCCCCATCCTGAACCCCCCTTCCACCTCCCTCCCCATTCCATCCCTCAGGGTCATCCCAGTGCACCATCCCTGAGCACCCTGTCTCATGCATTGAACCTGGGCTGATGATCTGTTTCACATATGATAATATACATGTTTCAATGCTATTCTCTCACATCATCCCACCCTTGCCTTCTCCCACAGAGTCCAAAAGACTGTTCTTTACATCTGTGTCTCTTTTGCTGTCTCGCATATAGGGCCATCGTTACCATCTTTCTAAATTCCACATATATGCGTTAGTATACTGTATTGGTGTTTTTCTTTCTGACTTACTTCACTCTGTATAATAGTCTCTTATAATAGGCTTTGCTGCTGTTGCTGCTAAGTCACTTCAGTTGTGTCCTACTCTGTGTGACCCCATAGACGGCAGCCCATCAGGATCCTCCATCCATGGGATTTTCTAGGCAAGAGTACTGGAGTGGCTTGCCATTGCCTTCTCCGTATAATAGGCTCTAGTTTCATCCAACTCATTAGAACTGATTCAAATGCATTCTTTTTAATGGCCTAGTAATATTCCATTGTGTATATGTACCACAGTTTTTCTTATCCATTCATTTACCAATGGACATCTAGGTCGCTTCCATGTCCTGGCTATTGTAAACAGTGCTGCAATGCACATTGGGGTACATGTGTCTCTTTCAATTCTGGTTTCCTCGGTGTGTATGCCCTATTTCCAACTTTTTAAGGAATCTCTACCCTGTTCTCCATAGTGGCTTTACTAGTTTGCATTCCCACAAACAGAATAAGAGGGTTACCTTTCCTCCACACCCTCTCCAGCATTCTTGTTTTTAGACTTTTGGATAGCAGCCATTCTGACTGGTGTGAGATGGTACCTCATTGTGGTTTTGATTTGCATTTCTCTGATAATGAGTGACGTTGAGCATCTTTTCATATGTTTGTTAGCCATCTGTATGTCTTCTTTGGAGAAATGTCTGTTTAGTTCTTTGGCCTGTTTTTTGATTGGGTCATTTATTTTTCTGGAATTGAGCTGCAGGAGCTGCTTGTATATTTTTGAGATTAATTCTTTGTCAGTTGTTTCATTTGCTATTATTTTCTCCCATTCTGAAGGCTGTCTTTTCACCTTGATTATAGTTTCCTTCGTTGTGCAAAAGCTTTTAAGTTTAATTAGGTCCCATTTGTTTATTTTTGCTTTTATTTCCATTGTTCTGGGAGGTGGGTCATAGAGGATCCTGCTGTGATTTATGTCAGAGAGTGTTTTGCCTATGTTTTCCTCTAGGAGTTTTATAGTTTCTGGTCTAACATTTAGATCTGAACTAAAAAGCCTCTTGATGAAAGTGAAAGAGGAGAGTGAATAGGTTGGCTTGAAGCTCAACATTCAGAAAACGAAGATCATGGCATCTGGTCTCATCACTTCATGGGAAATAGATGGGGAAACAGTGGAAACAGTGTCAGACTTTTTTTTCTTGGGCTCCAAAATCACTGCGGATGCTGATTGCAGCCATGAAATTAAAAGATGCTTACTCCTTGGAAGGAAAGTTATGACCAACCTAGATACCATATTAAAAAGCAGAGACATTACTTTGCCAACAAAGGTCCGTCTAGTCAAGGCTATGGTTTTTCCCGTGGTCATGTATGGATGTGAGAGTTGGACTGTGAAGAAAGCTGATCACTGAAGAATTGATGCTTTTGAACTGTGGTGCTGGAGAAGACTCTTGAGAGTCCCTTGGACTGCAAGGAGATCCAACCAGTCCATCCTAAAGGAGATCATTGGGTGTTCATTGGAAGGACTGATGCTAAAGCTGAAACTCCAATACTTTGGCCACCTCATGTGAAGAGTTAACTCACTGGAAAAGACTCTGATGCTGGGAGGGATTGGAGGCAGGAGGAGAAGGGGATGACAGAGAATGAGATGGCTAAATGGCATCACCGACTCGATGGACATGAGTTTGAGTGAACTCTGGGAGTTGGTGACAGACAGGGAGGCCTGGCGTGCTGTGATTCATGGGGTTGCAAAGAGTTGGACACGACTGAGCGACTGAACTGACTGAACTGATGGTGTTCGAAAGTGTTCTAGTTTCATTCTTTAACAACTGGTTGACCAGTTTTCCCAGTACCACTTGTTAATAGAGATTGTCTTTTCTCCATTGTATATTCTTGCCTCCTTTGTCAAAGATAAGTTGTCCGTTGTTGTGTGGATTTATCTCTGGGCTTTCTGTTTTGTTCCATTGATCTATATGTCTGTCTTTATGCCAGTACCATACTGTCTTGATGATTGTAGCTTTGTAGTATAGCCTGAAGTCAGGCAGGTTGATTCCACCAGTTCTTCTTTCTCAAGATTGCTTTGGCTATTCAAGGTTTTTTGTATTTCCATACAAATTGTGAAATTATTTGTTCTAGTTCTCTGAAAAATACTGTTGGTAGCTTGATAGGGATTGCATTGAACCTGTAGATTGCTTTGGGCAGTATACTCATTTTCACTATGTTGATTCTTCCTGTCCGTGAACATGGTATTTCTCCATCTGTTTGTGTCCTCTTTGATTTTGTTCAGCAGTGTTTTATAGTTTTCTATATATAGGTCTTTTGTTTCTTTAGATAGATATATTCCTAAGTATTTTATTATTTTCATTGCAATGGTGAATGGAATTTTTTCCTTAATTTCTCTGTTTTCTCATCGTTAGTGTATAGGAATGCAAGGGATTTCTCTGTGTTAATTCTATATGCTGCAACTTTACTATATTCATACATTAGCTCTAGTAATGTTCTGGTTGTGTCTTTAGGGTTTTCTGTGTAGAGGATCATGTCATCTGCAAACAGAGTTTTACTTCTTCTCTTCTAATCTGAAATCCTTTTATTTGCTTTTCTTCTCTGATTGCTGTGGCTAAAACTTCCAAAATTATTTTGAATAGTAGTGGTGAGAGTGGGCACCCTTGTCTTGTTCCTGACTTTAGGGGAGTTTTGATTTCCATGCTTGTGATGGACCTGTTAAGATTTTCTATTTCTTCCTGGTTCAGTTTTGGAAAGTTATCCTTTTTAAGAATTTGTCCATTTCTTCCAAGTTGTCCATTTTATTGGCATATAGTTGCTTATAGTAGTCTCTTATGATCCTTTGTATTTCTGTGTTGTCTGTTGTGATTTCTCCATTTTCATTTCTAATTTTGTTGATTTGATTCTTCTCACTTTGTTTCTTGATGGGTCTGGCTAATGGTTTGTCAATTTGATTTATCTTCTCAAACAACCAGCTTTTAGCTTTGTTGATTTTTGATATGGTCTCTTGTTTCTTTTGCATTTAATTCTGCCCTAATTTTTATGATTTCTTTCCTTCTACTAACCCTGGGGTTCTTCATTTCTTCTTTTCCTAGTTGCTTTAGGTGTAGAGTTAGGTTATTTTTTTGATTTTTCTCTTGTTTTTTGAGGTAAGCTTGTATTGCTATAAACCTTCCCCTTTCCACTGCATTCACTGACCCCATAGGTTTGGGGTTGTTGTGTTTTCATTTTCATTCATTTCTGTGCATATTTTGATTTCTTTTTTGATTTCTTCTGTGATTTGTTGGTTATTCAGAAGTGTGTTGTTTTGCCTCCATATGTTTGTATTTTTAATAGTTTTTCTTGTGCTTGACATCTAATCTTACTGCATTGTGGTTGAAAAAGATGCTTGGAGTAATTTTAATTTTTTTTGAATTTATTAAGGCTAGATTCATGTATGGATGTGAGAGTTGGATTGTGAAGAAAGCTGATAGCCGAAGAATTGATGTTTTTGAACTGTGGAGCTGGAGAAGACTCTTGAGAGTCCCTTGGACTGCAAGGAGATCCAACCGGTCCATTTTAGAGGAGATCAATCCTGGGTGTTCATTGGAAGGACTGATGCTAAAGCTGAAACTCCAGTACTTTGGCCAACTCATGCGATGAGTTGACTCACTGGAAAAGACTCTGATGCTGGGAAGGATTGGGGGTGGGAGAAGAAGGGAACGACAGAGAATGAGATGGCTGGATGGCATCACCGACTCGATGGACATGGTTTGAGTGAACTCCAGGAGTTGGTGATGGACAGGGAGGCCTGGTGTGCTGTGATTCATGGGGTCACAAAGAGTCGGACACGACTGAGTGACTGAACTGAACTGAAGGCTAGATTTATGGCCCAGCATGTGATCTATCCTGGAGAAGGTTCCGTGTGCACTTGAGAAAAAGGTCTACAGCTGGCTAACTCGCTTCTGGTATTCGCTCAGTCCTTTTTCTGTGGGCGGGCCCGAGAGTGCCTTAGGTTCGAGCTTTTCACGGGAAAGTTCTCTCTCTCTCTCTTCATTTTTCTCTCTCTGTCTGGCTGTCTCATGTTAGCTCCCTCAGATTGTCCTCAGGGCATTCAGGCCTGGTTCTTACCCTAAGAATGTAGCCTGTGCCTCTCTCTCCAGCCCCTGCTTACTGGTGGTGGACACGGGCGTCTGGGCTACTTCTCCACTGGGAGTTGTAGTTAGGCACGTAATCTGTGGGTTTTTTTTTTTTCTTCTGGTTTTGTTGCCCTCTGAGATTCCAAAACACCCCACAGACCCACTGTTGAGAGGGTTTCCTGATGTTTGGAAACTTCTCCTTCACGACTCCCTCCCCAAATGGGTCTCTGTCCCTAACTGTTTTGTCTCTCTTTTCATCCTTTATATTTTATCCTACCTCCTTTAGAAGACAATGGGCTGCCTTTCTGGGTGCCTGGTGTCCTCCGCCAGCATTCAGAAGTTGTTTTGTGGAATTTGCTCAGTGTTCAGATGATCTTTCAGTGAATTTGTGGGGCAGAAAATGGTCTCCCCATCCTATTCCTCTGACATCTTAGGACCGCGCCCCCAGGTTACTTTTTGAGGCAGATGTGGGATTGACTTTGAGTGGAGTGTTGGGCTGATTGCATATTGCCCTGAGTCAGATTCCACTGACTCCTTTGCTGCTACAGGCTGTCCTATGGCTCCTTCTGGCATTGCTGTGCCAGTCAGTGAGCAAATACATAAGTTTGTCTGACATCCTCTCAGGCTGAGTGTGATAAGGTATGTTGTTTAACCCAAGTATCTATATGAAGAAGTCTGTAGGAGTTATGGGCAGAAGAGTGGATAGTGGAGAGTCCAGGCCTTTGCCAGATAAATAGCTACCATTTAAACTTAAAGAGATGCGTTATTCTCTCGTTATTTGTTTTTAAAATATATTTAGATAAATTTGTACGTATCCTCTTTTTAGCTAAATGTTAGCATACAGCACACATACATACACACTTTCCTTTTGATTTTGAAATAATTATACTCACAAGAAGTTACAAAATAGTACACAGAAGTTCCTATGTATCCTTCATGCAGTTTTCCCTAATGTTACATCTTACATAACTTTAGGACAGTACTACAACCAGGAAGTTGCCATTGCTGCAATATGTATGTATAGTTCTATGATAGTTTATCATGTGTGTATTTGTGTAGTCATGACCATGATCAGGACCGTAACAGTGCTGTTACATCACCACAGAGGTTTTTCTCTGCTAAGCCTCTTTATGGACATAGCAGCCCCTCCCTGGAAATCAGTGCTAACCCCTGGTAGCCACTAAATGTTTTATCGCTATAATTTTGTCATTTCAAGAATATGTAACTGCAATCCTACAGAATGTAACCTTTTGGGTTGACTTTTTTCACTCAGCATGATGCCCTTGAAATCTATCCAAGTTGTTATTAATATATCTGTCAATAATTTATTCCTTTATATTGCTGACTAATATTCACGGGATGGCTGTTCCGTAATTTGTTGGGTCATTCATCCACTGAAAGATATTGTCATTGTTCCTGATTTTGGCTGTTATGTATGAAGCTGTGAACAGTCATGTACGTTTTTAAATTCAGCTGCATCAGGTCTTCGTTGTGGCACATGGGATCCTCACTGTGTCATGTGAGGTCTTTGGTTGTGGTGCATGGACTACCTAGTTGTGGCATATGGACTCAGTAGTTTGGCACATGGGCTTAATTACTCCATGGCTTGTTGGATCTTAAGTTCCTGACCGGGGATCAAACCCACGTCCCCTGCATTGTGAGGCAAATTCTTAACCACTGGACCACCAGGGAAGTCCCTCGTGTACCTATTTTTGGGTGAACATACATATTCATTTCTCTAGGATAAATGTGTTCAGAAATGTGATTGATAGGCCATATATGAGTGTATGCTTAGTTTTTTTTTTTTTTTTAAGAAACCGCCAAACTTTTCCAGAGTGTCTATACCATACTTTATTCTCACCAAGCTGCATGAGATCGTTTTTCTGTTTCCTTGTCATCTTTTGATGTTGTCACAATTTTTTCTTTGAACCGTTCCATTAGGTATGTAATGATATCTCACTGTGGTTTTTATAATTCTCTAGTGTCCAGTATTGCAAATAATATGCTTATTTGCAATTTTAAAAGAGAATTATTTGGTAAAATGTATATTAGTATATTTTGCTCATTTTCTAATTGGAGTGTTTGTCTTTTTACTATTGAGTTTTGAGAGTTTTTAAAAAATATTTTCTGAAAGCTAGTTCTCTATCAGATAGATGGTTTGCAAATAGTTTTCCTGTGTGTAGCCTGTCTTTTAATCTTTGAAACAAGATCTTTCACAGAGCAAAAGTTTTAGATTTTAATTTAATTCAACTCGCTCATTTTTGTTTGTTTGTTTATGAATCATGCTTTTGTTATCAGGTCCAAGAACTCTTCGCCAAGTCCTCGATGCTGAAGATTTTCACCTGCATTTTCTCCTAAAATTCTTACAGCTTTATGTTTTGCATTTAAATCTGTGATCAACTTTGAATTTATTTTTGTATAAGGTCTATGGTTTATGTTGTGGTAATCAAAGTTATGAGATGATCCCCAAAATCTCCCACTCAACATACTTAAATTGTGTAATTAACTCCCCCTTCTTGAGGGTGAGACCAGTAAATAGGAGATCATACTAGGTGGGCCTGACTTAATCAGATGAGCCCTTTAAAAGAAGGTGAAGTGTCAGAGATGTGTTCTTCTGCTGGTCTAGAAGAAAGCAAACAGCCAAGCTGAGGAAGGAGGGGTCCTTTTGGCAAGGATCTGAGGGAGGTCCTTAGGAGCTGAGAGTTACCCTAGTTGACAGCCAATAAGAAAATGGAGACCTCCATTCTACAACTGGAAGGAACTAAATTCTGCCAACAACTTGAATGAGCTTGGAGGAAGGCCCTGAGTCTCAGATGAGAAAAAAAATCAAAGCTCCAGCTAACACTTTTATTTCAGCCTTGCAAGACCCTGAGAGGAGGACCCAGCTAACCCTGCTAGACCTGTAGAAACTATGAGATGCTAGATCTGTGTTATTTTAAGTCATTAAGTTTTTGGTAATCCTGGAATGTGATGCTGCTTTTATGCTTACGTAGATGAGGAATCTGATTACTGGAGCTTGCAGCTGAGTGTTAGGGAAAGAAATGGGATGTCTCTGCTGCCAGGCACATTGGGTTGGTCAGTTGTCTTCTGGATGTGGAGGCTTCCTGAGGCCTAATGTTGTGCCTTTCTGACTCTAGGCTACTCACTGATTCAGTTTGTGGGGTGCTCTCCTTCCCACCAGTAAGGGAACAGCCGTCTAGCTTAGTCGATCACCCCGTGATGCAGAGGGGTGCTCTCCATGCTTGTTGATTGCTTACTTGTATTTTTGAGCCGGTATTCCCAATGGAGGGCTTCCCTGGTGTCTCACTGATAAAGAATTGCTTGCCAGTACAGGAGAAGTGAGTTTGATCCCTGAGTTGGGAAAATCCCCTGGAGAAGGAAATAGCAGCGCACTACAGTATTCTCCCCTGGGAAATCCCATGGACAGAGGAGCCTGGCAGGCTACCTTCCATGGGGTTGCAAAGGAGTTGGACACAACGTAGCTACTAAAACAACAAGGAATCCCCAGTGTATGTGTGTATGTGTTTATATTTTTATACTTGTGACACTGTTAAATAAGCTCTATAACATAAAACAAAGAAAAATAGAGAATTTTAATGATATGATTTTGGAAGATTTTTGAAAGAAAGATTTAAAAATTAATGTAAAAACTATGGAGGCATTAGAAAGATCAGCAGTTGGCAGGGGTTGGGGAAGAGGGAGGAATGAATAGGCACAGAGGAGTTTAGGTCAGTGAAGCTGGTGCTCTTTTCCACCTACAGTGGTGGGCGCATGTCATTATACATTTGTCCAGACTCACAGAATCTATAACACCAAGAGTCAACATTAATGTAAGCTATGGGTTTTGGGTGATGATGTGTCAGTATAGGTTCATTGATTATAGCATATGTACCACTCTGGTAAAGGATGTTTTGGGTTTGTTGGGGCAGGAGTTATATGAGAAATTTCTATACTTCCCACTCACTTTTTCTGTGAACCTAAAACTCTAAAAGATAAAGTTATTCAAAGAACTAAGTGTAATGTGAAATCTCTATATGGAAGGCTTCAGTTTTTTCCCCGATTTTAACTCACTTTGGAGACTGAGTACATCTCAGTGGGTATACAAGACAATGGACTCTTCCTTTTTTTTTTTTTTTATAAAGTAAGAGATAAAATTTTCACTCTTTGATATAGATTGGCACTGGTGTCATCACTTGGTCCATTTTTTAAGCATTAATGTTTCCTGTCAGTTATGTTGGGAAAAGGAGGAAGGATTTTGCAGTGCAACAGGGTGGAGAATAGTGTCCTCACTTGTTTATTTACTTTTCTTTGCGTTTCACCATGAACTGTTGTGCACTCTGTATGGTTAAGTAGTTTATGCACTAAATTATTTTACATAGTGTAGTCTTTACAGTTTACTGTAGAGTTAAGAGGTAGTCTTTAAAATCTTCTATATAAAGTTTGCTAGTTTTCTTGTGACAAAGTAGTTCAAAGTCCTCTTGAACTTGAGTGAATTATGGCACTTTTCTATAAAATAAAGAGAAGAGACCCCAATCTGTAAGCCTTTTCTTTGATGGCAAGTGGCTGTCAAAAACATTATATCTATAAAAAGTTTTTGAAGGAACTTAAGACAAAATACATTCTGTCACAACAGATTAAAAAAAAAAACCTGACTGCTTTATTGAAGGAGTTTTATGTAACATTATGAAAATAGCTGTTTGGAAGTGTTTCTGGAATTTTGGAATTTTTCTAAAAATGATCTAAATCTGTAAAAATTCATTTATGTATACATATAAAAAATCTGTTCAAATTTTTGTTAAAAATATGTATTTAAATATAAAATGCATTTATGAAGATATTAAAACAGGACATATAGTAGTATAAAGAACAATTGATTCAGGAAAGTTGGAAATTTTCTAGCCAAAATTCCAATCAAAACATTATTTGCTTGATAGATAGGATTAAAGCATGCATGTCATGGTTTAATAAACACAGCCAGTGGTGTACTTCCTCCAGGGGCATCTTCCCTCTTTACCATGCATTGTGGGAGTGGTGAGGGTGAGGACTCTGTGTTAGACTTCCAAATTGACATAGAGGTTTCCCCTCTATCTGAAAGCAGAGTTTTCCTATGAAACCTATCATAAGCTGAAATGGCATTAAGTGAAGGAGCAGTTATCGTAGGCCCCATCTTGCTAATGAATCAACAAAATTAATGGAGACAAAGCACAGATGCTCACAGATATAGCACAAAGCTCTGTGGGCTGAGATGCTGAGAGTAGTTCCCGGGGAAGGAGCTTAGAGGGTCACTGTTACAATTCTGGGTGAACGCTGCCTCCAACTGGGCTTCTCGCAAAACAAACACCCCGCAGAACAAACACCTGATGTTTTTGCATTTTGACTTTTTTTAGGTGAAAACAAAAATCTTTTTCAAGTTTCTTTCAGTTAGCAAAAACAGGTACTAATGGAGGTGAAGTGAAATGTCATAAGGCAAATTTTTGAAGACTAGGGAATAACCTGTATTGCCTAAAAGTTATACCAGATTTTTAAAGTTGTAAAGCATATCCAATCATATTTCTCACACTAAAATCATTAGTTACAACATTTTGTTGAGCCTAAGGGGTTCATACTGTTAAAGCCAAGTTAAGTCCCTCTCCTGCTTCTCATGGCTGTTTATGCATAGCTTCAAGTCCACTTGTAACTGGTTACATCTTTGTAGGAGTGTTTTCTTGTGTATGTTTTGGATAGGATTTCTCAAAAATTTTGTTTCTGGCCCCTTCTACTTTCTATTCCTTACTGATTCCTTGGGATTCGTGTTGGCTGAAAGCAGTCTTGTCAGCTTTGATGCCTGCACATGCATGCACACATATCCATGTAATTCCATGTGGTAAAGCAAGGAGGTTGAAGGCAGCCTCCCATCCCGATTAAGTCTTTCCTGTACAACTTTGTACTGGAATGTCATGAAGAACCACATATTTAGGGCCAGGGCCAGAAACCAGACATCCAGACTAGAGTCCGTTTCTGTATCTTAGACTGGCTCTTGACTGGGGAACATAGTTGCTATTTGCAGACTACTAGTAACAGACCCTTTAACCCTCATTCTCTGCTGCGTCTCTATACTGTAAAATATTGGAATGAAAGTAAATCAACTAAATGAGCTACCTTACAGCCTAATTCTGTAATAATAAAGAAAATAATTTTCCTTTAATTCCAGGTACTAAGGAATAAAATTTGATAGTAAGAACTATGAGAATGTTATCATTATAAGATTTTCTTTCTTAGGAAAGACATCTTAAATAGTAACTTTTATTGGCCCTAATGGTAAAGAACCCACCTGCCAATGCAAGAGACATGAGAGACAGGGGTTTGATCCCTGGGTTGGGAAGATCCCTTGGAGGAGGGCCTGGTAACCCACTTCAGTTTTCTTGCCTGGAGAATCCCATGGACAGAGGAGCCTGGGGGGCTACAGTCCATGGGGTTGCAGAGTTGGACACACTGAAGCAACTTAGCACACATGCATATGAACACATGTACAACTTTTATTATTTAAAAATTTTTATTGGAGTATAGTTGATTTAAATGTTGTGTTAGTTTCTGCTGTCCAGCAAAGTGAATCAATTATCCACATACATATGTCCACTCTTTTGTAGATTCTTTTTCCAGATAGGGCATTACAGAGTATTGAATAGAGTTCTCTCTGCTATCCAGTAGGTCCTTATTAGTTATCTGTTTTATATAATAGTAATGTGTATCAGTTCAGTTCAGTCGCTCAGTCGTGTCTGACTCTTTGCGACCCCATGAATCACAGCACGCCAGGCCTCCCTGTCCATCACCAACTCCCGGAGTTCACTCAAACTCATGTCCATCGAGTCAGTGATGCCATCCAGCCATCTCATTCTCTGTCGTCCCCGTCTCCTCCCACCCTCAGTCCCTCCTAGCATCAGACTCTTTTCCAGTGAGTCAACTCGTCGCATGAGATGGCCAAAGTATTGGAGTTTCAGCTTCAGCATCAGTCCTTCCAGTGAACACCCAGGATTGATCTCCTTTCGAATGGACTGGTTGGAGTGTGTATAGTCAATCCCAATCTCCCAATTTATCCCTCCCCTTTTACCCCTGGTAAACATAAGTTTGTTTTCTACATTTGCAACTTTTTTTCTGTTTTGTAGATAAGTTATTTGTACCCTATTTTTTAGATTCCCCATATAAGCAATATCATACAATATTTGTCTTTCTCTGTTTGACTTCACTCAGTATGAGGATTGCTAGATGTATTTTGGCAAATGGCATTACTTTATTTTTTTTATAAAAATTTATTTATTTTTTAATTGAAGGATAATTGCTTTGCAGAATTTTGTTGTTTTCTGTCAAACCTCAACATAAATCAGCGATAGGTATTATTCTTTAAATAGTACCTTTTACTCTCACAATGAGACATTTTCTTGTTAGGAAGAAAACATTCAGCCTTTAGTATTCTTTATGTTTGAAAAAAATTAATATATTCAATATGTATAGAATAGCTTATACTTCAAATACTTATGTCCAGTAATACCCCTCAGAAATAGAGTCTTTCTTTTATGAGTTAAAATAGTAATTTTCCTAACACCATTGTCATTATTAATAGCTAACATTTACTTGAGTGTTTGTTGTATGCCAGATACTTACTATCTGTTCATGTATTAAATTCGTTTAACTTCCCACACACAGTCTTTGTGAGGTAGGACTTATTTTCCCCATTTTATGGAGATATATTGTTTTCACATATTTGATATATCTGGTCTATCTGTTTTATATGGTTTATTTATATAGTATATAGAAATATACCCATAGTTACATAATTCAAAGTAAAGTGTCAGGTTCTTGCATCCCAATTACTTACTCGAAAATATAAATAGAAAATTTACTATTCTGTTGGCATCTTGGCCTTATGACATTTTTCACTAATTGTTCCTTCTCCTAGCATCAGCTTCCTAAGACTTCCACTTTCCCTGAAGTCTGATTTTGAAGTCAATCAAAACTACATAATATGTACATAACAAATTATATAAATGATATACTAGTACAAATGACAGTATCTCAGAATTATTTTTGTTTTAAAACACTTATGCTTTTCCTTAAAATAAATGTGAAATTTTATGTTTGTACTTTCTCATCTTGTTATGCTAATTATAAACACAATAGATTATCTCTAAATCAAAAGCCTATTTTTGTCCAGAAGCTGCTTTTTGTTCTGTTTCTCGCATAACTAGATAAAGCCCACTGAGATTCATATCTCATGGCATGGTATAGTCAAAATCCCAAGGGCTAAAGATGACATGGAATAAATTCTCAAATGCTGGGCATGCTGTTCACAGCATCACACTGCTCTGTCATTGTTTCCTAATGTAAACAGGGGTGATGTTTTAATCCAGGAGTGAGGAGTGCTGTAAAGGGCTAGACTGTAGGAGGTTGATAGAGAGGTCATTAGATGTTCACTCCCTCCTCCTCCCACCCCCTCACTTGATTCCGACTGCCATTTCCATTTCCTCTACCAAGTTGGCACCTTTCTTTTATAGTAAAAAGTTGGATTTTTTTCCACTGGCCTCCTTTATAACAGAGTTTGAATCACTTTTTAATACTGGAAGTTAACGTTCTTTATTCTTCAAAAGAGCTGTGGTGTCTTTGAATAGCTCTGCCATTTCATTGATACTCCTCCCCACCTTTCAATTCTGAAGGAGGTTTTCATTTTAGAAGCATGTAGTGTATTTTACATGCACTAGTTCCATGAAACATGCTTTCTATATTGATTACTGTACCTTTGCTGCTCTGAAAAAATACCCTACACAATGTTATATTCTTTTGTCTCTCAAATGAAATACTGCTTTAATGATTTTAAATGATAAAGATTCTAAATCTTAAGCAAAAAGTAAGATTATTATTTTTTTCTTTTTAATGTTATAAAGAAGTAATATGTGGTTTCTCTTAATACTGCCCCAAATTTTAGAATTCAGTTATTAAAAGTAGGTCAAGGAAAGAGCCAAAATAATTATGACTTTTGTTCTATCTATCATATAATAATTTTTTACTTCTCAAAAAAGTATTTTATTTTTTAAAAAAAGATTTGAGGAAATATCATTTATATTTTATATTCCTTTTAGAATATCATGTATATGAGAATCTATGAGATGTATTTCTCTAAATTTAAGAAATAGGAAAGCTTTTCAAATATTGAACTTCTTTATCCTTAAATATTAGAAGCTGGTTCTATTATGACTTACATTGAAATAATAATCCAGGAGCCTATTATTAATAGAAGGGTACTTTCTTCTTTTTATTAAAAAGCATTTATGCAAGTTTTTATGCCTTTTAGGTTCTTATATAACAAGAGCATATGTATATGAGCCCCCTATCACAGATTGTCTCATTAAGATCTTAGTGGAGAATTTAAAATTAAAACAGTGGTAATAATAAGATGAAATTCACTAGTTTACTGTTTTTCAGAGGGCTTTTTTTTTTTCTTTTTTACTTGAGAGGCAGTGTAGTTGAAGGGTTAAGAGAATGGCTTTGTATTAGATTTTTACTGATCTGATCCTTACAACAGTTTTAGAAATAAGCAAGAAAAGGACTCTTCTTCCCATTTTTATAGAGGGAGGAGGTGGAGACTCAGAGATCACATGACCCAACAAGGTAAAACTAAGAGGCAGCGTGAGGATCAGAAAAAAAAATATTAATATGATTTCTAATTCCTGGTCCACCATCTCAATGGAGAAGATGAATGAATTTACAAAAGTGTAGAGAGACTCAGTGTAGGAAGAAACATATGATTTTATAATTTCTGATTTTTATCTACTTTTGAAATCTAGGGAAATATTTTGTGTTAGCATTAGCCCTAATCTTCCTTGAAATGACTCAAGGTAAGGAACGTGAGATGTGAGAGGACATGTGAGATGTTCCCAGACATAAAGTTGTACCATGCTTATTGAGCATTGGGTAATAGAATACACTTTTGTGTACTCTATCTTTTTATGCCTACAGCTATGCTTTTGCTCCTTTTTCTGACTTTGAATAAAGTATGGTTAGCAATTTATTCGGACACGACTAAAGCAACTTAGCACACATACACAGAAATTTATTCATTAGAGTGTTAAGGTTATATTTTCCCAAGGCATTTTTTTCCCTCCAAGTTGAACATGCCTATTCAACTTGTGGCTTTTCCCCTTTTACAGACTTTTTTCTTTTTTCCTTTCTTTCTTTTCTTTCTTTCTCTCTTCCTCCTTCCTTCCAGTCAGTCATTCAGGCCATCCCTGAAGATACAAAAATGATTAGATTTGGCACACCATCTGGTCTAGGTAGCTCCTTGGTGTAGTGAATATAAACATGTAAATGAATGCATTTCTGCCAAAGCAATAAATGAAAAATTGCATGCAGGCAGGGAAATTAACACTGCCTTTGGGCTCAAAAAAAGGCTTCTTTAAGGAGGTGGTTTCTGAACTGGGTTTTTGAGGGCAAATAGGCATTCGTTAGGCAAAAAGGAATGAATTTTAACAGTTATTCAAGTAACACCTACTTCTGTTTCTCAGACATTGCTTGCGTTGTTTCTAGCTTTTTGTTCACCAGATTATTTCATATGCATATGCCCAAATATTTAGTTTTGTAAAGCTCTCTCAAACCACTCTTCAGATTGAATATAATTTGGAAATTCTCAGACTGTCTACCATTGTTCTAAGTTGTTGCTGTGCTTGGAACATGGTTTTCTTATAAATAATATAATATTCTATTGAACATGGTTTTGAAACGTTTGATTTTACTTTATTGTACTTGAAGTATTTTGAAAGACTTAAAAAAAGATATACTAGTATTCTTGGACTTAAAATTCACTATAGGTTCCTTTAGAAGCTAAAGTTTACAAAATATGATTACACTGTGATACAGAGACCCAACAATTCCCCCAAATATTATGCTACTTAGGGAAGAGAAAGAATTACCAGGACTTGCTTATGTTATTTATTTTATTGTATCTAGTATAATACAAGGACATAATTATGCTTTTCTTACAATATAGGAATGATAATATTTACTCTTAATCACAGGATTAGTTCAGCTCCTTTTGTTTCAAAGCACTTGCTTATTAGGTGGATTGAAAATTACACTAAGCTTATTTAGAAATATCTTGCTTATATATCCATCTACTGTGTGTCTTAAGATTGAAATTTAGGTCAAATTACAACTTGAATTTAACTTTACAAAGAAAATAAGTGTGCCACCTTTAAAAACTGCATTCTAAATTTTAAGCACAATAGATCAAAGTACACCTTATTTAAATAAATACTCTGGAAAAGAAATCTCAATTATTTTCTCCCAAACTTTCTTAAAATAGTCACTGTTCTCAATATAAAATGTGAGGTTTAGCTTTATTATTTTAAAGGAAGATGAAAAGTTGTTTATTTTAAAATTTTAATGATTTTGCTTTAAAATTATGGAAATTCTCCTTTGGGGACAGCTTTATTTGAATTGTATGTGACACTATTTTTATTTCTTAAGGCTATGATTAAAAGTTTCATGGATGTCTACCAGCTTGCAAGTGCTAGAATTGCTACATTAGAAAAGGAAATGACATCTCATCGAAGTCACATTGCAACCTTGAAATCAGAACTTCACACGGCTTGTTTACGTGAAAATGAAAGTTTACAGTCAGTAAGTCTTACACTATATTTTTTGTCTTTGAATCTTGGGTCACATTTACACTCATGTTTTTGTTGTTCATCAGATCACTTACCAATATATCTAGTTTAGAATCAGTGATCAGTCAAGCAGCATAAAATTACTAAGTATGGAAAAAATTTTGAAGGAAGGAAAGCAATTAATTTTTGCATTGTATCACATATAAAGATATGCGTATTGTTATCAATGCTAAAACACTACATCAAGATTCCTTTGTGTTTGGTAGTGCAGCTGACAGTTGGGTTTGGCAGTATGCATAGTTAAAGCTTTCAACTGTCTGAAGATTCAGTGTGTCCCATTAAAGACAGAATATTATTAATTATGCGTATAACCAAAATGGTAATTAGAACATGTGATTATTCTCTGTAGAAAACTAGCCTTATCCATAATACATGCCTAGCTAAAGATGCATGTTGTGATTCATCTATATGATTAAAATTCAGTTTCAGCAGTCATATTATGTCTTAAAATTTTAGCCCATGATGAAATTTGGGCTCATTTAAGACCAAACAAAATTTTTTTTCCACTTGAAATACATGTTTGGGGAGTGTAAAAAATGAATGTATTTCTGACATAAAAGAATAAAATACAATTTCAACTTTTTCCTCAAGAACCAGACATGTCAACAGTGGAATTCAAAGGGTTATCAATAATTGGAATGTCTTTTTTCCTTTTTTGGTTTGAGTAGAATGGATCAAGGTGACTTGTAATGAAAAACAGTATCATTTTGCCATTCAGCTATTGACAAGTTTCAAATTATATATTCAACAGAAAAAGAATTAACATAAAGTAAATAGATGCATAGCTGTGGTTTAGTTATTCAGCTGCTTTGAGTAGTAGCTTAAGTGTCCGCATCCCACTGAAGCTTTATGACCGCGGGATTTGAAACTGCAACCACTAACCCTCCTCCACCTCACAGACTCTCATTCTCCCCTCTTCTTGCTCATCTATCTTCGCCCTTCCTTGCTTTATTTTTTTCACTATAGCACTTAGCAGCTTTCACATTTTGTGTTTTATTTGTTTTCTGTTGTCTGTTTTGCCGCTTACCCTCGTGGAGTGTAAGTTCCATAAAGTCATGCAGTTTGGGGTATTTTCTTCATAGCTGTAAGGGCACTCTAGTGCCAAGAGCAGTCTGGCCCATAGTACGTGCTCAGCAATTGGTTACTGAATGAAGAGTTTCTGATACTTAATCCAGTAAATGAGCAAACTAGGTATTTGATATCTGAACTGTGAATTCAGTTGAGTTCAATTTTTAAAAGTACTTTGTTAATTTCTTAATGACTGAGTAGTAAATTGGACCTCAAATAAGAGAAGTTAAAATGAAGAGGAAACCTTCATAAGAATTTGTATAAGTACTTGGAATTCATTCTAGTATTTCTTTAAAACATGCTTAGATTTCTTCCTGCTAGTTCTCTGATCCCATTGGTTAATATTATACTATGTCAGTTTTGTTGGGTCATACTGTTATTGATTGTTCATTCTGTTATTCATATGAAAATAGTTACTTACATTTTGAGAAAGTTTGGTAAGGTGGGATTATTTCCCCATGGACTCATTTTTTTTTTTTTTTACCAATTATTAAGCTATTGATATCTTAATGAAGGTCTGCTTAATATACCTCATGATCGTAATAAAGCTTCCCTTCTCAACCTTCGAGAAGATTTACAGGATATGCTCATCATCTTGCTTATGAGAAGAGGTTCACTTAGGCAGTAATTCTCAAAATGGAATGTGTGTAACGTGAACACTCTCCCCACAAGGTTCTGATGTGTCCTAGGACACTGCTGCCTAATCCTATGCTTCAGTGGGATATATGCTATCCAGTCTGTTCCCTGGATAGTTGAGGATCACTGTTTTAAAAAGAATAATAAATAAATAAATAGTAAATAATAAACTATTCCCTGGATATTTGAGGATCACTGTTTTGAAAAGAATAATAAATTTGTAATAATAAAAGAATAATAAATTAATAATAAATTTGTAACTTCTATTTTTCAAGATAGTTTTATATGTGTTTTCTGACTTCTTAAGAACTCTCTGAGGGAGGTTAATCTTTTAATTTCATAGATGAGAGGTGATATAGTTTGGTAGATAAGAGCTTGAGCTTTGGAATTACATCCATTAGAAGTAGAGTCAAGTGTAAATAAGAGAAAACTTGAGTAACATGTTTAAGACAATTTTTTTTTTCTCATACAGAGAGATGTTTAGAAGTAGGTGGCTATTGTCATTAGGTTAGTGGTTCAACTCTTCTGAAATTTCTCTACCACTCCCTGATAAGATGACAGCCAGATCTAGGATTTGGAATCACATTCAGAGGAATAGGATGGCCCGGCAGTATCTCTTTTATATATATAATAAATCATTGAAAGGCTCTCCATTAAAAAATTAAATATTTCTATCATATATTTATTGAATATTAATATTTTTAAATTTTAATAGGTTATAGATATTAAATATATATTTTAATGTTTATATATTTAAAAAGGAAAAACCTTCCAAGGAAATTTCGAATGTATTTTCACTTATAGTTCATCAGCTGGAAATGGGTTGTGTGACCACCCTAAGCTCTAATGAGTCAAGGGACAAGGGAATAAGGAATGAATAGATATTGGGTTAGCCAGTTGTATGGCAAATCAGATATATCTAGATTCCAGTTCAACCTCTGTTAGTTACTAACTGGGGGGCTTGGGTCTCAGGTTTTCATCTGTGCAATGAGGATGATGATACTACTCCCTAATAGAGATGTTGGGAGGTCTAGAGAAAAGTGTTCAAGTACTTTGCACTTTCCCTTGCACTTAGTAATCCAAAAACAGTTATCTATTAATTTATTACCAGTATCTTCATAGAAGGTAATTGAGATTACACTACAGGAAAAGATTGTTTACTAATGTAATGTCTTCAGCTTCAAACCATGTCATTTTGTTCTGCTTCCTACTGTAACCCTGAACATGTAACACCTGCTCTGTGATCACCATCAGTATTTTCCTGTAGCTGAGCTCTCTGCCCTTTCTGCAGCTTTGTCTTCCCCTCTTATCACTGACACATTCTTGAAAACCAGTCTATACTTTCTTTGTCTATGTACTCTTTCTACTGATACTGTTTTCTCATAGGGCACCAAAATTTTCTGCTTGCCCTGCTTATCCATTTGTTCCTTCTCATCTCCTTTCATCTTTCTTGGACATATGAAGCTTCAACTTTCTTCCTTATATATTCCCCTCCTTTGTTTCTCTTGTTATCATTTTTTCTTCCTTGGCTCTCTGGCCTCTACTTACTTGAGCTCTGCCTTCTTCGTATTATTGTTGTTAATTCTTCTCCACCCATTAGTCTAATATTTAGCATCTGTTCTGTAGCAAGCTTGATTTTGGTCTTGGGGGTGCCATGTGAACTGAAAGAGACAATCTTTGCTCTCATGAACTTAAAATCTTAACAATGAAGGTAAATATTTTTCATGTAATCACACTAATTAATATGTGATTACTAACCAAGATAAGTTCATTGAAAGAAAAGAAGTGTATAAGAGTTTTTTAAAACAAATGAGCCTACCCTAGACTAAGGTATCAGTTAAGTGTTTTCTGGGTCAATGATGCTTAAGCTAATATCAGAAGACTGGGTATGAGGTATCCAGGAATGGTGGAGTGTCGTGTTCCATATTAGGAGGAGAGGAGAACAGACATTTATAAATGCTCTATGGTGTGAGGAAGAAGTTGATAAGTTGGCTGGAATAACGATAGCAAAGGCAAGAGTAGTCTGGGGTAAGAATGGTCTGGAGAAAAGGGCAGAGGTCAGACTGTTATCTTTAAGAGCAAAGTAAGAGTCATTAAAAAAAACTTTATAGGCAGAATGATATGTTCAGGTTTGCATTTTTTTAAAAGATCACTTTGGCTGTAGTATGAAGAAACAATTGAATGTGAAGAGCAAGAGATGAAGATGTGTCAAACAATTCCTAGATTTTTGTTGTTCTTTGCTTTTGAAAATGGATCAATGATTTCATTTATTTAGAGAAACAGTGGAATGGGGTGACGGTGGATATTGTGAGTTTAATTTTGAGTATGTTAAGTTTGAGATGCCATTGAGACATCCAGCTAAAAATGTCAGAAAGGCTACTTGATATGGAATTCAAGCAATGTGCCAAGCTGTAGATAAAAAATTCAAGTCACTGTTATACAGGTAGGACTTGAAGCTGCTAGCAAGACTGAGACATAGGGATGGTTTATAGAGTAAGAAGAGAAAAGGCCTAAAAATGAAGCTTGAAAAACTCCAACACATAATGCCTGAGTAGAAGAGGATAAAGATGCAAAGGAAGCTGTGAAGGAACAGGCAAAGAGGGAAGAGGAAACCAAGGAAGTATGATGCCATGAGAAGAGAGAATTTCAAGAAGGGTGATTGATGTTCACTAGAGTCATATGCTGTTGAAAATCAAGTGACATGAAGACTGAAAATGACCTTTGGAGTTAGTGTATGCAGGCCCTTGGTAAGCTTGACAGAGGCTTTTTTGGCAAGAGATGGAGAAATTAGTGAAAGTTGACCAAAGGAAAGTGAATTTAGACATCTACTGCAGAGATTTAGCAGTTAAGCATGAAAAATGGGAGTGCAGTATTCTCAGGATTTAGGAAGTTCTGTTGTAAGATGAGCTTGAACTAAATATATTTCAACATCTTCTTAAAAAGGCCTCCAACAGTCTGGTTTTGACTCTGTTCACTATACTTTCCATCTTTATAATTTCAGTTATCACCTTTTCCAACTCTAGCTTTTTTTTTTTATTAATATTTGCATGATATATCTTTTCCCATTCTTTTAACCTATATTTTATATTTATAGTGGGTCTCTTATAGAAAAATATAGTTGGTTTTGTTGTCTTTATCCATTTGGCAATTTCTGGCTTTTAGTTGAGTGACTGGACCATTTGCATTTAATATAATTATTGATGTTTCTGGATTTTTATCTGCCATTTTTGTCGTCTTATGGGGATGAAGGTGAAAGCATGATACCTGCCTTTGTGGATTTCTCTTCTAGCAGGGGAAATGGTCACATAAGCAAATACTAACAATAGGCATCTATAAAGCCTGTGGGAACATAGATGGGGAAGGAGTCCATTCTGCCTAACATTGTTAGAAGAATGTTCTGAGAAGATGAAATGTTTGCAGGAGTCTTTGAAGAATGCTAGGATTTGACATCTTGTTAAGGGGGAAGAGCCATCGAAAATCTTTGCTTTATTTTGTTTTGAATAATAGGCCTAATGGATATTAGATATATTTAATGAATTACATTACATAATGATTTTTGTGTGTTAATAGATAATGTATTGTTACTTTAGTTCCATTCCTTCTGTCAATTAAAGTTATCCACCTCACCTCAAATGCTATGACAAAACTAGACAGCATATTAAAAAGCAGAGACATTACTTTGCCAACAAAGGTCCATCTCGGACACGACTGAAGTGACTTAGCAGCAGCAGCAGTCAAAGTTGTGGTTTTTCCAGTAGTCATGTACAGATGTGAGAGTTGGACCATAAAGAAGGCTGAGCACCGAAGAATTGATGCTTTTGAATTGTGGTGTTGGAGAAGACTCTTAAAAGTTCTTTGGACTGCACGGAGATCAAACAAGTCAATCCTAAAGGAAATCAACCCTGAATATTGATTGGAAGGACTGATGCTGAAGCCGAGGCTCCAATCCATTGGCCACTTGATGTGAAGGGCCGACTCATTGGAAAAGATGCTGATGCTGGGAAAGATTGAGGGCAGAAGGAGAAGTGGGCACAGAGAATGAGATGGTTGGATGGCATCATCAACTCAATGGACTTGAGTTTGAGCAAACTCCAGGAGAGAGTGAAGGACAGGGAAGCCTGGTGTGCTGCGGTTCATGGAGTCACAAAGAATCAGACACGACTTAGCGACTGAACAACAATAACTCACCCAGCCTGTACCCACTGGAGCCCAAGACTGCCTGCAGAGGTCACTTCAGACCCTACCCTCACGTATTTTCAATCCATTCTTGTACCATCCAGTCCCTGCTTCCTACTTTATGACCTAAGTTGATTCTGCCTTTGACTGTTCTGCTCTTGATGTTCTTATTTGGTCTCTATATTTGTTACTTTGAGCCATTCTCAGAACTCTATTAATGGATCCTCAGGTGAACTAGCTTTCTGCTCTACTACTGCCTCTGTTTACCATCACCTCCTTCCCATCATATATGGCATTAGAGTCAGGCAGACCTGGAGGGTCCTTTCTGGCACCATTGTTTATTACCCACACAACACTATAAGCATCAGTTTCAGTATTTGTAACATGTAGGTGAAATTGACTGCATTGTAGAATTGTCATGAGGATTAAACGAAGACACAGTGTCTGGCATATTGGTAGATGCTCAATAAATATTGTCCGGCTTCCCTGTGCATACAGATTTTTCTGATAATTACATATATTTATGCAGCTAAGCTATATTTGTAGCTTTAAGAAATGTATGTAAGCAAAAGGAAATCTCTCTATGAGTAAGCAAAAGAACTGAAACAACACTTAGTGCTTTTCGCACATACTAAATTCAGTACTGATGTTAGGTATTATTGTTATCACTTATTGAACCGAGGACAGTCACTGTATGCTCCTTTCTAAATTTTCCAGCATTTCAGTATCTAAGAATAAAAAGTAAATATTCATCATTACTTAAGAAACAGCTTGATATTTCATGGTAGAATGTATAAGTAGAAAGAGATGGATGGTATTGCAGATATGAATAGTTATGTTTAAAAGCTTTATCCTTCTTTAGGTGACTTTTTCCTTTTTGTTCAGCAGCATGTATGTGATGCTGGAGTTCATCTAAGAGGTCTCATCAATTGTACACTTGCCAGAACTTTAACATTTTCAGCATGTTGGTCTTTGACCCATTAACTTAGGGCTGTTCTAGAGCTTTTATCTTGACTAATAGTAACCAGAAAGCACTTTGAGCAAAGAGCTTTTGAATGCCATACAACCCAGTAGAGAAGAGTACAGCAGTCAGAACCAATTACTTGTGGGTGTTTGGAGACTGGCACACCCACAAGTGTGGAGAAACACATGATATTTCAATCTGTGAAACATAAGACCCCAAACCCAAATACTTCACTGTGAGTTATGATGCTTCAAGCTACAATATTGATTTGCCTCATTTCCCTTGTATGCTTAAGCAGTGTGTTTTTAATTCTGCAGTACTTTATTTGTGAGAAAATAATAAGTTACAAATCAGAGGAGCATTCCATTTAATATATTGCAGGGGAGAGATCATCGCATCATTTCTCAGATCATGTCAGATTTGATAGTTGTCAAGTGGTGTTACGTTGTTAATAAAGCAGAAAGGCTTAGATATTTTGGTTAATATTTTGAAAAAAGAACCTCCTTTATCTTCTTGAATAAAATTTTGTCACATTTATTCTTACTACATTTTCTTGAGAGAGGAAGTATTGTTTGTTAGTATAGATGAAGAAGCTGACAGAATTTAAGTAACTTAATCTCGGTAAGTTGTTTTCATCAACTTTCAAATCAGTCAGTTCAGTTCAGTCGCTCAGTCGTGTCCGACTCTCCGCGACCCCATGAATCACAGCACGCCAGGCCTCCCTGTCCATCACCAACTCCCGGAGTACACGCAAACTCTTGTCCACAGAGTCGGTGATGCCATCCAGCCATCTCATTCTCCGTCGTCCCCTTCTCCTCCCGCCCCCAACCTTTCCCAGCATCAGAGTCTTTTCCAGTGAGTCAACTCGTCGCATGAGGTGGCCAAAGTATTGCAGTTTCAGCTTTAGCATCAGTCCTTCCAATGAACACCCAGGATTGATCTCCTTTAAAATGGACTGGTTGGATCTCCTTGCAGTACAAGGGACTCTCAAATACTTCCCATTAATTCCTGATGTTTATCATTGAGGTTTTAAATCCTTCAAGAAAAATAATTTTTTAAAAAGAGCCATAAACCAAGTCTTAATTTCTTGAGAAAGGCTGTACAGTGCAGTTCAGTGGTATAAAGTACAGATTCTTGAGTTTTACTCCCAGGTTTTTATTTAGGGCCCAGTCAGGTTAGAGCAAGGCCTCTGATTTCTTGTCTGTTGCTTTCCAGTGAGATTGCAGTGTGGATTAAAACAAATCTTTGCTCTCAAGGTCTTCCAAGTGTAGTAGAGACTAGAAGTATTGTACAGCTATTACATAGATTGCAGTGCGGGAGACCTGGGTTTGATCCATGGGTTGGGAAGATCCTCTGGAGAAGGGAAAGCTAGCCACTCCAGTATTCTGGCCTGGAGAATTCCGTGAACTCTATAGTCCATGGGGTCACAAAGAGTGGGACGTGACTGAGCGACTTTCACTTTCATATAGATAATTAATTTAGTTGAGACAAGGAAGGCTCAGGAGGCATGGATCCAACCAGTTCATCCTAAAGGAAATCAGTCCTGCATATTCATTGGAAGGACTGATGCTTAAACTGAAACTCCAATTCTTTGGCCACCTTATGTGAAGAACTGATTCATTTGAGAAGACCCTGATGCTGGGTAAGATTGAAGGCGGAAGGAGAAGGGGATGACAGAGGATGAGATGGTCGGATGGCATCACCGACTCAATGGACATGAGTTTGAGTAAACTCTGGGAGTTGGTGATGGACAGGGAGGGCTGGTGTGCTACAGTCCATGGGGTCGTAAAAAGCTGGACACGACTGAGTGACTGAACTGACTGACTGACTGAAGGAGAAATTAACAAGGGAAATCACGGAATGCTGAAGGGCTGGAAAGATGTCTGTCTGACTTGAGCAGCATGAATAGGTGGAGAATGGGAGAGAGGGTGGAGACTTGCAGAGGAGCGCTGTAGTGCTCTCAGCTTTCTGAGAAGTCCCCTAAATTATGTCTCCATTAACTGCACCAAAGACATCTACCCGCTTTGCTTCATGTCTTTTCTCTTCCCAACTGCAAATTTAAATTTCTACTCTCACAATTCAGTGCTGTTTTATGTCATAACAGCACTTGTTTTACCCTTTTGCTAAATATTGCTTACTTCAGTTCAGTTCAGTTCATTCGCTCAGTCGTCTCCGACTCTTTGTGACCCCATGAATTGCAGCATGCCAGGCCTCCCTGTCCATCACCAACTCCCGGAGTTCACTCAAACTCATGTCCATCGAGTCGGTGATGCCATCCAGCCATCTCATTCTCTGTCGTCCCCTTCTCCTCCTGCCCCCAACCCCTCCCAGCATCAGTCTTTTCCAGTGAGTCAACTCGTTACATGAGGTGGCCAAAGTATTGCAGTTTCAGCTTTAGCATCAGTCCTTCCAATGAACACCCAGGACTGATCTCCTTTAGAATGGACTGGTTGGATCTCCTTGCAGTCCAAGAGTCACTCAAGAGTCTTCTTCAACACCACAGTTCAAAAGTATCAATTCTTCGGCGATCAGCTTTCTTCACAATCCAACTCTCACATCCATACATGACCACTGGAAAAACCATATCCTTGACTAGACGGAGCTTTGTTGGCAAAGTGATGTCTCTGCTTTTTAATATGCTATCTAGGTTGGTCATAACTTTCCTTCCAAGGAGTAAGCCTCTTTTAATTTCATGGCTGCAGTCAGCATCCGCAGTGATTTTGGAGCCCAGAAAAATAAAGTTTACTTATATGCTCATTAAATTCATCCACATTTTTATCATGAGTTCCAGCTTTCGCCTTCACATACTAACAGAGTTAAATAAAGGAAACAAAAACATCCAAAGATGGGATAGCCCAATCAACCTGCAGACATTTTCCTTGATCCTTGACATATATTTCCAAACTTCTAAGTTTTTCATAGCCCAGAAACTCAAACTTTTTTGGTATACTAAACAGCAGCCTAGTAGTAATAAAAATATATATTCCACTGGCCTTGCACTTCTTCTCTAGCCTTTTAGATTTTTATGATGTAGTTCAAGTTTTGTATGATTTAGTTTAAGAGGAGCTACTTTTATGATGAATAATATTTGTGTAGTGACCGTAGGGGCAAGATAATATAAATTTTATATTTTTATATGTAATTTATTTAAGTATATGCATATATAATTTATGTAATATATACATGTATAGTATTTTATTATAAACATTTACTGTTACATATATGTAAGTATAAATATAAAATATGTTTAGATGTAATAAATATATAATTCCATTCTTCAGGAATGAAATATTATGAGGGTGGAGCAAGGAGTAGCAAGGTTGAGACTTTCTAACTCTGATCACTATCAGTTCAGTTCAGTTGCTCAGTTGTGTCCGACTCTCTGTGACCCCATGAATCACAGCACGCCAGGCCTCCCTGTCCATCACCAAATCCCGGAGTTCACTGAAACTCATGTCTATCAAGTCGGTGATGCCATGCAGCCATCTCATTCTCTTGTCATCCCCTTCTCCTCCTGCCCCCAGTCCTTCCCAGCATCAGATTCTTTTCCAGTGAGTCAACTCGTCGCATGAGGTGGCCAAAGTATTGCAGTTTCAGCTTTAGCATCAGTCCTTCCAATGAACACTCAGGATTGATCTCCTTTAGAATGGACTGGTTCGATCTCCTTGCAGTCCAAGGGACTCTCAAGAGTCTGCTCCAGCACCACAATTCAAACGCATCAGTTCTTCGGCGCTCAGCTTTCTTCACAGTCCAACTCTCACATCCATACATGACCACTGGAAAAACCATAGCCTTGACTAGACGGACCTTTGTTGGCAAAGTAATGTCTCTGCTTTTTAATATACTATCTAGGTTGGTCATAACTTTCCTTCCAAGGAGTAAGCGTCTTTTAATTTCATGGCTGCAATCAGCATCTGCAGTGATTTTGGAGCCCCCAAAAAATAAAGTCTGACACTGTTTCCACTGTTTCCCCATCTATTTCCCATGAAGTATTGGGACCAGATGCCATGATCTTTGTTTTCTGAATGTTGAGCTTCAAGCCAACCTTTTCACTCTCCTCTTTCACTTTCATCAAGAGGCTTTTTAGTTCCTCTTCGCTTTCTGCCATAAGGCTGGTGTCATCTGCATATCTGAGGTGTTTGATATGTCTCCCAGCAGTCTTGATTCCAGCTTGTGCTTCTTCCAGCCCCGCGTTCCTCATGATGTACTCTGCATATAAGTTAAATAAGCAGGGTGACAAGATACAACCTTGACGTACTCCTTTTCCTATTTGGAACCAGTCTTCTGTTCTATGTATAGTTCTGACTGTTGCTTCCTGACCTGCATACAGGTTTCTCAAGAGGCAGGTCAGGTGGTCTGGTATTCCCATCTCTTTCAGAATTTTCCACAGTTTATTGTGATCCACACAGTCAAAGGCTTTGGCATAGTCAATGAAGCAGAAATAGATGTTTTTCTGGAACTCTCTTGCTTTCTCCCTGATCCAGTGGATGTTGGCAACTTCATTTCTGGTGCCTCTGCCTTTTCTAAAACCTGCTTGAACATCTGGGAGTTCACGGTTCACATGTTGCTGAAGCCTAGCTTGGAGAATTTTGAGCATGACTTTACTAGCGTGTGAGATGAGTGCAATTGTGCGGTAGTTTGAGCATTCTTTGGCATTGCCTTTCTTTGGGATTGGAATGAAGACTGACCTTTTCCAGTCCTGTGGCCACTGCTGAGTTTTCCAAATTTGCTGGCATATTGAGTGCAGCACTTTCACAGCATCATCTTTCAGGATTTGAAATAGCTCAACTGGAATTCTGTCACCTCCACTAGCTTTGCTCGTAGTGATGCTTTTTAAGGCCCATTTGACTTCACATTCCAAGAAGTCTGGCTCTAGGTCAGTGATCACGTTATCGTGATTATCTTGGTCGTGAAGATCTTTTTTGTACAGTTCTTCTGTGTATTCTTGCCACCTCTTCTTAATATCTTCTGCTTCTGTTAGGTCCATACCATTTCTGTCCTTTATCGAGCCCATCTTTGCATGAAAAGTTCCCTTGGAATCTCTAATTTTCTTGAAGAGATCTCTTGTTTTTCCTATTCTGTTGTTTTCCTCTATTTCTTTGCATTGATCACTGAGGAAGGCTTTCTTATCTCTCCTTGCTGTTCTTTGGAACTCTGCATTCAGATGCTTATATCTTTCCTTTTCTCCTTTGCTCTTCGCTTCTCTTCTTTCACAGCTATTTGTAAGGCTCCTCAGACAGCCATTTTTCTTTTTGCATTTCTTTTCCATGGGGATGGTCTTGGTCCCTGTCTCCTGTACAATGTCACGAACCTCCGTCCAGAGTTCATCAGGCACTCTATCAGAGGTAGTCCCTTAAATCTATTTCTCACTTCCACTGTATAATCATAAGGGATTGGATTTAGGTCATATCTGAATGGTCTAGTGGTTTCCCCTACTTTCTTCAATTTCAATCTGAATTTGGCAATAAGGAGTTCATGATCTGAGCCACAGTCAGCTCCTGGTCTATTTTTTGCTAACTGTATAGTTATCGCTATAGTCAATTAGTAATGAAGTTGTAGAGAACAGAGATGACAGTTTGGCAATCAAATGCTCTAAATATTCCTACCAGTTGTACAGAGTGGTAGTAACTAAATATGCTCTGAGTGTTTCTCATACCATTTTATCTTTCTTACTAAATTGAATTCTTTGAGGGCTTCAGTTACCTGCTAGATTTTCAGAAATCTGCACTCTGAGTTTCTGCAAAAACTTCAAACTCACTGAGGTCTCAAACTGAAGCTGTTGTCTAACTCTACCTCTCCCATTTTCGCAAACTCTTCTCTCCTTATGTTCCTTTGTCTGACTTAGCTGTTTGCCACGCAGCCCAGGGTAACACCCGTATCATTTCTTCTACTTTCCCGTCTCCACCAGTATTTAATTCGTTGCTGAGTCTTATTATTTCTACCACCACAGACCTCTTAGATCCAGCTTTTCCTTTCTACTCTTGGATTCACATCGTTTTCCCTGGGTAATTGCGGTGGTCTTCCAATGCATTTCCCCGTTTGTAGATTTTCCCCTTCCATCTTGTCTGCCACATCAGTGCCAGTTATCTTTCCAACACGCAGATAAGGTCAAACCACAGCTTGACCCAAAACATACTTTGGCTCAATACTTTCTTCTTGAAAGCAAAAATTCTTGATCATTGGCATTCAGGCATATCCTGACTCCATCTGGTTTTTTAGTTTATTGCTCAGTTGGCAGAAGTAAGTGTTCCCTTCGTTATGCTCATTCATCACTGAATTTACCTGAGAACTATATAGTAATCTAAATTATATGATCGGTTAGTTGTTTCTGGATTACCATATTGAGTCTACAAGGTGATATTTTTTTACAACTCATTATAATGGTCTTACCTCAATAAATGCTGGTTTATTAGAATTGAAATTAACTGGAGGAACACTCCATCAATGCCACTCTTCAGTACACATTTGTTGTGGCATTTGTACTTTGCACAAACCATAGTTCCATCTCAGATTTTTTCCCATAACATTTTTTCTTAATTCCCATCAAACTATATTTCATATATTTATCTAGCAAACACTTAATGAAAATGAATAGAATCATTTATAGATTATTATACCAACATAAAATTTAAAGTAAATACTTTCAGGTAATACAAATTGAATATTTCTTCTCCTCTTTATTACTATCCCTAAAAACCCAAAGGAAAATGATTTCTGACAAAGAAAAACGTTCTTTTTCAGCATACCACTTAAATAATTTTAAACTTTGTCAGATTTGGGGGGCCCCTAACTGTTTATCTTTACTCATCTGGACATAAAGTGACCAGTGTAATGCCTTTTACTTGCACAGTGGGTACTCAGTAAATGTTTGATAATAACGCTGATATATCAAATTAAAACAAACTGTACCTGTGCCTAGCAAAAAGTAAGAGTATGTATAATTTATTTTAGAAATAGAAGTCCAATTTACATAAATCATTAAAAATCATATTTTCAGAAATGTATTTCCTTGTATTTTCAGAAATCTTACTTCACACCATATATAAACATTAACTCAAAGTGGATCAAAGACCTAAATATTAGAGCTAAAATTCAGTAAAAAGTTATAAATCTTCATGGATTTGATGATGGAGTCTTAGATTTGACACTAAAAGCATAAATAACAAAATAAAAAATAGAGCTCATCAAAATGAAAAGTTTGTGCATTAAAAACACCCCCCAGAATGGGAGAAAATATATATAATTTGTATATCTGATTAGAGTCTAATATATAAAGAACTCACAAAATTCAGTAAGACAAATACCTAATTTTTAAAATGGGCAAAGGACTTGAATAGATGCTTCTCCAAAGAAGATGTACAAATGACTAACAAACACCTGTAAAGGGGCTCAACATCATTAGTCAATGCATGCATGCATGCTGAGTAATTTCAGTCATGTCTGACTCGGTGACCCTATGGACTGTAGCCTGCCAGGCTTCTCTGTCCGTGGGATTCCCCAGGCAAGAATACTGGAGTGAGTTGCTGTGCCCTCATCCGGGGGATCTTCCCAACTCAGAGATTGTACCTTCATCTCTTATGTCTAACCTGCATTGGCAGGCAGATTACTTACCACTTGTGCCACCTGGGAAGCCCCCATTGGTCAATGGGGAAATGTGAATCAAAACCATGTTGAGATACCACTTTACACGTAATAGGAATGTGATGAGAAAATAAAGGAAAATAGCAAATGTTCATAGCCGCACTATACAGAGTAGCTGAGAGATGGAAAGAGCCCAAATGTCCATTCAGTTCAGTTCAGTCGCTCAGTCATGTCCGACTCTTTGCGATCCCATGAATCACAGCACGCCAGGCCTCCCTGTCCATCACCAACTCCTGGAGTTCACTCAAACTCATGTCCATCGAGTTGGTGATGCCATCTAGCCATCTCATTCTTTGTCGTTCCCTTCTTCTCCTGCCCCCAATCCCTCCCAGCATCATGATGATAAACAAATGTGTTATATCCAGACAATGGAATATTATTCAACCATAGAAAAAAAGAAGTACTGCTACATGTTACATGATGTACTTTGGAAACATTTTGCTAAATTAAAGAAGCCAGATACAAAAGGCCACATATTGTATGATTCCATTTATATAGAATATCCAGAATAGGCATATTCTTTCTCCATAGACATAGAAAACAGATAAGTGATTGACCAGGGCAGGGGAGTAGGAAATGGAGAATGACTGTTTAACGGGTGAGGATATATTTTGGATTGATGGGAAAGTTCTAGAGTTAAAATGGTGCTGATAGTTGCACAACATTGTGAATGTATTGGGTTGCTACAGAAGTAATTGAGGTTTCGGACCATGAGTTTTAAAACATTGTAACTAGGCTCAAGGAAATGGCAACCCACTCCAGTGTTCTTGCCTGGAGAATCCCAGGAACAGGGGAGCCTGGTGGGCTTCCGTCTATGGGGTCACACAGAGTCGGACACAACTGAAGTGACTTAGCAGCAGCAGCAGCAGCAACTAGGCTCAAATGAATCTTTATTAATCAAAATAGGAACCATTACAGTCAATACATTTTTACCAATGAGAAATAAGTTTGTTTACTCCTGTAGTGTAAAAATCCATGCTTCAGAATTTGATGAACTCCTGGAATGCATTTTCTGCCTCCTGATGGTTGTAGAAGTGTTTTCCCTGCAAAAAGTTGTCAAGATGCTTGAAGAAGTGGTAGTCAGTTGGCGAGAGGTCAGGTGAATATGGTGGATGAGGCAAAACTTGGTAGTCCAATTTGTTCAACTTTTGAAGCACTGGTTGTGCGATGTGCAGTCTGCCGTTGTCATGGAGAATTGGACCTTTCTATTGACCAATGCCGGCTGCAGACATTGCAGTTTTCAATGTATCTCATCGATTTGCTGAGCATACTTCTCAGATCTAATGGTTTTGCCAGGATTCAGAAAGCTTCAGTGGATCAGATGGGCAGCAGACCACCAAACAGTGACTATGACCGTTTTTGGTTGCGAGTTTGACTTTGGGAAGTGCTTTGGAGCTTCTCCTTTGCTTTTAGCTTCTCTTCTTTTCTCAGCTATTTGTAAGGCCTACTCAGACAAGCATTTTGCCTTTTTGCATTTCTTTTTCTTAGGGATGGTCTTGATCACTGCCTCCTGTACATTGTCATGAACCTCCATCCATAGTTCTTCAGACACACTCTGTCTACCAGATCTAATCCCTTGAATCTATTTGTCACTTCCACTGTATAATCGTAAGGGAGAAATATCAATAACCTCAGATACGCAGCTGACACCATTGTTATGGCAGAAAACGAAGAACTAAAGTACCTCTTGATGAAAGTGAAAGAGGAGAGTGAAAAAGCTGGCTTAAAACTCAACATTCAGAAAACAAAGATGATGGCATCTGGTCCCATCACATCATGGCAAATAGATGGGGAAACAATGGAAACAGTGACAGACTTTGTTTTCTTGGGCTCCAAACTCACTGCAGATGGTGACTGCAGCAATGAAATCAAAAGATGCTTGCTCCTTGGAAGAAAAGCTATGACCAACCTAGACAGCATATTAAAAAGCAGACATTACTTTGCCAACAAAGGTCCGTCTAGTCAGAGCTATGATTTTCCAGTAGTCATGTATGGATGTGAGAGTTGGACTGTGAAGAAAGCTGAGTGCCGAAGAATTGATGCTTTTGAACTGTGGTGTTGGAGAAGACTCTTGAGAGAGTCCCTTGGACTGCATGGAGATCCAACCTATCAATCTTAAAGAAAATCAGTCCTGAGTATTCATTGGAAGGACTGATGCTGAAGCTGAAACTCCAGTACTTTGGCCACTTAATGTGAAGAACTGACTCATTGGAAAAGACGCTGATGCTGGTAGAGATAGAAGGCAGGAGGAGAAGGGGATGACAGAGAATGAGACGGTTGGATGGCATCACTGACTCGATGGACATGAGTTTGAGCAAGCTCTGAAAGTTGGTGATGGACAGGGAATCCTGGTGTGCCACAATCCATGGGGTCTCAAAGAGTTGGAGACAGTTGAGAGACTGAACTGAACTTGAAGCTTCTTCTCATTTCAGCTACTGAACTGGTCATCACCGGTTGTCATATAAAATCCACTTTTCATGGCACATCAGAAATGAATCGAGAAATGGTTCATTGTTGTTGTGTAGAATCAGAGAAGATGACACTTCAAAACAACAATTTTTAAAATTTTCTGTCAGTTCATGAGGCATCCACTTATTGAGCTTTTTCACATTTCCAATTTGCTTCACATGCCGGAAGACCATAGAATGGTCATCATTGAGTTTTTTGGCAACTTCTCATATTGTTGTAAGAACATCAGCTTTGATGATTCTCTCAATTGGTCGTTGTCAACTCCCGATGGCCACTGTGTTCTCATCTTCAAGACTCTTGTCTCCTCTGCAAAACTTCTTGAACCACCACTGCACTTAAGTCCTTTGGAAGTTACTGGGTCAAATGCGTTGTTGGTGTTGTGAGTTGTCTTTGCTGTTTTATGACCCATTTTGAACTCAAATTAAAAAATCACTCAGATTTGCTTTTTGTCTAACATCATTTCTGTAGTCTAAAGTAAATATAAAATAAACAGCAAGTAATAAGTCTTTAGCAAAAAAAAAAAAAAAAAGAAATGCACATTAAAATGATGTATAACATAACCACATTTTAAAAACAATGTGTTCCAATACCAAACGGCACAATTCAACAGTGCAAAACTGCAATTACTTTTGCACCAACCTAATACTTAATCCCACTGTACTGTACACTTTGAAGTTGTGAAAATGGTAAATTTTATGTTGAGGGTGTTTTGCCACATGACAAAATATTTCTTTTAGTTCTTGGGAGGTATGGAATAGGCAGCTAGATTGTTCCTTACACAGAACGGCAATGTACAGTACTGAGAAGTAGCACGACAGAGAGTCAGAGGAAACTTGGATTGTAGAACAACCTCTGTTATCAACTCAACACAGAGCTTTGGGGAATAAATCACACAAAACTCCTTGGTCTTGGTTTTTCCTGGCTGTAAAATGAAGGGTTTGATCTAGATGAAATTTAAATTCCCTCTCAGCTCAGAAATTCTTTCACTGAAGCTACAAATACTTTTTCGTACTTAGATTCTCACCCTGTTTTGTTTTGTTCTTGCTTTAATTCACAACAGTAAAGTGAGTGCGTGTTTCTAAACTTGTAATAATTATATTTTGAACTTGGTTATATTCAATACCAATAACCCATTTACAAATGAATACCAGTTACATAAATCTCACAACATGTAACTAGGTAGCCAAAAAATCCCTCAAGTAATCTGAAAACTTATTAGTGTATTTGTTAGTGGTATTTCCTTTTCTTTATGCTAAGTTTTTTTG
The DNA here is from genome assembly GCF_049115385.1 of Moschus berezovskii. NCBI lineage: Eukaryota > Metazoa > Chordata > Mammalia > Artiodactyla > Moschidae > Moschus > Moschus berezovskii. The sequence continues at coordinate 35,041,434 of NC_142466.1, read as the reverse complement.
ATATTTAATATGTTAGGAATGTGAACTTTTAACTCGTCGAACTATTGTAACATATTTGAAAATTATAGTAATTTGATTAAAATGTTGCCTATAAGGCAAAAGGTTTAGTTAATAGAATCCATATGTAATTAAAATGCAGAACTAAATGTAATCAGACTCCAGTGACTAGTGCCTTCATATTGATAGTTTTACAATGGCCTCTGGGGTTGAAAGTTTAAATGTTACAGAATGCAAAAGCATTGCAGAAAACAACCTCAGCTGGCAATTGTAGCTGTTTTAAAGACATCCGCATGGTTACTTGATAAAATGCGAATATCACATCCCAGATTTTCATCATTTTAGGAATATCTTCAGTTGGCAGGTGGTAGAAACACATGACTAGTGTGTTGGTGGAGAACCACACTCTATAGCACTATTATATAAACAACCCCAGATGAAGGTCCTTGCTATGAGCCAAGCCATGGTCTTCTTTTTTTTTTTTTCTTTTTTAATAACAAAGTTGCTTAATTTGGGTGAATTCATTTGAATCATATGAAAATTATAGACACAACACTATGCACCAAGCCACAAAAAAAGTTGAAAAAAATTATTTTCTCTGGACAGTTTTAAGAGTCGACATCCTGTGTTAGAGTTCTCTAATCATCACCAGCACAATTTACAATCAGAACACACAGAGAGCCAGTTTAGACCAGCTCATCTGTTGATCTTGGCAGGGATCCTTCATCTCACTGTGTGCAGCTGCCACTTGAGAGTTGGGGGACTCAGCAGAGAGCCAGAGGAGGGTGGGATGCAAAGCTGGTCAAGGCATGAACACATAGGCCTGCTTCATTTCAGCAGTTGTGTTGCTTAAAAAAAAATAGACCTTTTATTTTACTGCCCCCCCCCCCCCAGCCTTGCTTCTTTTTAACCTGAAATTAAACGAGGACCTCTCGTGAGCCACTGCGCTCCAGGCATAAGAAATTGTAATGTCTGGCTTCCAGAAACTGTCCCGTCAAAATGTGCTTCTGATTAGGTGGCTTAATTACAGCTGTGAAAACAATGTTGATTTAGGCCTCAAGATTCCAGGGCATGTCAGCCGTTATTAGCTAACCTTGGACTGAATCCACAGTTTTAAAACTCTGTACCACTAAAACCCTGCTTGACAACTTTTTATTTAAGAAGAAAAGTTGCCAGAAGCAACACATTTTTATGCAAAACATTGTTCGATGCACAATTTCAACTGCAGCACTGTTAGTGGTCATTAAGGAGATGGTTAACTTTGTACTTTATCAAGAACAAGGAAGTTCTGTTTGTAAAAACAGTAAGTTTTGAGTAGTATTTTTAAAGGGTTGACTGACATAAGAATTAATTTTAATTCCTTTAATTCAGTTTTATTTCAAGCCCAGCATGTTGGTTTAACCACCCAATTTTATTACACCTAAATTTTCCTGACAGTTTCATTTGCTGTTAGGAAATAAAATTGCAATATTTTTTTTCAACAGGGGAAATAATGGCTAGTTTTAAAAAACGTTATGTTTGAAACTTCCCTTGCCTCAAGCTGGTTCAGACACAACCTCAGTTTACTTTTGGAAGGAAATGGACCTCATTAAATAGTTTTTAATATATTAATATAAGTATGTTTTTTTCATAGTGAGAAAGCTTATTACACTCATGTATTTACACCTGCAGGGCAAGTAAAAGTCTTAATAATTAGATGGTTCCAGCACTCTGGAATTTTCAATACAATTGTCATTGACATCATAAATGTTAGAGCTACATATTTAAAGTTGTTCCAGTTCCATTGTATTTTGGATGACTAAAACTCCCCTTATGTGCTATGAATATTTTAAAAAAATTTGTCAGTATTTAAAAAGTAGACATTAAATAGAATGCAATACCAAAAAAGTAAGGTGGACAGCTGAACAACAAACATAAAGTCATAATTCTGATAATTTTGGAAGAAACTTTTGCTTGAAAATACATGATTTATGCCAAACTGAATACTCAAGAGAGAGCTAAATAATTTCTTTAGATGAAATCTCCCACACCCAAGACATTAAATCCCACAAAGTGGGTGGTCAAGGCACATCTTTTTCTACTAGTTAGGCTCGTTGAACAAGTAAAGGACTCACTTTAAACCATATATGGACAAGCAAACTTTTGTTTACTCATCAAATTAAGAGTTCATGCATAGGTAGTTGATTGTGGGGAGCGGATGGATGAAGAAGAGTTGTGTTTATGATATACTATGCGTGTCCTTAAGGAGAAAGCTGGGCAACTAATTCAAAGCTGAGTTTAAATTAATAATCCCCCAATAATGTCGGTAATATTTTCTAATTGATAGGTGCTATAGAGACATTTTCTATCTATATCTATTCCACTTGTTATTTTATTTCATCTTCATATTGATCTTATGAGAGATATTGTTTCCCCACATTGCAGATAGGGCTTCCCAAGTGATTCAGTGGTTAAGAATTCTTTTGCCAGTGCATCTGCCACGAGAGACGTGCGTTTGATCCCTGGGTCGGGAAGATTCCCTGGAGGAGGAAATGGCAACCCACTCTAGTATTCTTGCCTGGGAAAACCCATGGAAAGAGGAGCCTGTTGGCCATAGTCCATGGGGTCACAGAGAGTCAGACACAATGGAGCACTCATGCATATTGCAGACAAGGCAGCTCAGTCCCAGAGAGGAGAGTAATCTGCCCAATGTCATTGCTGTGTGGGATCTAATACGGAAACCCCGTCTGTTCGTCCAAAACCCACGCTTGATCTGACAGTAGAAATAGACATTTATCTTAGAAAATGAATTCCAGGTTACGAAATAATATAGAAACATTAAGAATGACCAAGTTTAAGTTGAATGTGCCTTTAGGCTGTTAAGAGACAAGAACATTTATACTTTAATAAAAGTTTTATAGTTTTCTGTCCAAATTAAAAAAGCTATTCTTTCAGTAAAAAAATGACTGTGTCCGAAGAGTGGTGGATTCACCAGGTCTCTGGTTAAAGCCTTTTACCTAGAACAAAGGGCCTTCCTCTTTCCTTTTGAAGTTGTGTTTTGCACAGAGAATTGAAAGAGTACGCCCTTCCATGTTATATCGGTTTGAAGTTTGGATATATTGCACTTGTTCTTAAGATTTTGTGTCAGCTGAGAAATTGGGAAGACATAGCTGCCTTAGCTTCCCAGAACTTTGGCTTAGGGCATACTTTGATCGAAGCTGAATTCAGCTTATTCCTTTGGCTATCCTTTTGTTCTCAGTGTTTGTCTGACACCATTGGAAAGTTACCCTTCCAGAATGTGAGGGCCAGCTAAGGTTACAGCTTTATGTTTCTAGTTGCCACCATCCTATTTCTGATGTGTTCCAATAGGAATTTGGTTGAAACTACATATCATATAGATTGTATACAGTACAGGTTATATCTAGTTTTATTGTGCCAGTGTGATTGTTTTGATACATTATTTTGTTAATCCTCTTGGAGGCTTATGACTTAAATTTTAAAATATTTTATTAAGTTGCATTTTGGATATTATAGATTTTTAGGTATTCCCTATCTTTTTTGACTTGATAGTATAACCATTTTTTTTTTTTTTTTGCAAAAAGAAGGTGGCCTAGGAAGGGGTTTTGAATCTAGATATATGTATATAGCTATATATATATATATCCTGTATAGAAAAATAGGTATTCATTATTTATATATTGTTGTATTTTGCCTATGGAATAATCTTTTTTTTTTTAAGTCTTGGTTTGTTTACTTAAACATTTCCTGACCCATATTTATTTGGAAATAAAATCTTCCAATTCTTTAAAAGAAGCTAAATGTCTTTCCCAAAGCAGGTAAAAAAACCAAGATATTTGAAGTAAAGTTATTAAAATAATTCGGATTTTATAATCACATTGCTTCTTCTTTTTAATGGCACTGATAACGAAAGGCATCAGGTGTGTAGTAATGCTTTTTAGCGATATTTGGAAGAGTTTAAATTGATCCCTATTTCAGAACTAAGAAAGCTAGGTGTAGAGGGGTTTATCATTTATTAGAAACAGCCGCTTAGTAAGTCTCAGTCTTATTATCCCTGCTTCATATGGGTATCTCAGGGTGGGAGTAGGGAAGACTAGGAAACAGTTCTCACTCCTACCTCCTTCTAAGCAGGGTAACTTTGTATTAGTTGCTCAGTCATGTCCAACTCTTTGTGACCCCATGGACTGTAGCTTGCCAGGCTCCTCTGTCCATGGAATTCTCCAGGCAAGAATACTGGAGTGGGTAGCCATTCCTTTCTCCATGGGATCTTCCCGACCCAGGGATTGAACATATGTCTCCTGCATTGCAGGCCGATTCCTTACCATTTGAACCACTAACTTTACTTTTATCTTACTTTAGTTCAGAAGTTAAATTTCTGAGTAAGATTTCGTTTAACAAAAGACTTACGCTGTAAAAACGTTTGAGGACTCCTGTCATATCAAGAATACAGGAACAACAAATATTTTTGCTTTATGCATAAACTGACTTATTTATTTTTGGCTGCACTGGGTGTTTGTTGCTGCCTGCAGACTTTCTCTAGTTGAGGCGAGCAGAGACTGTCCTGTAGTTGTGATGGACAGGCTTCTCATTGCGGTGGCTTCTCTTGTTGCAGAGCATGGGCTCTAGGGCATGCCGGCTTCAGTGGTTGCAACACACAGGCTCAGTAGCTGCAACTTGTGGGCTTTAGAGCACAGCCTCGGTAGTTGTGGTGCACAAGCTTAGTTGCCACACAGCAGGTGGAATCTTCCTGGACCAGGGATCAAACCTGTGTCCCCTGCATTGGCAGGGGAATTTTCAACCACTGGACCACCAGGGAAGTTCCTGTGCATAAACTTTTTAACGAACAGCTGTTGACCTTGATTGCTGATGGTGATTTTTTTCATTAAATATATAATGAAAACTTTTTATCATTCGTTTTGGGGAGAATAGTGATGTCCATATTTTGGGTAAAACCATATAGTTAACCTTGAAGGAAGTAAAACATGTCTTAGCATGTTTTTTAGTCTACATCTTATTCTTGGCTTTCTTACCCAGTTAAGCTCTAAGTCATTTCCGGTCATTTCTATTTTTCAATGACTTACAGAAATTTACAGGGCAACAGAAGTGCTGAGGTAACTGACTTCATGCCTCAACTTCCCTTTTTGTAGGGCTATTCACAGAATTTCCTTTTGGGAGTAAGGGGAGAACCCTTTGCATAAAGCCAGCCTTGCAGACTGAATTTGGGAACCAACAAAGATATAAAAGTTGGCCAACCTATCCAACATTTCACTGATTTTCTCTCTCTGTCTTCCTCATCACAACCCTCATGTCCTGACTGCTATCATGGCTTTATCTCTTCAGTATTTCTACCTGTGATTTTTGAGGTGCAGAGGAGTTGAAGGCATGTGCCCCTAATTCAGCACAGTGGAAACACACTGGACTGAGGGGGCAAGAGTTAGGAACTTACTCCTGGCACTGCCACGCTAGCTGTGCACTCCTGGGCAAATAACTTCTCTGGGAATTTTCAGACTTGTAAAAAGAGGAGATTTGACCAGAGGGTCTCTAGGGTGCCTTCTAATACTAAACAGATGCTTTTTTCTTTCACGTTATTAATTCTGTCACAGCCTCTGTTCTAGTTGGTAGCCTTCTGAAGCATGTAGGTACAAATTAAAGGCTGTCCTTCCATGGGTTTGTGTCACTTCTATGTTAACTCACTCATTTGGCAGGTTTCTCTGAGGATTCAGGTCATTAATGATAATAATGGCATGTTTCAGTTCTTGTTTTTTAGATTAATAAAGAAAACAAAGGTTTAAATATTTTTACCTTTGTAATGGAATATTGATAGCCCCTGAATGCATATAAAGTTAGCATGTTGTCTAGTGAAACTTACAGGAGCTCATAGAAACTCCTGATTTCATGCTTGTGCTCACTTGCTTCAGTTGTGTCCGATTCTTTGTGACCCTATGTACTGTAGCCCATTGGGTTCCTCTGGGTTTCTCCAGGAAACTCATAGTTAATTTTTTACTTAGTTGAGCACTTCGGGAATACTATTGTACTTTTAACCATTCTTACATGTTAACTTTTTATTCTTATTCTTACTTAATTTGCACCCATACTGTAACACTGGATGAGGTAGCAGGCATAAAAAACACTGATGTTGAAATACAGTGGTAGTAAGGAATCAAAAAAGAAAAATAGATACGGAAATTTATTTAAGATGATCTTCCCCAGAACCATAAGTCCCACTCATTGGATCAAAATTCTTATACCAACATTTTGATGCTTTTAGTGTTTCAAATCCAGTGTTAAAAATATAAAAGTGTGAAAATTTATTCAAATTGTCTGTTCATTTATTGAAAAGACTTAGAATGTGTAGTTTGAAAAACATCTGTGGCAATAAGCAGCAGCCCAAAACCCTCTGTTTCAACTAGTGATTTAGAAACAAAGTATACAAATATTATATAAGTCAATTCCACAAAGTGGAAAGACCTAATAGAGCATTATCAATTACGATATTTGTAGGGTTCAGTTCAGTTCAGTCGCTCAGTTGTGTCCAACTCGTTGCAACCCCATGAATCACAGCACTCCAGGCCTCCCTGTCCATCACCAACTCCTGGAGTTCACTCAAACTCATGTCCATCAAGTCAGTGATGCCATCCAGCCATCTCATTCTCTGTCGTCCCCTTCTCCTCCCGTCCCCAATCCCTCCCAGCATCAGAGTCTTTTCCAGTGAGTCAACTCTTCGCATGAGGTGGCCAAAGTATTGCAGTTTCAGCTTTAGCATCAGTCCTTCCAGTGAACGCCCAGGATTGATCTCCTTTAGAATGGAGTGGTTGGATCTCCTTGCAGTCCAAGGGACTCTCAAGAGTCTTCTCCAACACCACAGTTCAAAAGCATCAATTCTTCGGCACTCAGCTTTCTTCACAGTCCAACTGTCACATCCGTGTATATATGACCACTGGAAGAACCATAGCCTTGACTAGACGGACTTTTGTTGGCAAAGTAATGTCTCTGCTTTTTAATATGCTATCTAGGTTGGTGATAACTTTCCTTCCAAGGAGTAAGTGTCTTTTAATTTCATGGCTGCAATCAGCATCCGCAGTGATTTTGGAGCCCCCAAAAATAAAGTCAGCCACTGTTTCCCCATCTATTTCCCATGAAGTGATGGAACTAGATGCCATGATCTTAGTTTTCTGAATGTTGCGTTTTAAGCCAGATTTTTCACTCTCCTCTTTCACTTTCATCAAGAGGCTTTTGAGTTCCTCTTCACTTTCTGCCATAAGGGTGGTGTCATCTGCGTATCTGAGGTTATTGATATTTCCCCTGGCAGTCTTGATTCCAGCTTGTGCTTCTTCCAGCCCAGCGTTCCTCATGATGTACTCTGCATATAAGTTAAATAATCAGGGTGACAATATACAGCCTTGACGTTCTCCTTTTCCTCTTTGGAACCAGTCTGTTGTTCCATGTCTAGTTCTAACTGTTGCTTCCTGACCTGCATATAGATTTCTCAAGAGGAACTATTAATTGTGGATTTTATTAAATGAATGTTTTACTTAAACATTAGTAAATTAGTAAAAATTTACTAATTAGTAAAAATTAGTGCCAGGTAGTCTCTCTCACAAGCCTTGATATATGCTGATTACTTCGTTTGGAATATTATTTTCTACCTTGTGCTCAGTTGATTTTCTCCCTAAGTTTTAAATTCCAAATCTCTCCTCAAGCACCTTGTTATACTCTTATGACATTGATCTTACCTTATTGTAATTGGTTGTTAATTGACTAACCTCATTAGACTGGAAGTGCCATGTAAATGGGAAATTGTTCTATTCCTAGATATTAGCACAGTATCTGGGACATAGCAATAGTTTGCTCAGAGTCTGTCACAAATTCCAAATTATGTGGTCCACCTTAAAGTTTCCCAACCTGTTCAGAAGTTCAGTTTATCAAAAAGCCAAGTGTGTGGCTATGATTGGTCCTCTGTCTCTGTGGGTTCAGAATTTCTTTCTTGTTAAGATCATTTGTTATGTCAAGTTACTACTGAAAATGTTGTTTCTGTGGTCTCCTCAACCCCTTTTCTTAAGGGAAGAAAAAGGGGAAAAGAAAGACATTTCTCATACGTGGTTGTATTTGAATTTCACCTGGGATCAGGAGCTGTGTCTTTGTTGTATCTTATACAGTCCCTCGCATACTAATGAAATATAATAAATAAGTGATATTGGTGATGGTGAATATTCTAGTTGACCATCTGTAGGCCTTAAAAATAATACAAAGAATAAAAGAACTGTTGGTTTAAGGTCTAAGTTCATGTAAAGAGTGTGCTTAGGATACATGTTTTAGTTTAGTAGAAATCATAATTTTAGAACAAATAATCTTTGTAAGTTTACATTTCATATCCCTAAGGGAAAGAAATCTTTTTCTTTACCATAAGAAAGATAAAAGGTATTCTAGAAATTTAATTTCCTTTTTATGTTGACTTTTTCTTTGCTTTATTTATGTATAAAAATTCTAAACTCTGATAAAGAGCTCCTACAACATTTGTAGCAACGTAGAATGGCAAATTAAAAAAAGAAGGGCAGAAAAACAGTTTAAGAATCTGGTGATAGGAATGTCAGTCCACTTGAGAATAGCCCTGAACTCTGACTGCAGCTGCTGAACCCAGACCAGACTGAGAAAGGAGACAGGTCTCGAGTTAAACTGCTGGCTGTCTTGTCAGCTCTGTTTGATGTTTGTTTTCGGTTTGGAGATTTCCTGTTCCCTATGAGGTTCATGGCGACATAATAATGATTCCATGGCACATGTGTGTTTCCCAGCCTTGTTACCAGCCTTGTCACTGTTGTCACTGCTGCATTTAATTCAGTGACCCTAGAATCGGCATGATGGCAGTTGGGCATCAGTTTAAGGATAAGAGAAGCAGAAGTCAGAAGCAAATATTTATTGATGAATTCAGAAATTCTGCATTGCATAGGGGGTGCATCATACAGATGATGATAAGAACTTGTACCTGCTTTTATTTCCATAAAATAGTGAGAACGCTATATATTAAAAAAACAGGTTCATTGATAAGAAATCATGTAAGAATTAAGCATGTCATAGCAGTGAGATAATATTTATTTATTAAGTGAATAAATCTCAAGTTTAAAAACTTTATGTTTATTTTGAGAACTTCAGTTGCTGAGTAGTGTCTGACTCTTTGCAACCCATGGACTGCAGCATGCCAGGCTTCCCTGTCCATCACCAACTCTTGGAGCTTGCTCAAACTCCTGTCCATTGAGTCGGTTGAGCCATCCATCCATCTCATCCTCTGTCGTCCCCTTCTCCTCTCACCTTCAATCTTTCCCAGCATCACGGTCTTTTCCACTGAGTTAGTTCTTCGCATCAGGTGGCCACAGTATTGGAGTTTCAGCTTCAGCATCAGTCCTTCCAATGAATGTTCAGGACTGATTTCCTTTAGGATTAACTGGATCTCTTTGCAGTCCAAGGAACTCTCAAGAGTCTTCTCCAACACCACAGTTCAAGTGTATCATTTCTTTGGCACTCAGCTTTCTTTATAGTCCAAATCTCACATCCATACATGACTTCTGGAAAAACCATAACCTTGCCTAGACGGACCTTTGTTGGCAAAGTAGTGTCTTTGCTTCTTAGCATGCTGTCTAGGTTGGTCATCCTTTTCTTCCAAGGAGCAAGTGTCTTTTAATTTCATGGCTGCAGTCACCATCTGCAGTGAGTTTGGAACCCAAGATAATAAAGTCTGTCACTGTTTTTGTTTACACATCTATTTGCCATGAAGTGATGGGACCAGATGCCATGATCTTTGTTTTCTGAATGTTGCGTTTTAAGCCAGATTTTTCACTCTCCTCTTTTACTTTCATCAAGAGGCTCTTTAGTTCTTCTTCACCTTCTGCCATAAGGGTGGTGTCATCTTCATATCTGAGGTTATTGATATTTCTCCCCACAACCTTGATTCCAGCCTGTGCTTCATCCAGCCCAGTATTTCTCCTGATGTACTCTGCATATAAGTTAAATAATCAGGGTGACAACATACAGCCTTGATGCTCTCCTGTCTCAATTTGGAACCAGTCTGTTATTCCATGTCCATCTCTAACTGTTGCTTCTTGACCCGCATACAGATTTCTCAGGAGGCAGGTAAGGTGGTCTGGTATTCCCATCTCTCAAGAATTTCCCACAGTTTGTTGTGATCCATACAATCAAAGGCTTTGCCATAGTTAATAAAGCAGAAGTAGATGTTTTTCTGGAACTCTTGTGCTTTCTCAATGATCCAATGGATGTTGGCAATTTGAACTCTGGTTCCTCTGCCTTTTCTAAATCCAGCTTGAACATCTGAAATTTCATGGTTCACATACTGTTGAAGCCTGGCTTGGAGAATTTTGAGCATTACTTTGCTAGTGTGTGAGATGAGTGTAATTGTTTGAACATTCTTTGGCATTGCCTTTCTTTCAGATTGGAATGAAAACTGACATTTTCCAGTCCTGTGGCCATGCTGAGTTTTCCAAATTTGCTGGCATATTGAGTGCAGCACTTTAACAGCATCTTCTTTTAGGATTTGAAATAGCTCAACTGGAATGTGATAGATCACCTCCATTAGCTTTGTTTGTAGTGATGCTCCCTAAGGCTCACTTGACTTCGTATTCCAGGATATATGGCTCCAGGTGAGTGATAACACCATCGTGGTTATCTGGGTCATGAAGATCTTTTTTGTATAGTTCTTGCCACCTCTTCTTAGTATCTTCTGCTTCTGTTAGGTCCATACCATTTCTGTCCTTTATTGTACCCATCTTTGCATGAAATATTCCTTTGGTATCTCTAATTTTCTTGAAGAGGTCTCTAGTCTTTCCCATTCTATTGTTTTCCTCTATTTCTTTGCATTGATCACTGAGGAAGGCTCTCTTATCTTTCCTTGCTATTCTTTGGAACTCTGCATTCAGATGGAAGTATCTTTCCTTTTCTTCTTTGCCTTTGGCTTCTCTTCTTTTCTCAGCTATTTGTAAGGCCTCCTCAGACAATGGAGAAGGAAATGGCAACCCACTCAACTATTCTTGCCTAGAGAATCCCGTGGACAGACGAGCCTGGTGGGCTGCTCTCCATGGGGTTGCAGAGTCAGACACGACTGACGCGACTTAGCATGCATGCATGCATTGGAGAAGGAAATGGCAACCCACTCCAGTATTCTTGCCTGGAGAATCCCAGGGACAGAGGAGCCTGGTGGGCTGCTGTCTATGGGATCGCACAGAGTTGGACATGACTGAAGTGACTTAGCAGCCTCAGACAACTATTTTTCCTTTTTCCATTTCTTTTTCTTGAAGATGGTCTTGATCATTGCCTTCTGTACAATGTCACAAACCTCTGGGATCATAGAATTGAGATATATCCCCCCAGGTACTTATGATGGATTTTTTATGCACTTGGGATTATGAATTTATTTTCAAGTTTTCAGGCTATAATATTCCCACTTCAGCTTCTTCCAAGGTTCCAGTTGATCCAGGGACTGTCCTTGGTTTTGAAAAGTCTTGGGAGCATTGGTAAACTTTCTCCTTTAGTGATTCTTAACAATTTAGGAAAAAAGTTAAAAAAGGTCACGTCCCAAGAATCAACTTTAATACCTTCAAGGAGTATGTCAAATCACTGTTACTTATTCAGATTTGACCTGTGCATCTAGAACTAGGCCAAGATCAAGGCCTTCAGATATGTGTACATGTTTCATTTTTTTTATTGGAGGCTAATTATTTTACAATATTATATTGGTTGGTTTTGCCATACATTGACATGAATCCACCCCGGGTGTATATGAGTTCCCCTTTCTGAACCCCCCTCCCACCTCCCTCCTCTCCTTATCCTCCCTCTGGGTCATCCCTGCACACCAGCACCGAGCATCCTGTATCATGCATTGACCCTGAACTGGTGATTCGTTTCACATATGATAATATACATGTTTCAATGCCATTCTCCCAAATCATCCCACCCTCACCCTCTCCCACAGAGTCCCAAAGACTGTTTTATACATTTGTGTCTCTTTTGCTGTCTCGTAAACAGGGTTATCATTTGCATCTTTCTAAATTCCATATATATGCGTTAGTATACTGTATTGGTGTGCTGAACTCGAGTCTGAGCTTGGTCTGGAAGTCAGGTATTGTGTTTAATCATCCTTGCATCCTTAGTGCCCACCCACATTGTGCCTGACTGTTTACTCAGTGACCAACAGAAGTTTGTTGAATCAGTCAGTGAGCTTTATTCCTAAAGCTCTAAAAGTTCTAAAATCTTTCAGAGCTCTCTCTCTTGTCATATTTTATGTAAGGAAGATAATTGTGTCTGCATATGCCTTGAATACAGAAAGGCATAATGAAGAGTTGCTGATTTGATGGAATTTGTACTCTAGTTCGTGATCAGGACAGGCTTCCATCAAGCCATAAGATGACGAATAACCATAGATTTTTAAAAGTTAAATTTATTTCGACTGGGGTGGCTAGAATGTTTTTGAGAATTTGTATTTGAGCTTGATTTTGAAGGAATGATAGGGGTTGAATAAGGAACTCCTGGTAGGGAGACAGTGTGAGCAGAAACAGGTTGCTGCTGGCATATATGCTTTCATGGTCAAGCTATGAGTTTACTTTTTCCTCATAACTATGACAATTTGGTTTCTGCAGTTCTTTACAGTTTTCAAAATATACCCCTTATACCACCTTATAGCTTTTAGTGATGAAGGTATTATGTGTGAGATTCAGAAAGCCTGTGTGATTTGTGCTGCACCATCCAGCTAGTAAGCCAGTGAACTGAGATTGCTGGCTCTTGGTAAACTACTGTGGCCAGCACTTTTCTTCTTGGCCTAAATCATTTTCTTATCGCAGCCCCGTTGTGACCAAGAAGAAGTATCTTCCAGACAAGGCACAGTCTATGAATGCGAGATGGAGCTTAGGGATATATACATGGTTTTCAAGCCCGAGAGCTGGCTGGTATAGAGCAGGAAGAGGATGAGGAGATTAGCTCACATTTATCCAGTGTATTAGCTCACATTTATCACACATTTGAACATGACTTTACTAGCGTGGGAGATGAGTGCAATTGTGTGGTAGTTTGAGCATTCTTTGGCATTGCCTTTCTTTGGGATGGAATGAAGACTGACCTTTTCCAGTCCTGTGGCCACTGCTGAGTTTTCCAAATTTGCTGGCATATTGAGTGCAGCGCTTTCACAGCATCATCTTTCAAGATTTGAAATAGCTCAACTGAAATTCCATCACCTCCACTAGCTTTGTTCGTAGTGATGCTTTCTAAGGCCCACTTGACTTTATATTCTAAGATGTCTGGCTCTAGGTCAGTGATCACGTTATCGTGACTATCTTGCTTGTGAAGATCTTTTTTGTACAGTTCTTCTGTGTATTCTTGCCACCTCTTCTTAATATCTTCTGCTTCTGTTAGGTCCATACCATTTCTGTCCTTTATCGAGCCCATCTTTGCATGAAATGTTCCCTTGGAATCTCTAATTTTCTTGAAGAGATCTCTTGTTTTTCCTAGTCTGTTGTTTTCCTCTATTTCTTTGCATTAATCACTGAGGAAGGCTTTCTTATCTCTCCTTGCTATTCTTTGGAACTCTGCATTCAGATGCTTATATCTTTCCTTTTCTCCTTTGCCTTTCGCTTCTCTTCTTTTCACAGCTATTTGTAAGGCCTCCTCAGACAGCCATTTTGCTTTTTGGCATTTCTTTTCCATGGGGAGGGTCTTGGTCCCTGTCTCCTGTACAATGTCACGAACCTCCGTCCAGAGTTCATCAGGCACTCTATCTATCAGAGGTAGTCCCTTAAATCTATTCCTAACTTCCACTGTATAATGATAAGGGATTTGATTTAGGTCATACCTGAATGGTCTAGTGGTTTTCCAGGCAGAGGCACCAGAGATCAAATTGCTAGCATCTGCTGGATCATGGAGAAAGCAAGAGAGTTCCAGAAAAACATCTATTTCTGCTTCATTGACTATGCCAGAGCCTTTGACTGTGTGGATCACAATAAACTGTGGAAAATTCTGAAAGAGATGGGAATACCAGACCACCTGACCTGCCTCTTGAGAAACCTGTATGCAGGTCAGGAAGCAACAGTCAGAACTGAACATGGAACAACAGACTGGTTCCAAATAGGAAAAGGAGTACGTCAAGGCCGTATATTGTCACCTTGCTCATTTAACTTATATGCAGAGTACATCATGAGGAACGCTGGGCTGGAAGAAGCACAAGGTGGAATCAAGATTGCTGGGAGAAACATCAATAATCTCAGATATGCAGATGACACCACCCTTATGGCAGAAAGTGAAGAGGAACTCAAAAGCCTCTTGATGAAAGTGAAAGAAGAGAGTGAAAAGGTTGGCTTGAAGCTCAACAATCAGAAAACAAAGATCATGGCATCTGGTCCCATCACTTCATGGGAAATAGATGGGAAAACTGTGGAAACAGTATCAGACTTTATTTTTTGGGTCTCCAAAATCACTGCGGATGCTGATTGCAGCCATGAAATTAAAAGACGCTTACTCCTTGGAAGGAAAGTTATGACCAACCTAGATAGTATATTAAAAAGCAGAGACATTACTTTGCCAACAAAGGTCCGTCTAGTCAAGTGTATGGTTTCTCCAGTGGTCATGTATGGATGTGAGAGTTGGACTGTGAAGAAAGCTGATCGCTGAAGAATTGATGCTTTTGAACTGTGGTGTTGGAGAAGACTCTTGAGTCCCATGTACCGCAAGGAGATCCAACCAGTCCATTCTAAGGGAGATCGATCCTGGGTGTTCATTGGAAGGACTGATGCTAAAGCTGAAACTGCAATACTTTGGCCACCTCATGCGATGAGTTGACTCACTGGAAAAGACTCTGATGCTGGGAAAGGTTGGGGGCGGGAGGAGAAGGGGACGACAGAGAATGAGATGGCTGGATGGCATCACCGACTCTGTGGACATGAGTTTGAGTGAACTCCGGGATTTGGTGATGGAGAGGGAGGCCTGGCGTGCTGTGATTCATGGGGTCGCGGAAAGTCAGACACGACTGAGCGACTGAACTGAACTGAACTGAACTGATCACACATTATTCCGGTGTATGAATCAACATTCTCAGAACCTAGTATGTATTCAGTTCAGTCGCTCAGTCATTTCCAACTCTTTGCGACCCCATGAATCACAGCACGCCAGGCCTCCCTGTCCATCACCAACTCCTGGAGTTCACTCAAACTCATGTCCATCGAGTCGGTCATTCCATCCAGCCATCTCATTCTCTGTCGTCCCCTTCTCCTCCTGCCCCCAATCCCTCCCAGCATCAGAGTCTTTTCCAGTGAGTCCACTCTTCGCATGAGGTGGCCAAAGTATTGGAGTTTCAGCTTCAGCATCAGTCCTTCCAATGAACACCCAGGATTGATCTCCTCTAGAATGGACTGGTTGGATCTCCTTGCAGTCCAAGGGACTCTCAAGAGTCTTCTCCAGCACCACAGTTCAAAAGCATCAATTCTTCGGCGATCAGCTTTAGTTTAGTTAATACCGCAATACCCCTGTGGTTATATATTATTTTTGGTACCGTTGTTATCTCCCTATTGTATGGCTTACCAGGTGCTGAAGCAAAGATTTGAACACAGGCCGTCCAACTCAAGAGCTGATTCACAGTGGCTGGGTGTGGGAACCCTGGAGTTAGGAGTATTCGGATCCTGGCTTTACCACTTGGCTAACCATGTGAACCTTGTTAACAGCCTCTTCAACAGTGCTTCAGTTTCCTCAGCTGTGAAAATGAGGATACCGGTAGCTTCTCTCTTTAGGCTTGTATGGAGATTAACAGGAAGGATAACTATGAAGTCTCTGCTATTATTGTTAATGCCATTTCTATCATATTCTAATCAACTGAGCATAGAACTATGATCTGTACCTGTTCTCAACATAAGAAGGGACTACCAAGGTGTTAGAGTAACTCCCCTTTTCTAGGCAGATCTTTGGAATTAGCATTAGAATGCCTTCTGATTGGTGTTTTTGTTTCTTTGCCTGAAATTAACTTACATAGTTAGGTTTCAAGATTCATTTCTAAATGCTTGGCTTATTGATGGTAGACATCATCAGTTTTATATTTTAATACTTTTTTCCTTGAATGCAGAGGTTTTATTTCTTAAGTTATAAAATTAACATTTTAATCTGTCTCATTTCTTTGCATAAATAATATCCTATTATACTAAAATTATGTCTATTTAAAAAGTGAAAACCATGATGCTAACAAATCAAGCTACTTTGGGATTTGGGAAAGACAGCAAACTGCTGTCACATGAATTTGGATAATGGAACAATAACCCGTGTGTATCATTATTGTTATAAAACATTTCTGCATGTATTTATTAGAAAATTATAGTTGCACATATATTAGAAAGTTTCTGAAACCTTAATGTTCACAGACATTAAAAAATTTCTTTCATAGGGTGTTTTTGGAACTTCTGGATAAAAGCTTGTGTTTATCATGGCATCATTTCATACACTTGAAAAACACTACTGCTTTCTGAACGTATTTTGTTTACAATGAAAGTAAAATATTCAGCAATTAGAAATGAAGGGGGAAAAGGTTAGTTCACTTTCATATATAACGAGGCCTCCAAAAATGTTTGCTCCATTTGCTGAGTAACATTTGAAGACTAAATATAAAGCTTCAGTGAGAGATGATGTTTATGAACAATGACCTTTAGAAGTTATAGGGCTTAGGAAATCCTCAAGGTTTTGCTGAGCTAATAATTGAGCTAGTATCTAAAACAGCCTGAAGTAGAACTATATAGATACCCTGAGCCCCAAATTAAAAGAATAATAACCCTAATTCGTTCCTTCTTATGCTGTTCCTAGTTGTGATAGTAGACTGAATAGAGTCCTCTGTGTTTACTCAGAACCTCAGAATGTAACCTTATTTGGAAATAAGGCCTTTGCAGATATAATCAGTTAAATTAGGATGACTTCATACTGGATTGGAGCAGGCCCTAAATCCAGGCCCTCCTCCTTTTAAGGGGAGACACAGAGAGGGCAGGTGGCCGTGTGAAGGCGGAGGTGGACGCTGAAGTGAGGCAGCTCCAGACCCAGGAATGATGATGGTTTCCAGTCACTGCCGGAAGGGGGAGGGGCACGGAAGAATTCTCCGGAGAGTCCTTGGAGGAAGCACAGTCCTGCCAGTACCTCGGTCTCAGACTTTTAGCCTCTAGAACTGTTAGAGAATAAATTTCTGTTTTTCTCAGCCACCCAGTTTGTGGCAATTTGTAATAGCAGCCCTGGGGAACTAATACAGTTGGTAAGTTTAATGTGGGATTTAGTTTTATAAAAGGCATTACTTAGGGTGGCTGTAAACCAAGTTGAAATAGAAAAGTGTGGCAAATTTTTTTTTTATACTTCAAATACTAGTAACTTTTTTAAATTGTAAAGGATTAACTGTTTTTTTGATGTCTTTACTTAAAGGACATATAATATTTATAAAACATGGCCTGTTATTTTTATGCATTTCAGCCCAGGAAGTATGCCTATATAATATCAATCCAAACTCCTCTTCTGGTTAAGATGTTCAGTAGCTTTGAGATGGAAAAATGTAAAGCTGTGTTCAGGGAAAAAAAAATTAAGATCATTTTTGAAAAGTATCCTAAGTAAAACCTTCCTTTCAAATAAACCTTTCATTCACATTCCTTAAAAATTCTGTGGATAATGAGGTCATCCTCATATTGAATAAGCAAGTCATCAAATCTCTAAAAAAGGAAGGTAATTAAAAATGTGTATTTTTAAATTATAAAAACTGTTTTTCTTTATGCTCAGAAGAGCATGTTGTTTGCTCAGAAAAAATAGAAACCTCAAATTCTTGCTGATTTTTAAAAATTTAGATATTTTTAATGCTTATTTGTTTCTATAAAGTGATAGTATCAGAACTCAAAGTTTTAAATCCATCATTCATACTCTTCATGAACAATTTTTATTCTTTATATCATCCTGAAATGAAACAAAAATATTACCTAATTACTCCTTCACCATGCATTTGTTACCTCCTATGTTCTATGTACTTTGCAAGTTCTAAAGATGTTATAATAAGAGTAATAACAACAATACCAACATTCATTGAAGGCTTACTATGTTCTAGCCATTGTGTTGAGCACTTGATGTATATTACTAATTTAATTTTCATTGTCCTATCAAAAGAGGGTTATTATTGCTTTTTAGATGAAGAAACTACCAGTATAGAGTACAAGATTTGAGCTTAGGCACTATGAACCCAAAGTGCCTTAAGCATTGTATATATTATATTATAATATAATTATATTACATCCTTAATAGGATGAGATACGGGACCTCCTCTCAGGGATCTGAAGGTGTTTAGAGCAGACAGACATATACATGAATACTTGTAATGAATTGTGATAAGTCATATTAAAGAAGACCAAGTGAGAAGTGAGAATTACCTGTATGAGGTCAGTAACAGTGGAGATGGAGAAGGATTAGACTGTGGCCAGATAATATAGATGGAGAAATTGACAGGACTTGATGAATAAAATGGATGCCATTTGATTTCCTAATTGCCCAGCAATTGAATCAAGATCTGTTCCTGCCTTGAGCTTCTGGTAAGAAGTGAGCAGTGTTCAAAACAACAAATAAGTATTTTATGTAGAGAAAGATTTCCTTCAGTCTGAAGGCATGTCACAAAAGCTCTGCTACTTACAGACTTGACTCCAAAAGCTTAGGTCATCATCTCAGACGCATATCGAATGGCAAAGTATGCTTAAACTCTGCTTTGCCCGGTGTAAAGTAGTGGTAAATTTCTCCTAGAATTAGTTCATAGTGCTGGAGGCTAGCATTCCCATTCCTTTAATTAGATTTTCAGCTCTGATCACTGATAGGGTCCTTGGAATTGAAATTGTAATTCCTACCTTGGTAACAGCTATAAGAATCTGTATTTGGTTGTCAGTAATGAAGAATCCTATCATAAAGTGACTTTTTGGTGGGCTCTTCCTCACATGGCTTTATAAATGTAGGGAACCAAAGGCAGTACAGTTTATATTACTTTTCTTTACATAACATTAAAAAAATGTTCAGATCTTCAGACTGCTTAGTGAAAACTGATTATATACTTAGGTCTGAATGTATTGAGAGATGAGAGAAAATGTGTAAATTACTCAGATCATTTTTCAAAATAAGTATAAAAGTTTTAAATTCTTAGTCAAGTCTATTTTCTTTTTTTTTTTTATTTTTTTCCCCTTATTTATTTATTTATTTATTTGCATTACAATAGTTTAATATGAACAATCAGAACTAATTAACAGTATAACAATATTTTACAACTGAAATAATTAAAATAAACTATAAAATTACTACATAAAACAGGTCTGATCTAGCTTTTTTACTTTCTATAATCTCTTCAGTGCTGCAAAACCATTTATTTCTTTTTCTTTTTTCATGTTTTAATAAACACTTCGTCTTTTTGTATTGTTTTCTTTTTTTTATTTGATTTAAAAAAAAAATAAAAAATAAACAGCACAGTCTTTTATATATTGTTAAAAGTTTAAAAAAAAAATTCATTACAGCAAGGTTAGTTAGACACATGATGGATGCAGCTTTAATCCTGCCATATATTATTACAGTTAAAATGTAAATGATGAAAAATATTTTGTGCTTATCAGCATTTATGTGGAAATGTGTTTTACAGTGATATATGGTGTTATATTTCTATTATTGTGATGAAAAAGTCAAGTCTATTTTCAAGTACAGTGTATTTCACCTGAAAGGCTAAGCAGCCGGACAAAAACTTATTAAAAAATTGTTGAGTTTCTCAGAAAAAGTGCATTTTCATGAGCAAAGGCTGAATTCCATATTCTTGAATTGTGCCTACACCTTTTTGCTCTTACTTGTCAAAAGTTTCTCCTATCACAGGTCATCTTTATATCAGTACAATCCTGTTATTTGTGATGCTAACCATAAATGAAAAATAAGCAAACTCTGGGAGACAGGGAAGGACAAGGAAGCCTGGTGTGCTGCAGTCCATGGGATCGCAAGGAATCAGACATGATTGAGCGACTGAATGATAACAAAACCATAAATTGATTGCTGGCTGATATTAATTTTTGATAATCTAAACATCAAATCTTCTCAGGAGGGCCTAAGGAACTGATTTGAAATTTAACTTTAGTCATCTAGAGATCTGTTTTTGAGCAGCTTCTTAGTGTATCACTGTACTATTTCCTAGATTTCCATCCAATTCAATAGAGGGAGTGACTAAATTGTAGTCATCCTAGTTCTGAGCACGTTGGCAAGGAGAAAGTAGTTAAACATCTTGCTGTGTGTGAGCAGGTCGAGGGCAGGCAGACACCATGCACCTTGACCACCTATTATGAAGCTTTTTGCTGCTGTGTCAAGTGAAAGCGAGTTAATTGGGTGAAGCTGTGGAGCATGTTAGGGGCCCGGTTGAGGGTTGCTGTCTGACAGCTGAATGTCAGCCAAAGCCAGTCAAGTGTAGCTGAGAGACAGAGACCTGTCACAAAGTTCCCGCAGACTGGAGCACAGTTAGGGAGCTGAGATGTGGTTCCGTCTCACTTTCTCCCTCATTGAATCCAAGCACCTTAAAAGATTTTCCACTGTATGTGTCAACTCTTGTTCTCTAAGCTGTTTCCCAGAACTGTCCTGCATTCAAATGATTGAACAAAAGATGCTAATGTTTAGCAAAGTGAATGTAAATTCCCTCTTTTCCCCTTTTCTGCCCAAGCAGATAGACATTCAACTCAAAGGAAACTTTGAAGGTTTACATCAAACAATTAGATTGCCTCCAAATTTAGCTTATAATAGAATCCTTTTCTCAAGAGAGTATAAAAATTGAAAATTTAAGCAGGAGAATAAGCAATGCGTCTTTCTCTGATACAGCAAATCTAGGTCAAGAGAACTAGGATTCTGGCCTGGGTGTCTTGTGGAGGGACACTTGCCAAGATAACTGTCCTCTTGGCTTTTTGTCACAGGCTTCTTTCCTTTACTTTCAGAGCAGCCTAAGGTGAAATGCTTTAATGACACTCACCAGGTGGAGAAAGATAAACAGAAAGGAACAGTGAGAATCCTTCTGAAACTGAACACTTTAGAAAAGAAAAATCAGAGAAAGTTAGAATTAAAGAATGAAAATTATACATTGTGAAATAAAAATATTTTTCAGAGAGAAAAGTTTAATATCAAATCATGTCTTCCTATTGACTTTCTTCGGAATATGGATTAGAAGCAGTGTATTCAGTCAAAAATAAGCAAATGTATGGTATGCCTGTGATCTACTGGTCACTAGTCAAGCCACTGGCTTCCCAGGTAAAGAACTCACCTGGCAATGCGGGAGATGCGGTTTCGATCCCTGGATCGGGAAGATCCTCTGGAGAAGGCCATGGCAACCCACTCTAGAATTCTTGCCTGAAGAATTCCATGGACAGAGAAGCCTAGCAGGCTACAGTCCACGGGTTGCAAAAGGGTTGGACGTGACTTAGTGATTAAACAGTGGCAAGTCAAGCCACTGGTAATACTGAAACACAGATAAAATCGTCTGTGCCTCCAAGGAAGGAATACTCCTTGCCAGCTCTGACCATTGTGACTTACTGTGATGGTGGAGTCATGGCTGTTGAATGTGTGGAGA
Organism: Moschus berezovskii; assembly: GCF_049115385.1. Classification (NCBI taxonomy): domain Eukaryota; kingdom Metazoa; phylum Chordata; class Mammalia; order Artiodactyla; family Moschidae; genus Moschus; species Moschus berezovskii. The sequence goes on along the minus strand of NC_142466.1, from coordinate 35,019,836 downwards.
ACAGTTAGTGTGACTGAGGAACTAAATTTTAATTTTACATGAAATTCAATTTTAATTAACTTTAAATTAATTACATATGGTCAGTGGCTACTCCATTAAACAGCACAGGCTGAAGCACACAGCAGACGGTGATGCCGTGCTGTTATAAATCAGCAGTGTGGGCTGTCTGGATGACGCCAAGAAGGGGCTTATAACCCAGCTGTATGGGGGCTGGATTCAGGGAAGGTTTGAGGGCAAGGTGATACCTGAGGTGAGTTGAGAAAACCTGATGAAGAAGTCTTCTTATACCGTGTTCGTGGATTGGAAGAATAAATATTGTAAAAATGAGTATACTACCCAAAGTAATTTATACATTCACTGCAATCCCTATCAAGCTACCAACGATATTTTTCACAGAACTAGAACAAATGATCTCACAATTTGTATGGAAATACAAAAAACCTCGAATAGCCAAAGCAATCTTGAGGAAGAAAAATGGAACTGGGGGAATTAAACTGCCGGACTTCAGGCTCTACTACAAAGCCACAGTCATCAAGACAGTATGGTACTGGCATAAAGACAGAAATATAGATCAATGGAACAAAATAGAAAGCCCAGAGATAAATCCACGCACCTATGGACACCTTATCTTTGACAAAGGAGGCAAGAATATAAAATGGAGAAAAGACAGTCTCTTTAACAAGTGGTGTTGGGAAAACTGGTCAGCCACTTGTAAAAGAATGAAACTAGAACACTTCCTAACACCATACACCAAAATAAACTCAAAATGGATTAGAGAGCTAAATGTAAGACCAGAAACTATAAAACTCCTAGAGGAGAACGTAGGCAAAACACTCTCTGACATAAATCACAGCAGGATCCTCCAAGATCCACCTCCCAGAATATTGGAAATAAAAGCAAAAATAAACAAATGGGACCTAATTAAAATCAAAAGGTTTTGCACAGTAAAGGAAACTGTAAGCAAGGTGAAAAGACAGCCTTCAGAATGGGAGAAAATAATAGCAAATGAAGCAACTGATAAATGGTTAATCTCCAAAATATACAAGCAGCCCCTGCAGCTCAATTCCAGAAAAATAAATGACCCAATCAAAAAATGGGCCAAAGAACTAAACAGACATTTCTCCAAAGAAGACATAAAGATGGCTAACAAAACATGAAAAAATGCTCAACATCCCTCATAATCAGAGAAATGCAAATCAAAACCACAGTGAGATACCATTTCACACCAGTCAGAATGGCTGCTATCCAAAAGTCTACATGCAATAAATGCTGGAGAGGGTGTGGAGAGAAGGGAACCCTCTTACACTGTTGGTGGGAATGCAAACTAGTACAGCCACTATGGAGAACAGTGTGGAGATTCCTCAAAAAACTGGAAATAGAACTGCCATATGATCCAGCAATCCCACTGCTGGGCATGCACACTGAGGAAACCAATGTTCATTGCAGCACTGTTTATAATAGCCAGGACGTGGAAGCAACCTAGATGTCCATCTGCAGACGAATGGATAAGAAAGCTTCGGTACATATACACAATGGAGTATTACTCAGCCATTAAAAAGAATGCATTTGAACCAGTTCTAATGAGGTGGATGAAACTAGAGCCTATTATACAGAGTGAAGTAAGCCAGAAAGAAAAACACCAATACAATATACTAACACATATATATGGAATTTAGAAAGATGCAAATGATAACCCTGTATATGAGACAGCAAAAGAGACACAAATGTATAAAACAGTCTTTGGGACTCTGTGGGAGAGGGTGAGGGTGGGATGGTTTGGGAGAATGGCATTGAAACATGTATATTATCATATGTGAAATGAATTGCCAGTTCAGGGTCGATGCATGTTACAGGATGCTCGGGGCTGGTGTGCGGGGATGACCCAGAGGGAGGATAAAGAGAGGAGGGAGGTGGGAGGGGGGTTCTGGAGGGGGAACTCACGTACATCTGGGGCGGATTTATGTCAATGTATGGCAAAACCAACCAATATAATATTGTAAAATAATTAGCCTCCAATAAAAATTTTTAAAAAAATAGAAAAAGCTGCTTGAAGAAGAGAATCTGAGATCGGAGAAGGCAGGGCTTGCTTCAGGATCAGCGTTTTGATTAGTCTCAGGGGCAAAGTAGTCTATGGGAGATTGCCTTAATGTAATGGTAGCCTCCAGGGACTCTTAGCAGACAGGTTATCCCCAAAATCACAGAACAGGAGGTCTCACAAATGAAATTAGGATCCTCAAATCACATGGTTTAGCAAATCAATCTAAAAAACACAGCAAGAAGCAGATGGTAGGGAGGCAGCAGGGCGACAGACCCTACTCTCTGCTTCCTTGCTCGTAAGGTGTTCAAATGGCCTCTCAGCTGCATCAGCCTTCTCCACGTGAGGTTATGGGACCAAGGTGGAGTGCTGAGCAAGCGGGATTAGGTGGCTGAAGATGCCTGGGTCCGCTTATCCACACTTGTCTTGAGAAATACTCCTGGCCAGTCTCTATAGCTTGCCACTTAGGCAGCCGGACAGCTTTGGGTTTTCTGTGTAGCTCTGGAGGCAATTTGCCTGTGTTCTGTGCTTCAGTTGTGTCTGACTCTTTGCAACACGATGGACTGTAGCCCACCAGGCTCCTCCGTCCATAGGATTCTCCAGGCAAGAATACTGGAGTGGCTTGCCATTTCCTTCTGCAGGGGATCTTCCCAACCCAGGGATCTTCCCAACCCACATCTCCTGTTTCTCCTGCATTGGCAGACAGAGTCTTTATTGGCTGAGCCATCAGGGGCAATTTGAGGATGACATTAAGCTGGAAGTGGTGCATCTCTCCCTCTTCTTTGTTTGTCTGGGAGTAGCCTGTCCTGCAGGGGACCAACTAATACCTTTTCCTGGCATATAGATTCTGCCTCTTATCTCACACACTACTGGATGATTCATTCTCTATGCTTAACTCTTGTTATGAGTTACATCTGTCCTATTTTTTCTTGTCTTCAAGAGAAAATTAGAATATTCTCAGATAATAAGTAAATATACAATAAAGTAGAGGTCAAGTAGAAAAAAGAGAGACGTCTGAAGGAATGACCTGCTTAGAAAAATTAAAAGTGCGTTTGTAGACTAGAGAGAGTGATCTGACGCTTGAATAACAGATGAACAATTTTAGAAAAGAGCTTTGAAACCTTCGTCAAAATTGTTATCTTGTGGCTACCCTAACCTGAGTTGCATTTAAAACAAATCAAGGCCTTTGTGAAAAAGTGGTGTGCAGGCTCTTGGGGAGTTTATGTGACTGAGGGCCTTGGCGATGGTTGAAGGACAAGTGGAGGTTTTGTGGGCAGGTAGTCCGAGGAGGTGACGAGAAGTAGAGAGAGCAGTGTAGTTCTTCTCCTCTGTGCGGGCCTATGGACTGGCTTCTGGTCTCTGAGAAAAAGATGCCTACAGGTGGAAGCTGAAAGAAATATTTTATGACAGACAGTGTGAGACACTGGGTTCCAATCAGAGTTACCACAGGTTTCAGAGGGAAGAGTGGGTGTAGGGCTAGTCTGTGTAAAGATGGTGCCCATATGGCACAATGAGTCTCTCTAATACGTTGGAGGCAGGGCCTGATGGAAGGATGTCAGACACCCAGCAACTTTTGACAGGGAGTTTGAGGTCATGTGTGATCTGGTCAGCAAAGAACTAGGGAAATGTGACTTATTACTGGGACCTTGCTTGTGTCCATGGAACAATGAGTCTAGCAAACTCTAAGTACCATTGTCCATCAAAATGTAATACTACAAAACAGCAGTTGTGTGGTTATAGAGTATTGAACAAATTATAATTTAAGAACTGACTCCAAACACAGTTGGTGAACTCTCTAAAGGCAGAGAATTTTGGTGTGTAATTCACTTCTGTATACCAGTACCCTGAACAGTGTCTGACACTTTCTAAGCATTTTAGTTACTTCTTTGATTTTAGTGAGTGGAGCTAATTTAGGATCCTAATATAGTGAGTGTGGGTTTAGATACGCTTTATGCTATCTTGACGAGTTGACTCACTGGAAAAAACTCTGATGCTGGGAAGGATTGGGGGCGGGAGGAGAAGGGGATGACAGAGAATGAGATGGCTGGATGGCATCACCGACTTGATGGACATGAGTTTGAGTGAACTCCGGGAGTTGGTGATGGACAGGGAGGCCTGGCGTGCTGTGATTCATGGGGTCGCAAAGAGTCAGACACGACTGAGCGACTGAACTGAACTGGTGCTATCTTGGGGAAAGTCTGTCGTATGGAACTGGTTGTATAGGGAGTAGGTTCTTGAAATGGAATCCGTAGCTCTATTATTTTGGAAGTTTGTGGTTGCTCCATTACTCTCACAGTTCTATAAGATGTTCTCCCTGGAGATGGGTTTGGTTTGAGACTGCTGGAAATGGCCTGGTTCTATCAGGAGTAGCGTTCCTGCCTATCGTGTAAAGGAAATGTCATTGCCAGCTAAGTGGTTTGTTTTGGAACGTATGCCCCAGTGCTTGTTGTGATTGGAAGGCATTCCACAGATGTGAACCCCAGATCACATGATTTGTCTTACATCTGAAGGGTTCCTCTCTCACTGAGAAACAGAGAGGCCATATTCTTATAACTCAAGATAACCAGCCCCTCCAGAAAGGCCCAGCTGGGGCACTGGTCAAAGGGTCAGCAGCCCTGGGGAATATAGCACGGATCTCTTCAATGATCAGCACGGGAATGAAGACTGTTTGCAACATCTCATGAAGAATGGCTGGGGATTTCAGGTTTGGTAAAGTGGAGTAACAAGGGAGCATGGTTTAAACCAGTCCTGGAATGGAGGGGCAGGAAAAAATGGGTTTCGATTTTTAACATGTGAATTTATTGCTAATTTTGTTGAAATATGTGACTGACAGATACCATGTTAGTGAGATTAAGGAAAACCATCTCTTTCAAACAGCTTTCAATTTTAGATGTTTCTTCCTTCTTCTATTCTTTTTTATCTGAGTGCACGGCCAGTATTTCTACTTGGAGAAAAACATGCTGCTAAAAGGTCTAAGTTTATAGCTTCCAGATATTACTAAGTTTTTGACGTTGAATGAAAAAGGACTTATAACTTTAAGAGGAAATTCTTCAGTAATGAAAAAGTGGTCAGAAAACTTTTGCTTAATAGTTCCCAGAGAGAGTGTGACATGTGTGCATTTTGACCACAGAAGTCGTAACTTGGCAGCGGGAAGTACTGTTTGGAGTTAAATGAAGGCACACAGGTTGTAAGTAGCCACTCCACATGAGGAGCTACGCTTGTTCAGAGGTGCGAGTTACTCATGGGTGTGTGTACTTAATGTTAGATGGTGGATATGAGTTAGATAACTGGAAACGTTGAAGGAAGAAAGTGTTCTCAGCTAAATTAAAATCTGATTTTCAAAACTTGCGAAAACACTTGGTTCACGACCTCCCCTCTGAGACCTTTAACAAACCAATTACATTTCATTTTGACCACACAGTTCAGAGTCCTAAATATACTAAAATATGGATTTCAGTATGTATAAAATTAGTCTTTTTCAATAAAGCAATTTTAGTTATAAAAGTGCTGTAGATAATTGGAAAATTCAGAAGCTTAGGGAAAAAATTCCTGCAGTCTCAATACCTCACAACAAGTATCATATGTAATTTTGTGTATCTCATTTTCATTTATATAGTCGTGCTCAAGGGTGGGCAAAAGCACAGCCTGTGAACCAAATCTACTTGCCATCTGTTTTTGTATAGCCTGTAAACTAAGAATGGTTTTTACATTTTTAAATGTTTAAAAAATGAATTAAAAAAGAATATTTCATGATGTGAAAATTATGGTAAATTCAAATTTCAGTGTTCATTAATGCAGTTTTATTGGAACATAGCCACACTAATTCATTTACATATCTTATCTATAGTTGCTTTGGGGCTACAACAGCAGAATTTAGTAGTTGCAACAGAGACATATGACTTGCAAAGCATGAAATATTTATCTGATTCTCAATAGAAAACGTCTTCTGACCCCTGGTCAAGCCTTAGCATTTGTCTGTGTTCTACAACTATTTGTTAATATAACCGTAAATTTTATGCCATATAATATTCCATCAAGTGGCTAAAGCTTACTTAAATGTACTTCTGTTATTGAATATCGGATTTCTAATTTTTGTCTGTTATTAAGAGACTAATCATAAATGGAATTGTTGGGTCAAATGTCATTAACTATTTCAAGACAGTTGCCAAATTATAGTCCAAATGGTTCAATCAATTCATGCATCACTAGCAATTTGTGATTGCCTGTTTTTTAATGCCTTCACTAACATCAGTTATTGGAGAAGACTCTTGAGAGTCCCTTGGACTGCAAGGAGATCCAACCAGTCCATCCTAAAGGAGATCAGTCCTGGGTGTTCATTGGAGGGACTGATGCTGAAGCTGAAACTCCAGTACTTTGGCCACCTCATGCGACGAGTTGACTCACTGGAAAAGACTCTGATGCTGGGAGGGATTGGGGGTGGGAGGAGAAGGGGACGACAGAGAATGAGATGGCTGGATGGCATCACCGACTCGATGGACGTGAGTTTGAGTGAATTCTGGGAGTTGGTAATGGACAGGGAGGCCTGGCGTGCTGTGATTCATGGGGTCGCAAAGAGTTGGACACAACTGAGCGACTGAACTGAGCTGAACTGAACATCAGTTATCACAGTTTTTTAAATTGAATGTTGATTGGTAATAAATATCTCATTTCCCTTATATTTTTGATTACTATTGGCAGTTATCATTTTTCCCATTTGTTTGTTAATCAGTTGTATTTTGACTTTTGTGAACTGCCAGTTTAAAACCTTTGATTGTGATTCAGTAGTTTTAAAGATAAAAAAACACAGAAAGAAAAATTTTCACTTTCAAAGCTTTTCCCTTATAATACATACTCCAATTTATTCCCCTTTTCTATAAATAATTAGCAGCTTCTGTGATTTTCTTTCCAGAAAGAAGAAAAGATATATGTATACATGTGTGTGTTTATACTTTTTTTTGGCTGCTCTGTGCAGCATGTGGGATCTCAGTTCCCCAACCAGGGATTGAACTCAAGCTCCTTACAGTGAAAGCACAAAGTCCTAACCACTGCACTGCCAGGGAATTCCCTGTACTTATTTATGTATTTTTTTAATACAAATGGGTTCTTTCTCTTTATAAACACACACAGACATGGGCACGCATGCATGTGCGTGCACATGAGCGTGCACTGTTTTGAATCTTCTTATTTCACTTGGATGTATTTCTACATCAGTACTTACATATTTACATCAGTTTTCAAAACTGTTGTATGATATCATTGTATCATACTTTACTTAACACTTCTGCTGCTGCTAAGTCACTTCAGTCGTGTCCGACTCTGTGTGACCCCATAGACGGAAGCCCACCAAGGCTCCCCCGTCCCTGGGATTCTCCAGGCAAGAACACTGTAGTGGGTTGCCATTTCCTTCTCCAATGTGTGAAAGTGAAGTCGTTCAGTCATGTCCGACCCTCAGCAACCCCACGGACTGCAGCCTACCAGGCTCCTCCATCCATGGGATTTTCTAGGCAATACACTTAACACTTCAGTTTCATTTGAAAAGTGTTTTTCTAAAAGAATTCTTTGATGAATACGTCTGTATGCTCATCTTGGTGAGCTTCTGTGGGTGTAGTCTTAGAAGAAATGTCTAACAGTGGAATTGCTGGTTCAAAAACAGGTGCAATTAAAGTTTTGTCTTCCCAAAAGTTTGCACCAGAGTACAACCCAGCCTACGTGGTAAGAACTTGCCTATTTCCCTCTCTTAGCAGTGGGTTTCATTAGACATCTAAATTTTTGGCTATTTTATAGTCAGAAAGTAAGCTTTCATGGTCACGTTTTGTGTTGCGTTTCTTTAATTGTGAATGAGGTTTACCTCTTTTTTATATGTTTATTGGTTATTGTATTTCTCTGTCCTCCACCAAGCAGCCAATATATATCTGAGGTGGAGGCTGTCAGTGGTTTCCTGACCTCTTTTCTCATTCTTTCTTTGTAATTGAACCTCTGACTATTACCCAGGCCATTCAGGGCCAGGGGGAAGCTGTAATTTTCAGACTCCCCTGAAACTAAGTTAGCCACATGACTAAATTCTAGCCAGTGGGGTGTAAACAAAAGTATAGGAGGTGTTTTCAAATGTAAGTGATACCTTCTCCTTTACTGTCCTTATTTCTTCTGGCTAGAATGCAGACATAATGGCTGGAACTTGAGCAACCATTTTGGATCCTGGAGGTGGAAGCCACATACTGAGACTGTGGAACCCAAGGTAGAAGCAGTCTGGATTCCTGGTAGCTTCATATAGCTATATCAGAGAGAAATAAACTTCTGTCTTGTTAAAGCCACTGACATTTTGAGTTTCCTATTACAGCCGAATCCAGTATTAATAAATGCACTATCCGGAGCCTATTTTCTAATTAGGTTCTTCTTTTTCTTGATTTTCATAAGTTTTTTATAATTTAAGAAAACTACCCTATGGCTATCATGTGTGTTGCATATATTTTATCAGCTTTTCATTTCAGTTTTGCAATGGCATTTTTCTATTAAGTTTATTTATTCAATTAATGAATTCAATTAATTAAGCATAAGTTTTTATTTATCCAATTTTTGTCCCTTTTAAATATACATGAGTATATGGATATATTTACTTTTCACATTCTCTCTGTTTTAAAATTTTACATTCTTAAGATCCAGGGGGGAAATGGTCTTTTTTGAATTTTCTGGCCATTTCTAGTATTCTCTACTGTCAGGTATATCAGAATTGCCAGGAAAGGAGCAGACAGGGGTGTGAAGGAACGTAAGAAAAGAAAGAACAAAAGCCATCTGGGAAAATTCTTTGACTCTTTTTCCAACCTCAATCATGTCAGGAAATCTAAACATCCAAGAGAAGAAAATGGGAATTGTTATCTTGTCAGGCACAAGACATCTTTAAAGCAATTTAAAATTAAAGTTTAAATCTTGTAGTGTAATTTAAAACTTCAGCACTGAGTGTAATCTCTGAATGTAACAACATATAAGCTTCTTTGGTGAAAGGGCTCAAACTTTTATTTTATGTAAATGTCATAAAATCTATTCATTTACTCCAGTACTGTGGATATTCAAGTGGACTATAAGAAACCATATTATCAAAAAGAGAAACATCTATTTAAACCTCTAGTACAATCTATGTGCTTTTCTTTTCCACTTTCACAGAGATTTGTTGAGCTCTTACTGTCTTTATGAAATAACTCTGGATATGAATAAGCCTGAGGCTGTGTCTTCTTTGGGTGACATGATAAGGTGGTGGTCAGGCATAAGGGGAGAAGAATTGTGGATCATGAGTCGGATCCCTTTGCACCACTTAACAAGCTGTGCAACGTGGAGCAGCGCTTGCCACTCTTGTGACCCCCGGTTCTTTGACTATAAAATGAGGAGTAGCAGTACCTTCCCATCGAGTGGCTATGAGAATTGAGATAATGCCTATAAAGCTAAACCTAGCACAGTGCCTGACATTTATGTTCATACATGTTAGTTTAAAATTTGGAATTTATTATCACTTGAGAAGAGTAGAAAGAGAGGCGAAGGGGACCTACTGTATGTTGTGCATTTTTTGGTATATTATTTCATTTAATCCTTGTAACAGCTCCATGAAGGATTAGTCTTTGTATATAATGGATAAGATGCAGGCTCACACAGGTTAAGAAACCTGCTTTAGATCATGTAGTGAGTACATGGCAGACTCAAGTTTGGAACCCGAGGCCTCTTCAGCTTCAAAGCCTGAATTCTTTCCATTGTACTGTGCTACTTTTAATTGTGACGTAATCTGTGTATACACAAAATAACCAAATATAAAATATAAAACCAAAATCATGAAATAATAACATGAGTGGTTTGTTTATTCATTCATCAGTTGGAAATCTTATTTCCAGATGCTCTTCTAAGTGCTAGGAATACAAAGTCATGATTCCATTACCCTAGGTGCTCATAGTTTTCTGGGGAGATGAATGAATACAAGTAAATGAAAACAAAAAATAATTGTTCACAAAGGAAGGCCAACATGTGACTGAATGTAGCAGCTCACTGCAGTTGGGGAAGTGTGTGGCAGTGATCTGAAAAGGGCTTACAAGGAGGGGAACCTTGGCAGAGTCTGAAAGGTAGAGAAGGCACACTCATCCCACAAAGGATAGAGGTGTATACCATACAGTGAACAGACTGGAAATAGGTGTGAGCTATGGAACATCTTATTTCCTGACTCACAAGTCCATGTGAAGTGAAGTGAAAGTCGCCCACTCGTGTCTGACTCTTTGTGACCCCATGGACTATATAGTCCATGGAATTCTCTAAGCCAGAATTCTGGAGTGGGTAGCCTATCCCTTCTCCAGCAGATCTTCCCAACCCAGGAATAGAACTGGGGTCTTCTGCATTGCAGGTGGATTCCTTACCAATTGAGCTATCAGGGAAGCCCCAAGACTAAGTAATAATCTGCAAGTCCATGTAAGCAGATTATAGAGTACCAGTGAGGAAATGCTAGGCAAGGCTGGGTAGGGCAACAATGTACTTGTGAACCAGGCTGCAAACAACTGCAGGGTCACATGGCAAAGAGCATGCTTGTAAGGAAGGCATAATCCAATTAATCTACCACATTAACCAAGTCGTTGAGGCTGAAACTGAACCAGACTGACTTAAGAACTCTGGCTTTCGAACGATTGTGAAACGTCTGCTTGAGGAGTAAACTGTTGTGATGTGAATCGAGTTGGTTATTAGTATCTTCTGCCTCTCTTTTCTGGTTTGATTGCCCTTCCTTTTTAATCTCTAGGTGTCTGAACTTCTCAGATTGTGTTATCTCTGGAGACTCTTTTACAGGGCCCTGCTGACTCATATATCCCCACCTAGCCTATCTTGTTAGTGAACTAAAGATGAAACTGGTCTGTACTAAGGTTTTAATAACTTATGGAGGGAGGAATGTATAAAATATTTCTACAGGTTTGGTATTGGTAACTCAAAGTTATAATTGATGACTTCAAGAAATAAATATTTAATGATGTGCTAGCAGTGGTGTATATATGTATATATATTTGTATATGTTTATATACACACATATGTATGTATATCAAATATATGTGTGTAGCTGTATTTATCAGGTATATGTATATGTGTGTGTGGTTGAATGAATAGACAGATAGACAGACAGATATCTGAGGTGCATAACTAAGCATTCCACAAGAGAAAACTGTACACGTAATTGTTGTCAACACTGTCTGACTGTATAAACTATAGTATCCTATGAGACCTAATGGCAAAAGTGGAAAATAGGTAAAATTTGGTTAACTAACTTGAAGCATTCAGAAGGAAGAAAATTCTGTGTTCTGATTACTAAGACTCTAGTGATAAGAACGTATTAGGAGCTAAAGTAGAAATGGCAAGGGAGCCTCTTCATAAGGCCCTCTTGTGGGTACTTTGATTCCTTCATCAGTTTATGTAGAGCTGCGTACTCTACTTAAAATCAGTCAATAATTTACAGAGCTTAAAACATCATCATGGAGGTCAAAGTAATAAAAAATGTATCACAGAATTTAATTTATGTAGCCACATCATCTAAACTATGGCTAATTTTATTATCTATTTGGCTTTTTTAAAGAATCATCTTTAGTATGTATTCCTTCCCCTTAAGAGTGGCCCATGTATATCCTCTCAAAATCTGAAGAATTATGTTTAGGAACTCTGATTTCTGGGTTAATGGTATTCAGACTCATATCCATTGAGTCAGTGATGCCATCCAACCATCTCATCCTCTCTTGCCCCCTTCTCCTCCTGTCCTCAGTCTTTCCCAGCATTTGGGTTTCTTCCAGTGAGTCAGCTCTTCGCACCAGGTGGCCAAAGTATTGGAGCTTCAGCTTCAGCATCAGTCCTTCCAATGACTGTTCAGGGTTGATTTCCTTTAAGATTGACTGATTTGGTTTCCTTGCAGTCTAAGGGACTCTTAAAAGTCTTCTCCTGCACCACAGTTCAAAAGCATCAATTCTTTGATGCTAGGCCTCCTTTATGGTCCAACTCTCACATCCATACCTGACTACTCTGGACCTTTGTCGGCAAAGTAATGTCCCTGTTTTTTAATACTTTGTCTAGGTTTGTCATAGCTTTTCTTCCAAGGAGCAAGCGTCTTTTAATTTCGTGGCTGCAGTCACCATCCATAATGATTTTGGAGCCCAACAAAATAAAATCTGTCACTGTTTCCACTTTCCCCCCCATCTATTTGCCATGAAGTGATGGGACCAGGTGCCATGATCTTAGTTTTTTGGATGTTGCATTTTAAGTCAGCTTTCTCCCTCTCCCCTTTCACTTTCATCAAGAGTCTCTTTGGTTCCTCTTCACTTTCTGCCATTAGAGTGGTATCATCTGCTCTTCATTTTTTAGGCAAAGGACCTAGGAGTACTAATTCACTCACCTAAATGACACAGCTGAATTGTAACAGAACTGGGAGGGGAAAATTACATCACTCCTCATGTTTTATACTACTAGATTCTGGAAGACTTAACTTTATCATAAATGCTGCACAGGAGACAGATGGCTTAGAGACAATCATTGTTTCAGAAGCCTTGGTCTGCTAAGTGACTTTGATATATAGACAGTTTAGTCATTATCTTATTATTACACTAGTGCTGTATTTATTTTTGTTGTTAAAAAACACCCTTAGAAAATGGAGATATTAAAGTCTTGAAAAATGGTTAATGGACATGGCTAATTACTATATTTCATAAGATTTTTAAAATACAGAAATTTAGTAGACACATTTAGTATTGTGAATATATATTTAACTGATGGACTATAACAGCTCAAATAGAATCATTTACAGCTTATTAAGTAAATAAAAGTGCCTCCATAAAGATTCACATGACACCTAGCTTTTATTTCAGGTAACTAATTTCTTTTTTAAAAATTGCCTAAATTTTGATTTACATGAGGGACTATCAGAACACCTCAGCAGTTTAAAAAGTAGCTTAAATGACCACAGATTTAAAATATAATATCAGGTGGTGAATATTAAATTTTAATGGTTTCTGATAAAAAGTTATTTAACTGTCTCTTACTCTCTGTGTTATATTAAAAGTGTTATATTTCTGAATGTTATTTACAGCATATTTACTTGTTATTTTAACATCATATTTTCAAATCAAGATCTCACCAGAATTTTTGCTAGTTTGCTTTTAAGCTATTCAGTTCAGTTCAGTCGCTCAGTCGTGTCCGACTCTTTGCGACCCCATGAATCACAGCACGCCAGGCTCCCTGTCCATCACCAACTCCCAGAGTTCACTCAAACTCATGTCCATCGAGTCAGTGATGCCATCCAGCCATCTCATTCTCTGTCGTCCCCTTCTCCTCCTGCCCCCAATCCCTCCCAGCAAGTCACCACTCTTCTTTTTTTCCATTTAAAAAATCTTAATTGGAGGATAATTGCTTTACAATATTGTGTTGGTTTTTGCCATACCACAGCATGAATCAGCCATAAATATGTATATGTCCCCTCTCTCTTGAACCTCCTCCAACTCTCACCCCATCCCACCCCTCTAGGTCACAGAGCACCAGATAGAGATGCAGACCTAGAGAGCAGACTCGTGGATACAGCAGGGGACGGAGAGGGTGAGGCAAATGGAGAGGGTAGTCTTGAAACATATGCATTACCATATGTAAGATAGATAGCCAGTGGGAATTTGCTGTGTGATAGAGAAATCTCTCCTTTTTAATGTTGTTTCCCATGTTTCAGTTCAGTTCAGTTCAGTCGCTCAGTCGTGTCCGACTCTCCGCGACCCCATGAATCACAGCACGCCAGGCCGTTTGGGATGTATTATTTCTTTAGAGTTTCAAATCAGAATCTCAGGTATACAAAAAGTAAGACTCTAGTTTGAAATACCAAAGACATACTCAATACCCCAATTCAAGGTTATTTGGTCAAAAATTTTATATTAGAAATAAAAAACGCTTTCAGGCAACATGGTGGAAAAGAGACCTATGAAAAAGTAAGATGAGAAAAAGTAGAAGAGGTGCCCCTTTGTAGAGTTTACAATCCACTGAATGTATTAAGAGTAAGTGAGCAATTAAAGACCTTTCCTAAAGGATAACCTTCCTCGTGTGTAATGTGTTAGGTCGATGGACTTAGAAGAACAGAAAAGGAAATTTCAAGTACAGAATATGGATTTGAGTAAGATATATCTAACAGGAGTGGTTGGTCAGTTTGGCACAGTTGTCTTCCTCTAGTCTAAAGCATCAAGGAGGAGATTTTCTCAGAGAGTAGCTGAGCTTCCTTGGTCTGATTCTGCACATATACAGTTTTCTTAAACCAGAACCTGAAGTATAAAGATGTAACAACAAACTTGTGAAGGCTTGCCTGCCAATACTCTTTTATCATAATAAATAGTACGATTGCTCTGAGTTTTACTATGAAGAGAATCAGCCCCACCATCTCCTGCTCTTCTATTGTCCCTCTTACCCCCAGGTCTGGCAGAATCAGTTAGCAGGTGGCATTATAGTCTTTAGAGCAGCAAAATCGATCAAGTAATAATGCTGCCAATTCAGACGCAGGGCTAAAAAAAAAATCACCAAAGATGGTTCTAGCAGCAGGAAAAGTGCAGGAATCTATACCTCCAGCCTCTGATGTAATGAGATGCCTCTGTTCTGGTTCTGAACTGATCTGGTCACCCATTAAGGTTGTGCAAGTGAAATCTCATCTGCGCTTCTAAGCAGGGTCAACATATGACCTTGGGAGTTCTTTTCTTTCAGCAAGGATAAGCTAAATCCTCTCCTTCATAAAGCCATTTGAGTGGCCATTTTAGGTGTTGTTTTTTTTTTTTTCTTTTTAACTTCCAGCAGAAAAAGAGATGATTTCCGTCAGCTGTAGGCTTGCAGTGGAGAATCAAGAAATCAAAAGAACAGAGATCAAAGAAAATTGCTGAACTAGGTGTTAGATGCAGCCATTGATTTTTCTCCAGTTGTAGTTTTAAAAAAAATCCACAAAAATGGTAACACATACAACAGTTGAATTTCTAATATATTTCTGAAGGCAGAGATTGCTTCCTTCACGCTTTCACATGTAGAAACGGTTTTGTATAACATGACATAATAAAGCAGATCCTTAGCGTTCACGCTATTTTGTTGTCAAAACCTTAAGAGAATCTACTAAAAAGATGTTTTGTTATTAAAACCTCTGCAATATAAATGTGTTTTTAATGGAGACACTTAGGGCTAGACTTATTATCTCAGCAACATTTATTTACTGGGAATCTGGAAAATTCTGACATAAAATTGATTGCTATTTTTCTCCTATCTATAAATGCCATAAAGTAACACCTATCTGCTTTACTGGTAAGACTTCATTTGTGTTAAGGGTTAACTGCTGTTTACTACTGTTACTTAAGACTTAAATGTATAGCTTCAACAAAATATTAATTATGCTTTTAAGTATTTCATGAGTGTGGGGGTTTCTTAAGTTTGATTTCCAACCGTTTCTGGGTAGCAGTAATGTTTTAAAATATGTGATAAACTGTTTTCATGTTGCATTCCCATATCTTGATATATGATTTCTAAATGCTTATAATAGAACAGTTGTCATTAAAACAGGGTGGTGGCAGTATTATTAAAGGTAAAGACAAATAGTTCATTTCACTGGCATTTTATATGTTGGTATGCTATTTTCCGTAGAGTGCAAGGATTGACTTGTTTTTCTTTGTGCTGTATTGTTCAATTAAATAAGTCAGGCTGATAACTTAAAAACATAAATATTCATAGTTATGAATTTCCTAAGCAGTCTAATCTCCCAATTATATAGCATGTATTATAGAGGGCTTCCCAGGTGACTTAGTCGTAAAGAATCCGCCTGCCAATGTAGGATAAGCAGGTTCGATTCCTGGATCAGGAAGATCCCCTGGAGGAGGAAATGGCAACCCACTCCAGTATTCTTGCCTGGAAAATCCCATGGACAGAGGAGCCTGGTGGGCTGCAGTCCAGAGGATCACAGAGAGTCAGAAACGACTGAACGACTCAGCGCACACACACATTAGCATAATGAAATAAACATTATTATTAGAATTGGTTTCTGCAATTTGCCAGTGGATGGAAGAAGAGGAAAAAATGCCTGATTGTACTGACTTTTTAATTCAATAACTTGATAAAAGTTTTATACAAAGTTCTAGCAGTTAGCCCAATTCCTGATGTCCCGGCAAGTTTATGATGTAGAACAAATGAGGTTCAATCACAACTTGGAAAATAATTTAATATTTATGTATTATCATATAGATTATTTAAGTTGCTGTTTCCACCCCATTTCATATTATGATTCTTAGTCCACTTCTCTGTTTATGGGTTCAGACTCTGTTTGAGTTTTCAATTCTATGTTTATTGTTCTCTTCTTTTTGTATCATAGACAGGATCACGAGACCATTCAAATCTCTCCATTCCTTCAAGAGCTGCTCTTCCTGCTGACACAACTGATGTTGGGGATTTTTTGCCATTGAAAGCTGAACTTGACACAACTTACACTTTCTTAAAGGAAACACTTATAAATCCTGCGCCCCTGGCATCATCTCACTCGTCTCCAGTGATGATGTCTGCTACTGCCAAGCGACCAGCTCAGATTGGATTATGACTTTATGAAATAAAAAGCATGCGGGAAGAGTTAACAGTACAATTAAAATTGTTGTGATGGGGGGTTTTCTTATCAGTTGAATTTTGTTTCAGCTCAAGTGGCCGTGGGTTTTTAAAAATTGTGTGATATCTTGATGTGTTCAGGTATCTATGTCTCCTCGAATAATGAAATAACCAACTTTTTTTCCCCTCCAAGTTTTATTTATTATCACAGTTACTCATTTTTATGTAACATATTTTTAAATGTTAAAGAATGACACATTTTAGGTAATTTCCTTCAGACTTAAAAAAATCAATAAGCCATTTTAGTCTCTATCTATCAAAGTTGTTTCATACTTGTCTATTTTAAAGCAGGACTGCAATACTTTAATAGGATTGAGAGAGCTATTTGAAATGTATGCCAATGATTCCTGTCATTTCATGGCAGCCCTGCCATGGTTCACTGAGCCCCCTCTTCTCTCTTGTCAGCTCAACTGAAGACAAGCATTTAGTTGCAAACTTTAAGCAGGTTGTGCAAAACAGAAATGATGTGACTGCTTCTTCTCCTGCACAATAATGTCACTCCTGGTCAATGTGAGAAGGTCAGGTTGCTCCTTGTAAAGCTACATGATACCACTTGCCCATTTGAACAAGTTAAGTTAACTGCTGCATCTGGTCCCTGCAGGCATTGAAAACGCATCCTTTTTAGCAAGCCTGCTTTTGATAAGAAAATCTTAGCACTTGTGCTGGGAAGATGTCTGTGGTGCGTTTAGGCACTTTTTAAGGACAGTTCCCACACCAGTACAGCAGGTAACGTATTTAGTATAAGCTGAAAAACTTCAAGGTAATGGCTGTTTTGACCTTCAAAATAGACTCCTTTTCTGTTTGTGTGGTTGGTAGGACCCAAGAGTGACGCCCATCTTTGATGCTGACAGAATTTAAAACAAGGCCATTGCCCTGCATTTTCTGCCTTGTAGCACACAAAAGTAAAATTGTATGTCAGGCCGAGATGTCGGGGAGCTGACAAGATGCCCCAGTGACATTTCAGCTAGAAAGAGCAAGTGTCTTGCAACCAAGTGGTCAAATATCAAATAATAGGTCAAGCAAGAAGGAGCTGAGTTCTAACACAAAGAGGTTTCTGGGAACTTACTTGACAAGCTTTTGGGTGCTTTGTGGCTTGACAAAGTGATGTTCTGTTGGGTATCGCTAGACAGACTGTTCTTTATCGCCTTCAGAAGATCAGACATTGACATTGATTAAACTCTTTAACCCTTAAAGGTTAAATCCTTGCAGTTTGCATCATAGTAAGTGAAGAACAAAAGGCTATTTGTAATACGTTATTTGTTTTTGTTTTAATCATTTAACTCCCCAGTGATATTAACTTTTGATGTGAGCTGTACTTTCTGATGAAGAGTTTTGATACAAAAATCCATATTTTATATTATATTTCATTATGGAGTTTCATTAGAGATACATTAGAAAATAACAGTATGTATTATGGAATCTATATTGTCTTAACTTTACAGTGACATTTGATTCAAATATACCCAATTTTTAAGAATTTATTAATTGGCCTTGGTAAATGAAATTGGTGCACTATTTACGTATTAGCCAAGTCAACTGAGTGATTTACACCAGCTGAGATAACACAGCACTATTCCTGTGGTTCTGTGTGTTCTCACAGTACTGGGCCAATATAATAAGCCTTATATAAATCTTTACAAAGCTATTTCTATGAAGTAAAATTACATCTCTAACCCAGTTTCTCTTAATTCTTTCCTTGGAGTTCTTTTTATTAACCATTCTGGGTTTTGAATATTAAAGAACATGCCCTGTCTAATGTAATATGACATGTATGAAATTCAACTTGCAAATTTATTATAACACAAAAAATGCTATTGTTTTTATATAAATCATAGAATAATTTCTGCATGTTTCAAAATACTTTCTTTTGCCATTCCATATAGTAATTATGATATTGGCAATATAGGAATCAAATACAGTTCATATGACATCATTGAGCTTCTAGTTCTCACACTGTAGAAAAACAGTCACCTTACATCACATATATGTCTGGTGTATGTATGTTTGTGTTAAATTTGTTTCCATATCCTAGTAATTAAAGGGGAAGGAGCACCTTTGTAAATTTTGCCCTGGACAGACCTTGGTTTTCTTGCCTTAATTTTACAGTCTGTTAATGGGATAACACCAGAAATAAATGTATATGTCTCTCCATTTATGTGAGTATCTGATTTAATAGATAAACTTTATATATAATTAATTCTGAACTGTAAATTCAAAAAGATTATTAAATCAAATCAAAGCATGTCACATTTATAACCAACTAGATGCTAAAGGCCATAGAGACTGAAGGATGAGCCTTCTGAGCAATCATTAGTATTCACTACCAAATATAGTAATTTTTATACCATATGCTTTTTTCCCCAGAAGTCAGACCCAGCAGGAGGAGAAGATTTAATGACATATCCTATGGAGATCTGAGAAACTCTAGACTGCTTCCAAGCACCTCAGTGACCACTCGCTGCATATTTGAGATCTGTGTTGTGTTGACGAGGATGGTTGCTCTATCAGCTTCTTTACTTCCTTAAGAATGATGTATAAAGTAGATTTTTCTCAGGAGGACAACTTCAAATATTTTTGGAAGGGAAGAGAATTTTTACTTTACCCTTTAGTATGTAGATTTTCTTACCTTCTGTGATCTAGAAAAATACCTGTATCATCCATCACCATCAAAGGGATTCTCAGTTATTGTTTTGGAACCTAAATCATGCTTACTTATTGAGATTTTTTGCCAGCATGTTTAGCATAAACATTTTAGAGTGATGTAATATGAATGCCAAGAGCTGCACGAAATTGAGAGAATTGCCAGAAAGTGAAAGTCACTCAGTTGTGTCTGACTCTTTGCGACCCCATGGACTGTAGTTCATGGAATTCTCCAGGCAGAACACTGGAGTGGGTAGCCTTTCCCTTCTCAAGGGGATCTTCCCAACCCAGGGATCGAACCCAGGTCTCCTGCATTGCAGGCGGATTCTTTACCAGCTGAGAAACAAGGGAAGACCAAGAATACTGGAGAGGGTAGCCTATCCCTTCTCCAGCAGATCTTCCCAACCCAGGAGTCAAACTGGGGTCTCCTGCATTGCAGGCAGATTCTTTACCAACTCAGCTATCAGGGAATCCAATTCAGAGAACTGCCAATTCAGTGATAATTTAAAGACAAAGGTAAATAGCCTCTTAAATAGTAGAATGATAAAAAATAGTAGATTTATCAAATGTCTAACTTAACTAAACTTGGCAACACTATTTATTTCACATTTATAATATCTATTATCAAGTGCTCAATGAGAGTATTACTATTTTCATGTTACTTTATTTACCAGTTAGAGGTGACTTCCATGGCAATCCAGTGGTTAAGATTCTGCACTTCCACTGCAGGAGGTGTGAGTTTGATCCTTGGTTGGGGAACTAAGATCCCCCAGTGTGTGGCACTGCCCCCCCCACAAAGTATATTTACAAGTTACGTCTGAATTCATTCTATAGACAATACTGAACAATGGTAAATTGATCTTATTTTACTATGCACTTTTTATAGACTAGTTTTTTAATATAAAAAGTAGAAAGTAACTGATATTTGTTGAGCAACTATTCTATGCCAGCTATTATAGCAAAACTCTAATGTTCTCACATATAAACCTTTTGGGTATTTCCATTACCATCTTATAGATGAATAACTGAGCATCTAAAATGTTAAGCATTTGACTACCTAAGATCACACAGAACCTAGTAATTACTAAGTCCAGAGCTATAACTCCAAAGCCCACGTTATTTCCACTTTGCTATGCCTGACTTCAAGAAATAATTAGCAGTTTTTAAAGAGGACAAAATTTTTAAAAAAATTTCATGACTAGTTAGGAATAATTTTCAGAAGTGTGTTTCTGTATGACATCTAGATCATTTATCCATTGACTGGATAAAACACATCCCTCCCTCTGTATGACTAGTAATGTGAAGAATAGTAACATTTATCCTTACCTTTCAAAGGACCCAGCACCATTTATTTTGTTTCCCAGTGTCTCTAACTTGGGCTCAGAGACTGCACAAATGCTCTTAGGACAGACCCTCAGTTGAAAGCTATTGATGGTAAGCCAGCCTGACCAAGCTGTAACTTCCCAGTGGAAAATAATGGCATATGCTGAGTAAAGCTGATCAAGAAAGCATTAACTTGTATATCTCCTAGGATGGAGATGGAGATTTTAAAAGATGTTTTTTGAACTGATGTTATAGACTGAATAATGACCCCAAAGATATCCCTGTCTAATCCCTGGAAGCGTAACTTATATGGTAACAGGGACTTTGTGGGTGTGGTTAAGTTAAGGATCTTGAGATGGGGAGATAATCCTGGATAAGCTGGGTGGGTCCTAAATGCAGTCACAAATGTCCTTGTGGGAGAGGGAGGCAGAAGCTGATTTGACTACAGAGAGGAAAATGTGCTGTGATAATGGAAGCAGAGATTCAGGGGATGCACTTTTAAGGTGAAGGACGAGGCTGTGGGCTGAGGATACAGGTGCTGCTAGAAGCTAACATAGGCCAAGAAACAAACTCACCTGTCAAGGGTCTAGAAAGGTAAGAGAATAAACGTGTTGTTTTAAGCCACAGTTGTAGCCCACCAGGCTCCTCTGTCCATAGAATTCTCCAGGCAAGAATACTGGAGTGGGTAGCCATTCCCTTCTCCAGGGAATCTTCCGTGACCCAGAAGTCAAGCCTGGGTCTCATGCATTGCAGGGGGATTCTTTACTGTCTGAGCCATTAGGAAAGCCTTTTAAGCCACAAGTTTGTAGTAATTTGTTATAGCAGCCATGGGAAACTAAAACAACCAGTAAACTTTAGTGTTTTTTGAAAAGATTCATGCATTGATTTTTTAATATTTTCTAACAAAAATAATTTCTTCTTTAAATTATTCTGATCAGTTGCTTTCATAATTGAAATTCACATATTTTTAGGTTCTATTTTATATTCCTGGCTTCTGAATACAATAAACAGTGATTGTCTAGCTGGGACATTTAGTCACTTTTCTATTGCCATCATTTTGGATAGTTTTTAAATTAACTTGTGACTTCAGTATGTATTTTAATGTCCATAGCTTTAAAAAGGTATGAGGGTCTATTGTTTTAATTTGGTTCCCTTTTTGTTGGCATATTTCTATAGGTTTTTTACAAAGGAAATTCAAACTTGAAAAACTTTATGTTAATCGTAGCTTAAAATAATGATTCAGAATTTATAAATCATATCTTAAATGCACAGAGCATTTTTTCTTTACTGTTTACCCATGAGTTCAACATATGTCCTTAGTCATTTATCCATTCTTTTTATTACAGTGGAAGTGAACAAAATTTTAATAATTTCTACACAATGAAATCTTCAAAAAATTTTATTGTATAATATTTGAATATATTTTGTCTTCACTTTGGTGAAATCAAGTAGTTTAAAATAATGGTGTCATTCAGTGAGAGCAACTTGAAATGATTATGTTCAATATAATGAAACCTAAACTGCTGCTGCTGCTGCTAAGTCGCTTCAGTCATGTCCGACTCTTTGCAACCCCATAGACGGCAGCCCACCAGGCTCCCCCGTCCCTGGCATTCTCCAGGCAAGAACACTGGAGTGGGTTGCCATTTCCTTCTCCAATGCATGAAAGTGAAAAGTGAAAGTGAAGTCGCTCAGTCGTGTCCGACTCTTGGTGACCCCATGGACTGCAGCCTACCAGGCTCCTCCATCATGGGATTTTCCAGGCAAGAGTACTGGAGTGACTTGCCATTGCCTTCTCCGAAAACCTAAACTACTGAAGTCTTAAACCTAGAGTGTTAAATGTTACAAATACAGCATAAATAAGCAAACAAACAAAACCACTTCTGGTTTTGTAAGGAACACATCCATCCCTCCTGGTTAAGTGAGACATAAATATGTACATTTTACATATTGGTGGAAGAGATTGGCACACCCAGGGTATCAGATGTCCTATGAGTTCATACCTTGGGTGCTTTCATATTTTCTCTGAACCATTCCCTGCATGAGCCTTTCTGGTTTGTTTGATGTAAATCAAGCTGAGTCACAAACAAGTCTTCCAAACTGTGTCTTCTGTGCAAATTAAATTTCCATTGACATCTCAAATGGAAAATTTGTTCTTAATATTTGCAGTAGTGAGATCTAATTGATATTGCATGCTGTCGGTGGTAAAATATCTGGATACAGTTCTGGAAGGAGATTAATCAAACCAGAGTTCTGCTTTTTCCTCTAAATCACCTTGTCTGTGGGTTTGTTAGACGGTTAGGCATAGGTTTTCAAAGCGCTGACCTTAATGCTAGTCATGCAGCAGAAGCCCCACATAGGTTTTGAAAACTACTGGGTTAATGTTATCTGAAAACAGGTTTTATTTTTGTGGTTTAATTGAGTCATGCTTCATTGTCTTTTATTGCATGCTAATGCCAATGAAGTGCTGATTGTTGACAGAGTCCTCCCAGTGAAGCGGCTCCAGGAATGTTGAGCTGCTCTAGGAAACTAAGTAAAATAAAAAGTCTTATTTAGATCTGTAGAAGACTCCGCTGACAGGTTAAGAGCTATCAGATATTCATAAATATTCACTAATGACAAGAATATAAGGGGAGCTACCTGTTCTCAACAGATTCCTTCTGTTTGGGGGTATTTATATAAGAGGGAAATCTTAAGTGCAATCCAGAGTAAATGGAATCATCCTGAATGCCTAGTAGAAAGCACCATGTAAAATAAATGTGGAATGTAGACTGGGATAGCAAATTTTTGCCTTTTTTCTTCCAGCAATAGGCAAAATGTATTTTTTTTCTTTCATTTTTCTAAGCTCATGTCTGAACTGAAAGTGAGATGCTGTCCCAGTAAAACTGCATGGAAAGCTATAGCACCTGAACACTCCAACTCGTTGTGAGTCCTTTCATGGTTCCAGAAGCACCTCTTGTAGTCACACTTAAGTTTTCTTCTGGACTGGAGAGAAGTAATTCCTAAGTATATATTGTGAAGACTAGAGAGAGATTCCTATGAAGCAGAATTCACATTCACAGTCAGAATTAAAGTCATGCTTTCAGGTAATTAATGGTGGTGACCATCTATAGCATCATCTATAGGAAATGACAACCCATTCCAGTATTCTTGCTGGGACAAACCCAACAAGCGTTTGTGGACAGAGGATACTGGCAGGTTACAGACCATGGGATTGAAAAGAGTCGGACATGACTGAGCAGACACACACCGTACTACACCAGTCTCTTCAACAAATGATATTGAGAACAACGGACAGTTACCATAGAAGAATGAAACTGGACCTCTATCTGACACCATATACAAAAACAAATTAAAAAGGGGTTAGGCTTGAATGTAAGGCCTGAAGCCGTGAAACTCCTAGAAGACAGAGGCAGTATACACTCTTTGATATTGGTATTAGCAATATTTTCTGGTCCTGTCTGCTCATCCAAGGCCGACAAAGGCAAAAATAAACAAATGGGACTGTATCAAGGCAAAAGTTTTTTTGCACAGTGAAGAAAACTGTCAACAAACAAAAAGCCAATGTACTGAAAAAAGATATTTACAGATTATGTATCTGAAAAAGGTTATATTCAGTATGTAAAAAGAACTTATACAACTTATTATCATAAAAACAAAATAACTTGATTAAAAATGGGCATAGGAGCTGAACGGACATTTTCCAGAGAAGACATAAAGACACATGAAAAGATGCCCAGTATCACCTATCATTAGGGAAAAGCAATTTGTCTATTTATTATTGACATAATAAGGGTTCATATATTCTGGATACAAGTTCCTTCTATATGTTTTGCAAATATTTTCTCCCATTTTTGTGGGTTGTCTTTTTCCTTATTTAATAGTCCCCTGCCTCTTGAGAAATGTGTATGCAGGTCAGGAAGAACAGTTAGAACTGGACATGGAACAACAGACTGGTTCCAAATAGGAAAAGGAGTACATCAAGGCTGTGTACTGTCACCCTGCTTATTTAACTTATATGCAGAGTATATCATGAGAAACACTGGGCTGGATGAAGCACAAGCTGGAATCAAGATTGCCAGGAGAAATATCAATAACTCAGATATGCAGATGACACTACCCTTATGGCAGAAAGTGAAGAAGAACTAAAGAACCTCTTGATGAAAGTGAAAGAGTAGAGTGAAAATGTTGGCTTAAAGCTCAACATTCAGAAAATGAAGATCGTGGAATCCGGTCCCATCATTTCATGGCAGATAGATGGGTAAACAATGGAAACAGTAGCTGATTTAATTTTGGGGGGCTCCAAAATCACTGCAGATGGTGACTGCAGCCATGAAATTAAAAGATGCTTAGTCCTTGGAAGGAAAGTTATGACCAACCTAGATAGCATATTAAAAAGCAGAGACATTACTTTGCCAACAAAGGTCCGTCTAGTCAAGGCTATTGTTTTTCCAGTGGTCATGTATGGATGTGAGAGTTGGACTATGAAGAAAGCTGAGCATCGAAGAATTGATGCTTTTGAACTGTGGTGTTGGAGAAGACTCTTGAGAGTCCCTTGGGCTGTCAGGAGATCCAATCAGTCTATCCTAAAGGAGATCAGTCCTGATTGTTCATTGGAGGGACTGATGTTGAAGCTGAAACTCCAGTACTTTGGCCACCTGATACGAAGAGCTGACTCATTGGAAAAGACCCTGACACTGGGAGGAGAAGGGAATGATAGAGGATGAGATGGTTGGATGACATCACCGACTCAATGGACATGAGTTTGGGTAAACTCCAGGAGTTGGTGATGGACAGGGAGTCCTGGTGTGCTGCAGTCCATGGGGTTGCAAAGAGTCAGACATGACTGAGCGACTGAACTGAATTGAACTGAAGCAAGAAAATTTTAATTTGGGTTAAGTTTAGTTTTTTGTTTTTGTTTTTACATGCTTTTGATATGATTTCTGAGATCAGTGCCTAATCCAGTTCACAAAGATTTGCTGTACAGTTTCAGCTCTAACATTTAGGTCATGATCTGTTTTGAGTTAATTTCTGTATATAGTATGAGGTAGGGGTCCAACTTTATTATTTTTCAAGTAAATTCGGTTGTCCCAGCACCCCTTGTTAAAAGACTATTCTTTTTCCATTAAGTTGTCTTGGCACACTTCATAAATCATTTTCTTTTAGATCTAAGGGCCATTTTCTAGAATCTCTATTCTTTCCATTGATCTATGTATGTCTATTCTTAGCCAGAACCACACTGTCTTGATTACCAATAGCTCTGAAGTTAATTTTTGAAATTCAGATGTGTGAGTTCTCCAACTTTTTTTTAAAGATTGTTTTGGTCCTTTATGGTTTGTATTTCTATCTGAATTTTAGGATCAGCTTTTTGCCAAATGATTTTTATGCATTGATTGAGATGATCATGTGTTTTTGAGCTTGGGTCGCGGAGAGTCGGACACGACTGAGCGACTGAACTGATTCTATTAATATGATCGGAGAAGGCAATGGCAACCCACTCTAGTGTTCTTGCCTGGAGAATCCCAGGGATGGCAGAGCCTGGCGGGCTGCCGTCTATGGGGTCACACAGAGTCAGGCACGACTGAAGCAACTTAGCGGCAGCAGCCGCAGCTATTAATATGATATGTTACATCAATTAAATTTCACATATTAAACCGATCTTGTGTTCCTGGAATAAATGTCACTTGGTCATGATGTGGTGTATAGACTTTTTTTTTTTAATGTTGCTGAATTCCATGTGCCAGGATTTGTTGATCTTGCATCTCTGTTCATAAAGGACATTAGTCTGAAGGGTTTTTGTTTGTTTGGTGTTAGGTTAAAACTGAGTTCAGAGAAAATGAATTGGAAATTCTCCCTCCTCTTCTATTTCTTGGAATAGTTTGGGAAAGATTGATGTGATTTTTTTCTCTATATGTTTAATAGAATTCACTACTGAAGATTTCTGGACCTGGTCTTTTCTTTGTAGGAAGTTTTCAAAAATATTTTAAACTTTTAAAAAATTGTGGTTTTATATATATGGTTGTGGTTTAGTTGCTAAGTCGTGTCTGACTCTTTTGCAACCCCATGGACTATAGCCTGCCAGGCTTCTCTGTCCATGGGATTTCCCAGGCAAGAATACTGGAGTGGATAGAGATTCCCTTCTCCAGGGGATCTTCCTCACCCAGGGATTGAACCTGGGTCTCCTGCATTGCAGGCAGATTCTTTACCAATTGAGCCACCAGGGAGGCTACCTCACCGCTGCCTTAAATATATATGTAACACATAAAATGTATGATTTTAATAATTTTTTATTATTAATTCAATCTTTACTAAGACCAAGCTATAGTGTTTAGCAAAACTTTAATGAATACCTGAGAATAACTGAAGAGAATTTTATCATAGAAAAGAAAGTATTAAAATGGAAATAGATGTTATTCAGTCATTCAGTCATGTCTGACTCTGAGACCCACCAGACTGCAGCATGCCAGGCTTCCCTGTCCTTCACTATCTCCTGAAGCCAGCTCAGACTCATGTCCATTGAGTCAGTAATTGAATCCAACTGTCTCATCATCTGTCACCCGCTTCTCTTCCTGCCCTCAATCTTTCCCAGCTTCAGGGTCTTTTCCAGTGAGTCAGCTCTTCACATCAGGAGGCCAAAGTATCAGAGCTTCAGCTTCAGCATCCACATTCCAGGTTGAATTCCTTACGGATTGACTGGTTTGATCTCCTTGGAGCCCAAGGAACTCTCAAAAGTCTTCTCCAACACCACAGTTCAAAAAGTCAGTTCTTCAATGCTCAGCCTTCTTTATGGTCCAACTCTCACATCTGTACATGACCACTGGAAAAACCGTAGCTTTGACTATACCCACCTTTGTCAGCAAAGTGGTGTCTCGGGCTTTTAATACGCTGTCTAGGTTTGTCATAGCTTTCCTTCCAAGGGGCAAGCAACTCTTAATTTCATGGTTGCAGTCACCATCCGCAGTGATTTTGGAGCCCAAGAAAATAAAGTCTTCACTGTTTCCATTGTTTTCCCTTTTATTTGTCATGAAATGATGGGACCAGATGACATGATCTAGTTTTTTGAATGTTGAATTTTAAGCCAACTTTTTCAGACTCCTCTTTCACCCTCATCAAGAGGCTCTTCAGTTCCTTTTCACTTTCTGCCATTAGGGTGGTGTCATCTGCATATCTGAGGTTATTGATATTTCTCCTGGTGATCTAAATTCCAGCTTGTTCTTCATCCAGCCCAGCATTTCGCATAATGTACTCTGTATTTAAGTTAAATAATCAGAGTAACAATATACAGCCTTGACGTTCTCTTTTCCAAGTTTGGAAACAGTCTGTTGTTCCATGTCTGGTTCTAACTGTTGCTTCTTGACCTGCATACAGATATCTCAGGAGACAAGTAAGGTAGTCTGGTATTCCCATATCTGAAGAATTTTCTACAGTTTGTTGTGATCCATACAGCCAAAGCCGTTGTTAATGAAGCAGAAATACATGTTTTTCTGGAATTCTCTTACTTTTTCTATGATCCATCAAATGTTGGCAATTTGAGCTCCGGTTCCTCTGTCTTTTCTAAATCTAGTTTGTACATCTGGAAGTTCTCGGTTCACGTACTGCAAAGCCTAGCTTTAAGAATTTTGAACATTACCTTGCTAGCATGTGAGATGAGTGCAATTGTGCAGTAGTTTGAACATTTTTTGGCATTTTCCTTCTTTGGGATTGGAATGAAAACTGACCTTTTCCAGTTCTGTGGCCACTGATGAGTTTTCCAGATTTGCTGACATATTGAGCACAGCACTTTAACAGCATCATCTTTTAGTATTTGAAATAGTTCAGCAGGAATTCCATCACTTCCACTAACTTTGTTTGTAGTAAGGTTTCCTATGGCCCACTTGGCTTCACACTCCAGGATGTCTGGCTCTAGGTGAGTGACCACATCATCATTGTTGTCTGGGTCACTAAGACTTTTTTTTTTAATAGTTCGAAACTCTGCTACAGACTAAATTGTGTGCCTTCAAACTTCATATGTTGAAACCATAAACTTCAGTGTGATCTTTTGGAGATGAGGCCTTTGGGAGGTAATTAGAGTTAGATGAGGTCATAAGGATGGGTCCCCCATAATGGAATTAGTGACTTTATAAGAAAAAGAAAGAGGGAGAAGAGAGAAGGTTCATTTTTTTTTTTCTACAGTGTAAGGACACAATGAGAAAGTGACTGTCTGCAAGTCACGAAGAGGATTCTCACTGAGAACTGAATTGACTGGCACCTCAATCTTGGTCTTCTCAGCCTCTGGAACTGTAATAAGCTGCAGGCTGATTCTTTACCATCTGAGCCACCAGGGAAGCCCAAATATACTTTAAGCCACCCAATCTATTGTATTTTGTTATAGCAGCCTGAGCTAAGACAGCATCTTAACTTTCAGTGAAAGTGTCTAGTTAATATATCAATAAGTGGTCCTGACTTATATGTGATGGGGATGACAAACAGGTGGAAAGATCTGTCTGGCATGAACAAGTTTTTAAGTTGCAGTTTCCTAAACAATGTTAAGTGTTCTTTGTGGATAACAATGCCCATTTTAAAGTAGGCCAGAACAACTGGAAGATTCTTAGTACTTCAGAAACAATGTCTTACCTTTTCTTCTTCTTTCTCTCCCCTTTCCGCACCCCCCCCCCTTTTGACTCTGCCTATCTCTTTTCCATCTACTCTCAGCATGACTTCCTAAAGGTACATTTTAAGTGGTTGGGGTTATTTGAAAAAGTGTCTGAAGTTGTTCTCCCTGCTAAAGGAATTGTACTATAAAGTAGAATAATTTGAAAGGGAGGAGTTTGTCTTTTTCATGCACTATAAAAAGCTTTCAATTCTTTTAATAACTGAAAAGACTTATGCTTCTGTTAGAGTCTCTAAGAACTTCTGATAAAGTTCATATTGTAGTTGTAGTGTATTGATATTTCATGAACCAAAAGAATACAAACTTCTCTTTTGGAGCCTCGGTCTCTCTCGACACATGTCCCCTCTCACAGACCCTACCGAATGGTGATGCACGAGGAATGCAAATTAAGGTGTTCTGTTTATAACTTAATGTAACAGAAGAGATTGGAGCACATGCATAGTCTTTCTGTACTTCTGAGGACTCCATCTCCGTCAGCAGTAATTGAGCGTGTATTGTGTTTATGGCCCAAGGCAGTGGCAAGCCACTCCAGTACTCTCGCCTGGAAAATCCCATGGACGGAGGAGCCTGGTGGGCTGCAGTCTGTGGGATCGCTAAGGGTCAGACACGACTGAGCGACTTCACTTTCACACATTGGAGAAGGAAATGGCAACCCATTCCAGTGTTCTTGCCTGGAGCCTCCCACAGACGGGGGAGCCTGGTGGGCTTCCGTCTAAGGGGTCGCACAGGGTCGGACACGACTGAAGTGACTCAGCCGCAGCAGCAGCAGCGGTATGAGAATTCAGAACCAAAGTCACTCAGCAGCTGTGTGACCGTAGGTACATCATTTAACCTCATGAACTTCAGATTCCTCTCTGGGAAAGGGAGATAATGACACCGTTTTTGCTGGGCTTCGGTGAGCATTCTGTGAGAGAATACTGAACACAGAGCTAAATGACACAGGGTAGTCACTGTCTCCGATAGGGTGATTTGATTACCCTATGAGGCATCAAAACCCACACAAAGTTATTGGAAGCAAAACTGGGTAATTCATGGAACCCCAGGGCAAGGAATGCAGCCCGCCTCCAGAGGAAGCAGGCTGCTTCTTTCTCATTTGTTCCTGGGGCTCACTATCCTCTCATCACTGATGCTCTCTGTACATCTCCTTCTCTCCTCTCTCTTGCTGACCGCCTCTCAGCTCCATTTCCACATGGCCCAGGCCTGCTCATCACAGCTCCATTTCACGTAATTTTCAGTTTAAGAGCCTAACAGCGTAGTGTGAGACTCTTGATTCCTTGTGGTCCACCTCCCTATAGTCACCGGTGTCCAGAGAGGGGGCCCTCTGTGTTGTTACCTGCTCAGCAGAGGCCACAGGAAGAGAAGGGCCATGTGGTAGATTCTGTGAGAGAGTGGGGTGGTGTGAGGAAGAAACTGTGGGTATCTCCAGAAAAGTCACCCAAGAAACTGAACTTTCA
This sequence comes from Moschus berezovskii, assembly GCF_049115385.1. Taxonomy (NCBI): domain Eukaryota; kingdom Metazoa; phylum Chordata; class Mammalia; order Artiodactyla; family Moschidae; genus Moschus; species Moschus berezovskii. Next base: position 34,989,094 of record NC_142466.1, on the reverse strand, counting down.
TTTTCCCTGGTAGGTCACTTTCTCCCCACCATACATCCCACCTAATTCTGTCAGGTTTAGTCCTTCTTGTATCTTGTATAACTACGGTCTTGTTCCTGCTTCTTGAAGCTCCTTTTTTTCAGTTTCCGTGTAAATACACGATCTTTGTTATCCTCATGCTTTTTTGATAGATTCTTCTTCTTTTGGGATTCCTCTTCCTCTTTCCCCATAAATAGTGAGGAGTTTGTGAGGTCGTGTCATCAGGTCTGCTGTCTTTGCCCCAGGTGCCTGTCTCTTGGTGAACTCAACCACAGAGTGCTTGGAACATAATGCTTGGCTTTTCTTTAAGAAAGGCTTTTATTACTGTTCTCTTCTTTTCCAGACTGTCTTCTTAATGCTTGAGACCTGGTAATATGCAATATTTTTTGTACATTTTATAGTGTGGATTTTGTGATTAGTTTTGGGGTGTGTATAAATCTGTGAAGTGTATAAAGCATATCTAGGAAAGCAGCAATGAGGAGTTTAGCACCTTTTAAGGGATCCTCAGTTCTGCTCCCAAAGTCACACAGGCAGTTGTTCCTGGATAAACAGTCGTGATGAATACTGTTTGGAAAATCTCTTTGGTGCTGGATACTTATGTAAGAACTTATAATAATCTGCTCATTCGTATGGTTGTGACTGCTGGAGATGAACGCAGTCTATCATAACTGCTTCACTTATGTTTATTCACCCCTAGGTAGGAAGACAATAAATAAAATTGTATGTGCATGTGTGTTGGACTTTGGAGACTCAGCACTACTGTGACAACTTTACTTCAGCTGCAACATAAGGAGGGAATTTGAAGTAGGGAAACCAGAAACTAATCTCAGAAACCATCTTCCCATCCAGAACCATTGAGGCAACATAAATAGCCTTTTCCAATTTGGGGCAGAATAGAAGAAACCAGGGGAATGTGTAGCCCTTGGTGTCAGAAGAGATGGCAGTATAGGCTCGTACAAGCAAAACTGGACAGTATGGCTATGGAATGATAGCGCCCAGGTTGGCAACAAGACAAGAAGGAAGGTAATGCCACTCAAGCCATGGTCCTGGGACAAAGGTGAGCAACTACAGATCATTTGGAGCCCCCAGATTGTCTTGGTTAAAGAAAGTGTAGGCATCCAGGGCTCCAAAAGCATACCACAATGGATGGATTAATACATGCTCATGCCTGTCTAACCAGAGAGGATTTTTTAAATGATGATAACTTTGTGTCAGTAATAGTGTCACCATGGGTTGCATGTCAGTAAGTATAATCATGCTGGAGAGCATTTGGCCTTATATATCACAATCCGTAAATGATATCATTACCTTTGATCCAGTTTCTAGGAAGCTTTCTGAAGGAAGTAACCCGTGATATACACTAAGATTTCTCTGTGTGATATACATGACATGGTTATTTGTAAAAGCAAAATAAGGGATTGTCAGATAAATTCTGTATTCATACAACAGTCTCTTCTGCAATATTGAGAATCATGGTTTCCTAGAATACTGCATTGTTCTCACGCAAATTTCACATGCAAAGTTCTCAAGATGTGTTGTTTGAGCAAAAAGATGGGACATAAAACTGCATAGAAGCTGCTCTTTTCATAGACTTTTCCACTCATAGCCCTTTTATAGATGTGAACTAAGGTATGCAAAAGGACAAAAGGCTGATTTTACCCAACAACAACAAATGTTGTTTAAAGACACTATGCACAAGTGGATTTACATTTGAGAATCAAGGCTGTTTTTAAGTAGAATTACTTTTATATGCAAAATGATTTTGTTTCTACACATACACATAATGGGCTTCCCTGGTGGCTCAGATGATAAAGAATCTGCCTGCCATTCAGGAGACTTGGGTTTGATCCCTGGGTCAGGAAGAGCTCCTGGAGAAGGGAATGGCTACCCACTCCAGTATTCTTGCCTGGAGAATCCCCTGGACAGAGGAGCCTGGTGGGGTCACAAAGGGTCGGACATGACCAAGTGACTAACACTTCTGTATGCAAAATGATTTTGTTTCTATAGGTATTCATAATGTAAATAGCTACATTAGTGTATATTTGAGAGAAAATACACCAAAATACTACCAGAAGTAGAATTATGAATAATGTTTAATTTCTTCATAAGTGTTATTTTCTTCATCATACTTTTCTGTATTTCTCTATTTTCTACAATGAACATGTATAATTTTATGTTTTTAATAAACTTGATAAAAATAGCAAGGGGATTGTGTGTACAAAGAGTATAATAAGGGAGGTTTTGTAATGTGGCAAAGGGAAATAATCTTGCTTGAAATAATGTAATACACCAAATAAAAAGACTGTGTGATGCAGTATGTAAATTTATTTTCTTCCCTGGTTGAGTGAGACATGGATTCACAGGTAGAAACACAGCTAAGCAGTTAGTAAGAGTACTCCTGCATTCAGTTAGTATCCTTTATTTAGTCGACAAGACACCAGTGATAATAACACTGTTAACAGGAACAGTCCCTTCTTAGGATTTGTCCTGGCAGCCAGGCTTGGTGTAAAATACATTGTTCGTATTGTCTCATAATGTCCAAAAATTTTCTGCTTTAACTCTCTCTTTTACAGGTGAGGTTATTTATTAATAGATCCACAGAGATTGTGATTTGCCCAAATTAGGCAGTGAAGGAATGGCAGATTGTCCTACTGTCCACCCTTTGATATTGTGGAAAATACGAACAATTTGGGAAGAATGAAGTATATATATTCTATATATACTGTGATATAGAGAATAATCAGCCACCAGAAGATGATAATTCATGCTCATTTAAAACAGAGAAAACAAGGTGAGTCCTCTACTCCTTGGCAGACCCACGTGGAGGCTTGAAAGTACTTGATAGCATCCACCAAGAAGTGGCCAGACTACTTTTTGAGTTTTGTGTGTAGCTGTTCAGATAGACTGGTTAATCAACAGAGAACTTTAGGCTATTCTTTTTCTTCCAGTTTTTGGCTAGTTGGGAACTCTGTACCTGGTTGAAAGACACCACAGAACCAAGTGATGAACAAGAAGGGATAGCTCGGAAGAGGAATGAAAGCAGAATTTTAAGAAACTGCTGATTTTTAGGAAATGAAAGGGGCTGATAATAGCAATTAATGATTGTGAAATCTGGGCCTCTGCTGTGAGTCTTAAAACCAGTTCTAAAACAGAAGAAGATTAAAATACATATTGATCTGCTGATGGGCCAAAGGTAAAGTTTAAAAGCAAAGCATTGACTAATATGTATTACATTAATTAAACCCTTTTCTGGGAAGTGAAGAAGCACAGGCTGATAACTAGTATCTGTGAATTCCTGAATTGATTGTGCATTGAGCACACTTCAAAGATGAGAGGCCATGTCTGTCTGCAATCACCTTCAGAAAGGCTGTCTTTGCAGCAGAGGGAGGCCCTGAGACACTCCACGTTCTTGTGTGCAACTGATCCCCCTACTCGCTTTACTAATGCAGCAGCTGTAATAGCAACAGGCTTTGAAGTGAAAGCTTTGCTGGAGTTATGTGCTCATTAAAAACTACCACGCTTTCATACAACCCAAGAACTCTAATGGGGAGGATTTCACATTAAGAGGGTAACAAAAACCTAGATTGCCTCAATCCATGCCCTCTTGCTTGCTTGCTTGGCACCCACTGAAGATGTGGACCATCTCTTTCAACTTTAGACAGAGCATTCTTTAAAAGTGATGAGGACCTTGGAGAACTGGCCTATTGACTTACATTTAGGTCAGTGTTTCCATTCTGCTGTTTATCTCATTTGTTTATTCACATATGGCTGATTAACACAGGTTCTGCAAGGATCCCAAGGGCCTGGGGAGCATAGTAATTAAGAAATATGATGGGAATTTAGAGTGTGGTAAAGATGATATTTTAAATCACTGGAGAAAGAAGGATCATTTAATACATGGTATTAGAATTACTGGCTACCACTTGGGAAAAAATAAAACTAGATCACTTATGCATAAGTAAATGCCAGAAAATAAAAAAATATGTAAAATGAAAACTATTGAAAGTAATAGAAATATGCATAGATGATTTGTTTTTCATATTATTGGTGTAGAAAAGGTCATTCTAGGCACAGCTCCAAACCTAAAATCTACAACAGAAAATACTCATAAATTTGACTGCGAACACATTTTATTATTTTTTATTTTTTAAATTTATTTATTTTTTATTGGAGGCAAATTATTTTACAATATTATATCGGTTGGTTTTGCCATATATTGACATGAATTCGCCCTGGGTGTACATGAGTTCTCTCTTTTAAATTTTAGAGAGAAAAATATACCATAAGCAATCTCAAAAAACAAACAACAGACTAGAGAAAAATATCTGTAATGCATATCAGAAAATGAGCTAATTGTTTTTTTTACATTTAAAGGACTCTTACAAATCAGTATGAAGAAGATAAACACTCTGATAAAAAATGGGTAGACATGGAGTATCAGTTTCCAGAAAATAAATACAAGGAGAGTCATTCCAGCCAAATCCTAGAAATATAAGTTCATCAATGACATGACTTATTGACTAAGTAGGATAACAGCTGTTAAAAAGAGGGAAGTAAAGTTATATATATTGATATGGAGAGGTGTTCCTATGTCCAGAATAATAGTTTTAAGTTAAAAATACTCAGCAAGTTGCATAACAGTGTTTACTATAATCCCTGTTTGTATATAGAAATATATGTCGATCTGGAAGGATATACAAGTTAATGGTTAACTCTGGGGATTAGAACTGGAATTTAAGAGGATAATTTTAGGTCTGTATTGTTTGAATTCTAAAATATTATTCTTAAAATAATTTTAGACACAAGTAAACAAATATAAAGGCAAATTGTGGTAAAAGCTCAAACCATGTAATGAAAATGGAATGTAAGATCAGATCCACCATGCATTGATGAATAATCAACATGGATTAGTCCTGAATGGGTATAGGGTGAGGGTATTGTCCACTTGCCTCCTGGGTCTCTTATTCTTTAGCTCTCTGTGTCAATCTGGCAAGCAGGCACTGAGTCAGAGTTCGGAGTACAGGAAGTCAATTGAGGAGTAAAGCCCGTGAAAGATGGAGAGGGAGCGGGACTGGGGACGGAGACTTCAGACTGTGGTGCTGCTTGACCACCTAGGGAAGGCCAAGAAGGGAAGAAGAATCAGGCAGCGAGGGACTCCAACCTCGTGCAGATCAGACAGAGTCAATCCAGCATGATTCTCTGGAGCAAAGATGCCTATCACAGGAGACTGGTTTTGGGCAGAGAGACGGCCAGACTCTTGGACTGCCACCATGCTCTGCAGTGGGCTTGGGGGCTGCCCAGAGGAGCATGGCCTCACCTCCTGCTCTGTTGAAGATGCCAAATGTGCAGCAGCCAGAGCTGTTAGACACCTTGCATCGGAACAGCAAGTTCTTTTTTTTTTTTTTTAGTTGGAGGTTAATTGCTTTCCATTGTGGTGGTCTCTGTTGTACATCAATGGGAATCAGTCGTGACTGTTTATAGATAATTATATTCCTGCCCTTTTGAGCCTCCCTCCCCCTCCACCCTCTAGGTCATCACGGAGTGCCAGGCTGAGCTCCCTGTGTCGTAGAGCAGCTTCCCACCAGCTACTGATGTTACACATGACCGTGTATGTATGTCGGTGTTATTTCTCAATTTGTCCCCTCTTCTCCTTCGCCTGCTGTTGTCCACAAGTCCATTCTCTACGTCTGCTTCTCAATTTCTAAAAGGAGAGCAGGCCCACACCTCCTTAGCTGCCTGAGTCCAGGTCCACTTCCTATATGTTCAGGGAGTAGCTCTTCCAGGTTGTCGGTCGGCCTCTCTTTGGGAGGGGGAATTAGAAGAGGGAGGTTAGAAGGACACACTGCAGCCCCTGTTGCTGCGTTTAGTGTCAGAGCTGTGAGTGATATTCACACTCCCCCTCCTCTGTTGTCTCTCCTCAGGTCCCCTCGCCTTCAGCTCTCACCTCTGCTGGTCTCAATGACTTACTGGTGACATTACCCAAATCCTCGTTCCTCAGGGATCTGAACCCCACTAACCATCCCTTTCTTAGGCCCTTTTCAGTTCACTGAGCTGGGCAAGAAGTACCAGGATGGAGATGTTCTAGGCCGTGGGGGCAGGATATTTTCTCTATTATGTGGGAGTCACATAGCACATACCCCGCCTCCCCCACAGTCCCCTTCATTGTGGAATTCAAAACATGCACACATTTCCATATGTCTTCTGGCCAAGATCTATAAAACTCAAAAACTTTGTAAAGTTACAAACCCAAAGCCTTTCTCTCCAGATTATTGTCTATGAAATAACTGAAAAACAAAGACATCAACTTTTCTGCTTGCAACAACCCTCCTTCAGGCAATGCATGTCTGTGATAAGCATGTATCTGTGATAAGATGTGGTTAAAAACAAATGGTTTAATACCTCTAAAGGTTTGAAGTGGAAAAGGTTTGTTTTTTTTTTTTAAATCATCTTTAATACTCTTCATTTTCCAATAAAGTTGAAGTCAGGTCATCAGGTGACTGAGTGGGGAAGAACTCTGGAGATTTGAGGAGAGGAAAGGAGACATAAAATACTCATCTCAGAATGGGGAAGAATGCTTTTCAGATGGAGCCCATCAGCTTAGCTCTGTGATTTTCTCCAGTGTTTGATTGGGTGAAGGCATAGAGATTGCTGGGTTCATTCATTTTGGGTCAGTTCCCTTTGCCTCAGACACAGAGGAGACAGGATAGGAAGTTGAGGGTAATTAAAAGGAGGTGCATATATTTAGGGGCCATAGCATCCGGTCTGGACGAGGATTGATGAGCCTCCCATCTTTATATATTTAACATCTCCTTGTCACCTGGCTCCTCTTAAGACGGCTTCAAGTCACCCCAGTCTTAGAAATGTCCTTTCTTGGCCCCATTCACATCCCTTTCCAGCCTCCACTCTGTCTTTGGCCACTCCTTCCACAGCCACATTTTTTCAAAAGGTTTATGCTGTGGTCTCCATTGCCTCATCTCTCATCGCTCAGCCCACTCCAAACAGGGTTCCCTCTCAGTCACGAACCTATGCAGTCTCATAAAAGTCACCCCTGACTTCTAGGCCACTAAGTCAAATGGATATTGAAGAACCTTTTTTTAGTGTTACCTTATTTGCTCTCTCAGGAGGATTTGGCACTTTTGACCATTCACTCCTTTTTGGAATACTTTTGTCCTCTTGGCATCTGTGACATGCTCTTTGTTTACCCTCTGTCCTCAGTGATTGCCCCTCATTTTCTTGATTCTTGACTCACCCTTTTCTACCTTACTTTTCCAGTTAGGATTGAGTTTATATGTGCTTCACAGAAAACAAGCAAAAAATAATAGCTTAAATAAGATAGAAGAATAATTCTCTTACAAACAAGGAAACCCAATGGTAGGCCATAGAGGAATTCAGTGTCTATCTTTCTGTTTCAGCTTACTAGCATTCTCAAGGTCACCTTATGGCCCAAGTTGGCAGCCATCACATCCGTATGCCAGGAGACATCCAAAGGAAGGGAGAAAAGGCAAAATGTTGGGCCTTCTAGGTGAGTCATTAAAGAGGATTCTTGTAAGCCCCATTCAACTCTTTGGTTCACATTCTGCTGACCTTCCAACTGTAACAGATGCTGGGACACAATGTCTTTTAAGTGAATAATCAGGGCCTTATTACTAAGGAAGAAGGGGAGGATAGGTACTGGGAAGCTTATCAGCAGTTAGATTTGGATATTCCTGAGGGTCTTATCCTGAAGCCCTGTCTTTCTCATCCTATATATACTCTTTTTAGACAAACTCATCCATATACATGGCTTTCAATATACCATGTTAACCCACTGATTACAAACCCATCTTTTTTTCAGTTTTTCATGTTCCCTTTGGGCAGAGCTTTTTTGATAGACTGGGACATAGTTGTGTCCACAACCTAGTACAGAGCCAAGATTCAGAAAATATAACTTGAATGTGAACCGAAGAGTTGTATGGGTCTTACAGTGTCAGGACTGGGGAAACTGAAGGGGCCCAGAAAAAATAAGTGTCGTGGGAGCTATTTCTGTATGTTGCACTTCTCATGGTGGGGGTCTCTGGGGTTACTGGGGAGGAGTGAGAGAGCTGAACTGCCCCACTTCCATCTCCACTGATTCAGGGAGAAGACCCTTTGCTGCTTCCACAGGCTTTGCCCCCTGTTCATTTCCCAGGGACACATTTACACAAGTACCCCTGCCAACCTGGAGTATCTTGCAAGCAACCGGGGTGCTAAAAAGTCCAGTCCAAGAGGTGTTTATTCTATTTAACCTTACATAATTATTATATAAAGTTGAGTCATAAGGTCCATTCACTTCAAGTCCACCCACAGAAAGTGGCTGAAGTTCTGTTCTTTAGAGGAACTGGGCTGGGTACTGATGGGAGGCAAGCGTCCCAGGTTGCTCAGATGATAAAGAATCTGCCTGCAATGTGGAAGTCCCGGGTTTGAACTCTGGGTCAGGAAGATCCCCTGAAGAAGGGAATGGCTACCAACTCCAGTATGCTTACCTAGAGAATTCCATAGCCCACCAGGCCAGAGAAGCCTGGTGGGCTATGCAGTCCATGGGGTCGCAGAGTGTCGGACTTGACTGAGTGATTAACACTTTCACTTTCTTTCCACAGAGCAAACACACACACACAGAGGCAAACTTGAGAACATTCACATTTTCACCCTATTTAAATCAACAATTTCTTATTTAGGTTGCTACCCTAGGCTGGATACTCTCTTGAAGGCATTTGAGACACCAGGATATAAATAACTCAGAATAGGAAATAGTTCTATTTTTTTCTGAATTTTAATAATGAAGAATTGAGGAGGATCAATCCTTGTTTTGGAGCAAAGAGGACATTATTTATTTTTTAACAGACTTGCCAGTATTCAATTTGCCTGTAAAGCAATTTTTAGATCTTGGAGATTATTTCCATTAACTGTCTACTTTCAAGATTTATTTTGTTCCTCAAATTTATTTTTATGGCACCTAAGTAAAATAAGTTTTGTTAAAAATTAGTTCCATTTTCCTTCCAAATAATATTGTACTAAATAACTCAGAAATTTATCTGGATTAAAAAATAATACATACACACAGATGCATGTCACTTATAGTCATATCATTCTTGTTAAAGGCATTTAGGTTTTCTCAGTTTTCTATCAGTTTAACTATTGACATATGGGGTTGCCTTTCTGCTTTCATAGGACAATGTTAGGACTTGTAAGTAATTCTCATTTACTTACCAGAAAGAACCATAGGGAAATGATCAAAAAAGCTTAAAAATGGCAAATCAGAGACAAGAATATGTTTTGTTGGAACCCAAATTTGAAATAATACATAACTCTGCTGTGTTTTTTTTTAAATTTTTTGAGAATATTTCTAATTGGAGAATCAAGAGTAGAGCTGAGGAAAGGCAGTCTTGATACACCAGGTTCAGTAACAGAATTCCCAGAGACTGCACTCCAATACTTGATGTCTGGTTTTGTGGCTGGAATAGGGATAGGAGGGTGGAGTATTCACAGTTTCAAAGTGACTGGGAGTTTCTGTTTCAGCTAACAGTAGACACTGACTTCCCACCTGAGGGCAGACAGCTCTTTTGATCTGGGAATGACATTTTTGTGATTTCCTCAATTCTGCAAAGTCAAAGCCAGATCTTTTTCTAGGGTAAAGTATTTAGGATAAAGAGGACGTAAACTATTCTCCACAGTAATATTTTTTAAAAAATCCTTGCTATGACCAGAGTTACATCTTTGTAAAGTTATAATGATGGTGACTTGGAGAAAGAAAACAGTCTCTTCTCCTTCAGTCAAAGGGAGAGTTAGGGGTAGTGCTGGTGAAGGACATGCTTATCTCGGAGAGGTCTGCCTGGCACTAGGATGATGACCAGGGGACTAAGGTGGGAGATACGCAATGGATGCTCTGTGGACAGTAAGGGGCAACCTAGCACAGCAATACCCAATATCCAACTGTGTGTTATTGTCTCCTGTGTTGTAATTTCTCTCTGCTTAACCCAGACCTTTGGTAAAATTGTGTTAGATGTTACTACATAGTCTTATCTGTGTTCTGGCAATTGAGAGTAAGGCTGTGGCCATGCTTGGGATGCAGAAATCCATGGAGAGGGGCAACAGTCATAAGCCATGACAGAATGGCAAGAACTGGGCTGGGGGTGGGGGGCAGAGAGAGAAATGGCTGCATAATGGACAAGTGACCATTAGGACAGAACCATGGGATACATCGGCATGTCCTGGGGGCTGTCATAAAGACTTGCAGAAAACCTGATTTAAAAAATGACAATTCTGTGTTCATGAAACGTAGGAACTCTGGCTATACTAAATGAGATTAAAGGGAGGAATGACTTTTGAAAGTTAAGAATGTGGGGAAATCTGTGTCTTAAAAGAAACCTAGTAAGGGTGGGGAAAGAATAGTTTTTTCAACAAATGATGCTGGGACAGATGTGGAAGAATGAAGTTGGACCTGTATCTCACATCTTGCACTGTGAAAATTAACTCAAAGTAGATCAAAACCCCTAAATTTCAGAGCTACAAACTATGAAACTCTTAGAAAACATAGAGGAGGGGCAGTCCTAAGATGGCAGAGGAATAGGATGGGGAGACCAGTTTCTCCCCCACAAATTCATCGAAAGAACCTTTGAACGCTGAGTAAATTCCACACAACTTCTGAATGCAGGCAGAGGATATCAGGCACCCAGAAAAGCAGCCCATTGTCTTCGAAAGGAGGTAGGACAAAATATAAAAGATAAAAAGACAAAAGAGTTAGGGATGGAGGTCCATCCTGGGAAGGAAGTCTTAAAAGAGGAGAAGTTTCCAAATACCAGGAAACCCTCTCACTGGCGGGCCTGTGGGGAGATTTGGAACCTCAGAGGGCAGCATAACCAGGAGGAAAAATAAATAAATGAATAAACCCCACAGACTACATGCCTAATGGCAACTCCCAGCAGAGAAGTCGCCTAGACTCTCACATCTGCCACCAGCAAGCGGGGACTGAACAAGGAGGCATGGGCTTCATTGCTTAGAGTAAGGACCAGGCCTGAATGCCCTGAGGGCAATCTGAGGGAGCTAACTTGAGCTATCAACCCAAACAGTGGGATAGCCAGAGAGAGAAAAAGAGACAGAGAGAGAGAGCTACCCCGTGAAAAGCCCTTACCTAAGGCACTGCTGGGCCTGCCCACAGAACAAAGTACTGAGAGAATACCAGAGGAGAGCTAGCCGGCTGCGGACCGGCCATCCCTCGCCAGAGACAGGGAAGCAGGCGGGTGGCAGCCAGAGCCGGAAAGGGGCAAACTCGGCCCCAGAGATGGCATCCTCTACCAAACTGTGAGCAGGCTCCCAGGTGCTAACCAAGACTTCTGGGATTCTGGACGGTTGACATCTGCCGGGAGGGTTGCAGCCAGAGATCAGCTCCCCAGAAGAGACACAGGGCACACCTGATACGGCGTGCCCATTGCAAACCCAGGAAACCGAGCGGCTGGGACAGAGGAGGCGATAAGATGCACCCCCAACCTGGGGAGAGTGTGCTCACCAAGCCCCTGGTCGCCTGAGCTGCTCAGACCCGGGAAAGGCACAAAACGCAGGCCCAACTGAGTCTGAGCCTTTGTGAAGTATCCAAGAACCTGAACCTGAGTGGCTTAGACCTGGGAAGTGCACGCAACTCAGAGCCCACTTTAGACAGTTCCTCTGCAGAGCAACCTGGATCCTGAGAAGTGTAGACTGGGAAAGCACACACACTGTGAGCGGGGGCAAACCCAGTATGGCCGAGACACTGCGAGCACTCTCCACACACGCCAATGATATTTGTTTGCAGTGTTCCTCCCTCCCCACAGCACAACTGAAAAGTGAGCCTAAATAAGTGACCACCTTCGCCCCCTTGTGTCAGGGCGGAAATTAGACACTGAAGACACCTGCAAACAGAAGAAGCCAAAATAAACAGAGGGAACTGCTCTAGCAGTGACAGGTGCAGCAAATTAAAACCCTATAGTTAGCACCGACTACGTTGGAAGGGGCCTATAGATCTTGAGAAGTATAAGCTGGAACAAGGAACTATCTGAAACTGAACTGACCCCACACTGCCCTCAACAGCTCCAGAGAAATTCCTATCATTTTTTAAATTAAAAAAAATTTATTTTTAAGTCCTTTATTATTCCTTCAATTTCCATTTTTATAACCTACTATTACCTTGCAAAAAGAAGCTATTTTTAAAGAAAACTTTATATATATTTTTTATAATTTTTGTGATTTTGTTTTGTTTTTTTAATATTGTATTTTTGAGAGTCTAACTTCCACTCTAGATTTTTAATCTTTGCTTTTGGATATTAGTTATCAATTTTGTACCTTTAAGAACCCAATCTTCAGTACCCATTTTTACTTAGGAGTGTGATTACTGGCCTGATTGCTGTCTCCCCCTTTTGACTCTCCTTTTTCTCCACCAGGTCGCCTCTATCTCCTCCCTCCCCCTTCTCTTCTCTACCCAACTCTGTGAATCTCTTTGTGTGTTCCAGGCTGTGGAGAACACTTAGGTTACTGATTACTGGCTGGATCTGTCTCTCTGCTTTTGATTCTCTCTTTTCTCCTCCTGGTCACCTCTGTCTCCTTCCTCCCTCTTCTCTTCTCTGTGTAGCTCCATGAACATCTCTGAGTGGTCCAGACTGTGGAGAGCACATAGGGAAGTGATTACTGGATAGCTTGCTGTCTCCCCTTTTGATTCCCCTTCTCCTCCTGGTCACCTCTAACTCCCTCCTCCCTCTTCTCTTCTCCATGTAACTCTGTGAACCTCTCTGGGTGTCCCTCACTGTGGAGAATCTTTTCACCATTAACCTAGATGTTTTATCATTGGTGCTGTATGGATGGAGAAGTCTTGAGGCTACTGTAAGAATAAGACTGCAAACCAGAGGCAGGAGGCTTAAGTCCAAAACTTGAGAACACCAGAGAACTCCTGACTCCAGGGAACATTAATCAATAAGAGCTCATCCAAAAGCCTCCATACCTACACTGAAACCAAGCACCACCCAAGGGCCAACAAGTTCCAGGACAAGACATACCACGCAAATTCTCAAGCAATGCAGGAACATAGCCCTGAGCTTCAATATACAGGCTGCCCAATGTCACACCAAACCCATAGACATCTCAAAACTCACTACTGGACACTTCATTGCACTCCAGAGAGAAGAAATCCAGCTCCATCCACCAGAACACCCATGCAAGCTTCCCTAACCAGGAAACCTTGACAGGCCACTCATTCAACCCCACCCACAGGGAGGAACCTCCACAATAAAGAGGAACCATAAACTGCCAGAATACAGAAAGATCACCCCAAACAAAGCAATCTAAACAAGATAAAAAGGCAGAGAAATACTCAGCAGGTAAAGGAACATGATAAATGCCCACCAAACCAAACAAAAGAGGAGGAAATAGGGAGTCTACCTGAAAAAGAATTCAGAATAATGATAGTGACAATGATCCAAAATCTTGAAAACAAAATGGAGTTACAGATAAATAGTCTGGAGACAAGGATTGAGAAGATGCAAGAAATGTTTAACAAGGACCTAGAAGAAATAAAAAAGAGTCAATCAATAATGATTAATCTAATAAATGAGATCAAAAACGCTCTGGAGGGGAACCAACAGTAGAATAACAGAGACAGAAGATAGGATAAGTGAGGTATAAGATAGAATGGTAGAAATAAATGAAGCAGAGAGGAAAAAAGAAAAAAAAGAATAGAAAAGAAATGAGGACAACCTCAGGGACATCTGGGACAATGTTAAATGCCCTAATATTCGAATCATAGGAGTCCCAGAAGAAGACGACAAAAAGAAAGGCCATGAGAAAATACTTGAGGAAATAATAGTTGAAAACTTCCCTAAAAGGGGGAAGGAAATAGTCACCCAAGTTCAAGAAACCCAGAGAGTCCCAAACAGGATAAACCCAAGGCAAAACACCCCAAGACAGATATTAATCAAATTAGCGAAGCTCAAACACAAAGAACATATATTAAAAGCAACAAGGGAAAAACAATAAATAACACACAAGGAGATTCCCATAGGGATATCAGCTGATCTTTCAATAGAAACTCTTCAGGCCAGAAGGGATTGGCAGGACATACTTAAAGTGATGGAAGAGAAAAATCTACAACCCAGATTACTGTACCCAGCAAGGATCTCATTCAAATATGAAGGAGAAATCAAGCTTTACAGACAAGCAAAAGCTGAGAGAATTCAGCACCACCAAACCAGCTCTTTAATAAATGCTAAAGGATCTTCACGAGACAAGAAACACAGAAAGGGTGTATAAACTTGAACCCAGAAACAACAAAGTAAATGGCAACAGGGTCATACTCATCAATAATCACCTTAAATGTAAATGGGTTGAACGCCCCAACCAAAAGACAAAGACTGGCTGAATGGATACAAAAACAAGACCCCCATATATGTTGTCTACAAGAGACCCACCTCAAAACAAGGGACACATACTGACTGAAAGTGAAGGGCTGGAAAAAGATATTTCACGTAAATGGAGACTAAAAGAAAGCAAGAAAAGCAATACTCATATCAGATAAAATAGACTTTGAAATAAAGGCTGTGAAAAGAGACAAAGAAGGACACTAAATAGCACTCAAAGAATCAATCCAAGAAGAAGTTATATATAACAATTATAAATATATATTCACCCAACATAGGAGCACTGCAATATGTGAGGCAAATGCTAATAAGTATGAAAGGGGAAATTAACAATAACACAATAATAGTGGGAGACTTTAATACTCCACTCACACCTATGGATAAATCAACTATACAGAAAATTAACAAGGAAACACAAACTTTAAATGATACAATGGACCAGTTAGACCTAATTGATATCTATAGGACATTTCACCGCAAAACAATGAATTTCACCTTTTTCTCAAGTGCACATGGAACCTTCTCCAGGCTAGATCACATCCTGGGCCATAAATCTAGCCTTGGTAAATTCAAAAAAATTGAAATCACTCCAAGCATCTTTTCTAATCACAATGCAGTAAGGTTAGATGTCAATTACAGGAACTAAAACTATTAAAAATTCCAACTAATGGAGGCTAAACAACATGCTTCTGAATAACCAACAAATCACAGAAAAATAAAAAAAGAAATAAAAATATGCATAGAAACTAATGAAAATGAAAACACAACAACCCAAAACCTCTGGGACACTGTAAAAGCAGTGCTAAGGGGAAGGTTCATAGCAATACAGGCTTACCTCAAGAAAGAAGAAAAAAGTCAAATAAATAACCTAACTCTACACCTAAAGCAACTAGGAAAGGAAGAAATGAAGAACCCCAGCGTTAGTAGAAGGAAAGAAGTCTTAAAAATTAGGGCAGAAATAAATGCAAAAGAAACAAAACAGATCATTGCAAAAATCAACAAAACTAAAAGCTGGTTCTTTGAGAAGATAAAATTGACAAACCATTTGCCAGACTCATCATGAAACAAAGGGAGAAGAATCAGATCAACAAAATTAGAAATGAAAATGGAGAAATCACAACAGGCAACATAGAAATACAAAGGATCATAAGAGACTACTATCAACAACTATATACCAATAAAATGGATAACTTGGAAGAAATGGACAAATTCTTAGAAAACTATAACTTTCCAAAACTGAACCAGGAAGAAATACAAAATCTTAACAGACCCATCAGAAGCACAGAAATCGAAACTGTAATCAGAAATCTTCCAGCAAACAAAAGCCCAGGACCAGACGGCTTCACAGCTGAATTTTACCAAAAATTTAGAGAAGAGCTAACGCCTATTCTACTCAAACTCTTTCAGAAAATTGCAAAGGAAGGTAAACTTCCAAACTCATTCTATGAGGCCACCATCACTGTAATACCAAAACCAGACAAAGGTACCCCCCCAAAAAAAACTACAGGCCAATATCACTGATGAATATAAATGCAAAAATCTTTAACAAAATTCCAGCAGACAGAATCCAACAACATATTAAAAAGATCATACATCATGACCAAGTGAGCTTTATCCCAGGGATGCAAGGATTCTTTAATATCTGCAAATCAATCAATGTAACACACCACATTAACAAATTGAAAGATAAACACCATATGATTATCTCAATAGATGCAGAGAAAGCCTTTGACAAAATTCAATGTCCATTTATGATAAAAACCCTCCAGAAAGCAGGAATAGAAGGAACATACCTCAATATAATAAAAGCCATATATGATAAACCCACAGCAAACATCATTCTCAATGGTGAAAAATTGAAAGCATTTCCCTTAATGTCAGAAACAAGACAAGGGTGCCCACTCTCACCACTACTAACCAACATAGTTTTGGAAGTTTTAGCCACAGCAATCAGAGAAGCAAAAGAAATAAAAGAAATCCAGATTGGAAAAGAAGTAAAACTTTCACTGTTTGCAGATGTCATGATCCTCTACATAGAAAACCCTAAAGACTCCATCAGAAAATTACTAGAGCTAATCAACGAATAAAGTAAAATTGCAGGGTATAAAATTAACACACAGAAATCCCTTGCATTCCTATACACTAACAATGAGAAAACAGGGAAATTAAGGAAACAATTCCATTCACCATTGCAACAAAAAGAATAAAATACTTAGGAATATATCTACCTAAAGAAACAAAAGACCTATATATAGAAAACTATAAAACACTGATGAAAGAAATCAAAGATGACACAAATAGATGGAGAAATATACCATGTTCATGGATTGAAAGAATCAAAATAGTGAAAATGAGTATACTACCCAAAGCAATCTATAGATTCAATGCTATCCCTATCAAGATACCAATGGTATTTTTCACAGAACTAGAACAAATAATTTCACAATTTGTATGGAAATACAAAAAATCTCGAATAGCCAAAGCAATCTTGAGAAAGAAGAATGGAACTGGAGGAATCAACCTGCCTGACTTCAGGCTATACTACAAAGCTACATTCATCAAGACAGTATGGTACTGGTACAAAGACAGAAATATAGATCAATAGAACAAAATAGAAAGACTAGAGATAAATCCACACATCTATGGACAACTTATCTTTGACAAAGGAGGCAAGAATATACAATGGAGAAAAGACAATTTCTTTAACAAGTGGTGCTGGGAAAACTGGTCAACCACTTGTAAAAGAATGAAACTAGAACAGTTTCTAACACCATACACAAAAATAAACTCAAAATGGATTAAAGATCTAAATATAAGACCAGAAACTGTAAAACTCCTAGAAGAAAACACACGCAAAACACTCTCTGACATAAGTCACAGCAAAATCCTCTATGACCCACCTCCCAGAGTAATGGAAATAAAAGCAAAAATAAACAAATGGGACCTAATTAAACTTAAAAGCTTTTGCACAACGAAGGAAACTATAAGCAAGGTGAAAAGACAGCCTTCAGAATGGGAGACAATAATAGCAAACGAAGCAACTGACAAAGAATTAATCTCAAAAATATACAAGCAGCTCCTGCAGCTCAATTCCAGAAAAATAAATGACCCAATCAAAATATGGGCCAAAGAACTAAACAGACATTTCTCTAAAGAAGACATACAGATGGCTAACAAACACATGAAAAGATGCTCAACATCACTCATTATCAGAGAAATGCAAATCAAAATCATAATGAGGTACCATCTCACACTGGTCAGAATGGCTGCTATCCAAAAGTCTACAAACAAGAAATGCTGGAGAGAGTGTGGAGAAAAGGGAACCATCTTACACTGTTGGTGGGAAGGCAAACTAGTACAGCCACTATGGAGAACAGTGTGGAGATTCCTTAAAAAACTGGAAATAAACTGCCAGCAATCCCACTGCTGGGCATACACACTGAAGAAACCAGAATTGAAAGAGACATGTGTACCCCATTGTTCATCGCAGCACTGTTTATAATAGCCAAGACATGGAAGCAACCTAGATGTCCATCAGCAGATGAATGGATAAGAAAGCTGTGGTACATATACACAATGGAGTATTACGCAGCTATTAAAAAGAATGCTTTTGAATCAGTTCTAATGAGGTGGATAAAACTGGAGCCTATTATACAGAGTGAAGTAAGTCAGAAAGAAAAACACCAATACAGTATATTAATGCATATATGGACTTTAGAAAGATGGTAATGATGACCCTATATGTGAGACAGCAAAAGAGACACAGATGCATAGAACAGTCTTTTGGACACTGTGGGAGAAGGTGAGGGTGGGGTGATTTGAGAGAATAGCATTGAAACCTGTATGCTATCATATGTGAAACAGATCACCAGTCCAGGTTTGATGCATGAGACAGGGTGCTAATGGCTGGTGCACTGGGATGACCTTGAGGGATGGGATGGGGAGGGAAGGTGGGAAGGGGTTCAGGATGGGGAACACATGTACACCCATGGCTGATTCATGTCAATGTATGGCAAAACCCACTACAATATTGTAAAGTAATTAGCCTCCAATTAAAATAAATAAAAAAAACATGGAGTAAGTCTTTGTGATCTCAAATTTGGCAATGGAACATTAAATATGACACCAAAATATGAGCAACAAAAGAAATAGATAAACTGGATGTCTTCAAAATTAAAACCTTTCATGTATCAAAGGATACTATCTAGGATGTGAGAAGATAATTCATAGAATGGAAAAAAAATTACAAATTATATTTGCAATAAAGGGTTTGTATTCAAAATATATAAGAATCCTTACAACTCAATAATAAGGCAAATAACTCATTAAAATGGACAAAGAATTAGTATAGCTATTTCTCCAAAGAAGATATATAAAGAGACAATAAACACATAAAAAAATGTTCAACATCTTGCAAGCCAAAACCACAATGCTGCTGCTGCTGCTGCTAAGTTGCTTCAGTCATGTCCGGCTCTGTGCGACCCCATAGATGGCAGCCCACCAGGTTCCGCCGTCCCTGGGATTCTCCAGGCAAGAACACTGGAGTGGGTGGGTTGCCATTTCCCTCTCCAATGCATAAAAGTGAAAAGTGAAAGTGAAGTCGCTTAGTCGAGTCCAACTCTTTGTGACCCCATGGACTTCATACTACCAGGCTCCTCCGTCCATGGGATTTTCCAGGCAAGAGTACTGGAGTGGGTTGCCATTGCCTTCTCCAAAAGCCACAATGAGACCACTTCATAGTCAGATGAGTATAATTTTAAAAAGTCAGATGGGATGAGGGGAAATCGAATCCTCACAGATTGCTAGTGGGAATGTAAAATGGTGCAATCACTTTTGAAAGAAGTCTACCAGTTTCTCAAATGGTTAAACCTAACGTTGTTATGTGATTCCACTCCTCAATACATACTTAAATGACAATGTAATGTCCATATAAAATCTTATACAGGAATGTTTATAGTAGCATTATTCATAATACAAAAAATGGAAACTGCCCAATGTCCATTAACTGATGAATGGATAAATAAAATCCAGTATATCCACAAAATTGGATATAATTTGGCCATAAAAGGAAATGAAATATTGATTCATGGTACAACATGGAAGAGCTTTGAAACAGTATGTTAAATAAAAGAAGCCAGTCACAAATGATCACATATGTGATTCCATTTATATGAAATATCCAGAATAGGCAGATCTACAGAGACAGAGTAAACATTAATTATTGCCTGAGGTGGGCAGGGTGAGAGTTACTAGAACATATGGGGTATCTTTTTAAGTTGATAAGAAAATTCTAAAATTGACTATGGTGATGGTTGCATGTATCTGTGAATATACCAAAAACCATTGAATTATATACCCTAAATGGGTAAATTGTATGATATATGATATATATTAATAAAAGTGTATATGGGACTTCCCTGGTAGTTTAGCTGGTAAAGAATTCACCTGCAATGCAGGAGACCCTGGTTCAATTCCTGGGTCAGGAGGATACGCTGGAGAAGGGATAGGCCACCCACTCCAGTATTCTTAGGCTTCCCTGGTGGCAGATGGTAAAGAATCTGGCTGCAGTTCAGGAGACCTGGGTTCGATTCCTGGGTTGGGAAGATCCCCTGGATGAGGGTATGGCAACCCAGTCTAGTATTCTTGCCTGGAGAATCCCCAAGGACAGAGGAGCCTGGCGGGCTTCTCCATGAGGTCACAAAGAGTCAGGTCCGAATGAGCAAATAAGCCCAGTGCAGCAAAAGTATATATACCATATATATATATATTCTTATATACATTTTCATAATATAAAATATGTTTATAAGCAGTTATATATAATATATGTCATGTATTTTTCATATATATAAATATAGTCAAAGCTATGGTTTTTCCAGTAGTCATGTACAGATATGAGAGTTGGACCATAAAGAAGGCTGAGTGTCAAAGAATTGATGCTTTCAAACTGTGGTGCTGGAGAAAACTCTTGAGAGTCCTTTGGACAGTCAATCCTAAAGGAAATCAACCCTGAATATTCGTTGGAAGGACTGATGTTGAAGCTGAAGCTCCAATACTTTGGCCACCTGATGCAGAGTTGACTCATTGGTAAAGACCCTGATACTGGGAAAGACTGAGGGCAAGAGGAAAAGGGAGTGACAGAGGATGAGACTGTGGGATGCCATCACTGACTCAATGGATGTGAATTTGGGCAAACTCCAGAAGATAGTGAAGGACAGGAAAGCCTGGTGTGCTGCAGTCCATTGGGTTTCAAAGAGGTGGACACAACTTAGCAACTGAACAGCAACAATGCATTCAATTTGGCTTCCATATTAGATGGAGTTGGACAGCTCATCCTTCCAAGGGCAGACTCTTCCATAATGTGAAAGGCCCCCAGGGAAAGGACATCTACCACCTGCTGCAATCTTAGCTTCAAACAACCCTCAAGGGCAGAAGACTGTCGTCATCTAGTCCATAGATCTTTACTGAAAAATTTTGATATTCTACATCTTGGTGTCAAATTTAGATAATTTAGATACCTGTAGGGACAAGCCAGGTAGTAGAAATGTGGCTGAGGGCAAGGGAGCCCTGGGACATTTGGTGGACGGGGGAGCAGTTGGGAACTGCCACACTGTGATGTGCACAGACCTACAGCCCTGAGAACTCACCGAAGACTTCTGAAATTAAAATAGAACAGAACAGAACACAAAGTCAGTACTAGGTCAAGCAACGAAAGCACGGCACTGGGCAAAATTTCTCCTGTGGATCATGGGTTCTTGATCTTTGGTCTACAAGAGATGAGCAGTAGCTGTAAGTAATGTCACCTTTTCCTTTTCCTGGCTGAGTTTTTCAACATTCTAAAGGTCTTGCAGTCTTAAAAGATCGTCTTTCTTTCCCTTATTTGCCATCTCTGGTGCTGCTTGTGCCCTGGGCTGATGAATTAGTTAAGACCTTCATTTCATCCAGGAAAGCAGCCTGTGTCTGAGACTCTGCCTTCGGCCTTCACTACTGGCTCATGTTACCCATCTTGGAGTTTGCAGTGCGCAAAGGTGAAGTGGACAGACGCACTGGTCGCCATTTCTTGTGATTCTGTGTGTCTGCAGAGAGCCTCGCTACCTGCAAACTCCCACTGGCTCCTCTCTGTTCCCAGCTGCAGCCCTCATTAGTGGTGAATTGATTGCTGGGGCTGCAGCACCCGGTCAATGGCAGACACCCCCCTCCCTCCCTCCCCCTGGTGAGAGGTAAAAGACTGCAGTCCCAGTGGGGCACTTGCGCTTACTGTAAACCCATCCAGATGCCCCACCGTGTGTTTGCACACAGCCCAGACGTGTTCAGCCCCCCCACTATAGAACCCCACTCCACAGTAACCATTTCATCAAGAGTGCATTTTATGCGAGGGTGTGAAATGTGAGCTCTAAAGAGACACTTTGTAGTTAAGGGAGAAGAGGACACCCCAAGTCTCATACATACAACACTTATTAATGGTCGAGGGTGAATACTTGGATTTTATCTGAGTGTGGAATTCTGTTTCTAAATTCCCCTATTATCTAGAGATCAGCAGGATTAGTTTCACTGGCAAATAATGAGACAGAAAAGGCCCAATTAGAGTATTTAGTCCTTATATGGTACATTTCATCCATGTGTTTCAAAGCCCTTTTTGTTAGTCATAAAATTTACCCCTCTGTCCTCCCCCAGTCATCTTGGAACCTAAGACAGACCTGCAGTTGAGCCCAGAAACTTGTCCTTTCAGACGATTCTTGACACCTACCCTCGTCCCATTGCTTCTTTTCTTGATTCCCGCAATCAGTTTCAGTGCAGATTTTCATTTGCTGTAAGTCTAAGACCCATGAAGGAGTGATTGTGTTATTCGATCGTCTGATTTTTAAAGAAAGGTCACTGGTCTCAGGCATAAAATTCTTGAATTATGAAGCTGGAAAGGACCTTAGAAATCACTTGGTCCTATCTCCTTTGATGTGGATACTATTCAGAAGACACAGGGAGGGGTCACACAGCAAGGTAGTGGCTGATACTGGACTAAAACTCTAGATCTGGAAATTGGGAGGGTTTTGGGGGGTTTGTTTTTGACAAACACTAACAGAAATTCAGAGATTATATCAGCAGATTCTAAGCATGATGAATATGCAGTTTGAACATTATAATGGTGAAATGCAAAGATATCAGCCAACCTCAGAATTTAGGTGATTGAATGGAAGACCACCCTCAATCTCCCTGCACCCCCTCCAACATACACATATAAAAGATAAAAACAGCCCTCTAAGAATTCATTTCCTAAGTTAATCACAATGGTGGCGATATCAGCAGACTGTGGGGAAAACAGCCCGGCAGGTTGAGGGTGCTGTCTAGTTTTCTTCAAGGGAGAAAGGCTCTGTGTTTAGTGAACTCACATCGTCTAGCCATTGATTGGATATACTTTGTCAGAAGGGCAGGAATAATTTACCAGGCCTTACAGAAACTGGAAAGAAATGTTGCACGACATTGTTCAGCTCCTTTCATTCTGATTACATACTCTTCTATCAAGTGTCTGATTCCTGCCTTGGTAACTGGGTCCTGGAAAGGTGGATCCCTCGAAAGTAGATATGACTTTTGTTAAAAAGAAAGCAAGAGAGTTCTATCTGCCATTATAAACTAATGCACTGGCTTTCTGATTTATACATTAATTTCTTATAAGTTTGGTTACTCTTTGCCATCCAGTTATTTCTGGATGAGCCATTCATCTTCAGACTGTGCAAAGGTCCAGAGATAGCACCATGATAATCCTCCCTTTCCATTCCCTCTACACCTCCCTCACTAAAAGCTGGAATTCTGAGACCCAGCTGGAGACAGCATCCTTGTGCCATTCAGTTCAGTTCAGTTCAGTCACTCAGTCGTGTCCGACTCTTTGCGACCCCATGAATCACAGCACACCAGGCCTCCCTGTCCATCACCAACTCCCGGAGTTCACTCAAACTCATGTCCATCGAGTCGGTGATGCCATCCAGCCATCTCATTCTCTGTCGTCCCCGTCTCCTCCCACCCCCAATCCCTCCCAGCATGTGCCATTAGATATTGCTAAATCATAAGAATATGTGGATTTCAGCAGGGAAAAAAAAACATAGGAATATAACATTTAATAAAATACAGAGACAGTGGTGGTGGCAGGTTCATGCACATAGTGGGTGAAACAAGGGAGAGTCCTTTCTTACTACAGAGGAAGTGACCTTGAGCAGCACTCCAGGGAGCTTGGGTGTTGCGGGGTGCAAATAAGGAACAGTAACTGTGATCCGGATCACCTGGAGGGAAAGAAGAGGTGAGAAATGTAGACTTAAGTTCCTGCCAGAGGCCAGTAACAGGCATGAATTACACAAGGTGAATGTTTGTGAGTTGAAGGACACTGGACTTGTTTGTATAGGATGTCCTTTAGGAGATGGCTCAGAGGCAGCTTTAAATGAGGATGATGAGTGGGTTGTAGGATCCATGGGACACAGTGGTGGAAGTCAAGTAGTCAGAGGAGTCCCCACATGGAGCTTCAAAGCTGGCATATAGATCGTTCACCTGAGCAGAAACCCTTCTAGTGAGTGTCAGTGTATGTTAAAGCCACAGGCAAAGAAGACATTTTCAGCAAAGACACTGAGGAACAGCCACAGAGAGTCCTGGAAGCGGGAATGGAAGATGCCATCTGAGGAAGAGTAGCGACGAGGGAAAATGCTGTGTTTAATTATTTTTCAGTGTATTACTCTTAGAGGTGAAGTTTTAGTAATCCATATTAACTTATTATTCACAATTTTTCTGAAGGATGACAGGCAAAATGGTCTTCTCTGTTGTTAGGAGTGACAACAGAGCCCAATTATGCAGAGCTTCTTTCTGTTAATAATGGAGCAGAATGTGCCTACTTTTCTGAGGCACGGCCAGCCAGCAGCCACTGTCACCTTTTCTGTCAAACAAAAGGAGAAATTCATCCATTCCTGCATCTGGTCCAGACAGCCACTCAACATCCACTGAACTGTGTACCAGGACTGAGTAAGTGCAGGGTGAAAGAAAAAGCTTGATAAGATACAGGCCTTGCTCTCCCAAAGCTTATAGTGAATGGAGGAGGCAGAAGAACAGGAAATTACAGTTGTGTGAGAAACTCAGCTGACATGCAAGTGCATCTCTTCTCAGAGGGGACTCGCACCTCCCCACCCTTCGGTTGGCAGGCTGTCTCAGTTCCTTACTCTCTCCTTACCCTGGTTACAGACACTGAGTCACCCAATGTCTCATTGCCACTGAGCCAGTGTCCTTTCCTTCTCTGCAGAGCTGGGGGAGATAATGAGAGGAGAGACTCTTCTTTCACTCCCTGATCACTCTGTCCTGCTGATAGCACCAGACCCATGTGGACTGCTTTGGAAATAAGAAGTTCTCTCCTGAAAGTCAGGGCAGCCGTGGGAGGGAAGTAAATTCTGGCTCACTGGGACTGACTGTGCTGCCCAAGGCAGGCCTTCAAAAGGAAGCTTTACAGGGACAGCGTCTCACTTGCGGCCTCCACTGTCTTCTGGGCTCCCATCCCCATGGCATCCATGAAGATGATCTATCTTTTCAGCTTTGGAAGATTTCAGGATCTCTATACTGTTGGTGTGTAGGGTTTACGAGGCTGTATCTAGGTGTGGTTCTTTTATTCCTCATGCTGGAAACTAATTGGACTCCTTTGACATGTAGACTCATGAACTTTCACTTGTGTGTTATGTCTTTGATTGCTCAGAGGTTGGTCCTTCTGGACTGGCAATCTGGGTTTCTTCTTCTTGTGTCTTAGGGCTTGTTAACTACTTGGTCAGCTTTCTGGACTATTTCCCTGACTCCAAATTTTCTACTGAAATGTTGTTACTATAACACTGATCATTTTATTTCAAAGAATTCTTTATGGATTGCTGCTGCTGCTGCTAAGTCACTTCAGTCGTGTCCGACTCTGTGCGACCCCATAGATGGCAGGCTCCACCGTCCCTGGGATTCTCCAGGCAAGAACAATGGAGTGGGTTGCCATTTCCTTCTCCAATGCATGAAAGTGAAAAGTGAAAGTGAAGTCCCTCAGTCGAGTCAGACTCTTAGCGACCCCATGGGCTGCAGCCTACCCGGTTCCTCCATCCATGGGATTTTCCAGGCAAGATTACTGGCGTGGGTTGCCATTGCCTTCTCCAGCATTCTTTTATCATGGAAACATGATCTCATTTCATGGATACAGTTTTCTCTCACATCTCACAGAATGCCAGAGAAAGAAATTTGGTTCACTGAATTATCTCCAGTTCCTCTGGGGTCATTGTTTGCGTTTGCTCACCTGGTTCTTTCTTACTGATGTTTGTGATCTCAAGTGTCTGATATTCCTTGGTTATCTGTTCATGGGAGATTGATAGGGTTGGTGTGCATGGGTGGAGAGTGCAGACTGGCAGGATTGAGCAGACAGGGAGCCAGCCAGCATCTTGAGAACTCCTAAATGCTTGAATGTGGAAGTTTTGGCTGTACTATCCCAACATTCACATTAGCTGCCGTAGTTTTCCTGCCTGAATGCTTGAGCTTCTGAAACTCACATCTGACACCTTCATTTTCCAGCACTCTGACATTTCCAGCCATCAGACCTGCTAGTGTTTTCAACTGTGTGTGTGTGTGTGTTCCGTCACTCAGTTGTGTCCGACTCTTTGCGACCCTGTGGACTGTAGCCTACCAGGCTTCTCCGTCCATAGAATTCTCCAGGCAAGAATACTGGAGTGGGTTACCGTTTCCTTCTCCAGGGGATCTTCCCGACCCAGGGATCGAACCCAGGTCTCCCGCATTGGAGGCAGATGCTTTAACCTCTGAGCCACCAGGGAAGTGTCCCCAATACACTCTCCACCTTCCCAGTCCTGTTTCCTTCTCTGGGCTTCCTGTTTCTGGTAGCTACACTGCCTTCCCAGTGTTCAAAGCCACAGAATAATATTGGAATGATCTTACCCTCCACACTTAGTCTGTTCCTGAGCCCTTGAAGATAACCTCTGTCACTGTCCATCCTCCTCTTCCCATGTCAGATTGTCATTATTAATACATAATGGAAAAAATTCCAAGTTTCCCTTTAGTCTCCAGTCTCTCACTGTTGTATTGATATTCCCCAAATGTAGTTCTCTTTATATTATTCTGCGGCTCAGAATTCTTTCCTCTACCACTTCTTTTTACTCATTGCTACTGAATTCTTTAATCTGGTATTCAAAAGTCCAACCCACTTCTCCCGTATTGCCCACGGGAGGCAGAAACATGCAGGCAGGCTCTGTGGGCAGAGGGACACAGTCAGGTCCTGCCTCTGATGCTTATGGGGCACATCATTTGCCCTCTCTCAGCCACGGGTTTCTCAGCTATAACTTTGGAATAATGGAAGTACCTACTTTATGGATTATTGAGAAGCCTTCATGAGATAATGCTAGCAAAAGAAGTAGTACATGGCCCCATGCATAATAGTAAATACTATTTAAAAGTTATACTTATGGTCACTACTCTTGTTATCATTATTGTTGTTGAATCCAGTATCTTTCAGCCAAATTGGTCTCCTCCCTGTTTCCTGAATGAAGCCCATCCCTCCCATTTCTGTGCTCTGGCTCAAGTGCCCTTCCTCTTCTCAATGCTTTAAAAAATTGTGGTAAAATAGATGTAACATTAAATCAACCATTTTAAGTGTACCGTTCGGTGACATTAAATGCATTCTCTTTATTGTGTAACCATCACCACCATCCGTGCCCAGAACTGTTTCATCTTGCCTGACTAAACAAAAATTCACTTTCTCTACCCTCCAGCTCCTGCCAACCTCCTTTCTACTTTCTGTCTTGATGAATTGTACTCTTCCAGGTACCTCAAATGAGTGGAACCATACAATATTTTATGATATTTTATCCTTTTGTATCTGGCTTATTTCAGTTAATGTGATGTCTTTAAGGTTCATCCATGTTGTAGCCTGTATCAGAATTTCATTTCTTTTTTAGGCTGTCATACAGATCTATCAAAATCTCTATCCATTCAACCATCATGGGACACTGGGTTGTTTCCACCTTTTAGTTGTTGTGAATAATGCTGCTGTGAATATGGGAGTGCAAATCCCTGTTTTTGCCTCCACTTTCCCTTCTTTTGGGTATTTTCCAGAAGTGGAATTGATAGACCATGTTGTAAGTCGCTGCTTAACTTTTTGATGAATGGCCATGCTGTTTTCCATAGTGGTCACATACACTGTCAATTTTAGTTATCCTTTAAGGTCCATTTCCATTGCTTCCTCCTCTCTAAAGCTCTTCAGTTCCCTTTTTAGGTAGAACTCAGGTAGCTGTGCCACTCGGGAGGCACAATCTACCACCTTGGGTTACTGTGAGTGCTTGTAGACCACCTTCCCTCAGCCCCTTCAAAGACAGCTTGTTCCCCACGCTGCCTCACTCAGAGCGGGTGCTTGGTACGGATTTTGTGAATGAATGAATGCAGTCGTCACCAGCCTTGCTCTGAATTACCAGGAGATGACGACACCCCTCAGGGGAGGGTGCAGGGGAAACTCCCCAACCCAGAAGGGGTCAGCTCCCCAGATATTTTCCTACCTGAGTGAAGGTGGTGGGCCGCTCCTGCAGCATCCCTGTAAAACCAGCATCATGTCTTCGTGTTGCTTGCCTGACTCCATCTCCTCTGACACAGGAAGAAGCAGCATGTGTTGCCAGTGTCTGTCGGATTTCCCTAATGAGGAGAATGGGTTGCCACCTGGGTCTGCAGAGACATTGCATTTTAGATTCATTATATTTAAATTTTGTTTTCATTGAAAATTTATAGCCACCCCCTTCTACTGTAATGCAATGAATAATTAGAAGCAATTACAAGGAAATTTAGCAAATTACTAAGCCATCTAGGAGTAAAAATGAGTGTTTGTGATATTTTTTCTTTGCTGCCTGGCAATCCAAAGTGATATATGATGTGCATGCAGACTCCATGCACAGATAGCTTTCTATGCACCTAACAGTTTTCCAGTAAGATCATAAAAATCAATGCATGGCAGTAGAGTCTTGTGACATTAAAGGGCCTGCTTAATAAATATTGGATGATGGCGGAGGGGGAATGATGAATTTGAGCAGTAGAGACATAACCACAAAAGGTTTTATGCTGGTGCATTAGAGATAGCTTTTTAAAAAGTTTATTTTTCTATTTAAAAATGTACATTTTAATTAAAGAAGTTAAGGGTGAAGAAAAAAAGAAAATTGAATGAAATTTCAAAAAGGCTGCCCAGATTCTGTACCCAGGGAATATTATTCTTCCATTTTGGCATATTGACTTTATACTTCCTATGCATGTTTGCACATTTTTTAATGTCATAGTTTTTATCATATTGCACAAATACTTTACTGTTTTGATTTTAAAATTTAATAGAGTCACTTAAACATACCCTTATGTTGCTTCTTCCTGGAGAAGGGAATGGCAATCCACTCCAGTATTCTTGCCTGGAGAATCCCACAGACAGAGGACCCTGGCGGGCTACAGTCCATGGGGTTGCAAAGAGTCGGACATGACTGAGCAATTAACACTACTACTATGTGTCGCCATGGGCGAGTCACATACATAATGCATGATTATTTTACACTCCCTGTGATCGTAGTTTTAGCTTGTTTCTGCTTGTAACGCACTATGAATAGCACTGCAGTGAACCTCAGAATACATATAGCTTTTATCTATATTTTAAAATTAGGATTCTAGGAAAAATGATTCCTGGGATATAGAGTTTTAGAAGTTTTCAGTTCTTCTTATCTGATTGCTTTCCTAAGGGCTTATACTTATTTGCTCCTGAACCCGCGATGTTGAGAATACCTGTTTTGTGGCACCAGCACAAGTATTAAGTAGCACTGTTAAAGCATTTTGCTATTTTCAGAGGCAGTTTTTATTTCTTTGGTTGGAACTGAGGTTGGTTGAACTTGGAATCTGTTGAGTTCAGTAGCTGGGAAAAGAATTCATCTGATCTGGTTTATGGGGAAGATTTATTTCATTACATGCTGTGCAGAAGAAACAGGCCTGGGTCTGCCTTCCAATTTAAATCACATCTAGAACTCTAGTTGCAAGGGAGTCCTGTAAATGTGGTTTTGAGATTTCCAATTTCTGTGGCACAGAGAGACCCATGAGAAGGAGGGAAGGATAGATGTTAGGTGCCAATCTCCCACACCACCACAACACTGTTCAGTGTGTCTGGGATGTTTGTTAACCTATTGCATTATGTCTTAAATGAATGGTCATTTCCTAACCCTTTGTAGGCTATCTTGTAAAAGAAGCTACTAGCAACTAGAAAGACATGATGCCATTATTTCTAAGAAACTTATAGCCTTTCTCCTGAAGGCCAGGAGAAAGTGAGAAAGGGCAAGAGATGACCCCATTGGCTCCCAAACTGTAGGGGCGTCCAACGGTTGAAAATGGGACGGGGGAGCCTGGTGGGCTTCCGTCTATGGGGTCACACGGAGTCGGACACTACTGAAGTGACTTAGCAGCAACAGCAGCAGCACAGCACATATATCAAAGTATTGAGCAAATTAAGAAACTTTTATCCAAAGAGATAAAATTTTTATCTGTATTAATGACAGCATAGTCATTCAAGTATTATGTTCTTTTCCTAATAATACTTGGACTTGACACATTCATTAACTTCTAAAGCAACTGCTTTCCTCATTAAATAGGCTATGACCATTTAAACTTAAATCAGTAATAATCTGACTCCATCATACCCTCAGTTTACCTTCTGGGGCTGCATGGCTCCAGAGATGACTGTTCATACAGAAAGTAATCTAAATGGCAGCCTATGGAGTTGTGTTCTAATGCTGAGACCCTGTCAACTCCCCAATTCACTAGAGGGTTTGTTCTACTTTTACTCCTTACTATGCTTTTCAGAAAGATGCTAATACCTAGGGCAGTTACAGGATTTTATGGGCAACTGGACCCTTAGAAAGCCTAGAATATTTAAGAGATAGTGTGAACTCAGGAGACATCACCCAAAGCCACCAGTATTCTCCAAAGAAATCCCTTTCTAGTTAGGCCTTTTTGTCCTTTGAATTAGCAGCCAAGATTGAACAATTTTGTCCATGGATAATAGGGCTTTATTTTTAGGTAGGGCTGTTTGAAAGACTGACTAAATCTAAAGTTGTGAATTAATTTAAGAAAGTGGGAGCAAATCAATTGCAAAGACAAAACTTTAACTTTCAAAATTCCTCTCCAAAGTCTTTGATTTGGGAATTAACTCCAAACCTATGACTTTTTAGGGATTGCTCCATATTGCCCTGCATACCTAGAAGGAGAATTCTGAGCTCTGACTTCTTCTCTCCAGCAGTTCTGGTCTAACATCATTCAGATGTTGGTGAGTTGACAATTCCCATCCAATGCCTGCTAAAAAGAAATTGTGTGACCTCTATGGGTGGATGGATGAAGAGCCATCCTAATTCCTTATGGAAAGGATTTCAAATTCTGTGGTAAGAAGACAGAAGGCAATCAGATTTTTGATTGTCATTTCTAGTTTTCCCATAGCCAAGAGTTGAGCTATAAGGACAATTTGGGTTTAGGAAGGAAAGTTATGACCAGCCTAGATAGCATATTAAAAAGCAGAGACATTACTTTGCCAACCAAGGTCCATCTAATCAAGGCTATGGTTTTTCCCGTGGTCATGTATGGATGTGAGAGTTGGACTGTGAAGAAAGCTGATCGCCAAAGAATTGATGCGTTTGAACTGTGGTGCTGGAGAAGACTCTTGAGAGTCCCTTGGACTGCAAGGAGATCCAACCAGTCCATTCTAGAGGAGATCAATCCTGGGTGTTCATTGGAAGGACTTATGCTAAAGCTGAAACTGCAATACTTTGGCCACCTCATGCGACGAGTTGACTCACTGGAAAAGACTCTGATGCTGGGAGCGATTGGGGGTAGGAGGAGACGGGGACGACAGAGAATGAGGTGGCTGGATGGCATCACCGACTCGATGGACATGAGTTTGAGTGAACTCCGGGAGTTGGTGATGGACAGGGAGGCCTGGCGTGCTGTGGTTCATGGGGTCGCTAAGAGTCAGACAGGACTGAGCGACTGAACTGAACTGAACTGAACTGAAGGGATGGTAGGGGAGGGAGAGAGAGGACGAGAAAGACAGAGTAGGGGAGGGAGGAAAAGACAGGATATGAAATTTAAAGAAATTTCACTTGTGAGAAGAGAAATAACCTTCTACCCAGGCAATGCTATGTCAGTTGATTAGTTGACTTATACCAAGAAGATAGAAATACAAGTAGGAGGAAATTCCTTTTTTTTTTTTTTTAAGTGCTGTTGGTGGTTTTGGAACAGCTACAATCTATAATTACTGTATATTCTGTGTTTTCCAGAACAGTCTGGATTTTAAATAATTGCTTTCATTATCCCCATAAAACATCAAAAATATTCTGGAAATGCAAATATTTTGACAAATGGCTAACTGAATGAATCATGTCATTGAGCATTACAAATGTGTGAATTCATTCTGTTGGTTCTGAGCATGAATTCAAAGACCTCAAACAGAAAGCCCAGGGTCACTGATTAGCAGCTTCTGGGCTATAGAGGAGTCATTGGCAGTGGACTCCAACACTGAAGAAGAATCTCTTAAAATGTAAATTAATTATTCAGAGACTTGTCAAGAGATGTTTCAGGGAAAAAGAGGAAAATGGTTGCTGAATGAATAAGGTTCTTCTTATGAGTATAAAAACATGCTAGCAATTTCACCGGAAGATGAATAACAATGATGAATGTAAATACTATACTAATTGTTATTTGCCTTTTGCTTATATATAATACATTTTCACTTAAATTTTCCACTTTCAATAAGATAATTTCTTTAATATATAACTGATTGGCTATATTTTTATAAGCTTTTTCACATAAATAAGTAGTAAGGGATAAATGTAAGAAATAAGAAATACGTATAAATAAATAAATAAGAAATCACAGAAACTTCTCTAGTGAGGAAGGCAACTTAAAAGCAGGAATTTGGGAGCTAGCTGCATTAAGAATCGAAGCCAGTTTTTGCCACTTGCTAGAGGTATGGTAAGTTAATCTCTCTAAAACTTTGGTCCCTTATTTTAAAAATAGAGGAAATAAATATCTCATAAGTTTATTGTACTTGGGATTAAATGGCTGTAGAGTGTTTTACCCAGAGTAAGCATTCAGTAAATTACAGCTACTCTGAAAAATACTAATATTGAAATGTGAACAAAAGTCTTTGAGAGTGAGTGCAAGGTTTACCCTTTGCCTTTCTTTCTCCTAATGTGGCTAGCTGTGCACTAATTGGTTCAGGATCTATTAGCCTGATCCTCTGAGACCAGTGTGGAGCAGAGCCCCCTGCTGTTGGGAGATGAACTTGTGGAATGAGTAAGAAATAACACTTTTGCTTGAAGCCAGTGAAACGTGTGAGTGTTTGTTACTGCAGCCTAAGCAGCTTCTCCTGACTGATGCAAGATGGAACCCAGAGACTTCCACTGCTAGCCTGTCTAGGACCCAGGGAGAGACAGGTGATGAGGACAACGCTCTGGACAAGGGGCATTAGTGACTGTGACTAAAGGGAGGAAATGGTCACTGCAGCTGTGAGCACTGGACTATGTATGGAACCTTGTACGCTAAAGACATTGAAACAAGGAAAATACTACTAACTGGAGACAGTATTGAATATACTGGTCCGGTTCCAGGAAAGTCTCAAGGGAGGTTAAAGTGGTCTGGAGACCTCCCACATGTTTTAATAGCCGCCATCTCTTTTAATAGCCGCCATCTCAAAACTGACAGGATGGAAATGTCATGTTAATGTCTGCAGAGGGAGGACCATAGGTTGGGTGACTGTGGCTTAAGGCTCCCTACCCAGCAGTGGGACACACTACCCATGCCTACTAGAGGAACCTGCCTTTCCCCTTTACCATGTCTGTCTCTCAGATTCACCCAGGGGTCTTCCAAAGAGAGTCTGGTGTCTGTGTCTGGATTCCTGGAAAAATATGCTGTCTACCACGATGTATTTTCAGACACAAAAAGTGATTACTTTGTGTTCCCACAAAGCTTCTTCAGGCCCTTTGCCTCTCTTTCTAAGTTTCTGTATCCTCTGTAAAGAAGAAAGATCCAGCACCCCAGGGTGTTCTGCTTCTGATAGAGTATGGTGTCCTCATCAGTCCTACCAGATGAGTCAGTTGCCTGCTCCTGCAGCATCAGCCTTTGTAGATTGAAACCCTGGGGTGCTGGCATTTCACCACATCCAAAAAATAGATGAGTAATAGACAACCTTCCGTACACTGAATTACCGATCTCCTAATGCAACCCTGGACAGAACACCATCATCTAAATAGTTAATGCTCTGATTCATTGTTTTCCCAGTTCTCTTCCCAAGTTCTGGAAGATATACCTGGGTGCCCTGCTGCAAAGAGATTCAAGGTCAAAGCCTCTGGGGATATGTTATATTCTACATTTCCCTTTAGTGGTTTCAACAGCTTGTTAGCGTATTAAAGGCTCTGATAGGTCCTCAAATGAAAAATCTCTTTGACTCAAATAGGTGTAATTAGGTTGGAACTTAACTATGTTTTTCTCAAATTTGTTTGAATTTGACCATAAGCCATTTTTAGTACAGCAAAGTGATTAACATCCTGAGAAACAATGACTCTTGACACTGACTTAAGAGTTACTGCCCTAATTTATTCCTCATGACTTGGGGCAACACAACCTCTGGTCTTGTCCAAAGATATAAATTTGTGAGGCTAGAGATGAAATTCATGGGCCATGTTCAATCCAGGTTGTTTGTATGAAGTCCCCCAAGGAGACAGCCCTTTCCAGCTGGGAAACCTCCAAGACAGGCAAAGGTGGTTGTGAATTTCCAGGGTTCATTGGGCATTACCAACTGCTTCTTCAACATCTAAAAAAAATATTTTACTTGTATGTTCCAGTAACTCATCATCTCAAACTCAGTAAGGATTTCACCCAATCAGTCCCAACAAAGGCTTTCTGGTGTTAAATACACTGCGGTAGACAGAATAATGTTTTCCCTTCCCCAGTACCACCAAGATGGCCACATTCTATTTCCTGGACTCTGTGAATATGTTACCTTACATGGCAAAAGGGACTTTGCTGATGTGGTTAAATTAAGAAACTTGAGATGGGGAGATGTCCTGGGTGTGCCTATAGTAATCACATGTGTCCTTCCAAGAGGGAGACAGAGGGTCAAAGATTGAAAAAGTAGCTGTAACAAGGGGAACAGAGATTGAGGTGACACATTCTGAAGAAAGAGGAAGGGGCCATGAGCCAAGAGCGATAAAATTTTTTTACTGGAGGATAATTGCTTTGCAGTGTTGTGTTGGTTTTGCCTTACAACATCACAAATTAGCCATAACTATGTTCAACATTCAGAAAACAAAGATTATGGCATCTGGTCCCATCACTTCATGGGAAATAGATGGGGAAACAGTGGAAGCAGTGTCAGACTTTATTTTTGGAGGCTCCAAAATCACTGCAGATGCTGATTGCAGCCATGAAATTAAAAGACGCTTACTCCTTGGAAGGAAAGTTATGACCAACCTAGATAGCATATTAAAAAGCAGAGACATTACTTTGCCAACCAAGGTCCATCTAGTCAAGGCTATGGTTTTTCCCATGGTCATGTATGGATGTGAGAGTCGGACTGTGAAGAAAGCTGATCGCCGAAGAATTGATGCTTTTGAACTGTGGTGCTGGAGAAGACTCTTGAGAGTCCCTTGGACTGCAAGGAGATCCAACCAGTCCATTCTAAAGGAGATCAATCCTGGGTGTTCATTGGAAGGACTGATGCTAAAGCTGAAACTCCAATACTTTGGCCACCTCATGCGACGAGTTGACTGACTGGAAAAGACTCTGATACTGGGAGGGATTGGGGGCAGGAGAAGAGGATGACAGAGAATGAAATGGCTGGATGTCATCACCGACTCGAATGGACATGAGTTTGAGTGAACTCCGGGAGTTGGTGATGGACAGGGAGGCCTGGCAGGCTGTGATTCATGGGGTTGCAAAGAGTCGGACACAACTGAGCGACTGAACTGAACTGAACTGATGTAACTATATAACTATATTTATATACATCCCCCTCCCTCTTGTGCCTCCCTCCTGCCTCCCAAGGGCAATACATTTTGAAGAAAGTAGAAGGGGCTATTATCCAAGAGGCGCAGGCAGCCTCTAGCAATTTGAAAATACAAGAATAAACCTTCCCTAGAGCTTCCAGGAGGAATGTAACGCTGTCTGTGCCTTGATTTTAGCTTGATAAGACTTATTTTAGAATTCTGACTTCCAGAGCTATACATTTATATTGTTTCAAGCTACTAAGTTTGTGGTGATTTGTTTTAGCAGTAGCAGGAAACCATACGATACCTTGATTCACCCAATAAGAGAATAAGAGTTAACAGTTGCTGTATGGCTGCTTCTAGGCATAGAGGGACTGCCTTAAAGGGAGTGCTCAGACCCCTAGAAGCAAGGGCAGTTGAGACAGACTAAGGAGCACAGGTCTAAGACTAAGGTCACAGACTAAGGAGACCAGGAACTCTGTGCAGAACAGAGATTGTTGGACAGTCTTTTCACGAGTTTGGTGTTGTCTTCTGCTGTACACCATGCAGCCGGTATCCTGAACTAGTCCCCCATCCTGGAAACTAGAGCCATGTCAAGAGCCGTCCCATTCTAGGAATACGCATGACCAAAGGAAGTTCTGACCATGCATCTTGGACACAGCAAACAGAAGCACTAGGCAAGAGCAAATAAAAGAAGCACTACACATATGGGACCTGAGATTTAGGATCATTCAGAGGCAGCCCTAGGAGGCCCGGCATGCTGGGATGGCTTGTCCTTTAGAATCTGTCTCTCTGTAGGTAACTTCATGAAAATGTTTATTTCCATGCCCTGCACAGGATCTCCATCTCCATCAGCTCTGCTCCTTTAAAGAAAAGACCTTCTACCTTCCTGGTTTTCCAAGTCACTTCTTGTATTCTTAACGTTTGTTTGGGGTAGGAGGGGTAGAGAGCACTGTTTGCTTTTCGTTTCATCTCTTGGTGGGCATCCTGGTTTTAGAAGATGCTTCCAAAGACTTACCTTGTGAGGCTTGCCTAACCACCTGCTTTTCCCCACAGATTTTGGCCCTGTGGAATTTACCAACCAGGTCCCAGAGTCACAGATTTCCTGCAGTGACTCCTAAGACAGTGTGGTTAATTCACTCAGAAGGACGGGTGTGGTAACCCAACTCTCCCTTCATAGGGGAACCTAGTGGTTTTAGAGTCCTCTTCTAGGTAGACCCGAGGACACCCAAACCTGGTCCGCCAGAACCAGGGTCTCAGAAGATGCACATGGTATTGGATAGAGGGAATCAACCAGTTATTAGCAATTCCTCAAACATTTGTGCTCATTTGATCACATCTAATGAGGTTCTCTGGCTAACAGTACAGACCCTCCCTCCCTGAGGCCTCTGGGATTGTAATGGGAGATTCCTAGGCAACTGTTCCAGTTACCTGGATTCCAGCCCAGGGTTCTCCAGCCTTTGCTCCTTCCCTACTCTGGGTCTTCTCTCATTTGACCTCTTGGGCCTCAGTTTCACTTTCTGTTTAATCCCCTCTTGGACCTCTTGAATATGCAACTTTTGGTTTTTTGCTCATCAACTGACAAGGCAAGAAGCATTTACTTCTTCCCATTCTTGGGCTCCACTGAAACTGGGCAGGGACATTCCCTGACCCCCCTGCCAGGGGAGGGAGCTAAGACAGGGATGGCAATTAAGGGTTTAGATAACATATTAAAAAGCAGAGACATTACTTTGCCAACAAAGGTCTGTCTAGTCAAGGCTATGGTTTTTCCCATGGTCATGTATGGATGTGAGAGTTGGACTGTGAAGAAAGCTGATCGCCGAAGAATTGATGCTTTTGAACTGTGGTGCTGGAGAAGACTCTTGAGAGTCCCTTGGGCTGCAAGGAGATCCAACCAATCCATTCTAAAGGAGATCAATCCTGGGTGTTCATTGGAAGGACTGATGCTAAAGCTGAAACTGCAATACTTCGGCCACCTCATGCGACGAGTTGACTCACTGGAAAAGAGTCTGATGCTGGGAGGGATTGTGGGTAGGAGGAGAAGGGGACAACAGAGAATGAGATAGCTGGATGGCATCACCGACTCGATGAACATGAGTTTGAGTGAACTCCGGGAGTTGGTGATGGACAGGGAGGCCTGACGTGCTGTGTTTCATGGGATCGCAAAGAGTCAGACACAACTGAGCGACTGAACTGAACTGAACTGAAGTATTAGGAAAGTCACTGAAACTGGAAACCTAATGGGGTTCCATGGTCTGAATGTATGTTCTCCCTCCCACACTCCACCAGTGTGTATGTGTAAATCCTAACCTCCAAGGTGGTGGGATTAGGAAGTGAGGCCTTCAGGAGGTGATTAGTTAATGAGGGCAGAACCTTCATGAGTGGGATTAGTGCTCTCATGAGAGAGGCTCCAGAGACATCTTTTGCCCCCCTCCACCGTGTGAGGACACAGCAAGAAGTTGCCAGTCTGCAGCCCAGAGGAGAAACCCTCACCTGACCCATGCTGGCATCCTGATCTTGCACTTCACTCTCCAGAACAGTAAGAAATAGATTTCTGTTGTTTATAAGCTACCCAGAGTATGGTATTTTATCATAACACCCCAAACAGACTAAGATACCAGGTGAGAAGGAAAAGGTTAGAAATGTGGTTTCACTGGGTAAACAGCAATAATAATTGCAGCATTCATGAAATTGTTTATCATCTATATTTAATAGCATAAAATGATTATGTATATTGGTAAATATGTATTATATTAGCATATTGTCACTTTTGATTTCTCCAATTAACCTTCCATGAATTTACTCAACCTTCATAATTTATTACTCATGAAGCAAGGTCATAATGTGTCCAACCTAGAAAATTAATGGGTATATTCCTTGACCTTATGAGCTATCAGTTCTATGCCTTGACATTGAACCTGGAGATGTAGGGCAGAGGTAGTTTGGTGGTTTCTCAGCCCAAGGTTGAGTAAACAGATGTCCCGGAGTTGATCTTCCCCAGAATAATTGCATACAATGAGCACAAATGTTTAATTAATCAGGAATCTTGTGCTTATTATCTTTTCACTGGGTTTCCACTGATAATGACCCAGAGGAAAATTCTCTTCCTTTGTGTGAATGATATTTTATTTAAGGGTTTTCATTTCATCATCTGATTTCCTCCCCTTTTCTAGTGAGGGAGAAAGACCCTGAATGAATGAATACATGTGCTACCAAAAAAAGACAAGCACACCCAGGCTGGGGACTGTGGGGTGGCCTCAGTGTAGCTGGACGAGGGGGGCATTTTCACCGCACGAGCCAACCTCAAAACTATGCTGAAGTCAGAATAACTTAACATTTTATATTCAGCTGATGCAAACTTTCTTTCCCCAAATCAAAGTTGGGAGAAAGAAAAGGGAGTTAAGGAGAGGTTTGACACATAAGAAAACGCGAAGACAGTTGTGTATGAAATGAGGTTTGAGTTTTCAGAACTGAAGGTTTGCAGTCCAGGCTGGCTCACTAATGAAGGACCTGCTCCTGTAACCTGGTGCACAACACAAAACATTAATCAGGACATTGTTTGCATTAAAGGGCTGCATTTTCCAGTGGGTAATAATCAGGGAAATCCAGTCAAGGGCGTACAAGGACGGCAGCCCTGATTAATTAAACATCTGCACTGGGGCTAAAAGCAAGATTTACCCTATTGGCTGTTACAAGAGCTATTGCTATTAATGCCACCCATGGAATTGGGAGATGTTGTTTGCTAAAATCTACTCCGTACAGAAGCCTCAGTGTTCAGGGCATATCGAGTTATGTCCTGATGTTATTTTGGCTTCTCCCTGTGGCACTAGGTGGAAGGGATTGTGGGCAGGGTAATGGTGTACATAGCTTCTCTTCAAGGAAGAGAAGCATTTGAGCTAGCCATGAAGCACAGGCCAAAGTTGGAAATGAGGATTTGGGAGAAGACTACCCTAGGAAGGGCATTCCGGGGAGGGGGACTAGTGTGAGCAAAGGCAGGATGCCTGGAATTGTACAGAGCGTGTCTTTATAACTATTCAGTCCCGTCTGGAGGTCAGGGGCCATAAGTGTGGGAATCTGTGTTGCAAAGTAAGGCCAAATAGAGCCTGAGGAGCTTGAGGTTTGTTCTGAAAGTCATGGGAGCTCTTGGAAATTGCTTGGGTAGGGGCTGGCATGACCAGAATAGTGTTTCTAGAAGATGACTTAGAGAAGTGGGCAGGGAAGAATGGATGACTGGGTAGGAGAGAGTCCAAGACAGGAGGGACCCGTTAGGACTGTGCCCAATTACAGACCCTATTCCAAAGATAAGGGTTGTCACAGATAGAGTCTAAGACAAACAAAGTTCCAGACATCCCTATCTCACACTAAAAAGGACTTCTTGTTTATTTGAAATCCAAAATTTTTTTCTGGCTTTATTAAGATATAATTGACATATAACCTTGTATGGTTCTAAGATGCATGACTGTTGATTTGATACATTAATAACAAAACAATTTTACCACCATAGTATTAGCTTCCACCTCCATCTGGTCATGTAGTTACCATTTTTTGTAATGAGAACGCTTAAGATCCACTCTCAGCACCATTCAAGTATATAATGCAGTATGTTGTATTATTATATATAATCATCATGCTGTACATTCAGTTCAGTTCAGTTCAGTTCAGTCGCTCAGTCGTGTCCGACTCTCCACGACCCCATGAATCACAGCACGCCAGGCCTCCCTGTCCATCACCAACTCCCGGAGTACACTCAAACTCATGTCCACAGAGTCGGTGATGCCATCCAGCCATCTCATTCTCCGTCGTCCCCTTCTCCTCCTGCCCCCAACCTTTCCCAGCATCAGAGTCTTTTCCAGTGAGTCAACTCGTCGCATGAATTAGATCCCCCTATTTGCTAATCTTGTAACTGGACGTGTATATCCTTGGGCCAATATCTCCCCATTTCCCCTCCTCCCCCAGCCCCTTGGTGGTCCGCCTCCCATATGTTTATTTGTGAAATCCAGCAGCCCCAGCCACTGTCAGTGACCTGGTGTGGCAGCTCTGAGTATGTACCTCTCAGATCTGCAATGACAAACAGAAGTTGTGGGCTAGGAAACAGAAGCTGGCTAGGAAAAGTTCAAGGTTTGTAGTTGTAGAATATGAACCAGTGAAGATTACAAGAGAGCAGGTGGCAAAGGAGAGGAGAGAGGATTTGAAGGGGAAATTTTTCTGGTATGGGTTAGTTTTACTTAGTTCTAATGAAGACTGCATAATGAAAATCACTCAGAATGCATTTTACAATGCCTATATTCATAACCACAGATTCTTGTTTTGATCTTGGGTCCCATTCAGGCACCTATGCTGCTGATGCTCAGTTCTGGTTGAAGAATCTTATTTTATAGGACCTGGATCAAGGGTGATAAATTGATTCTTTTTCC
This sequence comes from Moschus berezovskii, assembly GCF_049115385.1. Classification (NCBI taxonomy): domain Eukaryota; kingdom Metazoa; phylum Chordata; class Mammalia; order Artiodactyla; family Moschidae; genus Moschus; species Moschus berezovskii. Next base: position 34,948,237 of record NC_142466.1, on the reverse strand, counting down.
AAAAGAACTCTGATAAATTGGTGGCAACTTTGGAGGGATGTGCTATGAGGGGCTCTACAGTCATGGCTGGGCTCAGGGGAAAGAGCGTTGGGGTTGATCAGTGTGGTCTGTTATGGTTGAGGGAGTTGGGGTATCAGGTGAGTGCTATGCTTTTGTCAGTCCTGCCCACGTTGGTGGGGTTCCTATAGGTCACATCCTGTGCCTGAAAGAAGGCTGTTGGGATCATCTGGGAAAGAAGCAAGAGGGCCTGAAATAGAGATGAGGCATCCAGGGTTGGAGAGGAAAAGATAGAGAAAGATTTATGAAGCTAGAACAGGCAAGACTTGGGGAGCAAGCCCAAAGGAAAAGAGATGGAAGAATCAGGTTAGATTCTAGGGTTTCAGGGACTGGAGAGGCGTGTGTATGTTTGTCTGTTTAATCAGGCAGTAAGCTCCTTGACAACTGAGACTAGTCCTGTAAGTTACTCTGTGGATGCCTAATAGTAGTAGTGCTGGTAGACTCATCAACCTGATCAGTATGACTTTCTGTAGCCATTTTACTGTGTGTGTTTTTATAAGGATGGAATGTTTGGATGACTAGATCCATTCCATACCATTAAATTTATTCAGTTGCATTCATCCAAATGCACAGATTCTAATTTCATATAGAAAATTTTGAAACAATGTACATATGTATGTGGTAATTTAATCTGTTCCAAAGTCAAGTCAAGAAAAACAAGTTTAGAGTCCACTATGCATGTGCGCATGCTAAGTCACTTCAGTCGTGTCCAACTGTATGTGACCCTGTGAAATGTAGCTTGCCAGGCTCGTCTGTCCATGGAATTCTTCAGGCAAAAATTCCAGAGTGGGTGGCCTTGCCCTCCTCCAGGGGATCTGCCCCAGTGAGGGTTCAAACCCGCATCTCTTATGTCTCCTGTAGTGGCAGGTGAATTCTCTACCACACGTGCCACCTGGGAAGCTCAGAGTCCACTATAGACAGGTATTATTTGATTTCTCCTTACTGGAAATTGCGTGTATTTTGAAAGTGAGTTTATTTTTATTTTTTTGTCTTTGGCACTTATATATATATATTTAAATTTATTTGTTTTAATTGGAGGCTAATTACTTTACATTATTGTATTGGTTTTGCCATACATTGACATGAATCTGCCCCGGGTGTACATGTGTTCCCCTTCTTGAACCCCCCTCCCACCTCCCTCCCCATCCCATCCCTCTGGTTCATCCCAATGCACCAGCCCAGAGCATCCTGTATCATGCATTGGCGATTTGTTTCACATATGGTAATATACATGTTTCAATGCCATTCTCCCAAATCATCCCACCCTCACCCTCTCCCACAGAGTCCAAGAGACTACTCTATGCATCTGTGTCTCTTTTGCTGTCTCGTATACAGGGTTATTGTTATCATCTTTCTAGTGAGTTTAGATTATGAATATGAACAACACTTGATAACCAAGAACAGCAGTTTGCATGATTAAGGGCAAAAGAACAACTTTCTGGCCCTGCCTCACATGGGAGGCCCCATGCCTGGTCAGGCACGCACCCGCAGGGAGCCGAGAGGGTGACAGGGCTCTGGGTTCATCACCACAGAATTCAGAGGACTGACTCACTTCCCTTCCTGAGATGCCGACCGTGGTTTGCGGTGGTGCCTCGCTGCACTGGCCAGACCGTTGCCTCTCCTGCTATTCCTATTCCATGTGATCTGGTCCCCAGGTGCCAGCTCTTGGCTTTCCATCTTAGGGATGCATACATTTTTTTCAAGAGGGTGGAGGGAAAATCAACATCAAGATGAATGACCTTTAAAGCAGGGAAAGAATGAAAATACTGGAAACTTCTGCCCATGTTTCAACTTTCAGGGGCATAAGAGTACACTGGAGACAGATGGAACCAAGTTGAGTTTTGAGGCCAGAACCTTGAGTTGAAGAGATCATTTAGAGAACTTACCTAGTGCAACATGGCTGTGAGAGTAGTTGCTGAAATCTGCCCACTTTCACCCTCTTTTTTTTTTTTTTAAATGGTGGTGGAGGCTTAGCTTTAAAATAAATTTAGCTTAAAGAGAATTCATTTTAAAAACAGATTCCTCAGCCTGCTTTTATAAAAATAATTTCTCCCAACTGGAACACACTCACACATGTTCCACATATGTGGTCATTCCAGTGTATAACATGCTCCTTCTGAATCCCACACAAAAGTAAATTACTAATCTGATTTTAAGTAGCATGGGAAATTTCTCATGAATAGTAAATTCAGTAGTTCACACCAGAAAAGCTTTTACAAATGTCCAGGACAAATATAATAATAAATGTTAGGGTATACACACCCAGACTGGCATACCCACTCTTCATCGTATATGTTGGTGAAAATCTAGCCTAGCTCCATTCACAGTGTTTATTGTGATATGCTGAATTACTTGAATCTGTAATACATTGATGTCTGTCTAAAAACCTCAAGTTGTTCTTTGCCAGAGAGCTGCTCTCTCAACTGGATCTGTACGGGACTTCGGGGAAATGGGATGGCCAGTTAAGTTAATCACAGGTGTGAATTCCTTATGGGCCCCCAGAGAACAACCCATAGAATGTGTTTCTCAGCTGCAGGAGGTACCCTGAATTCAAATAGGTAACCACTTCCTGAGGGGCGGGTACAATCCCTGGCTGCCAAACAGGACCATTTTTGTAGCAGCTCAATTAGGTGAAACATGTTTAGGTGGAAGAGATGCCATGACTGTGATCATGCCCTCAACCCCTAGGTTGGGTGAGGATGTGGCAACTTGCAAGATCTGGGCTAGAGAGGCAGCCCAGAGACCCGGGTGGGGACTAAGCATGCCCTTGGTCAGCTTGCATGGCTTCCTCTCCAGCAGGGGGAACTTGGCCAAGGCCGCTCAGCTCACAAGATGGCGCCAAACGGGCCCCCAGAGAAACATTATCAAAGGCCTTTTTGTCTCAGAATGCATCAGGGCCGAGGAAGGGAATGTTATACATGGCATGCATGGATGGGCTTTCAACCCACCCAAGTCCAAACCTCATTTTCTCTCTGGGAGAGAGGAAGGTGGCAGAAGAAGAAGCCAAAAGCCCAGGACGTTGCCAACATTCAAGTGGGAAGGGCCCTCCTCTGGAATGAGCACACTGGCAGAGGAATGAATTGTAGAAATGCTGTGGTGAACGAGACACTGAGATTTATTTTAAAATGAAAGATTTATGAAAATGGCCTGGTACCAGAGGAAAAAGAGTCTTGAGAGTTGAAAGAGATGATGGTTTGTGAGCGGGGATGACGTGGAACCCTGGAGAGTAATGTGCAGGGAGGGGAAGGCGAGAGGCCAGAAGAGAGCTCCTGGGAGGGCGCTGTATGTGGGGTAGAGGGCTCAGGCTGCCAGTCTGGAAGCTGTCTTCTCACACCCCCATCCATGTTAGTTCTGGGACCTGGGAATTGCTTTCTTCATCTGTGGAGGGGAGGGGGTACTGAGACGCATTGTTGCAAGGTGTGGAAGTCCATGCTGGCTCCAGGAAGCAGGCAGGGAGTGTATTGTGAGGGTAGACTCGCTTCTGGAACCTAGCAGAGGGAAGGGTGAGAATCAGGGCAATGGCTGGGCTGCAGCCGAGCAGGGACCGAGGGATAGGCTGTCAAGACCTGGATCCCAGCTGTAAGAAAACTCTGAAAGTTTTCTCTCCTGATGCCGATGCCGTCCTGCCCCAAATCCCGCCTTCCCAGAAGGGCCCTTCCAGTTGGTCTGGTGTGGGTCACATTCTCAGCGGTCGGCCAGAGGAGGGCACCCAAACCATGGGCAATGGCATGGATGTTCTCCAGGAGAAAACTGAGGTGCTATTTTCAGAACAAGAGAGACTAGGAGCTGGGCAAGCAGGAACACAGGTGCCCTCCCTCTGTGCAGGGCTAGGGCAGAACCAGCGCAAGGTGATGGCTCGGGCACCAGGGCATTGTGGACGGGAAGGGTTAGTATGCATCTCATGTGTTAGCTCATTTATTTCTTACAAGTGCCCTGAGAGAGAGGAAACCAGGTGAGGTCTCAGGAAACGTCCTGGGACTCACAACGCCCTGGGCTGACATCCAGTCGGGGGCCCCACAGCAAGAGCGCCTTCTGCTTCTCTCTGGTGCCCACACAGGGAGCTCCAGTGGGGAGGGGATTGCGGTGGTATTTTCCAGCCCAAAGCTGCCCAGATTTCTGAATCCTCCACCTACACACAATAGAGTCTTTTCACCTGAGCTTCTTAACAGAAATTTGAAGTCTGAGTCTGAGTGCTTATCCCATATCCCAAATATTTACAGAGGTGCTAGAAGCAAGGGAACTGCCACCCAGCAACATTTTCTGGAGAGAATTACCTGGGGAAAGGAAGGTGAAACGTGCCAGGCTCGGTCCCCGCCGCCCACCCCCCATCTTGGGCCAGGGCAGAGAGCCTTGTTTTTTGCAGTGAGTTGCATGGTTCCAGTTGTTATGCTGCTGGGTTCCCACTGCCAGCCCGTCTATGAGCCCCTGCGACGAAGAGATGCAAAGATTTAACGGTTTGCAGAGGGAGGCTACTTAATTTGACACACATTTGACACACACACATTTGACCCATTCCACACATTCCTGGACTTGAATAACACCACCTGTAAGCTGGTGAGATGGCTTTTCCACGGGTGCTAACCAGGAAGCTGCCCTTTTCACCCCACTGTGGGAAGGGAGCTCTCACACACATTTTTTTCCACAGTAATTTGATTTCATCTGAGAACAACTGTAGGAGCTACTATTGGGAATGCAACCCTAGGTTCAGCGTGGAGGTCATTGTCGGTATTAGATATTCCAGTCTGTGACAGAGTTGAGTTCTATTGAATTCCTCCAGGAAGCCTCCTGTCATGAGTTCTATGGCTCAGAACGGGCAGGGGGCCAGCACATCACCATTGTGATGGAGTTCACCCCCAGTCTGGGGCACCAGGTGGTTTGAGTGTTTTGAAAAGCCAAAACTTTGCCTAGCAAATCTTCCCTGGACCCTGGACTGGCGCTAATCTTTTTCATGCTATTGGTGTTGTTCTCCAGAGTTTTACACAGAGTGCTCCATTCAGTTTCAAGAGTCTGAGGGACCAAAGGTTAGTTTGGGAAGTGAGGTCTAATCTTCATCCTCCCCAAGCCACCCTTAATAGACACCGTTTGAGTAGAAGCATAGCATACTTGGTATGCACATAGAGTTTCAGATCAAGTCTGCTAGCCCCATCTTTCAACCAGATGGCTCCCCCTAAGACTTTTTCTGAAAAAATTTTGGAGACTCCATTTGTAGACTAAATCTAATAAGTATCGCACTTAGAAAAAGAAATCCCAGGTAAGCATTCTGTAAGGGAACTGCTTTCTTAGCTCCCCAAATTTGACTGCAGCTCTTAGCTGACCCACATATCTAACGATAATAGCGTTTGGAGAGATCCTTCAACTTGGGTGTTAAAAACAAAAACCAAACAGAACATATGAAGAAGGAACCCACAGGATGATATGAACTACATATATTTTAACACATAATTAACATGGATATTGTACATACAGAAATATTAACACAGGTTGTCCCTTTAAACATTTTTCTGTTCCTCCCCCCTTAAATCCGTTGTGCAGATGTGTTGAAGATAAATGCCTTTGCTTTATCTGGTAATATCCAAGTTCACAGTGACCCACCCCTGCTGGGAGAGTCTGTGTGGGTTGTCACTACCCATGATGCCACCCTTATTTATGAACTGAAGAACATTCTCTGTCTTGGCTTATGTGCTAATTCCAAGTCCACTCCAAGTTCTGAGCCTTTTAGAAGGTTACTTTTGTCTAGTATTCTTTGCTTACTGCCTGCCTTGATTTTCTCATTTTTCTGGGAAAGATCTGGACTTCCTTGGTGGCTCAACTGGTTAAGAATCCGACTGCAGTGCGGGAGACCTGGGTTTGATCTCTGGGTTGGGAAGATCCCCTGGAGAAGGGAACGGCTATCCACTCCAGTATTCTGGCCTGGATAACTCCATGGACTGTATAGTCCATGGGGTTGCAAAGAGCTGGACACTTTCTTCTTTCAGTGAAAGAGCGACTTTCACTCACTGGGAAAGATTACCTTTCTCTTGGCCATGGTCTTGAAGCTTTCTGTCTCTCTTTGAATGTTTTCTGCCCTCCTGCCTCTGTGAACTACATTATATCCTTATTCAAGGGTGGAGGAAATGTTTGATATTTTATTCCAACAAATATTGAATGTCTACTATGTAAGGCATTGAGCGAGGTGCTGTGTGGAAAAGCAACTTCCAAAGTTAGTCTGAGTGGAAAACAAATCCCACTTCCCTGCAGAACATGTGCAGCGTGCTCTTTCCTAAGAGGGACTATCAATGCCCTCCCTGGTTACAACCACTCAGACTCTCACACTTAACAATTTTATGCCTGCAGTGGAGGCTACACAATCAATGACAGCAGCGCTTACACAGGAAAGGTTTTGGAGAAAAGTTCTTGGTTATAGAGATGCTAATTATTTACTCCAATGGTTATTTCCTTCCTTCCTCTAGGACTTCTTGTTAGAGAAGTTCTCTCTTCAAAACAACCCCAGTGGGAGTTCCTTAAATGTTGTGAGACCCTGTCACTGCCTGTAGCTGGTTGCATTGGATGTGGATTTCTGACTCAAGATAAGCCAGCCATGTTTAACCCAAGGACATAGTTTGTGCGTGGTCAGTTGCTCATCGTGTCAACTCTTTGTGACTCCATGAACTGTAACCCTCCAGGTTCCTCTGTGCATGGGGTTTTCCCAGCAAGACTACTGGAGCAGGTTGTCGTTTCCTTCTCCAGGGGATCTGCCTGACCCAAGGATTGAACCCATGTTTCTGGCATCTCCTGCATTGGCAGGTGGATTCTTTACCACTGAGCCACCTGGGAGGCCCAGTGGATGTTAATTTTCTTGGGAAGTTGAACTGGAAAGGCAAGTAATTGTGAATGCTGAGACCTCATGTTGCAGCCTCCATATTGGGTCAAAGGCAGGCATTGACAGGGAGGCTATCAGCACAGGGAGACAAGGGAATTTGTTTGTCTTAATCTGAGATCTGGCTACAAAGAAGTTTGCCTTAGTCAAGAATTCTCAACCAAGAACCTAATGCCTTATTTGGATTTGAGGTTTGAATTTATGCTACGTATGTGGTCTAAGGGTATTTGGAGATGAGACTGTAACATGAAAAGGTGATGCTAGACCGTGATGTAATACAGTTCAGAACCAGCAAAACTCTCCATTGAGTCACACCCTCGGTGGAGACCACACAGGATTCCCATAAAGTGATCCTGAAGACAAGTTTACTCTCCAAAATTACAAAACATACTAGGAAACAATCCTCATGAAAGGGAATCAACAGATAGAACATACTTAGAATCAGATTTCCAGTAACTTCAGATAGTAGATCTATTGTATGTGGACTGTTTGTTGTTGTTGTTTAGTCACTAAGTCTCATCTCACTCTTTTGCAACCCCAGGTCTATTGCCTGCCAGGCTCCTCTGTCAGTGGGATTCTCCAGGCAAAAATACTGAAGTGGGTTGCCATTTCCTTCTCCAAGGGATGTTCCTGACCCAGGGATTGAACCCACATCTCTTATATCTCCTGCATTGGCAGGTGGGTTCTTTACCACTAGTGCCCTCTGGGAAGCCCACCAAGGACTGTAAGTGTGTTTAAAATGATTAGAGACATAAAGTAAGGAATTGAAAACCTAATATACAAGGTAGAGCTCCATGTAAAAAGAAAAAACAGATTTGGAAAAGAAACAAATATTCCAGAATTAGCAACTATAGTCATTAATTTTAATGAATTCAACTGAACTGAACTGAACTGAACGAGAAAATTAATATGCTGAAAGATAGGTATGATTCCCACTCAGAACACATCACAAAGATATAAACATATTAAAGAATAATTGAAGATAAGGGTGATAGAATGAGATAGAATAAGAATTTCAAGGGAATATAGTAGAGAATGAGGAAAAAATATTCAAAGACAAAAAAGGCCAAGAATATTCTATAATAGTTAAAAGGTAAGGGATAATAATATTCAGGAAGCTACATCAAGTCATGAGTTGAGTAAATGAGTAAATCCAAACCTTAAGTTCACTATCATAAAAACGTAGAACACCAAAGCCAAAAAGTTCTCAATGCAGCCATGGAGAAAAGGCATATTTCCTATAAAGGATATATGATTACATAGGCAGCAGAGGTCTCAACAATAACAACAGAAACCAAAAATCAATAAGATAATGTACCCAAAATTTTCAGAGAAAATAACCATCACTTCCTCATCCACTTAACTTATTATTCAACAACAATGTTTTGTTGTTGTTCTTTAAATTACCAAAGACTCTCAGGAAGAAGCTTCTAAAGGATTTATTTCAAGTAGAAGAAAATTAAAGCCAAAGAGAATGCGTGAGATTGAAGAAGAGATGCTAAATTTAAACAAGCATCATCTGTAGAAAATAGCAATAATGTGGACAAATTTTAAGTTACCAAATCATGTGGAACTGAAATATTGGACAACAACATGAAAGAATGGTGGGCAAGGCTTGGATCTCTGAAGATTGGTAGGTCAGTAGAGATGCTGACTTATTTCATACTTTTAAAGTCAAGCATGTTTGTTAATCGCTCAGCCATGTCCGAGTCTTTGTGACTCCACAGACTGAAGCTTGCCAGGGTCATCTGTCCGTGGAATCCTCCAGGCAAGAATACTGGAGTGGGTTGCTCTTCCCTTCTCCAGGGAATGTCAAGCATATGTGTATGCAGACATAAAAATGAGATGACTAATTACCAAAGTGGTGGAATAGGCAAAGAGGGGACAAAGAAAACTGGATCACTCCGTTAAGATATAGGAAAAAAGAAAGCAAAGATCATATACAGAAAGATAAATACAAAGCCTAAAATAAGATGGCAGGAATACATCCTAAATAAATATAAATGGACTAAATGTGTCACTTAAAACACAGAGATTATTAACTTGGTTAAAAAAAGTCTAGGTGGTTTGTAAGAGACTCCTCTAAAATACAAGGGCAGAGGAAAAAAACAAGGGCAAAGAATTGAAAAAGAACTGTCAATTGGAAAAAAAGGGATAAGTAGAATTATATTTATACCAGGCTTAGAGCAATATTCATGATTAGTATTAAAGATTGTTATAAAATAGAACAATTGTAGTATGTACCTAATAGCCTCAAATAAAATGATTGAATTCCCAGTACTAGTTGTCAAACATGCAATCATAATAGAAGGAGATGTTTTAACACATCTCTTGAGACAGTTAAAACAATTTTAAAAATTATTAAGGAAGATTTGAATAAGTCATTTTTGGAATGATAGTGACAATTGACCAAATATTCCTTCTGATTCCAGCTCAAAAATGTTTAGGGTCCTTCTATCTGAAATTTATTTGGGAAGGCAAGCTTTCCTCCAGATACTCTTTTATGGGAAGGAGGGGGCTAGATTCTCCAACGTTCACTCTAACCTGTGCAGTACTCCCTGGTGTGGATGAGGCCCTCTCTAGCCTTGCCTCAGGGAGGGGTGATTTTGGCATGTGAATACTGCTGACTCTTCTGTAACTTGGCCATGATTTTTTTTTCCTTCTGCTTTTTAAATTAGTGCAAGCAAGTATGGCCTCAAGATTCTTTGTGCACAGCTGAGGCAACAGAAAGTCACATGCATTAGTTCAAGTGCAGGCTAAACTGCTGTCACAAAGACACTGAAAAATACGGTGGCTCAGGTGAGATTGCTTATTTCTCCCAGGGGCTGTAGTCCACCAGGCTCCTTGGGAGTCTCCAGGCAAGGATACTAGAGTGGGTTGCCATTTTCTCCTCTATCCAGGGGTTGAACACAGACCTCCGGCACTGCAAGTGGATTCTTTACCATCTGAGCCACCCGGGAAGCCCTTCTCTCTCACAGAACAGTCCAGATATAGGCGGACAGTTCTGGGCACCTTGGTGGCCAGGTATAAAGTCGTCCGCCTTTCTTCTCTTCTCCTGTCCTCGTCTTCATCCCCACATCTGCATTCCAGCCCATGGGCAGTGCTAGTAGCTCCTTTTAGAAGGTGTGACCCAGGATTTGCCCACATTACTTCCACTCACCTTCCTGTCTCTGTAACTAAGTCGTGTGATCACTTGGAGCTGCGTGGGAGCTGGGGATCATTGTCCCCAGCTGGGTAGCCATCTTTCTTGGACCTCAGTAACTCTGTGTGTGTGTGAGTGTGTGTGTGTGTGTGTGTGAGTGTGTGTTGTAAGGGGTCAGGTGGTCATTCTGTTGCTGGAAGGAAGAAGATGGGACAGGATAGCAGAAAGTAATAAGCAGTGTCAGCCACAACATAAACCTTTATTTCTAATCATAGCCCCACTCATTACCTGTGAGAGATGCTGGAACCACTCAGAACCTCATTTTACTGTTAGAAAATCTTATCTCACAGAGTTGCTATTAATAGCAATCAAGATGAAGAGGGAGAGAGCACTCCCAGGACTCTTGTGGATCCCGGCTCTGTCATCACTCTTCTATCCATGGGCACTGTTGGGGTGGTCACAGTGGACCTGGGCCTGCCTCTGGTTTCTCTTCCTGGAGCCTCTTTCCTTTCCCTGATCCCCTGTCTCCCTCCTCACCTCCTCAATGGAAGACTTCTGTAGATGGATGGACTGTCACCTGGAAGGTGGAGGCAGACCCCAGATCCCCGTTTTCTGGAAGAAAAAAAGGATTAACTGCCCCCCCTCCCCCCGCCGAGTTATCTCTGTGCTGGAGCTCATCTGGGTTCCTGCTCTTCAGCTCTGGCTGGGACAGCCCTCTGCAGAGAGAAGGGCAGGCGGCTGCAAAGCTTTGGTCGTGCTGCCCCGTGTGTGACCTGTCAGGTTTGTTTGCTATCCTCTGTACCCAGTGGTGCAGGTCACATGCTGAGCTCCTCCCAGGAATCTGATTGTTTGCAGTTGTAAAGTGCAGGAGCTTGGATCTGTCCGAGCAGAGGGTTAAATCATAGAGTGTTTTACAAGGGCAGCTATAGGGAATGTCTTGTTTTCTCCTTATATGGCTATTTTTCTCAGTCCAGAATCCCAGGGTGTATTTTACGTGGTTGAAATACACAAATGGAGTCATAGTCTTAGCCAAACAGGCTATGTGGCTTTAAAATTAACAAGCCTCGCTCTGCTTCTGAACCCCAAACACACATTCACACGCATGGTTTCCACTGGGACTGTGGAAAGATACTTCTTCCTTTTTAGCCAAAAATATTTGATGGCGTAGATTTCTGCAATTCCATAGCTTCATACATGAGAAATGTTTCTTTTGATCAGAGTAGTTTGCAAGTGTGTGGGTCAAATTTAAGCATCGAGTTTTTAATGAGGGGCTACTGTGTGTGAAGTGCTACATGAGCTAGCTCTGGGGTAGACAGGCAGAACAGGGCACCAAACATCAAAATGGGGACGGGAAAGATGTTTAATGATGGTTCAAGGTGGACACTAGGAGAAGCATCAGAAAGCAGCACATGGTGAGTAAGAAGACAAGCTTGCCACAGGCTGTCAGTGAAAGGAGATGTCTGTTCATGCTGGCATGGTGAGGGCAGGCTTTGTGGAAAGAGTGGAGCTTTGAACTAGATGGATTGGTTTTGGTCATGGGGTGTCAGGGAGGCATTCTGAGTGAGGAGAGACCAGAAGGAAAATGCAGAGGAAGGAAAATGCAGGATCTTTTAAAAGAAGAGTAGATAATCCAGGAAATGGTTCATGTAGGAGAAAGGGAAATTCAGATGGGAAAGGTTGGTTGAGGCTGGAAGTGGTTTGGGAAGTCAGGCTGAGAAGCTGGGATATTTATTGCATGATCAAGAGGAGCTGTTGAAGGCTCTCAGGTATTTATTTTGTCCTAAACCAGTCTGGGCACCAGGATTCTCAACAGTTTATGCTTCCAAAACTTTTTTTTTTTTCTTTTTTGGCTACCTCAGTGAAAATGACTTAATCTAGAAATTTAAGATTGGATTATTTAAATATGATTTGGGGGTGTTAAAATAAGACTCCTTACTGAAATTTCTTTATTGGTGATTTCACACATGAGAAATGCTGAGCTTATTACTGAGTAGAATTCTTGGCCACACCTTCTGGAACACAAACTATGAACTCAGGCTTTGCAAGGAACAGTGGATTGACCAACTTTCATTCTTTGTGGGCAAAGGGCAAGTGTTGGAGGAAAAATCCAGGCACTGGATTCAGATCCAAAAACACCACATTTTGAGCAAATTTGGATGAAAATTTGCATTTCAGGGCCAGTTTGGAGACAAAGTTTAGCATGGGAATTATGCCCCCAAAAGGCCACTTTTTGAGTCTCATTCAATCTTCAATTGAGTTTTCTTTCAGAGGTAGAGTTGGGATTATTATGTCTATTGTAAATGTAAGGAAACTGTCAAAAAGTTTTAATGACTTTCCCAGATTCACACGGTTAGTTCGTGGTGGAACCAGACTCTCAGGAGCTTGGAGGGGTCCGAGCAGTGTCCTTGGAGCTGTGAGTTGGCAGGACGTAGGCTCCAGAGTATCAGGCATGGATGTCCTGTCAGGAAGGCAACACAGTTAGCCAGAGACTGTCCCAGTCAGGCAGGTGGGAGGTGATGACAAGATGACTGGAGGTGAGGCAAGAAAATGACATCATGAGGATTTTGACAGGAGAGAAGAGTGACGCCACCAACTCAAATGATAGTCTTCAGAGGCCAAGTGGTGTGGCACTGGCAGGGAAGGGCAGCAGGGCCAGCTGGAGCAAAGTCGCTGAGGCGTTGAAGGCAACTGGGTCCCTGGGACCTTGAACAAGTTACTTAATCTTTCTGAATCTCAACTGCTCCTGTGCGAAATGAATTGAATTATAACCCTCTATGGCGAGATGTCAGGATGATTAGATGGGGAGATGGCGGCAAATTTTCTAGCCCAGTCCCTGAGACATGGCTGTATTCAATACAGATTTTTTAAATATGTGCTATTAAGAACTATCGAGCTGGTAAATTAGAAATGATACAGAGACATGCAGTTTGTCTAGGCATGAGGATGGTGTTAGGGTTTACATCTAAGAATGAAAGAGAGCCTCTTTTCGGTATTGTTTATCATAGATCATTGAAGATCACACATACTTATTGGGTAAAACTGAGTGGCTGTCTCCTGCCAAGGACATGTTGTAGGTGAGCAAACCGGACCATGGCAAAGGCTTGCACTGGTAGATATCTGTTTGGGAATTGTCAAGCAGAATTTGTTGATGATGACGTTTTCCAGTTTTGAAAGCTTTTCCAAAAATATTTAGTTCTTGTAAGAAAGAGTGCCAGGCTTCCAGGCTACTTGCACAGGTATTGGCTGGATGTTAAGTCAGGGAAGTGCAATAATCCCAAATCATCTCTCGTGTAAGATCAGTGTTGAAATACAGAAGGTCACAGAATGGTGAAGCCAGAGAGCTTGGGGAGGAAAATTAGGATATATGGGTTCTATATAATTGTTCCATTTGGGGAGCCATTACTTATATTGCCATGTTGTTATTAAATGCCATCAATGTATCCTTAAATTTCATATCTTGGTTGATTCTCTTGTTTGTTTTGACTGTAGGATTCATATTGGTAGGCTACAATACCAGCATATATTTACGGTATTGAAGAGCAATAGATGTATTGGTTTGCAAGACCAATGATGGGGATGAGTACTGAAGTGTATAGAACCTGGCTAGTTACAAAGATGCTAGCAGATCTAATAAAATTATTTTTGATTGCCCCATTTGCTTAAGCTCTTCCAGTCACATTCTTGCTAATTTTTTCCTTCATGAATTCTCTTTTTTTGGATTATGAATTTTTAAATTGATGTATAGTTGATATACAATGTTGTATTAATTTCTGCTGTACAGCAAAGTGATTCAGTTATACATATATATTGTTGTTGCTTTAATCACTGAATTGCTTCTGATTCTTCACTACCTCATGGACTGTAGCCCGTCAGGCTCCTCTGTCTATGGGGTCTTCCAGGCAAGAATACTAGAGTGAGTTGCCATTTTCTTCTCAAGGGGATCTTCCTGACCTAGGGATTGAACCTGTGTCTCCTGCATTGGCAGGCAGAGTCTTATCACTGAGCCACCACATTCTTTTTTATATAAATTCTTTTCAATTATGGTTTATCATAGGATATTGAATATAGCTCTTTGTCCTATACAGTCACCTTGTTGTTTGTCCATTCTATATATAAAACCTTATCTCTGCTAACAAACCTCCCACTCCATCCCTCCCCCAGCTGTCTCTCCCTTGGCAATGACCAGCCTGTTCTCTATGCCTGGGATTCTATTTCTGTTTCATAGATAGTTTTATTTGTGTCATATTTTAGATTCCACCTATAAGTGATATCATGGTATTTTGTCTTTCTCTTTCTGACTTACTTCACTTCGTATGATAATCTCTAGTTGCATTTATGTTGCTGCAAATGGCATCATTCTTTTATGTGGCTGACTAGTATTCTACTGCATACATGTACCACATCTTCTTTATCCATTCCTCTGTCAATGGACTAGGTTGTTTTCATGTCATCACTATTGTGACTAGTGCTGCTATGAACATAGGGGTGCCTGTATGTTTTTGAATTATAATTTTGTCTGGATTTATGCCTAGAAGTGGGATTGCTGGATCATATGGTAATTCTATTTTTAGTTTTCTGAGGAGCCTCTATACTGTGTACCACAGTGACTGCACCAAGTTACATTCCCACCAACAATGTGGGAGGGTTCTCTTTTCTCTATGAATTATAGATCTATGTTTCTAATCAAAAGGCCATGGTGTCAGAAAGTCCCGATACATTACTTATTTTGCATTGTTCTCTTAAATGTGTGTTAAGTGAGCTCAGCTCCAGGAGGACCACATTTACTTGGCCATTTCAAAAGTGGAATCATTTTGAGGAGAGACTGGCAGATACAGTGAAAGAGGGGATCTATGGTTTATTTGAGGGATATTCCAAGAAATCAAAATACTGAATCTTAATACAAGGACTGTTCTACAAGTTTCCCATTAGAAAGGAAACTTGGATCTTGCTTGGATCTTGCTGTCAAAGAATGATGCAATGCCCTAGTAGTACTCAGATGTAACTATCTGAGTTGCACTTACCTTGTTCCTAGAGCTGGGATGCATGGCTAGCATAGGCAAACCCAGCTTCAGGGAGAGCACTCCCTGCTCATCAGGGAAAACTGCCATTTATTCTGAGAATGTGCAGAAACAGCATTTGATTGGGAAGGGGTCATTTATCTCCCACTTTTAAAATGATGAGATCAATGTGTCTCCCCAGTGGGCTGTCCCCCTTCTATTCAGCAACAATACACTACTTCTTTTCAAAAAGAAATATGCTTCCAATAAGGGGGAAGGGAGACAGGGGGTGGTAGCAAAAGGGATCAAGCAACTTTCATTGAAGGATTCATTTTTGATTTAAATATTTTGTTCTAATCTCCAACTTCCTTTTTAACTTGGCAGAATGACCAAAAGAAAAACAATGTCCCTCCCTAGCCCAGTTTACAGCCTGCCAGAGTAGAGGATCCGGTTACTTCTTCCAAATCATATACATTGGGTTGTTCGATATATTAGTTTTTTTTTTTTTCTTTCTAAATCTATTGCTTATACACAAAGGGTTTTCTTTTAATGGCATGTCAAAGTAGACTTTGGTGAAAAACCACAGGAGAAAAAAAAAAAACAGGATGAAAAATATAGATTGAATTTAGCCAGCTATTTAATACTTTTTTTGGTTCTTTGAGTATGTTGTGGAAGGAATTCTCTGCAAGTGATACATCCTGTAACTGTAGGCAGATGTAATCCCCTGGCCGTGACACCAGCAAAGATTTCCCTTCACGTTGGATACATCTGCAGCCATCTTGTTCCCTCCCATCAAGAGGAAGTGCTCGGGGAGGAGAGGTCCCGGGCTGTGTGCATTCCCTGTAATTCCAATTCCCTGGGAACCTCAGCAACCTGGTCTTGGAAGGGAGCTGCAACCAGGGGTTAGAATCTGGACAGCAGGCCGCTTTCTGTCCTCAGAAAGCCTGTTTTCCTCCTTGTTGCCACGTTGCCCTACTCATTGCTTTGAATTTTCTTTCTTTTTTTTGTAGTTTATTTTTATATATTTATGTTTGGCTGCTCCGGAGTTGAAGGGTGGGGACAGGTCTTAGTTCCAGCGTGAAAACTTTTAGTTGTGGCATGTGGGATCTAGTTCCCCAACCAGAGATGGAACCTGGGCCCCCTGCATTGGGAATGTGGAGTCTTAGCTACTATGGGCAGTGGGATCTTGATCCTGTTGGGTGTCTCTCAGCCTCAGTACTACTGACATTTTCAGCCAGGAATACCTTGTTGTGGGGACTGTCCTGCAGTTCATGGGAACTTTAGCAGCATCCCTGGCCTCTTCCCACTTGATGCCAGTAGAAAGCCTCCACTCTACCTGGTGTGACAATAAAGCATGTCTCCAGGCAGTGCCAAACACACCCTGGGTGCAAGCAGAAGGCTTGTGGTTTAGAACAATAGGTGCCACGGGGAACTCAAGGCAAGGTGAGGTATGGCTATTGGAAGTTTGGCGGAGATGGTAAAGCCCAGGGCACATGCCAGGGCTGGGTATTGGAGTGCCAGCTGCATTGTTCTCTTGGAGACTGAGGAGTGAGGGGAACCGTTACCACTCAGTGTTGCTGGCTGACTGCTGATGGATCCAGAGAAGGGGCTGGCCTGAGATAAAACCAGCAGAACCACTGCTTTCTGTAGCTCCTTCCTAACTCCACAAGCTTCTGTCACCTGTCACCTGGGTGTCCTCTCCCCTTCACTCCCATTACTCTTCACTGACAAAAGATTAAATACAACCACACTTCTTCCCTGGGCTACAGACACTCTCTGAGAGCCTTGCCCTAAAGGAAGACACCGTTTCTTGAGCCTGAGAAACAAGGGACTTTCCGGGAGCTCTCTCACTTCTTCCTCAAATCAGTCCTGCACCAAAATTCTCATTAGCCTGTCACCCACTGGTGAGGTCGCCACCCACTGACACACAGCTCTTGAGGGCAGAGGACAGGTTTGAACTCAGCTCTCCTTGTATCTAGAGTGTACTCATATCCTATTTTCCCAGTGGTTTGGGGGCAGGTGGGAAGAGGCAATATGTTTTAGGAAGAGGAACATTTTTCAGGAGACTCTGGGCTTCCCTGGTGGCTCAGAGGTTAAAGCATCTGCCTCCAATGTGGGAGACCCGGGTTCAATCCCTGGGTCGGGAAGATCCCCTGGAGAAGGAAACGGTAACCCACTCCAGTTTTCTTGCCTGGAGAATCCCATGGACGGAGAAGCCTGGTAGGCTACAGTCCACGGGGTCGCAAAGAGTCGGACACGACTCAGCAACGGAACGGAACATGTAGATGAATACTGAAAAAAAAAAAAGAACTAAGTGTGAAATGAAATGGGGTCCTGAGTGTGGGGAGTTGGGTGTTTAAAGGAGTGTGGCCACTTTCCTACTACCAAGGCCTTCACAGGTAGGCCACCTTCAACGCCTCATGTAATTCCAGTCATTTCCCAAAGGCCTGATCTCCTAATACCATCATACTGTGGGGCAGGATTTTAACACATAAAGTTTGGAAGGGTACAAACATTCAGTTCCTTGTTCAGTTGGTAAGTCGTGTTTGACTGCAACCCCATGGACTGCAGAATGCCAGGCTTCCCTGTCCTTCACTATCTCCGGGACTTTGCAAACAAACCCATGTCCATTGAATCAGTCATGCTGTCCAACCATCTCATCCTCTGTCGTCCCCTTCTCCTCCTGCCGTCAATCTTTCCCAGCATCAGGGTCTTTTCCAGTGAGTCGGCTCTTCACATCAGGTAGTCAAAATATCGAAGCTTCAGCTTCAGCGTCAGTCCTTCCAATGAATATAATATTCAGGGTTGATTTCCTTTAGGAGTAGTTTGATCTCCTTGCCGTCCAAGGGACTCTCAAGAGTCTTCTCCAGCATCACAGTTCAAAAGCATCAATTCTTCAGTCCCTGCTGCTGCTTCTGTGTCACTTCAGTCGTGTCCCACTCTGTGCGACCCCATAGACAGCAGCCCACCAGGCTCTGCCGTCCCTGGGATTCTCCAGGCAAGAACACTGGAGTGGGTTGCCATTTCCTTCTCCAATGTGTGAAAGTGAAAAGTGAAAGTAAAGCTGCTCAGTCGTGTCCGACTCTTAGCGACCCCATGGACTACAGCCCACCAGGCTCCTCCATCCATGGGATTTTCCAGGCAAGAGGACTGGAGTGGGGTGCCATTGCCTTCTCCGTCTTCAGTCCCTAGCAGGAAGCATTTCTGTCTGCATGTCTTATGGGTAGCTCGAAGTCAACAAGCCCCAAAGAAAACCCACTAATCTTTCTCCTGGTATCCTTCAATCTGTCTCCTTCCTGAAATCTCTTTTGCCTGGTGACCACTTATCTATGGAGCTTCTCAAGGCAGAAAACTGGGAGGGTCCTAAACTTCCCCCTTTCACCCTGTGCCCCTTTATTCATCTCCCACCTAACAAGTCTGTTCTGTTATCTCCAGTATCTCCTAGACCTAACTCTCGTCACTGCCTTCTGTCACTGCTTTAATGCAGGTGACCTTTGTTATTCGCCCCTCCGGCATCATGAGAGCCTCCATGCTGACCTCCCTGTCTTCATAATGGCAAATATGACCATCGCCACCTTCTCTCATTTCCACCACTTCTGAACTCGAATAGTTGATGTAGGCATACCAAGTCCATTGTTATCTGAGGAGGGAGAATGTTAGAGTGGTTTAGAGTCACGACTCCCTGGATTGAAATCCTGTCATCTCAGGTGAATATCCTGTCCTTTCTCAGCCTCAGTTTCCTCAAGGGTAAAGGAGGGATCAACAGTACCTGTGCAAGTAATCCATAAGAAACACTTCTTATCAGAACCTGGCCCCTATTAAGAGATCAGTGAATGTACTCTCTCATCGTTGCACATGCCATGCATCATCTCATTACTGTGTCCTGTTCCTCATCTGATACTTGGAATCCTTGGCTCTGGACTGGGGAGGGAATGCAGATGCATAAGGACCAGCACATTGCCAGCATTGGCACTGAAGCGGGAAGCAAGGCCCTGGCAGGAAAGGACCCACGAAGGGTGCCTGGGTGAGGAACAGAGTTGTGAGTCTCTGCTGTGTCCAGCGATGAGCTCTTATGATTCAGGCAAAGCACCAATTGACTCATCAAATTTTTGTGGAGGCCAAACTTGAGCTGCCTCCTGTCCAAGAATTCATCAGTCTGTCCTGTGCACCTCCTGGGAGCACAATTGAGGGGCCTAGTGTGTGCTCACTGCCTGACCAGTTGAACCAATGTATACATATGGCACCCTGCATGGCAGCTGGGCTGGCCAGAGAAGGCGCAGGCTGGTGGGCTGGGTTGGTGTGACCCATGAGTGCTTCAGCCTCCCTACCAGAACTCTCTGGGAGACCTGGCTGGGGGAGAGAGAGGTCAGGGGGTCCCCTTGGTGGTGCCCCTGAAGGCACGGGCAGAAGATGCCCCATTCCAGCAAATAAGTGATGACCTTGCGTCCTGCTGCCTTATAACAGTAACAAGACCCCTCCGTTTCTTCAAGGGTCCCCCTGTGACAGTTCTCCATTGCTAAGTCACTTCAGTCATGTCCGACTCTGTGCGACCCCATAGACGGAAGCCCACCAGGGTCCCCCTTCCCTGGGATTCTCCAGGCAAGAACACTGGAGTGGGTTGCCATTTAGTTCTCCATTAGAGGCTATCCATTAGATCCACTAGATCAGATTATCCATTAGCTCATATTATCTATTAGATTAGATTTGGGGTGAAGTTCTCAGGGTTCAGACCTCAGTTCTGCTACTGACTAGCCCCTGTGACCTTAGCTAAATGGCTTTCTCTCTCTAAAGGTTTAGGTTCCTCATCTGTAAAGTGGGCATAATAATAGAATCCACCTAATAGAGTGGCTGTGAGGATTTAAATGTGTAAGAGACTTAGAACTGTGCCTGGCACGTGCTAAGTATGGTGGACAGGAGAATTAGCAATTATTCCAAGGAGGCATTTAGGCCACAACTCCACATGGAGGGGACTCTGGTTTCATCTGTGTGTTTGATTATCCACATTATATCTCTCCCCTCTGACTTCAATTTACTTATCTACAAGTAGTTTGGGGATGATGTATGTTTACAGCCAGCAGCAGGCCCCAGGCCTCAGTTTGTACTTTGTCCCAGGAGGGCCCCAGGCTGTGCTCTCTCCCCAGCATCCCTCTCAGCTTATCTTCTCAGTGGCCTGGATGGGCTTGCTCTGGTTTCCCATCTCTAGGGAGCTGTTTCTCGGGGTTTCACTGCCCACCCCCCGCCCAACCTTTGGGGTCCTGTTGATAACAGCTCTATATCTAGCTCTCAGGTACCACCTACCTCTTCGTTGTTTTTCCTAAAGTCAGCCCACACTATGGTTTAAAAAAATCTCTTTACCAAACTCTCCTTGTTACCCATCTTGAGTGTGTCATGACAGATCTGAAATCCGTCCCCAGCGTTCTTAACCACTTATACTCATCATCTCAGGATACAAGTGACGTCACATCTCTGTCAGCTACCAGCTAAACTTGGCTTGAGCTCCTTCCAGCTGCGGTAGTGGAAAGCCCCGTGTCTGCTGGGTCCTTTCCATCCCTCTGAATTGCCTGTCTCCATCCAAAGGGGCTGGGGGACAGAGGAAGAGAAGCTCTGAGGAGAGCAGCCTTTGTCCTGGTCCAAGATCCTGCTGCAGTCTCTCCAGCATAAGGCCGTGCGGCTCTCACTGGGGAAACTGGCCTTGACAGTCTGGCCATCCTCGCCTGCTGCTGCCCATGAGGTCACTGTTCCTCGAGGCTGTTTCTTGTCACCGGAGTGACAGCACTTTCATGTTAAAGGCACTGCTGAGTTACACACGTGCAGCTTCATATTCACAAAACTCTCATGAAGTACATACTTTTCCCACCAGAAATGAGGAAGCTTGAGGCCTAAAGAGGTTAACTAACTGACCTGCCCTATAGACATTGGAGCTTTTAGATTTTTATAGTGAAGTGTTTGCTTTTCAAACCTAATTTCAGGCATTAGAAAATGGAGAGTCAACTGTGGCCTCCCTCCACAGGCCTGTGCTCTACTTGATGGGCTGAATTTGTTCTGGTTTTATCACTTTTTCTTTCTTCCTCTCTGTTCACTCCACAAACCCTCTTCCTTAACTCCCCTTCTCTCTCCAGTTACACTTTGGGAGGTCGTTAAAATCCAGCGTCAGTGAGCACGTCCCATTAAAACGCTTTTTCTTTTCAAACAGACCGTGAGCCTTTCCAGAGTCCCTCCTCCCATCACCCTGCTCATCATTCAGCTCATTTAAGCCCAATACTGACAGACGGACTTCCGCTCTTTCCAAATACCCTTCCCCGGCCAAGAATATTCTATTCATATATTGTTGCTGGAATGGTAACATTTGCAAAGCCCTAACAATCTGAGTCTTGTATCTGCGGGAATAATTTTTCTCAAAGTTGTAGCTGGATAAATTCTCACCGATGGGTATGAGTTCTGAAGATCAAAGAATATTAGAGCTGGGAGGTCTCTTGGGGATCTCCAGGCAGGTCCCCTGGAGACAGATGAGGAAGCTGAGGCTGTAGAGCTCAGGAAAGTGAAAAGTGGAGTGTTAGTCACTCAGTCATGCCTGACTCTTTGCAACCCCATGGACTGGAGCCTACCAGGCTCCTCTGTCCATGGGATTCTCCAGGTGAAAATACTCTAGTGAGTTGCCATTCCCTTCTCCAGGGGATCTTCCTGACCCAGGGATCGAACCTGGGTCTCCTGCATTGCAGGTGGATTCTTTACTGTCTGAGCTACCAAGGAAGCCCAGAGCTCAGGGGACCTGCCCAGAGTCACCCACCATCTGGACTAGTGCCCAGGCCTGCTGAGCCTCGGGCAGCCCCTGGCAACTTTCTGCCCATCTCACATCTTCTCCCACCTCCTGCTTCATGAGATTGCTTTTGGTGGGGGAGAGTGTAACCGACAGACGGGGAGGGGTCCGGGGGAGTGAAGACTAGTAAAGGCTCCCATCTCAGCTCTGCCACTGCCATGCCCTTGGACGAGTGACTGCACGCATCCAAGCTTCAGTCTCCCGTCCTTGTATGCTTGTTCTCAGGATGTGAGGATGGAAATAACTTGGCAGGATGTGAGGCACAGATACAGGTCAGGGAACACCTGCCTCTCTTCTCCCTCCCTCACACTCCTTTGCCTCTCCAAAAAGCAGTCTGGCAGTCAGCCTGCCTCCTGAGTGTGGTCCCTCACCATCAGGGGTGACAGCAGCTGCTGTTTGTCATGAAGGCCAAATCCCCAAACACTGCACTGCTGGGCAGACAGAGCTCCTGATGTGAATCTGACACCTGCTGCGGCCCTGGCGATGCTGGCTGCCTCACTGTGTCTGAGCTTCTTCATTTCACAAGCTTTTTAGGGTGAGGAGTTTTAAGGCATAGTTTCAGAAGAGTTTTGAGTCCACAGATGAGTGTAAATCTGGCCATCCTTTTCCCCCAGCGGGTTGCCTCTCATGTAATAGATGCATTAATTTCTTGTCCCTGTTAGTGCTCTCATTTCAGTTTGGGGCTGAGCTGGCCTTTGTCAAGGGGGAGGGGGTTGGAGCTAGTTCCCAGCACCTGTGACCGGGCCTGATGCTGCCCTCTCTGACCTCCTACAACCTGCCTGCCTTTTCCTGCAATTTTTCCAAGTGTGCTCATGAGGCCTTCACATCTTTGAGTGCGTGGAGGATTGTGGTCCTTCTCCAGACCCACTCTCTGATCCCTGGGTCCTGCCTTGATATCAGAGGTTGGTCAGATATGGCTTCATAGACAGCAGCCAGACCATGGCCAGAAAGAACAGAGGGCTCCTGGAACCACACCCTGGGAACCCACTGTCTTGCCACCCTAAGAAGGAAAGCAAAGGGGACAAACTCCTGGGGGTTGCTGAGGTGGGGTCTATTAGAGACAACAATGGCAGAAAGGCCTTCAAGGTGACTTTTGAGCAGAGGATTGAGTGCAGAAGGTGGGTGGCCAGGTTGAGGCTCCCAGGAAGCCAGAGCAGCCAGTGTGAAGGCCCAGATCAGGGAGAGCCAGACTCCACATAGGGAGCTAGAGTCAGGGGAATGGGGGATTGAGAGGGGAGGGTAGATCAGGGAAGACCTCCTAGGTCATGGTTTGAAATTGGGTTTTATTCTGTGTGGGATGGGGATCCCTGGGAGGTTTTGAACAGTGTCTAACAAAATCTGACTTTAGTTTTAAAAAGATCTCTCTGTTTCCAGCTTCTCAGTGCTGAGCTTTTAGCATTTGGGGAGAGATAATACTTAGCTGTGAGAGATCATCCTAACATTTAGGATACTGATCCCTAGGCACTAAAGGCAACAGGCGTTATTGTGACAACCGCAACTGCTCCTGTGTATTTTCGAACACCCCAGGCAGAGTGGGCAGGGGGACCCACCCAGGTGAAGAAGTAGTGCCCTGAGGGGCATGTGTGGAAACAGAGACCAATTAGGACAACAGCCTCTCGGGCAGGGTGGCAGAGATAGGGAAGATTGAACTTGTGGGATTTAATGATGAGCTTGATGATAGAGAAATGTGAGAGCAAGAAGGACCCAGATTTTTAAAAAACTTGTAACCTGTCCCCCAGGTTTGTTCTTTTGTTTGTTGGGAAGAGTGGGAAAGAATTACATTTTACTTTTGAAGTAGGAGATATGCCTGTAGAAGATGTTCAGGGGTCTGAGAAACTGGAGTTCCAAAAGAGATCATGAGGCAGAGAGAAATTTGGGGGTCCTCATGACCACCTTACCTGGTTTTCCATTGGGCTTCCCTTGTGGCTCAGCTGATAAAGAATCCACCTGCAATGCAGGAGACCTGGGTTCGATCTCTAGGTTGGGAAGATCCCCTGGAGAAGGGAACGGCTACCCACTCCAGTATTCTGCCCTGGAGAATCCCATGGACTATATAGTCCATGGGGTCTCAAAGAGTCAGACATGACTGAGCAACTTTCACTTTCTCAGTTGTTAAAGCCAGGAGGCTGGCTGATGTCACCTGACGGAGAGTGAGGTCCAAAGGCGGAGCCTGGGGCCCTGGACAGCCAGAGTTCTGGAAGCAGAGAGGGTCCTCCATAGGGGGTGGAGAAGGAGCAGTCAGGGCAGGAGGAGAAGCGCCTGCAGAGGGGGCTTCTGGAAGCTTGCTGGAGAGTGTGTCGGGTGCTGTGGGGGGCCCTTTCAGGGGAATCACCTCCTCAGCCCTGGGAGGCTCATGGGATGTCACAGAGAGAATGCTCTGCTAGCGCATAATCCTTCTGCCTTAGCTTTTGGCAAATGAAACATGTAATTTCATGATGATTATCCTCATTCTGCAGCAGGTTGCCCTTACTTAGTGTCTGCCAAGCACAGCCTTCAAGTCGTGGGAGATGGGTGTTCTGAGGCCTGATGGCCTGTGTGCAGCCCCCAGCATTTTCAGGAGCTAGGGGGGCGGGGGGAGAAGGCCCCTACTGGTTCAGGTGGATTATTCCTGGATATCAGCTAGCTATTTCTGGATTTTGTGTATGTTTCTAGTAAAAAGCAATTGATGATACACTGCCATAGAATGAAGCAATTTCTCTGCCCCCTTTAAGCTGGCAAATGGTATTAAGTTTTAAAATTTACTTTTATTTAAAAGAAATTCAAACCTGTGCCCTCTTTATGCCTAACAATAGAATAATGGCATCACTATTTAATGTAGTATTCTCCAGCCACTGACAATGTTTCTGAGCAGGAGAAAATAACATGGAAGAATGTTTCTATTTTGCGGTTAAAAAGGCAGACGATAACATTATAGTGTTGTTTAGATGACAACCATGCAATGTAAACAAAATTAAAGATACAGATGTGCAGAAAAATGAAAATATTGCAAAGAATCTAATAGTGGTTTTCATTGGGTAGTAAGAAAATAAGAAATATATTTCTGTTTTTCATGGTTTTACGTATTTTCCAAAATTTTGTATTGAGTATACAGGCATAGGGCTTCCCTGGTGGCTCAGATGATTAAGAATTTGCTTGCCATGCAGGAGACCTGGGTTCGATCCCTGGGTCGGGAAGATACCCTGGAGCAGGGAATGGATACCCACTCCAGTATTCTTGCCTGGAGAATTCCATGGACAGAGGAGCCTGGCAGACTACAGTTCATGGGGTTGCAGAGTTGGATATGACTGAGTGACGAACACACACACAGACGCACACATACAGGCATAGCTTATTTTTGCACTTCACAGACATTGTGGTTTTTACAAATCGAAAGTTGGTGGCAACGCTGCATTGTCAGATGATAGTTAGCTTTTTTTAAAAAAGAATAAAGTCTTTAACTAAAGAATGTACATTTTTTAGACATAAGGCTTTTATTGCACACTTAATATACGGACCACAGGATAGTGTAAACATAAATTTTATATGCACCAAGAAAACACAAAATTCATTTGACTCATCTTATTGTGATATTTGCTTTGTTGTGGTGGTTTGGACCCTAACCCACAATATCTCTGAGGTATGCTTGATTGGCCCCAGGGGGCCAGGGGCAGCAGAGAGACTGCAGAACCCTCCGCTTCTGGGCATCCTCCAACATTGATCAGCTCCAGCCAACAACTCCACCAGGGTCTTTTCCCAGGCCCCCAGGTGGCACACTGACCAACACCCAGTGGCTGGTGAAGATTTACAAACTCAAGAGGACCAGCAGTAGGACATCCAGGGCACTGGGCATGTCCTCTGGCTTCATGGAGCAACTGCAGGGCTTGTCCCTGCTAGTCAGGGCCTGACAAAACATAGTCCACTGGAGAAGGGAATGGCAAACCATTTCAGTATTCTTGCCTTGCGAACCTCATGAACAGTATGAAAAGGCAAGAATATATGACACTGAAAAATGAGCTTCCCAGGATGGTAGGTGTCCAATATGCTACTGGGGAAGAGTGGAGAAATAGCTCCGGAAAGAATGAAGAGGCTGAGCCAAAGCAGAAAGAACGTCCAGTTGTGGTTGTGTCTGGTGATGAAAGTAAATTCTGATGCTGTAAAGAACATTATTGCTTAGGAACCTGGAATGTTAGGTCCATGAATCAAGGTAAATTGGAAGTGGTCGAGCAAGAGTAGGCAAGAGTGAATGTTGACATCTTAGGAATCACTGAACTAAAATGGATGGGAACGGGCAAATTTAAGTCAGATGACCATTATATCTACTACTATGGGCAAGAAGTCCTTAAAAGAAATGGAGTAGCCCTCACACTCAACAAAAGAGTCTGAAATGCAGTACTTGGGTGCAATCTCAAAAGTGACAGAATGATCTCAAGTTTGTTTCCAAGGCAAACCATTCAATATCACAGTAATCTAAGTCTATGCCCCAACCTAATGCTGAAGAAGCTGAAGTTGAACAGTTCTATGAAAACCTATAAGACCGTCCCAGAACTAACATAAAAAAAAGATGCCCTTTTCATCATAGGGCAACTGGTATGCAAAAGTAGGAAATAAAGAGATAACTAGAGTAACATGCAAGTTTGGCCTTGGAGTACAAAATGAAGCAGGGAAAAAGCTAACGGAGTTTTGCCAAGAGAATGCACTGGTCATAGCAAACATCCTCTTCCAGCAACACAACAGATGACTCTACATGTGGACGTCAACAGATGGTCACTATCAAATCAGATTGATTATATTCTTTACCATCTTTGCCAAAGATGGAGAAGCTCTATACAGACAGCAAAAACAAGACCTGAAGCTGACTGTGGCTCATACCATCAGTTCCTTAATGCAAAATTCAGGCTCAAATTGAAGAAAGTAGGGAACACCACTAGGCCATTTAGGTATGACCTAAATCAAATCCCTTATGCTTATACAGTGGAGCTGACAAATAGATTCAAGGGATTAGATCTGGTAGATAGAATGCCAGAAGAGCTATGGATGGAGGTTTGGAACATTGTACAGGAGGCAGTGACCAAAATCACCCACAAGAAAAAGAAAAGCAACAGGGCAAAATGGTTGTCTGAGGAGGCCTTACAAATAGCTGAGAAAAGAAGAGAAGCGAAAGGCAAAGGAGAAAGGGAAAGATATACTCAGCTGAATGCAGTGTTCTAGAGAATAGCAAGGAGAGATAAGAAAGCCTTCTTAAGTGAATGATACAAAGAGATGGAGGAAAACAATAGAATGGAAAAGACTAGAGATCTCTTCAAGAAAATTAGAGATTCCAAGAGAACATTTCATGCAAAGATGGGCACAATAAAAGACAGAAACGGCAAGGATCTAACAGAAGCAGAAGAAATCAAGAAGAGGTGGCATGAATACACAGAAGAATTGTACAATGAAGTTCTTAATGACTGGGATAGCCATGATGGTGTGATCACTCACCTAGAGCCAGACATCTTGGAGTGTGGGCCTTATGAAGCGTTACTGCAAGCAAAGCTAGTGGAGGTGATGGAATTCCAGCTGAGCTATTTCAAATCCTAGAAGATGATGCTGTGAAAGTGCTGCACTCAATATGCCAACAGATCTGGAAAACTTAGCAGTGGCCATAGGACTGGAAAAGGTCAATTTTCATTCCAATCCCAAAGAAAGGCAATGCCAAAGAATGTTCAAATTACTATACAATTGTACTCATTTCACATACTAGCAAGATTATGCTCAAAATCCCTCAAGCTAGGCTTCAGCAGTATGTGAATCGAGAGCTTCCAGATGTGCAAGCTGGATTTAAAAATGACAGAGGAACCAAAGATCAAATTACCAACATCTGTTGGATCATAGAAAAAGCAAGGGAATTCCAAAAAAAGCATCTACTTCTTCTTCATTGACTTCACTAAAGCCTTTGACCGTGTGGATCACAACAAAGTGTGGAAAATTCTTAAAGAGACGGGAATACCTGACCACCTTTCCTCCCTCCTGAGAAATCTGTATGCAGTTAGAAGCAACAGTTAGTACTGGATCTGGAACAATGGACTGGTTCCAAATTGGGAAAGGAGTATATCAAGGTGGTATATTGTCACTTTCCTACATCATGTGAAATGCTGGGCTGGATGAATCACAAGCTGGAATCAAGATTGCTGGGAGAAATATCAACAACCTCAGATATGCAGATGATACCACTTTAATGGCAGAAAGCAAAGAGGAACTAAAGAACCTCTTGAAGAAAGTGAAAGAGGAGAGTGAAAAACCTGGCTTAAAACTCAACATTCAAAAACTAAGATCATGGCATCTGATTCCATCACTTCATGGCAAATAGATGAGGGAAAAGTGAAAGCAGTGACAGATTTTATTTTCTTGGGCTCCAAATTCACTGTGAGTGATGACTGCAACCCTGAAATTAAAAGACGCTTGTTCCTTGGAAGAAAAGCTTTGACAAACCTAGACAGCATATTAAGAAGCAGAGACATCATTTTACTAACAGCGGCCTGTCTAGTCAAAGCTATGGTTTTTCCAAGAGTCATGTTTGGACGTGTGAGTTGGACCATAAAGAAGGCTGAGCATCGAAGAATTGATGGGTTTTGGACTGTGGTGCTAGAGAAGGCTCTTGAGAGTCCCTTAGACTGCAAGAAGATCAAACCAGTCAATCTTAAATCAACTCCGAATATTCGTTGTAAGGACTGATGCTGAAGTTGAAGCTCCGGTACTTTGGCCACGTGATGCAAAGAGCCAATTTACTGAAAAAGACTCTGATGCTGCGAAAGACTGAGGGCAAGAGGAGAAGGGGAAAACAGGATAAGATGGTTGGATGGCATCACTGACTCAATGGACATAAGTTTGAGCAAGCTCCGGGAGATTTAAAGGACAGGGATGTCTGGTGTACTGCAGTTCATGGGGTCTCAGAGTCAGACGTGACTTTTTGACTGAACAGCAATGCTTAACAGTATTTTATTTATTTATGGCTGCCCTGGGTCTTAGTTGCAGTGCATGGGCTTTTCCAGTTTTGGTGCCTGAGTTTCTTGTTGTGGTGGCTTCTCTTGTTGCAGAGCACAGGGCTCTGGGCACATGGGCTTCAGTTGTTGAATAGGGCACATAGACTCAAGTTGTTACTTGCGGCCTTAGTTGCCCCATGGTGTGTGGGATCTTCCCAGACTGGGAATTGGACCCATGTCCCCTGCATTAGCAGGGAATTAGCAGGCATATTCTTAACTACTAGACAACCAAGGAAGTCCCCCTGATAGGATTTTAGAACAATGTTTCTAAAATAGAACTTTGTGCAGTGATGGAAACAGTCCATGTTTTTACTGTCTAATCCATAGTCACTAGCCACATTTGCCTATTGAAGAATTAAAATGTGATTAGTATGACTGAGGAACTAGATTTATAATCATACCAAGCTGTTACCAAGTTAAATTTAAATTTTAGTAGCCATTTAAGGCTGCTGCTGCTGCTGCTAAGTCGCTTCAGTCGTGTCTGACTCTGTGCGACCCCATAGACGGCAGCCGACCAGGCTCCACCTTCCCTGGGATTCTCCACGCAGGAACAGCGGAGTGGGTTGCCATTTCCTTCTCCAATGTGTGAAAGTGGAAAGTGAAAGTGAAGTCGCTCAGTCGTGTCCGTCTAGTAGCGACCCCATGGACTGCAGCCTACCAGGCTCCTCTGTCCATGCGATTTTCTAGTGACTACGATATTTGACAATAAAGTTTTTAAAGTGCAAAAAAATAATACAGGTATCTTCTGGTCACTTTTCGCCACCTCACTTTTACAAAAGACCTGTATTAGTATCCATTTCGTTAACCAGAAAGAAATCCAAAGACAAGTTCACTTTTACAGAAAAAGACAAAAAGTGAAAATAACGTCCAGAGTTGGTTTTGCAGTGAGCTGTTATAGGGGCTGACAAGAGTGGCCCCTCTGGGCTCCTTCCAGGGAACCACACACAGCATCTCAGCATCAAGTCACCATAGCTTTGACCTGAGTCTGTGAGCATCTGTGTTTTATCCTGATTTATTTTATACATTGGTTAACAAGATGTGTCCTAAGGTAACTGATTCTTTTTTTCATGCCATTTTGGCTTATGGAAGGTTTCATAAGAACACTGTCCTTTTGGATAGTGGGGAAACCTGTCTATAAGGAAATGTGCATCCTATCTCAATAAGCTATTAAAAATAATATAAGCATTTAAAATGTGATCACTAAGGTTAGAAATTTTATTGCAGTGTGGAGTGAGCTTGGATTTCATAATAGAGAATATGGACAGAGTATAGAAAAATCTGTGGCTTTTACTTAAATAGTTTATTTTCTAACTCAATAAAAAATGATCCTGCATTAAGGTTGGTCATGCCCAAGTTCAGTTTTAGACTAGGAAGAAACAAATGACAACCTTGATGTCATTAATTGTTGTTCTACAAAATGTTCTGCTATTGTAAATAATATTCTTCTGTGTACATGTCCAGATGTAAATTCAAAACATGTAATATCTTTTGAGGTGGAAGCAAAGCTTGTTACTCCCATTTTACAGATAAGAAAAATGAGGCTTATGAGGTTCAGTTCCCAGAATCATGAAACAAGAAGCAAAAGTAATGCCTCTTATCTCTTGAAGCCCAGAGGATTTCATTATCTTTGACAATATGAACAAAACAATTTCTGATAAACTGTCTTGGGAAGGGGACTTCATCAAGGAGCTGGAAAGATTTGCCATTTTTAAGTCCTTTAAATGAAGTCCTTTTGTTTTTTGTTTTGGCTTTTAAAACTGTCCCAAGATTAGTTCTCAGAAGGCAGAGCACTATGCATTTATCAAAGGTTGCCCTTTATTGGGTTGGATCTGTGTTTTTATGCTTTCCATGGGAATGCCAAGTGAAAAACCCTAGCCTTTACTCCCCAATCCTGTACCTCTGTCCCTCTTCCCTCCCTCCACCATGCACAGCCCCTCTTGCTGGGTAGAAAGTTAGCCAATCCTAATTCCACATCTGGCAGTTTAGAAAGATTTAGAAAAATGCTAAGCTCTCCTGGGATCATGTTCCCTGGACCAGGGGAGGCTCAGTGGACATAGTATTTGAGAGATGACCTCAGTTGGACAAGCCAGCCCCCTCCCCGTGCTCCCTTCCTCTGGGTGGCCCTGAGTGTTTGCTAAGAGCAGCAGACAGCAGCACATTTTAACACAAATGAATATACTGAATGTTTTCAAACTAAAAGTCTTAATCCTTTTTGGTTCAAGTTCTAGGGGGAAGGTTGGAGCCAGTTGTGATTTAAAAAATAATAATAATAAAAAAAAATTGGTTCACCCATCTGTCAGTACCGCCAAGAAATATTCACTTGAGTAGGACTATCCAAAAAAATGAAGAGTAGCTCTTTTCTAAGACAGATCTCTGGAACTCTCTCCCTCCCTTGCTCAGAACCACTTCCTCTCCTCAAATCTCACTTTAAAACCTTCCTGTTTGCTTTAGCCTATGACTGACTCAGGCCCCATTCATCTTTCTTTCCTCTCTCCCCATGACCACATCCTTCCACTCTCCCCTCACCGGCCACCGTGAGAACACTTGCCGGCCTCTTCCTCCCTCCACTGCTCAGCCCCTTGCCTGCTACCCTGCAGTGACAGCCTGACTTGTGGGGGGTCCTCGCTGGCCTGCATGAGTCACCTTCACACAGCCCAGACGTGTTTGGAAGGATGAGGGCCTTCTCCATGAGGGTCCTGCCCCCTGGTCCTCAGAGGAGGAAGAGGTAGTGAATTTCAAGGTGACTTCTGTCTAAAGAGGTGCTTTGCCAGTTTTCTTTCACAAGTTACAGACTCAGAAACTTGAGAAGCAGAACACAAAAAGACCTTGTAATAGACCCACATAGATACAAACTCCCAAGCCTGTTTCCCGTAGGAGACCTTAGGTGAAGCCTGAAGGCTAGATGGGGGTGAAACACAGGCCAGACCAGAGCTGTTGTTACACCTCCAGAATAGAGTTGTAATTGTCTCAACTGCCTTCTTCCCTCAAAAAACTAAGTAAAATTCCTCAGCAAAATTCTAAAGCAGGATTGGCCCTGCGAAAACTGTCTCAAAGTAAGCCCAAGTGTTGGAATCCTTTACATCAGGGAATACACGCAGCTCTTTCTAAAGAGTATGTCCAGAAACAGACTCACAGACTTAGAGAACAAATTTATGGTTACTAGGGTGGAGGGGTGGAGGAGATTGGGATAGATAGATTGGGAGTTTGGGATTGACATGTACACACTGCTATATTTAAAGTAGATAACCAGGGACATCCCTGGAAGTCTGGTGGTTAAGACTTCGCCTTCCAGTGCACTGGGCGTGGGTTCAATACCTGGTTGGGAAGCTGAGATCCCACATGCCTTGTGGCCAAAAAAACCAAACCATAAAACAGAAGCAATATTGTAATGAATTCAATAAAGGCTTTAAAAATGCTTCACATTAAAAAAAAATAGGTAACCAAAGAGAACTTACTGTATAGGGGAACTCAGCTCAATATTGTGCATTAACCTAAATGGGAAAAGAATTAGAAAAAGAATAGATGCGTGTATATGTATAACTGAAACAGTTGGCTATACACCTGAAATTACACAACATGGTTAATCAACTTTTGCCTGCTTGCATGCTAAATCGCTTCAGTCCTGTCTGACTCTTTGCGACCCTACGGACTGTAGCCTGCCAGGCTCCTCTGTCCATGGGATTCTCCAGGCAAGAATCCTGGAGTGGTTGCCATGCCCTCCTCCAGGGGATCTTCCCAACCCAGGGATCGAACCTGCATCTGTTATGGCTCCTGTGTTGGCAGGCAAGATCTTTACCACTAGCGCCACCTGGGAAGCTCTGCTCCAGTATAGCACGGGAGCGTGGTTTCAGATCGGCTGTGTGGGCAACAGGCGAGCTGCGGGCTCTCCCACAATGCACCGCTCTGTGACCCCGAGGCCAGCCGCTCCCGCGGACGTGGAGGCAAGTCAGGCCCATCCGTCTCCACAGCAGCCTCACCGCCAGCTCTAAAAGAGGTGCTTCCAGAACCCAGCTCCTCAGGTTTTATCTTATGAAACACACCCTGGTCTTACTTTTGTTTTATCATAATAGCAACAGCTGCCTTTTTTTTTTTTTAAACCGCATCGCTTTTTTCCAAAGCACATTCACGTTTGCTACCTGATGGACTCAGGCCACTAATAATTTTACCATTTTGCCCTTAAAGGACTAAGACCATTGCAGTTTGACTAAGGTCACTGAGAAAGTAAGCAGTAGAGTTGAAATCCACATCAGCCCTCTATGGGAGCCATGCCCCAACTCTCGACACGCCCAGGTGAGCACTTCAGTGTCCATAGACTGACGATCTGGGGAGGGCTTCCACATGGTGGATTTGCAGACAGCCCTTGGAGATGGCTTTCCAGTGGACTGTGGGGGTTTTGTTTCATTTTGAGTCACAGATTTTCTTTTTGGTCTTGCTCAATCCTAAAGGAAATCAGTCCTGAATATTCACTGGAAGGACTGATGCAGAAGCTGAAGTTTCAATACTTTGGCCACCTGATTCGAAGAGCTGACTCATTTGAGAAGACCCTGATGCTGGGAAAGATTGAAGGTGGGAGGAGAAGGGGACGACAGAGGATGAGATGGTTGGATGGCATCACCAACTTGATGGGACATGAGTTTGAACAAGCTCCGGGAGTTGGTGATGGACAGGGAAGCCTGGTGCTGTAGTCCATGGGGTCGCAAAGAGTCAAACATGACTGAGCGACTGAATGGAACTGAATTGCCTCATTTAAAACCATAAGAGTGAGTCAGCGTTACCCAAGCTCACCCAGCAGGTGGTAGATTGATGGGCCTCTGAATTATGCTTGTGGTGGAGCCTGCCTGGGGTTAAGTCTGGAAGAATTAACTCTGCTGTGTGAAAAACAAATCATTAAAAATCATATTTTGAAAAATTGGAAAAGGAAATAATTTAAAAAGTGCCCAATTTCAGTTTTGAAAGGTATGTGTGAGAGAACTGAACTGACTGTGCCGTGGTATTCCTCCCCCCAGAACCTCCTTTGTTATCCAGAAGGTTCTCTGAAGGTGAGCAGCTTGACCTGCACTAATGTGACAATACATGTCCAGCTGTGAGATCTTGGGCAGATGGAACAGATGATTTGGAGAATGGGACAGGGAAAGAGAGAAAAGGGGCTGTTAGCATGGCCACTAGGCCCTGGAGAGCCATTTCTGAGTGGAGGCAGGGAAAAAAGGGAACGAGGCCACGAGGGTCCTTGCATGGTGCCTCCGTGCCACACCTGGGAACAAGGACTTGAGAAGTGGTTGACGTGTTTATTTGGTGTGAGGTCAGCCACAGCTCTGAAAGCAATAACACTATTCCCATAAAACAGAACTCCCAGGCTGGGCCACCAACCTGCTTGCTGCCAAAGAAGGGTGGTGGCCTAATAAATGAGACATTGCTGTCAGCTCTCCATAAATGGAGGATTCATTCATTTTGGGAATTATGCAGGCTCTTCCTTGACCTCCCATCTCCATCCCAGCTATTGCTTTAACCCCTTTCTTGTTTTGTGCTGCTTTTTTCAGATGAAGAAGAAGGGAAAAGGGATTGGATTTCTGTGCCTGTTAACCATGACAATAGAAGGTTGTGCGAAAAATGAAGCTGTTGGTAGAAGTTAGGAAAAAAAATCTAGTTATAAGACCAGCAGAAGACCTGAACTTCAGAGAAGACCACAAATGAATTGAATTAAAAGCACAGTTCTCTTTTCAAAATCTAACACGAAATGAGGATGGGTTTTACACATAAGCAGCTGCTCCTGCCAGTGAGCTTATGCATGTCTTTCTTTCATATGCCACAATCAGACCTAGGAAATTCCCTGGGATGTCCCCTCTACCACAGTGCTTGCAGTTTCTGCATTTGACTATGATTCTATTGGATCTTGGGAGATTGATCTTCAGGAAGCTGTTATCACAAAATAGCTCTTCCTGGAGTGAGGCGAGAGCATGGTACCTGGGAAGACAAAGGTAGTGGACTGGGACATGGGAATCTGGTTCCCATCTTAGTTCTACAACTAGCAGCCTGGTGGCTTTAGGAGGAGCCTGCCGTTTCCCTGGCCTCAATGGTTTCATCTGTAAATTGGAACGGCCTGGAGACAATAAAAGTGAAAGCATCCATCACCATGTCTGGAATTGCTCAAGAAATGATTGTTTCCTGCCTGCTGACTTCCATTTTCCATCTGTAAGGTAAGGAATTGAACAAGAAGATCTCTGAGGCCCTGTCCACTCTAATGCTTTAAGGTTAAGTCACTTTTAGGTGACTCTATTGGTGATATTTTAAGAAATTGCCAACTAACATTCTGTGGTTGTAGTCTATTAGATTCCATCCAATCAGAATAGCGTTGTGATTGTGACTTTGTGTTATGATTTTTTATTTTCCCTTATCCTGATTTTTATTTTCTATTTTATGGCTTGTACTCTATTAAGTTGTCATAAATCCTTTCAGGTATAAGAAAAGAAATATAACAAACTGGATGAAAGAATGCCTTAATGGAAAGTGAGAGAATAATGCTAATACTAATAAACTGCTTTTATTGGCTACATGCTATGTATGAGGAACTGTGCTAAGCACTTTATAAACATTAGGTCACTTAAAGGCTCACAACAACCCCTTGAAGTTATAATTATCATCCCCATTTTATAGATGAGGAATTTGAGTCTTTGAGATACCAAGCAGGTTGTTCAAGGTCACATAGTTAATGAATGTCAAAGCTGAGTCACAACTCCTGCTGCTACTGCTGCTAAGTCACTTCAGTCGTGTCCGACTCTGTGTGACTCCATAGACGGAAGCCCACTAGGCTCCCCCGTCCCTGGGATTCTCCAGGCAAGAACACTGGAGTGGGTTGCCATTTCCTTCTCCAACGTGTGAAAGTGAAAAGTGAAAGTGAAGTCGCTCAGTCGTGTCCAGCCCTTAGCGACCCCATGGACTACAGCCTACCAGGCTCCTCCATCCATGGGATTTTCTAGGCAAGAGTACTGGAGTGGCTTGCCATTGAACACAACTCCAAGTCTGGCTAAATCAGGGCAGTGGTGGGCTGACAAACAGGCTCCCAAAAAACCGAAACCAAAACAAAACTCTAAATGCCTGATATAGAGTATTTACTGATTTCCATCCTGTAAATACTTCCACCATGACCAATTTCAAGGTTCTAACAGTTAAATCAGCTCAAAAAAAAAAAAAAATCCCCAATATTTAACAATCTGCTCTTGCAAGCCAACAGGAGACAACCCCAAAACACTCCAGAAAAAGCCTGAGTCATCACCACTGAGATACACTGCCTCCCTGGATCATAGGCTGAGGTTGGGGATAATAGAAAAGAAAGAAGAAAGGGAAGATGGTCATAAGCAGAGAGAGAGATGACAGATTCATTCATTCATTCCACAGAGGCTTACTGAGTGCTGGCTAAGGACCAAGCATTATGATATGCGGTTTGGATTTGGGCAAGAGTAAGGTAAGCAGGGTGCCCAAGCCAAAAAGTCCAGAGTGTTTGGGGGAGACAGCAACACTCAAATAATTGAACACGTTATGTGATAGAAGTGTGTATGAGTCTACGGGAGCCCAGCAGAGGGAGGAATGAGTTCTGTCTGAAGGATGCAGTTAGCGACATACACATGGGGACTCCTAGGTAACACATGTTGTTCTTCCTTTCCAATTTATAAAGAGGTTTGCCTCACTAGAGAGGTGTGCTCAGCTTAGAACTCTTCATTTCTGATTATAGAGAAACCAAAGATGGGGTTAAGAAAGGGACAATGATATAGAAAGTAGGCTTTTTGAGTTAGGGGTGTTGTCTGATTTACCCCTGTATTCCTGAGACCTAGCACCATGCGGAGAACATAGTAAGCCCTCAATAAATATTTGTTGACTGGATGAACCAGTGTTGAATAATGATTTATGAGCTTCAGAGAATTTTGCTTGAGGAAATCGGACTAATAATAGGTAAGAAGTAAGCAATATAAATAGGCTTCCCTGGTGGCTGTAGTGGTAAAGAATCCACCTGCCAATGAAGGAGATGCAGGAGACCCAGTTTTAATCCCTGGGTTGGGAAGATCCCCTGGAGGAGGGAATGGCAACCCACTTCAGTATTCTTGCCTGGAGGATCCCATGGACAGAGGAGACTGGCAGGCTGTAGTCCACAGGGTTGCACAGAGTAGGACAGCACAGCAAGCAATATAAGTGTACGGAGGATCGCGTAGAACAGAGTAAGTGGAGGGGAGTATATGGGTAGGGACTCCAGGTGTCCAGGATGGAGGTAAAGGGCCCAGAAGGTTGTGTGTCATGCAATGCTGTTACCTGTTGTGCTGGCTGACCTCTCAGAGGATGATCAGAGGATGGGGCAGATCTCTGGCTTCCTCTGAGAAGCAAGATGTCCTGTCACATGCCTGCAGATGTATTTGGCGAGCTGGGGAATGCCAGGAATGATATCATTCATTGTTTGACTTCAAAGTTCAATCTGGGAAGTGTTAGTTACTGAGTCATGCACAATTCTTTGAGACCCCATGGACTGTAGCCCACCAGGCTCCTCTGTTCATGGAATTCTCCAGGCAACAATATTGGAGTAGGTTGCCATTCCCTTCTCCAGGGGATCTTCCTGACCCAGGGATCAAACCCAGGTCTCCTGCATTGCAGGCAGATTCTTTACCATCTGAGCCACCAGGGAAGCCCTCAGTGTGGGAGAAGCTAATAAGTCATTGGTGTCATGAAGTTTGAGGATTTTAGTGGATTTCCTTCACATTTGTTTGTTCTTCTCTTCCTCTGATTATCTGAGAGGAGGCTGCTGTTATGGAAAACCAGGTAGTTTGAATATTCATTCTTGGGACTTAGGACTGGTTTTGCAAGAAATGGGTCTGCTACAAATGTGTAATTTGTAAATTATTTTCATCTTAACAATGTCTTATACGTGTGGATGGTTCCTAGCTGCAAAGATTTTTCCGGTAATTACTTTTGATGCTTCTTCAAGACAGTCCCATGAGGACATAAGAAAAAATGTGAGTGGCTCTATTTTACTAAAGAAGTCAAATAACTCAGAATCACAGAACTGAGTTCTAGTAGAGCAAGGGCCCAGGATCTGTCGTTCCCAACACAGAGACCTCCGTGTCCTTCTGGTTTCTGTTATGATAATGCCTGGCTCCTGGAGTGAGCTGGGACCCAGCAGCGTCCAGGAATGGTCTGTCTTGGTATTCGAGAACTTTTTTCTCTATAGTGAAAAATGGAACCTGCCTGCCCCAGTTTCCAAGCCACCTCATGATTCGAAAAGCAATTGCGTTAACTCTGACAAAATTAGGCCACCTCCAACCTAAATGGAGCCTGTTTTCAGAGTAAGACCCTGCGTGGAGATAGCTCTTTCCTGGAAGGATAACAAAAGCATGCTTATGTGTGTATTTCACTTGATGGAAAGGAGTCCCCAGTGAGGCCATTTTTTCCCCCTGAATTCTCCCAAGTCCAGAATGTGTCCAAGTTTCCAAGATAATCTCAGAAGAGCCATTCATCTATGAAGATGGCCAAACTGTCTTCCAGCTCAGTAGACAAGGTCTGTTCAAGAGAAAGAAGGTGAGGGGGTGAGAATAGGGGTGTGGGAAGAGGGTGAGGGAGGCAGAGAGCGAAGAAGTAAGACATGCAAGGAGGAAATGTGTCTGGATGAATGCTGATGGGGAAAGGAGGGAGACCAAGGGGCCGGCCCTGACTCCAGAGTCCCATCTGCCAGGGACATTTGCAGCTGATTCTTTTTAGAACCTGTCACGGTCTGCCTGGCGAGCTGTCACTTCTCATCACTTGGCTCTCACTGAGGATCTTTGTGTCATCACTGTCGTGAAGAGACCTGGCAACTGGCAAAGAATTTCCTGGGGCGCTACCTGATACGCCATTATTTGCCTCTTATCATCTTAGTAGAGTAGTTACACCGCTGTCAGAGGTAATGGAGACCATGCCACTAAGAAAATTGGCTGTAATTTATTTATCAATTGTTTCTGCATACCACAAAGGCGGCCTTCTACTTTACAGTTGTGTCTAAGGTATTTGAGAGCCCCTGAAGTTCATGGTTTTCCGGTATTCTAAGTTCTACTTATGGCCTTTCCTGTATATGACACACAACACCACCCTTGTGGCTTGCAGGCCGTTTTCTTCTTTGCTTTCTTTAGTCGCAAATCATCCTGAGGCATCCCTTAAGTGCATTTGTATTGTTAAGTGCACCGGCTTGATTTGGTGTTAATTCAATTTGAGTGCCCTTAATATCTTGTGGGGGTGATGCAATGCGGGCCGCCTGTACCTTGTAAAATCGGGTCCCAGGTCTGCCTGGGAGCAAAGCACCTTTCCCATAGCCATTTACCAAAGTTGCTGATAAAATTTTCATAAGGGAACCTTTTTAGTCTGACCCTATTGTGTTATTGTACCATTAAGTCTCAGAGAACTGAGCTGGCTTCTAGTGACAGCTTATCACGTTCTCCATTATTGCTGGCTGCCTGAAGAGCTAACAGGCTGGGTGCAGTGCAAGCTCCCTCCTCCCTCCCACTTCTGGTCCATTCTGGGAAAAGCTTATGGGCCAGCACCTAGGGGCTAATGTGTGATTGTCTCTCTGTGGGTGCCAGAGAGCTGAGCTCTCTTTCTGATGAGCCTGGGAAAGCTTGAGAGGTCCTGAAGGACTTGGTGGAGCCTTCGTGACAAGAAGGGGAGAAGAATGAGCTGACACAGAATGAGAATTACAAAGCACTTTGCTTAAAAAGCAACCCTCCAAAGCGGTAATGATAATGTTGACACCACTTTGACACATAGCTGGAGGTAGTGGATTGGGCCAGGATCTTTGGAAGGTTGGCATTAGAATTCTGACAACATGATTAACTCAAAAAAGAAGTCCTAATGCTGGGGTTTGGATGCACCTGGGTTTGCATCCAGCCTCATTCATTGGTTTACCTGCTCTGTGACCTTGATCATGTTTAGGCTTGGAGCTTCAGGGTTCCATCTGTGAAATGGGAATATCAAGGTCAACTCCATAGGCTTTTTGTGGTGATGACGTGAGCGTGGAGTGTGGCTGGCACTCACACAGCATGTCTTAGGGTTATCTTAGAATCTCAGAGGTCACAAAATGAGAAATCTTGTTCACATGGTAAGGAAATTAGCCGGCTACCACAAGATGAAAAAATGAAAGAGAAAAATCCAGAAATCTGGTCTTCAAACCCTCATCTAGGTGTCTTTCCATCCTTCCCATTGTCTACCTGATGCTGTCCACAGACATCAGGAACTTGGTTGAGATCTGGGGTGCAAGAGGCCACATTCCACTTCCCTAATGATGGCATTTCTTAACAGCAGACTAAACTGCTTCTCAGTCCTTCTGCTTGTCTTGGTGGAAATGGCTTGAGCCTGTCTGACCGTGTGAGCCTAGGCCCTGCTTGTCTCTGCTGCTCTGGCTGAAAAAGCTCAGTGGTCTGAGAAAAAAAATGGAAGGTGCTCTTTCAAAAGAACATTTAAAAATCATTCTTATAAAAGCAATACATATTTACTGTGGAAATGAGAAAATCTAGGTGAAATATAGAAACTCTAGTGAAAGAAAAACACTCACCTGTAATCCTACCACCTGTAACCCTAGGCTGCTGCCCTGTGTTTCCTTTCAGGCTCCTTTCTGTGCCTACACACATTCTAGCTTGTTCAGGCTCTTGCTCGCTGCAGAATATTTTAGGCATTAAAGTGCAGTCTGGCTGCACAGGCAAATCGTTTAACTTTGCCATTATTGTTTCCTCGTCCATAAACTAGGGCTTCCTCAGAGGGTGGATTAGAGAAGTAAATGAGCTCATCCACCTGACACACAGTATGGCGCACACAGGAAGCCCTGTCGAGGTTTTCCTTATGATGATTATTATTCAGTATAAATCTGGGATTACCGTATAATCTGCTGGAAATACAGTTCATATGGGGGCCATTTCTTCTTTGCTCACCCCCCGTTGCTCAACTCTGATGCTTTCTTAAACTGCTCACCCAGACAGGGTCTCAGGGTCAGACTGACCCCGTCCTTCCCCGACTGAATGGTGATAATCATGTGTTCATTTCCCAAAGGGTTAATGCACGAATTCTCACAACTTGACTCCTGGTGGGCGTATTAGACCCACTTTATAGGAGGGAGAACTAAGATGGAGCAGGCATTGAAGTGGCTGTATGACGTCTCCAAGCAGATGAGGTAGATGTCCTGTTTGCTGAGAAACGAACAGGGCCACCCATAGGAGTGGTTGGGCTACTCCTGGGCTTAAGATTTGCCTGTATTAAACTGGAGATGAGGCTTAGATGGCACAAGGAGGAAGGCTGGAATCACAGGAAGACAAGTTCTTGTAAATGAATATCTCATGGAAAATCTTTGAGAGGCTCATTGTGTGTTTGTGTGTGCGCACGTGGGTGTCATCTTTTTGGTGTTTTAAAGCATCGTTTCCTAGGATTCAAAGATTCTGAGAGCGAAAAATGATCATTTTCAGTCAGACTGGGCAAGATGGGGTCATAAATCAGGAAGGATGATCAGGGTCTGGCTGTGTGTGTGTGTGTGCGCGCGCGTGTGTATAGCACATGCACAGAGAAGGCGCCAG
Source organism: Moschus berezovskii (assembly GCF_049115385.1). Taxonomy (NCBI): domain Eukaryota; kingdom Metazoa; phylum Chordata; class Mammalia; order Artiodactyla; family Moschidae; genus Moschus; species Moschus berezovskii. Next base: position 34,906,804 of record NC_142466.1, on the reverse strand, counting down.
TGTGCAAGCCTCTTGGGGTGAGTGGGAGGAGTGGACCCGGGCCTGCAGAAGGGAGCCGGTTTTGATGAAATATTGGCTAACGCTTGGGGCACCGAAGGAGAAGAGGCTCTGGTCAGGGAACTGCGCTGCATTAGAATTTATAATAGATTAGTTTATCTGTTCCTTGATCTTCAAGGGTATTCGGGGAGCTGAGGATGAAGCATGTCTGCCTTGATTTTCACAGCGAGAGGAAACCTCTGGAACAGAATTCCCAGCCTCTCCCTCTGCACAGCCCAAGGCGGTGAGAGCTTGCAGTTCACACCCCTGCTCAGGTCATTTGGAGGAGGCTGATGGTACCCAGGAATGCTGACAGACTTCACAACATCACACAAGAAAGAGCCCACTCAGATTCCTAAGGGGAGTTGCTGTCGGTCCATCCGGGTCTGGAGTGCAGCACTGGATGTGATGGCCCCTGCTCCCCCTCCCGCTGCAGAAGTTTGCAATCCATATTCACCCTCACTGTCCACAGGAGTCCCTTCTCTCCATCAATCTGTCTGTCTGCTTCTCTCTCTTCCTCACTCACTCTCATGAAAAGGGGAGCTTGCTAGGGTGTTTTGGATGCTCTGCTTTAAATGCCAATGAACTGAAGTGGCCAGAAAAGAAAGAGAGGTGAAGTGTGGTTTGATGTCTCGGGGTGCTGGGGAGATGATTCATATAAGATGAGCCCCTTGCGGCCCTTGGTTAAATCCCAGCCTAGCACACCCCACGACCACCCCAGCTGAACTGGAACTCTGAAGTCCAGCCAAGGAGCATTGCTGGTGCTCCCCTGCCTAACAATCGGAGGGTCAGAGGCAAAGTCCAAGGGAGGGGTGATTCTTTCACTGGAAAAATTACCTTCTGGGAAAGAAGGAATTGTATGATGTGTGCGGTGAGAAGTCCAGTCAGGAAGGACCTGGCTGTTGCATTACAAGGCTGCTTTCTGAAGCCAAAGGGACTTTTTATTGCCTGAGAGGCCTGCAGGCTCCAGCTAAAGTGGCTGTGGCAAGTCTCTGGGAGGGCATGGTGATGAGGGGCTGCGAGCCAGGGCTCTGGATGCCAGGTTGGGAATGAGGGGGGCAGAAGCTGAAGAGGGGGCTTCACTGTCCTCAGACTCACTCTCCTAAGGCAGGAGGGAGACCCAGCGGATAGAGGGGCTGCCTGCTTCCCGGCTAGCCAAGAGCAGTGCAGCCTCCATTGCCCCCACCTTAGGCTTTGTTTGACATCCCCTATGTTTGGCCACCCTCTCTCCACCTCCAGTTTCTTAAAACCTCCCCCTCTCTCACTGGACCCTCTCTTTTTATGGAAGTTGCATAGCCATCTTTCATTGAGGGCAGCCCCTTTCCCCCAGGCTTCCTTCATGTAGGTATGGGTGCAGAGACTTTGGGGCACCTGACCCGGGTCTGGCCAGGTGATCTGGTGAGCCAGGATGGTCCAATCAGAAGCAAACCTGGAACTTCTGTTGGAAACTTTTGTTGGAACTTTGGGGATGGAGAAGTTTTCTTTCATCTTGGTTGATGAGATGAGAGGATAAAAAGCATGGCTTCCAGGGAGGCCCATCAGAATTGGAAAATCTGTGTGAAAGTGAAGCCACTGGAAAGGGAAGAAGAATGAAGAGGTGGATAGAGATGAGTTTCTAATGGCATCCTTTGAGCACTAGGATCTGATCTTAGTGGAAGGCAGGGTCTACACCCGGACTCGTCAGTTTTACCAGCCAATACATTTCCTCCCCTTTTCCCTTTCTTGTTCAAATTTTTCCTGCTACTTACAATTGAAAATGTTATGTCTGTATGTTAGGTGGGTATACTTTTCTCTCTTTCCTGCATGGAACCCCCTCTCTCCCTTTCTACCCCTCAGCTATGACTATCTCCCAAAGTTGAGTGCTTAGCTTGCTCTTTTTCCTGACTTACTCAGGCTTTCCATGTACTCTGTGGTATCAACTGTGTGTGACCCCCATGAGAATGATCCTGACTGGCACATTTGTGTTTCTACCTTAGATCTTATTCCTTGTATAACACATTTCCATATGGGCGTCATACACATGGTCATGCACAGCTAGCTGAAGTCAGTATGTTACTCCTGATCCTTGGGAAGGATGAGGGGCCTCCTTTTCACATTTCTCCTCTTCAGCCTGGGCATCTGCTCCCTCTAGTTCAAAGTCAGGATTATGTTTGATTCCTTCTTTTCCTCTTTTCTGCCCTGTCTTGCATTATCCATCAAGCCTCAAGGATTTCTCTTGCGTATGTTGTTTTCCTTCAACTACTGCCATCCTCTGGTCTAAGATCTCATCGCGATGATCTCAAAAGCCTCTTACCTGGCTTTCAAACTGTCCCATCTATGGAGCACCCTCCAGCATATTTTTTTTTTTTAACTTCCTCAAATACCTCTCTCACTTCACAGCTTACCTGGAAACGTGGGATTTCTCACTGTTGGGCATCTCGGTGTCCCTTAGATCTATTGGCATTCATGAGGTGTGAGAAGTCACAGAAACATCTTTCTGGAACACTAATTTAATCTGAAATCTTCCTTGGGGTGTGGGAAGTTAAGTGTTTTCACGAGAAAGTAATTAAAAAATGTTTTTATATTAAAACAGATTGATCTCGGGTTTCCCAGGTGGTGCTCGTGGTAAAGAACTCGCCTGTCAAGGCAGGAGATGTAAGAGACACAGGTTTGATCCCTGGGTCAAGAAGCAGGCGTGGCCTCCCACTCCAGTATTCTTTCCTGGAGAATCCTATGGAAAGGGGAGCCTGGTGGTCTGCAGTCCATAGGGTTGCAAAGAGTCAAACATGGCTAAAGCGACTTAGCATGTACACACCGACTGAGCTCATATGAAGAAGAACACAAAATGCATATGAATTTTAAAGATTAAATATTGATTTAAAAGAAGTTCTGAGATTGTAGAAGTCTGCTTCCAGCCACCACCCAAGAGTTCTGGGGTCCCTTTTCCTATGCCATTTGGAAGAAAGTTTGGAGAAGCACCAACATGTTGAGTTATCCCTCACGTCCTCAGTTTGGTGTCTGCCTCAACTGCCCCTGTCTTTCCTACCCTCCTCCTTGTCTCTCATCATTTCTTGGAGCAAGAGGGCTTCCCTAGTTGTTCTTTGAACTCTGTACTCTCCTCCCCAACTTTGTTTCTTGTCACTGTCTCCTTTCCCCAGTGATTTCCCCTTTCTTTTTCATCAGCCTAAATCATCTGCCACTTTCAGCCTTAATCACCAGCTCACAACAGTTTCTCCCTTCTCATACCCTTGTAGCCTTTGGCAATCCAGATCAATAAATGGATTACGTACTGGCCAAGAGTCACTAGCCTGATCAAAACCCTGACAAGTCTCCCTATTATCTGGCTGTGGGATAAAGTCCGGATTCCTTGGCATGGCTTACTGGCTCTAGGCTGAGCTGGTCCCTGCCTGATGCTTCAGCCTCGTCTCTTCTGTGACTTCTTCTGATCCTTGCCATCCAGACTTCAAGAACCGTTTAGTGCACCTATAGCACAGTGGTCACTCTCAGCTTTATCTTAGCCCTCTTCATCCCCTTCTCCTTATCTTGTCCTTTATCCTTTACAGAATGTATTGAAGAGAGTGACGTACAAAGAATGGAGCTAGAGAGGTAAAAGTGACCACATCATATAGGGCCTCACAAGCCCTGATATTGAACTTTATTCTGAGGACAGTAGGAAAACATCAGTTGTGCTAAGTATAAATGTGCCTACTTGGTTTATGCTTTTTTTGTGGGGGGAGGGTGTTGCCTTGTTTTCTATTTCTCCCATTTTTGTCATTATTACTTTATACATATTGAATCTATATTGGGAAGTTCATATATCCCAATGATGGTTGTATATAGTTCTTTCCTGTTCTTCATATTCTTTTTTGTCTTGAATTCCATTTTCAGATATTGAAAGCGATGCTGTGACTTTCTTTGATTCATATTTTCCCTGAATATTTTTTCATCCTTTCATCTTTCTGTTTTCTTTTAATTTTTTGCATAAACCACATATCATTGAATTATATGCAAAAAATTTAGCTAATCTGAGTCTCTGTCTCTCCTATACTTAAACCTACTTATCCCCACAGCTGTCTCAGATCTGTCTCTATTCCATCCACCTGTCATCTATTATTGATCATCTATCATCTGTCTATAATCTTACCCTGAACAAGTTGAATGTGTTAACATATCCTCATTCTTTTTGCTGTCCATTCCTTTCTCCCATTCCCTTGTTGATATTGTTTGAAATTTTGTTCTGAGTTCTTATCAATACACTTATTTATTTTTTTGTTTCTTAATTTTTTAGATAGCAAAAATTCTAGTAATTATTTGAATTTCTTTATTTTCCATCTTTTAGTAATCTCCTGGGTTTATTTCTTACCTGAGTTGTCTAAATAGTTTGTTGTGTAGCAAGCCTGCTAAAGCCTTGTATGCTTGAGAATATATCTGTTGAGTTCCCAGATTTAAATGATAATTTGCCTGAATATAACATTCTACTGTAAAACTCCTTTTTCCCCCCTTCAGTAACAGGTGTCTGGTTATCTATATTGGTAGAGGGGCTCTAGATCGATGGAGTTCATAGAAAGGGTCAGAGATGAGCTCCAAGGCAGAGTATCCAAGTCCCCCAAAACTACAGCATCTTACCCCAATTTTTTGCCCCTTCACAGGCCACAACTCTGGCCAGAATCCTCTTTTAAATATTCTGAGAAAGTACCCTTGGAAGGAAGTGATCACTGTGGATAAGCTTTTCAAACTCTGGGTAGCAACCCATTAATGGGTCATGAACAGTTTAGTGAGTCAGCCAGTGTGGGTATGGGGAGGAGGAGGGAAGAAAGCGGAGGAAGAATAAGAAGAACAGAACATGAAGAACAAGGAGGAAAGTGAGGAGGAGGAGGAGGAGCAGATGGAGGAGGAAGGAGAGGGCGGAGAGGGAGAAAAAAATAGAACAGAATAGAACATAATAGGTTGAAGACAAGTGGAGGGCATCCCAATAGTAAGCACATTCTTCTGTGACATTTTCTTTCATTTATTCAGGGCTATATGTGTACTGAGTCACCACATGATATGTGTTCTCTCATTGTGAGTGGAAGTCAAATTTGAAAAACATAACTCTTGATGTGACCCACCAACCTTGAGGTGAGGGGGCACGGAGGCTGTGGTTTGGTGGTTTACTCGCTTGATCGTGTCCAAATATTGTGATATCATGGATGCTAACCCACCAGGCTCCTCTGTCCCTGGAATTTCCCAGGCAGGAATACTGGAGAGGGTTGCCATTTCCTTCTCTAAGGAATCTTCCGTACCCAGGGATTGAACCCAGGTCTCCTGTATCGCAGGAGGATTCTTTGACTGAGCCACCTGCAGAGGAGTGAGTGCTCAAGACTGGCTGACCAGCCCGTCAGTTTGTCACTCCACAGGGTGTTGCATTGTCCTGGTTTTACCCTTGTCCCACCAACCATCTGGCTAGTGTCTTCTTTTCCACAGTAAGGCAGGAGATTATCTCCTGAAGGTGATGGCAAGGGCAGAACTTGGGAGCTTCTTTTATCACTTTGCTCATATCTGCTGCATCATACCTGCTGTCCCCACCCACATTCAGTCTACCAAGGGCTTCCCCAGAGTTTTATGTTAGCTCTCCAAATCCAGTCTTGCCTCTTCTTTCTGTGGTTCTTCCAGGTTAGTTGTGTGGGAGGGAGCCAGCATCTCAAGCTGGTTTTCATGCTGTCAGAAAGCAGAAACCTTATCTGCAATCTGACCTAGAGCCACTCTGGTGCCATACCCTGCTCTTCTGTATCCTTACCTTTAGCAGCTTTCATCCTCTTTCCACGCCACCCAGGCCCTCCCACCTCATAAATCCTCCTGCTTCATTCTCTTCCTTCCCCCCATGCACTGTCTGTTTTGACTTCTGCCTTTGCCTGTGATTATTGGAAACCTCAGGCCCCAGCCAGCAGGGAAATTTATAGCTAAACAATTACACTGTTGAAACCTTGACAGGTCTACCCTGGTTAATGGCTTTGAAAATATGGGAGAGGTGTGAACAACTAAGTCTATGAGGCTCCATGTTGTGGGCCTACACAGATAGACTTGTAGGACTGACTTACTTTAATGGGAATTGTTCATTTTCTCTTCCCCTTACATTAGTGTTCCAAATGCTAGTCTCACTCAATGTGGATTCATTACCTAGAGAATGGCTTGGATATTTGGATAATCATCTTCTAAATAGTTTCTTTTTTCCCTTTCCTATTATGATTTTTGGAGCTTGGCCAACAACAATGCAACAAGCAAGCAACAGACTGAGGGGAAAAGCAAACAGTGCTGGGTTACATTAGTAAATTATCATCTATTAGATGCAGGTGGGGTTCCTCAACTTCCCAGCCTGGCAGAAAGCTTTTAATAAAGCAGCATGAGAAGGGAAGAGCTGCTTTTGAGGTGGTGTCATGGAATCTGGGGAGGAAAGGATTAGGCAGGAGAGTTCAATGGTCAAAGCCAAGACTTTGTGCTGCTGGAAAAGTGGGTACCTAGGGGCGAGCCATCATGGGCATCCTGAAGAACTGGACCTCTGCCTTATCAGGGCAAGCAAATGACTGATCTGACCCATCATTCCCTTGGAGCAGTTGTACCTGCACACCTCTTACATGACTTCCTGGTAGGGAGGTGTACTTTCCTGCCCTTTGACTTTAGAGTTGGCTGAGTGATTTGCCTTGCCCAATGGGAAGTTTGCAGATGAATTGTGAGCCTGGGTTTGAAATACACATGTGAAATGGGACTTGCCATCTTGTGCTCCCACTTTCACCATGGAAAGGACACAGCTCAAGAAAGTGCTCTTCCAGTGAAGACGAGAGGCGTAGGGGAGCTCAAAACCCAACCCACAAGTTGGAACCAGGCCCAGCCACACTCAGTCTCCATCACTAGCCAAATCCCTGTCAACTCATAGATGTGCGAGTACAAAATAAGAGCTTTTTGCTGATTGCCGCCGAGATTTTTGTGGTTGTTTGTTATGAAGCACATCTCACAGATGTACTCAGCAGGGCTGCCCTGGGACACAGTGGGGAGCCACACTCTGCTCTTCACTGAGTTGGTGTAAGAAGTGAAGGTGGTTTTAGAACCCTGGAAAAGTCCAAGCTGTTGCTTTCTGTGGCGAGATGACCCATGCAGATGACAGTGCCAGAGAGCAGAGATACAGTCTCCAGAACTTCCTGAGACAGAGGAAGACTTGAGAGGGCAGTTCTGTAAAGGAGCAGGAGTACAGCATTTCAAAATGTTGCTTCAAATGGGAGGTTGAAGTCCTTTGGGTGATCTGCATGTAGTTTGTGCCAAGACAAAAAAATAATGTGCTGAGAGGTTTTATGGTCATGACTTAGTTAAGAGTGAGCGGGAATCTGTATCGTCTTGACAGGTGTAGCTTTTAATTCAACGCTGGAAGTTTCAAAGTTTTGATTTGACCAATACTCAGTCTCCATCTTCAACACTTAACACAGTACTAAACAAATAGGAGATGCTCAATCAATTGACTTATAATTGATAGATTATCAGGAAACTTAAACCTAATCGCAGCACTGCCATTAATTAATTACATGACCCCAGACTAAAAGCTTAACCTCTCAGTTCCCTCATGTGGAAATGAGTATGAAGCTATTTGATGTCCATGGTCTCCATGATGATAGTAGGGAGGATAAAATGACATGAAGGTGGAAAAAGTCTGCAGTGCTCCAGAGTGATAGACTATTATTCTCCCATAGGCACTGCTGTATTGGGTGCTTGTAACTTGTCGAGCAAAAAGGAGGCTGAAGCAAGAATGCAGCCTTGAAGGGGTCAGAAGGTACTATTTCCCTCTGCTATCGCTACAGGAAAATGAATAAAGGAAGTAACAATAATGTTTCCCAGTCCTTTTACTACTGTAATTTGTGAGGCCAAGTCAGGTCTCTGGGTTGAGAAATCAAGCTTTTTATTGCACCTTAAATTGCATGGTGTGAGCCCTGATTTGACCTATAATTGTTTTGTAAAAACATTTCCTCAATCAGCTATATTGGAGGATTAAACTAGCAGCATCTCTGATCATAGGCCCTCTGACCTCTTTTTAAAGCTCCCTGGTGACATAGGTAGTCATGTACGGATGTGAGAGTTGGATCATAAAGAAGGCTGAGCACCGAAGAATTGATGCTTTCAAATTGTTGTGCTGGAGAAGACTCTTGAGAGTCCCTTGGACAGCATGGAGATCAAACCCACCAATCCTAAAGGAAATCAACCCTGAATATTCATTGGAAAGACTGATGTGGAAGCTCTAATACTTAGGCCACCTGATGTGAAGAGCTGACTCATTGGTAAAGACCCTGATGCTGGGAAAGATTGAGGGCAGGAGGAGAAGGTGGTGACAGAGGATGAGTTGGTTGGATGGCATCATAGGCCTGACGGGCATGAGTCTGAGCAAACTCCAGGAGACAGTGAAGGACAGGGAAGCCTGGTGTGCTGCAGTCCATGGGGTTGCAGAGTCGGACATGACTGAGTGACTGAACAACAACAAGTGACATAGGTATGGTTTGAACTGTGTCCCTCCAAATTCATATGGTAAAGTCCTAATCCCCAGTATCTCTTGAAGTGACCATGTTTGGATATAGGGTCTTTACAGAGATAAATTGCAAATAACCAAAATAGCCTTCTGTGACCACCTTTCTTAAAATAGAAGCACCCTCACCATGCATGTATTTCCTATTTCCTTTTCCCACTTTACTCTTAACACCTGTATCTGCATGCTTTAGCTTGTTGATTATATATTGCCTAAATCCTTGTACTGGACTGAAGAGTCCATGAGGGCAGGAATTGGGTCAGTAACTGCTTTATTTTGTGCACCTAGAACAGTGCCTGGCACAGAGCAGCCATTCAGTGATGTGTTTGTTAAATAAATAGATCGCTGTTTGACATATGGTGCACTGATAAGGTACAGTGTTGTATCATCAGAAATTGTACCATAATGTTCAACCCTGATTCATTCTTAGTGATATGGGAGTGATAAAAATGACAAGTAAAAAAATCAGTTTTCTAAGGTATATATAGGAGAAGATCCTAATTATATAAATACATGTTTCCAGGAAGAAATAAACCAAGATATTAATAGTTATCTCTGGTGTGACTTTCCTGGTGGCTCAGGCGGTAAAGAGTCTGCTTGCAATGCAGGAGACCTGGGTTCAGTCCCTGAGTTAGAAAGATCCCCTGGAGAAGGAAGTGGCAACCCACTCCAGGATTCTTGCCTGGAGAATCCCTTGGACAGAGAAGCCTGGGTGGGATACAGCCCATGGGGTTGCAAAGAGTTGGACACAACTGAGTAAATAAGCACAGCACAAAGATAGACAAGTTAAAATGAAGTCATTGCTGTGACCCCTAGTTTAGTATGACTGGTATCTCCATAAAGAAAGAAAATATGGAATCAGACATTCACACAGGGAGAACTCCATGTGAAGATGAAGGCAGAGGCCAGGGCAATTCTTCTAAAAGTCAGGGAACACCAAAAATTACCAGTGGTCTACCAGAAGCTAGGAAAGAGGCGTGGAACAGACTTCAGAAGAAGTCAACCTTGCCAACACCTTGATTCAGACTTGTAGCCTCCAGAACTGTAAGACAATGAATTTCTGTGGTTCAAGTCACCCAGTTTGTGGTATTTTTTTAGAGTAGCCTTAGCAAACCAATACACATAGAATTTCTGTTTATGAAAAAGCTGGTTCTTTGTATTGATAGCAAAGATGTCTACAGTGCTTACGATTTACCAGGCAAGCTTCTAAGTACTTTACTTTTAACTTATGTATTCCTCATCAGAATTCTCTGAGGTAGGGACTCCTAGTATCCTCATTTTGCTGATGAGGAAACTGAGGCAACCAGGTGTTTTAGCAACCTGCTTAGCTTTAGAGTCAGTATGTGGCAGAACCAGGTATGAACCCAGGCTGACTGGCTCCAGAGCTTGTCCTTTGCTTTCCAGGAATGTGAGATAGGACATTTAATGGTGTCCACTTGTTTGTGCAGAGATGCCAAATCTGCTGCCTCGGTCTTTGCTCTCTAGAGTAACAGAACAACTTTATTTCCGACTCTAAATGGTGCTTTTTCTGCTACATTTATGATATAGTTTCCCAAACTCCCCCCTTGCCTTCTCCTTTGAATATCCCCTACTTTGTCAACATTGCCATTCATTTACCTCAGTTATCCAGGATCCCAAATGTGGTCTGATCCAGTTGAAAAATGGTAGAGTTATCACTTGCCATGATCTAAATATTATATTGATTCTTTAGTAGTTGCAATACCCTAATGATCACATATTAAATCATGGTCAACTGACAGACCTGGTCAAAACTCATAGCTCTTAAGCTGGTATTATCCTGTCTGTACAGTTGATTCTTTCAACCAAAGTAATGGACTTTGCATTTGTCCCTGATCTTTTTTTCCCCAACATTTGCACTGTCAAAATTATTTGAATCTTGATTCTATAATTCATGACCACTTATAATTTTATAGTAGATTTCTTTGTTGGAATATGTTATGTGCAGCTAGTCTTCTGGAACATTCTATCCTTTCTACCTAATTCAAGATGACATAGCCAAGCAGTTACTTTGGTCTTAATGAAATGACAATTTCAGGCAAGTGTGTGTGTATGTGTGTGTATATTTATGTTGGTATGTACTGTATTACAGTTTTAAAAAAATTGGTTTGCTCATAATTTTCTTTGATTTTTAAGACTCTGATGCTGGGAGGGATTGGGGGCGGGAGGAGACGGGGACGATAGAGAATGAGATGGCTGGATGGCATCACCAGCTCGATGGACATGAGTTTGAGTGAACTCCAGGAGTTGGTGATGGACAGGGAGGCTTGGCGGGCTGTGATTCATGGGGTCGCAAAGAATCGGACACGACTGAGCAACTGAACTGACTGACTGACTGAAGCTTTAAAATAGAAATATTGAAGCATGTTTAGATGAAGAAGCCATGCCTTGTTCTAGGCTTGATCTGCCCAAGATGAGCACTGTTCTGTGACCTTCCTATGGTCATGCAATCCAATCTGGAAATCCAATCTGCTCACCTTTGGGGAGTTCTTGGAAGATCCTCTTTTATAAGAAACATTATTTTCCACCCTGAGAGAGAAAGCAGGGCTAAGCAAGTATTCTTAGCAGTTCACCAAGCACTCTGGAATTATCTTCACATTTTCAGCTTCAAGCCCGTATCTAAAAGACATACTGATTCCCAAAGCCATACCAGCCTCCTTCTTTTTCATGGTAGGTGACTTTTGTCTTCTTTGGGCTTTTCTCCTGCTACTTTGCTATGTTTATCCATTCTGTGGCTTGCTATCCTAAACCAGTAGCTGCTATTTCTGTTCTGCTGATACGGGAAATGTCTTTGTTTCTACTGATTTTATGGCTCTTATACTAGGCTCTGATAAAGTTTCATCAGTGTATTTAAGTTTCTTTGCAGCCCTCTCTCTTAAGGAATGCATGATCTGTTTCTCTGAGGCTAGGTGGAAGCACATGGGTTTTTAATTAGAAATACCCCTTCTTACTGACAGTGGACCACTGTTCTACATAAATTCCAGACACACCATCAGAGGTCAAATTCTTACCACTTCTGATAAGGTAAGCTGATTGGGTTCTACGGTGGACATTGTCAGTTGTTTACTAACATCCATTCTCTTTCTTCTTTCCTAACAAAATCCTTTTTTTCTTCTTGGTATTCGACCTCTGTACCCAACTCAGCCTTGTAACTCAAGGGAGGTTTGTTCAGTCTTTCATTTCAGGGATGGGTCTTTGTTGGTCTAAGCCAGGCCTTACCACCCCATCTCCTTTGCTGGTCATTACCCCTGGAGCCAGGGATAGAACCGTTCATACCTGATGGTTCCCTGGCAACTACTGGTCCATTGGGTAGCCCTGGGACTCACGTTGACCAGGTAAGACTGAAGGGAAGAATTTTTAGTTCACAGTTGGGGGGAGGGTTTTTGTCTTTTGCTCACTGAACATGAATAAGGAAAAATGTAACCCTCTATGCTGCTGAGAGCGAACTTGTAATCATGAAGGAAGTCAGCTTGAAGACAAAGCCAACAAGTACCAGAAGAACAGACTAAGGGAACTTCAGAGGTTCAGAGTCTGGGCCATGATGTGCCCTGCCTTCCTGATTTGTGGGTTAATAGCTTCTTCTTTCATTGTTTATACCCTTTCTAGTCAAACATGTTCAAATTAATGCAGCATCTTAAGGAAACGGGAGTCTTATGTTCTTGCAGGTTTGGTAGAATTCCTGAGGTGGGCTTGTATCCAGGGGAAACCCAGCTTTTAAATGGTAAACTGTTAGCTTTGTTTGTATAGTGCAATTGAAATATTTGTTTCTTATGGATTAGCTTTTTTAACATGACAGAGATGCTCACTGGACCCTCAGATAAATTCATCTCCATTGATCTAGTGTCTTATCCCAATTATTCTAAACTTCCCAGGTGGTGCTAGTGGTAAAGAATCTGTCTACCAATGCAGAAGAGATAAGAGACATAGGTTCGATCCCTGGGTCAGGAAGATCCCCTGGAGGAGGGCACTCCTCCAGTATTCTTGCCTAGAGAATTCCATGGATAGAGGAGCTTGGTGGGCTACAGTCCATAGGTTCACAAAGAATTGGACACAACTGAAGCGACTTAGTGTGTAGCATGCATAGGGTGGTGATGATCATGTCTGATCATGCCTTATAAATGAAACATAAGTATAAGAACCTTAAAAACCTTTAAAAATCTGATGTTCATTTTATAAAGCTGTATAAATCATGTTGAAGAAGGGAGACATTTAGTTCATGCATGACTTAAAAAAAAGAAAAAGTTCATTGTGACTGTCCGTTCCAAGATGCCTGCTCTTAGGAAAGGTACTTGATATCTTCCTAACAAAAATGTAAATACTCTTTCCAGTGTGTCATATCTCTGGTAGCTTGGAGAACTTGGAGAAAGAAGGATTTTATGTGGTAACATGATTATTTCTAGCATTTCTAATCAAATAGCTTATAAGAAAGTGAATTATATATGGTCCAAGTTGGTTTGAGGCAGAATAAATTCACTCATGTCTTCATGCTAGGTATGATGGGTTTTTAAGTTTTAGACGTGCAGTCTCTTTTCTTTTGTGACAGCCTCACTTTAATGTCTCAGGTTTCCTGAATACCAAACTCTCTTTGGCTGATGTAAACTTTTATTAGTATTTCTGACCTAAAGATGGGATAATTTGCTTTTTTAGGGCAAAGATATACCTAATTTCATTTCAAGTAACCATTAACCTCTAGTTTTTCTTTTAGTTGAACTTATTTTTTTTTAAGTAATTATTTTTTATTGGAGGCAAATTATTTTACAATATTATATTGGTTGGTTTTGCCATACATTGACATGAATTCGCCCCGGGTTTACATAAGTTCCCCCTCCTGAACCCCCCTCCCACCTCCCTCCTCCCTTTATCCTCCCTCTGGGTCATCCCCGCACGCCAGCTCCGAGCATCCTATAACATGCATCGACCCTGAACTAGTGATTCGTTTCACATATGACAACATACGTGTTTCAGTGCAATTCTCCCAAATCCCACCCTCACCGTCTCCCACAGAGACAGCAAAAGAGACACAGATATATAGTTGAACTTATATATTTGTGTAGTGTGTGTGTGTATGTGTGTGTGTGCGTGTGTGTGTGCGCGCACACGTGTGTGTGTGTGTGCATGCTTTTGTATATTTCCTTATGGACACACATGCCTGAGCTTTTTATAAACCAGCAGCAAACAACTTAAGAGATGTGGTCATATAGAATGGACTGAGCATCCTTCTCTTGAGTGAGAGATAATAAATCATTCTTCTCAGGTGGAATCTTTTATTTATGCTTTGGGATTCCATTTTATCGAGAAAGCTTTGGTTTTCCTTTTTGGCTTTGTCTAAGCTCTACTTTAGTAAGTAATTCCAATCAAGCTGACATTTATTAGTGAGGACATGGTCCACTCCAGCCTCATACTCACAGTCCAGCTGTTGCCATAACAACTTTGCTCTGGACTTACCTATTTGTAAGTATGTGTGTATAATGGCAGTGCTGTGTGGTTGCAGATTTGCTGTTTGTTAGTAGAAAAGAATCACTATCTATTCCTATGCCTTAGGAATCAGTTAGCAAGGGTTTTTGTCATTAAAAGAGTTTTAGCTTAAAATCTGAGCAATTGAACAGTATTACCATAAACAGGAATACAAGATTTTACTTATGGGTTGTACGCTTAGAATATTTCTGTTTTCTAAGACATTTCACACTCTTCGTTTTATCCTCACAATAATCATGGGGGTCTGAAAGGTACATGCGTACATGCCATCATCACTGTTTTATAGTTGAAGAAAATAAACTCAGAGCAAAGTGATTTTTCCCAAGGCCACTCAGTTACAAACTGTCCTGTCCTGAGATTCAAACTCAGAGCTTCTAAATTCCACCATGGTTTTGCCACAGGAAGAAACAAAGGTTGAAACAGTATTCTGAGGTCATTCCAAATTATTGTCTGTGTTGTTCTTGTGTGTGTGTGTGTGCACCAGCTCAGAAAGTAAGAGCTGCCTGTGTTGTTCTTGACATTAATTTTCTGAGATATCCCAAGGAGATTTTAAAGAACTTCCTTAGTTGGAAAATAGAGCTGTTTATTTGGGTGCTCTGACTGGTGTGCCAGTTAAATCATTTCTGTGTTGTTAAGTACTTCTTAGAGGTGGTTCTAGAAAGATAGAGGTTCACATTTCTTTTTTTCTTAGAGATCCAGAAATTCAGATTCCCTGGAGATGGAACCTGTTTAGCTTCAGGGTTTTTTAATAATCAAATTTATTTATATTAATGGCAACCCACTCCAGTATTCTTGCCTGGAAAATTCTATGGACTGAGGAGCCTGGTTTGCTACAGTACTTGGGGTCACAAAGAGCTGGACATGTCTGAACGACTAACACGTTCACACTTTATTTATTTATTTTTAATTGAAGGCTAATGCTTTACAATATTGTGTTGATTTCAGGTTTTGAAAGGATTTGAGTTGTTAGCTCCCCCGTGGAAGAGTTTAAAATTTTTAGTGCTCTTTCTGCATGTGAGAGATGGTGTTTTGTCCTGATTGTCACATTTCCTGGAGTTCTCTCTGTGATTTCAAAAACTCATGCGGTGAATTCTTTGAGTGTCTGTATATGCTGGCAGTGCTCAGTGCCTCCTTTTAGTAATCTCAGTCTTCTGGTTGACAGAGACTGTATTCTGAAGCAAACAGTTGATTTTGCTGAAACTAGTGATAAACTCGGAGAAGGCAATGGCAAGCCACTCCAGTACTCTTGCCTAGAAAATCCCATGGACGGAGGAGCCTGGTGGGCTGCAGTCCGTGGGGTCGCTACGAGTCAGACATGACCGAGTGGCTTCACTTTCACTTTTCACTTTCACACATTGGAGAAGGAAATGGCAACTCACTCCAGTGTTCTTGCCTGGAGAATCCCAGGGACAGGGGAGCCTGGTGGGCTGCCGTCTATGGGGTCACACAGAGTCGGACACGACTGAAGTGACTCAGCAGTGATAAACTAAAGAGACCGAAACATTGTTTTTCTCTCCAGTTACTCTGCTCTTACAGACCATTCCATTGAGTTAATGTTGGACACAGGTGGTTCCTTTTAAACCTGAATCAATATGTTCTAGAAGTTGTGCTATTAACATCTGCAATCTGTGTAACAGGATCCTTAAAGTAAAGGCTGTTTCTTTAAGATGGGGAAGGAATATTTTTGGAGGCTGGGCACCATTTTTTTCTTAACTCTGATGAGCATCAGAAGGGGTCTTCGAGACTAGGAAGGCTGCCTGCTAAACTGGAAGGCAGCCTGTCGGCACAAGGCAGAGGAAGGAAGGACGTAGCTTAGGTGCTTCTTTGTCCTCTTCTTGATCTACACTCCCCTCCACAAAGTGATTTCATCCTATCCCAATGGCTTGCTGCATTTTTCAGAGCTTGTTCAGAGAGCTAGAAGCCACTCTAGGGAATTCCCTGGAAGCTCAATGGTTAGGACTCTCTGCTTCCAATGCAGCAGGGCTTGGGTTGGAGTCTAAGTTGGGGAACTAAGACCCTGTATGCCTTGCAGAGTGGTCAAAAAAAAAAAAAAAGCCAGTCTAAGTATTATAAGCAGTAATGACTTCAGTTCAGAGAATTAGAGGCAAGTAAAACTGTTGGCAGGGCTGTGGAACTAAGGTCAGGGAAACTCCCACTGCTGATTTCAGCTGCTGGCAGCACTGGAGTGGGTCACTATGGAAAGTTTCCACGGAAGTCACTGTGAACTTCAAGTCTCCAGGAGCAGGTGATTCTCCAGAGCTTGCCTGGAAACCCCTGTATCTGCTGATGTGTCTGCCTGGAAATCTTTCTGGAAAACTCTGGCTTCCAAACTTTGTGCAAGGGCCTCTGAGAGGAGACACTAAGCCATAACCACAGAGGGGAAGACTTCTAAGAAATGTGTTTCCAGGCTCTCCCCCGCCTTGTGATGCAGAGGAGAGTGTAGCAGGAGGTGGTGCCGATGCTGAGTTATCAGCTGAAAACCAAGGACATAGCCTGTATCCATTTTAAAGACCATTTTTTCAGTCCTTACCATGTGAAAAACAGTTACTATATGAGAATGTGCTATGGACGGAGGTTCGTGACATTGTACAGGAAATGGCGACCAAGACCACCCCCATGGGAAAGAAATGCAAAAAAGCAAAATGGCTGTCTGAGGACACCTTAGAAAGAGCTGTGAAAAGAAGAGAAGTGAAAAGCAAAGGAGAAAAGGAAAGATAGAAGCTCTGAATGCAGAGTTCCAAAGAATAGCAAGGAGAGATAAGAAAGCCTTCCTCAGCGATCAATGCAAAGAAATAGAGGAAAACAACGGAATAGGAAAAACAAGAGATCTCTTCAAGAAAATTAGAGATACCAAGGGAACATTTCATGCAAAGATGGGCTCGATAAAGGACAGAAATGGTATGGACCTAACAGAAGCAGAAGATATTAAGAAGAGGTGGCAAGAATACACAGAAGAACTGTACAAAAAAGATCTTCATGACCAAGATAATCACGATGGTCTGATCACTGACCTAGAGCCAGACATGTTGGAATGTGAAGTCAAGTGGGCCTTAGGAAGCATCACTACAGACAAAGCTAGTGGAGGTGATGGAATTCCAGTTGAGCTATTTCAAATCCTGAAAGATGATGCTGTGAAAGTGCTGCAGTCAATATGCCAGCAAATTTGGAAAACTCAGCAGTGGCCACAGGACTGGAAAGGGTCAGTCTTCATTCCAATCCCAAAGAATCCCAAAGGCAATCCCAAAGAATGTTCAGACTACCGCACAATTGCATTCATCTCACATGCTAGTAAAGTCATGCTCAAAATTCTCCAAGCCAGGCTTCAGCAATACATGAACCGTGAACTTCCAGATGTTCAAGCTGGTTTTAGAAAAGGCAGAGGAACCAGAGATCAAACTGCCAACATCCACTGGATCATGGAAAAAGCAAGAGAGTTCCAGAAAAACATCTATTTCTGCTTTATTGACTATGTCAAAGCCTTTGACTGTGTGGATCACAGTAAACTGTGGAAAATTCTGAAAGAGATGGGAATACTAGACCACCTGACCTGCCTCTTGAGAAACCTGTATGCAGGTCAGGAAGCAACAGTTAGAACTGGACATGGAACAACAATCTGGTCCAAATAGGAAAAGGAGTACGTCAAAGCTGTATATTGTCACCGTGCTTATTTAACTTATATGCAGAGTACATCATGAGGAACGCTGGGCTGGAAGAAGCACAAGCTGGAATCAAGATTGCAGGGAGAAATATCAATAACCTCAGATATGCAGATGACACCACCCTTATGGCAAAAATTGAAGAGGAACTCAAAAGTCTCTTGATGAAAGCGAAAGAGGAGAGTGAAAAGGTTGGCTTGAAGCTCAACATTCAGAAAATGAAGATCATGGCATCTGGTCCATCACTTCGTGGGAAATAGATGGGGAAACAGTGGAAACAGTGTCAGACTTTATTTTTTTGGGCTCCAAAATCACTGCAGATGCTGATTGCAGCCATGAAATTTAAAGACGCTTACTCCTTGGAAGGAAAGTTATGACCAACCTAGATGGACAGGGAGGCCTGGTGTGCTGTGATTCATGGGGTCGCAAAGAGTTGGACACGACTGAGCGACTGAACTGAACTGAACTGAGATAGCATATTAAAAAGCGGAGACATTACTTTGCCAACCAAGGTTCTTCTAGTCAAGGCTATGGTTTTTCCAGTGGTCGTGTATGGATGTGAGAGTTGGACTGTGAAGAAAGCTGATCGCCAAAGAATTGATGCTTTTGAAGTGTGGTGTTGGAGAAGACTCTTGAGAGTCCCTTGGACTGCAAGGAGATCCAACCAGTCCATTCTAAAGGAGATCAGTCCTGAGTGTTCATTGGAAGGACTGATGCTAAAGCTGAAACTCTAATACTTTGGCCACCTCATATGAAGAGTTGAGTCGCTGGAAAAGACTTTGATGCTGGGAGGGATTGGGGGCAGGAGGAGAAGGGGACGACAGAGAATGAGATGGCTGGATGGCATCACCAACTGGATGGATATGAGTTTGAGTGAACTCAGGGAGTTGGTGATGGACAGGGAGGCCTGGCGTGCTGTGATTCATGGCGTCGCAAAGAGTCGGACACGACTGAGCGACAGAACTAACTAACATGAGAATGTGCAAGTCTGAGGCTCCATAATGATCACAAATATAAATGAATTTGGTAGCCTTTATCCTCTTAAAAATTGTTCTCTTAGCAAAAAAAGTAGGGAAATAAAAAATGAGAAAGAAGAAAACCAATGATATTCTCACTTTGACCTTTGTCTCTGTCCCCAAAGCAAACAACTTCACTAACCAGTGACAGTAATTTAAAAAACTTTCATATGAATCATTACAATTGGGGCTTTCTTGGTGGCTCAGTTGGTAAAAAATCTGCCTGGCAATGCAGGAGACCTAGGTTAGGTCCCTGGGTTGGGAAGATCCCCTGGAGAAGGAAATGGCAACCCACTCCAGTGTTCTTGCCTGGAGAATCCCATGGACAGAGGAGCCTGGTGGGCTACAGTCTAAGGACTCACAGAAGAGTTGGACATGGCTTAGTGGCTAAACCACCACCACCTCCCTGAAACTTTACTAAATCTGAATGAATTTCAAATATTGGCTAAGAGTTATTCTACTATAAAGAGAAACTCCTAAATAACAGTTCTCAAATGTCTGATACAGTGAAGTACTTCTGGAGTATTAACACAATGAAGAAAAACACCTTTCCTTTTACAAGTAAAAGAGGATGATCAGGAAAATAAAAATAATTCTTGTAAAGTAGAAAATCTCTCCTAGCTCTTCCCCTCCAGCTATTTCTTTTTTTTAAACCCCTTTTTCTCTAATTCCTCTTTCTCTCCTCATACCAGTTGTATCATTAGCTCTTCCTTCTCTTTGTTTTTCCAAGGAGACTTGGTCATGGCCAGGGATGGTCATCCCCCACCTCAGGAACACTGACTGTGCTAATATAAATCATTTGTGTAGAGCATACGATAGCCGACAGCCCAGGCCAGCAGGTCTTGGAATGCATTCTCCTGCCAAAGCCCCTCCTCCCTCCCACAGACATTTTCATCACTGGATTTCAAAGACAGATAATGCATGAGAAGAAGTAACAGCCGTTTTTCTTCCCCCCAGCATACCTTCCTCCCACCAAAACTCACCCTAATACCCAATGGGAAAGAAATGAGACAATTAGATTTTTTTTTTTTTTCCTTAGAAAATTTGTAAGACAAAGCCCCAGAGACAGAGCATGCCAGATGTTGTGGAGAGCATGGCCGCTGGGTCCCTTCGGCCACACATGCTGAAGTCATGAAGTCAGGAAACCTGACTCAGGAGTCACCGTTCCAGTGTGGGGGCTGACAAAGCACCACATGGTCTAGGACGGCTGGAAACCGAGCCCATCCCCGGAGCCCAGTCCTCTTCTGAGTGCATTCTTGGGCCAGGGTCAGTGGGAGGGAGCCTGGAGACTGCGGATTACTTCAGCACTTTGTGGGAAACCCTGAAAGGTCAGGATAAACTGGGGGCTTGGTGTCCCTGCATTTGCAAGGGGAGTCCCATCCACACTGTTGATGGATGCTGAGTGCCTGGAGTCTAACCCTGGGTCCTGGTACAGGGTCTTGGATGCATACTCCCACAACAAATGAGATGAGATGTCCAATAGGTTTAAATGAGAGAAAGTAAGAAAGCACTTGCTTCCATGTTTTTCTATTCCAGGTTTGCCTTTGTTAAAATTACAGTGAGACAGTCCTACAAAAAATGAACACAAACACAAGAGTGAACCAAGTCTTAAAATATTGGCTCTAGGCTCAGCCTGCTCTTCCTTGAGCTCAGATACAGTCAACTCCCACTCTGCCCTATGCTATTGTTCCAGGTCAAGGTGGCATATTTATACCAGACTTCTATGGATTCAGAAGGCTTCAGTGCTATGCTCATTTGCTCCAGACTTGACACAACCTGGCAAAGCAAATAAGATCCTCCTTTTTGGCCCTGCTGATCAGTTCTGGGAACAGCCCCAACTGTCTCTGATTCCCTGGAGACCAGAGCATCCTCCTGGGCTCACACACAGAAACGTTCCCCAGATATGGAGTTGTACAATCAACATGGCCCCATGCTCTGGTTCTTAAATTAGTTCAGAACATTCACCAGGAAGACTTGTTATAGATATGGATTCCAGGCTGCTAGCCCCAAAGATTTGAGTGGACTGCTACAGACCAGGGCATCTTTCCTAAGTTCCCAGGTGGGTCTGATGGACTTGCTGATCATCGGCGACCTGTCTGGGACAGCTGCATTAGAAACTTCTTCTTACAGCGATGCCTCCGAGTGCCTCCCTAGTCCCCCACCCTCCCCCAATCAGACAGGTGCAGACATTTGCTGTTTGCTGTACATCAGAGCATTTTACAACTAGCTTTCTGCAGAATAATAAAAAACAAAAGAGTTCAACTTAAACATAGCCAAATGACTTTTCACAGAGCAGTAAAGTGATTTCCTCCTCAGCTCTGCTGTGAAGCAGATCTGAGCGGCTCTGTTCACTCTGGACGTTTTCGCAAGTTGACCCTGGGCCCACTTCAGAATCGCCCTGCGAGGGACCTGGACTGCTGGGTCCAAGGTCCATCACTGTGGTTAATTTCAGGCCTGCATCCCCAGGGGTGGGTGGGAGCTGGCTGAGGCCTCAGACCAGCTGGGTAGAAGAGCCCCATGCCCACGCTGCCTGGTGGCCTTCGGAGCGCTGCAAGGTGGGTGGTCTGTGAGCTGGCAGAGCTCAAGGCTGCAGGAGTTCACAGCCCCCTCTGGGGGACATGACGAATGGCTGTGCTGACAAATCCTGGTCTGCTTTCCATCTTGGAGCCGTGCACGGTTTCGCTTTCAAAGCAGGAAAACAAACCACGGGAACCAGACACAACACTCGCAGGCCACAAATGATACAGCCATTTTCTCCTCTCAAGTCAGGGACCTGCAAAGGTGAAAGAAAAACTGCTCTGTTAGAATTCCTTGATGAAGAGTGGATACGGAAAACTCCTCCGGGGCTTGGCCTGAAACTCCCCCGCACCCTCCCTTGTCACCCCTCCTTCTGACCAGCTTGAGATTCAGTCCTTCTGGTGCTCAGACCCATCTGATACTGGTCTTTTCAGGGCTTCCCAGTTTGTTACAGCCCTGATGATCCCCAGGCTGCTGAGGAAAGGCCACAGAGTATACCACCCAGTCCGTGTCTGCCAGATATGCTCCTGGAGTGCATCGAAAACCTCTTCTAAAGAAAAGATTCTGCAGGTAAAGGGCATTCACAGTATTCTAATCTACTCTGACCTCAGTTCAGTTCAGTTGGTGATGCCATCCAGCCATCTCATTCTCTGTCGTCCCCTTCTCCTCCCGCCCCCAACCTTTCCCAGCATCAGAGCCTTTTTCAGTGAGTCAACTCGTCGCATGAGGTGGCCAAAGTATTGCAGTTTCAGCTTTAGCATCAGTCCTTCCAATGAATACCCAGGATTGATCTGCTTTAGAATGGACTGGTTGGCTCTCCTTGCAGTCCAAGGGACTCTCAAGAGTCTTCTCCAGCACCACAGTTCAAAAGCATCAATTTTTCGGCGCTCAGCTTTCTTCACAGTCCAACTCTCACATCCATACATGACCACGGGAAAACCATAGCCTTGACTAGACGGACCTCCATTTTAATGATGAGTCCAGTGAAGAAAGGAGGAGAAAAGAACAATGTCACGAGAAGTGGGTTGATTTCTGTGACCCGCTTCTCTCAGATGTTGCCTTGTCCCCATTTCCCTCTTTCACTCTCTCCTCCTTCCTTTAGGGTGTGCGTAGTAATTTAAGGTTGAATTACCAAGAACCAGAAAGAACTAGTAAAGAACTTTGTCTCTGTAGATTGTGAATGAAAACCATGTTAGCTAGCCAATGTAATAAGTGATTCCCCTGCCTCAGCCTCTCCCAGTTGGCAGATGTATCTTTGGGATGCCTGGGTCCTGTCTGCCACACAAGATCATGTCAGGAGGTCTGTCTTCTCTGTCTTCTCACAGCAACATAGGAAATGTAGCAGACACGCTCCCCCGGCTGCATGTATATAAAGTGGCTTTGTTTCCCTAACCAGAGCTAGCTAAGCCACTCTGGACCAATGAACTCCTTCTCTTCATTGTGTAGTGGTTAACAGCAAGGATATGCTCATGCAAGAGGTGCTATAAGAAGTAGGGCCATAAGTGTTGTGGATAGACAGGACACTATGAGCAAAGTTCAGTTCAGTTCAGTTCAGTTCAGTCGTTCAGTCGTGTCTGACTCTCCGCGACCCCATGAATCACAGCACCCCAGGCCTCCCTGTCCATCACCAACTCCCGGAGTTCTAGGGAGGATCAAATGAATAAAGAGTTCAGAGTAGACTATCGGGAGCACTTGGAAAGAAGGGTAAAGCCCCTGTTATATCAAGTTGAAGTACTTGGAATACTCTCTTAGGCAATTGGCAGACATTAGAAGGTATGTTAAATAAAGAAGTGAAATGATCAAATCTAAGTATGACAAAGTTAACTCTAGTGGCTCAGTGGAACATGGGTAGGGAGTGAAGAAGTGGTTAGGAAAATCTATCTTAAATGGTTTAGTTGTTCAGGAAAAAAGCCTATAGTGCTCATTGGGTGTCAGAGAGTAGATAAAAGCTTTAACTGTGGTGATCCCTGTGAAAAAGAAGGAGAAAGGGAGTCACAACCCAGGTCCAACAAGCCTTGACAACTGATTTGCTGTGGATATGAGGGAGGAGCGGGACTCAAGGGTAATCGAGACCACAAAGGGACTGTGCATGCGTGCGTGCTAAGTTGCTTCAGTCATGTCCGACTCTCTGTGACCCTATGGACTATAACCCATCAGGTTCCTCTGTCCATAGAACTGTCCAGGCAAGAATACTGGAGTGGGTTGCTATGCCCTCATCCAGGCGATCTTCCCAACTCAGGGATTGAACCCACATCTCTTATGTCTCCTGCATTGGCAGGTGGATCTTTACCATTAGTGGGAAGCCCACAAAGGGACTTGCAGGCCACTATTCTGAAAGGGACATGTAGGAGGAGGAGCTCTTTGGGATGGAGTAGGGGGAGTGATCCGGAGAAGGCAATGGCAAGCCACTCCAGTACTCTTGCTTAGAAAATCTCATGGATGGAGGAGCCTGGTAGGCTGCAGTCCGTGGGGTCGCTAAGGGTCGGACACGACTGAGCGACTTCACTTTCACTTTTCACTTTCACACATTGGAGAAGGAAGTGGCAACCCACTCCAGTGTTCTTGCCTGGAGAATCCCAGGGACGGGAGAGCCTGGTGGGCTTCCATCTATGGGGTCACACAGAGTCAGACACGACTGAAGTGACTTAGCAGCAGCAGCAGCAGAGGGAGTGATCAGGATATATATAGAAATGTGTTTCTTCCCTGACCAATGAGGCTATCCTAACAGAGAACTATCCAGAGGTTTGGAATCAATCCACGCCACCTACAAAACTAATGTGAAAACAAAGGAGTATATTTCATGATGATATGAAACAATCAGAATGTGCTAACAGGGAGGTCATGAAGGAAATGAATTATTAGGAAAGAGTGTGAGCCCGATAGTAATATGAAAGCCTTTTTCAGGAGCGGTGGGCCTTTTAGAGATTGGTAGCAGGGCTCAGACACAGTCACCTTCAGTGAGTGCGGGCTTCTTTGGAGAACTGAGATAAACATTTGGGCCCATGGCTGGACTTCCTTGGAGAAAGGATCTCAGGGAATGAGTAGAGCAGAAAATTTTATTTTCTGCCAGTTTTCTCTCCTCTTTACTCCCAGTGTTCTAGAATATTCCTCAGATGTGGTCTCCCATCACCTTCTTCTGAAATTCACACTTGGCTCTCTCTCTCTCTTTTTATAATGCATACTACATGTACCTGTGTTTTGAAATATAGATAACTCTGACTTACTAGGGTATTTTTTCTGTTATCACCTGCTTCCCTATAGAAATGTTAGAAAGACGGAGTGGGGGAAATCATAGAAAAAGCCTGTCTTTGGTGCCAGAAAAACCTGTTGTCAGATTCTACCTGATGTGACCTTGAGCAAGACACTGAGCTTCTCTGGGCCTCAGTTTCTTTAAAACTTCATTAGACTATTTCAGTATTTGAGGTGATGTCTAAAAATTATTCAGTGCTTAGTAAGCACTTGGTAACTATGAGAATGACTGTGACTCTACACTCTGAGATTTTCTTGTTTCACTGTTCATTATCGTAAATGTTCCCAGCATATCTGCCAACAGGTAAAATTCTCTAGAAACAAAACTTTAGCAAATATCAGCGTGGAATTTATTCATGTTTTATTTAATTACTTAGGGCATTTAATGAAAGAATGAATTATTAAGTGAGAACATTGATTGTTCCCTGTGTATGGCAAGAAGATCTCCAGCGTGTGCTTAAAATAACTCCATAAAATGTAGATCAAGCCGTAGTAAATTAAAAGAAGGGAGAAATGGCATGAAGATGAAAAACACAACCGAGCCTGCAAGTTTGCACAAAATGGTAGCCACACCCCAGTTATCCCACATCCCTCACACGCAGACTTCCGGCTCTCTGGAGTGCTGGTGGGTGCTGGGTTCAGGAGCCAGAGTGAGACAAGCTTTCTCTGATGTCTGTGTTCCTCCAGACCCTCTACCCTTCTCCACTGTACTCTGGGCCCGGGAAGCCCTGCTCTCTGGCTTTTCATTGGGTCTGTCCAATGGGAAGCCCTTGTCGGATGTGGGAATGAGGGAGAAGAGAGGTCTGAGGTATTTATCGCCCTGATTCTCTCTACTGAGTCTCTCTCTCTGACATTCTCTAGGTTCTAGAAGTTAAGTTCCAGGTTCCCTCTCCCACCACTATGGGCCTGGAGGTGGTGACAGCTCCCGTGTCTTTAGACCCAGGGGACTGAACCATCTCTCATGTGGTATACTCTGCCTACACTTTGCAAATAGTCCTTTCATTAAACTTTTCTAGAATTCTTTGGATTTGAGTATGCCATCTGTTTCTTGCTGGGCAATTAGCAGTTGATACTGTTCATTGGAGGGACTGATGCTAAAGCTGAAACTCCAATACTTTGGCCACCTCATGAGACGAGCTGACTCACTGGAAAAGACTCTGATGCTGGGAAAGGTTGGGGGCGGGAGGAGAAGGGGACGACGGAGAATGAGATGGCTGGATGGCATCACCGACTCTGTGGACATGAGTTTGAGTGTACTCCGGGAGTTGGTGATGGACAGGGAGGCCTGGCGTGCTGTGATTCATGGGGTCGCGGAGAGTCGGACACGACTGAGCGACTGAACTGAACTGAACTGAACCAGCCAAGTAACACTGGTACTAAAGGCTGAGAAGATTGGAGGAAAGAAAGCAAAATGAGAAAACAGAAAATTAGAAAGAAGGGAGGCTATGACAGCCATGGAATGTATCACTGGAGGACAGAGGGATAGAGAAGGCAGGAGGTAAACTAGGATCACACCAGTGGAGCAGAAAAGTGGTGTGTGGGGCAAAGACATGCAACACCAGCCTAGAGTCTAGGACTAGCCCTCACACTTGGCCTCACCAGTCCTTGAGAACCTCTCAGGTGTCAAGGTAAAGCCACTCAGAGTGGTCCACACAGGTGGACTGGAGTGCTTAGCACAAGAGTAAATTGAGTCACACATAAGGCAGTAACCTCTGAGTTACTTCACTATGTGAAGACATAGTCTAGTAGCTGATGGTTAAAATGTATGTAATCTAGCATCTTGAGATAAATCTGAATTATATTCCATACATTCCAAAAGGGAAAACCATGTTTGTTAAGGGTCTAGTCCTTGCCAAAGCAGATTTTTTGTAATCTCATAGCAGCTGAAAGGAGGAGAGTGTTACCCTCCTTTCATAGGTGAGGAAGTACCTTCAGTGAAATCAACTAACTGGCCTGAACTACACAGCTTGTGTGTTTCAGATGTGGGAGCTGGCCACAGTCTTTCTGATTTCACTGAGGAATCACGCTATCTCAAAAACAAGGAATCCTTATCCAGAGTGATCCATGAACATTCTCAAATTCATGAACATTTGAGGCATGACTGTACATTGCTCTGGTTTGCTTTCGGTTTCCAGAGGCAATTTCTCGATTCATTTTCCTTTCTAATGTTCCCCTCCTTATGAGAAATAGACTTGTGTGTGTTAGCCAGAGACGGTATGTGAACTGGGATTGGGGAGTGGTAATGGTGTGGTGGCTCAGATGGTAAAGAATCTGCTTGCAATGCGGCAGACCCAGGTTCGATTCCTGGGTTGGGAATGGCTACCCACTCCAGTATTCTTGCCTGGAAAACCCCATGGATGGAGGATTTTGGCAGGCTATAGTCTGTGGGGTTGCAAAGAGTCAAACACAACTGAGTGATTAGCACTTTCAACTTGTACCTTTCAGAGGGGTGAACACCCAAATGCCTCTTAGGGGCAGCTGCATGTGCCGGTGGGACTGCAGCCTGTTCTCCTAAGTTTATTCTTCTGTTTCCTTTTCAGAGCAAAGAGGAAAAGAGACACAGGAATTCCCAGGAAAGAAATACAGATAGTAAAAGCTGTTACATGGAGCTCCTGGAAGGCTGGTGAGCAGGTGGGTAATGATGTCAGGGTGAAGATATGGCGGGTGAAAGGGACTGAGGGTAAAGTAACTGTGATTGCTTTTGAAGCCACATCAGCTCTTCCTGATTTCCTGTTGCAGACAGGAATTTTTTAAACATTTAAAAACACATATAGACATTTAAAAAGACATTAAAAAACATAAAAAGAGAAGAAATTTTTAAACATTTCTGATGTCCTTTTCATAAGAAAAATACTGTAGGATTCCCTAGTGACTTCTATGACAGATTCTGAAAAGCCTGCAGTGGAGGCAACGTTTGCATGAGGTGCATGAAGAGGTCAATGAAAGAGAAGATCGGAACTGTATTAAATATGCCCCAGATACTCATATTCATGGATTTCTGACGTGAGTCTCCAGCCTGCACTGGTTTGGCATTGGGAGTGCATCTATAAGAAAGACATTGCACAACTGATATATTTAATAAATGTGATGATGAAGGAAATAGATCCTCTTGAATAGATCCTCTTCTGCAGGCAGTTAGGAAACTCAGAGCAGACACAAGACAAGTTAGTGTGTCTTGGCCAAAAAGGAAGATGGAAAGACAGAATGATTATAAAAACACCTACCCATCCTTTCAGTGGCCATTACTTGGCTATGGAAAAGGCAACTTAGAACAAACCAGAGACTCTAAGAATCAACGCTGTAGGGAGATAGCTCTTGGGTCAGAAAAAATCCTCACTAATCCCTCCTTTGCAAAACATCAACGAGTACATCTAATACTAGCAAAAGCTGAGCTTTCAATAAATCAGAAAACAATGGAGGCATTGTCTGAACTCGCCAAATAGTCCTTTGCTCCCACCACACAGAACACTCCAGTCTGTGTGCAGCCAAAACTCAGCCCAATCTTATCGAACTAAATTGATTTATGAGAGGAAAAACCTAAAAAGGGAAGCAGAGAAATAATGATATTAATTCTAATAATGCATTGACTAGTGTGCATATAAATCATTCTCCCCACTCAGATTGATTTCATACAAATAAGAACTCTATGCATAAACTCATCTCCAGCCGCCCAGGCAGCCACCCAGAGCCTGCTCTTGCAGATAGAGCTCAAGAAAAAGGGTGGGGGGTATGCTGGAAGTTCACAGAAGTCTTGCCTGAGAAAAAAGCCTGTGGGATCAGCCCCAGAGGTACGATGTAATTGGCCACACACACAAATGTTGCCGCATCCGAACATTTTTGGCAACTCATGAAAGCCTCGTTCCTAGAGGCCACTTGAGTGTCCAAATAAAAGGGGATTTTTGTTAGTGAAAACTGGAAAGAATAACCCATCCTAGGATCAGTCTAATAGGGCCTGGCCTGTTAAAATGTAACACTGGGCCGGCCAGAGTTTGAAGTGTTGCTGGCAAGGATTTGGAGCAGCCGTGAGGAGAGCCAAGCCTCTCTCACAAGGAAAACTCTGCTGGTGAGGGGAGCTTTCCACAGCCCAAAGAGCCTGTATGGCCCACCTCGAGAGGAGAGCTTCTTCTGGGACAGGGATCTTCCAAACAGGGCTGAAGGGAGATAGCCTGGGGTTGCTTCCGTCTCCCTCAGCACCTCGGGCTCCACTCCCCAGTTCCCTACCCCACCCACCAGGCTGTGCTTCGCGGCAAGTGAGACTTGGTGGCTGACCTCCGGGGCCACTTCCGCACATGGCCTGGGAATAGCAATTGCTCTCCGTGTGTCTGCAGGGTGTTGACAGCCCTGGGCTGAGAGTGCTGGGGGAGGGAAGCAGAAACAGTGATGCTGTAGAAATCAGGCCACAGAGGCCTTCTCTTATCACCAAAGGGCCCCCAGCTGAAGAAAGTTCTACTGCTGCCTGCTTCACAAAGGAAATGCCTTCTCCTGCTGCAGGCCAATTTTGGCCTGTTCGTGTAGCAGAGGCCCCTAGGTTTTGCCTCTAGTATTGCCAGATAAAATACAGGATGCCTGCTTAAGTTTGAACTTCAGATGAACAACGAATGATATTTAAATATAAGTGTGTCCCAGGTGTTGTATGGGAAAATACTATTTTCATTTGTTGTGTTAGGTAGAATTCTTAGACACCACCAATGACCCTGACTTTTGATTAACCTTCTCCTCTGAAGTGTGGATAACACCGATAACTAAAAGAGCCATCCCTGCTGTGATTGTCTTACGTTACATAACAAAAGGGATTTTGTGTTCACACAATGCTATTAAGGTAACTAATAAGTCGTGTTTGAGTTAACCAAAATGGATTAACTATACCTATCCATATGAACCCTTTGTATCTGGATCTAGAGGCCAGAAACAGAGTCCAAGATTCAAAGCAGTAGAGAATTCTCTGTTGGCCTTGAAGGAGAATACTCTTGTGTTGCAGAGAAGCCTCATAGCCAGGAACAATAGCCAGCCTCTAGAACCTGAAAACAGCTCCCAGTTAATAGTCAACAAGAAAACAGGGACCTCAGTCCTTTACCACAATGAACTGGATTCTGACACCCTGAAATAGCTTGAAGGAGGACCCCAGGCCTCAGGAGAGATGGCAGTCTGGCCAGCCCTGATTTCTGCTATGGGAGACCCTGAGCAGAGAACCCATCCATATTGTGCCAGATTCTGGACACCTGCAAACTGAAAGAGGAAAATCCTTTTGTTTTCAACAGCTAAATTTGTGGCGATATGTTAGGCAGCAATAGCAAATAAATATTTTTGCTGTATCTTAGAGCTCTATCTGTATCCTATGGTCTCTAAGGCACACTTGTAGGGGTTCCTGGTGTAGACAATAAGAATAGAAGATGTGAGAAGGGACAAGGCAGACCTGGATAAACTGGGCATCCACTTGTTAGCAACCTCAGTAGAAGGGCAAAGGCAGGAAGACAGACCATAGTATTGTCTGCTCTGATGCTAGTGTCCTAGCAGGCAGCGGTGGTCTGGCCTCCTGGCCCTCACAGCCCCCAAGTCTCAGTTTAGACCTGTAAACACACACACACACACACACACACACACACACCCACCCTTATATATACCTTATCTCCCAGGGAGGAATGTGGGAATGTGCAAGACAATCTGTCCCTTGTCTCAGAGACAGATACAGTTAATAGATCTGCACATAAAAGTGTGGTGTCAGCCAGAGCACATTACTGATCCAAAGCTATAGAAACACATGTGTTCCATGTAAGGATAAAGTGTGTGTGTGTGTGTGTGTGTGTGTGTTTGTGTGTTGGAGGGTGGGTGTGAATATAAACAAAGAAAGCGACGGGGGGTGCCAGTCTAGAACTTCCTTGGGCATCAATTCAGCTTCCATTCAGATCATGTAAACAAGCCTTCAGAGACTAAAAGAAACTTGGATATCATTTTTAAAAGGCTCAGAGGCTTGGTTTTGTGTTTCATTTATCCAAATGTTCTTTTGCTTATGGATTCCCCTAAATTTTCTTTCCAACCTCTTCTCAGCCCCTCTGGCCTCACACTACCCTTGAAAGTGGCCAGGGGGAAACTCTTAGGTGTCAGCCAGTCGGCATGGAGAGTTTCTCTTTCATCCCCTGAGTGTCTGGAGATGTGAGTTTAATGAGAGTCATCGACCTTTGAATTATACAAATGGACCTCTTTAGCAATCACTTCCCTCACCAGTCCATACCCACCCTCAGCTTTTAATCTTCTCAATTATATTTCCTTTTCATTGATTACTACTTTGCTAACTTTCAGATTGAGCAGGCAGTAAAACCTTAGCCACACAGGTAATGCAATTGCTTTTTGAGCCTGATGCCTACATCTCACCTCCTGAGGGGGCTTTCAGGGCCCCCTCCCACCCTACTGGATCTTGGCAAGTCCATCGGCCTTCAATTGATTTTGCAAAATGGCCCCTTCCAACCAAGGACCTGTGCAATCCTAGTTAGGAAGACAGAATTACCGTTCTGAGCTTTGGTAGCAAAGATTGGTGAGGTGGGGGGGAGGGAGATGAGGGGGGAGGGGGCGTGTTGCTTGCTGCTGTAGGGAGTATGGGAAAGGCCCTCACAGAGGCTGGCTGTTCCCAGCTCCGCCTGGGAGTGGCAGGTGATAGGCTTGGGAGTGGGGAGTTCTGGGTTCCGTTCCCACCTCTGCTCTGACTTTCTGAGCGACCTTCGTTGAACCACTTAAGTTTCTGTGCTTTCCTCTCTGTGCCATCTGGAAGGGGGAGACAATGACACTTGTCTGTGAAAATGCTTTGAGGGATCCTGGCATAAAAGATCCAATGTAAAAGCAAGTGATGGGCAATGCTTCCCATAAAGAGGCCCTTGTGTGCATCTGCAAGAGGCCCCACTTGAGGGCAAAGAAGAAAACTGAAGAAATTTCCTTGATATCAAGGCCAGGTGGAGGACGGATGTTGCTCGGGACGAGCTGGAAATCCCTGCTGTAGCTGGGGGCTCCAGAGCTACAGCCGGGATATGAGCTCGGCGAGGTGCATGCTGGGACCTGGCCAGCAGAACAAACAGATCTGAGGTCTCTGCACCAAGCAGGACCCTGTGCCATATCAGGATTAACCAGGGGACCTGACCAACAGCAAGGGTGGGGGAGGCCTGCCTCCCATGATTTACGGGCACTGACGCAGGGACCGGGCGGGGGAAGGGGGAGTCAGAGAACGTTGGGGACATTTTCAAAACTGGAGGTCGTTCAGAGGAAATTACTCAATAAAAACCAGGTTTCTCTAACTGAATAGATCAATTTACAGCTCATAAGGTGGAAAAAGTCTGAGACTTCAAGATTCTGGTTGGGCGAGTCTCCTAAGGTTTCCTCCCTTGGCAGAGCGGCTGTGGCTTTGGCTTTCTCAGGCCAGGCACCCGTTCTGTAGCTTTCAGGGCCAGCATTTTTTCCCTCGTCTTGTTTCCCTCTTTCTCTGCTACTTAAATTTTTCTGGTTAAGTTTCCTCCTCTCCTCTCTTGCAAGCCTCCAACGTTCACCTCCCTACAGCCCTATTAGAGAAGCCCCTATTGTGTTTTGTTTTCCTGCTAATACAATTTCTTTCTTCATGGTTTGCCCCTCTTCGCTGCCTCCCCCTTCCCATGGCTAGTCTCAGAGCCTCTCTTCCCTCTGTTTTCCCTTCAGGTCCCTAAGCCTCCTGCCTTTCTCCTCCAGCTGCCCATGGTCTGTTTTTCTGTGCACCTCTCAACCTCTCTATTTCTCCCTCTCTGCCTTTTATCTTCCCGGCCCCTCTCTCTGGTTGCTCTCTTGGCCTTTCTCAGTTGCTACTGCAGTAATTCATGGTGAGCGTCCAGTAACACCATCACCTATTGACTGGGCTTCTTTCAGTTAGCACAAAAGCAAGAGATTTCTCAGGGAGGCAGGATCCAGGACCCTGGGAGGAAGATAGACAGGACCCAGATGGAGCTGTATTGGAATTCTATCATCCATCAATCATCATTCATCCATCATCCATCTATCTACTCATCGAACCATCCATCCCTTCATTTAATCATTCATTCAATGAACATTTGTTGATATGAGCTACATGCCATGGACTGGGCTAGGCACTTGAGAGAAAATGGAGATCCAGTATACACATGAGCCTTGATTTCAGTAAGGGCTAAGGAGAGCTATAGAGTTACCAAGAGACCATCTCGTCAGGATAGGAACTACTTGCTGCTGCTGTTGCTGCTAAGTCGCTTCAGTCGTGTCCGACTCTGTGCAACCCCATAGATGGCAGCCGACGAGGCTCCGCCGTCCCCGGGATTCTCCAGGCAAAAACACCGAAGTGGGTTGCCATTTCCTTCTCCAGTGTGTGAAAGTGAGAAGTGAAAGTGAAGTCGCTCAGTCGTGTTTGACTAGTAGTGACCCCATGGACTGCAGCCCATCAGGCTCTTCTGTCCATGCGATTTTCTAGGCAAGAGTACTGGAGTGGCTTGCCATTGCCTTCTCCAAGGAACTACTTAGGAATAGGGAATTAGGCTCAGAGGGGAGAATATGCAGGCAGTGTACATGACTTTTGAGAAAGGCGGCCACTCCTCATCCCTACCAAATCCTCTCCCACTGGCAGACCAAAGGCTCTAGTTCTTCTAGCAGAAGTCAGCGCTGTTGGGCATTGACTTCAAGTGAAACACATCCTGTGACCTGAAAACAGTGACTCGGTCTAAGTGGTAAATAATAGTCATTAGTCCTTTCCTGGGAACAGACTTTATGAGTGGGCAGAAGGCATTTGACACCCGAAGGTGGGAGCTTGTGGGAAGAAGTCACCTCTCGAATGTGGATGTGTCCCCAGGACGATGTGCTTGCTCTGCACGGTGCTGGGGGTGGACTCTGAGGGTCTGAGGGAAGAGGCCATGCCTCCTCACCAGCCTGCTCTTCCAGGTATCAGCTGGTGGGCCCCACAAGCTGCTCCTTCCCTCTCTGGAGCCTCAGTCCTTCCATAAACTTTGGAGACCAGGTAGTTCTCGAAGCCCCACGCCTCCCTCCTCCCTCTCCCTGGCATTGGTCACAAATTCAAAGCGGCCCTTGAGTTTCATGCCTTGATGGCCTGGTAATTGTTATTGGAACTCGCCTTGGATGGATTTATGGTAATGAATTCACCTAATAGCAAACCCGTCACAGGCCTCTTTGCAGACAGGATCTTTCCCGTGTGAAGATATTAGAAAACCATTCTGCAAAGGAAAAGCAGTACTGACTGGTGACTTCAAGTTTAGGAAAAAACACCACTGTTTGAGTTTTTCTGTTGGCCTCTAACTTTAAACACTTCATTGGCCAGTTGCTAACCAATACAGTTTTTGGCCAAGATCCTGTTTATATTGGCACCAAATGTGTGTATCACAAGCAGTTTGTGTGTTTCGGGGCATGTGTGTATATGTGTGTGAATCTGTGTATGTTACAAACGCCAAAACTTTTGAGCACAAGATCTTATGCTCTGCTTTTTGCAGATTGTTCTGTCTGTAGACTGAACGAGCAGGCAGAGCATCCATGTGCATGAATAACTTGTTGTCAGGTCACCCTTCCCATCACAGCCACCCTCTGGCTTGGCCTGACCCGGCATGGAGCTCTCTGGCTTCCTTGGTCCCTTGTCCTACTGAGTAATGAATGATTGATATGGCCTCTGCCCAGTGAAAGAGGCTCCGGGTACAGTGGGTGCTTTCTGTGTCACCTCAGTCCTCAGGACCAGAAGGCAAATCATCAGGAATGCTTGGGATAAGGAGGAATTTGCTCCTCGCTTGAGCCAGGAAGGCTCCATGTTTCTGTGGCTTGGCATTAAGCAAACAGCTGCTTTTTTGTTCTCTCCTCAAATTATTTGTCCAAACAAAAGGCAACCGTCATGGGGAGAAAAGTACAATTTTTCCAGCGCTTGCCCCTCTGTGTGCCTCTTCTCACAGCATGCTCTCTGACTGTGTGCATTTCCACAGTTCAGTGTCAGGTTTCCAGCTGACAGCAAGGCAGGGTCTGCTGCCCTGCAATGTGA
Source organism: Moschus berezovskii (assembly GCF_049115385.1). Lineage (NCBI taxonomy): Eukaryota > Metazoa > Chordata > Mammalia > Artiodactyla > Moschidae > Moschus > Moschus berezovskii. The sequence continues at coordinate 34,872,310 of NC_142466.1, read as the reverse complement.
AAGCCACCCTCTGCCTCTCTGAAGCCTCCTGACCCAGTTCAACATCAGACCTTAAGACCAATTTCCCAGGTTGGCACCTTCCTTGTCCAAAATCCCCAAGGATTTCCTAAGTCTGTAAATCATGAACTGAGAAACATTCCCTTGGAGACTGAAAGTTTGGGAAATCAGTGAATCCTAGAGGAAAGAAGATGCTCCCTTAAACTCCCATTTCTTTAGAAAGTTTTGTAGTTGGTTCTTCTGCCTGGCAAAGAATTGTTATTTAACTGCAAGTCATCATTTAGAAAAGACTTGGGTTATTAGTTTGCATGTCATTAGAATATGGTAAAATATGCTAAACAATACAACTAAATGATACAGAATTTAATCTTCCTCTGAGGCTTATTGGGATTAGGCCATGTCCTTATCTGCCCAGCACACTCATGACTCTTCTTCAAGACTTGGGGCAAATGTCACTTTTCTAGTGGGGACCTCCCCTGTCACCTGACCCAGAACTGCCCTCTCCTGCTTTGCAGAATTAGGGCAGCCTCATCCAAGCTCCCATAACTCTCCTAGTACTGGCATATCACAATGCTTACATTTTCTGTTCTGAAATAATTTCAGACATAAAAAAAGTTGCAAGAAGAGAATAAAGATTTCCTATATACCAACGTTTCTCGACCTTTTTCTCATTATTGCCCCCTTCCCCCAACCCTTTCTAGATTATTTTTCCTAATTACCTTCTGCCATGAAATTTTAATACCATAGGTTTGCTGTAAATGTGCTTGTGAAATCTCTGTGTCTGAGCTTTACATGGAAAAAGAGTGAGTTTTGTTGCCCCCGGAAAAATTTCCATTCTTGTGAGCACAGTATTGCCTCCTGGAGAATGTATGCTGTATATCCTTTACCCAGACTCCCCATATGCTAGTATTTTCTTGTATTTGCCTTATTATTCTTTCTCTAAATATATATTGTTGTTGTTGTTTAGTTGCTAAATTGTGTCCAGTTCTTTTGTGACCCCACAGGCTGTCCATGTGTCCAGGCAAGACTAGTGAAGTGGATTGCCATTTACTTATCTGGGGGATCTTCCTGACCTAGGAATCGAAGCTGTGGGTTTGCATCTCCCTCATTGCAGGTGGGTTCTTTACTGCTGAGCCACTGGGGAAGCCCCTAAATATGTGTGCATACACACACACACACACACACACACACATAGAAATATACACATTTATTTATACACATACACAATAAATATTTTTTCTGAATTGTTTAACAGTAAGTTGCAGACATGATGCTGAATAATTTAGAAAGTGTTCTTATAAACAAAGACTTTGTCTTTGCATTTTAACAAAAAAAAATTTAACATTTCCATCTTTTCCATATGGCTGTGAGTTTCTCAGGGTCTACAACCTGTTTTTTACTATGGAGACTGAGTACCAGGATAGGGCCTAGCATATAGAAGGAGCTACTATAAATAATGCATTTCATTGGAATATAGCATATGCCATGCATTTTGATACAATTTCCATATAATTTAATAGATATGATGAAATTTTTCTCTTTGTATAAAATATATAATGTAAAATAGCATATGCTGTACATAAAAATGCAAAGCATTTTTATTTATAAATGAATGGAAATCTCAGGGTCATCAGTATAAACTTCAATCACAAAGTAGTCTATAGTTTTAGAAGCTAGAAGAAATTGGACTGAAAATTTTCAGACTTTGGAAGTTACTTTAAAAATAGCAAATAGCAAACCAAGAAAACTGTTCACCTGTTGTCAGTGTCATAGAAAAATACTTGGAGTTGTCTGAGCATGGCATTTGCCACCTGGTCTCAGCATTTGTGTTGCTCTTTGGGAGACAGTGTAATACAGTAATTCAAACACTGTCCTGTCTTCTCGCATTCACTCATAAAGATTTATTAACAACCCTCCATTGACAAGCATGTATCAGAGGATCCTGAATTTTATTTTTCATTTTCTGTGTACTGAAAAGTTGCCTAACCCATATTTGCCTTGGCTTCTTTAACTGTAAAATGGATATCAATATATTGTGTCCTGTGCTTCTGCACATTGCTTAATGTGATACAGGTTATGCTGGGGACTGATTCTTCATGGATTTTAGAATGAGAAAATGTAGAACAAAATTCCAGGGACTAAGATGACCCAAATAAGACTTTTTCCAAGAATTTGGCATCATAGGTGTGAATACACTTGGTATGAATAGATACCCATCCCACAAAATATGTAATTGATGTACAAAACATGTAGCTGATGTACAAAACATGTAAAATATGTTTTTTAGGTTAATTTATTTAAAAATAAATTATTTTGCTGAATTAAATTTTGCCAATGAGACATTGACAACCCTAAGCATAAATGAGAAAATAAAAATAAGTATTTGCTATTGTGACCACTATTTAAAGATTTTCTTGACTTTCTTGACGATTGCCAAACCCCACTGTTCCCTTGTGTCTCGTCCGGTCCATGCAGTCTGCTCACCAGCTTATCCCAAATATCATCTGAGAGTCCCTGAACTTGGAGGGGAAAGCTTGGTGATGTTCAGTGGTTAGAGAGGAAGACTATATCAAAAGCTAACTTTTTTGAAATCACAGTATTCACAATTGATGTTTCCATACTTTGTGCCTTTCAATTCCTCCACAGCAAATGGACAAGAGAAGCTATTCACATCTTCCAAATTCTGAGACAAGACATCCTGGGACAAATCACTGTGAGGACTGCAGCCACTCTTTTCTTCCCCATGACTAGGCTTTTTCCTCTCTTACTAACAGTGTGCTGCATGCCCCAGACTGCCAGACCTCTCTGTCTTTTGAAACATATCCATCCTCTGTCTGACTCCCGTATAGTCCCGTTCGTCTGCTATTGGGCACAGTGGGTCACAATAGGTTCGTCATTAAAGTAATCTATACCAATGAATAAAATAGGCAATGTGTTAATCTATCCATATAACTTGATGCCATAACTAATTAAATGTGTATATAGTATAAACAGTTCCCTGCCTGTGGTAAACTGTTTTTGAAATTTTTAGTCCCTTTCTTTAAAAAATTATATTTGCAGCAAAAAGGATAAGATACAAAGTGACTGATGAAAAACTGAGAACGGTCTTCCATTTTGCTGGAAGTCATTTTGCTGGAGATACTGATCAGCCAGAGAATACATGTCTGTGAACTGGGTGAGTCCAGGGGCAGGATTGGAGGCAGGTTTATCTGAAGTAAGCAACAATGTCCGGTGGAATGAGGAGCCTAACATTCTAGGGGACAATTTTTACATCCAATTCACTGGAAATATGGTTGAATTCCTTGGTAGGAAAATTTATTTTTTTTAGCACTATGGCCTCAGAACCAGCAGAGTTGCAAGAATGAGAAGTAAACATTTAAAAAGTCCAGCATCGGGTGAAATACTAAGTGTTTCTTTCCTATTTCTGCACTTTGTTTTGGTGGAATTATGTTTTCCAGCTGTGGAAGAAACACTATATATTGGTCATTGGTTCACACTGTATGTCACATCCTATTGTTCAGTCACTCAGTCGTGTCTGACTCTTTGCGACCCCATGGACTGCAGCACGCCAGGCTTCCCTGTCCTTCACTATGTTGCATTCCACAGGACTCAGTCCAGACTTGGAATATGGTATCTTCCATTTGAAGCTGAAACCGAGTGTCCAAGTCCGTTTTACCAGGCTACTTCTGGGTGTTGGGATACATAGTAACACAATGGATGCCATAAGCTCAGTCTGTTGCCTCACTTTTTTGGTTGAAAATTAGGCAAGACACAGAAAGAAAACCATTAAATAAAATGTAATCATTAAACTTCATCAAAGTTCAAAGCTTCTACTCTTTGAGAAGCTATTAAGAAAATGAGTTAAGTCACAGGTTAGGAGAAAGTATTCATATTTACATAGCTGACAAATGACTTCTTTACAAATATATAGAGGACTTTAACAAGTCAATAAGAAAATTAATTAACAAGGGGAAAAATTTGAACAGAGATGTCACAAAAGATATAAAAATATCTAATAAACCCATCTCAGCATCATTAGACATCAGGGAATGAAAATTAAAACTACAATTCAGTTCAGTACAGTTCAGTCGCTCAGTCGTGTCCGACTCTTTGAGACCCCATGAACCGCAGCACGCCAGGTCTCCCTGTCCATCACCAACTCCCAAAGTCCACGCAAACCCATGGCCATTGAGTTGATGATGCTATCCAACCATCTCATCCTCTGTCGGCCCCTTCTGCCCTTAATCTTTCCCAGCATCAGGGTCTTTTCCAATGAGTCAGCTCTTCGCATCCGGTGGCCAAAGTATTGGAGTTTCAGCTTCAACATCAGTCCTTCCAATGAACACCGAGGACCAATCTCCTTTAGGATGGAGCGGTTGGATCTCCTAGCAGTCCAAGGGACTCTCAAGAGTCTTCTCCAACACCACAGTTCAAAAGCATCAATTCTTCGGCACTCAGCTTTCTTCACAGTCCAACTCTCACATCCATATGTGACCACTGGAAAAACCATAGCCTTGACTAGATGGACCTTTGTTGGCAAAGTAATGTCTCTGCTTTTTAATATGCTGTGTATGTTGGTCATAACTTTCCTTCCAAGGAGTAAGCGTCTTTTAATTTCATGGCTTCAATCACCATCTGCAGTGTTTTGGAGCCCAGAAAAATAAAGTCTGACACTGTTTCCACTGTTTCCCCATCTATCTGCTATGAAGTGATGGGACTGGATGCCATGATCTTAGTTTTCTGAATGTTGAGCTTTAAGCCAACCTTTTCACTCTCCTCTTTCACTTTCATCAAGAGTCTCTTTAGTTCTTCTTCACTTTCTGCCATAAGGGTGGTGTCATCTGCATATCTGAGGTTATTGATATTTCTCCCAGCAATCTTGATTCCAGCTTGTGCTTCTTCCAGCCCAGCGTTTCTCATGATGTACTCTGCATATAAGTTAAATAAGCAGGGTGACAATATGCAGCCTTGACGTACTCCTTTTCCTATTTGGAACTAGTCTGTTGTTCTGTGTCCAGTTCTAACTGTTGCTTCCTGACCTGCATACAGGTTTCTATTAGAATGAAAGTGAAAGTGAAGTCGCTCAGTTGTGTCTGACTCTTTGCAACCCTGTGGACTGTAGCTTACCAGGCTTCTCCGTCCATGGGATTCTCCAGGGAAGAATACTGGAGTGGGTTACCATTTCCTTCTCCAGGGGATCTTCCCAACCCAGGGATCAAACCCGGGTCTTTCACATTGTAGGCAGACGCTTTAACCTCTGAGCCACCAGGGAAGCCCCTCTATTAGAATAGCTAAAATTTAAAACATTGACAGTACTAGATATTGGAGAGGATGGGCAGCAGCTTGAACTCTCCTACATTTTTATGAGATTGTAAGATGGTATTTTGAAAAATAGTTTATTGGTTTCTTTCAGAGTTAAATATGTACTCACCATATGCCCTCAAAATTCTACTCTTTCAGTATCTACCCAAGAGAAACAAAAACGTATGTCCAAACAAATACTCTACAAGAATATTTATGACAGCTTTATTCATGAGAACTATAATGGAAACACCCCAAATGTTTATTAATGGACAAAAAAACTGTGGTGTGTCCATACAATGTGTTTTTTCTCATTAATAAAAAGGAGCAAATTGCTAATATTACTGATACGTGTGACAGAATGGAGCAGTCTCAGAAATATTATACTGAATGAAAAAGATCCCAATACAAAAGAGTTAATACTGCCTGATTCCATTTATATAAGACTCCAGAAAAGATAAATCAAGTTTATAATGACAGAATTAGTGGTTGCCTGGGGCTAGGTCAGGGGCTGGAATAGGGATTGGTGTGAAGGGGCATAGGAAGCATTCTGGTTGGAAGAAAATGTTCCTTGTCTTGATTGTGCTATGGTTTCTCAGGCATATAAATTATCAAAAGTCATTGAAATGTGCACTAAAATGGACTTGTTTTATTGTATTGTACTTACCTCAATACAATAAAATAGATGGAGAAGTTCTATATAATCAGCAAGCACAAGAGCTGGAGCTAACTGTGGCTCAGATCATCAGCTCCTTAATGAAAAATCTAGGTTTAAATTAAAGAAAGTAAGGAAAACCACTAGGCCATTCAGGTATGACTTTAATCAAATCCCTTATGATTATACAGTGGAGGTGACAAATAGATTTAGGGGATTAGATCTGGAAATAGAGTGCCTGAAGAACTATGAATGGAGGTTTGTAACATTATGGTACAGGAAGCAGTGATCAAAACCGTCCCAAACAGAAAGAAATGTAAGAAGGCAAAGTGGTAGTCTGAAGAGGCTTTACAAATAGCTGAAAAAAGAAGAGAAGTGAAAGTCAAGGGAGAAAGGGAAAGATATACTCACCTGAATGCAGAGTTCCAGAGAATAGCAAGGAGAGATAAGAAGGCCTTCTTAAATGAACAATGCAAATAAATAGAAGAAAACAGTAGAACTGGAAAGACTAGAAATCTCGTCAAGAAAATTAGAGATATCAAGGGAACATTTCATGCGAAGATGGGCACAATAAAGGACAGAAATGATAAGGACATGACAGACGCAGAAGAGATTAAGAAGAGGTAGAAAGAATACACAGAACTATACAAGAAATGCAGATGGTGATTGAAGCCATGAAATTAAAAGATGCTTACTCCTTGGAAGGAAAGTTATGAGCAACCTAGACAGCATATTAAAAAGCAGAGACATTACTTTGCCAACAAAGGTCTGTCTGGTCAAGGCTACAGTTTTTCTGGTGGTCATGTATGGATGTGAGAGTTGAACTATAAAGAAAGCTGAGTGCCGAAGAATTGATGCTTTTGAACTGTGGTGTTGGAGAATACTCTTGAGAATCCCTTGGACTGCAAGGAGATCCAACCAGTCTATCCTAAAGGAGATCGGTTCAGGGTGTTCATTGGAAGGACTGATGTTGAAGCTGAAACTTTGGCCACCTGATGCAAAGAGCTGACTCATTGGAAAAGACCTTTATGCTAGGAAAGATTGAGGACAGGAGAAGGGGACGACAGAGGGTGAGATGGCTGGATGGCATCACTGACTCGATGGACATGGGTTTGGGTGGATTCTGGGAGTTGGTGATGGACAGGGAGGCCTGGAGTGCTGCGGTTCATGGGTTCATGCGGTTCAGAGAGTCAGACACAACTGAGCGACTGAACTGAACTGAACTGATACAAGAAATGTTTTAATCACCTTGATAACCATGATGGGGTGGTCACTCACCTAGAACTAGACATTCCGGAGTGTGAAGTCAAGTGGGCCTGAAGAAGCATTACTATAAACAAAGCTAGTGGAGGTGATAGAATTCCACCTGAGCTAATTAAAATCCTAAAAGGTGATGCTGTTAAAGTGCTACACTCAGTATTTTAGCAAATTTGGAAAACTCAGCAGTGGGCACAGAACTGGCAAAGGTCATTTTTCATTTCAAGTCCAAAGAAAGGCAATGCCAAAGGATGCTCAAACTAACACACAATTTCATTCATTTCACATGCTAGTAAGGTTATGCTCATAATCCTTCAAGCTAGGCTTCAGTAATACCTGAACCGGGAACTTCCAGATGTACAAGCTGGGTTTAGAAAAGGCAGAGAAACCAGAGATCAAATTGCCAACATTTGTTGTATCATAGAAAAGGCAAGAGAATTCCAGAAAAACATCTACTTTTCCTTCATTGACTATGCTAAAGCCTTTGACTGTGTGGATCACAACAAACTGGAAAATTCTTCAAGAGATGGGAATACCAGACCACCTTACCTGTCTCCTGAGAAACCTGTATGCAAATCAAGAAGCAACAGTTGGAACTTAACATGAAATAACTGACTGGTTCAAAATTGGGAAAGGAGTAAAACAGGGCAGTATATTGTCACCCTGTTTAGTTAACTTATATGCACAGTACATCATGGAAAATCCAGGGCTGGATGAATCACAAATTGGAATCAAGATTGACTGGCAAAACATCATAGAAACTATCAGATATGTAGATGATACCCCTCTAATGGCAGAAAGTAAAGAGAAACTAAAGAGTCTCTTGATGACAGTGAAAGAGGAGAGTGAAAAAGCTGGCTTAAAACTCAACATTAAAAACACTAAGATCATGGCATCCGGTCCCATCACTTCATGGCAAATAGGTGGAGAAAAAGTGGAAGCAGTCATAGATTTTATTTTCTTGGGCTCCAAAATCACTGCAAATGGTGAGGGCAGCCATGAAATTAAAAGACACTTGCTCCTTTGAAGGAAAGCTGTGATAAACCTAAATAGTGTATTAAAAAGTAAAGACATCACTTTGCCAACACAGGTGTGGATAGTTGAAACTATAGTTCTTCCAGTAGTCATGTACGAATGTGAGAATTGGATCATAAAGAAGGCTGAGTGCCGAAGAATTGATGCTTTTGAACTGTGGTGCTGGAGAAGGCTCTTAAGAGTCCCTTGGACTGCAGGGAGATCAAACCAGTCAATATAAAGGAAATCAATCCTGAATATTCATTGGAAAGACATCTGATGCTGAAGCTAAAGCTCTGATAGTTTGGCCACTTGATGAGGAGAGCTGACTCACTGGAAAAGCCTCTGATGTTGGGAAAGATTGAAGGCAAAAGGAGAAGGGGGCTTCAGAAAGTGTGATGGTTAGATAGCATCACTGAATCAATGGACATGAATCTGAGCAAACTCCAGGAGTTAATGAAGGACAGGGGAGCCTAGAGTGCTACAGTGAATTAGGTCACAGAGTTGGATTTAACTTAGTGACTGAACAACAACTTATACCTCAGGAAACTTGTTTTTTTTATAAAAAGTGTGTGCTTATATGATATTGGATATAATCACCTTGTGATTCTGTCAGAACTTGAACTCTTCATTGTGAACCATCTTTCAGGGATTGAAATGGATTCCAATGAGCATCCTAAACACTTCAAGCTCCGTTAGATTCATTAGTGAGAAGACCTACTGGCAGAATGACTTGTGTTGTGGCCTGAATCAGCTTCTCCAGATTTGGACTCCACTCAAGACTGAGTAACCTTATGCCTTACTCAGCAACATGGTCAGAGGAGGACATCCATATGTGGTATGTATGACCCGACAAAGGCCAATAAAAGTGTTTCTCATCCTTAGTGGTGACGTATGTATGACACAGCAGTGTTTCTTTCATCTTGGAGGAACTATTCTAGTATTGCAGAAACATGAGCTTCTAGAAATGCCCCTGAGATCCATTAATTTCCAATGGATGTATCTCCCCACTTGTGACATATGTGTGCTTTACCGAAATATCTGCTCCTGTCTGCATACCTAGTTGATTAGCCTGGTGCCTGCTAAACTGGTCCTGTAGAACATTCCATGGAATAACAAGAGGATCAACAATCTTTCCTAATCTAAATTATGGCACAAAGCAAACAGAGTCCCAAGGCCAGGGTGGTGAATATGTACTATTATTCCTGTCAGATAAAAGCAAATTTCTTCTGATAGAGAGTATACATTCACCAGGTCAGCAGCATTAGATAACTAATTCGGTGACTTGGCGACAAGCTCTTCTGCTGTCCCAGCTATTACTCATGCCAGTCATGGGAATTATGAGTCAGATGAGAGGCAACCATTTATATGAGGTCAATGGGGGAGATATTTTGGGAAATGTGACTTTTCCTCATATCATATCTCTTTATAAATTGTCACAGCCCTACTGTGTGATCCGGCCGTTGATACTATGATAACTTAGATATGCAGGGAACTTTAGTTGGGGGAACATCCCTGGTGGCTCAGACGGTGAAGTGTCTACCCGCAATGCAGGAGACCTGGGTTTAATCTCTGGGTTAGGAAGATCCCCTGGAGAAGGAAATGGCAACCCACTCCAGTACTCTTGCCTCGAAAATCCCATGGATGGAGGAGCCTGGTGGGCTACAGTCCATGGGGTCGCAAAGAGTCGGATACGACTGAGCGACTTCACTTTTTCTTTAGAACTTATAAAGAAATAGCTTAC